>NW_027202937.1:11717500-12917500 GCF_024711535.1 Dipodomys merriami | reverse complement strand
TTCTGACAGGGTCTTGATGGATGTCTGGGCATGTGAGGAAAGTCTTAAGAGCAGCTTTGTCCTAGATTCTTGTATTTATTTCCAGGCAGGACTAAGAGCTTCATACCTTAAGCTGAAGTAGATCTAAGTACATTATAAAATTTTTAAAGTGCACTTGGTAATTGTATAGAAATACCATAAGTAACCATCACCACCCCCATATTACAAAAACATTCCAGTTCAAAAATAGAGTAATAAAATATCATCCACAAATATTGTTTGCACCATTCCATGTATGTAAGAATAGTTCAAATTATACCAATTCAAAAATGTAACATAACACATAAATAGAACAAAAATCATATGATCAACTCAATAGATACAACCAAATCTTTAATAAAATTCAATATCCGTTTAGGATGAAATCTGTTGAGAAACTAAGAACACAAAGAATGTCCCTTTAAATAACAAGGGTTATATATGCACAACTGAACATTGTGCTAAATGAAAAAATTGAAATCATTGCCTCTGAAGTCTGAACGGAGACAAACATGTCTACCTCTGCATTCTTATTGAATAGTGTTTGAATTCTGAGCTAGATCAAATAAAGCAATTGAAAGAAAGAAGTGGGATACAAGCAGGAAATAAAGACATCAAGTTATTCCTATTTACGGATGATAGGATCTTGTACAGAGAAAAACAATGCCTATAAAAGTAGGAGGAGTACTCAGAAATCACCCAGAGAATGTGGATTTACATTTATTTCCAATAACTTAAAAAGCTGCTGCAAATATTTTAGTAAATTTCAATGTATCTTCCCAGGTGTGATCTTCCCAGGTGACAATGCTCCTTTAACAGGATTTCACTATTCTTTCAATCACTCTGTCACATATTTGCATTCGCTATATCACATATCATTCACTATCATATTTTCACTATCCTTAGCCTTCATAATAGATCACCAACTTAACCGCTAAAATCTGAGATTCAACATATAAATCCAGTTTCATAGATGAATATAGCATTAATTTCTAGTTTTACAACAGGCCTGAAATTTCAGATTCATGTATGTAGGGGAAAATAAGTATATTTATCTTTAGAAATACATGAGTTAACCTTGTGTTCTCCGCATGTGGTGCTCAGACCATTTACAGCAGCATCTAGGTTTCTGGCAGACATTCAACTTCCTGGCTGTCCCCTGAGACCTTTTGCATCCAAATTTCTGAATGTGGATCGCTGATTCCTGAGTTTTAACAAGCTCTCCTGGCAATTTACATATCATGGGCACACTGGGAGCCCCTGAAGTAGGACAAATATTACAGCCTACCAAACCATTCCTCACTAGTGTGGAGACCTTAATCTCTCAGGTGATAGTGTTGCAGAATATTTTTGTCATTTAGTTCAAAGTTCCAGTTCCAAAAATATTCTAGTCCTCAAACAAAGAAAACTTGAACAAACTTTTTCTCTAGGGAAATAAAAACATGGTTTAAAAATATGTGGGATTAGAGAGGAGAAATTTTAGAAGCTCATGATGATCTTGGATATCTACTAGCAGACTAAGGACACTTGTGGTGAGTTTTTCCAGTTTGGAGGTAAGAAAAGAGGGAAAGGTTTTATGAAAAACCTAATATGCTTCATAGTGTATTTAGAAAATAAGACCATAAATTTAAACAAGGAAAAACCTAATATGCTTCATAGTGTATTTAGAAAATAGGACCATAAATTTAAACAAGGAAAGAAGCTTACCTCCCTAATGAGCAGATTAATGAAGTCTTTATATTTTGTTCAAATAAATGTATTTAAAGTATTGGGCTACATATGAGAAACCTGTAAATGGGAAAAAGCTTATGATTATGTGTTTATATATGTAAAACATCTATAAAAACTTCTTTAACATCTCTGATGTTATTTGGGGAACAAAACTTTAGATGTACATACATGGAAGTTAATTGTGGCTGTCCTGTGTTCTTTCATGCTTTTTATTAGTATTGATAAATTGTACATATAAGTAATCAGTTAAATAAGCAAAGGTCAAGGCCAAGAGTTCACATCTCAATTCGTTTATGTAAGAATTCTGACACATAAATGTTTAACCTGTTAAAATACAGATTCAAATATTAAATGGTGTGGTCTGATTTGGGGTTTGAACTCAGTCTGGGCACTGTCCGTGAGCTTTAAGTTTTTGTACTCAAGGCTAGCACTCTACCACTTGAGCCACTTCTCCACTTTCAGCTTTTTGGTATTTAACTGGAAGTCAAAGTCTCATAGACTTTCCTGCCCAGGCTGTCTTTGAACCATGGTCCTCAGATTTCAGCCTTCTGAGTAGCTAGAACTACTGGCATGAGCCACCAGCACCTAGGCATTC
Source organism: Dipodomys merriami (assembly GCF_024711535.1). Taxonomy (NCBI): domain Eukaryota; kingdom Metazoa; phylum Chordata; class Mammalia; order Rodentia; family Heteromyidae; genus Dipodomys; species Dipodomys merriami. The sequence continues at coordinate 12,915,156 of NW_027202937.1, read as the reverse complement.
AAATACTGAATTTATATGGTAGCAATCAGATGAAAATACATTGTGATAGATTCAACCTGGCATGGTTCGCTGACCTATAAAAACAAAAACTCAAAATTTCTGTTTAATTACTTCTATTGAGACTGCTTGCATAAATTTGACAGCTTAAAATTCAAAATAAAACAAAATTACATATGGAGAAGAATTCTGTTTATCATCTTATAAACTTGAAGAAAAGATGGTAGGAAAAAAGCAGAACATGGAGCAAGGTACAATGGTCCTTGATCTGTTTATCTACCTAGTTGGGTGGCAGAAACAGCATGACTATCAGTTCTAGTCCATCCTGGGCAAAGTGATCAAGATCTTGTTGCAAAACCAAAATGGAAAGGAAAGTGCTCAAAGTTAATCTCAACCATAGGGCCCCTGATTAAAAATTACATGAATATGGTTGAAGGCCCATTGTTATAACAAAAAATAAAATAAAATATAGAACCTAGAAACAAAAAAGTTATGTTAAAATGCTAACCTGATCTCTAATGCTTCATATTTTCTCACATGGTTTGATATTTGAGTGGAAATCAGTAAATTTGAGAACACTCTAGGTAAAGTAAATCTGTTTCACGGTCATAGGATAAGAGTCATGAGATCTTCAAGTGTTTCAGTTAAAACAAAAATTGAAATCTTTTAATAAACTTAACAACCAGGTCGGTGCCAGTGGCTCACGCCTGTAATCCTCAGGAGGCTGAGATCTGAGGATCACAGTTCAAAGCCAGCCCAGGCAGGTAATTCAGAGAGACTCCTATCTCCAATTAACGACCAGAAGACAGGAAGTGGAGCTGTGGCTCAAGTGGTAGAGTGCTAGCCTTGAGCTGTAGAGCTCACGGACAGTTTCCAGGCCCAGAGTTCAAGCCCCATGACAGACAAAAAACAACAACATCAACAATAAACAAAAACAACTTAACAACAATTTGTATTGCAATCTGAAGCTAGTGAAGTGTCCCAGTCAATAAAATCAAGATGCTAAGTTCATTCTCCAACAGAGCAAAGATGAGGAGGAGCCACAATGATTCTGCACTGTTAATAGAAAAGGCAGGAATAAGATGACAACAAGTGCTCTTTCAGTTTGGTCAGTAATCAAAGTAGAGTCTTCACCTTTAGTTTAATAGTCTGTAGATATCATTTCTAAAAGGATGATTTGTTGAGCCACAAAAAGCTATCAGGTGAGATTTTACATGGTTTAGAACAAACACTATTGAAGACTGATTTCGAAAATTTTGCGTTTGTTACTTAGAATGGAAGAGTATATGATAACATTAGATCAATTGCTAATTATCCTTAAATGCTAATATAGAAGCTAGTATTGGGTGGAGGGGCGGGGGGAGGAAGGAAAGGGATGGGAAGGGGAAATAAAGGAGGAGGCTACAATGCTTGATAAGAAATGTAATTGTAACCCCTCTGTACAGTATTTTCACAATAAAAATAAATAAAAATTGTATTAAAAAAGAAGTTAGTGACAGAAGAACAAATGGGTATTTCCATTCTATAAAGTACAAAATCCTGCCTAAGGAACTAGAAAGCCTCCCTTCTCTGAAATGGTGATTACTATATATGTCTAGACTCTTACTAAAAATGTTTAGTGGATATATTTTCTGTTGACTTTAAAACTACCCAGGGCAACTGAAATAAAAGTTAGATGTAAAGATAAAAAGAAATTTAAAGAAAGAACTGTCTTTTTGTAAAGGTCCTTCGTAGTATACAATGAACACCAATTTGATTGTCTCACCTGAAGTGTAAATAAAGAGCAGTTAAAGCAACTCAAGGACAGCGATGGGAGGGAGGGAATGAGAGGGAAAGAGGAAACAGCAAAGAGAAAGAAAAGAAAAAAAAAGAAATGTACATATCACCCAATGTGGAAGAAATAGTTGTATTGTCAATATTCATAGAATTCACAAACTTTATAGACCATGATAATGACAATTTGCCTTGTGAAGGTTAAAATGTGTTTGTGACTTTCACTATTATTAACCCACAATTCTGTGAAATTAGTGAAATTTATGTAATCACTTAATCTCAATAAATAATTATTTTAAAAAGTGTTGAAAGAGAGCTTACTAGATATGTCATAAAATCAAATGAGATACCAAATTGAGAGTAGAATGTAACTCCTTTCTCTTGTTTTTTTAAATAAACTGTCAAGCTAAATAAACTGTAATTAAAAGACCAATTATATTACCTATTTTAGCCTTTGGTTCCAAAATAATGGAACCTCTCAGGAAATGATCGTATTGTTATCTAGGAAGTAAAGAAGTATTACTTATTCATAGTTATACATAAGTAATACAAATAATAAGTAATACAAAACAAATATGCTAATAACACAAACATAATCCACCCAATGTTTAGAAATCTGTCACCAAGCACTCATTGAAGTATTTGTGTTGATTACTTTTGACCAAATCAATGGATTTCCTCTGTAAAGGGAGTACTGTTTCTCAAGTAGCAAACACACACATTTTTGCCTTGAATGCAAATTTACACCCATTTACACAACGACACACATTTACACTCAAAAATTACTCCTTGTTTACGACTGTAAATTGAATATTCCACATAGACTAGAAATATATATTTTTCACCTTTGGATTATCAACATCAAATAAGAAACAATCTAATACATAACAAGTACTTACAACATTAATCACTGGAATAAAGAATAATAAAAATATAATTTATTTTATTATAATTCCACATTTCCCTAACTTTTACTATTCCAGCTGCTGCCACAATTTACATTTTCAAAATGAGGAAGACAAATGGAACCACAGTGCCTGGATTCCTCCTCGTGGGGTTTTCTGACCGTCGTGAACTGCAGCTCTTACATGCTTTCTTGTTCTTAGTGATGTACCTAATGGCCTTAGTAGGTAACTTCATCATTGTCACCATCACCACACTGGACCCTCATCTCCAATCTCCAATGTATTTCTTTCTGAAGCAACTTTCCCTTCTGGACTTCTCTTTTATTTCTGTCACAGTCCCACAGTCCATTAGCAATTCCCTCACAGGCAACAGCTATATTTCCTACGCTCAATGTGAACTGCAGGTTTTCTTCTTCACGTCTTTGGGCTGGGATGAATTGGCCATTCTCACGGTGATGTCTTATGACCGCTATGTAGCCATTTGCTTTCCACTGCACTATGAGCTCATCATGGATCCCAGAAACTGTACAAGAGCTGTGATAACTTCATGGGTCAGCGGAGTTATCACGGGAACTTTGTACACAGCTACCACACTTTCTATCACATTCTGTAGAGACAAAGTAATTCACCAGTTCTTCTGTGATATCCCCCAACTGATCAAGCTCTCCTGCTCCAATGATTATCCTTCAGTCATTGGAGTGGTTGTGTTCATATCTCTGGCAGCCTCAGCTTGTTTCATCTCCATTGCCCTCTCCTACTTCCACATATTCTTCACAGTTCTAAGAATACCCTCTGCTGAAGGCCGGTCTAAAGTCTTCTCCACTTGCCTGCCCCACCTTTGTGTTGTGTCATTTTTCCTCTCCACAGGCATGTGTGCATATCTCAAACCAACTTCAGACTACTCAACTGACTTAGATATTTTACTTTCTATCTTTTACACAGTAATTCCCCCAACACTCAACCCTGTTATCTACAGTCTGAGGAATGATGCCATGAAGAGAGCCATACAGAAGTTAGTGTGGGATAGAAAATTCACTGAGAAATAAATGTTTTGTGGTGCCATTAATGGTTCTCCAATATCATGTATAAGGAAAATTTTATCAGCTGAATTCCTGCAACATTTAGTGTTACTAAAAAGCATTTGAACAATTTTTTTTGTCACTTCAGGATACAGGTGGACCCATTCCAACAATGGGATATACAAGTCATTATGTTGAAAAATGAACTTTACAAATTTGGGAGGGGAGGAGATGGGAAGTGGAAACAAAGGAGGAGGCAACAATGCTTCATAAGAAATGTATTCTGTACCTTGCCCATGTAATTGTAATCCCTCTGTACGGTAATTTCCCAAAAAAATAAATAAATAAATACAAAGCATTTGAAATACATTCTATTCATAAACTCTTTTGTTGAATGGCAACTCCTTTCTACAATAACTTAAAGATAATAAAAATATTTAATAAAGTAATATTTTGTAGTATATGCTCTTTCTTTCTAGTATATGTATGGTTCTTCTTTTGTGTTAGAGATAGTTGTATGTAAAAATGAATATGAACATTCACCAGCCTAATACACCAGATATAAGCACAAATGACTTTATGTCATATCTTTTATCCACTCAGTTCTTATCTAACCCATCTACAATAACATAAATATATCAGTTTCCTATGATATATTTCTACATAATTTTTTTTTGTCGCTCGTGGGCCTGGGCCTCAGCTCTTCAGCTCAAAGCTAGCGCTCTACCACTTGAGCCATAGCACCACTTCCTGCTTTTTTCTGCTTATGTGGTGCTGAGGAATCGAACCCAGGGCCTCATGCAAGGCAAGGCAAGCACTCTACCACTGAGACACCTTCCCAGTCCTCTACATAATTTTTATTGTGCTAGTTTGAGGACTTGAACTGTGTCATAGCCTGGGAGTTCTCTTTGAGCTTTTTTTGTTCAAGGCTAGTGCTCTATCACTTTGAGCCACAGCATCACTTCCAGTTTTCTGGTGGTAAATGGAGATAAGAGTCTTATGGACTTTCTTGCCCGGGTTGGCTTTGAATCAGGATCCTCAAATTTCAGCCACCTGAGCAACTAGGCAAACCAGCTGTACACAATTTTTGAAATACTGTTTTCATTGATCTGTTACTTTACTAGGTCTATTGAATTAGATAACAAATAAATTAATTCCTATGCCTGTTTTTATTTTTATTATTTATTATGTAGGTATTAATTTTGTGGTGATACTGAGGTTTTAGTCAGGGATTCACACTTGCCAGAAAAGCTCCCTGCAACTTGAACTGCGCCCCAACTGGTTTTGCTTTAGTTAAATTTAAAACAGGGTCTGACATTTTAAATGAGTCCATCTCAGATTGTGATCCTCCCATCTAAGCCTCCTACATAATTAGGATTACAGTAGCATGCCACTACATCCATATTGAAATGGGGTCCAATCTGTCCTTAAACCATGCAAATGTGTTTTTAACCTCCAAAATAAATAAAATTTCAGGGGAACACCTCAAGGATTGGGTCTATTTAGACTGTTTTCTTCTTAAATAATATTATGTGGTTGATTCTTGCATGATTTAAGTAGAAGGCCAATCTTTGGTTCATAAAGTAACTTTCTTTTTTTTTATTGTGAGAATACCATACAGAGGAGTTACAATTACATGGACAAGATAACGAGTAACATAAAGTAACTATCTTAATCTTCTGTTACTCTCATAGATACAATTCTTATGTCCTCATTTGCTTTAATAAATATCAAATAATTCCTTGACATCAGTAATCATTCAAAATTTAAAAGTAAGTGGAAATCTCAAAATGATTAGATAGGGGGTTTTCTGCATGAGAAAAGGAGCTGAAGAAGCAGAAAAACTTTAAGCAAAACAAGGCAGGCCCAAAGAAATGGAGGTTGCATGGCTTCCCACATTTGTAATCACTAGAATATATATGTCCATGGTATTCTTAGCAGAGGATCACAATTGCCCAATTGCTAGGTGCATGTGACCATATATAAAGCAACATATCAAAATGAACTCGAAGAATCAGAAACAAGAGGCTTTTATTATATACTGTTTGCAGTTATTTGAATGTTTTTTTCTTTCACTTTTCTGCACCCTTTGTCTTGTGTGTATGTTTATCTGATCAGGGGAAGGGGAAGGGAATCACAGAAACAAGAGGACTAAGGATGAATTAATGCAATAAGGGTACTAGCTAGACTCTGGGTTGGAAATGAACTTTACAACTTGAGGTGGGGAGTGGAGTTGGGAAAGTGGGAGAAAATGAGGGAGGGGTTAGCAATATTCAAAATGAAATGTACTCATTACCTTAATTATGTAACTGGAATCCCCATTCATCACCTTAACAACAAATAATTTTAAAAAAGAATGGACCAAATCCATCCATAGGTAGAAGCCTCCTGAGAATGTGTAACCCAAAATATGGAGCCCATGTATTCTCAATTTATTCTGGACACTTAACTGGCTTTTATCAATTAATTTTTTAAAATATGCTGGCACCAGGCACATGTGGTTCTTGTTCGTAGCCCTAGCTACTAAGTAGACTGAGAACATCCAATCTGAAGCCAACAAGGGTAGAATAGTTAGTTAGTGAGGTCTTATCGCCAATTAATTGGCAAAAATCTGGAAGTGGAAATGTAGTTGAAGAGGTACCAGAAAAAAACAAAACTAAAACATACCGGCCTAAAGTTTCACAATGTATTTTGTTCACTGTTACCTGTACTTTTGATCTATTTGCTTTCAAAATATCATTAATTTTCACAATTATGCATTGATAGCATTAACTCTTTGGATAGAAATGTTTTTGTGCGATAATGAGCATTTAAAATTTTTGTCCAATGAACACTTTAAATCCCCTCTATTTTTTTTAAATTTTGCTTTCAATGACTCTTATCATATCCTAATATTTCTTTCACATATTTAGAGATTTCCTATTTTATTTCTAAATTTTAAGTTACCTATATGGCTTGTCAACTTTGAAATTGTGTTTCTTATGCAATTATTTGACAGTATTTCTAATCATCAAAGTACCAAGAAGGTCCTGCTCACACTTTCATTTTAAAAATTCCATTTGTGATTAAAATTCCTATATTTCCTGACAATATCTATGCATTTAAAATATCTCCAGGATTAGTAACTATTGTTTGGTTGAAGTTATTCCTTGTTTTGTTAGTGTTTTATAAGGTGGCCTAATGAAACTCACTGAAAGCTATTAAATAATAGCAGGGTAAGGAGTAGTAGAAACTAGGAGTCAATCATATTGAAGTACATGATATGAGAGTGTAGGATAATATCGTAAAAGCCTTTTGAGAACTTAACATGAAATAAAGAAGGATAACTTGAGAATGAATGATATGAATGGAAGACAGATCTTCCCTGGGATGAGTAACATTGGGAGCTAAAGTGAATGAAGGTGGTAAAAGAAGGAAGGAGAATATGATGCTAGTACTTTATATGCATGCATAGAACAGTCAAATCCATTGCAATTGCTTTGTGAAGGAGGAAAAGCAAAAGGGTTATGGTTATGCTGTAACGTGCTAAAGCACCAGTCTGGAATGTACAGACCCTGAGTTCCAACCCCAAGGCAACCAAAAATACATTAACACTTCCAATCGATGAAAATGCTAAACTTCCCAAATTATTTCAGGGCTCTGTCAGTTTTACTCACAAGAGATGCTGTGGATGTCCACATATAGATTTTGAAAATATTTTATTGCATTATCTGAAGTATTTGGAGCTTTTCTCCGGTACTGAAAATGTTATGAATTCATATATTTCCTACTTAATTTGCTTTAGGTACTAGTTACAAATTACATTGTCATTTTCAATTTCTAGAAAATTACATGTGGTAGAATTTTTTTTTTTTTTTTTTTTTTTTGGGTCCGGTCGTGGGGCCTGAACTCTGGGCCTGGGCGCTGTCCCTCAGCTCTTCAGCTCAAGGCTAGCGCTCTACCACTTGAGCCACAGCGCCACTTTCGGCTTTTTTCTTTTTGCTTATGTGGTGCTGAGGAATCGAACCCAGGGCCTCATGCATGCAAGGCAAGCGCTGTACCACTGAGCCACCTTCCCAGCCCCCATGTGGTAGAATTTTTAATGAGACATCAGTGATCATAACTTACTAGTATCTAATTTTTGTAGTTATTCTGTAAATTTATTTACTTGAATACTTTCATTTTTCAGATAAATCAAAGATACATATGATGATATAAAGAAATTTCTTTGAATGGGTGAGGAGGGGAGGATGGAAGGGATGGGAAGGGGAAACAAAGGAGGAGGCTACAATGCTTCATAAGAAATGTACTCATTGGGGCTGGGAAGGTGGCTCAGTGGTAGAGCACTTGCCTTGCATGCCTGAGGCCCTGAGTTCGATTCCTCAGCACCACATAAGCAAAAAGAAAAAAGCCGGAAGTGGTGCTGTGTCTCAAGTGGTAGAGCGCTAGCCTTGAGCTAAAGAGTGGTAGAGTGCTAGCCTTGAGCTGAAGAGCTGAGGGAAAGCTCCCAGGCCGAGTTTGGGCCCCACAACCGGACCCAAAAAAAAAAAAAAAGAAAAAGAAATGTACTCATTATCTTGCCCATATAATTGTATCCCCTCTGTACAGTATTTTCACAATAAAAAAAGAAATAAAAAAGAATAATAAAGGGGTATAAATATGAAAAAAGAAAATAAATAAAACAATGAAACCTGAAAAAAAAATTCTCTGAAATTTGGGTGCCAGTTGTTTACACCTGTATTTCTAACTACTCGGAAGGCTGAGATCTGAGAACCATTGTTGAAACCATTGTTGAAAATAAAGTCATTAAGACTTTTATCTCCAAGAAAGAGAAGACTCTTATCTCCAGAAGTAGGGTAGTGGCTCAATTGATAGAGGGCTAGCCCAGAGCAAAAACACTCAAAGACATAAGCATGGAGACAGAGACCAAGCCCTGAGTTCAAGCCCTAGGATTTGCACACTCACAAAAAAGTCTCTTCCAAAAAGAGAAAAGAGAATCATGGCAAGGTCGTGTACACCTCTATCCCAACCTACTTGGGAGATTAAGGCAGGATTATCAAGAGTTCAATCCAGTCTAGGGAAAGTTTAGCAAGCAACTATCTCAAAAAAAAAAATAATAAAACATTAGAAATAAAATGGATGATGCATAGCTTTTCTGAGGCTATTGAAACATTTAAAATATTTTTTAAATAGCTTTATTGAGCTATGCCTCAAATATTTCCTGGGCAAGAACAAATGTTTTTGCCAAAATATAACCAACTATAGAACCAAGATTCAAACTTGGGCAACTAGAGTTTAATGATGCCTTCATAATAAACAAATGTCCATGTACCTTCTGTAATTTACTTTTTAATGATAACAACTGAGAGATTCCTTATCTCTGTAACACTTTAACAAATAAGATTAACAGCAATAAAAGTTTCATAGTATTTTAGAAAGAAATTTCTGAAAACTTGAAATCTGTATCATCTTCCCTACTAATCTTATCTCTCCTGATTATAAGCATTGTTTATTGTTTATTGTTTTGTTTGTTTGGGAGATTTTTTGTTGGTCCTGAGGCTTGAACTCTGGGCCTGGGCACTGTCCATGAGCTCTTCAGCTCAAAGCTAGTGCTCTACTATTTGAGCCACAGTGCTAATTCTACATGATAAGTTTAATAGCCAGGGCCATCCTTGTAAGTTTTTTAAGCAGTACTATTACATGTTTTCTTAGGAATTCTGATGAAACATATTCATTACCTTCAAAATCATAATGAATGACTGAAATAGCTGACCAAAATCTGAGATTCAATATCTCAAAGTTATACATTAAAATGACAACTGGCATCTAAGTATCTAGGAAGCCCAATTAAAAGCTCAGTTACTTTAAAACTCATTTAACTTTCCTGTGAGACTTTCAGAAGTACACGACTTAGCTAGCAAAGTGCTTCTTCCCACGTGGAGCTCAGACCAGCAGCCCAGGCAGCACCTGACAACCTGGCAGGTGTTCAGCTTCCTACCAGCTCTCACCTGAGACCTTCTGAATCAGAACTTTTCCATATAGAGCATGCGCCCCTGAATTTTCATGATTCCCTGGACAATTCATATGTCCTTTAAAATTTTGCAACCTTGAGCTACAGACAACAAAATCTTCTATTTGAAAACACACACTGTCTTTATATGGAAACTTCAGTGATCCCAAATTTAAGTACCAGAGGGATAAAGAACAAGATTTATATTCCTCATTTGGAATGTAGTGTTTTCAAAGATGCCACACTATACCTCCTCCCAAAAGTCTCAACCAACCCTGTTTTCTTAGAAAACAATGCTTTTAAAGTCTGCATGATTCTAGAAGAAATGCCAGATGTTGTGATGACCTTTAACGGCCACCTGCACACCTAGAAGATAAGCGGTGAGTTTTCAAATCTTGAATGAGGAAGAGGGAAAGACTATGGATATTCTGACAAGACTAAGTCTTCAAATTTGTTTGGGGAACCGACATTTTTAACTTTAAATAGAGAGGAAGTATAGCTCACTGAAAACTGAGCACATTTTACAACCAATTATTTAATTTATGGATATTTATTATACTTAAGGGCAACAAACTGGAAACCTTCGAATTAGGAACATTAGTATTTATGTGTTTGTCTAAGTAAAGAATCTTCCAAGCTCTTCAAAGAATCCTTGACCCAGATAGGTAATAGAGAAAAACCTTTACTGAATAAAAGTTCAGTTTAATTATAGTTTTTGTCAAAAGTACCTTTGTGTATTTTAAACTACATATTCAAAGCCAGGAAACTATGGCTCACATCGGTAATCCTAGCTACAAAGGGGCCTGAGATCTGAGGATCATGATTCCAAGCAAGCTCAGGCAGGAAATTCCATGAGATTCTTATCTCCAATTATACACCACAAAATTGGAAGTAGAACTGTGGCTTAAGTGGTAAAACACTGGTCTTGAGCATACTAGTTTAGTGGCAGTGCCCAGGTCTTGACTTCATGCCCAGAATGAACACCAAAAAAAGAAAAACTAGTAGTAGAAGTAGCAATATATATATATATATATATATATATATATATATACATATATTTATATATAGTATATTATATATATATATATGATTGCCAATATGGCCAGTTAATTATTAGGAACTGCAGAAATAAACAGTGATTAACACATGGGTAGCTTATTTAAATTTGTTTGACTGAATTTCAAAATGATTTTATTTTCCAGGTGTTAATACAATTTGGATTTTCAGAATGATTACAACAAATGAAACCAAAATGAATGGATTCCTCCTCATGGGGTTTTCTGAGAATCACAATCTGCAGCTGTTACAAGCTTGCCTGTTCTTTGTGATGTACCTTTTGGCCTTGACAAGCAACTTCATCATCATCACCATCACAACCCTTGATGAGCATCTCCAGTCTCCCATGTATTACTTCCTGAAGCAACTTTCCCTTCTGGACCTCTCCTTCATCTCTGTCACAGTCCCCCAGTCCCTTGGCAATTCCCTCACAGGCAATGGCTATATTTCCTATGCTCAGTGCATGCTCCAAGTGTTCTTCTTCACATCTTTGGCCTGGGCTGAGGTGGCCATTCTCACGGTGATGTCTTATGACCGCTATGTAGCCATTTGCTTCCCACTGCACTATGAGCTCATCATGGATGCCAGAAGATGTAACAGTGCTGCGACAGCTGTGTGGGTAAGTGGAGGCATCACAGGAACTTTGTACATAGCTGTCATGTGTTCTATCACATTCTGTAGAGCCAAAGTAATTCACCACTTCTTCTGTGATGTCCCTCAAATAGTGAAGCTCTCCTGCTCCAATGATTATCTTGCAGTGATTGGAGTGGATATTGTCTTGTCTATGGCAGCCTTACTCTGTTTCAGCTCCATTGCCCTCTCCTACTTCCACATATTCTCCACAGTTCTAAGAATACCCTCTACTGAGGGCCAGTCTAAAGTCTTCTCTACCTGCCTGCCCCACCTCTTCGTTGTCTCATTTTTCCTCTCTACATCCATGTGTGAATATTTCAAACCAACTTCAGACTCTCCAACTGCCTTCGATCTTTTTCTATCTATCTTTTACACAGTAATTCCCCCAACACTCAACCCTGTTATCTACAGTCTGAGGAATGAGGCCATGAAGAGAGCTATACAGAAGTTAATGTTGGACAGAGAATTCACTGACAAATAAATGGTTTTATTCAGGCCTTTGATAGATCTCAATATTATACACCTGGAAATTTTTATTAGCAGGACTCCTTCAGTATGTGGTGTCAATAAAAAGCAACCAAGATGCACTGTGTTCATAAACTCCTTTGTTGAGTGCCAACTCTTCTATACACTTACGCAGATATTTTAAAATACATTTTTAAAAAGCAATATTTTATGTTATGTACTATCTCTTCCTAATGTATGTGTTCATCTTTTGTGTTAGAGGAATTTTTCCTTAAGAATTAATATGAGTTTTAACAAGTGTGGTAAGTAATATTAACCAGCCTAATATACCAGACATAAGCACAAATGACTATCATATTTTTTACAGACTCAATTACTATTTAACCCATCTACAGATACATATAAATATAGTTTCCTTTTTGAATTGTATACCAATGATAGCTTTCTACAGGATTTTTGTTGTGCCAGCACTGGGGCTTGAACTCAGATCTGGGTACTGTCCCTGAGCTCCTTTGCTCACGACTAGTGCTCTATCACTTTGAGCCACAGCACCACTTCTGGTTTTCTAATGGTTATTTGGAGATAAGTCTCTCCTGGACTTCTTTCCCTAGGCTATCTTTAAGCTGCAGTCCTTAGATCTCAGTAATTTTCTTCTGTTACTCTCCTAGATGTAATCTGAATGGCCTCACTCATTTTAGTAAATATCAGATCATTCCTTGAGATTAATCATCACTGTTAATGTGTATGTAAATTGAAAGCTCCAAGGGATTAGTTAAGTGGTTTTCTGAGTAAAGAAGGAGCTGAAGAAGCAAAACCAGCAGAAAGGACGACATCCATACAGAGGTGGGAGCCTCCTGAGAATGTGTAACCCATAAAACAGAGTCAGTGTGTGCTTCATTTATTCTGGAAACTCACTGGGTTTTTTTATACACACGCTGGAACCAGGCACTGGTGGCACATGCCTATAGTCCTAGCTACTCAGGTTAAGAGGGGATCATTCAATCTGAAGACATCAAGGGTAGAAAAGTTAGTTAGTGAAGATCTCATAGCTAATTAATCAGTGAAAAACTGGAAGTGGAGGTGTGGCTGCGTAGTACCAGGAACAAAAATAAAGCTGGCCAAACTTTCACACACTCTTAGGTGTACTTTTGATCCATTCACATTTACTGTGTCATTAATTTAGACAATTATTCATTGACAGTTTTAATTCCTTCTTTTGCATGATGTTTTTATACTAAATATAGTATGATAATATAATTTAAATTTTTTATCCCATGTGGAACATTTTACACCCCCTCTATTGTGCTTAGTTTTCACTTAAAACAACTTCTGCTCTTATCATATCTCAACATTTCTTTCATTTATGTAGAAATTTCCTAATTTGTTTCCTTATTTTATATTACCTATATGTCTTGACAATACTTAAATCTTGTGTCTCTCATGCAATTTTAGCAGTATTGGTTATCATCAAAATATCAAATAGATCCTGCTCACACTTTGATTTTCAAAATATACATTTGTGATTAAATTTCTTTATTTCATGCCAATCTCTATGCATTTAAAAATCCAAGAATTTGTAACTATTCCTTAGTTTACGTCATTCTTATTTGTGCCAATGTTTTATAAGATGACCTAATGTAATCCATTTAAAGCTATTGAATAATAGCAGGTTCAGTAAGGGGTAGTGGGCCTAGAAAGTAATAAAGCAGGTTAATCTTATTAAAATACAAGAGATGAGAGTGTAGGATATTATGGTAAAAGCCCTGTGAGAACTTAACGTGAATAAGGAAGGTTATCTTATAAATGAACGATATGAATGGAAGATAGGTCTTCCTTAGGATGAGTACTATTGGGAAGGAAAAGTGAATGGAGGTGGTAAAAAGAAGGAAGTTGAACATGGTGCTAGTATTTTATGTACATGTATAGAAGGTTGAAATCTGTTGCAATTGCTTTATGAAGGAGGAAGTGGGGAAAGAGAGTGATGGAGAGAAGTCTAATCAAGCATGTTGTAAGCAAGTATGAAATATCCCAATGAAAGCCCCTGTACTTTAATTAATCTGTGCTAATAAAATATTGTAAAGCAAACTTTTAAAATATTTAATGGAGCTGGGTCACCAGGGCTCACACCTGTAATCCAAACTAGTCAAGAGGCTGAGATCTGAGGATCACGGTTCAAAGCCAGCCAGAGCTGGCTTTGTGGCTCAAGTGGTAGAACACTAGGCTTGAGCTGAAGAGTTCAGGGACAGCACCCTGTCCCAGAAATCAGAGTTCAAGACCCATGACCAACAAAAAAAATTAAAAATATTTAATGGAAATCAATATTAATTAAGGAAAGATTTTACTGTTTTTGGCAGTACTATGGTTTAAATTCTTGACTTTGTGCTTTTCAGGCAGACAATGTACTACTTGCGACAGACCCTCAGCACATTTTGCTCTGTTTATTTTTGAGATCGATCTCAATGAGTTGTTTGTTTTTTTGTTTCTACTAGGGCTTGAACTCAGAACCTCGTGCTCTTGCTAAGCTTTTTTGTTCACAGATGGCTGTCTAGCACTTCAGTCCGGATCCACTGTCTGCTTTCTTCTGGTTAACTAGAGATTAGAGTCGTGGATTTGTCTGTCTAGCCTTACTTCTAACTGTGATTTTCAGATCTCAACCTTCGTGATAGATAAAATTACAGTCATGAGCCATCAGTACCCAGCTCAATAACTGTTTTCCCCCAGCCCAGTAGTTCTATAATTCAAAAAATATTCAAACTGTACTCAAAAATATACTCAAAATATATTCTAAAGTATTCAAAACTCAACAAATACTTTGAATCATAAAGATGTCAACTTTAATAAAATTTTATTCACTGATCTTCACTCGCTGGTAATGTACTATTTCTTTAAACATATCAATCTTTGCTTATTCTATAGTTATTCGTGTGTTCATCTACATATTTTCAGGAAGTTTTATTATTGAACATTTCACACTTAGCTCTGAATATACCTGGAATCATTTGAATGAATAGTAGAAGGGAAAGAACAAGTCCCATATCAAAGAACTATTTTCCACAGTTCCAGAACATTTCACTGAAAGACCATGGGAGAGCACCACATTATTTCAGTGTCTCAATTATCATAAATCTCATGCAGGTGTACATGTGTCTTAATTTACATACTCTGTTCTATGTCAATATCCTACTTAAGCATCATAGATATTGGTGATGGATGCATTCTCTAGCTTTCTTCTTCAGGTTGTGAATTTTGGTCACATATATTTTGTATTGTTATTCAATCACTTTACCAATTCCACAACACCAAGACCTATTTGAATTTTAATAGCCATCAAATTGAATTTGCAGATCTATTTGAGGAGAATAGATGTTTTAAAAAATATCAAAACTGGGCCTGGGAAGGTGGCTCAGTGGTAGAGCGCTTGCCTTGCATGCCTGAGGCCATGGGTTTGATTCCTCAGCACCACATATGCAAAAACAAAAAGCCAGAAGTGGCGCTGTGGCTCAAGTGGTAGGGCAATAGCCTTGAGCTAAAGAGCTGAGGGACAGCACCCAGGCCCAGAGTTCAGGCCCCATGCACAACCATTACCCCCCCCCCAAAAAATCAAAACTTCCATTCCATTCTATGGCTCGTGCAGTGAGTTCAAATCTGTGGTCCTAGCTGATTGGGATGTGGAAAAGAGGAAAACAGAAATTCAAGTCCAGCCCAGGCAAAACATTCATAAAAATCACATCTCCATCAATAAAATCTAAACATAGTAGAGTGTACTTACCATTTAACTATGGAAAAATATGAATAGGCAGCTCATGGTACAGGTCAGGCAAGGCATAAACATAAACATAAACTATATCTCAAAAAAAAAAAACTAAAGCAAAAGGGTTGTGGATAAGTATCTGTCTAGAATGTACAAGACCTTGAGTTCAAACCTCCGTACAACCAAAAATACATTAGCACTTTCAATTTATGAAAATGTTAAAATTCCCAAATTATTTAACTGCATTGTTCATTTCACCAGCAAAATATCCTGTGGATATCAATACAGTGATATTGAAAATATTTTATTACACTGTCTGAAGCATTAAGAGCCTTTTTCAGATGATAAAAATGTATGAACTCATATTTTCCCTTCTTTTAGGTAGTAGGCAGCTCAAACTGGGCAACTGTTTCCTTATTATACTTTTAAGTACAAAACTAGTTATACATTGTTTTGTCTTGCATTTTCTAGAAAATGTTGTATGGTAGTATTTTAAATAAAACATCAATAATCATAACTTACTAGTAAGTATCTAATTTTATTAGTTGTTCTGTAAACCTATTTACTTGAATACTTCCATTATATCAGATAAATCAGAGATACCTAAGGAAGATGTAAGTTTTAAAATCTCTTCCATAACTGGGCACCAGTTTCCCACACCAGTAAGGCTAGCTATTTGGGAAGCTAAGATCTGAGAACCAGAGTTCAAAGCCATCTCAAGCAGGAAAGCCAGTCAGATTCTTATCTCCAATTAACCAGAAGTGAGGCTGTGTCTGACCTTGAGCAAAAAGGATCAAAGACAGACGCTCAGAGACAGAGAACAGACCATGAGTTCAAACGCCATGACTGGCACACATAGACCAAAAAAAGTCCCTTCCAAAAAGACATTGGTGGTACATACCTCCAATCTAACCTACTTGGGAGGTTAAGGAAAAATTTTGCAAGTCTTTTTCTCAACAACAAAAACAAAAAAACAATAAAAAGGACATGATTGAGGCACAGCTTTGTTGAGGCTATTGATATCTTAAAAATATTGTTTAGATACCTTTGCTGACCTATGCCTCAAACACTTTCTAGGCAGGAATCAAAGTTTTTGCCAAAAAATAAAAAGTAAATTGTACAACCAGGATTCAAACTTTGGCCACCTGAGTTTGATGCCTACACAATACCACAGAAGCCAATATAGTACCAAATGATAACAGGTGAGACATCATTATCTGAGTAACACTTTAACAAATAATATGAAGAGCAATAAAAAGTTCACAATAATTTTAAAAAGAAATGTGTGAAAACTTGAAATCAATAACATTTTCCTCTACTAACCCTATTTCTCCTGATTGGCATTTAAGGAAAAACCCCAAGTATAGAAAATCCAAAATATAAGCATTGTTACAGAATATCAAGGTAAAGTTTAATAATCAGGACTATCTGGTGAGTTGTTTAAGAGTACTGTTACATGTTTTCTTAGGAATAGCATACTGAATGACTGAAATAGCTGAACAAAATCTGAGATTCAATACCCAGGACTCAAGGTAAAACATGAAGATGACCACTAACATCTAAGTTTGTAGGAGGCCCACCCTTCAGCAACTTTAAAACTCATTTTAACTTTCTTATGAGACTTTCAGAAGTACATGACTTAGCTAACAAAGTGCTTCTTCCCGTGTGGAGCTCAGACCAGTAGCCCAGGCAGCACCTGAGAGCCTGGCAGGTGTTCAGCTTCCTTCCCAGCTCTCACCTGAGACATTCTGAATCAGAACTTTTCCATATAGAGCATGAGCCCTGAATTTTCAAAATTCTCTAGGCAATCCATAAGTCCTTCAAAGTTGGCAATCATGAAACCACAGGCAACAAAATCTTATATTTGCCACCACACTCTGTCTTTTTATGGAAATCCTAATGATCCCAAATCCAGGTGCCAGAGGGAGAAAGAAAATGCTTTATTTTCCTTCTTTGGAATGTATGTGTTTTCAAAGACACAACTCCATACCTCTGACCAAAAGCTTCAACCAATCCTGTTCTCCAGGAAAGCAATGGTGTTAAAATCTGTGTGATTCTAGAAGAAATGTCAGATATTGTGATGTACTTTCATAGCTACCTGTACACCTAGAAGATAAGTGGTAGGTTTTCAAATCTTGAATGAGGAAGAGGGAAAGACTATGAATATGCTGATAAAACTAAGTCTACAAATTAGTTTGGGAAATCAAGATTTTTAATTTTGAAAAAAAAAAGGAAACATAGCTCTCTGAAAAATGAGCACATTTTGCAGCTCACGCTTTATGTGTATTTATTATACTAATGAGCAATGTATTTAAAACCTTTAAATTCAGTTTATTGATATGTTGTCATTTAAATAAAGAATTTCCAAGCTCTTCAAAGAATCTCTGACACACGTAGGTAATAAAGAAAAACCTTCATGAGCATTAGTTTGATTTAATTATAGTTTTTTGCCAATTGACCCTTTCTGTCTTTTTAAATACATATTCAAGGCCAGGAAACTATGGCTCAAGCCTGGAATCCTAGCTACTCAGAAGCCTGAGATCTGAGGATCATGGTTACAAGCTAGCTCAGGAAGGAATTTCCATGAGATTCTTATCTCCAATTAAACACCACAAAGTTGGAAATGGAACTGTGGCTCAAGTGGTTAAACATTAGTCTTGAATACAGTAACAGTGACAGTGCCCAGGAATTGAGTTCATGGACATACATACACGCACATACACACATACACACACAATAAGTTCATAGTAGTAGTATTAATATATATTATAGTTTTGATATCACAGGTTTATAATCAGCAACTGCAGAAATGAACAGTGCTTAACACATAGGTAGCTTATTTAAGCTTCTTTCACATATGATTTCATTTTCCAGGTGCTAATACAATTTGTATTCTCAGAATGATTTTAGAAAATGAAACTAAAATGAATGGCTTCCTCCTCATGGGGTTTTCAGAGAATCACAATCTGCAGATTTTACAAGCTTGCCTGTTCTTGGTGATGTACCTTTTGGCCTTGACAAGCAACTCCATCATTATCACCATCACAACCCTGGATGAGCACCTCCAGTCTCCCATGTATTACTTCCTGAAGCAACTTTCCCTTCTGGACCTCTCCTTCATCTCTGTCACAGTCCCCCAGTCCATTGGCAATTCCCTCACAGGCAATGGCTATATTTCCTATGCAAAGTGCATGCTCCAGGTGTTCTTCTTCACATCTTTGGCCTGGGCTGAGGTGGCCATTCTCACGGTGATGTCTTATGACCACTATGTAGCCATTTGCTTCCCAATGCTCATCATGGATGCCAGAAGATGTAACAGTGCTATGACAGCTGTATGGGTAAGTGGAGGCATCACAGGAATTTTGTATATGGCTGCCACATGTACTATCACATTCTGTAGAGCCAAAGTAATTCACCACTTCTTCTGTGATGTCCCTCAAATAGTGAAGCTCTCCTGCTCCAATGATTACCTTGCAGTCATTGGAGTGGATAGTCTCATAGCTGTGGCAGCTTAAGCCTGTTTCATCTCCATTGCCCTCTCCTACATCCACATAGTCTCCACAGTTCTAAGAATACCCTCTGCTGAGGGCCGGTCTAAGGTCTTCTCTACCTGTCTGCCCCACCTCTTTGTTGTCTCATTTTTCCTCTCCACAGGCATCTGTGCATATCTCAAACCAACTTCAGATTCTCCAACTGCCTTAGATCTTTTTCTCTCTATCTTTTACACAGTAATTCCCCCAACACTCAACCCTGTTATCTACAGTCTGAGGAATGAGGCCATGAAGAGAGCTGTACAGAAGTTAGTGTTGGACAGACAATGCACTAAGAAATAAATGTTTTTTTTCATGTAATTGATCCATCTTTGATCTTGTACACCAGGAAATTTTTATTAGCAGAATTCCTTAAACATGTAGTGTCAGTGAAAAGCAAGTATTCATAAAGTCCTTTGTGGAATGGCAATTCCTTTGAACACTTACTTAGAGATTATAAAAATATATTTTTAAAAAGTGATATTTTGCCAGGCACCAGTGGCTCATGCCCATAATCCTAGCTACTCGGGAGGCTGACCTCTGACTATTGCACTTCAAAGCCAGCCCAGGCAGGAAAGCTGTGAGACTTTTAATTCCATGAAGCCACCAGAAAATCAGAAGTGGTGCTGAGGCTTAAGTGTTAGCCTTGTGGTGATGAGCTGAGGGACAGCACCCAGACCTAGAGTTCAAGCCCATGACCAACAAAAAAAGTGATTTTTTTCTAGTATATACTATCTCTTCCTAATACATTTGTCTCTTAGAGTGAGTATTCCAGTTTTCCTTAAGAATGAAGATGAGTTTTAACAATCATGGCAAGAAACATTTTCCATAAATAAATTTATATCATACCTTTAATCCACTAGCTCATTAACTATTTAACCCCTTTACAATAACATATGAACACATTATTTACTCTTTGAATTGTGTACCAATGATAGCTTTCTAAACAATTTTTATGTATCAGGCCTTGGGCTTGAACTTAGAGCCTAGGAGCTGTGCCTGAGCTTTTTTGATCAATGGTTAAAACTCCATCACTGTGAGTCACAGAACCACTTCCAGTTTTCTGGTGGTTAATTGGAGATAACAGTTTCAGGGACTTTCTTTTGAGCCATAATCCTCAGATCTCAATCTCCTGAGCAGCTACCATCTCAGGATTAAGAGAATGGCACCCGCTCTACCCAATTTTTGAAATATTGTTTTCATTGATTTGTTGGGGTTTTTTATCCTACTGAATTACATGGAAAGTACATTAACTCCTATGCCTGTTTTTATTTTGAATATTTTATGTAGCTATTAATAATTTTTTGGTGATACTGAGGTTTTAACTCATGGATTCTTATTTGCAAGGAAAGATCTCTACAACTTGAACTGTGCCCCAACTGGTTAAATTTACAACATATGACTGCCATATGACTGTGATCCTCGTACCTATACTGCCTATATACTTAGGATGACAGTAGCATGCTGCCAGACCATGATGAAACGGGGAAGCTCTCACTAGCTCTGTCCTTAAAACATTTTTAAAAAATCTGGTATTTACCTGCAAAGTAGCTGGAATGCAGGGGTACACCTTCTTCATTAGATCTAGGTGGTTTTTTTCTAATTAAATAATATGATGTTGATTCTTGCATGATTTACATTAAAGGTCCATAACGTAATTTTCTCATCTTCTGTTACTCTCCTGGATGCTATTTGAATGTCCTCACTCATTTTGGTAAATATCAGTTCATTCCTGAGATCAATAATCATTCAAAATATATAAGTAATTGGAAAGCTCAAAAGGATTAGCTAGAAGGTTTTCTGAGTAAGAAAAGGAACAGAAGAAACAGAAGAAGCAGGTCATAGAGCCTCCTGAGAGTGTGTAACCCGTAATGCAGAGCCAATGTTTTCTCTATCTATTCTGGAAGCATATTGGGTTTTATCAATTGACTTTTAAAAAGTACCAGGCACTGGTGTCTCATGTCCATAGTCCTAGCTACTCAGGAGAGAGGGGGACCATGCAGTCTGAAGCCAACAAGGGTAGAAAAGTTAGTTAGTGCGGCTCTTATCACCAATTAATCAGCAAAAAGCTGGAAGTAAAGAAGGGGTTGAAGTGATATCAGCAAAAAGTAAATAAAGCTGGCCAAACTTGCACACTTAATTGGGTTCACTCTTAGTTGTACATTTGCATTCCCAATGTCATTAATTTACACAATGATGCACTGACAGCTTTAATTCATTTTTTCCTAGAAATGATACTTTTATAATAAATGAACATTTAAAATTTTTATCCTATGAGGAAGATTTTAAATTCCCTCTGTTGTTCTTAGTGTCACTTTCAACAACTTCTGCTCTTATCATATCTCAATACTTTTTTCACTTATTTTGAAATTTCCTATTTTAAATTACCTATATGGCTTGTCTATACTTAAATTTTGTTTCTTATACAATTATTTAACAGTATTTATCATCATCAAAGTAACAAATTGATCTTGCTCACACTTTCATTTTAAAAATATACATTTGTAATTAAATTTCCTATATTTCATGTCGATCTCTATGCATTTAAAATATCCCAAGAATGAGTAACTGTAACTTAGTTGAAGTTATTCCTGGTTGTGTCAATATTTTATAAGGCAGCCTAAGGAAATTCATTGAAAGCTATTGAATTATAGTAGAGTAAGTAAAGGGTCTAGAGAGTAATAAAGGGGGTTAATAGTAACATACAAGATATAAGAGTATTGAGAACTTAACATAAAATAATGAAAGATATTTTATGAATGAATGATATCAATGGAATATAGGTCTTCCTTAAGGCGACTAATATTGAGAGTGAACAGTGAATAGAGGGGGTAAAAGAAGGAAGTAGAATACAGTGCTAGTACTTATGTACATATATTAACAGTGAAATCTATTGCAATTGCTTTGTGAAGGAGGAAATGGGGATAGAGTGAGTGATAAAGAGAATTCTGATCAAGCATTCTTTTTTTATTGGGGGTAGAGAATCCAGTCGTGGGGCCTGAACTCTGAGCCAGGGCATTGTCCCTCAGCTCTTCAGCTCAGGGCTAGTGCTCTACCATTTGAGCCACAGCACCACTTCTGGCTTTTTTCTTTTTGCATATGTGCTGCTGAGGAATCGAACCCAGGGCCTCATGCGTGCAAGGCAAGCTCTCTACCACTGAGCCACCTTCCCAGCCCATGATCCAGTACTCTTAAGCATGTGTAGAACTGTCACAATGAAACACCCTGTATTACTAATCTGCGCTAATAAAATATATAAAATGAACCTTTTATAATATTTCATGGAAATCAATATTTACTTTAGAAAAGTTGAGGAGGGTTGGCAGTACTGAGGTTTAAACTCATGACTTTGGGCTTGTCAGGCATATGGTGCACTATTTGACCCAGGCCCTCAGCACATATTACTCTGGGTTTTCTGAGATGGGTCTCAATCAGTTGTTTACTTATTTGTTTATATTAGAATTTGAACTCAGGAAAACTTTTTGTTCACAGCTGGCTGTCTACCACTTGAGCCATGTTCCATTGCCTGTTTCTTCTGATTAACTGGAAATAGATTTCTCTGCTTAGGCTGGCTTCAAACTTTGATCTTCAGAGCTCAACCTTCTATCTAGATAAAATTATAGTCATGAGCCATCAGTGCCAAGCTCAATAATTTTTTTCCACCAGGTCAGTAGTTTTATAATTCAAAAAATAGTCAAAATACTCTCAAAGATATTTAAAATTCAACAAATACATTGAATCATAAAGATGTCAACTTTACTAAAATGTTAGTCACTGATCTTCATCTCTTTGGTAATGCATTCTTGCCCTAAACAAACCAAATATAATAAACAAATATAACAAAACAAATCTAGTGTATTGTTTCCCTAAACAAATCAAATACAATAAAAAATTCAAATGTAATACACACATTGTTTATTACATTGTAAAGGTGGTGTTTTCCAATAACTTTTAAGGAAGTTTTGTTATTGAGCATTACACACTCAGTTCTAAATACACCTGAATCACTTTCATGAATAATAACAGAGAACAAGATCCAAACCAAAGAACTTTCAACAGTTCTAAACCAATTCACTGAAAGACTATGTTGAGAGCAACACATCATTGCAGTATCTCATTTATTGTAAATCCAGTGCGGTGTGTCTTAGTCTAAATAATCTCCTCTATGCCAATATCCTACCTAATCATCATAGATATTGGAGATATTGGTGATGGATGCTTGCTCTAGGTTTCTTCTTCAGGTTGTGTTATTATACAATTACTTGTATCAATTCTACAATACCAAGATCTGTTGGATTTTAATAGCCATCAGACTGAATTTACAGCTAAATTTGAGGAGAATTCATATCTTTTGTTTTCATTTACATGTTTTACTTGGAAATGTTTATACCAGAACCATGAAGTTAAACTTTAGAGACAATGGATAGCATTAGTTTAGTTACCAACAAATTATAAAAGGGAAATATGGAAATTATTTATGTGATGAAAGATCTCAGAACTCCCATGGAATGGGCAGCTTCACAGGATGCCATTTTAGTGATGGATTCACTCTACATACTTCCCAAGAATGTCACCATCCCTCAATAAGAAATAATCCTTATCATCTAGAACTACTTTGGTGCCTCCATATTCTGGGAGAAGAACTTTACCACCCACTTTCACATTAACTGGCTGAATGTCCCCACCCTTTCCTTTACAGCCTGATCCCACAGCCACTACTGTGGCTTGCAATACTTTTCCTTGAGATTTTTCTGGAAACATAATGTCTCCTTTGGTTACAGTTTCAGCTGCACTCCTTTCTACCAACACTAGGCCAAAAACAGGAAGGAACTTCCTAAATGCTGTATGGTCATGAC
Source organism: Dipodomys merriami (assembly GCF_024711535.1). Taxonomy (NCBI): domain Eukaryota; kingdom Metazoa; phylum Chordata; class Mammalia; order Rodentia; family Heteromyidae; genus Dipodomys; species Dipodomys merriami. The sequence continues at coordinate 12,891,182 of NW_027202937.1, read as the reverse complement.
TCTTCGCAGTCACTACTTGGACTCCCCAGATTTCATCTCTTAAAAACATCAAATCTGCAGAGCACTGGTGGCTTACGCCTGTAATCCTAGCTACTCATGAGGGTGAGATCTGAATATCACAGTTCAAAGCCAGGCCAGCAAGAAAGTCTACGAGATTCATCTCCAATTAACCACCAGAAAACAGGAAGAGGTGCTGTGGCTTCAGTGGTAGAGCAATACCTTTGAGCTGAAGAGCTCAGGGACAGCATCCAGGCCCAGAATTCAAGCCCAATAACCGAAAATAAAACAAAACATCAAATTTTCCATTCTATTACTCATGCAGTGAGTTCACATCTGTGATCCTAGCTATTTGGGATGTGGAAAAGAGGAGACGGGAAGTTCAAGGCCAGTCCAGGCAAAACATTTTCAAAACCACATCTCCGTCAACAAAAACCTGAACATAAAGGCGTATACTTATTGCTCAGTTTGGGGAAAATTTAAATAGGAGGATCACAGTACAGGCTAGACCAGGCATAAACATAGACTATATCTCAAAAGATACTAAAGGGAAAAGGTTGTGGTTAAGCACCTATCCGGAAAGTGCAAGATACTGAGTCCAAACCACAATACAACAAAAAAAATACATTAACAATCCCAATTCATGAAAATATAAAACCCCCAAATTATTTAAATGTACTTTAGTTTTACCAGCAAAATATACTGTGAATGTCAACTCAGAGATATGGAAAATATTTTATTATATTCATTGAAGTATTTACAGCTTTTCTCAGATACTAAAAATGTTATGAATTCATATTATTCCTAATTAATTTGCCTTAGGTAGTAGGCAATTCACACTGTGCTACTATTTCCTTATACTTTAAAATACAAAACTAGTTACAAATTGTTGTCTTTTGCATTTGCTAGTATTGTGTGCTAGTATTTGAAGTGAAATTTGATAAAATGATATACAAGACAAAGGGTACTAAAAAATGAGAAATATAACTGTGCTTCCACAAGATGACATCTCTTCTATATTGGCCTGTAGGTTGTTCTTAAATCTACTTCTGAGGTCATATGAGTAACTTCCTTGGAGATACTTAATGTATGAGGCTTGGCACATCATTCCAAGACTAAGGTATCTTATATATGATGATGACTATGTATCATTTTTGGCGATTTATTGAAGACAAAGTCACTTCTAGTATTACAATCAAATTTTCCAGCTCTGACAACTGTATTTCAAAAAACAAAAAAAAAAGCTAAAGACTTATTGGCTACATTTTAACTTTTGATTTCTGAAGTATTGCTAATACTTTTTTCTAGAATTGAAGATTAACCACAATAGTGACAAGTTGGTTCCAATTTCAGTAACTCTGTGCTAAGGAAACTGTGATAATTAACAAAGAGTTACCAGAAATACCACACATTATTTTCTTGTTCTTCTTTGGCTTCTTACAGAGCAATAAGCTTTGAGTCTTCAGTAACCATGATCAACTTGACCTCAGAGAGTGGATTCTTCCTCATGAGGTTTTCTGATTTTCAGAATTTACATGTATTTTTAATTGCATTTTTATTCTCTTAAAGTAGTTGTACAATGAGGTTACCATTCAACAAATCAGTTTATAAGTATAATACATCTTCATTGATATCACTACTTTCATCATTATCCCTATTCCACACAACCCAAACCTTTCCCCTTAATTTGCCTAGTTTTATAGCTTATTCATTGAATGTTATGACTGCATTCTCCCACCCTCCGTTCTCTCTTTGTTCACCTAACCCTTCCCCTGACCCAACCCCATACCTTTCAAGCACTAGTTTCTTGGTATTCATGTTGTTTAACTGTTGGTTCATTTTTTAATTCTCCTTTGCAAATACCATACTTTGGTTAATATGTTTGTGTATACTTCCATACAGACCTGTATGTGTTTGCTTGATATTTATAAATTAGATCTAGCTTTCACATATGAAAGAAAGCATGCATCCTTTGTATCTCTGGGCCTGACTTCATTTAACATTATTTTGAGCACTGAAAGCAAACAATTTTAATCGAGAATACTGTATCCAGCCAAGCTTTTATTCATAACCTAAGTGAAAATAACAACATTCCATGACAAACAACTAAAACTACAGAAGATAACTAAAGACATCCCTCATACAGAAAATCAACATGAACATAAATAGGTAGAGAAAATAAACCCTATGTGATAAGCAGATGAACATGGAGGAAAAGAAGAGACAAATCACCAAATCTAGGGGGGTGGGTAATGTGATACCATATACTATGAATCTTAACATCCAATATTAAAGGGCTTGATTCTCCCATCAAAAGACATAGATTGGTAAGTTGGATCAAAAGACAACACTCAACCATCTGTTGTCTACATCAAACCAGTGGGTTGTTTGTTTTTCTTTTCCTGAGTCACAGATCATTATATATCTCGCTTTGAAAATGCTTTGTCTCCAGAATCTGGAGTTTTATATATATATATATATCAACTATAAAATAGTACTATTTCATTGCTAGCTGAGATAACCATCCAGAATCTTCTTTCACCTTACTAAAAACATTGTATTAGTTAATTCCACCCACTGATGTGTAAAGGCTTCTGGAAAGAATATATATAGTGGACATATCACTGAACTAAAAATTTGTGTTGCTCTACTAATTAATGAGTGTGATTCTTTTATCATGGATTTTTTTATTCATTCATGTAATTTTACTTCTAAAGTGTTTGTTCAAAGATTCTGCTTTTTTTTTTAGCTTCTCGGGCTTGAACTCATGGCCTAGACATTATCCCTGAGATTTTTTTTTTGTTCAAGGCTAGTGCTCTACCACTTTGAGCCACAGCTTCACTTCCAGTTTGAGGGGTATTTAATTGGAGATGAGAGTCTCATACATTTTCCTACCCAGGATAGCTTTGTACCCTGATCCTCAGATCTCAGCCTCCTGAGCAACTAAGATTACAGGCATGAGCCACCAGCACCTGGTGATTTTGCTTACTTTGGGGGCGAGGGAGTCCAGTCGTGGTGCCTGAACTCTGGGCCTGGGTGCTGTCCCTCAGCTCAAGGCTAGCGCTCTACCATTTGAGCCAGAGTGCCACTTCCTGCTATTTTTGTCTGCTTATGTGGTGCTGAGGAATCAAAGCCAGGGCCTTGTGCATGCAAGGCAAGCACTCTACCACTGAGCCACCTTCTCAGCCCCAATTTTGATTATTTTTTTTATTGTGAAAATATTGTACAGAGGGGTTACAAATACATGGGCAAGATAATGAGTATATTTCTTATCAAGCATTGTAGCATCCTCCTTTGTTTCCCCTTCCCATCCCATCCTCCCCCCACCCACACACCCAACCCTCCTCCCCCTCCCACCAAAGTTGTAAAGTTCATTTTTGATATAACTAAACGGAAAGACATGGAAAAAATTATATTTAGAGAAGTAAGCCAGGCCCAAAGAAACATAGTCATATGGTTGCTTATTTTCAAGTGAGGATTTTATAGATATTCACTTATGCACATATATCATAATATGTCTGCAAGTATATATAGGGGAATTGATTCATTTGTCTGATATTTATCAATCAAAATGACTTCCTTTTTGATGCACTCTAGATTATTGACTTTTTCTTTTATGATTGTTTTAATGTCTGCACACATACACACACACACACACACACACACACACACACACACACACACACACACACACCTCCTCAAACTTAACAAAGCAACTTTTACTCTTGCTTTAAAAAATTTGTAATTTCAACTTTTTATTCTCTCTAATCGCGTATTGAGTTAAGTTCCCTTTATACAATGTCCATAATGAATTCACTTGTAATTGGTGAAAAATATTGAATTGTGTGCATCCACAGTGTGTTTGTCTATTCATTGTTTTGTGTTTCACCAATTTGCTCCTGCGGATTCTGTCTGAAGAGTGACCATAAACTCAAGCCTTATCCCATCAAAACTGTGGCTGAGGTGATCATAATGTGTGAGTGGTATTTTTTGTCTCGCTGGAAAGTCTTAGGACTACATACATGTCCCAGGCTTTACTATCTGCTCCTTTCACTGGAAATGGATTTGTATTTGCAGACATTCTTACATCTACAAAAAAAAAAAAAAACCTCTACCATGCCAAGATCCATTTGTGTGGAAATTTTAATGGTTCCAAGTCTATAGAGAGGCAGAATATTTCATCATTCAATTTAAAATCATGCATCATAGCCTTCTCTCTTAAAAAAAAAAAAAAAGAAACAGCTCTTCCTCAAGGGAAGCAGTGTGTTTTTAAAAACCCCTGTAATTATAGAGAAGATACATCTGAAGCTGGTATCAGCTTCTCACACGACTACCCAGACATCAAGAACTCTATGGTATGTTTTCCAAGCTGGGATCAAGGAAAAGGTAAAAGATTATGGCAATTCTGACTGAATATTATATTCTTCAAGTTGAATTAACAAAAGCAAAAGTATTCATTCCCACAAGAAAGAGCTGGCCTTAAGAAAATGTGGCCGTGTCTACAAGGTTAGTTCATACAAATAGATTACAATTAGGCACCCTTAGAGGAAAACCAGGAAATTGGAAAAGTTAACATCTCTTGTTTTTCTGTTACTAAAGAGTAGCACTTCTGCAGACAATCACTGGTATCAGTAGGAAAGACAAAGCTTTACATAGATGTTTGCTAATGTTATTGTGGCTTTCCCCTAAAGTTCTAAAGTGCCCTTTGTGAGTGTTCATAGATTTAAAAGGAAGTGGTATGAATTATTGAAGCCAAGGATTGGAATGCATGTCCCCATTGTGTATATAAATGTTCTGAAATTTATATTTCCTATGAAAAGGAGACTAAGGAGGCTTTACTTAAAGAAGAGTAAACTAGTTTTGTGAATTGAAGTCCATATTTTGATGAAATCTATCGTATTGCCCATCACAAAAATGGTCAAAATAGTCAAGGTTCAATTTTTTATTTATAATTTCTTGAAAACCATTTATATCAAGTCTTCACATTCAAATATTAAGTGAATAAAAATTGATGACAATGATGCTTTGTATGATTGAAACATTTTAAAGAACAGTGTCACAAAAATTCAGAACATGGAAAGTAAGTTTTTGTATGCGGAAATAATGTCTCATGATACTCAAGTTAGATTCAACTTGTGACTCATATTTATGGAATAACTATCAAGAGGCTTTCAGATATGGCAGCTAAAGCAACATTTAGAAACTTTTGAAGTTAATTTAGGGGCCATATGCATTGCAATGTGAAGCCACTGATGTCTGACAGGCTGGAGAATATAGAAAAGGAAAGTTTATATGTCAATGTCATTCTTCACAAAAGAGAAGTTGTGAGAAAGACAAAAAGAGATGGGAAAGAGATGGCAAAAGTACCTCGTATACTGATAAGTAATGGGGAAGCACAAGAACTTCAATGTTTGCAATTCTCCTATGTATCTTTCTCAGAATAAGATATGTTTTAACACACACACACACACACACACACACACACACACACACACACACACACACACACACACACACACAACCTAAAATCTCACTTATAGCATTTCACATCGCCTGGAAAGTGGGTAAGTTTCAAGCTACTATCACAGCAGTTTTTTTTCAGTTGTTGACTTAATTCTTAGATGGCAGTAAAAATACACAAAAGTATGTGAGTCATTATTAATGACTACACACATATACATATCCACATTGCACTGAGGGATGAGTTCTTCCAATTTCCATCCTACAATGGTCAAAATTCTGGATCATAAACGAAATAATGTTTCTACTGTTGGTCAGAAATATCAATCAAGTATATCTGCAATCTCTTTCTGAAATTATACAGTGGGTATTTGAATGCTTTCCTTACACTTGAACACCATTTCAAAGTAATTCACTGTATTTCTTTACTGTATCAAGTGGTCAAAATTATTTGATTATGTCATCTGATAACAAATCATATTAAGATCTGTGAAATAAAGCAAAGAATCAAATGGAAGTTACTGTATACCAAAAATATTTCACACAATAAAATTAGACATCAAATGTTTTTAAATTTTTTGTAATATTTTGGTTTGGGGGTTTCATCTGCATGTGTGTGTGTGTGTGTGTGAGAGAGAGAGAGAGAGAGAGAGAGAGAGAGACAGAGAGACAGAGAGACAGAGAGAGACAGAGAGAGAGACAGAGAGACAGAGAGACAGAAACAGAGAGACAGAGTGAGTACATGCACACAGACATATACACTCATTCTGGGTCTCAAACTCAGTGCTTGGGTTTAAACTGAGCTCTCAGAATTTTTTCAAGGCTGGTACTCTACCACTTGAGCCATAGTTCCACTTCTGCCTTTTTTTGTGTGTGTGTGAAAATGCCGTACAGAGGGGCTACAATTACGTGGGCAAAGTAATGAGTACATTTTTTATCAAGCATTGTTGCCTCCTCCTTTGTTTCCGCTTACCATTCTTCTCCCCTGCCAAAGTTGTAAAGTTCGTTTTTCAACATAACGACTTGTACATCTCATGTTGCAATGGATCCACCTTCCCCTCCACAAATTATATCAACATCAAATACAGCAAAAACAGGTTTTAAACCGTGGGGGATGGACATACAAAGCAACAAAGAAATAGCATGAAGGAAAAAAACATTTGAGTCCTTATCTTGGGGTTCATTTCACCTAACATCAACTTATCTCAACATTGCTTGTCTCAGACACATACTAGTTATTGCAAATAAGGGAAAACATGGGACTTATGTTTCTTTGGGCCTGGCTTACTTCACTTAATATAATTTTTTCCAAGTCTTTCCATTTCCTAAGAAAGAATGACATTTCCCCACTTCTGGCTTTTTTGATGGTTAACTGGAATTAAGAGTCTCACAGACTTTCCTGCCCAGGCTGGCTTCAAACCACAATTATCAGATCTTAGCCTCCTGAGTTGCTAGGATTACAGGCGTAAGCCACAATAAGCACCTAGTTCTCAATGTAGTTGTAATGTTGATTTCAGTAGCAAATCAATTAAATAAAATAGTAATAGGAACAGCATTGACTCTATTCATTTGGACCCTGGATCCAAAATAAGCCTTTCAAAATGATGACCATAATCATAATAGCTTATTAGCTATGTACATATGACCTTATAAATTGATGCTAATCAAAATGAACTACAAGATATGGAAAAAAGAGGTCTTTTCCTTTTTTCTTTTTTTAGTGTGCTGTGTGAAGTTATTTTGTTTCTTTCATTCTCCACACTTTGGTTTACCACCTGCTATCACTGTTTTTCGTTTTGGTACCATTGTTTTTTAATGTAAGTTTATCTGAGTTGGAAATGGGAAGGGGAATCAGAAATATTTGACGCAAATTGTATTCATTTCCTTTCTTATTTGACTGTAACTCCTCTGTACATGACCTTTACAATACAAAATGATAAATAAACATGTGACCTCCACCCCCCAAAATGACAACTGTATTGTTGGCTAGGAAGGATTCAGGAATGAAGAATATTCAAACAACTCAAGCTTTAATGATAAATATCACAGTTTCTCAAAAATCTAGCTGAGGAATACCAATTCATTAACCATTAATTATTGAAATACATAATGATAAATAAATGAATAACAGTTTTTAGTGTTTTATTTAATTTACCAAACCTTTTGTTTTCCAGGTGCTGCCACAATTTGTATTTTCAAAATGATTACAGCAAATGAAACCAAAATGAATGGGTTCCTCCTCATGGGGTTTTCTGAGAATCACAAGCTGCAGATTTTACAAGCTTGCCTGTTCTTGGTGATGTACCTTTTGGACTTGACAAGCAACTTCATCATCATCACCATCACAACCCTGGACGAGCATCTCCAGTCTCCCATGTATTACTTCCTGAAGCAACTTTCCCTCATGGACCTCTCCTTCATCTCTGTCACAGTCCCCCAGTCCATTCATAATTCCCTCACAGGCAATGGCTATATTTCCTATGCTCAGTGCATGCTCCAAGTGTTCTTCTTCACGTCTTTGGCCTGGGCTGAGGTGGCCATTCTCACAGTGATGTCTTATGACCGCTATGTAGCCATTTGCTTCCCACTGCACTATGAACTCATCATGGATGCCAGAAGATGTAAGAGTGCTGTGATAGCTGTATGGGTAAGTGGCGGCATCTCAGGAATCTTGTATACAGCTGCCACATTTTCTATCACAATCTGTGGAGCCAAAATAATCCACCAGTTCTTCTGTGATATCCCCCAGTTGATCAAGCTCTCCTGCTCCAATGATTACCTTGCACTCATTGGAGTGGTTGCATTCATGGCTGTGGTAGCTTTAGCCTGTTTCATCTCCATTGTTCTCTCCTATATCCACATATTCTCCACGGTTCTAAGAATACCCTCTGCTGAAGGCCGGTCTAAGGTCTTCTCCACTTGCCTGCCCCACCTTTTTGTTGTCTCATTTTTCCTCTCCACAGGCATCTGTGCATATCTCAAACCAACTTCAGACTCTCCAACTGCTCTGGACCTTACGTTATCCATCTTTTACGCAATAATACCTCCAACATTCAACCCTATAATCTACAGCCTGAAGAATCAATCCCTAAAGAAAGCTTTAGGGAAGTTACTGCTGGGTAGCTATTTCACTGGGGAAATAGCTTATCTCCAGCATTGTTAGTGTGTTTACAATAGTACCCATATGTGCTCCTTTAGTAACTGCAATTTCTTCATCATTTAATGACAATGGACAGCAGTAATGTCTCTTCTATAGATTAGTGATATAATATATGTGTGTGTTCATTATATAAACTCTCCATTCCATTTTTTAAGTCACTGAAGCAATTTTGTTCTTTTAAAATAAAAAAGTTAACAACTGTGACTTTATCATTTAGGTCCAATACTTTCTAATATCCCCAATATAAAAACACCCAAATATCCACACGTGAACACAACAACAGCCAAGGTACATTGAGATAAACCAGGAGTGTGCAAAATTACAATGACAACTAGAAAATAAAGTCATAATATCTACCAACAACCCAACTCATAATTTTTACAAAAATCTTCTAATTTCAAATGGCCATTTAAAAACTATTGTGTTTTACAGATCACTTTTACATACCAGTACAATTATGTATTTCATTACTAAATTCATCAGCAAAATTTACCTACTGTATTTCTCTTGAATCCATAAGATTCAATATAATTTATAAGAAAATAATTTGTCTTTAACAATTTGACATATAGTAGTTATTTTCAGTGTATTATCTTATAATTCATGGTAAAAACTTAACAGCTTACCTCTTCTCAAGTCCAACAAACAATACCATAAATTCTCAAACTCTTCAACTTGACCATATTGTTTCCAAATCTGTGAAACCATTTATGTATATATCAGCAAAAGTATGGCCATGTCACTCTATAACTTACATGATTTTATCATTTTGTGATTCAAGTATTTCAAAATATTGTGCCTGAAACACAAATACTTGCACTAGCTAACATCAATAGAAAGTGGTCAGTATATTTTATATTTACAATACTTTACCATTCCTAATATTTTCAAATGTTTAATGACTAAGAAAAAATTATTTTCTAGATTATTTATCATAGTTTAAACATTTCATTTTTCTTTTATGGAAGTCTTCATAAAGATATTATGCCCAGTTTTGAATAACCAACAATTTTTTCATATTTCTTTTTAAAATTTTTACTGTGAAGATCATGTACAGAGGGTTACAATTACATAAGTCAGGTATTGAATACATTACTTTATGAACAATGTCACCTCTTCTCTTGTTTCCTCCCAGTTTTTTCCCTCTTGACCTGCCACTCCCACACATTTCAAAGTTCATTTCCAAAGTAGTGTCTAGTAAGTATCATTGCTAAGTTGATTTACTGTTTGTCCCATTTCTATGTTTCTCCTTACCCTCCCCAAATATTAGGTGGTGCCAAGTTGATTTACTGTTTGTCCCATTTCTATGTTTCCCCGTACCCTCCCCAAATATTAGGTGGATGTAGGTCTGTGTGTTCATTTCTGGGTCTTCTATTCTTTTAGTCCTCAGGTCTATTCTTGTGCCAGTACTAAACTGTGTTTATTACCATGGCCTTGAAATAGAGTTTGAAGTTTGGTATTGATATTCCTCCAGCACTGTTCTTCCTGCTAAGGATTGTTTTTGCTAATCAAGGTCTTCTGTTATTCCATATGTATTTTTGCATTGCTTCTTCTATATTATTGAAGAATATTGTTAAGATTTTTGATGAGTATTGTATTAAATTTATGGATAGCTATGCATAAATGGATATCCACAAATGGCTATTGCCAGTTTCATGATATTAATGTTTCCAGTCCAAAAGCATGGAAGTCTTTCTATTTCCTTTCTCAAGTTTTAAAGTTTTCATCATAGAGTCCTTCACATGTTTTGTTAATTCCTAAGTATTTTGGAGACTATTACAAATGTAGTTTGCTTTCCTGACTTCAATCTTGCTCTTTTCATTGTTGGCATACAGAAAAGCTGCTGAGTTTTTGTGGGTTAATTATATACCCTGCTATTTTGGCAGTTTCAAATCAGCTCAAGGAACTTGAGAGAGGAATCTACAGGGTTCTTTTTTTTTGTCAGTCATACAGCTTGAACTCTGGGCCTGGGTGCTGACCCTGAACTCTTCAGCTCAAGGTGAGCACTCTACTACTTGAGCCACAGTGCAATTTCCAGTTTTCTGGTGATTAATTGGAAATAAGATTTTCACAGACTTTCCTGCCCAGGCTGGCTTTGAACTTCAGTCCTCAGATCTCAGCTTCCTGAGTAGCTAGGATTACAGGCTTTAGCCACTGGCATCCAGTTTATAGAGTTCTTTACAGAATCATGCCATCTGCAAAGAGGGATAGTTTTACCTCTTCTTTCCCTATTTGCATCCCATTTTTGTTTATTTCTTGCGTTATTGCTCTTGCTAGAAATTCCTGTACTGTGCTATATTGAAGAACAATAGAGAGATTAGACTCATTCTTGATTTTGGAAGAAATTGTTTCAACTTTGCACCATTAAAGATAATGCTGGCTTTAAGTTTGCCATATAGTACCTTTATTATATTGAAGAATGTTCCATGGATTACTAGCTTCTCCAGATTTTTATCATAAAGGGGTGTTGCATCTTGTCACCTTTTCTGCATCTGTTGAGATGGTTTTGTTCTTGCTCCTGTTGATGTGTTGAATTACGTTAATAGAATTGCACATATTTAATCCTGTTTGATCATAGTGTATGATTTTTTGGTTAGTTTTTGAATTCGGTTGGCCACAACTTTATTATGTTCAGCAAAGGGATGAGTCTATAGTTCTCTTCCTTTGATGAGTTCCTGTCTGGTTTTGGAACGTGGACTATGCTGGCTTTCATAGAATGAGTTTGGTAGTGATCTTTCCCTTTCAATTTCATTGAAGAGTTGGAGGAGTATTGGAGTTCTCTTTTGAAGACTTTGTATAATTCAGCTGTGAATACATGTGGTCCTGGGCTTTTCTTGGATAGGAGGTCTTTTATTGCCATTTCTATTTAATTTCCATATCTCTTAATGTCGATTATTTTCATGTCTTTTATTTTTAAGCCAGCTCCATAAAATCAGTTGAGGGACTCAGAAGGTGGCTCAGTGGTAGAGTGCTTGCCTTGCATGCATGAGGCCCTGGGCTCAATCCCTCAGCGCTACATAAGCAGAAAAAGCTGGAAGTGGTGCTGTAGCTCAAGGTGTAGAGCTCTAGCCTTGGGCTGAGCTGAGGGACAGCGCCTAGGCTCAAAGTTCAGGCACAACAAACAAAAATAAATAAATAAATAAATAAATAAATAAAGTCAGTTGAGCTGGACCATGATCATAATTTACACTCTCATAGCTGAAGTAACAGACATGCACTACTGTGCTCATCTCCTATTGGTTAAAGTAAGGTCTGGAGAACTTTTGTCTGAGCTAGTAAAATAAGTCAGGTTAAGAAAAACAAAGGTGGGTTATTTTCCCTCCTATGTGGACACTAAAGCTAAAATACAAACATATATGAACATATAGGATACAATGTATTTCAGAGAGAAGGCATGTTGGAATAAAAAAAAAGAAAAAAAAAGAGGTGACAGGACATCAGTCAAGCCAAGAGAAACAGAAGAGTGAAAAGGAGGCTGAAAAATAATCCCAGATCCTTCATCAAGAGGGAGATGTAAATAAAAAACAGAAAAAAAAAAAAAAGAAAGGGCAGCACTTCTGGAAACAGAACAGCAATCTTCCTACAAAATAAACCAATATATCCCACACACTTTAAACTCATAATTGAGATTAGGTGTGATAATGACTTGTCCTATAAGACAAGCAGGACAAACATAGTTTATGGCTTCTAATATCGCAGAAAGGTATAGAGTGAGGCATTATCATGAAAGGTAGCATCTTGTTCCATATTGAATCACACTGGGGAATTACATTGGACTACAATTAGGACAAAACAGTAGGTCAGAGAGCATATGAACACATGGTCATAATGTCAGGGTTGGAGATGACCATAGAGAAAAGGGAGAGATCTGATATCTACCTACTGAGAAGTTTAAACCGTGGATAACTTGTCCAGTGAAGGGCATGGTCCCACCTGATATGGAATCAGTCTATCCCTTAGATGTCACTGTGGAAATAGAGTACAGCTCACATGGCCTCAGAAAAGTAAACACTACATGTGTTTCTGCTAGGTATGATTGACAGCTATCTAGATCTTTCAAATCATTCAAATTCCCTGGTCTCTTCTTTCTGACAGGTCTTGAAGGATGTCTGGTCATGTTAGGAAAGTCTTAAGAGCAGCTTTGTCCTAGATTCTTGTATTTATTTCCAGGCAGGACTAAGAGCTTCGTACCTTAAACTGAAGTAGATCTAAGTAAAGTATAATTTTTTTTAAAGTGCACTGTGTGATTTTATAGAAATACCACAAGTAACCATCACCACACCCATATTACAAAAACATGCCAGTTCAAAAATAGAGTAATAAAATATCATCCACAAATATTGTTTGCACCATTCCATGTATGTAAGAATAGTTCAAATTATACCAATTCAAAAATGTGACATGACACATAAATAGAACAAAAATCATATGATCAACTCAATAGATACAACCAAATCTGTAACAAAATTCAATATCCGTTTGGGATAAAATCCGTTGAGAAACTAAGAACACAAAGAATGTCCCTTTAAATAACAAGGGTTATTTATGCACAACCTAACCTTGTGCTAAATGAAAAAATTGAAATCATTGCCTCTGAAGCTCGAAAGGAGGCAAACATGTCTACCTCTGCATTCTTATTGAATAGTGTTTGAATTCTGAGCTAGATCAATAAAGCAAGAGAAAGAAAGAACTGGGATACAAGCAGGAAATAAAGACATCAAGTTATTCCTATTTACGGATGATAGGCTCTTGTACAGAAAAAACCCAATACCTTCAAAGGTAGGAGGAATACTCAGAAATCACCGAGAGAATGTGGTTTTACATTTATTTCCAATAACTTAGAAAGCTGCTGCAAATATTTTAGTAAATTTCAATGTATCTTCCCAAGTGTGATCTTGCCAGGTGACAATGCTCCTTTAAGAGGATTTCACAATTCTTTTAATCACTCTGTCACATATTTGCATTCGCTATATCACATATCATTCACTATCACATTTTCATATCCTTAGCCATCATAACGGATCACCAACCTAAGGGCTCCAAATCTGAGATAAATCCATATAAATCCATATAAATCCAGTTTCATAGATGAATATAAGCATTAATTTCTAGTTTTACAACAGGCCTGAAATTTCAGATTCATGTATGTAGGGAAAAATAAGTATATTTATTTTTAGAAATACATGGCGTTAACCAAGTGTTCTCCACATGTGGTGCTCAGACCATTTACAGCAGCATCTAGGTTTCTGGCAGACATTCAACTTCCTGGGTGTCCCCTGAGACCATTTGCATCCAAATTTCTGAGTGTGGATCGCGGTTTCCTGAGTTTTAACAAGCTCTCCTGGCAATTTACATATCATGGGCACACTGGGAGCCACCGAAGTGGGACAAATATTACAGCCTACCAAACCATTCCTCACTAGTGTGGAGACCTTAATCTCTCAGGTGATAGTGTTGCAGAATATTTTTGTCATTTAGTTCAAAGTTCCAGTTCCAAAAATATTCTAGCACTCAAACAAAGAAAACTTGAACAAACTTTTTCTCTAGGGAAATAAAAACATGGTTTAAAAAATATGTGGGATTAGAGAGGAGAAATGTTAGAAGCTCATGATCATCTTCGATATCTACTAGCAGACTAAGGACACTGGTGGTGAGTTTTTCCATTTTGGGGGTAAGAAAAGAGGGAAAGGTTTTATGACAAACCTAATATGCTTCATAGTGTATTTAGAAAATAAGACCATAAATTTAAACAAAGAAAGAAGCTTACCTCCCTAATGAGCAGATTAATGAAGTCTGCATATTTTGTTCTCATAAATGTATTTAAATTAATGGGCTACATATGAGAAACCTGTAAAGGGAAAAAGAGCTTATGATTATGTGTTTATGTATGTAAAACATCTATAAAAACTTCTTTAACATCTCTGATGTTATTTGGGGGACAAAACTTTAGATGTATATACATGGAAGGTAATTGTGGCTGTTCTGTGTTCTTTCATGCTTTTTATTAGTATTGATAAATTTTACATGTAAGTAATCAGTTAAATAAGCAAAGGCCAAGGCCTAGAGTTTACATCTCAATTCGTTTATGTAAGAATTCTGACACATAATGTTTAACCTGTTAAAATACAGATTCAAATATTAAATGGTGTGGTCTGTTTTGGGGGTTGAATTCAGTCTGGGCACTGTCCGTGAGCTTTCAGTTTAGTACGCAAGGCTAGCACTCTAACACTTGAGCCACTTCTCCACTTTCATTTAACTGGAAATAAAAGTCTCATAGACTTTCCTGCCCAGGCTGTCTTTGAACCAGGATCCTCAGATTTCAGCCTTCTGAGTAACTAGAACTACTGGCATGAGCCACCAGCACCTAGGCATTCAAATACTGAATTTATATGGTAGCAATCACATGAAAATACTTTGTGAAATTTATATTATGATAGATTCACCCTGGCATGGTTACCTGACCTATAAAAACAAACACTCAAAATTTCTGTTTAATTACTTCTGTATTGAGACTGCTTGTATAAATTTGGCAGCTTAAAATACAAAATAAAACAAAATTAAATATGGAAAAGAAATCTGTTTATCATCTTATAAACTTGAAGAAAAGATGGTAGGAAAAAAGCAGAACATGGAGCAAGGTACAATGGTCCTTGATCTGTTTATCTACCTAGTTGGCTGGCAGAAACAGCAGGACTACCAGTTCTAGTCCATCCTGGGCAAAGTGAGTAAGATTTTGTTGCAAAACCAAAATGGAAAGGAAAGTGCTCAAATTTAATCTCAACCATAGTGCCCTTGATTAAAAATCACATGAATTTGGGGTCAAGGCCCATTGTTATAACAAAAAATAAAATAAAATTTAGAACCTAGAAACAAAAAAGTTATGTCAAAATGCTAATCTGATCTCTAATGCTTCATATTTTCTCACATTGTTTGATATTTGAGTAAATTTGAGAACACTCTAGGTAAAATAAATCTGTTTCATAGTTACAAGATAAGAGTCATGAGATCTTCAAGTGTGGCAGTTAAAACAAAAATTGAAATCTTTTAATATACTTAACAACCAGCTAGGTGCCAGTGGCTCTCGCCTGTAATCCTCAGGAGACTGAGATCTGAGGATCACAGTTCAAAGCCAGCCCAGGGAGGTAAGTCCGAGAGACTTTTATCTCCAATTAACGACCAGAAAACAAGAAGTGGAGTTGTGGCTCAAGTGGTAGAGTGCTAGCCTTGAGCTGTAGAGACCAGGTACAGTTTCCAGGCCCAGAGTTCAAGCCCCATGACAGACAAAAAACAACAACAACAACAATAACAACAACAACTTAACAACAATTTGTATTGCAATCTGAAGCTAGTGAAGTGTCCCAGTCAATAAAATCAAAATGCTAAATTCATTCTCCAACAGAGCAAAGATGAGGAGGAGCCACAATGATTCTGCACTGTTAATAGAAAAAGCAGGAATAAGATGATAAAAAGTGCTCTTTCAGTTTGGTCAGTAATCAAAGTAGAGTCTTCACCTCATAGTTTAATAGTCTCTAAATGTCATTTCTAAAAGGATGATTTGTTGAGCCACAAAAAGCTATCAGGTGAGATTTTATATGGTTTAGAACAAACACTATTAAAGACTGATATAGAAAATTTTGCATTTGTTACTTAGAATGGAAGAGTATATGATAACATTAGCTCAATTACTAATTAATCCTTAAATGCTAATATAGAAGTTAGTGACAGAAGAACAAATGGGTATTTCCATTCTATAAAGTACAAAATCCTGCCTAAGGAACTAGAAAGCCTCCCTTCTCTGAAATGTTGATTACTATCTATCTCTAGCCTCTTCCTAAATATGTTTAGTGGATATATTTTCTGTTGACTTTAAAACTATACCAGAGCAACTGAGATAAAAGTTAGATGTAAAGATAAAAAGAAATTTAAAGAAAGAACTGTCTTTTTGTAAAGGTCCTTTGTAGTATACAATGAACACCAATTTGATTGTCTCACCTGAAGTGTAAATAAAGAGCAGTTAAAGCAACTCAAGGACAGCGATGGGAGGGAGGGAATGAGAGGGAAAGAGGAAAAAGCAAAGGGAAAGAAAAGGAAAAGGAAAGAAATTACATATCACCCAATGTGGAAGAAATAGTTGTACTGTCAATGCTCATAGAATTCACAAACTTTATAGACCATGATGAGGACAATTTGCCTTGTGAAGGTTAAAATGTGTTTGTGACTTTCAGTATTATTAACCCACAATACTGTGAAATTTGTGAAATTTATGTAATCACTTAATCTCAATAAAAAATTATTTTAAAAAGTGTTGAAAGAGAGCTTACTAGATATGTCATACAATCAAATGAGATACCAAAATGAGAGTAGAATGTAGCTCCTTTCTCTTGTTTGTTTTTTAAATAACATATCAACCTAATTAACTGTAATTAAAAGGGCAATTATATTACCTATTTCAGCCTTTGGTTCCAAAATAATGGAACCTCTCAAGGAAATGATCATATTGTTATCTAGCAAGTAAAGAGGTATTAGTTAATCATAGCTAATACATAATATGTAATATGTAATAAGTAACACAAATAATAAGTAATACAAAATATGCTAATAACACAAATATAACCCACCCAATGTTTACAAATCTGTCACCAAGCACTCATTGAAGTATTTGTGTTGATTACTTTTGATCAAATCAATGGATTTCCTCTGTAAAGGGAGTACTGTTTCTCAAGTAGCAAACACACACATTTTTCCCTTGAATGCAATTTACACCCATTTACACATCTACACACATTTATACTCAAAAGTTACTCCTTGTTTACAACTGTAAATTGAATATTCCACATAGACTAAAAATATATATTTTTTTCACCTTTGGATTATCAACATCAAATAAATAACAATCTAGTACATAACAAATAGTTACAACATTAATCACTGGACTAAAGAATAATAAATATATAATTTATTATAATTCTACCAGATTTCCCTATCTTTTACTATTCCAGCTGCTGCCACAATTTATATTTTCAAAATGACGAAAACAAATGGAACCACTGTGCCTGGATTCCTCCTCGTGGGGTTTTCTGACCGTCGTGAACTGCAGCTCTTACATGCTTTCTTGTTCTTAGTGATGTACCTAATGGCCTTAGTAGGTAACTTCATCATTGTCACCATCACCACACTGGACCCTCATCTCCAATCTCCAATGTATTTCTTTCTGAAGCAACTTTCCCTTCTGGACTTCTCTTTTATTTCTGTCACAGTCCCCCAGTCCATTAGCAATTCCCTCACAGGCAACAGCTATATTTCCTACGCTCAATGTGAACTGCAGGTTTTTTTCTTCACGTCTTTGGGCTGGGCTGAATTGGCCATTCTCACAGTGATGTCCTATGACCGCTATGTAGCCATTTGCTTCCCACTGCACTATGAGCACATCATGGATCCTAGAAACTGTACAAGAGCTGTGACAGCTGTATGGGTCAGCGGAGGTATCACGGGAACTTTGTACACAGCTACCACACTTTCTATCACATTCTGTAGAGACAAAATAATTCACCAGTTCTTCTGTGATATCCCCCAACTGATCAAGCTCTCCTGCTCCAGTGATTATCTTACAGTCATTGGAGTGGCTGCATTCATGTCTATGGCATGCTTAGTCTGTTTCATCTCCATTGCCCTCTCCTACATCCACATATTCTCCACAGTTCTAAGAATACCTTCTGCTGAAGGCCGGTCTAAAGTCTTCTCCACTTGCCTGCCCCACCTTTTTGTTGTGTCATTTTTTCTCTCCACAGGCATGTGTGCATATCTCAAACCAACCTCAGACTCCTCAACTGACTTAGATATTTTACTTTCTATCTTTTACACAGTAATTCCCCCAACACTCAACCCTGTTATCTACAGTTTGAGGAATGAAGCCATGAAGAGAGCCATACAGAAGTTAGTGTGGGATAGAAAATTCACTGAGAAATAAATGTTTTGTGGTGCCATTAATGGTTCTCCAATATCATGTATAAGGAAAAATTTTATCAGCTGAATTCCTACAACATGTCCTGTTACTAAACAGCATTTGAACAATTTGTTTTGTCCCTTCAGGATACAGGTGGACCCATTCCAACAATGAGATATACAGGTCATTAGGTTGAAAAATGAACTTTACAACTTTCGGCGGGGAAGAGATGGGAAGGGGAAACAAAGGAAGAGGCAACAATGCTTGATAAGAAATGTACTCAATATCTTGCCCATGTAATGTAACCACTCTGTACGGTATTGTCACAATAAACAAATAAAATAAAATAATAAAAAGCATTTGAAATACATTCTATTCATAAACTTTTGTTGAATGACAACTCCTTTCTACAATTACTTAAAGATAATAAAATATTTAATAAAGTAATATTTTGTAGTATATGCTGTTTCTTCCTAGTACACGTATGGTTCTTCTTTTGTGTTAGAGATAGTTGTATGTAAAAATGAATATGAACATTCACCAGATATAAGCACAAATGACTTTATGTCATATCTTTTATCCAATCAGTTATTATCTAACCCATCTACAATAACATAAATATATCAGTTTCCTATCATATCTTTCCACATAATTTTTTTTGGTCCGTCGTGGGGCCTGAACTCTAGGCCTGGGCCTCAGCTCTTCAGCTCAAGGCTAGCGCTCTACCACTTGAGCCATAGCACCACTTCCTGCTTTTTTTTGCGTATGTGGTGCTGAGGAATCGAACCAAGGGCCTCATGCAAGGCAAGGCAAGCCACCTTCCCAGCCCTTTACATAATTTTTATTGTGCTAGTTCTAGGACTTGAACTCTGTCACAGCCTGGGAGTTCTCTTTGAGCTTTTTTGTTCAAGGCAAGTGCTCTAACACCTTGAGCCACAGCACCACTTCCAGTTTTCTGGTGGTAAATGGAGATAAGAGTCTCATGGACTTTCTTGCCTGGGTTGGCTTTGAATCAGGATCCTCAGATTTCAGCCTCCTGGGCAACTAGGCAACCCAGCTGTACACAATTTTTGAAATACTGCTTTCATTGATCTGTTGTTTTACTAGGCCTATTGAATTAGAAAACAAATAAATTAATTCCTATACCTGTTTTTATTTTTATTATTTTTTATTTAGGTATTAAGTTTTTGGTGATACTGAGGGTTTAAGTCAGGGATTCACACTTGCCAGAAAAGCTCCCTGCAACTTGAACTGCGCCCCAACTGGTTTTGCTTTAGTTAAATTTAAAACAGGGTCTGAAATTTTAAATGAGTCCATCTCAGATTGTGATCCTCCCATCTAAGCCTTCTACATAATTAGGATTACAGTAGCATGCCACTACATCCATATTGAAATGGGGTCCAATCTGTCCTTAAACCATGCAAATGTGTTTTTAACTCCAAAATAAATAAAATTTCAGGGGAACACCTCAAGGTTTGGCTCTATTTAGACTTTTTTCTTCTTAAATAATATTATGTGGTTGATTCTTGCATGATTTAAGTAGAAGGCCAATCTTTGGTTCATAAAATAACTTTCTTTTTTATTTTATTTTTTATTGTGAGAATACCATACAGAGGAGTTACAATAACCTGGACAAGATAACGAGTTCCATAAAGTAACTTTCTTAATCTTCTGTTACTCTCATAGATACAATTCAAATGTCCTCATTTGCTTTAATAAATATCAAATCATTCTTTGACATCAGTAATCATTCAAAATTTAAAAGTCAGTGGAAATCTCAAAATGATTAGTTAGGGGGTTTTCTGCATGAGAAAAGGAGCTGAAGAAGCAGAAAAAGTTTAAGCAAAACAAGGCAGGCCCAAAGAAATGTAGGTTGCATGGCTTCCCACATTTGTAATCACTAGAATATATATGTCCATGGTATTCTTAGCAGAGGATCACAATTGCCCAACTGCTAGGTGCATGTGACCATATATAAAGCAACATATGAAAATGAACTCGAAGAATCGGAAACAAGAGGCTTTTATTATATACTGTTTGCAGTTATTTGAATGTTTTTTCTTTTAGTTTTCTGCACCCTTTGTCTTGTGTGTGTGTTTATCTGATCAGGGGAAAGGGAAGGAAATCACAGAAACAACAGGGCTAAGGATGAATTAATGCAATAAGGATACTCTCTAGACTCTGGGTTGGAAATGAATTTTACAACTTGAGGTGGGGAGTGGAGTTGGGAAAATGGGAGAAAATGAGGGAGGGGTTAGCAATATTCAAAATGAAATGTACTCATTACCTTAATTATGTAACTGTAATCCCCCATTCATCACCTTTACAACAAATAATTTCAAAAAAGAATGGACCAAATCCATCCATAGGTAGAAGCCTCCTGAGAATGTGTAACCCAAAATATGGAGCCCATGTATTCTCAATTTATTCTGGACACTTAACTGGCTTTTATCAATTAATTTTTTTAAATATGCTTGGCACCAGGCACATGTGGTTCTTGTTCGTAACCCTAGCTACTCAGGAGACTGACAACATCCAAACTGAAGCCAGCAAGGGTAGAAAAGTTAGTTAGTGAGGTCTTATCGCTAATTAATCAGCAAAAATCTGGAAGTGGAAATGTGGTTGAAGAGGTACAAAAAAAACAACAACTATAGTTTCACAATGTATTTTGTTCACTGTTACCTATACTTTTCATCTATTTGCATTCAAAATGTCATTAATTTTCACAATTATGCATTGACAGCATTAACTCTTTGGATAGAAATGTTTTTGTGCGATAATGAACATTTAAAATTTTTGTCCTATGAACACTTTAAGTCCCCTCTATTTTTCTTAAATTTTGCTTTCAATGACTCTTATCATATCCTAATATTAATTCCACATATTAGAGATTTCTTATTTTTTTCTAAATTTTAAGTTACCTATATGGCTTGTCAACTTTGAAATTGTGTGTCTCATGCATTATTTGACAGTATTTCTCATCATCAAAGTACCAAATCGGTCCTGCTCACACTTTCATTTTAAAAATTCCATTTGTGATTAAAATTCCTGTATTTCATGACAATATCTATGCATTTAAAATATCTCCAGGATTAGAAACATTGTTTGGTTGAAGTTATTCCTAGTTTTGTCAGTGTTTTATAAGGTGGCCTAATGAAACTCACTGAAAGCTATTAAATAATAGCAGGGTAAGGAGAAGTAGAAACTAGGGATTCAATCATATTAAAGTACAAGATATGAGAGTGTAGGATAATATTGTAAAAGCCTTTTGAGAACTTAACATGAAATAAAGGATAACGTGAGAATGAATGATATGAATGGAAGACAGCTCTTCCCTGGGATGAGTAACATTGGGAGCTAAAGTGAATGAAGGTGGTAAAAGAAGGAAGGAGAATATGATGCTAGTACTTTATATGCATGCATAGAACAGTCAAATCCATTGCAATTGCTTTGTGAAGGAGGAAAAGCAAAAGGGTTATGGTTATGCTGTAACGTGCTAAAGCACCAGTCTGGAATGTACAGACCCTGAGTTCCAACCCCAAGGCAACCAAAAATACATTAACACTTCCAATCGATGAAAATGCTAAACTTCCCAAATTATTTCAGGGCTCTGTCAGTTTTACTCACAAGCGATGTTGTGGATTTCCACATATAGATTTTGAAAATAGTTTATTGCATTATCTGAAGTATTTGGAGCTTTTCTCAGGTACTGAAAATGTTATGAATTCATACATTTCCTACTTAATTTGCTTTAGGTACTAGTTACAAATTACATTGTCATTTTCAATTTCTAGAAAATTACATGTGGTAGAATTTTTAATGAGACATCAGTGATCATAACTTACTAGTATCTAATTTTTGTAGTTATTCTGTAAATTTATTTACTTGAATACTTTCATTTTTCAGATAAATCAAAGATACATATGATGATATAAAGAAATTTCTTTGATTGGGTGAGGGGGGGAGGATGGAAGGGATGGGAAGGGGAAACAAAGGAGGAGGCTACAATGCTTCATAAGAAATGTACTCATTGGGGCTGGGAAGGTGGCTCAGTGGTAGAGCACTTGCCTTGCATGCCTGAGGCCTTGAGTTCGATTCCTCAGCACCACATAAGCAAAAAGAAAAAAGCCGGAAGTGGTGCTGTGTCTCAAGTGGTAGAGCACTAGCCTTGAGCTAAAGAGTGGTAGAGTGCTAGCCTTGAGCTGAAGAGCTGAGGGCCAGCTCCCAGGCCGAGTTTGGGCCCCACAACCGGACCCCAAAAAAAAAAAAAAGAAAAAGAAATGTACTCATTATCTTGCCCATATAATTGTATCCCCTCTGTACAGTATTTTCACAATAAAAAAAGAAATAAAAAAGAATAATAAAGGGGTATATATATGAAAAAAAGAAAATAAATAAAACAATGAAACTTGAAAAAAAAATTCTCTGAAATTTGGGTGCCAGTTGTTTACACCTGTATTTCTAACTACTCAGAAGGCTGAGATCTGAGAACCATTGTTGAAAACATTGTTGAAACCATTGTTGAAAATAAAGTCATTAAGACTTTTATCTCCAAGAAAGAGAAGACTCTTATCTCCAGAAGTAGGGTAGTGGCTCAATTGATAGAGGGCTAGCCCAGAGCAAAAACACTCAAAGACATAAGCATGGAGACAGAGACCAAGCCCTGAGTTCAAGCCCTAGGATTTGCACACTCACAAAAAAGTCTCTTCCAAAAAGAGAAAAGAGAATCATGGCATGGTGGTGCACACCTCTATCCCAAGCTACTTGGGAGATTAAGGCAGGATTATCAAGAGTTCAATCCAGTCCAGGGAAAGTTTAGCAAGCAACTATCTCAAAAAAAAAAATAATAAAACATTAGAAATAAAATGGATGATGCATAGCTTTTTTGAGGCTATTGAAACATTTAAAATATTTTTTAAATAGCTTTATTGAGCTATGCCTCAAATATTTCCTGGGCAAGAACAAATGTTTTGGCCAAAATATAACCATCTATAGAACCAAGATTTAAACTTGGCAACGAGAGTTTAATGCCTTCATAATAAATACAAGTCCATGTACCTTCTGTAATTTAGTTTTTAATGATAACAAGTGAGAAATTCCTTATCTCTGTAACACTTTAACAAATAAGATTAACAGCAATAAAAGTATCATAGTATTTTAGAAAGAAATATCTGAAAACTTGGAATCTGTCTCATTTTCCCTACTAATCATATCTCTTCTGATTATAAGCATTGTTTATTGTTTATTGTTTTGTTTGTTTGGGAGATTTTTTGTTGGTCCTGAGGCTTGAACTCTGGGCCTGGGCACTGTCCATGAGCTCTTCAGCTCAAGGCTAGTGCTCTACTATTTGAGCCACAGTGCTAATTCTACATGATAAGTTTAATAGCCAGGGCCATCCTTGTAAGTTTTTTAATTAGTACTATTACATGTTTTCTTAGGAATTCTGATGAAACATATTCATTACCTTCAAAATCATAATGAATGACTGAAATAGCTGACCAAAATCTGAGATTCAATATCTCAAAGTTATACATTAAGATGACAACTGGCATCTAAGTATCTAGGAAGCCCAATTAAAAGCTCAGTTACTTTAAAACTCATTTAACTTTCCTGTGAGACTTTCAGAAGTACACGACTTAGCTAGCAAAGTGCTTCTTCCCACGTGGAGCTCAGACCAGCAGCCCAGGCAGCACCTGACAACCTGGCAGGTGTTCAGCTTCCTACCAGCTCTCACCTGAGACCTTCTGAATCAGAACTTTTCCATATAGAGCATGCGCCCCTGAATTTTCATGATTCTCTGGACAATTCATATGTCCTTTAAAATTTTGCAACCTTGAGCTACAGACAACAAAATCTTCTATTTGAAAACACACACTGTCTTTATATGGAAACTTCAGTGATCCCAAATTTAAGTACCAGAGGGATAAAGAACAAGATTTATATTCCTCATTTGGAATGTAGTGTTTTCAAAGATGCCACACTATACCTCCTCCCAAAAGTCTCAACCAACCCTGTTTTCTTAGAAAACAATGCTTTTAAAATCTGCATGATTCTAGAAGAAATGCCAGATGTTGTGATAACTTTAACGGCCACCTGCACACCTAGAAGATAAGCGGTGAGTTTTCAAATCTTGAATGAGGAAGAGGGAAAGACTATGGATATTCTGACAAGACTGTCTTCAAATTGGTTTGGTGAATCGACATTTTTAATTTTAAATAGAGAGGAAGTATAGCTCACTGAAAACTGAGCACATTTTACAACCAATTATTTAATTTATGAATATTTATTATACTTAAGGGCAACGAACTGGAAATCTTTGAATTAGGAACATTAGTATTTATGTGTTTGTCTAAGTAAAGAATCTTCCAAGCTCTTCAAAGAATCCTTGACCCAGATGGGTAATAGAGAAAAACCTTTACTGAACACAAGTCAGTTTAATTATAGTTTTTGTCAAAAGTAACTTTGTGTATTTTAAACTACATATTCAAAGCCAGGAAACTATGGCTCAAATCTGTAATCCTAGCTACAAAGGGCCTGAGATCTGAAGATCATGATTCCATGCAAGCTCAGGCAAGAAATTCCATGAGATTCTTTTTTTTTTTTCTCATTATCAGGTGACATAGACCTGTATGTGTTTTTTTTTTATTGTGAAAATACTGTACAGAGGGGTTACAATTACATGGGCAAGATAATGAGTACATTTTTTATCAAGCATTGTAGCCTCCTCCTTTGTTTCCCCTTCCCATCCCTTCCCATCCTCCCCCTGTCCCCTCACCCAATCCTCCCTGCCTCCCCCACCAAAGTTGTAAAGTTCGTTTTCGACATAATGACTTGTACATCTCATTGTTACAATGGGTATGTGTTTTAGGGAATGTTCTAGTTTTGATTTTTTAATATATATATTTTATTGTAAAGATACTGTAAAGAGGGGTTACCGTTACATAGTAAAGTAATTAATACATTTCCTATCGAGCATTGTTACCTCCTCCCTTGTTTTTCCCCTACCATCCCTTCCCCCCTACCTCTCCAATTCCTTCCTCCCCCCACAAAATTATAAAGTTTGTTTTCAACATGGTGTCTTGTACATCTCATTGTTACAGTGGATCAACCTGTATCCTTATTTCAGCATTTTGTTATTTCCCTTTCCATCCCCAAATTAGGAAAATGTATATAGCAGAATGGAATACAATGACAACATGGCTATACCATAGGTGAAGAACATATAAAAGAAACAAAAAAATCACATAGTACATTAAAGACAACAATGTCAAAGATAAAACCTCTTGTGTCCCTATCTTGGGGTTCATTTCATTTAGCATCATCTAAATGAAATGTTCATTTCCAAAGTTCAACCACTTTGGAAAGCAGTATGGAGGTTCCTCAAAAGGCCACACATAGAGCTCTCCTATGACCCAGCTATTCTGCTTTTGGGCATTTACCCAAACGATCACAAACAAAGCTATACTAAAGCTACCAGCACAACCATGTTTATCACAGCATTATCCATCATAGATAAGTTATGGAACCAAGCCAGATGCCCCTCAGTACATGAATGGATCAAGAAAATGTGGTATATGTATATATATATATATATATATATATATATATATATGTATCTATATGTATATGTATATGTATCTATATATGTATATATAGATACATCTCTCTCTATCTATCTCTCTATCTCTCTATCTATCTATCTATCTATCTATCTATCTATCTATCTATCTATCTAATGGGATTCTATGCCACCATCAGAAAGAATGACACTGCCACATTTATTAGGAAATGGAAAGATTTGGAAAAAGTTATTTGAAGTGAATAAGCAAATAGCCAGACCTAAAGAAACATAGGTCCCATGGTTTCCCTTATTTGCAATAACTAGTTATGATTTTGAACAAAGTTAGCAGTGAACTATTTTGCTCATCATCCATCTCCTGTTCTGCATGCTGACCTTCACTATTCTAAGGACAAGGTTTAGTCCCCAGTGCAGCAGAAACTTTGTTTTCCATAGCAAATTAAAAATAATCATGATACTTGCTAGTGATTTTTTTTAAAAGATAGAACAATTTAACTTAAATTCTCCATAGAGAAAATCTCTTCAAGGTGCAGAATGTATGTCTCATCATCCACATTATGATTTTCAGTTCCGTTTTGGCGAAGTCCTGCTAGACTAGATTATGAGGTTCAGTACTAAAGTGGAATTTCAACACAATTCATAGATGACAAGGTAGAAGGCCTAGTCTTTGGTCTTATTCCATAGTCATGTCAATTTGTACTACTAGAACACTTTTTCCCACCAAAGAAATTCTCCCATGTGCATCAGTTGGCAGAATCTATTACTACTATATCTGACATAATTATGTGGTTATACATAGAGTAAAATCAGGTTAACTGTAAGTAGGAAATCTACCTGTTTCAGCTAGTTTTCCATCACCGTAACAAAATATGTAGATAAATCAACTTAAAAATGAGGAAAGGTGCTAGGTGGCTCATGCCTGTAATCCTCACTACTAAGGGGGTTAAGATCTGAGGACTGTGGTTCAAAGCCAGCCCGAGCAGGTATCTCCAATAAATGACCTGAAAACCAAAAGTTTATATATATATATATATATATATATATATATATATATATATATATATATATATATATATATATACACACACACACACACACACACATACACACACACACATACACATATAAAGATACATATATATATATGATTACCAATATGGCCAGTTCATTATTAGGAACTGAAGAAATAAGCAGTGATTAACACATGGGTACCTATTTAACTTTGTTTGACTGAATTTCAAAATGATTTCATTTTCCAGGTGTTAATACAATTTGTATTTTCAGAATGATTACAACAAATG
Source organism: Dipodomys merriami (assembly GCF_024711535.1). Lineage (NCBI taxonomy): Eukaryota > Metazoa > Chordata > Mammalia > Rodentia > Heteromyidae > Dipodomys > Dipodomys merriami. Next base: position 12,863,742 of record NW_027202937.1, on the reverse strand, counting down.
AAACAAAAATGAATGGATTCCTCCTCATAGGGTTTTCTGAGAATCACAATCTGCAGCTGTTACAAGCTTGCCTGTTCTTGGTGATGTACCTTTTGGCCTTGACAAGCAACTTCATCATCATCACCATCACAACCCTGGACGAGCATCTCCAGTCTCCCATGTATTACTTCCTGAAGCAACTTTCCCTTCTGGACCTCTCCTTCATCTCTGTCACAGTCCCCCAGTCCATTCACAATTCCCTCATAGGCAATGGCCATATTTCCTATGCTCAGTGCATGCTCCAAGTGTTCTTCTTCACGTCTTTGGCCTGGGCTGAAATGGCCATTCTCACGGTGATGTCTTATGACCGCTATGTAGCCATTTGCTTCCCACTGCACTATGAGCTCATCATGGATGCCAGAAGATGTAACAGTGCTGTGACAGCTGTATGGGTAAGTGGAGGCATCACAGGAATTTTGTATATGGCTGCCACATGTACTATGACTTTCTGTAGAGCCAAAGTAATTCACCACTTCTTCTGTGATGTCCCTCAAATAGTGAAGCTCTCCTGCTCCAATGATTACCTTGCAGTCATTGGAGTGGATAGTCTCATGGCTGTGGCAGCTTTAGCCTGTTTCATCTCCATTGCTCTCTCCTACATCCACATATTCTCAACGGTTCTAAGAATACCCTCTGCTGAAGGCCGGTCCAAGGTCTTCTCTACCTGCCTGCCCCACCTCTTTGTTGTCTCATTTTTCTTCTCCACAGGAACGTGTGCATATTTCAAACCAACTTCAGACTCTCCAACTGCCTTAGATCTTTTTCTCTCTATCTTTTACACAGTAATTCCCCCAACACTCAACCCTGTTATCTACAGCCTGAGGAATGAGGCCATGAAGAGAGCTATACAGAAGTTAATGTTGGACAGAGAATTCACTGAGAAATAAATGGCTTTATTCAGGCCTTTGATAGATCTCAATGTTATACACCTGGAAATTTTTATTAGCAGGATTCCTCAGTATGTAGTGTCAATAAGAAGCAACTAAGGTGCATTGTGTTCAAAAACTCCTTTGTTGAGTGGCAACTCCTCTAAACATTTATGCAGATATTATAAAATACATATTTAAAAAGCAATATTTTATGTTATATACTATCTCGTCCTAATGTATGCGTTCATCTCTTGTGTTAGAGGAATTTTTCCTTAAGAATTAATATGAGTTTTAACAAGTGTGGTAAGTAATATTAACCAGCCTAATATACCAGACATAAACACAAATGACTATCATATCTTTTACAGACTCAATTACTATTTAACCCATCTACAGATACCTATAAATATATGCTTCCTTTTGGAATTGTGTACCAATGACAGCTTTCTACAGAATTTTTGTTGTGCCAGCACTGGGGCTTGAACTCAGATCCTGGGCACTGTCCCTGAGCTCCTTTGCTCATGACTAGTGCTCTATCACTTTGAGCCACAGCACCACTTCTGGTTTTCTAATGGTTATTTGGAGATAAGTCTCTCCTGGACTTCTTTGCCTAGGCTACCTTTAAGCTGTAGTCCTTAGATCTCAGTAAAGATTTTTCTTCTGTTACTCTCCTAGATGTAATCTGAATACCCTCACTCATTTTAGTAAATATCAGATCATTCCTTGAGATTAATGATCACTGTAAATGAGTAAGTAAATTGAAAGCTCCAAGGGATTAGTTAAGTGGTTTTCTGAGTAAAGAAGGAGCTGAAGAAGCAAAACCAGCAGAAAGAATTACATCCATACAGAGATGGGCGCCTCCTGAGAATGTGTAACCCATAAAACAGATCCAGTGTGTGCTCCATTTATTCTGGAAACTCACTGGTTTTTTTATACACACGCTGGAACCGGGCACTGGTGGCACATGTCTATAGTCCTAGCTATACAGGAGGTTAAGAGGGGATCATCCAGCCTTAAGACATCAAGGGTAGAAAAGTTAGTTAGTGAATCTATTATAGCTAATTAGTCAGTAAAAAAACTTGAAGTAGGGGTGTGGCTGCAGTAGTACCAGGAACAAAAATAAAGCTGGCCAAACTTTCACACACTCTTAGGTGTACTTTTGATCCATTCACATTCACTGTGTCATTAATTTAGACAATTATTCATTGACAGTTTTAATTCATCCTTTTGCAGGATGTTTTTATACTAAATATAGTATGATAATATAATTTAAATTTTTTATCCCATGTGGAACATTTTACACCCCCTCTATTGTGCTTAGTTTTCACTTTCAATAACTTCTGCTCTTATCATATCTCAATATTTCTTTCATTTATGTAGAAATTTCCTAATTTGTCTCTTTATTTTATATTACCTATATGTCTTGGCAATACTTAAATCTTGTGTCTCTCATGCAATTTTAGCAGTATTGGTTATCATCAAAATATCAAATAGATCCTGCTCACACTTTGATTTTCAAAATATACATTTGTGATTAAATTTCTTTATTTCATGCCAATCTCTATGCATTTAAAAATCCAAGAATTTGTAACTATTTCTTAGTTTAAGTCATTCCTATATGTGTCAATATTTTATAAGATGGCCTAATGCAACCCATTTAAAGCTATTGAATAATAGTAGGTTAAGTAAGGGGTAGTGGGCCTAGAAAGTAATAAAGCAGGTTAATCTTATTAAAATACAAGAGATGAGATTGTAGGATACTATGGTAAAAGCCCTTTGAGAACTTAACGTGAATAAGGAAGGATATCTTATGAATGAATGATATGAATGGAAGATAGATCTTCTTTAGGATGAGTACTATTGGGAAGGAAAAGTGAATGGAGGTGGTAAAAAGAAGGAAGTTGAACATGGTGCTAGTATTTTATGTACATATATAGAATGGTGAAATCTGTTGCAATTGCTTTATGAAGGAGGAAGTGGTGATAGAGAGTGATGGAGAGAAGTCTGATCAAGCATGTTGTAAGCAAGTATGGAAATGTCACAATGAAAGCCCCTGTACTTTAATTAATCTGTGCTAATAAAATATTTTAAGGCAAACTTTAAAAATATTTAATGGAGCCAGGTCACCAGAGCTCACACCTGAAATCCTAACTACTCAAGAGGCTGAGATCTGAGGATCACGGATCAAAGCCAGCCAGAACAGGAATATCCATGAGACTCTTATCTCCAAATAACCACCCGAAAACTGAAAATGGCTCTGTGGCTCAAGTGGTAGAGCACTAGGCTTGAGCTGAAGAGCTCAGGGACAGCTTCCGCATCCACTGTCTGCTTTCTTCTGGTTAACTAGAGATTAGAGTCATGGATTTGTCTGTCTAGCCTAACTTCTAACTGTGATCTTCAGATCTCAACCTTCTAGGTAGATAAAATTATAGTCATGAGCCATCAGTACCTAGCTCAGTAACTGTTTTCCCCAGCTCAGTAGTTCTATAATTCAAAAAATATTAAAATGTACTCAAAAATATACTCAAAATATATTCTAAAGTATTCAAAACTCAACAAATACTTTGAATCATAAAGATGTCAACTTTAATAAAATTTTATTCACTGATCTTCACCTCGCTGGTAATGTATTATTTCTCTAAACAAATCAGTCTTTTCTTATTCTATAGTTATGCATGTGTTCATCTACATATTTTCAGGAAGTTTTATTATTGAGCATTTCACACTTAGCTCTGAATATACCTGGAATCATTTGAATGAATAGTACAAGGGAGAGAACAAATCCCATATCAAAGAACTATTTTCCACAGTTCCAGAACACTTCACGAAAGACCATGGGAAAGCACCACATTATTGCAGTGTCTCAATTATCATAAATCTCATGTCGGTGTACATATGTGTCTTAATTTACATACTCTATTCTATGTCAATATCCTACTTAAGCATCATAAATATTGGTGATGGATACATTCTCTAGCTTTCTTCTTCAGGTTGTGACTTGTGGTCATATATGTTTTGTATCATTATTCAAAAAATTTTATCAATTCCACAACACCAAGACCTATTTGAATTTTAATAGCCATCAAACTGAATTTGCAGATCTATTTGAGGAGAATTGATGTTTTAAAAAAATATCAAAACTTCCATTCCATTCTACCGCTCGTGCAGTGAGTTCACATCTGTGGGCCTAGCTGATTGGGATGTGGAAAAGAGGAAAACAGAAGTTCAAGTCCAGCCCAGGCAAAACATTCATAAAAATCACATCTCCATCAATAAAATCTAAACATAGTGGAGTGTACTTACCATTAAACTGTGGAAAAATATAAATAGGAAGCTCATGGTACAGTTCAGGCCAGGCATAAACATAAACATGAACTATATCTAAAAAAAACTAAAGCAAAAATACAACCAAAAATACATTAGCACTTCCAATTTATGAAAAAACTCCCAAATTATTTAAGTGCACTGTTCATTTTACCAGCAAAATATGTTGTGAATATCAATACAGTGATAATGAAAATATTTTATTACACTGTCTGAAGCATTAAGAGCCTTTTTCAGATGATAAAAATGTATGAACTCATATTTTCCCTTGCTTTAGGTAGTAGGCAGCTCAAACTGGGCAACTGTTTCCTTATTATACTTTTTTTTAAATTGTGAAAATACTGTATAGAGGGGTTACAATTATATAGGCAAGATAATGAGTACATTTCTTATCAAGCATTGTAGCCTCCTCCTTTGTTTCCCCTTCCCATCTCATCCTCCCTCCCATCCTTCTCAACCCTTCTCCCACCACCACAACAAAGTTGTAAAGTTCGTTTTCGACATACGACTTGTATGTCTCATTGTTGCAATGGGTCCACTTGTATTCCTATTTAAACGATTTGTTTTTTCCCTTCCCCTCCACAAATTATAACACCACCAAATACAGTGAAAGCAGTAAATTATGATTATTGATGTTTTATTTAAAATACTACCACACAACAATTTCTAGAAAATTCAAGTTATATCAATAATCATAACTTACTAGTAAGTATCTAATATTTTTTAGTTGTTCTGTAAATCTATTTACTTGAATACTTCCATTTTTTCAGATAAATCAGAGATACCTAAGGGTGATGTAAGTATTAAAATCTCTTCCATAACTGGGCACCAGTTTCCCACAACAGTAAGGCTAGCTATTTGGGAAGCTAAGATCTGAGAACCAGAGTTCAAAGCCATCTCAAGCAGGAAAGCCAGTCAGATTCTTATCTCCAATTAACCAGAAGTGAGGCTGTGTCAGACCTTGAGCAAAAAGGCTCAAAGACAGACGCTCAGAGACAGAGACCAGACCCTGAGTTCAAGCATCATGACTGGTACACATAGACCAAAAAAGTCCCTTCCAAAAAGACATTGGTGGTACATACCTCCAATCTAACCTACTTGGAAGGCTGAGGAAAAGTTTTGCAAGTCTCTATCTCAACAACAACAACAACAACAAACAATAAAAAGAAAATGATTGAGGCACAGCTTTGTTGAAGCTATTGATATCTTAAAAATATTGTTTAGATACCTTTGCTGACCTATGCCTCAAACACTTTCTAGGCAGGAATCAAAGTTTTTGCCAAAAAATAAAAAGTAAATTGTACAACCAGGATTCAAACTTTGGCCACCTGAGTTTGATGCCTACACAATACCACAGAAACCAATATAGTACAAAATGATAACAAGTGAGACATCATTATCTGTGTAACACTTTAACAAATAATATGAAGAGCAATAAAAAGTTCACAATAATTTTAAAAAGAAATGTGTGAAAACTTGAAATCAATAACATTTTTCCCTACTAATCTTATTTCTCTTGATTGGCGTTTAAGGAAAAACACAAGTATAGAAAATCCAAGATATAAGCATTGTTACAGAATATCAAGGTAAAGTTTAATAATCAGGACTATCTGGTGAGTTGTTTAAGAGTACTGTTACATGTTTTCTTAGGAATAGCATACTGAATGACTGAAATAGCTGACCAAAATCTGAGATTCAATACCCAGGACTCAAGGTGAAACATGAAGATGACCACTGACCTCTCAGTTTCTAGGAGGCCCACCCTTACAGGTTCAGTGACTTTAAAACTCCGTTTAACTTTCTTATGAGACTTTCAGAAGGACACGACTTAGCTAACAAAGTGCTTCTTCCCAGGTGGAGCTCAGACCAGCAGCCCAGGCAGCACCTGAGAGCCTGGCAGGTGTTCCGCTTCCTTCCCAGCTCTCACCTGAGACATTCTGAATCAGAACTTTTCCATATAGAGCATGCGCCCTGAATTTTCACAATTCTCTAGGCAATCCATAAGTCCTTCAAAGTTGGCAATCATGAAACCACAGGCAAGAAAATCTTGTATTTGCCAACACATTCTGTCTTTATATGGAAATCCTAATGATCCCAAATCCAGGTGCCAGAGGGAGAAAGAAAATGCTTTATTTTCTTTCTTTGGAATGTATGTGTTTTCAAAGACACAACTCCATACCTCTGACCAAAAGCTTCAACCAATCCTGTTCTCCAGGAAAGCAATGGTGTTAAAATCTGTGTGATTCTAGAAGAAATGTCAGATATTGTGATGTCCTTTCATAGCTGCCTGTACACCTAGAAGACAAGTGGTGAGTTTTCAAATCTTGAATGAGGAAGAGGGAAAGACTATGAATATTCTGATAAAACTAAGTCTTCAAAGTAGTTTGGGAAATCAAGATTTTTAATTTTGAAAAGAGAGGAAGCATAGCTCACTGAAAAATGAGCACATTTTGCAGCTCACTATTTATGTGTATTTATTATACTAAAGAGCAATGAATTTAAAACCTTTTAATTAAGTTTATTGATATGTTTTCATTTAAGTAAAGAATATTCCAAGCTCTTCAAAGAATCTCTGACACTGGTAGGTAATAAAGAAAAACCTTTACTGAGCATTAGTTTGATTTAATTACAGTTTTTTGCCAATTGACCCTTTGTGTCTTTTAAAATACAAATTCAAAGCCAGGAAACTATGGCTCAAACCTGTAATCCTAGCTACTCAGAAGCCTGAGATCTGAGGATCATGTTTACAAGCTAGCTCAGGCAGGAAATTCCATGAGATTTTTATCTCCAATTAAACACCACAAAGTTGGAAATGGAACCGTGGCTCAAGTGGTTAAACATTAGTCATGAGTACAATGGTTTAGTGACAGTGCCCAGGAATTGAGTTCATGGACATACATACACGCATATACACACATACACACACAATAAGTTCATAGTAGTAGTATTAATATATATTATAGTTTTGATATCACAGGTTAATTATCAGCAACTGCAGAAATAAATAGTGTTTAACACATAGGTAGCTTATTTAAGCTTCTTTCACTGGATTTCATATATGATTTCATTTTCCAGGTGCTATTACAATTTGAATTCTCAGAATGATTTCAGAAAATGAAACTAAAATGAATGTATTCCTCCTCATGGGGTTTTCAGAGAATCACAACCTGCAGATTTTACAAGCTTCCTTGTTCTTGGTGATGTACCTTTTGGCCTTGACAAGCAACTTCATCATCATCACCATCACAATCCTGGACGAGCATCTCCAGTCTCCCATGTATTACTTCCTGAAGCAACTTTCCCTTCTGGACCTCTCCTTCATCTCTGTCACAGTCCCCCAGTCCATTCACAATTCCCTCACAGGCAATGGCTGTATTTCCTATGCTCAGTGCATGCTCCAGGTGTTCTTCTTCACATCTTTGGCCTGGGCTGAGGTGGCCATTCTCACAGTGATGTCTTATGACCACTATGTAGCCATTTGCTTCCCACTGCACTATGAGCTCATCATGGAGGCCAGAAGATGTAACAGTGTTGTGACAGCTGTATGGGTAAGTGGAGGCATCACAGGAATTTTGTATATGGCTACCACATGTACTATGACTTTCTGTAGAGCCAAAGTAATTCACCACTTCTTCTGTGATGTCCCTCAAATAGTGAAGCTCTCCTGCTCCAATGATTACCTTGCAGTCATTGGAGTGGATAGTCTCATAGCTGTGGCAGCTTTATCCTGTTTCATCTCCATTGCCCTCTCCTAAATCCACATAGTCTCCACAGTTCTAAGAATACCCTCTGCTGAGGGCCGGTCTAAGGTCTTTTCTACCTGCCTGCCCCACCTTTTTGTTGTCTCATTTTTCCTCTTCACAGCCCTGTGTGCATATTTCAAACCAACTTCAGATTCTCCAACTGCCTTAGATCTTTTTCTCTCTATCTTTTACACAGTAATTCCCCCAACACTCAACCCTGTTATCTACAGTCTGAGGAATGAGGCCATGAAGAGAGCTGTACAAAAGTTAGTGTTGGATAGACAATACACTAAGAAATAAATGTTTTTTTCATGCAATTGATCCATCTTTGATCTTGTACACCAGGAAATTTTTATTAGCAGAATTCCTTAAACATGTAGTGTCAGTGAAAAGCAAGTATTCATAAAGTCCTTTGTTGAATGGCTATTCCTTTGAACACTTACTTAGAGATTATAAAAATATATTTTTAAAATTGGTATTTTGCCAGGCACCAGTGGCTCATGCTTATAATCCTAGCTACTCGGGAGGCTGACCTCTGATAATTGCAGTTCAAAGCCAGCCCAGGCAGGAAAGCTGTGAGACTTTTATTTCCACTAAGCCACCAGAAAATCAGAAGTGGTGCTGAGGCTTAAGTGTTAGCCTTGTGGTGATGAGCTGAGGGACAGCACCCAGACCTAGAGTTCAAGCCCATGACCAACAAAAAAAAGTGATCTTTTCTAGTATATACTATCTCTTCCTAATACATTTGTCTCTTAGAGTTAGTTTTCCAGTTTTCCTTAAGAATGAATATGAGTTTTAACAATCATGGCAAGAAACATTGACCACAAATAAATTTATATCATACATTTAATCCACTAGCTCATTAACTATTTAACCCCTTTACAATAACATATGAACACATTGTTTCCTCTTTGAGTTGTGTACCAATGATAGCTTTCTAAACAATTTTTATGTGTAAGGCCTTGGGCTTGAACTTAGAGCCTAGGAGCTGTGCCTGAGCTTTTTTGATCAATGGTTAAAACTCTATCACTGTGAGTCACAGAACCACTTCCAGTTTTCTGGTGGTTAATTGGAGATAGTTTCAGGGACTTTCTGGCCTGGGATGGCATTGAGCCATAATCCTCAGATCTCAATCTTCTGAGCAGCTAACATCTCAGGATTAAGAGAATGGCACCCAGCTCTACCGAATTTTTAAATACTGCTTTCATTGATTAGTTAGAGGTTTTTAGCCTACTGAATTACATGGAAAGTATATTAACTCCTATGTCTGTTTTTATTTTGAATATTTTATGTAGCTATTAATAATTTTTTGGTGGTACTGAGGTTTTAAGTCATGGATTCTTATTTGCTAAGCAAGCTCTCTACAGCTTGAACTGTGCCCCAACTGGTTTTGCTTTAGTTAAATTTACAACAGGGTCTGCCATATGACTGTGATCTTCTTACCTATACTGCCTATATACTTAGGATGACAGTAGCATGCTGCCAGACCATGATGAAACAGGGAAGGTCTCACTAGCTCTGTCCTTAAAATATTTTTTAAAAACTGTCGGTGTGGGGGGGGGGGAGGGGGATATGATTGGGTTGGGGGGAGGGGGGGACTGGGAAGGGAGGTGAAGGGTAAACAAAGGAGGAGGCTGCAATGCTTGGTAAGAAATGTATGCATTATCCTGCCAATGTAATTGTAACCCCTCTGTACAGTATGTTCTCAAATAAAATAAAATAAAATTTTAAAAAAAACTGTTTTTTACCTGCAAAGTAGCTGGAATGCAGGGGTACACCTTCTTCATTAGATCTAGGGGGATTTTTTTCTAATTAAATAATATGATGTTGATTCTTGCATGATTTACATTAAAGGTCCATAACGTAATTTTCTCATCTTCTGTTACTCTCCTGGATGCTATTTGAGTGTCCTCATTCATTTTGGTAAATATCAGATCATTCCTGAGATCAATAATCATTCAAAATATATAAGGAAGTGGAAAGCTCAAAAGGATTAGCTAGAAGGTTTTCTGAGTAAGAAAAGGAACAGAAGAAACAGAAGAAGCAGGTCATAGAGCCTCCTGAGAGTGTGTAACCCGTAATGCAGAGCCAATGTTTTCTCTATCTATTCTGGAAGCATATTGGGTTTTATCAATTGACTTTTAAAAAGTACCAGGCACTGGTGTCTCATGTCCATAGTCCTACCTACTCAGGAGAGAGGGGGACCATGCAGTCTGAAGCCAACAAGGGTAGAAAAGTTAGTTAGTGAGGCTCTTATCACCAATTAATCAGCAAAAAGCTGGAAGTAAAGAAGGGGTTGAAGTGATATCATCAAAAAGTAAATAAAGCTGGCCAAACTTGCACACTTAATTGGATTCACTCTTAGCTGTACATTTGCATTCCCAATGTCATTAATTTATACAATTATGCACTGACCGCTTTAATTATTTTTTGCTAGAAATGATACTTTTATAATAAATGAACATTTAAAATTTTTATCCTATGAGGAAGATTTTAAATTCCCTCTGTTGTTCTTAGTGTCACTTTCAACAACTTCTGCTCTTATCATATCTCAATACTTTTTTCACTTATTTTGAAATTTCCTATTTTAAATTACCTATATGGCTTGTCTATACTTAAATTTTGTTTCTTATACAATTATTTAACAGTATTTATCATCATCAAAGTAACAAATTGATCTTGATCACACTTTCATTTTAAAAATATACATTTGTAATTAAATTTCCTATATATCATGTTGGTCTCTATGCATTTAAAATATCCCAAGAATGAGTAACTGTAACTTAGTTGAAGTTATTCCTGGTTGTGTCAATATTTTATAAGGCAGCCTAAGGAAATTCATTGAAAGCTATTGAATTATAGTAGAATAAGTAAAGAGTCTAGAAAGTAATAAAGGGGGTTAATATTAACATACAAGATATAAGAGTATTGAGAACATAAAATAATGAAGGATATTTTGTAAATGAATGATATGAATGGAAGATAGGTCTTCCTTAAGGCGACTAATATTGAGAGTAAAAAGTGAATGGAGGTGGTAAAAGAAGGAAGTAGAATACAGTGCTAGTACTGTATGTACATGTATAACAGTGAAATCTATTACAATTGCTTTGTGAAGGAAGAAATGGGGATTGAGTGAGTGAGAAAGAGAATTCTGATCAAGTATTCTTAAGCATGTGTGGAACTGTCACAATGAAACACCCTGTACTATTAATCTGTGCTAATAAAATATATTAAAGAAAACTTTTAAAATATTTAATGGAAATCAATATTTACTTTAGAAAAGTTGAGGAGGGTTGGCAGTACTAAGTTTTAAACTCATAAGTTTGGGCTTGTCAGGCAGATGGTGAACTATTTGATCCAGGCCCTCAGCACATTTTACTCTGGGTTTTTGGGATGGGTCTCAATCAGTTGTTTACTTGTTTATTTGTTTATACTAGAATTTGAAATCAGGACCTCTTGGTAAACTTTTATTTCACAGCTGGCTGACTACCACTTGAGCCATGTTCCATTGCCTGTTTCTTCTGTTTAACTGGAGATAAATTTCTCTGTCTAGGCTGGCTTCAAACTTTGATCTTCAGAGCTCAACCTTCTGTCTAGATAAAATCATAGTCATGAGCTATCAGTTCCCAGCTCAATAATTTTTTTCACCAGGTCAATAGTTTTATAATTCAAAAAATAGTGAAAATATTCTCAAAGATATTTAAAATTCAACAAATACATTGAATCATAAAGATGTCAACTTTAATAAAATGTTAGTCACTGATCTTCACCTCTTTGGTAATGTATTCTTGCACTAAACAAACAAAATATAATAAACAACTATAACAAATCAAATGTATTGTTTCCCTAAACAAATATAAAAACAAATCAAATGTAATAAACAAGTTGTTTATTACATTGTAAAGTTGGTGGTTTCCAATATCTTTTCAGGAAGTTTTGTTATTGAGGATTACACACTCAGTTCTAAATACACCTAGAATCATTTTCATGAATAATAATAGAGAACAACATCCAAACCAAAGAACTTTCACTGAAAGACCATGCGGAGAGCAATACATCATTGCAGTATCTCATTTATTGTAAATCCAGTGCGGTGTGTCTTAGTCTAGATAATCTACTCCATGCCTATATCCTACCTAATCATCATAGATATTGGAGATTTTGGTGATGGATACTTGCTCTAGGTTTCTTCTTCAGGTTGTGACTTGTGGTTGCATGTACTTTTGTGTTATTATACAATTATTTGTATCAATTTGTATCAATTCTACAATAGATTTTAATAGCCATCAGACTGAATTTACAGATCAACTTGAGGAGAATTAAGGTCTTTTTTTTTCATTCACATGTTTTTGTTTTTTTTTTAATTGTATTTTATTTTATTTGAGAACATACTGTACAGAGGGGCTACAATTACATGGGCAGGATAATGCATACATTTCTTACCAAGCATTGCAGCCTCCTCCTTTGTTTACCCTTCACTTCCCTTCCCCGCCTCCCCCCTTCCCCCACCCAATTTTACCCCCCTCCCCCCACCCAATTATACCCCCCTCCCCCCCCACACCGACATTGTAAAGCTGGTTTTGACATGACATTTTGTACTTCTCATTGTTGCAACAGGTCCACCTGAATCCTTAAACGACTTGTTTGTCCCCATCTCCTCCACATGTTATACTGACATCAAATATAGTGAAAGCGGGGGTTACACTGTGGGGGAGGGACATACAAAGCAACAAAAAAATAATCTTATAAATGCGTTAGAAACACATGCATGAAAGAAACGAAAACATTAAAATACATATTTAAGGGTTCATTTTCCTAACATCACATTATCTGACCTTTTCCCCTTGACTCATACCTATACTAGATATTGCAAATAAGGGAAACCATGGGACCTATGCTTCTTTGGGCCTGGCTTACTTCACTTAATATAATTTTTTCCAAACCTTTCCATTTCCTAACAAATGGGGAAATGTCGTTCTTTCTGATGGAGGCATAGAATTCCATTGTGTATATATACCACATTTTCTTGATCCATTCATCTACTGAGGGGCATCTGGGTTGGTTCCATATCTTAGCTATGGTAAATTCATTCACATGTTTTATTTGGCAATGTTTATACCAGAACCATGAAACTAAACTTTAGAGACAATGGATAGCATTAGTTTAGTTACCATCAGTTTATCATAAAAGGGAGATATGGAAATTATTTACATGATGAAAGATCTCAGAACCCCCATGGAATGGGCAGCTTCACATGATGCCATTTTTTAGTGATGGATTCACTCCACATACTTCCCAAGAATGTCACCATCCCTCAATAAGAAATAACCCTTATCATCTAGAACTACTTTGGTGCCTCCATATTCTGGGAGACGAACTTTATCATCCACTTTCACACTAACTGGCTGAATGTCTCCACCCTTTCCTTTACAGCCCGATCCCACAGCCACTACTGTGGCTTGCAATTCTTTTCCTTGAGATTTTTCTGGAAGCATAATGTCTCCTTTGGTTACAGTTTCAGTTGCACTCCTTTTGACCAACACTCGGTCAAAAAGAGGAAGGACTTCCTAAATGCTTGTCTGGCCATAATTCTTCACGGCACTACTCGGACTCTCGAGAATTCATATCTTAAAAACATCAAATCTGCAGAGCACTGGTGGCTTACGCCTGCAATCCTAGCTACTCATGAGGGTGAGATCTGAATATCACAGTTCAAAACCAGGCCGGCAAGAAAGTCTATGAGATTCATCTCCAATTAACCACCAGAAAACAGGAAGAGGTGCTTTGGCTTCAGTGGTAGAGCAATAACCTTGAGCTGAAGAGCTTAGGGACAGCATCCAGGCCCAGAGTTCAAGCCCCATAACTGAAAATAAAACAAAACATCAAATTTTCCATTCTATTACTCATGCAGTGAGTTCACATCTGTGATCCTAGCCAATTGGGATGTGGAAAAGGGGAGACTGGAAGTTCAAGACCAGTCCAGGCAAAACATTCTCAAAACCACATCTCCATCAATAAAAACCTGAACATAATGACAAATACTTATCACTCAGCTTGGGGAAAATTTAAATAAGAGGATCATAGTACAGGCTAGGCCAGGCATAAACATAGACTATATCTCAAAAGATACTAAAGGGAAAAAGGTTGTGGTTAAGCATCTGTCTGGAAAGTACAAGACTTTGAGTCCAAACCACAATACAACCAGAAACACATTAACAATCCCAATTCATGAAAATATAAAACTCCCAACTTATTTAAACGTACTTTAGTTTTACCAGCAAAATATACTGTGAACGTCAACACAGAGGTATAGGAAATATTTTATTATATTCATTGAAGTATTTGGAGCTTTTCTCAGATACTAAAAATGTTATGAATTCATATTATTCCTAATTAATTTGCTTTAGGTAGTAGGCAATTCACACTGTGCAACTATTTCTTTATTATACTTTTAAATACAAAACTAGTTATGAATTGTTATATGTCTTTTGCATTTGCTAGTATTGTGTGCTAGTATTTTAAATGAAACATCAAATTTTTAAATTATTCTATAAATCCATTTACATGAATGTTTTCATTTTTTTAGAAGAATCTAAGACATGTGAGGATGATATAACCATTAAAGTCTCTTTGAAAGCTGAGCACCAATTGCTCACACCTTTAAGCCTAGCTACTCAGGGGTCTGAAACCTGAGAATATAGTTCAAAGCTAGACCAAGCAAGAAAGTCAGTGAGACTCTTATCCCCAATTAACCACTAAAAAGCCACAAGTGGGGCTGTGGCTCAAGTGGTAGAATGCTAGCAAAAAATGAAACTCAGTCACAGAGACCAGGCCCTGAGTTCAAGCCCCAGGACACTTGCTCTCTCTCTGTCTCTCTCTGTCTCTGTCTCTGTCTCTGTCTCTGTCTCTCTCTATCTATCTATCTATCTATCTATCTCTCTGTCTCTCTCAGTCTCTCTGTCTCTCTCTCTCTTTCTCTCCCTCTCTGTCTCTCTCTGTCTCTGTCTCTGTCTCTCTCTCTCTCACACACACACACACACATAAAAATTCTCTTGTAAAAAAGAGTAAAGAAAGGCATGGCATAGTAATCAAAACAGCTTGGTACTGGCACAAGAACAAACCTCAGGACCAATGGAATAGAATTGAAAACCCAGAAATGAACCTACAGACTTACAGCCATCTAATCTTTGATAAGGGAGCTAAAAAAATAGAATGGGTGGGCTGGGAAGGTGGCTCAGTGGTAGAGCACTTGCCTTGCATGCATGAGGCCGGTGGTTTAATTCCTCAGCACCATGTAAGCAAAAAGCCGGAAGTGGCGCTGTGGCTCAAGTGGTAGAATGCTAGTCTTGAGCTGAAGAGCTGAGGGACAGCGCTCAGGGCCAGAGTTCAGGCCCCACAACCAGACCCCCCCCCCAAAAAAATAGAATGGAAGAAAGATAGCCTCTTCAGTAAGTGGTGCTGGAAAAATTGGTTAACTACTTGTAGAAGACTAAAGCTAGATCCTTATATATCACCCTGCACCAGAATCAACTCCAAATGGATCAAAGTCTTCGGAGTCAAAGCAGACACTCAGAAAACATTACACAATGGAATAGGAGAAACCCTAAGTCTCCTTGGCACAGGTCGAAATTTTCTTAATAGAGACCCAGTAACACAACAAATCAAAGAAAGGTTGGACAAATGGGATTGCATGAAATTACAGAGTTCCTGCATGGCAAAGGACATAGCTAGCAAGATCAATAGAAAGCCCACGAATTGGGAGAAGATCTTCACTATCCATACAACAGATAAGGGTTTCATATCTAAAATATACCTGGAACTCAAAAAATTAAATCCCCCTACAACAAATCTTCAAAGAAACAACTGCCCAATAAATAAGTGGGCTAGACTTAAAGAGAAACTTCTCTGAAGAGGAAAGAAGGATGGCCAATAGACACAAGAAGAAATGCTCAACCTCTCTAGCCAAGAAAGAAATGCAAATCAAAACAACATTGAGATACCACCTCACCCCAGTTGGAATGGCTATAATCAATCCAGGAAAAGTTTTCACAAGTTTCTATCTCAAAAAAAAAAAAAAAGACAGAAATGAAATGTTTGAGGCACTGTTTTGTTAAGGCTGTCGAGATCTTAAAATCTTAGAAACTTTTTAAAAAATACCTTTGTTGGATTATGCCTCAACCATTTTCAAGGCTTTTTAGCCAAAAAAAAAAAAGTAAAAAGTAAATTGTAGAATCAGGATTCAAATTTGGGCCACCTGAGTTTAATGCCATCATAATAAATATATAAATCCTTGAGGCTTCCCATAATTTAGTACAGAGCAATGAAAAGTGAAGTTTTTATATGTCTAACAATTTAACAAATGTTAAGGGAAATGAATAATTCACAATAATTTTAGAAAGAAATTCCTGAAAACTTGAAATCAATAACATTTTTCCTAACAATTGTGTCTCTCCGATTAGAGTTTAAGGAAAAACCCCAAGTACAGAAAATTCAGAGTTTATAAGCATTGCTACAGAGATATCATAAGTTCTAATAGCCAGTACCACTTACCACCTTGTGAGTTTTTCAAGCAGTACTATAAATGATTTTTAGGAACTCTCAGAAAACATATTCAATATCATAATTACTTCAGTAGCTGACCAAAATCTGAGATGCAATACTCAGGCGTCAAAGTTAAACATGAAGATGACCATTGACATCTAAATTTCTAGGAGGCCTACCCTTAGAAGCTCAGTTACCTTAAAACTTATTTAAACTTTCTTGTGAGACTTTCAGAAGTACATGACTTAGCTAGCAACATTCTTCTTCCCATGTGGAACTCAGACCAGCAGCCCAGGAAGCAGCTGAGAGCCTGGCAGGCGTTCAGTTTCCTACCAGCTCTCACCGGGAATCCCTGAATTCTCTAGACACTTCATATGTCCTTTATAGTTTGCAACCATGAAAATACAGGCCACAAAATCTTATATTTGCCAACCTATTCAGTCTTTATATGGAAATTTCAGTGATCCCAAATCCAGTTGGCAAAGGGAGAGAGGAAAGGATTTATTTTCCTCATTTGGCATGTATGTGTTTTCAGACACCACCCCCAAAAAGCTTCAACGGACCCTGTTCTCCTGGAAAACAACATTGGTAAAGTCTTGGTATTCTAGAAGAATGTCAGATTGTGATGACCTTTAATGGCCACCTGCACACATAGAAAACCAGTGGTGAGTTTTCAAATCTTGAATAATGAAGATGGAAAGACTATGGACATTCTGACAAGATTTATAATCTTGGAATTGGTTTGGGGAATCACAATTTTTAATTTTCAGGGGCGGGGGGCGGTCATGGGGCCTGAATTCTGGGCCTGGGCGCTGTCCCTCAGCTCTTTAACTCAAGGCTAGCGCTCTACCACTTGAGCCACAGTGCCACTTCCAGCTGTTTTCTTTTTGCTTATGTGGTGCTGAGGAATCGAACCCAGGCCTCATGCATGCAAGGCAAGCGCTCTACCACTGAGCCACCTTCCCAGCCCACAATTTTTAATTTTAAAGAGAGAGGAAGCATAGCTCACTGAAAGTGAGCAAATTTTACTACTCATTATTTAATTTATGCATAGTTATTCCATGTACAGGCAATGAACTGAAAATCTTTAGATTAGGAAATATTGATATTTATGTGTTTATCTAAGAATCTTCCAAGCTCTTCAGAGAATCTTTAAAATCAGTAGGTAGCAGAGAACAACCTTTACTGACTATAAATTGAACTAAATTATAGGTTTATTTGCCAAGAGTTCATTTGTGTCTTTTTAAATATATGTACAAAGCAAGGTGGTGGAGGCTCATACTCAGGAGCCTGAGATCTGGGGCTCATGGTTCCAAGCTAGCTCAGATCTGAAAGTCCATGAGACTCTTTTTTGGGGGAAAGGTCCAGTTATGGGGCCTGAACTCTGGGCCTGGGCACTGTCCCTGAGCTCTTCAGCTCAAGGCTAGTGCTCTACCACTTGAGCCACAGAGCCACTTCTGGCTTTTTTTTTCTTTTTGCTTATGTGGTGCTGAGGAATCGAACCCAGGGCCTCATGCATGCAAGGCAAGGGCTCTACCACTGAGCCACCATCCCAGCCCTCCATGAGACTCTTATCTCCAATTAAAAATCACAAATCTGTTGGCTCAAGGGGTAAAACGCTACTCTTGAGCACAGTGGTGTAGTGACAGTATCCAGACCTTCAATTCGAGTTCAAAATGAACATACAAACCCACACAAAAAATTAATTATAGTAGTAATAATAACAGTAGTAGTAGTAATATATATGAGACTTAAAAATTTGCAGGTAAATTATTACAAACCAGAAATAATTAGTGATTATCAAATGGGTACATGATTTAAGCTTCTTTCACTGGATTTCATATATGATTTCATTTTCCAGGTGCTAATACAATTTGTACTTTCTAAATGGTTATGAAAAATGAAACCGATATGAATGGATTCCTCCTCATGGGGTTTTCTGAAAATCATGACCTGCAGTTGTTACAAGCTTGCCTGTTCTTGGTGATTTACCTTTTGGCCTTGACAAGCAACTTCTTCATCATCACCATCACAACCCTGGACGAGCATCTCCAGTCTCCCATGTATTACTTCCTGAAGCAACTTTCCCTTCTGGACCTCTCCTTCATCTCTGTCACAGTCCCCCAGTCCATTGGCAATTCCCTCACAGGCAATGGCTATATTTCCTATGTTCAGTGCATGCTCCAAGTGTTCTTCTTCACGTCTTTGGCCTGGGCTGAGGTGGCCATTCTCACGGTGATGTCTTATGACCGCTATGTAGCCATTTGCTTCCCACTGCACTATGAACTCATCATGGATGCCAGAAGATGTAACAGTGCTGTGACAGCTGTATGGGTAAGTGGAGGCATCACAGGAACCCTGCACATGGCTGCCATATGTTCTATCACATTCTGTAGAGCCAAAGTAATTCACCACTTCTTCTGTGATGTCCCTCAAATAGTGAAGCTCTCCTGCTCTAATGATTCCCTTGCAGTCATTGGAGTGGATACTGTCTTGTGTATGGCAGCCTTACTCTGTTTCATCTCCATTGCCCTCTCCTACTTCCACATAGTCTCCACAGTTCTAAGAATACCCTCTGCTGAAGGCCGGTCCAAGGTCTTCTCTACCTGCCTGCCCCACCTCTTTGTTGTCTCATTTTTCTTCTCCACAGGCATCTGTGCATATCTCAAACCAACTTCAGACTCTCCAACTGCCTTCGATCTTTTTCTCTCTATCTTTTACACAGTAATTCCCCCAACACTCAACCCTGTTATCTACAGTCTGAGGAATGAGGCCATGAAGAGAGCTGTCCAGAAGTTAATGTTGGCTACAGAATTCACTAAAAAAAAATTTGTTTTTTCATGTCATTGATAGATCTCTGATATTATAGACCTGTAAATTTCTATAGCAGAGTTCCTTCAATTTGTAGTGTCAATAAAATCAACCAAGATGCATTGTGTTCATGAACTCCTTTGTTGAATGACAACTCCTCTCTATAATTACTTAGATATTATAAAAAATATATTTTTGAAAAGCAATATTTTATGCTAAATAGTATCTCTTCCTAAGGCATATGTGCTCTTATCTTGTGTTAGAGGAATTTTTCCTTAAGAATGAATATGAGTTTTAACAACTGTGGCCAGAAACATTAACCAGACTAATATATCAGACAGAAGCACAAATAACTATTTATCATATCTTTTGTCCACTCAAGTTATTAACTATTTAAACCATCTATAATAATTTACAAGTTTCCTTTTTGAATTATGTACCAATGATAGCTTTCCACACAATTTTTATTATGCCATTTCTGGGGCTTAAACTCAGAGCCTGCACACTGTCTCTGAGCTCCTTTGTTCAAGGCTAGAGCTCTATCACATTGAACCACAGCACCACTTCCAGTTTTCTGGTGGTTAATTAGAGATAAGAGTCTCATGGATGTCCTTGCCTAGGCTGCCTTTGAACTATACTCCTCAGATCTCAGCCTGCTGAGCAGCTAAGACCTCAGGATTAAGCCACTGGCACCCAGCTACACCCAATTTTTGAAATATTGCTGTCCTTGATCTGTTGTTTTATTTAGCTGACTGAATTAGATAACAAGAACATCAATTCCTAAACCTGCTTTTATTATGTATTAACTTTGAGTGGTACTGTGGTTTTTAACTTAGGGATTCACACTTGCTAGAAAAGATCTCTAGGACAAATCACACATGGTCTCCCTGATATGTGGATGTTAAATCCAAAATGCAAGGAGATGCAACAAAGTAGACAGGACTCAAGAAATGATGGATCTCCACGCAATTTGTCATATCATTTCTAAATGACTCCATGTTTTTGACCACACATGTGTGTGTGTGTGTGTGTGTGTGTGTGTGTGTGTGTGTGTGTGTGTGCAAATCTGAGGGAAGCTAGCAAGATGGCACAGAATCAGAGGGAAACAGGAAAATATACACCAGAGGGGCCCATCAGCTGCACTGGACATTGAAAAGAGCCAAGTAAACAACTCAAGGGCAACGATGGGAGGGAGGGAATGAGAGGGAAAGAGGAACAGCTAACACTAAGCAAAAGGAAAGAAATGCACATATCACCTGATGTGGAAGAAATATTTGTATTGCCACAACTCATAGAATTCACCAACATTATAGACCATGATAATGACAATTTGCCTTGTGAAGGTTAAAATGTGTTTGTGACTTTAACTAAGTATCACTATCTCACAACACTGTGAAATTTATGTAATCACTTGATCAACCGGTCTGCCATTGTAAATGAGTCAACTTCAGACTGCAATCCTCCTACCTATACTTCCTTTATAATTAGCATGACAGTAGCATCCTGTCCCATCCATGTTGAAATGGGAAATGTGTCACTAGCTTTTACCAGGCTGTCTTTACACCATGATAAACATGTTCTTTACCTCCCAAGTAACTAGAATTGCCAGGTTATGCCTCCATGACTAGGTCTATTTGGATATTTTTTCCTAATTAAATAATATGATGTTGTTCATTCTTCTTGCATGATTTAAGTAGAAGCTCAATCTTTGGTCCATAATTTTCTTATCTTCTGTTACTCTCATGGATGCAATTTAAATGTCCTCATTCATCTTAGTAAATATAAGATCATTCCCTGAGATCAATAATCATCCAAAATGTGTAAGCAAGTGAAAAGCTCCAAGGGATTAGCTAAGAAGTTTTCTGTGTAAGAAAAGGAGCTGATGAAGCAGAAGAAGCAGAAAGGACTAAGTCCATACATAGCTGGGAGCCAACTGAGAATGTGTAACCCATAATACAGAGCCAGTGCATTCTCTATTCATTCTGGAAACTTACTGAAATTTATCAATTGATTTTGATAAACATACTGGGACCAGGCACAGGTTGCTCATGCTTATAGTCCTAGCTACTCATAAGCTCAAGTGGGAGCATCAGAGTCTTTAGCCAACAAGGGCAGAATAATTAGTTTAGTGAGGGTCTCATACCCAATTAATCAGCAAAAAGCTGGAAGTGGACACGTGGCTGAAGTGCTACCAGGAAGAATAATATAGCAGGCCAAACTTTCACACTTTATTGTGCTCACTATTAGCTGTACTTTTGATCCAGTCACATTCACATTGACAGCTTCACTTCATTCTTTTGCTTGAAATATATTTTATACTAATTATGGTAAAAAAATAGAATATATTTTATATTATTTTGAACATTTTATATTTGAAATTGTTATCCCATGCGGAACATTTTAAATCCCCTCTATTATTCTTCATTTTCACTTTCAATAATGTCTGCTTTTGTCATATATCAATATTTCTTTCACTTGTTTAGAAATTTCCTATTTTTATTTCCTTATTTCAAATTGCCTATGTGGCCTGTTAATACTTAATTTTTGTGTTTCTTATGCAATTATTTAACAGTATTTGTCATCATCAAAGTACCAAATAGGTCTTGCTCACACTTTGATTTTAAAAATATACATTTGTTTAACATCATCTTATCTGGACATATATACATAGCTTTTGACCCTTTCTGCTTGTCCCAGACATATACTAGTTATTGCAAATAAGGGTAACCTATGTTTCTTTGTCCCTGGCTTATTTCACTTAGCATAATTTTTTCTAAGTCTTTCCATTTCCTAACAAATGGGGCCATGTCATTCTTTCGGATGGATACATAGAATTCCATTGTACATCTATACCACATTTTCTTGATCCATTCATCTCCTGACAGGCACAATGTTTTTTTCTTTCTTGCTATTGTTGCTATGTATTTATAATGTACCATGTGATTTTTTTCTTTCTTTGTATGTTCCTCCCCCACAGTATAACTCCTGTTTTCACTGTATTTGATGTCAGTGCCCTGCATCTTGTACATATACTTCTCTAATTTGGAGAGGGAAAGGGAAAAACAAAATGCTTAAATAGGGATACAGGTTGGCCCATTGTAAAAATGAGATGTACAAGACACTATGTTTAAAAACGAACTTTACAACTTAGGGAGGAAGGATAGCTGTGGAGGTGGGAGGGAAGGGATGGTAGGGGAAAAACAAAGGAAGAGGCAACAATGTTTGATAGGAAATGTACTCATTACATTGCTTGTGTAACTGTAACCCCTATGTACACTATTTTTACAATAAAAACATATTAAAATATATATTTGTGATTAAATTTTCTATATTTCATGTCATGCTCTATGCATTTAAAACATCCCAAGAATTAGTAACTATTCCTTAATTTAAGTCATTCCTAGTTGTGCCAATATTTTATAAAGTGGCCTAATCAAACTCATTGAAAACTATTGAATAATAGTAGGGTAAGAAGGGCAGTGGAAACTACAAAGTAGTGAAGGGGGTTGATCTTATTAAAGTACAAGATATGAGAGTGTGGGATACTATGGTAAAAAGCCTTTGAGAACTTAACTTGAAGTAAGAAAGGATATGAATGAATGATATGAATGGAAGATAGGTCTTCTGCAGGGTAAGTAATGTGGAAAAGGAAAAGAGAATGGAGGTGCTACAAAGACGGACGTGGAATATGGTGCTAGTATTTATGGACATGCATAGAATGGTGAAATCTGTTGCAATTGCTTCGTGAAGAAGGAAATGGGGATAGAGAAGAGTGATGGAGACAAGTCCGATCAAGCTTTCTGTAAGCATGTATGGAACTGTCACAATGAAAGCCCTCTGTACTACTAATACGTGCTAATCAAATATTTTAAAAGAAACGTTTTTAAATATTTAATAGAAATCAATATGAATTTAGAAAAGCTTTTTTGTTGTTTTGGCAGTAGTGTGGTTTAAAGTCATGAAGTTGTTCTTTTTAGGCAGACAATATACTACTTGAGGCAGGCTCTCAGCATGTTTTGCTCTATTTGTTTTTGTGATAGATCTCAATAAATTGTTTGTTTTTCCGTTTCTACTAAGGCTTGAAGTCAGGACCTCATGGTCTTGTAAAGCTTATTCTTCACAGCTGACTGTCTACCACTTGAGCCATGTTCCAGTGCTTGCTTTCTTCTGGTTAACTGGAGATTTGAGTCACAGATTTGTCTGTCTAGGATGGCTTCTAACAGTCATCTTCAGATCTCAACCGCTGGGCAGATAAAATTAGAATCATGAGCCATCTGTACCCAGCTTAATAGTTTTCTTCCCCCAGCTCAGTAGTTTTATAATTCAAAAAATATTCAAACTGAAGTCAATCAATATATTCAAAAATATTCAAAAGCATTTGAAATGCAACGAATACTTTCTATCATAAAGATGTAATCTTTAATAAAATTTTATTCACTGATCTTCAACTACCTGGTAATATATTTTCTCTAAACAAATCAGTCTTTGTTTACTCCATAGTAATGTACATGTTCTCTTCTGTGGGTAGTGGGGCCTGAACTCTGGGCCTGGGCACTGTCCCTCAGCTCTTCAGCTCAAGGCGAGCGCTCTACCACTTGAGCCACTGCTCCACTTCCAGCTTTTTCTGCTTATGTGGTGCTGAGGACTCGAACCCAGGGCCTCAGGCATGCAAGGCAAGCACTCTACCACTGAGCCACCTTCCCAGCCCTGTACATGTTCTCTTACACATTTTCAGGAAGTTTTTTTTTTCTTTTATAACTTTTTTTATTGTGAAAATACTGTACAGAGGGGTTACAATTACTTGGGCAAGATAATGAGTACATTTTTTATCAAGCATTGTAGCCTCCTCCTTTGTTTCCCCTTCCCATCCCTTCCCATCCTCCTCCCCCCACCCCCCCAATCCTCCCCGTACCCCCCTCACTCCCTTTCAGGAGGTTTTATTATTGAGCATTTCACACTTAGGTCTGAATATACCTGGAATCATATGAATGAGTAGTAGAAGAGAGAGAGAGCAAGTCCTATACCAAAGAACTATTCAACAGTTCCAGAATATTTCACTAAAAGACCGTGGGGAGAACACCACCTTATTGCAACTTCTCAAGTATGGTAAATCCCATGCAGAGCACATATGTGTCTTAGTCTAGATCATCTGTTTTATGTCAATATCCTACTTAAGCATTATAGATATTGGTGCTGGATACATGCTCTAGCTTTCTGCTTCAGGTTGTGACTTGTGGTCAATATATTTTTGTATTCAAGCATTTTATCAAGTCCACAAAACAAACACAAACTTGAACTTTAATAGCCATCAAACTGAATTACAGATCCATTTGAGGAGAGTTGATGTTTTAAAAATATTGAGACTTCCATTCCATTCTATGGTTCATGCTAAGAGTTCACATCTGTGATCCTAGACAATTGGGATGTGGAAAAGAGGAGAATGGAAGATCAGGCCAGCCTAGGCAAAACATTCACAAAACGGCATCTTCCTCAATAAAAACCTGAACATAGTGGAGTGTACTTATCATTCAACTGCGGAAAAATGTAAATAAGAAGATCATGGTACAGGGGCTGGGAAGGTGGCTCAGTGGTAGAGCGCTGCCTTGCATGCCTGAGGCCCTAGGTTCCATTCCTCAGCACCACATAAGCAAAAAGAAAAAAGCCGGAAGTGGCGCTGTGGCTCAAGTGGTAGAGTGCTAGCCTTGAGCTGAAGAGCTGAGGGACAGCGCCCAGGCCGAGTTCAGGCCCACGACTGGACCCCCCCAACCCCCCCCCAAAAAGAAAAGAAGATCATGGTACAGCCTAGGCCAGGCATAAACATAAACTATATCTCAAAAAACTAAAGCAAAAGCTAGGTGCAGGTGGCTCACACCTGTAATCCTAGCTACTCAGGAGGCTGAGATCTGAGGCGGAGACTTTCCCGGAAGGAAAGTCCGAGAGACTCTTATCTCCAATAAACCAGTAGAAAACCGGAAGTGATGCTGGGCTCAAGTGGTAGAGCACTTGCCTTGAGCTGAAGAGCCAGGGACAGTGCCCAAGCCCAGGGTTCAAGCCCCACAACCAAAAAACAAAAACAAAAACTAAAGCAAAATGGTTGTGGCTAAGTACTTGTCAGGAAAGTACAAGACCCTGAGTTCAAACCCCAGTACAACCAAAAATACATTAACACTTCCAATTCATGAAAATGTGAAAACTCTCAAGTTATTTAAGTGAACTGTTCATTTTACCAATAAAATATGTTGTGGATGTCAACACAGAGATACTGAAAATATTTTATTCCACTGTCTGAAGTATTAGGAGCTTTTTTCAGATGATAAAAATGTTATGAACTCATAGTTCCTTATTTAATTTGCTTTAGGTAGTAAGCAATTCAAACTGGGCAACTGTTTCCTTACTATATTTTAAGTAGAAAACTAGCTACAAATTGTTTTGTCTTGCACTTTGTAGAAAATGCTGTGTGGTAGTATTTTAAATAAAACATGAACAATCATAACTTACTAGTAAATATCTAATATTTTAGTTATTTGAGAAATCTATTTACATGAAAATTTCATTTTTCAAATAAATCAAAGATACCTAAGGATGATATAAGTATTAAAAATCTCTTCCAAATCTGGACACCGGTTGCTTAACACCTATAATCCTAGATACTCAGGAGGCTAAGATCTAAGAATCATAGTTCAAAGCTACCTCAAGCATGAAAGTCAGTCAGGCTCTTATCTCCAGTTGACCACTAAAAAGCCAGAAGTTTTGCTGTGGTTGGCCTTGAGCAAAAAAACTCAAGGACAGGAGCTCAGAGACAGAGACCAAGCTCTGAGTTCAAATCCCACAACTGGCGCGCACACACGCGAGCGCACACACACACACACACACACACACACACACAAGTCTCTTCCAAAAAGAGTAAAGAAAAGCATGGCATTGGTGGTATGTACATTTAATCCAAGCTATTGGGAGGTGGAGGGAGGAGGATGGTAAATTCAGTCCAATCCAGGAAAAGTTTTGTAAAACTCTATCTTAACAATTAAAAAAATACATAAAGAAAATGGTTGAGGCACAGCTTTGTTGAGGCAATTAACATCTTAAAATATGTTTTTAACTAGTTTTGTGGAGCTATGCATCAAATACTTGCTAGGCAGGAATCAAAGCTTTTGACAAAACATGAAAAGTAGATTGTAGAAGCCAGATTCAAACTTAGGCCACCTGAGTCTAATTCCTTCAAAATACCACAAAAGTCCATGTGCTTTCTTAATATAGTACAAAATGATAACAAGTGAGAAATCAT
Source organism: Dipodomys merriami (assembly GCF_024711535.1). Classification (NCBI taxonomy): domain Eukaryota; kingdom Metazoa; phylum Chordata; class Mammalia; order Rodentia; family Heteromyidae; genus Dipodomys; species Dipodomys merriami. Next base: position 12,837,130 of record NW_027202937.1, on the reverse strand, counting down.
TATCTGTGCAACACTTTAACAATATTAAGTGCAATAAAAAAATTCACAGAAACTGTAAAAAGAAATTTGTGAAACTTGATGGGCTGGGAAGGTGGCTCAGTGGTAGAGCGCTTGCCTTGCATGCCTGAGGCCCTGGGCTCGATTCCTCAGCACCACATAAGCAAAAAGAAAAAAGCCGGAAGTGGCGCTGTGGCTCAAGTGGTAGAGCGCTAGCCTTGAGTTGAAGAGCTGAGGGATAGCGCCCAGGCCCAGAGTTCAGGCCCCACGACTGGACCCAAAAAAAAAAAAAAGAAAAAGAAATTTGTGAAACTTGAAATCAGTAACATTTTTTCCTACTAATCCTATTTCTCCTGATTGGAATTTAAAGGAAAAAACCCAAGGAGAGAAAATGCAGAGTTTATAAGCATTGTTATAGACATATCACAGTACAGTTTAATAGCCAGGACCACCTTGTGAGTTTTTCAGGCAGTACCATTACATGGTTTTTAGGAACTCTGAAAAAATATATTCATTACCTTCAATATTATAATGAATGACTGAAATAGCTGGTCAAAATCTGAGATTCAATATCCAGGTCTCAAGGTTAGATATAAAGATGACCACTGGCATCGAAGTATCTAGGAAACCCGTTTAGAGGCTCAGTGACTTTACAACTCAGTTAAACTTTGCTGTGAGACTTAGCTAGCAAAGTGCTTCTTCCCATGTGGAGCTCAGACCAGCAGCCCAGGCAGCACCTGAGAGCCTGGCAGGTGTTCAGCTTCCTTCCCAGCTCTCACCTGAGACCTTCTGAATCACAACTTTTCCATATAGAGCATGCGCCCTGAATTTTCACAATTCTCTAGGCAATTCATAAGTCCTTTAAAGTTTGCAAGCATGAAACTACAGGCAACAAAATCTTATATTTGCCAACACACTCTGTCTTTATATGGAAATCCTAATGATTCCCAAATCCAGGTGCCAGAGGAGAAAGAAAATGCTTTATTTTCCTCATTTGTCATGCATGTGTTTTGAAAGACACCATCCTATACCTCCCCCAAGTCTCAACCGACCCTGTTCTCCAGGAAAATAAGGTTGGTAAAGTCTGCATGATTCCAGAAGAAATGTCAGAGCTACCTGGTCACCTTGAAGACAAGCAGTGAGTTTTCAAATCTTGAATGAGCAAGAGGGAAAAACTATGAATATTCTGACAAGGCTAAGTCTTCAAATCAGTTTGGGAAATCAACATTTTTAATTTTAAAAAGAGAGGAAGCATAGCTCCAAGAAAATGAGCACATTTTGCAACTCTATTTAATTTATGTATATTTAATATACTAATGAGCAGTGAAATGAAAACCTTTAAATTAGGAAATATTGATATGTATGTTTTTGTTTGAGTAAAGAAATATTCCAAGCTCTTCAAAGAATCTCTGACAAAGGTAGGTAATAGAGAAAAACCTTTACTGAACATTAGTTCAATTTAATTACAGTTTTTTGCTAAAAATCCCTTTGTGTCTTTTAAAATATATATTCAAAGTCAGGAAAGTGGCTCAAACCTGTAATCTTAGCCACTCAGGAGCCTAAGAACTGAGAATCATTGCAAGATAGTCCATGAGGATCTTATCTCCAATTAAAAACCACACAGTTGCAAAAGGTACTTAAACACCAATCTTGAGTACAATAGTTTAATGACAGTGCCCAGGCCATGAGTTCATGGACACACAAACACACAAAACACATACACAAAATAAATTAATAGTAATAGTACTAATATATATTAGCTTTCAGATATGACTGGTTAATTAACAGGAGCTGCAGAATAAACAGTAATTAATACATGGGTAATTTATATAAAGTTTCTTTGACTAAATTTCACATATGATTTAATTTTCCAAGTGCTAATATAATTTGTATTTTCAGAATGATTACAACAAATGAAACCAGAATGAATGGATTCCTCCTCATAGGGTTGTCAGAGAACCACAATCTACTTGCCTGTTCTTGGTGATGTACCTTTTGGCCTTGACAAGCAACTTCACCATCATCACCATCACAACCCTGGACGAGCATCTCCAGTCTCCCATGTATTACTTCCTAAAGCAACTTTCCCTTCTGGACCTCTCCTTCATCTCTGTCACAGTCCCCCAGTCCATTAGCAATTCCCTCACAGGTAATAGCTATATTTCCTATGGTCAATGCATGCTCCAAGTGTTCTTCTTCACGTCTTTCGCCTCGGCTGAGGTGGCCATTCTCACAGTGATGTCTTATGACCGCTATGTAGCCATTTGCTTCCCACTGCACTATGAGCCCATCATGGATGCCAAAAAATGTAAGAGTGCTGTGATAGCTGTATGGGTAAGTGGAGGCATGACAGGAACTTTGTATATGGCTGCCACATGTACTATCACATTCTGTAAAGCCAAAGTAATTCATCACTTCTTCTGTGATATCCCCCAGTTGATCAAGCTTTCCTGCTCCAATGACTACCTTGCAGTTATTGGAGTGGATATAGTAGTGATTATAGCAGCCTTACTCTGCTTCATCTCCATTGCCCTCTCCTACTTCCACATATTCTCCACAGTTCTAAGAATACCCTCTGCTGAGGGCCGGTCTAAAGTCTTCTCTACCTGCCTGCCCCACCTTTTTGTTGTGTCATTTTTCATCTCCTCAGGCATCTGTTCATATCTCAGACCAACTTCAGACTACTCAACTGACTTAGATATTTTGCTATCTATGTTTTACACAGTAATTCCCCCAACACTCAACCCTGCTATCTACAGCCTGAGGAATGAGGCCATGAAAAGAGCTGTACAGAAGTTAATGTTGGCTAGAGAATTCACTAAGAAGTAAATGATTTTTTCATGCAATTATTGGATCACCAATATTACATACCAGGATATTTTTAGTGGAATTCCTTCAATATATAGTGCTAATAAAAAGCAGGCAAGATACATTATATCCATAAACTGCTTTGATGAATGGCAACTCCTTTGCACACTTACTTAGTGATTATAAAAATACATGTTTAAAAGTGATATTTTTAGTTTATACTATCTCTTCCTAAAGCATACATGTTCATTTCTTGTGTTAGAGGTATTTTTCCTTAAGAATGAATATGAATTTTAATAATCATGGCAAGAAACATTAACTAATATAACAAACATAAGCACAAAAATTATATATCATATTGTATCCACTCAGTTATTAATGGCTTAATCCATCTATATATATGTTATATATAACATATGTATATAACATACATATATATATATATATATGTTTCCTTTTTTAATTGTGAACCAATGATAGCTTTCCACACAACTTTTATTGTGCCAGTGCTGGGGCTTGAATGTAGAACCTTGGAACTTTTCCTAGCACTCTATCACTTTGAGTCACAGCACCACTTCAAGTTTTCTGGTGGTTGACTGGAGATAAGAGTCTTAAGGACTTTCTTGCTTGGGCTTCCTTTGAACCATGGTCCTCATATCTTACTTAGCCTCCTAAGCAGCTAAGATCTCAGGATTAAGCCACTGGCACCCAGCTCTACACAAATTTTCAAAGATTGCTTTCATTAATCTGTTGTTTTGAGCCTACTGAATGAGATAACAAATATATTAATTCCTACACCTGTTTTTATTTTGAATATTTTTATTTGTATATTAATTTTTTTGATGGTACTGAGATTTTACCTCAGGGATTCACAATTGTTAGAAAAGCTCTCTAAATTTGAACTGTGCCCCCAACTGGTTTTGCTTTAGTTAAATGTACAATAGGGTCTGGCCTTTTAAGTGAGTCAACTTCAGACTTTCATATTCCTACACATACCTCCTACATAATTAAGATTACAGTAGCATTCCATCACATCCACGTTAAAATGGGGAAAATCTTACTAGCTCTTAAGAATAAAAAAAGCTATTTTTTTTACCTCCGAAGTAGCTAGAATGAAGGTTGGTAAGGTTTATTTTATTATTTTTTCTCATTAAATAATACGATGTTGTTGATTTTTGCATGATTTAGATAGAACGCTAATCTTCAGTTCATAAAGTAATTTTCTTTATATTCTGTTACTCTCATGGATGCCATTTGAATGTCCTCACTCAATTTAGTAAATATCAGATCATTCCAGAGATCAATAGTCATTCAAAATACATAAGTAAATGGAAAGCTCAAAAGGATTAGCTAGAGGGTTTTCTGAGCAACAAAAGGAGATGAAGAAGCAGGAAAAGCAGAAAGGACTAAGTTCATCCAAAGTGGGAGCTTCCTGAGAGTGTGTAACCCATAATAAAGAGCCAATGTTTTCTCTATATATTCTGGGAATATATTGGGTTTTATCAATTAACTTTTAAAAAGATGCTGGCACCAGGCACTGGTGGCTCATGTCCATAGTCCTAGCTACTCAGGAGACTGAGAGGGGGCATCCAGTCTGAAGCCAACAAGGGTAGAAAAGTTAGTTAGTGAGGCTCTTATCAACAATTAATCAGCAAAAAGCTGGATGTGGAGATGTGGTTGAAATGATACCAGGGAAAAAATGAATAAAACTAGCCAGATTTTCACAGATTATTTTGTTCACACTTAGCTGTACTTTTTGATCCATTTGCATTCCCAATGTCATTAATTTACATAATTATGCACTGGCAGCTTTAATTTATTTTTGTGTTAGAAAGGATATTTTTATACTATAATGAGCATTTAAAAGTTTTATCTTTGAGGAACATTTTTAATTCCCTCTATTTTTCCTAGTTTTCACTTTCAAAAACTTTAGCTGTCATCATATCTCATTACTTCTTTCACTTATTTAGAAATTTCCTCTTTTATTTTCTTATTTTAAATTACCTATATAACTTGTCAATAGTAAAATTGTATTTCTGATACAATTATTTAACAGTATTTGTCATCATCAAAGTACCAAATAGATCCTGCTCACATTTTTTTTTTTTTTGAGTCCGGTCATGGTGCCTGAACTCTGGGCTTGGGCACTGTCCCTCAGCTCTTCAGCTCAAGACTAGCACTCTACCACTTGAGCCACAGCGCCACTTCCAGCTTTTTTTTTTCTTTTTGCTTATGTGGTGCTGAGGAATCGAACCCAGGGCCTCGAGCATGCAAGTCAAGCGCTCTACCACTGAGCCACCTTCCCAGCCCCCTGCTCACATTTTGATTTAGAAAATATATATTTGTGGTTAAATTTTCTATATTTTATATCCATCTCTGTCATTTAAAATATCCCAAGAATTAGTAACTATTCTTTAGTTTAAGTCATTCCTGTTATGTCAATATTTTATAAAGTGGCCTAATCAACCTCATTGAAAGCTATTGAATAGTTGTAGGGTAAGTAAGGGGTAGTAGAAACTAGAGAGTATGAGAGTGTGGGATACTATGGTGGAAGCCCTTTGAAAGCTTAATATGAAATAATGAAGAATATCTTACAAATGAACGATATGAATGGAAGATAGGTCTTCCTTAGTGTGAGTAATATTGGGAGGAAACAGTGAATGGAGGTGGTAAAAGAAGGAAGTGAAATATGGTGCTAGTACTCTATGAACATGCACAGAATAGTGAAAACTGTTGCAATTGCTTTGTGAAGGAGGAAATGGGGATAGAGTGAGTGATAAAGAGAATTCTGATCAAGTACTCAAGCATGTGTAGAACTGTCGCAATGAAACCTCCTGTACTACTAATCGGTGCTAATAAAATATATTAAAGAAACCTTTTAAAATATTTAATGGAAATCAATTTACTTTAGAAAAGTTGAAGGGTGACAGTACTGAGGTTTAAACTCACGACTTTGGGCTTGTCAGGCAGATGGTGCACTATTTGATCCAGGCCCTCAGCACATTTTACTCTGGGTTTTTGAGATGGGTCTCAATCAGTTTTTTACTTGTTTATACTAGAATTTGAACTCAGGACCTCTTGGTAAACTTTTTTGTTCACAGCTGGCTGTCTACCACTTAAGCCATGTTCCATTGCCTGTTTCTTCTGGTTAACTGGAGATAGATTTCTCTGCTTAGGCTGGCTTCAAACTTTGATCTTCAGATCTCAACCTTCTGTCTAGATAAAATTATAGTCATGAGCCATCAGTGCCAAGCTCAATAATTTTTTTCACCAGGTCAGTAGTTTTATAATTCAAAAAATAGTCAAAATATTCTTAAAGGTATTTAAAATTCAACAAATACATTGAATCATAAAGATGTAAACTTTAATAAAATGTTAGTCACTGATCTTCACCTCTTTGGTAATGTATTCTTGCCCTAAACAAATCAGTCCTTGTTTATTACATTGTAAAGTTGGTGTTTTCCAATTATCTTTTCAGGAAGTTTTGTTATTGAGCATTACACACTTCGCTCTAAATACACCTAGAATCATTTTCATGAATAATAACAGAGAACAAGATCCAAACCAAAGAACTAGTCAATGATTCCAGAACAATTCACTGAAAGACCATGGGGAAAGAAACACATCATTGCAGTATCTCATTTATTATAAATCCAGTGTGGTATGTCTTAGTCTAGATAATCTACTCTATGCCAATATCCTACCTAATCGTCATAAATATTGGTGATAATGGTGATGGATACTTGCTCTAGGTTTCTTCTTCAGGTTGTGACTTGTGGATGCATGTACTTTTAGGTTATTATACAATTATATTTTTAGGGGAGGGGGTCCGGTCGTGGGGCCTGAACTCTGTGCCTGGGTGTGTCCCTCAGCTCTTCAGCTCAAGGCTAGGGCTCTACCACTTGAGCCACAGCGCCACTTCCGGCTTCTTTTTCTGCTTATGTGGTGCTGAGGAATTGAACCCAAGGCCTCATGCGTGAAAGGCAAGCGCTCTACCACTGAGCCACCTTCCCAGCCCTATATAATTATTTTACCACTTCCACAACACCAGGACCTGTTGAAATTTCATAGCCATCAGGCTGAATTTACATATCAATTTGAGGAGAATTGATACCTTAAAAACATCAAAACTTCCATTCTTTGGCTCCTGCAGTGAGTTCACAGCTGTGGTACTAGCCAATTGGGATGTGGAAAAGAGCAGAATGAAAGTTTGAGGCCAGCCCAGGCAAACATTCTCAAAACCACATCTCTATCAATAAAAACCTGAACATAATGGCATATACTTACCATTCAGCTTGGGGAAATCTAAATAGGAAATCATGGAACAGACTAGATCAGGCATAAACATAAACTATATCTCAAAAGAAACTAAAGCAAAAAGGGTTGTGGTTAAGTACCTGTCTGGAAAGTACAGACCATGAGTCCAAACCCCAGTACAACTAAAAATACATCAACACTTCCATTTCATGAAAATAATCCCCAAATGGGACAATGTCATTCTTTCTGATGTAGGCATAGAATTCCATTGTGTATATATACCACATTTTCTTGATCCATTCATCTACTGAGGGGTGTCTGGGTTGGTTCCATATCTTAGCTATGGTAAATAATGCTGCAGTAAACACAATTGTGCTGGTAGCTTTAGTATGGTCTTGTTTGTGATCATTTGGGTAAATGCCCAAAAGTGGCATTGCTGGGTCATAGGGGAGCTTGCTTTCACTGTATTTGATGTTGGTATAATTTGTGGAGGGGAAGGAAAAAAACAAATTGTTTAAATAGGGATACAGGTGGACCCATTGCAACAATGAGATGTACAAGACGTTATGTCAAAAAACAAACTTTACAATTTTCGCCAGAGCGGGGAAGGGGGGATTGGGGAGGGAAGATGGGAAGTGATGGGAAGGGGAAACAAAGGAGGAGGCAACCATGCTTGATAAGAAATGTACTCATGTAATTTTAATCTCTCTGTATGGTATTTTCACAATAAAAATTAGTAAAATTGAAAAAGAAAATAATCCCCAACTTATTTAAATGCTGTTTAGTTTTAACAGCAAAATATATTGTGAATGTCAGCACAGAAATATGGAAAATGCTTTGTTATATTGATCGAAGTAGTTGGAGCTTTTCTCAGGTACTAAAGATGTTATGAATTCATTTTTTTTCTATTTATTTTGCTTTAGCTAGTAGGCAATTCAAACTGTGGAACTCTTTCCTTTTAAAAACAAAACTAATTATAAGTTGTTATGTCTTTTGCATTTGCTAGAAAATGTTGTGTGGTAGCATTTTAAATGAAACATCAATGATTAGAATTTATTAGTAAGTATCTAATATTTTAGTCATTCTGTAAATCTATTTACATGAATACTTTCATTTTTCAGATGAATCTAAGACACACAAGAATGATATAACTATTAAAGGCTCTTCAAAATCTGAGCACCAGTTGCTCACACCTTTATGTCTTGCTACTCAGGAGTCTGAGATCTGAGAATATGGTTCAAAGCCAGCCCTAGAAGGAAAGTCAATGAGACTCTTATTTCCAATTAACTACTAATAAGGAACAAGTGGGGCTGTGGTCAAGTGGTAGAATGCTAGTTCTGAACAAAAAAAAAAAAAATCAAGGACAGAAACTCAGATGAGACCAGGCTCTGACTTTAAGCCCCAGGACTGGCACACACACACACACACACACACACACACACACACACACACACACACACACACACACACACACACACACACACACACACACACACACACACACACACACACACACACACACACACACACACACACACACACACACACACACACAAAATTCTCTTCCAAAAAGAATATAGAAAAGCATGGCATAGATTGAGGCAGGAGGATTGAGAGTTCAATCTTGTCCAAGAAAAGTGTATACAAGTCTCTATCTCAAAAATAAAAAATAAGCCTGGCACTGGTGGCTCACACCTGTAACCCTAGCTACTCAGGAGGCTGAGATCTGACAATTGCAGTTCAAAGCCAGCCCGGATAGGAAAGACCATGAGACTCTTATCTCCAATAAACCACTAGAACACCATAAGTGGCACTGTAGCTCAAGCAGTAGAACGCTTGCCTTGAGCTGAACAGCACAGGGACAGCACCCAAGCCCAGAGTTCAAGCCCCACGACCGACAAAAATAAATACATAAATACACAGTAAAAATAAAAAAAGACAGATATGAAATGGTTGAGGCATTGCTTTGTTATGGCTATTGACATCTTAAAATCTTAGAAACATTTTTTTTCAAAATCTTTGTTGAATTATGCCTCAATCATTTTCTAGGCAGGAACCAAGGATTTTGCCAAAAAATAAAAAGTAAATTGTAGAAGTGGGATTTAAACCTGGGCCACCTGAATTCAATGCCTTCATAATAAACATGTCAGTCTGTGTGCCTTCCATAATTTAATATGTTATAATGACTAGTGATAAATTTTTATGTCTAACAATTTCAATAATATTAAGAACAATATAAATTTCACAGTATTTTTAGAAAAAAATTACTGAAAACTTGAAATCAATAACATTTTTGCCTACTGATCCTATCTCTTCTGATTTGAGTTTAAAGAAAAAAGCCAAGTATAGAAATGTCAGAGTTTATAAGCATCATTGCAGAGATATCATGATAAAGTTTAATAGCCAGGATCACCTTGCGAGTTTTTCAAGAAATACCACAAGATAATTTTCAGGAACTCTCAGAAAACATATCCATTTCCTCCAATATCATAATGAATGAATGAAATAACTGAACAAAATCTGAGATTCAATGCCCAGGACTACAGTTAAACATGAAGATAACCACTGACATCTAAGTTTCTAGGAGGCCAACGCTTAGAGGCTCAATGACTTTAAAACTCCTTTAAATTTTCCTGTGAGACTTTCAGAAGTACATGACTAAGCTAGTGAAGTGTCTCTTCCCCTGTGGAACTCAGACCAGCAGCCCAGGCAGCACCTGAGAGCTTGGCTGCAGCTTCCTACCCAGCTCTCACTGGGAATCCCTGAATTTTTACAATTCTCTAGACACTTCATATGTCCTTTATAGTTTGGGACCATAAAAACACAAGCCACAAAATCTTATATTTGCCAACCCACTCTGTCTTTATATGGAAATTTCAGTGATCCCAAATCCAAGTGGCAGAGGAAGAGAGGAAAGGATTTATTTTCCTCATTTGGCATGTCTGTGTTTTCAAAGACGCCACCCCATACCTCCCCCAAAAAGCCTCAACCAACCCTTGTCTCTGGGAAAACAACATTGGTAAAGTATGTTTGGTTGTAGAAGAGATGTCAGCTGTTGTGACAACCTTCCATAACTACCTGTACACCTAGAAGACAAGCGGTGAGTTTTCAAGTCTTGAATGAGGAAGAGGGAAAGACTATGACTAAGTCTTCAAATTGGTTTAGAGAACAAAGACTTTAAATTCTAATGTAAGAGGAAGCATTGCTCACTGAAAATGAGCAAATTTTACAACTCATTATTATTTTATGTATATTTAGTACACTCATGGGCAATGAATAGAAAAACTTTTAAATTAAGAAGTACTGATATTCATGTGCTTATGCAAGTGAAAAATCTTCCAAGTTCTTCAAAAATATTTCTGAAATCAGTAGGTGGTAGAGAAAAACCTTTACTAGACATAAATTCAACTTAATTATACTTTTTTGCTGAAAGTCTCTTTGTGTCTTTTAAAATGCCTGTTCAAATCCAGGAAATGGTGGCTCAAACCTATAATCTTAGCTACTCAGGAGCCTGAGATCTGAGGATCATGGCTCCAAGCCAGCTCACTTAGGAAAGTCCATGAGACTCTTATCTCCAATTAAACACCTCAAAGTTGGAAGTAGAATTGTGGCTCAACTGGTAGAACACTAGTTTTGAGCACAATACTTTAGAGACAATGCCAAGCCTTCAGTACAAGCCCAGAATGGACACCAAAAAAAATAATAATGATAATAGGAGGAGGAGGAGGTGGAGGAGGAGGAGATGTAATAGTAGTCATCTTTGTAGTAATCTATATGATATAAAAATGACAGGTTAATAATCAGGAGCTGCAGAAATAAATGGTGATTACCAAATGGATGGCTTATTTAAATTTGTTTGACTGAGTTTCACATATGATTTCATTTTCCAGGTCCTAAATCCAACTTGTATTTTCCAAATGGCTATGAAAAATGAAACAGATATGAATAGATTCCTCCTCATGGGGTTTTCTGAGAATCACAAGCTGCAGCTGTTACAAGCTTGCCTGTTCTTGGTGATGTACCTTTTGGCCTTGACAAGCAACTTCTTCATCATCACCATCACAACCCTGGACGAGCATCTCCAGTCTCCCATGTATTACTTCCTGAAGCAACTTTCCTTTCTGGACCTCTCCTTCATCTCTGTCACAGTCCCCCAGTCCATTCGCAATTCCCTCACAGGCAATGGCTATATTTCCTATGCTCAGTGCATGCTCCAAGTGTTCTTCTTCACGACTTTGGCCTGGGCTGAGGTGGCCATTCTCACGGTGATGTCTTATGACCGCTATGTAGCCATTTGCTTCCCACTGCACTATGAACTCATCATGGATGCCAGAAGATGTTACAGTGCTGTGACAGCTGTATGGGTAAGTGGAGGCATCACAGGAACCCTGCACATGGCTGCCATATGTTCTATCACATTCTGTAGAGCCAAAGTAATTCACCACTTCTTCTGTGATGTCCCTCAAATAGTGAAGCTCTCCTGCTCTAATGATTCCCTTGCAGTCATTGGAGTGGATACTGTCTTGTGTATGGCAGCTTTAGCCTGTTTCATCTCCATTGCCATCTCCTACATCCACATAGTCTCCACAGTTCTAAGAATACCCTCTGCTGAAGGCCGGTCTAAGGTTTTCTCTACCTGCCTGCCCCACCTCTTTGTTGTCTCATTTTTCTTCTCCACAGGCATCTGTGCATATCTGAAACCAACTTCAGACTCTCCAACTGCCTTAGATCTTTTTCTCTCTATCTTTTACACAGTAATTCCCCCAATACTCAACCCTGTTATCTACAGTCTGAGGAATGAGGCCATGAAGAGAGCTGTCCAGAACTTAATGTTGGCTACAGAATTCACTAAGAAAAAATTTGTTTTTTCATGTCATTGATAGATCTCTGATATTATAGACCTGGAAATTTCTATAGCAGAGTTCCTTCAATTTGTAGTGTCAATAAAATCAACCAAGATGCATTGTGTTCATGAACTCCTTTGTTGAATGACAACTCCTCTCTATAATTACTTAGATATTATAAACAATATATTTTTGAAAAGCAATATTTTATGCTAAATAGTATCTCTTCCTAATGCATACGTGCTCTTATCTTGTGTTAGAGGAATTTTTCCTGAAGAATGAATATGGGTTTTAAGAACTGTGGCCAGAAACATTAACCAGCCTAATATATCAGACAGAAGCACAAATAACTATTTATGATATCTTTTGTCCACTCCGTTATTAACTATTTAAACCATCTATAACAACTTACAACTTTTCTTTTTGAATTGTGTACCAATGACACCTTTCCACACAATTTTTATTATACCACTTCTGGGGCTTAAACTCAGAGCCTGGACACTGTCTCTGAGCTCCTTTGTTCAAGGTTACAGATTTATCACATTGAACCACAGCACCACTTCCAGTTTTCTTGTGGTTAATTAGAGATAAGAGTCTCATGGTCTGCCTTGCCTAGACTGCCTTTGAACTATACTCCTCAGATCTCAGCCTGAAGAGCAGCTAAGACCTCAGGATTAAGCCCCTGGCACCCAGCTCCACCCAATTTTTGAAATATTGCTGTCCTTGATCTGTTGTTTTATTTAGCTGACTGAATTAGATAACAAGAACATCAATTCCTAAACCTGCTTTTATTATGTATTAACTTTGGGTGGTACTGTGGTTTTTAACTTAGGGATTCACACTTGCTAGAAAAGGTCTCTAGGACAAACCACACATGGTCTCCCTGATATGTGGATGTTAAATCCAAAATGCAAGGAGATGCAACCAAGTAGACAGGACTCAAGAAATGATGGATCTCCACGCAATTTGTCATATCATTTCTAAATGACTCCATGTTTTTGACCACACATGTGTGTGTGTGTGTGTGTGTGTTTCTCTGTGTGTGTATGTGTGTGTGTGCAAATCTGAGGGATGCTAGCAGGATGGCACAGAATCAGAGGGAAACAGGAAAATATACACCAGAGGGGCCCATCAGCTGCACTGGACATTGAAAAGAGCCAACTAAGCAACTCAAGGGCAACGATGGGAGGGAGGGAATGAGAGGGAAAGAGGAACAGCTAACACTAAGCAAAAAGAAAGAAATGCACATGTCACCTGATGTGGAAGAAATATTTGTATTGCCACAACTCATAGAATTCACCAACATTATAGACCATGATAATGACAATTTGCCTTGTGAAGGTTAAAATGCGTTTGTGACTTTAACTAAGTATCACTATCTCACAACACTGTGAAATTTATGTAATCACTTGATCAACCGGTCTGCCATTGTAAATGAGTCAACTTCAGACTGCAATCCTCCTACCTATACTTCCTTTATAATTAGCATGACAGTAGCATCCTGTCCCATCCATGTTGAAATGGGAAATGTGTCACTAGCTTTTACCAGGCTGTCTTTACACCATGATAAACATGTTCTTTACCTCCCAAGTAACTAGAATTGCCAGGTTATGCCTCCATGACTAGGTCTATTTGGATATTTTTTCCTAATTAAATAATATGATGTTGTTCATTCTTGCATGATTTAAGTAGAAGCTCAATCTTTGGTCCATAATTTTCTTATCTTCTGTTACTCTCATGGATGCAATTTAAATGTCCTCATTCATCTTAGTAAATATAAGATTATTCCCTGAGATCAATAATCATCCAAAATGTGTAAGCAAGTGAAAAACTCCAAGGGATTAGCTAAGAAGTTTTCTGTGTAAGAAAAGGAGCTGATGAAGCAGAAGAAGCAGAAAGGACTAAGTCCATACATAGCTGGGAGCCAACTGAGAATGTGTAACCCATAATACAGAGCCAGTGCATTCTCTATTCATTCTGGAAACTTACTGAAATTTATCAATTGATTTTTATAAACATACTGGGACCAGGCACAGGTTGCTCATGCTTATAGTCCTAGCTACTCATAAGCTCAAGTGGGAGCATCAGAGTCTTTAGCCAACAAGGGCAGAAGAGTTAGTTTAGTGAGGGTCTCATACCCAATTAATCAGCAAAAAGCTGGAAGTGGACACGTGGCTGAAGTGCTACCAGGAAGAATAATATAGCAGGCCAAACTTTCACACTTTATTGTGCTCACTATTAGCTGTACTTTTGATCCAGTCACATTCACATTGACAGCTTTACTTCATTCTTTTGCTTGAAATATATTTTATACTAATTATGGAAAAAAAAAATAGAATGCTTGGTAAGAAATGTATGCATTATCCTGCCCATGTAATTGTAGCCCCTCTGTACAGTATGTTCTCAAATAAAATTAAATTAAATTTAAAAAAATAGAATATATTTTATATTATTTTAAACATTTTATACTTAATATTGTTATCCCATGAGGAACATTTCAAATCCCCTCTATTATTCTTAGTTTTCACTTTCAATAATGTCTGCTCTTGTCATATATCATTATTTCTTTCACTTGTTCAGAAATTTCTCATTTTTATTTCCTTATTTCAAATTGCCTATGTGGCCTGTTAATACTTAATTTTTGTGTTTCTTATGCAATTATTTAACAGTATTTGTCATCATCAAAGTACCAAATAGGTCTTGCTCACACTTTGATTTTAAAAATATACATTTGTTTAACATCATCTTATCTGGACTTATGTACATAGCTTTTGACCCTTTTTGCTTGTCCCAGAGATATACTAGTTATTGCAAATAAGGGTAACCTATTTTCTTTGGGCCTGGCTTACTTCACTTAAAATAATTTTTTCCAAGTCTTTCCATTTTCTAACAAATGGGGCCATGCCATTCTTTCCATTATATATATATATATATATATATATATATATATATATATATATATATATATATATATCACATTATCTTGAGCCATTCATCTACTGAGGGGCACAAGTGGTTTTCTCTTTCTTGCTATCGTTGCTAATGTATTTATAATGTACCATGTGATTTTTTTTTGTATGTTCCTCCCCAATGGTATAACCTCTGTTTTAACTGTATTTGATGTCGGTGCCCTGCATCTTGTATATACAGTTCTCTAATTTGGGGAGGGAAAGGGAAAAACAAAATGCTTAAATAGGGATACGGGTTGGCCCATTGTAAAAATGAGATGTACAAGACACTATGTTGAAAAATGAACTTTACAACTTAGGGAGGAAGGATAGCTGTGGAAGTGGGAAGGAAGGGATGATAGGGAGAAAACAAAGGAAGAGGCAAAAATGCTTGATGGGAAATGTACTCATTACCTTGGGCATGTAACTGTAACCCCTCTGTACACTATTTTTTCAATAAAAAACGTACTAAAAATATACATTTGTGATTAAATTTCCTATATTTCATGTCATGTTCTATGCATTTAAAACATCGTAAGAATTAGTAACTATTCCTTAATTTAAGTCATTCCTAGTTGAGCGAATGTTTTATAAAGTGGCCTAATCAAACTCATTGAAAACTATTAAATAATAGTAGGGTAAGAAGTGGTAGTGAAGTAGTGAAGGGGGTTGATCTTATTCAAGTATAAGATATGAGATTGTAGGATACTATGGTAAAAGTCTTTGAGAACTTAACTTGAAGTAAGAAAGGATATGAATGAATGATATGAATGCAAGATAGGTCTTCTGTAGGGTAAGTAATGTGGAGAAGGAAAAGAGAATGCAGGTGCTACAAAGACGGACATGGAATATGGTGCTAGTATTTATGGACATGCATACAATGGTGAAATCTGTTGCAATTGCTTTGTGAAGGAGGAAATGGGGATAGAGAAGAGTGATGGAGAAAAGTCCGATCAAGCTTTCTGTAAGCATGTATGGAACTGTAACAATGAAAGTCCTCTGTACTACTAACACGTGCTAATCAAATATTTTAAAAGAGACCTTTTAAAGAAAAAAAGAAACCTTTTAAAATATTTAATAGAAATCAATATTAATTTAGAAAAGCTTTTTTATTGTTTTGATAGTAGTGTGGTTTAAAGTCATGATGTTGTGGTTTAAAGTCATCACGTTGTGCTTTTCAGGCAGACAATATACTACTTGAGGCAGGCTCTCAGCATGTTTTGCTCTATTTGTTTTTGTGATAGGTCTCAATAAGTGGTTTTTTTGTTTCTACTAGGGCTTGAACTCAGGAGCTCATGGTCTTGTAAAGCTTATTCATCACAGCTGAATGTCTACCACTTGAGCCATTTTCCAGTGCTTGCTTTCAATAAAATTTTGGCCTACTGATTCTATCTCTTCTGATTTGAGTTTAAAGAAAAAACACAAATATAGAAATGTCAGAGTTTATAAGCATCATTGCAGAGATATCATGATAAGTTTTAATAGCCAGGATCACCTTGTGAGTTTTTCTTTTTTTCTTTTTTTTTTTTTTTGGTCAGGTTTTGGGGCCTGAACTCTGGGCCGGGGCCCTGTCCCTCAGCTCTTCAGCTCAAGGCTAGCGCTCTACCACTTGAGCCACAGAGCCACTTTCAGCTTTTTTTTTTTCTTTTTGCTTATGTGGTGCTGAGGAATTGAACCCAGGGCCTCAGGCATGCAAGGCAAGGGCTCTACCACTGAGCCACCTTCCCAGCCCCACCTTGTGAGTTTTTCAAGCAATACCACTAGATGATTTTCAGGAACTCTCAGGAAACATATCCATTTCCTCCAATATCATAATGAATGCTGAAATAGCTGACCAAAATCTGAGATTCAATGCCCAGGATTCACAGTTAAACATGAAGATAACCACTGACATCTAAGTTTCTAGGTGGCCAACGCTTAGAGGCTCAATGACTTTAAAATTCCTTTAAATTTTCCTGTGAGACTTTCAGAAGTACATGACTAAGCTAACGAAGTGCATCTTCCCCTGTGGAACCCAGACCAGCAGCCCAGGCAGCACCTGAGAGCCTGGCTGCAGCTTCCTCCCCAGCTCTCACTGGGAATCCCTGAATTTTCACAATTCTCTAGACACTTCATATGTCCTTTATAGTTTGCAACCATGAAAACACAAGCCACAAAATCTTATATTTGCCAACCCACTCTGTCTTTATATGGAAATTTCAGTGATCCCAAATCCAAGTGGCAGAGGGAGAGGAAAGGATTTATTTTCCTCATTTGGCATGGCTGTGTTTTCAAAGACACCACCCCATACTTCCCCCCAAAAGCCTCAACCAACCCTCGTCTCTGGGAAAACAACATTGGTAAAGTCTGTTTGGTTGTAGAAGAGATGTCAGCTGTTGTGACAACCTTCCATAGCTACCTGTACACCTAGAAGACAAGCGGTGAGTTTTCAAGTCTTGAATGAGGAAGAGGGAAAGACTATGACTAAGTCTTCAAATTGGTTTAGAGAACAAAGACATTAAATTCTAATGTAAGAGGAAGCATTGCTCTTGAAAATGAGAAAATTTTACAACTCATTTTTTATGTATATTTAGTACACTCATGGGCAATGAATAGAAAAACCTTTAAATTAAGAAGTACTAATATTCATGTGTTTATGCAAGTGAAAAATCTTCCAAGTTCTTCAAAAATATCTCTGAAATCAGTAGGTGGTAGAGTAAAACCTTTACTAGACATAAATTCAACTTAATTATACTTTTTTGCTGAAAGTCTCTTTGTGTCTTTTAAAATGCCTGTTCAAATCCAGGAAATGGTGGCTCAAACCTATAATCTTAGCTACTCAGGAGCCTGAGATCTGAGGATCATGGCTCCAAGCCAGCTCAGGCAGGAAAGTCCATGAGACTCTTATCTCCAATTAAACACCTCAAAGTTGGAAGTAGAATTGTGGCTCAACTGGTAGAACACTAGTTTTGAGCACAATAGTTTAGTGACAGTGCCAAGCCTTCAGTACAAGCCCCAGAATGGACACCAAAA
This sequence comes from Dipodomys merriami, assembly GCF_024711535.1. NCBI lineage: Eukaryota > Metazoa > Chordata > Mammalia > Rodentia > Heteromyidae > Dipodomys > Dipodomys merriami. The sequence continues at coordinate 12,819,264 of NW_027202937.1, read as the reverse complement.
AAAATAATAATAGGAGGAGGAGGAGGAAGAGGAGATATAATAATCATCTTTGTAGTAGATGTAGTAATCATCTTTGTAGTCATCGATATGATATAAAAATGACAGGTTAATTATAAGAAGGTGCAGAAATAAATGGTGATTACCAAATGGATGACTTATTTAAATTTGTTTGACTGAGTTTCACATATGATTTCATTTTCCAGGTCTTAAATACAACTTGTATTTTCCAAATGGCTATGACAAATGAAACAGATTTGAATAGATTCCTCCTCATGGGTTTTTCTGAAGATCACAAGCTGCAGCTGTTACAAGCTTGCCTGTTCTTGGTGATGTACCTTTTGGCCTTGACAAGCAACTTCTTCATCATCACCATCACAACCCTGGACGAGCATCTCCAGTCTCCCATGTATTACTTCCTGAAGCAACTTTCCCTTCTGGACCTCTCCTTCATCTCTGTCACAGTCCCCCAGTCCATTCACAATTCCCTCACAGGTAATGGCTATATTTCCTATGCTCAGTGCATGCTCCAAGTGTTCTTCTTCACATCTTTGGGCTGTGCTGAAATGGCCATTCTCACAGTGATGTCTTATGACCGCTATGTAGCCATTTGCTTCCCACTGCACTATGAGCTCATCATGGATGCCAGAAAATGTAAGAGTGCTGTGCTAGCTGTATGGGTAAATGGAGGCATCTCAGGAATCTTGTATACAGCTGCCACATGTTCTATCACATTCTGTAGGACCAAAGTAATTCATCAGTTCTTCTGTGATGTCCCTCAAATAGCGAAGCTCTCCTGCTCCAATGATTACCTTGCAGTCATTGGAGTGGCTGCGTTCATGTCTCTGGCAGCCTCAGCCTGTTTCATCTCCATTACCCTCTCCTACATCCACATATTCTCCACAGTTCTAAGAATACCCTCTGCTGAAGGCCAGTCTAAGGTCTTCTCTACCTGCCTGCCCCACCTTTTTGTTGTCTCATTCTTTCTCTTCACAGCCATGTGTGCATATCTCAAACCAACTTCAGACTCTGCAACTGCTTTGGACCTCGTGTTGTCTGTTTGTTATACAATAATCCCTCCAACACTCAATCCTATGATCTACAGTCTGAGGAATGAAGCCATGAAGGGAGCTTTAAGGAATCTTCCAACTTTAGCTGGAAGATTCACTGAGAAAAAAGGATTCATGTTTTGTTAGTAGCTATAAAATATTGTTTATCTAGAACTTTTCCCTAATTTTAATATCAATAAAATAAATATCAATAAAAAGTAATATTTTTCTGTTGACAAACTATATGATGATTTAAATTATTAAACTCTTCATTCCAATTTCTTTTCCTAAGTCACTGAAATCAATTTTTTTTTCCTTTCAAGGTAAGTAAAAGTTAACAATGGTCACTTTATATAGGAACAGTACTGCCTAACCATCCCAACACCCACACATATATATATGTATCATGTATACATAGACATGCTAACAACCTGAACAGATTTTTTAAACTACAGCATGGGTAAATATGTTACATAAACAAGAAAAGGAAGTGATATTTACCACTTATTCCACTCACTAAAGAAGACACAATTTTACAAAATCTTCTAATTTCAAATTTCTATTTTAAAAAATTATATTAATTTTACATATCAATTTTACATATTCATACCAATTTCCACTCACTATTATGTAAAACAACATAACTATTAACTATTCTAATTCTTTATTTTGTATGGTATTTACTATTTAGTATAATTTATGTGACAATAAATTAACAATTTCAAATGCACTATTTTCAATGATTTAGTCTTAAATAACTTAGTAAAATTTAAAATTCATCTCTTCTCAGATAATGTGATGTCAGGAAAATGAACCCTTAGATATGTATTTTAATATTTTTTTCTTTTTTCATGCATGTGTTTCTAACGCATTTATAAGATTATCTCTTTGTTGCTTTGTATGTCCCTCCCCCACAGTATAACCCCTGCTTTCACTATATTTGATGTCAGTATAACTTGTGGAGGAGATGGGGAAAAACCAGTTGTTTAAGGATACAGGTGGACCTGTTGCAACAATGAGAAGTACAAGTTGTCATGTCCAAAACGAGCTTTACAATGTCGGTGCGGGGAGGGGGGGGAAGGAGAAGGATTGGGATTGGGGGGGAGGGAGGAGGCTGGGAAGGGATGTGAAGGGTAAACAAAGGAGGAGGCTGCAATGCTTGGTAAGAAATGTACGCATTATCCTGCCCATGTAATTGTAACCCCTCTGTACAGTATGTTCACAAATAAAATTAAATTAAATTAAAAAAATAAAATTCATCTCTTCATAATTAGGGGGGAACGGGAAGGGGGAAAGAAAGAAAGAGGTAACAATGCTTGATAAGAAATGTACTCAAAACCTTACCCATGTAATTGTAATCCCTCTGCATGTTGTTTTCACAATTTAAAAAAAAAAACTAAAAATAACACGCACACACACACACACACACACACACACAAAGAATTGTCAGGAGGGGGAAACAATGCTCAACAGGAAATGAACTCATTACCTCACTCATGTAACTGTAACCCCTCTGTATAGTATCTTTACAATAAAAAATAAACATAAAATTAGAAAAAGAATTGTCAGCACATAGGATAATATTCCTGTGAAAGAACAGAAAAACATAATATACTTAAAATTGGCATCATACTTTTAAAGTATGTATAAGAAGAAAATTTTACTGCTGTGTTATATGAAAATTTTCTTATTTTTATATTTTACTTTCCCTAGATTTTCAATTATATTTTTATTATCTTCAAGAACTTGTTCAAAGAAGTTACTATTCAACAAATCAGTTTATATGTACAATACACCTTGATCATTGTCACCACTTTTATCATTCTCCACACTCCCTCCAAGCCTTCCCCTTCCCCTCAATTTTCTTAGTATCATGTGATACCCCTTAGTAAGCCATACCAACTCTTTCAAATATGTTAAGGATGAATTTTTAACACGTGATAGCATGGCTTACAGTATAAGTTACCAATACTTAACCACAGTTGACAAAAACTCAGATCTTCTACCATCTCAATACTGTAGTTTATAAATTATATTTCAGAATTTTTAATTATATATCAATTAAATATTTTGAAATAGTTTCTAAAATATTTCTCTTATTTAACTATTATTTCTACACACCCTGATTTTGAGTAAATAAAATGCATAAATTAGCTAGTTTGTTTTGTCAAACAAATACTTGAAGACATTCAATTAATTTCAATAATTACAGTTTCGTTTCAGGTTTGGACATTTTTCATGCTAAATATATGATGAGCTGAACCTAGTACATTATATTCACAACATACAGCTTTTATAGTTATCATCCATCGTTCATTGCAGGGAATTAATTAAATGCCAGTTGAAGATCCAGTGTGTTAAGTTAGCCAAAGTTTCCATCCTATGTTCTGTATGTGATTTCTCTAACACTTAAACCCATCACCAATAGCTTTATAAATAGTCATGGAGCCAGTTTCAGGCACTGTTAAAAGAATTTTCTCTGAGAATGAGTTCTTCAAAAGTAAACTTTATAGGCACATTCTAATTATTTAAAATGAGGGAAACTATGCAACCTATATTTCTTTGGTCCAGTTTACTTCATTTAATATAATTTTTTCCAAGTCTTTCCATTTTCTTATGAATGAGGCAATGTTATTCTGTCTGATGGAAACATAGAATTCCAGTGTGTGTGTGTGTGTGTGTGTGTGTGTGTGTGTGGTGTGTGTGTGTGTGTGTGTGTGTGTGTGTATGTGTGTGTGTGTGTACATATTTTCTTGATGTTTCTCTATTGTGGGGCAGCTGGGTTGATTCTGGATGGTTGTCCTGGTGGCTTTAGTGTGGCCTGGTTTATTGTTAAAGAACTCCAAGAAATGGAAACAAGAGGTTTTTTTATTGTACTGTTGTGGTTCTTCTTTTTTGTTGTTGTTGTTTTGCTTTGTTTTTTTTTCCTTTTGTCATTGTTTTTTATTTCTATACTTTTTGTCTTGTATATAAGTTTATCTGATTTGGGGAGGGGAAGGGGAAGCATAGAAATGGTGGGACAAAGGATGAACTAATTCAGCAGTGATACTCACTAGACGCTATGTTGGAAATAAACTATACAACTTGAAGGGAAGGGAAGACAGGAGGGGAAAAACTGGAAGAGAGCAAAGGAATGGCCTTCATTCAAAAGGAAACATACTCTTCTGACTTATGCAACGATAATCCCTCTACATCCCTTTTACAATAAAAATGAAAAAGTACCCTTTAAACTCTAAATGAGTCCTACAATTTAAAAGGCTTTGTTGCTGGGTGACAGTGGCTCACACTTGTAATCCTAACTACTCAGGAGGTGAGATCTGAGGATCTGGGCTCAAAGCCAGCTGGGGCAGGAAGTTTTGAGAGTCTTTGTCTCCAATAAACTACTCAGATAAAGCCAGAAGTGTTGGTGTGCCTCAAGTGATAGAGTGCTAGCCTTGAACATCAAAACTCAGAGATAGTTTCCAGGCCCTGAGTTCAAACCACAGGCCCAGCAATAGTAAATAAATAAATAGGGGCTGGGAAGGTGGCTCAGTGGTAGAGTGCTTGCCTTGCATGCATGAGGCCCTGGGTTTGATTCCTCAGCACCATATAAGCAGAAAAAGCCAGAAGTGGCACTGTGGCTCAAGTGGTAGAGTACTAGCCTTGAGCTAAAGAACTGAGGGACAGTGCCCAGACCCAGAGTTCAGGCCCCATGACAGGCAAAAATAAATAAATAAATAAATGGCTTTGTTATTTCAGCCCAAATTGGATGTCTTATTTTTTCCCTTGCCTCCATTATAATATTTTAATATCCAAAATATAAAAATATTATAATATCCCAAATATAAAATACGTACTAAGCAACTCTTCAGTTATTACATAATATCCCTTTCTGCCAGTCATGACACTGAATTTAGAGAAAGTTAATGCATTTGTTTCTCAAAGAAAAAGTACGTTAAGTTGTGGTCCAAAATAACATTTCCTCTGACTTACAGCTTATCTATTTATTTCTCAATAAAAATGTTTTTCTGGGTGTTAGTTAAAGTATATGTATAATCATCTGTGAAATTAAGACTATAAAACTATAATCTACTAGTGAGATAGTCATAAAGCATTTTCTTTTGCCTGACTAGAGTTTTCTTTACAGTTAGTCATTGGCACATGAAGAATTCAATTCTCTGAATATCTGACTCAAATATGGTGGATCTAAATGTCTGATCATTTTTGTGTAATATTGTGACATACTTCAGAAAAACATAAAAAGGGAGAGGATAAAACTGGATTGGCTTCCTCAATTTCATAGTAAATCAAAGTACATTTTCTAATGTTAATGTGAAGGAGCAATCACTAAATAATAGGTAAAGTGCATATCTAAAATTTTCAACTAATAGTTCTGTTGATATCAACACATAAACACATGAATGAGTTTTTCCACTTGTTTATAAAGATTATCCATTTCTTTTCTTCCAAATGGCAAAAAGCTTTATTATTTTCCTATTTCCTATTATAATCCTGATACTTTGTAAATAACCATACCTGATTTAATTACATATATTTTAAAGAATATATCTTCTTTAAACAGGTACATATACCTTGTAAAAACATTCCTAAGCTAGATACAAAGAAAAATGTAATACTTATCTATAAATGTACTTCTTAGTATTTTCATATTCATGTTTATGTATGTACTTATATTGATTTGTAATATCATGCACACAATAATATTTTGGTTTTAATATAGTCATATAAATATTTGCAGATCAATTTGTGATTCTATGCTATGCTTAATCTACATCCTAATTACAAAATTTAAGTTTGCATCATTGTACTTGAAAGACCATTGCATGAACATCAAAATCCATGTTTGTACATATGAATAATGAATTTCTTAAGCTTCATGCTTTGTAGAATTTTGCCTGCATGGGGTCAGTATCTCATTGCATCTTCCTGAAAGCACATTGATCAGAATTATGCCTTATCTCCTGTAAAGCAAAAATTCTCTCATGGAATGTACTGTTTATACTAAATTGTAATTATGAAAAGATGTTTCTCTCTAACTGATAACATTTCATTTGAATATTTATCTTTAAGCAGTTGTACAAATGAGTTTCCATTCACCAAAGCAGATTGTGAATACAGTGCATCTTGATCAATGCCACCCCTTTCAACATTCTTCTCTCCCCCCCGCCCTCATCCTACCCCTTTCCTTACTTACCTTAATTTTAGGTTATTTATTGAATTTTTTGCCATTTAACAAAACCATTTATGTATACAATGCATCTTGATCTATGTCACCACCTCAACATCTTCACCTCCCTTCTTTATATTTCCTTACCCTCTTCTCAATTCTGTACTATATACATTGAATTCTTGCCTGTACTCTCCTCACTTTCCCCTTCATTCTTCTACTCCTTTCCTCTTGACCCCACCCTACCTTCTTCAAGTACTAATTTCCTGGTCCTTATTTTGTTGAGCTTTGACTTAGTCTTTTTAAAGAATTACACTTTTTGTGCTCTCCATAGAGTTCATTATACTTCAGTCAATTCCTTTGTAACCTCTTGCTTCCCACCCAGTGTGTTTACTTGTAAATTTATAGTCACATTCTAGCTACACAAATGAAGAAAACCATGTAGCCTATGTTTCTCTGGATCTGGCTCTCTTTGCTTACTATAATTATTTCCAAGTCTTTCCACTTCCTCATGAATGGTACAATATCATTCTTTTTGATGGATAAATAGAATTCCATTGTGTATATATACCACATTTTCTTGAGTCATTCATCTATTGAGGGGCATCTGGGTTGATTTCATATCTTGGCTCTGGTAAATAATACTGCAGTGAACATGGTTGCACTGGTAGCCTTAGTGTGACTTGGTTAGCAATCTATTAGATAAATGCCCAGGAGTGGAATTGCTAGGTCATAGGGTAGCTCTATGTTTAGCTCTTTTGAGAACTTAAATGATTATCTTTTTCTCAAGATTTTACAAGTTTTCTACTGTAATTTTAGTGTTGTATTTTTTTCCAGGATATTGGCTCACAAGTCTTCTTCTGTTTCTAGCTCATGGTTCATAGGTTTGGCCTTTTAGTGATGCTGGAAAGGTCTTGCAAGATTCATTCATACTTTATTTTTCTTTCTTTCTTTTTTTTTTTTTTTTTTTTTGGGGGTCCAGTCGTGGGGCCTGAACTCTGGGTCTGGGCACTGTCCCTCAGCTCTTCAGCTCAAGGCTAGCGCTCTTCCACTTGAGCCACAGCGCCACTTCCAGCTTTTTTCTTTTTGCTTATGTGGTGCTGGGGAATCGAACCCAGGGCCTCAGGCATGCAAGGCAAGCGCTCTACCACTGAGCCACCTTCCCAGCCCCATACTTTATTTTTCTTATAGTCATTTTTAAACTCTTCCAAGGGTGGATTTCATCTAATTCACTCTTTTTAGTGTCCATTATTGTGGACTCATTTATTTTTAGAGGAGATACATTGCCTTGTATTTTTTCATATTTCTTGTGTTTCTGGGTTAGTTTGTTCACATAAGACCAATCTGTTAGCTGAATATTTTAATTAACTATAATCTTTCAGTTGAAATATTTGGACATTCAGGAAGGGATGTAGTGGTTTGATAGACAGACAATTACACATCACTGAGCTGGGGATATATTTCAGTAGACAAACATTCATCTATGGGCTCAGAGCACCACACCTAATCCCAAGAACCACTCAAATAGGGGAAACTACCTAGAGTCTCTTTTAGTCCCAAGTACACAGCTTTCTGAAATATATTGGCTGAAGGTGCTCCTGGCTAAGGGTTAGCTGTCTATTTCTGGCATGCTTTCAGTTTAGAAGCTTCCCTTCTCTGTGGACCAAGATGAGTGCTGCTTGTAACTTGTGGCCTGGTCAACTCGCCATTTACTCCATAACATCTCATTTGTTCCCTTAAAATTCAGCAATTGTCCGAGTCTAAAGTTGTACCCTGAATGCTTGGGAAAGTGGAGGTAGCAAATAGTGCACTGATTTCTTTATCATCAGCTAAGTGAGGGACTCATGAATTCAGACCACAACCAGCAGATTGTCACCTTGTGGCAAGAGGAAAGCTGAAGGAAATCATGTGATCCCCTGGTGGAAATACTAGCTCTAAATGCCACCTGACTGAAAATACACACAGCTAGAAAGCAGCTGCCAGCAGCTTATATCAAGTGCTTTCAGAATCCACCTAGGAGATCCTTTTATGGGAAAGGTTGGGGAAATCACTATTTTTCACAAACCTATCATCAACCATAGGTGCCCTGGAGATATCTGTGAAAGACTTAGCTCTCTGTCAGACACAGGCTTGATACTTTACTTCTCTAGCCATCCTCAAGTAATGACACTCATTCCTCAGCAGCAAAGGGAGAACCCCAAAACATACCTTTCACAGCCAAAGCTCCCTGCTACCTAAAATTCTCTGGGTCCATACCAAACCCTCACCCTCTATACAACCATTCCTCAGGGCTATCTCACCCTGATTCTGGAGCAAGGTTTTCCAGGACTCCTTGAACCATGACTATTCCTTGTTTCCAAGTCCCCTAGAATTGTTCAATCAACTAGGTCTATCATAAGATGGCACCTCACCATGTCTCTTCAAGACCATAAATGCGACAAAAGGTTAAAAATCTGAAACTAGAATGGCACACAGAAGCAGTCACTAGAACACCAAATCCCTAAAATGGGGTTAAGACTTGCAGGAAGCTTGGGATTACTTTGAATCTATAATTGCCAGTTTATGACCAGGACTTCTGACTTATCCTTGTGATGTGTCTTTGGCTTCTTTTTGCCCAAAGGGAGCCAGAGTTGGAGCTGCAGACTGTTTCTTAGTTTTCTAAATTGCATATCTATTTCTCTGGGCTTTTCAGCTTTCCTATCACATGGTTCATGGTTCCCAATGTTCTTAATCTCTTCTACCCCTCAAATATTCTACACTGACTATTTTTCATGGAGTCAAACAGACGATACTTCCAATCCCTGTTCATAATTTCATGATACAAAAAAATAGCTGCAAAAGAGAAGCATAGTGACTAACTTGACTTTTCCAAATATAATCACAGAATAATTTTTATAACAGGAAAACTTAATTGGGGCATTTGTAATGAAATAATATATCTGTATGTTAGAAGGAGATGATTTCTTAAAGAGCTAGTACCAATGTCCTATTTATTTAAAGTTCATCTTTTCTAACCACAAATTTTGCTTTTGGTATGGTATGCTCTTAAACATGATGACTTATGTTTCATAGACTAGACTAGCCAAATAAAATATCACAAATATGTAATTTTTATAATATGTATCTGTGTGTATGTTTGAAATTTTACATAATTTGTATAGCTGTGTGTAAGTATATATATTTTTTATAATATATATATAAGTGTCCAAAGATAGATGAAAAGAATTTATAGATGGTCTTTCAAGAAAATATCAGACTTAAAACTGTATATCCTATTAATTGTGTCCATGTATTTAAAAATCCATACTCCATAACTTACAAATAACAATGAGTTCAGATAAACATGCTACATAGAACTGAACAAAATTAGTTTAAATGCTTCCATTTAAATAACAAGTGGAAAAACCTTTAATGTTATAATCTGAAGAACATTTTTTCAAGTTGTATTACACAAATGATTCAATTTTTAGTTTGACTTGAACTTTCAATGTGTTAGATTACAATAACAATTCAGTATAGCTAATAACAAACTGAATAAGATAAATGTATAAATGATTGAACAGGTATATATGTGTGTGTGTGTGGAAATGAATTGCATACAAATAATCTATTATATCAATTTGTTATTCTGATATATGCAGTATTAAAGCATATATTCATGTGTGTAATTCAGGCTTTTTAGAGAATAAGTAATCATCCTTGAGTTTTCATAAGTTGTCATGATTTTTCAACAGCACTGACGCTATTGATAGTTGAGTGGTACTTTGTGTGTGGTTGTCTATTTCTTTTTTCCTGTAGTAAACTTAAACTTGGAGAAGGTTTTTCTCAAGGTTGGTTATTAAATGCCTTGTCCTAAAAGGCCTCTTTCAGGAATTATTATTAACACCATGTGGTAAAATTGATAAGGGAAACAGTAAGTTTCTAACATGGCTGGCATCCTTGGAAACCACTGTGAAAGTAATTATTACATTTGTCCTGATGGATCATCTTGCTCCTCAGAGAATAGACTTTTGAAGCAGCTAAACAATTATGTACTTCGCAGACCTTGTTAAAACATTCTTAATAATTTAATGATACAATTACTTATATACTTTTTAATGAGCCCCTAAGTGGCCCTCTGTTATAACAAGAGCTTCCTTGACCGGGCCAATTTCCAGGAAACTTTTTAATTGCATGAAAATGTCAGATGATGGCTTTAATCAGCTACTGGCTGAGTAGACCAATTCCAGGCCCAGATGACTGAGGCAAATTAATCATTGCTATCACCTCTAGTCTTAGAAGAGTTATTTTAGCTACCTGTTAATTACACTGAGAGAAAGAAGACAAATTCCATTTTTAATCCTGTGTTCTAGGTTTAAATAGAAAAGTCTAATGACATATATTACAGATTTATTAAATTCCTCATATTTTGAATTATTCCATGAGACCAATAAACTGTGCTTCTAATATGCAATTTGAAAATACTAGACCAAACACTAGAAGGGGATGTGGAATGAGAGAGAAATGAGAGGATTTAACAGGAGTGTAATATATGAATGTTATACATGTACAAAATACTATCAATATATATTCAATTTTCACAGAAATGATTGGAGAGGGGCACTTTTACTATCATTAAAAAAACCACAAAACCAATTACCTCCCACATTGTTAATTAACATTTACTTGGTCACATTCCTAATCATTGTTGGGGAATTACTCATATTCACAAGTCAAACTCTAAGTCTGTATTCTTAATAAGAAAATAAACAAGTATATATTGAAAATTAGAAAATTATTGGTTTCATAATATAATTCAAAAAATTAGGGATAAATAAGTATGTAAAATATTTCATTAGTTAATTCCAGTCTATTTAAACACAGAACAAAGAATTTTTTTAAGAAATAGAATTTTACTTCTCTGTCTCATTGTAATGAATTGGTCATTAGAATAACACTTAGACGCTGAAAGAGATAAGTGTCAATGTACTTTAAAAAACAAGACTATAAATAACAAACCTTTCAACAGAAACTTTAAAAGCAAAGGAAGATCTGGAACAAAATAACTTATAGTAACCAATAACCTATATAACTTATTAACCAATTACTACAGCCAATAATTTTAAAATTGAAAGATAAAGACCTTACTAAGACAACTCATGACTACTCATTCACTTTTATTGTATCTGGATCTATCTACAAGTTGTGTTGGTTTGATTAAATTGGTAACTATAACATTTGGTGTGTATATATTTACAGTATATATCTTCCTTAATTCTTTTTTTAAATTTTTTATTGTGAAAATACCATACAGAGGGGCTACAATTACATGGGCAAGGTAATGAATACCTTTCTTATCAAGCATTGTTGCCTCCTCCTTTGTTTCCCCTTTCCATCCCTTCCCATCCCCCTCCCAGCCCCTGCCCGGCCAAAGTTGTAAAGTTCATTTTTCAACATAACAACTTGTACATCTCATTGTTGCAATGGATCCACCTGTATCCCTATTTAAATGGTTTGTTTTTGCCTTTCCCCTCCACAAATTATACCAACATCAAATACAATGAAAGCAGGGGTTATGCCATGGGGGAGGGACATACAAAGCAACAAAGAAATCATCTTATAAATATGTTAGAAACAATCCCAAGAAAGAAAAAAAAACATTTGAATACTTATCTTGGGGTTCATTTCACCTAACATCAACTTATCGGACCTATCCTGCTTCCTCAATTCTTATTTGTCTGCCAGGTCTTTGGTGTGATTTATCATTTCCTTTTCTGTCGTGCTTGTGTACATCTTTCTTCCACTTCTGTGTGTATTGTTCTGTGTGTGTGTGTGTGTGTGTGTGTGTGTGTGTATGTGTGTGTGTGTGTGTGTGTGTGACTACTAGGGATTGTACTCGGGATCTAATGTTCTTGCTTGGCTTTTTTACTCAGGGCTGATGCTCTAACATTTGAACTATGCTTTATTTCTCAGCTTTATGCTGATGAATTGGAAATAATTGTCCTATAGATTTGTCTGCAAGGTCTGGCTTCAAACCATGAGCCTCACATCTTAGCTTTTGACTAGCTGGGATTACAGGCATGAGACAGTGGCATTCAGTTTTTGCTATTCTTTTTACAATCATCTACAATTGAAGACTTGTGTGAGTATAAATGTCATAACCAAACATACCATTGTCCAATTAATATATACTAACAAAAAGCACAAACTATAAGAGCTGTGGACGTGACCATTTTGCTGCTAAATTCTACTGAAACTTTTAAATTTAGTCACAATTATCTTTCTCATAAGTATCCAAAGTGTATGGAAAGATAAGCATTCCTAGCTCATTTTAAGGTGTCAGTATCTGACAGAGCAATGGATGCTCTATACACATGGAGTAGAGGAAAAAAGGAAGAAAGAAAAAGTCATATAAATTTAAAAGAAGGAAGTAAATTGCCCTTGAATCCAAATTATATGATCTTGTAACTAGAAAACACTAAAGAATTCACACAATTCTAAGGTATACTAAATGTGCAAAAGTTTCAATATATAAATGAACATTAAGAAATGGTGCTGTGGCGCAAGTGGTAGAGTGCTCGCCTTGAGCTGAAAAGCTCAGGGACAGCGCCCAAGCCCGAGTCAAGCCCCATGACCAACCAAAAAAAAAAAAAAAAGAAAGCAAAGAAAAAGAAAGAAAGAAAGAAAGAAAGAAAGAAAGAAAGAAAGAAAGAAAGAAAGAAAGAAAGAAAGAAAGAAAGAAAATGAACATTAAAATTTCAGTAACATATCCAGATACTAACAATGAATTTTTGGAAAGATAACAGGTAAAAATGCTCCTAAAAGTACCTACAAAAATAAAATAAGATGTATAGGAATAAATATACTCAAGAAGTAACTAAAACAGTATGTGAATCTGTGTGTGTGTGTGTGTATGTTTGTGTGTGTCTATATCTGTAAGCAGAACTGGAAATCATCATGTTAAGTCTAATATAACAGACTAACAAAGACCACAATTGCATATTCTCTCATATGAATAATCTAAAACTAAAGGAATAAATGTGAAGTATAAAACAGAGGAACAATCTGAATGTGACAACCAGTAGGAGGAGAAAGTAAAAAATGAGAGTGAATTGCGGTTGAATATGATGAAGTGCTACACACACATATATGAAAATAGAATAATTAAGCCCTTAAATGATTATATTTCTTTTACAAACAATAAAAATAATGTGACCCGGGTGTCAATGGCTCACACCTGTATCCAAGCTACTCAGGAGGCTAAGATCTGAGGATCGCAGTTCAAAACCAGCCGGGCAGGAAAGTCTGTGAGACTCTTATCTCCAATAAACCACCAGAAAACCAGAAGTGGTGCTGTGGCTCAGGTGGTAAAGTACTAGCCTTAAGCTGAGGAACTGAGGGACAGCACCCAGGCCCAGAGTTCAAGCCGCATGACCAACAAAATAATAATTATGATTATAATAATTGTTATTATTATGTGAACTTAATCTTTGATGATAATGTTTTATTAAGCAGAACATAATAATGTCCAAAAACATGACCTAAAAAGTAACAATAAAGAAACATGATAAATCCAGGGAGACATATTTCACATTTTTTTACATACAGAAAATAAGTACCAAGTGATGAAATCCATCAAGAAAAAAATTAAATGAATTCAGGCACCATCACCAGAGGAAGCATTCATGAATGGAAGAGAATCAAGGAGAATAGGATATCTAGAGAGGGTAATAATGATGTCTATAACACAGAAAAACAAAAGTTCAAGAAGATATACATGTAGGATGAAATGTGCCAACACTTGAGACTCTATCCCAACATTTAATTTTTTTAAGTTGGGTGTAACTAGAGTCTTGGGTTCCAGGGCCTTGGCACTGTTTCAGAGCTTTTTTAGCTCAAGCTTAGTGCTCTACCACTTGAGCTGCATCACCACTTCTAGGTTCTTTGCTGATTAATTTGAGATAAAAGTCTCACAGAATTGCCTCTTCTGACTATGAACTCCCATCCTGAGATCTCATCCTTCTGAGTAGCTAAGATTACAGACCTGAGCTAATGATACCAAGCTAAAAAAGAAGTTCAATATATTACTTTTCAATCTGTACTACATGGTTCCACATCATTTCTGATAGTATGGACTATTAGCAAAGTATAGTGAGGAGTAATATTTATGGTGGGGCTCTTGCCCAATTCCTTATTCTCAGGGAATCTCTGGCATCTTTGTAATTATTTTATAGATAACAGTCAGTTCAATTTCATTTTATTTCTTCTTGACTAGAAATTTTTTGTAGTCATAAATACATGTTGGTCTTTACAAGATGATTTTTGTGGCAATGGAGAAAACCACATTTTCTTGTAACCTACTAACAGTTTGATGGACTTTGCTTGTTGACTGCTTTGTTTTGTTTTGTTTTGTTTGCCAGCCCTAGAGCTTGAACTCTGGGCCTCTGCACTGTGTCACACTCCTTTTTGCTCAAGTCTAGCACTCTACCACTTTGACCCTCAGCACCACTTTTAGAATTTTCTGTGATTAATTGGAGATAAGAATCTCCCAGACTTTCCTGCCCAGGCTGGCCTCAAACCACAATCCTCAGATCTGAGCCTCTTGAGTAGCTAAGATTACAGGTGTGAGCCACTGGTGTTCAGCTCCTTGCTCATTTTTAAACATGGACTCAGTCTTTATCCCAGGAAGGCTTAGAACTCACTATTCATTCCATTGTGGCCTTAATCTCATGATCCTCTTAGCTTCACCTAAAGCACTGGGATTACAGGTAGTTTGTGGGTCTATACTATGCACTAGATTTTCTAATGGTAATCATTTACTCTCCTCGTAGAGGGAAGGGCTCTGTTGGAAAATGAGTAGACAAATGGTGACAGGAATGGGAAAGGGGACAAATACAGTCACAATACTCAATGTGAATATATGAAAATAGGAAACTTGAAGACATGAATAAGGATGGATGGGTGGGAAATGATGGAATGGGTGACACCAATCAAAATGCACTATACACATAAATGGAGAATCCCTTTGCACGACTACTTGAAGATCATTTTCCATAAGAAAAAGGAAATGAGTTTTTCTCTCTTTTTCTCAAGATAGCCACAGCCATGTTGGAATGCCCAGCAGAAGTTAGTCCCAATAACACAAAGTGAGACCAGTTCTGTTTATAATGTAATATGTTCCAGAATTCCCCATGGATGAGACCAAAGCTAGTCTTTACCTTTGTCTAATGTCTTCAATCTGCCATTTCCTGCTCCCTTTCTTCTACTGAGAGTCTTATGTAAAAACTCATTAAAGTGGTATTTTCATAAATGTCCTCATGCACGATCATCTTGGAAACATACTAGAGATGGTAAGAAGTACATAAACTTTAAACTTAGCTTTGGTTTGTTCAAGATTAACAGTATAGAAGAAGAGGGATGATTACTCATGCACCACTTTGCTGTTTCTTCAGGAATCAGTTACAAAATCTGAGGTATATTGTTGCAGATGAATTTTGCAAACTAATAAGCTGTCTGAGGACACAAGGAAAAGGATATTGTAGATAGACAACATCTTATAACATCTGACTCAAAAAACACTACCACCTACCTCCATATGCTGTTTCTTCTTATTTTCATAATATGCATGATTTTCAGACAGAGACAGCTCTTTTCTCATTCATTTATTGATTGTTTGTCCCTTCAAGTGAAAGTTAAAACCCTGGTCTCCATGGAGAGCCTCATAGATCACTTTTACCATGGTATTTTCTGCATCAAAAACATGGCTTTCTCAAAATATATTTCAAAGGAATGAATGAATATATGAGGAGTACTAACACTCAGAAGTAGTAATTAAAGATACCTAACAAACATATAAAAGGTAGGAAATATTGATTCAAAGTAGATGAGGAATGCTCATTGAAGTATATGCAATTTTCATTTGAATGTTGCAAAAGATTTTCTTCTAAGTGAAAACTTTAGCAAAAACTTCCTCTGGAAGACTCTTTTGAGAGCCAGCATAACTTCCTTATTTCTAAGAGTATAGATCAGGGGATTCAGCACTGGAATGACAGTTGTGTGGATGATACCTGCAAACTTTTCCTGTATTATAGATTCAGCAGAAGTAGGAGGAATGTAGTTAAGCCCCACAGTGCCATAAAACAGAGACACTACCATAAAGTGTGAGGCACACGTGGACATTGCCTTCCGGAGAGCATTACAAGACCGGCTCTTCAACAGAAGAAAGCCAATAATATAGAAGTAGGAAAGGACAGTGAGGAAGCAGGCCACCATGGTTAAGCTGCAAGTGACAACAGAAACAAGCCACCGATTGATCTTTGTGTCACCACAAGCCAATTCCAACAGAGGCTTGACATCACAGAAGTAGTAATTGACGTTCTGAGAGTGGCAGAAGTTCAGGTGTGCAGTCATCACAGAATGCATCAGACCATAGAAGAAGCTGCTGACCCAGGCCACAGCGGCCATCAGAACACACATCTGGGGGTTCATGATGAGAGGGTAGCGAAGTGGGTTGCAGATGGCTATGAATCTATCAAATCCCATAAGGGTTAGCAAAAATGCTTCAGTACAACCCAGAAAGTGGAAAAAGTGAAGCTGAGTGATGCACCCTAGGAAGGATATGGTGCTCTGCCTGGAGAGGACGTTGGTCATTAGCTTGGGCAATGTCACTGAGGCACAGCAAATATCCAGACAAGAAAGATTTCCCAAGAAAAAGTACATGGGGGAGTGCAGTCTCGGCTCTGAGATGACAACCACCAATATGGTCCCATTTCCAAGCAGGTTTATCACATATAAAATGAGGAAAACCATGAAGATTACAGGCTGTAGCTCTTGAACATAAGTTAATTCCAACAAAAGAAATTCCTTCACTACGGTGTTGTTCTCCATTGCTTGGAAGAGAAAAGATAAGAGAGGCAATTAATGTTATTCAGATAGGCATTTTTGTGACAAATACCTCACAAAACAACCTATTGATAGATGCGTTTATTTGGCTCACTGTCTCAGAGATTCTGTCATTGTAACTGAGCAGAGTATCTCATATGAAGGCAACCAGGAAACTGCACAGTGCTTACAGTGGTTGGCTCTCTCCTTTTATTCTATCTGGACCTTCAGGCTATCGGAGAGTCTGTCCAATATTTGGAGCAAGTCTTTCTCTTGATGCCAACTTCTCTGTAAAACCTCTCACAGATATATCAAAATGTAGATGTCACTATTCTCCTATGTATTACTTAGTCTAATCTAGTGTACAGTCACAATTAATCATCACATATATACCTGAGGAATCAAAGTCAGTTTACAATTGAAATATCTGCCCACCTGAATTTATTGTTGTACTATTCACAAAGTCCAGGTTATGAGTATCAGCCTAGATGCCCATCAACACATGAGTGGATAAAGAAAATATGGGTTCATACACAATGGAATATTATTCAAACTACAATGAAATTGTGTCATACGAAGGGAAATAGAAGGAACTAGAGATTTTCATGTTAAAACAAAAATAAGTTCAACTCTGAAAGACAAATATGTTTTCTATCATATTTGAGTCTAGATAATTTAGCACAAAAAATTGAAGGAAGATTATTTTGGGTTAGGTTGGAGCAAAGGGAGTATGGGAATAAGCAATAGTGATAGGTGGTGGATATGATCAAAATATATAATATTCAGGTATTAAAACATCACATTAAAACCTATTGTTTCATACAGTTAACTAGAAAATGTTTACCTATGACAATAAGTAAATATATTGCAATATACATTTTAATTTCTATTGAATGGTCTTTGGTAAGCAGTTTTATTAGGAACACCAGAATTAAATTTTCAGCATACTTAACTGAAATGATAATCATTTCTTAGTCAGTGTAATACTGATACTTAAAAGTAAAAAGGACAATCAGAATGCTAACTTCAATCTAAAAGGTTGACCATTTAGATTAAATGTTGGTATTTATGGGGGAAAAGGTTAAGAACTGGGAACTGTAGCGACCGTCTACTCGACCAGCGAGAAAAAACGACCACCACACCAGGAGTCTTCTCAGATCACGCTTTATTGGAGAGCCTTTTAGTTGTAGGAGAGCTTGGGCGCGAGAGAGTGTGCACCCGAAACATGGCCACTTATATAGGGAATAAGAACACGGGTCTTTCTATCATTGGTCCTCTGCCTTTCACCGTCACCAGGTGCCACGGGATTGGCTGGGGACTCTATGTGGCTCGCGCATGGGCGAAGCCCAGAACCCACCATCCCGCCAAGCACGCATGAAAGGGAGTGGTTACCTCAAAGCTGCAAGGGAGTGGGCGCCATCTTGTAATGGCGTTTATCCTGGCTCCCTACAGTTCCCCCTTCTTTGTTTTTTGGCAACAGGTAAGAGTAGAGGTTGGGCCTCTGTCTAAAACATTAGGACCTTGCACTGGCCTTCGCCTGAGGGGCGCCTTCCCCAGTGATGACCAGGCCCGTCCGATGCCTTTTTTGCAGAGGTGGGATCTTGGGCATCAACCCACTCGCAACCCAGCATGCTCTTCTTGAGGAGATGAGAACCATCTCCTCAAGTGCAGTGCACTTGCCTTGCACCCTGTCCCAAATTGCAAGTAGCATACCTGTCCCGGTGCAATGGGATCCCCTGATCCCTCGGGGTGCTAAGGCTATGCAGGATGGTAAGGCTTAATTGCCTCTTAGGGCCGACAGCCAAATCTGGGGTGAGGATCCACTCTCCAAAGCGGCTAATGCTTGCGAGATAACAACCTTGTCCAGAACCCACCGTCCCGCCAAGCACCGCCTGAAAGGGAGTGGTTACCTCAAAGCTGCAAGGGAGTGGGCGCCATCTTGTAATGGCGTTTACCCTGGCTCCCTACAGGGAACATTATTATATTCTAGCCTCATCTATGGAGTTATGACTGATAGATCTAGTAAAAGTCTGACAAAGGTAAAATCATAAAATTTGAAGTCATTTTTAAATGGAAGTAACAAGCACACATTCTCTTTGGTTGATGATGGTAAGCATGAGGCAACAGCTTCAATCCAAAACTACTCATTTCTCTTTAAAAATAGAGCTTAAGCTAAGCACCAGTTTGTTATATCAGCAATCCTAGCTACTCCAGAGACTTAGCTCTGGGGATTATGATTTGAAGCCAAACTAAGCAAGAAAGTCTGTGAGACTCTGATCTCCAACTAAGCACTAAAAAAGAAAGAGTTAACCTGTAGCTTAAATGACATTGTGCTACCCTTGAGCACAAAAGATCAGGGACAGCATGCAGGCCCTGAGTTCAAACCCCAAGATGGGTACAAATAAAGAAAAAATAATAGAATGAAGAACAGTGATAACCATTGATTGAAAAGTGGGGATGAAGGTGGTTACAGGAAGAATGGATTTGTTCAGTACACATTATTTTTATGTGTGAAGTATCATATTAACCCCATTTTTATGCATGACTAATATAATCAAAACATTTTATTGGGGAAAGTAAGTCCCCTATAGCCTCAATCTTTATTGAATCTATATTTCTCAAATTTCAAATAATATGTAGGCAGAAGGAATACAAATCAGCAGAAGAGGGCTAAAGACTCACAAGACAATACCACACAGGCCAGCGTTCTCATACAAATGGAAGAAACCACATATGTAGAACTATTAGCAGCAAGAGAATTTTGGACACACAACAAATTAATCAGTCCACTCCATCACTAATTGAGTGTCTCAAGGTAAGTGTAATTCAGAAAAGATTGAGGCATTGCATGGGCTCTGATGGAGGAAAATTGGGTTATTTAATGAGATAAAAGGCATAACAACAAAATGAGTCAAGACCTTGGACGTGCTTTTCCCATCTGTCCATATGAACCTTCTAGTAAATCAAGCTCCAATGATCCAACCTATTCAAACTTAAACAAGAAACATGAAAAGATATAAAGAAAAAATCATTTAAAACTCATAATTTCTCAGTGGAGTGGGCACCTAAAAAAAAGATTTACAGTGAAACACGGGAAAATTATTTTATATTAACACAATATTCCAATCAGAAGAGAAACTCTTAATGGACTATGAATTATACAAAAAAACAGCAAATTCAAATGCAATTAAATGTTATTTTGACACAAGTGTTGGCCAAATGGATGGGTGATACACACTGAGGCTGATATAAATTGATTTATTCTCTGAGTAATAATTTGGCAATGATTATCCAACATGAAATGCTCACAGACTTAGAACTACCATCTCCACTTCTGAGAACTTGTTCTTCAAATATATTTTCACATGCCAAAATATTATATATGTACCATGGTATTTACGCAATGCTATCAAAAGATTACAAACAGCTAGGCACTGATGGCTCATGCCTATAATCCTAGCTACTCAGTAGGCTGAGATCCGTGGATCATGGTGCAAAGCCAGTCAATGTGACAAAGTCCATGAGACTGTTATCTCCAATTACCTATGCAGAAAAAAGCTGGAAGTGGCGCTGTGGCTCAAGTGATAGAGCACTAGCCTTAAGCAAAAGCTCAGGGACAGTGCACAGGCCCTGAGTTCAAGCCCTAGGACCAGGTATTTAAAAAAAAGATTATAAACACACTAAATGACTGTGAGTACTGTTCAATGATTATCAAAGAAAAGGAGACATCTAGCAAGCAAAAGTCCTTAGGTTTAATAACTAGTGATAAATACACATACATACACACAGTGTACACACACACACACACACACACACACGCACCCATGCACACAAACACACACACACACACACACACACACACACAAATATGAAGGATTTGACTTAAGAAAGCATGAAACCAAAAAGCAGAAATCAAGAAAGCAACAAAAGCAAATGCTGACAAATATGTGGGGTAAAGGAAGTCACAAATACCTTTATTGAGAATTTAAATTCATCCAGCCACTATGGAAATTATATAAAAGTTCCTCAAGACACTAAAAGATTGTAACAATGAGATGTACAAGACACGATGTTTAAAATTAACTTTACAACTTTGGGCATGGAGGGAGGAGCTGGGGAGGCAGGGTGGGAAGGGATGGTATGGGGAAAAACAAAGGAGGAAGTAACAATACTCGATAGGAAATGTACTCATTACCTTACTCATGTAATTGTAACCCCTCTGTACAGTATTTTTACAATAAAAATATATACAAAAAACTAAAAGATTACAAACCCACCAAATGACTATAAGTACTATTCAATGGTTATCAAAGAAAAAGGGACATTAAAATAATTGGTGTATCTCTCTGTATTTATAATGACCATTTACATGCACTTTATAATTGTTCATTTATAAACACATGCATGCAATTATACTTACATGCATATTCAATTATACTTACATTAAACAAAAAGGGGTTGATTTAAGTAAATCAGGAAACTTTATTTCTAGGCTAATCTCTTTTGTTCTATCTGCTACCTGGGTCAATTTACTGAAGTGATTGGTTCTGTCCTTACATACCTTGTAATAAATATACCTGTCTGCATAAGCAATTTCAAGAATCAGACTGGGACACATTGGTTATCTATCTGAATAAAATAAGTAGAGATTTTGCCTTGTTCAAAGCTTCATTGGCAGCCTTCTTATATTTAAGTGTAATAACAAATGACAGAAGACTTTCTTGCCTTTGTTCCCCTTCTGACCAGGAAATAAACATGTTGAGCCCCCTGTGGCCCCCCGCAGTACTGTCCCAGTTATGGATGCCTTGGGATCTCCTCTCCAAGGTCTCATTAACTCTATTTTTTCACTTTATAAGTGTTTATTTTAATTTCATGTTAAACATATGAGTACATTTTATTAAACCTAATTAAATGTTGTCCAGAGCTTGTGTTGTTCACTACAAGGTAAGTGAAAAGAGATATGAATGAAAAAGAAGATACAGCTTTTACCTTTAGAAAGTCAAACTGTTTGTGGATGCAAAATATGTCATAACATACAGAAATTTGGAAAAACTGATGATAATAAATTTAGATTGCTTTTTGGCATACAAAAGTGTCCTTAATGGAGGTGGTGTTGGTGCATCTATATATTCCCAACTATTCAGGAGACAGAGATACAAGGACCACAACTTTCAGATCAGTCCTGGCAAGATTAATAAGATTCTATCATCTTCCTCCCTCCCCCCCCCAAAAAAAATAATCAAGGGTAGTGAGCACACGTAGACAGCAAAAGTCCTTAGGTTTAATAACTAGTCACACACACTCACACAAACACACACACACACACACACACAGACTAAAATATGAAGGATTTGACTTAAGAAGCATGAAACAAAAAAAGCAGAAATCAAGAAAGTGACAACAGCAAATGGTGACAAATATGTGGGGTAAAGTAAGCCACAAACACCTTTATTGGGAATTTTAATTAGTCCACCACTATGGAAATGATATAAAGGTTCCTCAAGAAACTAAAAATAAAATTACCCATATGATCTGGCTATACTAATCTTGGGCATATATCCCAAAGAATGTAAACAACATGAACACATATATACCTTCACACCTATGATTATAGCTGCATTATCTAAAATAAACAAGCCATGGAATAGGCCTAGGTGCCCAAGGAAACTATTAATGTAACATGCAATTATTCAGCAAGAGAGAAAATGAAATTGTCATTTTTCCAGAAAATGGCTGTAAGTGGAGATCATGATGTTAAGCGAGGTACGTAAAGCTCAGAAAGACAAATGTTTTTGCTCATATGTGGAATATATACCCTAAAAATTCCAACATGCTATGATTGTAAATGAACATCTGGAGTAGAAAGGGGAAAAGCAGAAGATGAGGAAGAATGTAGTCAAATTACATTATATATATATATATAAACATATACATACTACACACATATATATACATATACGTACATAGATGTATATATACAAGCCCAGCACCATGGGCAGCGACACAGGGGGCGGTGCCTGCCTGCGAGGGACGACCAAGTCATGCCAAAGAAGGTATTGGGGAAACGTAAAATGATTCAATGTAAGGAGCCGATCTGGTTTTACCAATGGGAGTGACACTAAGGAAGGTGTATTTGTATACTGCCAGAAAGAAGAATATTCCCAGGAAGTCCCTTCGCCAGTGTGGGAGATGGAGAGAGATGAAGCTGGATGTTGTTGAGGGAGAAAAGGGTGCGGAGCCAGCAACTGTTACAGGTCTTGGTGGAGTTTGCACTTCAAGGCAGTAGATATGCAGCAGACCTTGACCATAATAGACGCTATCCACGTCGTAGGGGTCCTCCACGCAGATTACCAGCATAGTGAGTGGGGAACAGAATGAGGTATGGGAGAGTGCTCCCGAAGGCCAGGCCCAACAACGCTGGCCCTACTACATGCGGGGACCCTATAGGTATCCACCACAGTGCTCCAGTCCTCCTGTGCAGGGAGAAGCAATGAAGGGTGCGGACAGCCAAGGCTCAGGAGGACAAGGTAGGCCAGTGACACAGAATATGTATCACTGATACGATGGAGAATTAGAGATGAATTCTAGTATTTGACTTGAACTGTATAAGGTGGACATTGAATGAATTTAATGATATGATAGGGAATTAAAAATGAACTGTAATATTTGACTTAAACTGTGAAGTGAATGATGAATGGATTTAAAATAGGAATGTAACTAAGCTTCCTGTGGATTAGATTTTCTTGGTACCTAACTAGTTATTTTAGCTTTTCTAACCCTAATACTGCCCCTTCCTGAACCACGTGCTCCCCAACCACGCTGAGCCATTAACATCCTTTGTTCTGTTCCTTGAGCTTCTCAGGAATCCTAGGCACTGGCAGCTCCAGCAGGAAGTGAATGATATCCTTGGGTGAAACACAGGTCCCATGGTTTCCCTTATTTGCAATAATTAGTATATGTCTGGGACAAATAGAAAAGGTCAAAAGCTATACATATGACCAGATAAGATGAAGTTAAATGAAGTGAACACCAAGATAGGGACACAAGTTGTTTTTTCTTGCTTGGTATTGTTTCTAATGTATTTATAAGGTGCCATGTGATTTTTTTTGTTGCTTTGTATGTCCCTCCCCCATGGTATAACCCTTGTTTTCACTGTATTTGATGTTGGTCTAATTTGGGGAGGGGAAGGGAAAAAACAAAATGTTTAAATATTATTCAGGTTGACCCATTACAACAATGAGATGTAGAAGAAACTATGTTGAAAAACGAACTTCACAATTTAGGGGGGGGGGTGTAGTTGGGGCGGTGGGAAGGAATGGCAGGGGAAAAACAAAGGAGGAGGCAACAATGCTTGATAAGAAATGTACTCATTACCTTGCTCATGTAACTGTAAGCCCTCTGTACTATTGAGGGGCGTTTGAGTTGGTTCCCTATCTTAGCTATGGTAAATAATGCTGCAGTAAACATAATTGTGCTGGTAGCTTTAGTATGGTCTTGTTTGTGATCATTTGGGTAAATGCCCAAAAGTAGGATTGCTGGGTTATAGGAGAGCTTGCTTTCACTGTATTTGATGTTGGTATAATTTGTGGAGGGGAAGGAAAAAAAACAAATTGTTTAAATAGTAATACAGGTGGACCCATTGCAACAATGAGATGTACAAGACGTTATGTCAAAAAACAAACTTTACAATTTTGGCCAGAGCCAGGGAGGGGGGATTGGGGAAGGAAGATGGGAAGTAATGGGAAGGGGAAACAAAGGAGGAGGCAACCATGCTTGATAAGAAATGTACACATTACCTTGCCCATGTAATTTTAATCTCTTTGTATGGTATTTTCACAATAAAAGTTAATAAACTTTTTAAAAAAGAGAATAATCCCCAAATTATTTAAATGCTGTTTAGTTTTAACAGCAAAATATATTGTGAATGTCAGCACAGAAATATGGAAAATGCTTTGTTATATTAACTGAAGTAGTTGGAGCTTTTCTCAGGTACTAAAGATGTTATGAATTCATATTTTTTCTATTTATTTTGCTTTAGCTAGTAGGCAATTCAAACTGTGGAACTCTTTCCTTTTAAAAACAAAACTAATTATAAGTTGTTATGTCTTTTGCATTTGCTAGAAAACGTTGTGTAGTAACATTCTAAATGAAACATCAATGATCAGAATTTATTAGTAAGTATCTAATATTTTAGTCATTCTGTAAATCTATTTACATGAATACTTTCATTTTTCAGATGAATCTAAGACACACAAGGATGATATTAATAATAAAGTCTCTTCAAAATCTGAGCACCAGGTGCTCACACCTTTAAGTCTTGCTACTCAGGAGTCTGAGATCTGAGAATATGGTTCAAAGCCAGCCCAAGCAAGAAAGTCAATGAGACTTTTATTTCCAATTAACTACTAATAAGGAACAAGTGGGGCTGTGGCTCAAGTGGTAAAATGCTATTTTTGAACAAAAAAAAATCAAGGACAGAAACTCAGATGAGACCAGGCCCTGACTTCAAGCCCCTGGACTGGCACGCACACACAAAAAAATAAAAATTCTCTTCCAAAAAGAATATAGAAAAGCATGGCATAGATTGAGGTAGGAGGATTGAGAGTTCAATCTTGTCCAAAAAAAGTTTATACAAGTCTCTATCTGAAAAATAAAAAATAAGCCAGGCACCGGTGGCTCACACCTGTAATCCTAGATACTCAGGAGGCTGAGATCTGACAATTGCAGTTCAAAGCCAGCCTGGATAGGAAAGTCCATGAGACTCTTATCTCCCATAAACCACTAGAAAACGATGTGGCACAGTAGCTCAAGCAGTAGAATGCTTGCCTTGAGCTCAACAGCACAGGGACAGCACCCAAGCCCAGAGTTCAAGCCCCATGACGGACAAAATAAATATATAAATACATAATAAAAATAAAAAAGACAGAAATGAAATGGTTGAGGCATTGCTTTGTTACGGCTATTGACATCTTAAAATCTTAGAAACATTTTTTCAAAATCTTTGTTGAATTATGCCTCTATCATTTTCTAGGCAGGAACCAAGGATTTTGCCAAAAAATTTAAAGTAAATTGTAGAAGTGTTATTTAAACCTGGGCCACCTGAATTTAATGCCTTCATAATAAACATATAAATCCATGTGCCTTCCATAATTTTATATGTTATAATGACTAGTAATAAATTTTTTCCAACGGCTAGTGATAAATTTTTATGTCTAACAATTTAAATAATATTAAGAACAATATAAAATTTCACAGTAATTTTAGAAAGAAATTACTGAAAACTTGAAATCAATAACATTTTTGCCTACTGATCCTATCTCTTCTGATTTGAGTTTAAAGAAAAAACCCAAGTATAGAAATGTCAGATTTTATAAGCATCATTGCAGAGATATCATGCTAAGGTTTAATAGCCAGGATCACCTTGTGAGTTTTTCAAGCAATACCACTAGATGATTTTCAGGAACTCTCAGAAAACATATCCATTTCTCCAATATCATAATGAATGACTGAAATAGCTGACCAAAATCTGAGATTCAATGCCCAGGACTACAGTTAAACATGAAGATAACCACTGACATCTAAGTTTCTAGGAGGCCAACGCTTAGAGGCTCAATGACTTTAAATTTTCCTGTGAGACTTTCAGAAGTACATGACTAAGCTAGCGAAGTGCTTCGTCCCCTGTGGAACTCAGACCAGCAGCCCAGGCAGCACCTGAGAGCCTGGCTGCAGCTTCCTACCCAGCTCTCACTGGGAATCCCTGAATTTTCACAATTCTCTAGACACTTCATATGTCCTTTATAGTTTGCAACCATGAAAACACAAGCCACAAAATCTTATTTTTGCCAACCCACTCTGTCTTTATATGGAAATTTCAGTGATCCCAAATCCAAGTAGCAGAGGAAGAGAGGAAAGGATTTATTTTCCTCATTTGGCATGTCTGTGTTTTCAAAGACGCCACCCCATACCCCCCCCAAAAAGCCTCAACCAACCCTCGTCTCTGGGAAAACAACATTGGTAAAGTCTGTTTGGTTGTAGAAGAGATGTCAGATGTTATGACAACCTTCCATAGCTACCTGTACACCTAGAAGACAAGCGGTGAGTTTTCAAGTCTTGAATGAGGAAGAGGGAAAGACTATGACTAAGTCTTCAAATTGGTTTAGAGAACAAAGACTTTAAATTTTATCCTGAGAGGAAGCATTGCTCACTGAAAATGAGCAAATTTTACAACTCATTATTTATTTCATGTATATTTAGTACACTCATGGGCAATGAATAGAAAAACCTTTAAATTAAGAAGTACTGATATTCATGTGCTTATGCAAGTGAAAAATCTTCCAAGTTCTTCAAAAATATCTCTGAAATCAGTTGGTGGTAGAGAAAAACCTTTACTAGACATAAATTCAACTTAATTATACTTTTGTGCTGAAAGTCTCTTTGTGTCTTTTTAAAAAACCTGTTCAAATCCAGGAAATGGTGGCTCAAACCTATAATCTTAGCTACTCAGGAGCCTGAGATCTGAGGATCATGGCTCCAAGCCAGCTCAGGCAGAAAAGTCCATGAGACTCTTATCTCCAATTAAAGACCTCAAAGTTGGAAGTAGAATTGTGGCTCAACGGGTAGAACACTAGTTTTGAGCACAATAGTTTAGTGACAGTGCCAAGCCTTCAGTACAAGCCCCAGAATGGACACCAAAAAAAATAATAATAATGATAAGAGAAGGAGGAGGAGGAGGAGGAGGAGGAGGAGGAGGAACAGATGTAATAATAGTAGTCATCTTTGTAGTAATCTATATGATATAAAAATGACAGGTTAATAATCATGAGCTACAGAAATAAATGGTGATTACCAAATGGATGGCTTATTTAAATTTGTTTGACTGAGTTTCACATATGATTTCATTTTCCAGGTCCTAAATCCAACTTGTATTTTCCAAATGGCTATGACAAATGAAACAGATATTAATAGATTCCTCCTCATGGGGTTTTCTGAGAATCACAAGCTGCAGCTGTTACAAGCTTGCCTGTTCTTGGTGATTTACCTTTTGGCCTTGACAAGCAACTTCATCATCATCACCATCACAACCCTGGACGAGCATCTCCAGTCTCCCATGTATTACTTCCTGAAGCAACTTTCCCTCATGGACCTCTCCTTCATCTCTGTCACAGTCCCCCAGTCCATTCATAATTCCCTCACAGGCAATGGCTATATTTCCTATGCTCAGTGCATGTTCCAAGTGTTCTTCTTCACGTCTTTGGCCTGGGCTGAGGTGGCCATTCTCACAGTGATGTCTTATGACCGCTATGTAGCCATTTGCTTCCCACTGCACTATGAGCTCATCATGGATGCCAGAAAATGTAAGAGTGCTGTGATAGCTGTATGGGTAAGTGGAGGCATCTCAGGAATCTTGTATACAGCTGCCACATGTTCTATCACACTCTGTAGGACCAAAGTAATTCATCAGTTCTTCTGTGATGTCCCTCAAATAGCGAAGCTCTCCTGCTCCAATGATTACCTTGCAGTCATTGGAGTGGCTGCGTTCATGTCTCTGGCAGCCTCAGCCTGTTTCATCTCCATTGCCCTCTCCTACATCCACATATTCTCCACAGTTCTAAGAATACCCTCTGCTGAAGGCCAGTCTAAGGTCTTCTCTACCTGCCTGCCCCACCTCTTTGTTGTCTCATTTTTCCTCTTCACAGCCATGTGTGCATATCTCAAACCAACTTCAGACTCTGCAACTGCTTTGGACCTCGTGTTGTCTGTTTGTTATACAATAATCCCTCCAACACTCAATCCTATGATCTACAGTCTGAGGAATGAAGCCATGAAGGGAGCTTTAGGGAATCTTCCAACTTTAGCTGGAAGATTCACTGAGAAAAAAGGATTCATGTTTTGTTAGTAGCTATAAAATATTGCTTATCTGGAACTTTTCCCTAATTTTAATATCAATAAAATAAATATCAATAAAAAGTAATATTTTCTGTTGACAAACTATATGATGATTTAAATTATTAAACTCTTCATTCCAATTTCTTTTCCTAAATCACTGAAATCATTTTTTTTCCTTTCAAGGTAAGAAAAAGTTAACAATGGTCACTTTATATAGGCACAGTGCTTCCTAACCATCCCAACACACACACATATATATATGTATCATGTATACATGGACATGCTAACAACCTGAACAGATTTTTTAAACTACAGCATGGATAAATATGTTACATAAACAAGAAAAGGAAGTGATATTTACCACTTATTCCACTCGCTAAAGAAGACAAAATTTTTACAAAATCTTCTAATTTCAAATTTCTATTTTAAAAAATTATATTAATTTTACATATCAATTTTACATATTCATTCATTCCACTCACTATTCATTCACATTCATTTCCACTCACTATTATGTAAAACAACATAACTATTAACTATTCTAATTCTTTATTTAGTATAGTATTTATTATTTAGTATAATTTATGTGACAATAAATTAACAATTTCACATGCACTATTTTCAATGATTTAGTCTTAAATAACTTATAGTAAAATTTAAAATTCATCTCTTCATAATTGGGGGGAATGGGAAGGGGGAAAGAAAGAAAGAGGTAACAATGCTTGATAAGAAATGTACTCAATACCTTGCCCATGTAATTGTAATCCCTCTGTATGTTGTTTTCATAATTTTTAAAAAAAACTAAAAACAACACACACACACACAAAAGAATTGTCAGGAGGGGGAAACAATGCTCAATAGGAAATGAACTCATTACCTCACTCATGTAACTGTAACCCTTCTGTATAGTATCTTTACAATAAAAATAAACATAAAATTAAAAAATTAAAAAAAGAATTGTCAGCACATAGGATAATATTCCTGTGAAAGAACAGAAAAACATAATATACTTAAAATTGGCATCATACTTTTAAAGTATGTATAAGAAGAAAATTTTACTGCTGTGTTATATGAAAATTTTCTTATTTTTATATTTTACTTTCCCTAGATTTTCAATTATATTTTATTATCTTCAAGAACTTGTTCAAAGAAGTTACTATTCAACAAATCAGTTTATATGTACAATACACCTTGATCATTGTCACCCCTTTTATCATTCTCCACACTCCCTCCAAGCCTTCCCCTTTCCCTCAATTTTCTTAGTATTATGTGATACCCCTTAGTAAGCCATGTATTTCTATAGCAACTCTTTCAAATATGTTAAGGATGAATTTTTAACACGTGATAGCATGGCTTACAGTATAAGCTACTAATACTTAACCACAGTTGACAAAAAATCAGATCTTCTACCATCTCAATACTGTAGTTTATAAATTATATTTCAGAATTTTTAATTATATATCAATTAAATATTTTGAAATAGTTTCTAAAATATTTCTCTTATTTAAGTATTATTTCTACACACCCTGATTTTGAGTAAATAAAATGCATAAATTAGTTAGTTTGTTTTGTCAAACAAATACTTGAAGACACATATATCAAGATCCTACCTAGCATAGCAAAAACTGTGAGAGACGACCTTCCTTGTTACCAACTGACTGGTGAATAGAACATATTTTTAAATGCCATAAAATATTTAAATATTGAAGTAATTTTACTACCATAGTCAATAAGAGGAAACTGATGACTAACATTAACTAGATTAATTATAGACCAAAACAAACACATCAATATTATGTATAGGACTTAAACCAAACCCAGCATCATTCATTATAACATTCAGAGCTGATAGACTTACAATTAAACAATTAGGACACAATTCAAAATTATCAAGCTTACAAAGAATCAAACAGCGATGGGTAATAATGTTGTCCAACACCTTGTACTCATAGACTGTTTTGTAGAATGGGAATTTCTTTGTCCAACTACTTAAAGATATAATAATAAAAATGTGAAAAAATAATCTAACAATGTTTCCTTTCAGATTGTAAAATATACAGATGCCAATAATGAGAAAACATAAAGATGTTATTGTCTTACAAAGAATTTAAAGCAATTACAAAATTCTTGAACAAGTAATTCAAAGCATTTATAAAACAGTATTATGATATCTCAGTAAAGAAATAAAATATAAGCTGGATACCAGTGGCTCATGCCTGTAATCATAGCTATTTAAGAGCCTGAGATCTAAGGATCACAGTTCAAAGCCACCCAGGGAAGAAAAGTCTATGAGATTCTATACTCCAATTAACCACAAAAAGCAAGAAATGAAGATGTGGCTCAAGTGGTTGAGTGCTAGCCTGGAGCAAAAAAGCTAACGGTTATCACCCAAGCCTTGAGATAAAGCCCCAGGACAAGCACACACAGACACAAAAACAGAAAAAGAAAAGGAAACACCTAAAAAGGAAATGGGTAATTTAGGACTAAATATGCAATCGTCAAAGTGAGTAATAACTGCTGGATATAAATAAAAGGGAAAATCATATATTTTCAATAGTATCAAGTATCATGAAAGAATATTCTCTTTTTAAAAATGTAATATATTTTGATTTAAAACCTATCTACTATGGCCTGACTCCAATGGCACACACCTGGAACCCTAGATACTTAGGAATCTGAGATCTGATGAGCTTGATTTTAAACCAACCTAGACAAGGAAGTCCATGAGACTCTGATCTCTAATTAACCACCAAAAAATTCTGGAAATGGAGCTGTAGGTCAAGTTGTAGGGTGCTAGCCTTGAGAGAAAAAAAGTAAAATCTCAAGGACAGCACCCAGGGAGTTCCAGCCCCAGGACTGAAGAAAAAAACTATGTATTAAGTACTATAAATATTATTGAAAATAGTAGAAAATTTCGCATTTACTTCTCAGAACACTCAACAACCAAATCTCCAAAACCTGAAATACTAAATGCAATTACAATAAAATCCCCATCACACTTTGTCATTTGGAAATAGAAATAATCTACATGACCAATTAGAGTCAAAATTAAAAGATATGTATTACCTGATTTCAATAGTTAGTGTGTGTGAAAATGAAACTATAAAGGAATGATATCATTAATAAATTATTTGTATCCAGAACATAAAACTTTTATAATTAACTAACAAGAAGACATAATTCCAAACAGATTTGAACTGACTCTTAACCAAAGAATGATGTATAACCAATTTTCACATAGTCACTTTGAAAAATAGTTTAGCCATTTCTGGTAGGACTTAAATAATTTGTCTACCATATGAGCCATTAATCCAACTTCTATGTACTTACTAAAGAGGAATAAAAAGAAATGACCCATGCTACATACATACAAATATATTACCTGCCTGTAACTGGGACTGTTTTGGAGAGTATGGAGGAAGCTAAGGATAATAACAAAATATTGGAACATAAATAATATTGCAGTATATTGTGTCTGTATATGATGATGGCATAAGAAAACTCACTAAAACTGTTTAATACCTGAGGGGTAAAGGGAAGGTGTAATGAAAACACGATGAGAGGATTGATTTAACTAAAGTATAATATATGTATTTGTTATAAATGTGTAAATTACTATCATTAATGTATATTCAACTTTCATGGCATCCATTGGAGAGGGGGAACTTTTACTATTATTTTTACAACAACAAACAAAACCAGTTGGCTCCCACATTGTTAACTAACTTTATTTGGTCACATTCATAATCACTGTTGAGGAATTGCTCATAAGCACAAAGTTAAATTCTAAATCTCTAATCTTAGCAAGCATTTATACCAGTATAAATTGAAAATTAGAGCCATGGTTTACTGATTTGATAGAATCATTCAAAAATGAGGGATTAATAAGTTTGTAAAATATTTCAGAAAACTATTTTACTCTTCAACAGTGCTTTTAATAAATGGAATTTGACTTCTCTGTCTCAGTGTAATGAATGGGTAACTAGAAAAACTCTTAGAAGCTGAGAGATAAATGCCAAGGTACTTACAAAACTGCTCAATAAACAGCAGACCCTTCAACAGAATCCTCAAAGGCAAGGAGCACTCTAGAACAAAATAACTTACCAACCAATTACTACATCTAATAGTTATCCTCTAAAATTGAAAGATAAGGGGCTAGGAAGGTGGCTCAGTGGTAGAGCACTTGCCTTGCATACCTACAGCCCTGGGTTCGATTCCTCAGCACCACATAAGCAAAAAGAAAAAAGCCAGAAGTGGTGCTGTGGCTCAAGTGGTAGAGTGGTAGAGTGCTAGCCTTGAGCTGAAGAACTGAGGGACAGCGCCCAGGCCCAGAGTTCAGGCCCCACGACCGGACCCAAAAATAAATAAATAAATAAATAAATAAATAAATAAAATTGAAAGATAAGGACCTTCCATGATACCTATTCACTAAGGCAACTCATGAGCACTCATCCATCCACTTTTATTATATCTGGTTTTATTGTATTGGTTTGATGAAACCAATATCTCTAGCATTTGGTTATAACTTTCCCAATCCTTATTCATCTGTCAATTCATTTATCAATTACTTACCTCTCATGCTTATGAACATATTTCTTCCTCTTCTCTCTTTGTGTGTGCATGTTCATGTGCACGTGTGTCTCACAAAATGGAACTCAAAACCATTACATTAAGTGAAATATACCAGAATAATATTCTCTAATATGATTAATCTACAACTAAAGAAATGAATAAGGTGAAGGATAAAACAGAACTATCTGGGTATGACAACCAGTGGGAAGGGAAGGTGGGTAAAAAAGGGTGAATTCGAGTTGAATATGATTTTAAAACTTTATACATATATATGAAAATATAATAATCAAGCCCAATAAATGATTATATTTCTTTTACAAACAATCAAACTGATATGAACTTAATTTACTGATGATAATGTTTTATTAAGAAGAACATAAATAAAAGAAGTCCAAAAGAATGATCTAAGTAGTGAGAATAAAGAAACATGATAAACCCAGGGAGATAATTTTTTACATGCAGGAAATAAAGTACCAAGTAATGAAATTATTTAAGCAAATATTACATAAATACAGGCACCATCTCCAGAG
This sequence comes from Dipodomys merriami, assembly GCF_024711535.1. NCBI lineage: Eukaryota > Metazoa > Chordata > Mammalia > Rodentia > Heteromyidae > Dipodomys > Dipodomys merriami. The sequence continues at coordinate 12,785,203 of NW_027202937.1, read as the reverse complement.
GAAGCATTCATGAATGGAACAAGATCAACAAAACATCTAAAGAGAGTAACATTGATGTATCTGACACAGGAAAAATAAAACCTCAATAAGATATACACCTTGGGTCAGGTGCCGGTGGCTCACGCCTGTAATCCTACCTACTCAGGAGGCAGAGATCTGAAGATTGTGGTTCAAGGCCAGCCCTGGTAGGAAAGTCCATGAGACTCTTATCTCCACTAAACCACCAGAAAACTGGAAGTGGCGCTGTGGCTCAAGCGGCAGAGCGCTAGCCTTGAGCTGAAGAGCTGAGGTACAGCACCCAGGCCCAGAGTTTAAGCCCCACAACCAACAAAGACAGAGAGAGAGAGAGAGAGAGAGAGAGAGAGAGAGAGAGAGAGAGAGAGAGAGAGAGAGAGAGAGAGAGAGAGAGAGAGAGAGAGAGAGAGAGAGAGAGAAACAGCTGCTGGTTCTTAATCTAACAAGGTTATTGAGCACAGATAAGTCAAACTACCGGTTATAAGAGAGAATTGATGGCTGCCACTTTCTTCCAATAGTCTTTGCAGCCTCTTTGATGTCTTTATTCCTCAGAGTGTAGATTATGGGGTTTAGCATAGGGGTGACAACACTGTACAATACCGAGATCAGTCTGTCTTTCTCCAATGAGTAAGATGAGATGGGCCGTACATACGTGAAGATGGCGCTGCCATAATAGAGAAGGACAATGAGCAGGTGGGAAGCACATGTAGAAAAGGCTTTGCGTCTCCCCTCCGCAGAGCGGATCCTCAAGATGGTAGTGATGATGTAGAGGTAGGAAAGGACAATACACAGAAAAGGAGTCCAACCAATGAACACTCCAATGCACAGCAATGCTAGTTCATTGACAGAAGTGTCCCCACAAGACAAGACCAGCAACGGTGGGATGTCACAGAAGAAATAGTTGATCTTGTTGTTGCCACAGAAGGGCAGACGGAATGTCAGCACTGTGTGCACCACTGAGTTGAGCAAACCACCTGTCCAACATGAGGTGGCTAGCTGGCTGTACAGGGCCTTGTTCATGATGACTGAATAGTGTAAAGGTTTGCAGATTGCAATGTAACGATCATAGGCCATTGCTGCCAGCAAAAGACACTCTGATCCTACAAAGAAAATGAATGCAAAAAGTTGAGTGACACAGCCTCCATACGAAATGCTTTTCTTCTCTGAGAGAAGATGCACCATCATTTGGGGGACATTGGTGGTGGTGTAGCAGATATCAAGAAAGGCCAAGTTCCCTAGGAAATAATACATGGGTGTATGTAGATGTGGATCAGCCATGGTCACCAAAATGATGAAAATATTCCCTCCCAATGTACATATATAAGTCAGAAAGAAGACAGTGAATAATAAAAACTGTAATTCATTTAGGTTGGAGAATCCCAAGATGATGAATTCAGATAGAGCTGTATGATTCTTTCCTTCCATGTTGTGGCCTGATTTCTTCTGGGGAATTGGGTAAAGAGAAGCATAGATTACAATAATTGTATGCTGAAGTAGCAATCATCTGCAAGACAAGAAAACAAAAGATTGCAAATAAAGTCATCAAAATCCACATCAGATACCAAAATATAAGCGTATCATTTTTATTTTTAAAAAAGCCATAAGCCATATCTGCAGTCCAAGACATATGCAAATACTTTATGCATAAACCAAATGCCTGACCATTTTTAGTTAAAAAGAAGATCCCGAAAGAGTACCATGAATCCTAAGATTCTCTGTCCCTAATGGCTGTGTCCACTTGGTGATGTGTGGATGTGCATTCCAGAATAGTTTCTACAACAAGCTCTCATTCTACAAGGCTTCTTTCAGGCTATCATTTTCTCCTTATCATCTTTAATTTTTCTTCCCTTTTTTTTTTTGGTCGGTCTTGGGTCTTGAACTCTGGGCCTGGGCAGTGTCCCTCAGCTCTTCAGCTTAAGGATAGTGCTCTACCACTTGAGCCACAGCACCACTTCCAGTTTTCTGGTGGTTAATTGGAGATAAGAGTCTCGTGGACTTTCTTGCCCAGGCTGGCTTTCAACCGGGATCCTCAGATCTCAGCCTTCTGAGTAGCTAGGATTACAGGCATGAGCCACGGGTTCACAGCTTTCTTTTCCTTTTGATTACAATATTTTTTGTGTTTTAGAACATTTGGAAAATAAAAACATTTCAAATAATAATTGTTGGTATTCATCAGAGGAAAAAACCCTCTGCTAATGGCTTAATATATGTTACTCAACCAATTTTTCCATGCTTAGGCAAGCAAAATAAGAATGAAGAAGTATATATGGTTTTATTAATCATTAATTTTTGATAATTTACTGTTGCAATAAATATTCTGAAACATGACAGTGTATATAAATGTATATGTATTTTTCATCTAAATACTACAACAAATTTCATTAGATGTGGCTTAACGCTACAGAAATGGATGAAACGTGAGAAGGAATCCATTAGTGATTCTTAGCATCAGAGCATTCAGCTTGACCTAGAAATAAAATAGAACTGCCATTCTGACATTATGTGAAACAGAACATTTTCAGGGGCCTAAGGTAATTTTTTTTAACCCACAGATTGCTTTCACCCCAGTGATAACTACATCTCAGATTCTAATAATAATTCTTTTTCAAGGTTAGAATGCATGATTTAAGAATGCATGATTTTTACTGGACACCGGTGGCTCATACCAATAATACTAGCTACTCAAGATATTGACATTAGAAAATCTTTAAATTTTTGGTGTAGAATAAGGAAGAGGGGCAAATTAAGATAAACAATTAACATATAAAAGGATCAGAATTAAGTTTTGTTTTTAAGATCTCAAAAATTAATTTTCTACACATAGTAGTTGGAAAAAGACTTAGAGGGGTCAAAATAATAGTATGAACAAATGAAAGAAGCACTGAGTCACATGTATAGTATAAATGTAGTGTGATCCATTCTTAAGGAAATGGAAAGACTTAGAAAAAATATATTAAGTAAAAAGTCAGACCCAAAGAAACATAGCTTGTACAGTTTCCTTCATTTATAGGACTCAGAATGTGACTATAAATTTGCAAGTAAACACAATGGATGGAAAAAGACCAAAAAATTTACTTGGACATGATAAATTAAACAGGACTCAATAAACATTCACACAGTGAGACTAAAGGAGAATATTCTTAGGAGAGGATCACAAAGGCTCAAGAGCTATGTGCATATCATCATATAAAATGATATTTATTGAAATGAACTCCAAGAAATGGAAACGAGGTTTTTTGTTATTTTGGAGTTTTGATTTTGTTTTGTTTTGGGGGGGGTTCCCTTCTTTGTCACTGTTTTTAATTTCTGTACCTTTTGTTCTTGTATGGAAGTTTATCTGTTGTGGGGAGGGTAAGGGAGAGCACAGAAATGGTTGGACAAGGGGTAAACAAATGCAGCAATGATACTCACTACACAACATGTTGAAAATGAACCATACAACTTATGAGGGGAGGGTCAAGAAGGACAAATTGGGGGAAAATGAAGGAAGAAGTGATACTGTTCATAAAGAAATGCACTCATTACCTAACATGTAACTGTAACTCCTCTGTACATTACCTTTATAATAAAATTAATAATAAAATAATAATAATAAAATTAATTAATAAAAAATAAAATGTAGTGCAAATATAAATCTTTTTTCCAGTTCTCCATTCTCTGTTTAATTAATAACTTTTTCATCGTGAAAATACCATACAGAGGGGTTGCAATTACATGAGTAAGGTAATGAGTACATTTCTTATCAAGCATTGTTGCCTCCTCTTTTGTTTCCCCTTACCACCCCTGCCCTCTCCCCTCTCCCCTCCCACTGCTATAACTCTTTATAAATATAAGAATGCCAATTGTCTTTCTCCACTATTCCTCGTGAACAAAAAATACTTAACCTTCTGATAAATGTTTCCATCATGAACAAAAGCATTAAGTCATGATGTTGACAGTCCAGGTATCACATTAGGGACAAGGGAAATACTGAATTTTTCAGCTCTATCACCCTTGTAAATCTCTCTCCCAGAAATAGTCTGATACTTTTGATTTGTCACCTAAGATTCCATGCAGTTCTCCTATGCCTTGAGTTTATTTTTCCTCACTCCAATCATACCTTTCCTATGTCCCCATCCATGAAGAAACTGTTATATGATAAATAATTTAAGCAATTAGTGTCTTACTCTACACTAAACTTCATTTGGCTTGAAACAAGAATACATTTGTGTTGCAGAATATGCCTCTTGTTTTTAATTACTTATACCCACTTGACCTGAATAAACGTTTTTCTTCCTGTCCCCATTTCTATCTGCCAATCCTTACTGGATCCAAGCTCAGATTTAATGCTACTTTTCAGTTGAAAATGATATCTTGTCTATCTTGGGCTCTAGGGTCCTTTGTTTTTATTTCAATGATAGCTTCTATATGCCACATATCTATTTGATCGCATACTTTTCCATAAAATTTTAGCATACAAGCTCTTTCTTCTTTAAGTATTCCTAAGAGAAAAAATGAATGTTTGTAATTTAACATCTCAGATCATTCCTGTTGGAATGTCACATGTTTTTGATAAGAAAAAAAACTTACACTTCTCTTTTGCACGTATTCATAATATTACAGAACTTAGAAAAAAGTTCACGTCTACAATATTATTATTCCATAACAGCTATAATTAATAGTTAAGGAAGCTAAAAGTTACCAAAGGATTGCTACTTTGGATGAGGGAAGCGGTGCTGAGGTTTGAATTCAGGGCCTTGCACTCACTGAGCGAGGGACCAGACATTTTTTATCTTAGCTATTATTTGGATAAGGGTTCACATTTTGGCTCAGTGTCCACCTCAGATCACTATTTTCATAACTATGCCTGCCACACAGGTAGAATTACAGGTGTCGACCACCATGTCTAGCTGAGACAGAACTCTAAGTTTTTGCCCAGGCTGGTCTTCCTGTGTAACTGGGCTTACAGACATCAGCCATTACACACAGTTCAACACAGGATTATTTATAAAGTCACATGTATCATAAGTTATATAAATAAAACTAACAAAAAAATTGTCTGGTGACATACACAATACAATATGTTGGAACTGATCTGTACAACTTGGTGGTAGGGTGGGAGAGAGGGAAAGTAGGAGAAAGATGAGGGAAGGAGTCACAAGTGTGACACGAAATGTACTTATTACCTTACTCATGTAACTGTAAACCCTCTGTACATCACCTTGACGATAAAAAATATGCAAAAAAACCTATGAGCCAGCATGCAGCAATCTTAGAGTGACACAAAAGAATGTTTCTAATGAGAATGTCATAGGAGATATTGTCCTGAGACATTATATTTTGCAATTCTGTGGTGGTTCTCTTGCTTATACCATAAAGGCATGTCTTTTATTAAATGAAGAATTCGCAGCTCAGAGAAGTCCATTCTGAGTGAGATAGAAATTAACTGAAATGAAAGAAGGTCTCTTTTCCACAAATGCTAAAGCTACCAGGCCACTTATGGCACGAGACAGTTTGAATTCTCCTTCCTGGGGAACCCCTCATGTCTTTACACATTCATTGTCTCATCCTTAATCTCTCATCCAAAGACAAAGTCAGAAGAGTGTGAATCTGAGAAGAGTGAATCCATAGCTAAGCAATTAAAAAAGTATTTACTTACCTGTGGTCAAAACTGTATAGCAAAGATTACCCGTCAGATGCCTAGAACCTGATGTGGAACTGCTCTTATGAAGACAAGAAGTCATGGCAATGATCCCTGGAGAGTCTGTGTTAGCAAACTCAAGTTCTAGAGACCAAGAGTCTCCCTGAAGGCTGTATGCAACTGCAATGGGTAAGGACAATGCCCTTTAACTGCAGACAATTACTACATCTTGTGGGATACTTTTCCCAGGCCCTGGAGACATACTTCTGTGGTCTCTGAGCTCAGTGGTCCTAAGCTTGAGCATTCCAGTTCCTGCTGAGCCTTGGGCTGTCCTCCAGCTCCTCTGCTTTTCTTTAGAAAATCTCCCATGAGATCAAAATTACTCCATATGGACCATGACCACTTGGCCCACAACTGACTGAAGAAAACAGTCTACATCCTTTCTCCAATGCTACAGGAATATCATTCTCTAGTTTCTCCATATCAGACCAAATTCTATCATATCAGACCAAATTCATCTTTGGATTCTCTTACTGCCTCATTTTTCTGTTTCAAATTAAATTAATTGCAAGTATCTGATTTCCTTCTGGAGGTAAGGAAAACTTAAATAGCACATTTGTTCTTTTTATTCTTGTTATTATTAAGTAGTTGTACAAAGGAGTTTCAGTTCCAGAAGTTAGATTATGAGATGCATTCATCTTGATTAATGTCACCCCTTCCATCCTTGCCCCTCTCCTCCCTACGCTCAAGTTACATAGTTCAATTTTTACATAATGTACATTGAATATAATGACTTCATTTACTCACTCCTCATTCTAGTACACTCATTCTTAACCAAAAAAATTCTTCATCCACTGAATCATTGCCCTAAATATATACCTCTTTGTAAGCTATGTATGACTTGGTAAACTTGATTTCCATGGCTATCTCCTGGGCTAGAAGGGCTCAAACTCAGAAAAGACTTTCTAAAAACAAAGTGGAGGTAAAGCAAAACCAGCATTCAACATATTTAAAATTTTACAAATGTAATCAAAATCTTCCATCTTCCCCAATTGTACCTGTGTCACCAACAGTAGTATGTACATATTCCCTTGTTCATTTGACACAACCAAGCTTTCTAATGTTCTGTCTGACATATACACAGTAGAAGCTGCCTAGCGCTTTGTACATTACTCAGATTTTGCACACCTCCAAAAGACTTCTTTTCAATTCTTTGGCTTACTTTTACTATTGAAAACCTATGGGTATTTTTTACAAATACGTATTTATAGTTTCCCTGTCCTCTTTCTGAAAAATTCTCAGGATTTTTTATTAGACATTATTGGTCACTTCTAGTTTCTGCAAATACATTCGAATGACCTGTCATCTGTGCACTATCTAGAATATGTTTACTAAGAAAAGAACATTATTTATTTTTGTTGTGAAAAAAAATTATGTCTCAGACGGTGGGTTGTAAATGTTGAAATTTTCTTAAAAAGTCTTTCTTGATATGTCAAGTTATTTTATATTAGCTTTTTAGTTTTTTCTGCTCAATTCTAGAATTTAAACTCAAGACATTATATTTGTTAGGCACGTGCTTATCACTTGAGCCAGGCCTCCAGCATTTATTTTTGCTTTAGATTATTTTTCACATAGCATCTTGGACTTTGGAAAGGGGGACGAGGAAGGGAGGCTGAACTAGCCTCAGAACGTGATCCTTCTCTCTATATCTCCTACTTACTGATAATTTACTAGTCATATTAACTACATCAACATGTTTGTTGAGATGGTCTCTTACTAACACTTTTCCCTGCGTAGCCTCAAACTGCATTCTTCCTGCATTTTTCCATTTCTGCCTCCTAAGTAATTGGGATTATATGCATGAGGCTTCCTTCCCAGCTCTTTCAAATTAGATTTATATTTGTGAAGTTCAAGGTATTTTTTCATCAGTCATTTAGACTTCACTTTAAATGACTAAAGATTAAGTTTTCATTTCTAGTGATTGGATTTCATTTTTATACATTAAGCTCTTTTTTGTATACCACTTCTGAATTTACACCATTTGTTCTGGAACCATTTTACTATGCACTAATCTCCATGCAAACACTTGGGACTAACTCTGATATCACCATTCTAATCTGGCCACTGGCTTAAATTTTCTATTAATAGCTCTTACAATGGGCCTTAATATAAGATGTAACAGTTCTATCCTTTATTTTTTTCCAAAATCAACCTAGAAAATTGTGGAAGAACAGCATTGCTTTTGACCAATCTTTGAAAATTCATGTTCATTGCATTGTATTTATAAATAATTTGGAGTGAAATTGAAATATTTGAAGAAAATCACAGGATAAGTCAAACTGTTCAAACCTTTTTTTTTGTGCCTTTTTCAAATGGTTTGTACATAGAACACCAGATATCTGTTCAGTACATAGAGTTCTATGTGTCTGTTAAGCTTGCTCTAGATACTATAAAACTTTTATTTCTGTTACAAATTGGAACTTCTTTACTATACCATTTAGGAAATTTGTTGAGGTCTCCTTAAATAGTGGGTTGATTCATTTCTCTTTGTCTTTCTATATAAAGATTTATAGGCGTGTGTAAACAAAGAAGGTTTTGGGGGTTTTAGTTTTTGGATTTTTGGTTTGTCAGTCCTGGGGCTTGAACTCAGGGCATAGGCATTGTCTCGGAGCTCTTTTGCTCAAGGTTAGCTATTCTATCAGTTGAGCTACACCTACACCTTTGGTTTTTATTGAGGTAAAATGGAGATAAGAGCCTCATAGAGTTTCCTACCCTTACTGGCTTTGAACTGCCATTCTCAGAACTCAGCCGAGTAGCGAGGATTACTGACGTGAGCCATTGGCACCCACCTAACAAAGAAGTTTTATGAATTACTTTTCAACTCTACTAGGTGTTTCTATGTCTTTTTTTTGTGGGGGGGGGGGGTCTGGTCGTGGGGCCTGAACTCTGGGCCTGGGCGCTGTCCCTCAGCTCTTCAGCTCAAGGCTAGCACTCTACCACTTGAGCCACAGCGCCTCTTCCAGCTTTTTTTCTTTTTATGTGGTGCTGAGGAATTGAACCCAGGGCCTCATGCATGCAAGGCAAGTGCTCTACCACTGAGCTACCTTCCCAGCCCTGTTCTATGTCTTTTAAGATACTGGGGGTGAATGCTAACAAAGAATAGTGAGGAGTAAGAAGGACAGTAGAACTCATACTCTACTTACTACTCACCTTATTTCCTGTTCTCAGGAAGTCTAAGTCCTTTCTACAGCTTTTTAGTAGATAACAGTAAGTACTTTAGTTTCATTTTAGTACTTCTTTACTAGGTATTTTTAGTCATAAATATATGTTGATCTTTAACAGATGATATTTGCGGCAATTGAGACAACCATGTTTTCTTGTAGCCTACTAAATATGGTGATAAACTTTTGCTTATTGTCTTGCCTCCTCATTTTGAAACATAGTCTCACTCTTTTTCCCAGAAAGGCTTGGAGCTCACTATTCAATCCATCCTGGTCTTAACGTCATGATCCTTCTAGCTTCACCTCAAGCACTGGGATTACAGGTATGTGGCTCTGCACCATGGACTATGGCTGATCATACCTCTCCTTGTCTAGAGCAAGGCTCTATTGGAAAATGAGTCGACAAATGATGAAAGGAATGGAAGAAGGAATAAACACAGCCACAATACGCAATGTACATATAAGAAAATAGAATTAGGAAACTTGAAGACACGTATGGGGAGGAATGGTGGGGAAAAATGACACTGAATAAGAATGCATTGTACACACAAATGGAGAAACCATTTGAACAACTACTTGAAGATCATTTTTAAAAGAAAAAGAAGTTTTCTCTCTTTTCCTCAAGATAGCGACATCAGAATCATTACCAAAAATTAGTCTCAGTAACTCAAAGTGAGACCAATTCTATATATAATATAACAATTCCCATGGATGATACCAAAGCTAGTCCCCATGCTTACTTAATGTTTTCTATCTTCCATATCCTGCTCACTTTCTTCTAGTTACAGTCTCATTAAATTAAATTATTTATTTTCATACATATCTTCCCTGCAAAATCATCTTGGAAATATACTAGAGATAGTAATGTTGCAGACCTAAGTTTAAGAAGTGCAGAAACTTTAAATTTACCCTGACTCTGTTCAAAATTAACAGTACAGAAGAAGAGGGCAGATTTCTCACAAGTATCCCTTTCCTATCTCATCATGAAAAAGAAATAAAATCTGAGGTATATGCTTGCAGAAGCATAGAACAACTTAATAAACTATGTGAGAAGACCAGTAAGAGGATGGATTATAGATAAAGAAAATGTGTAAAAATAGCCAGGACTCAAAACCTCTAAAAGAATCAATGAAAACAAAACCTTCTATCCAAACATATAAAACACAAACACCTTAACATGCTCCTTCTTCTTTTTATAGCAATTTTTATTGTGATTAAGTGATTACATAAATTTCACAAAATTCATAGTGTTGTGGGATACTGATACTTAAAGTCACAAACACATTCTAACCTTCATGGGGCAAACTGTCTTTCTTCTTTGTCCTTTTTATAACATACACTAGCTTCAGACAAAGACCGTTATTTTCACATTCATTTATTGAATGTTTGCCCCACCAATTGAAAGTTAAGAACGAGGTCTCCATACATAGCTTTATTTTATCGTGGTATCCTCTGCATCTTAAACATGGTTCTCTCAAAATATATTTCAAAGGAAGCAATGAATACACCAGCAGCAACTAGACATGAGACAAATTTATAACATATGAAATGTAGGGAACATTGGTTTTAAGTTGATGAGGAAAACTCATAAAATTATGTGCAATTTGCATTCGAATGCTGCAAATTATTTTCTTCCAAGCAGAGACCTTTAGTCAAGGGGACATTGCCTCCCTGAGAGCATTACAGGACTGGTTCTTCAACAGAAGAAAGCCAATAATAGAGAAATAGGAAAGGACAGTGAAAAGCAGGCTACTATAGCTAAGCTGCAAGTCACAATAGAAATAAGCCACTGATTGATCCTTATGTCTCCACATGCCAATTCTAAGAGGGGTTTGACATCACAGAAGTAGTAATTGAGTTTCTGAGAGTGACAGAATGACAGATGTGCAGTCATCACAGAATGCATCAGACCATAGAAGAAGCTGCTGACCCAGGTCACAACTGCCATCAGAACACACACCTGGGAGCTCATGATGAGAGGGTAGCAAAGTGAGTTGCAGATGGCTATGAATCTATCAAATCCCATAAGGGTTAGCAAAAACGCTTCACTACGTGGAAAAAGTGAAGCTGAGTGATGCAGCCTAGAAGGATATGGTACTCTGCCTGGAGAGGACGTTGGTCATTAGCTTGGGCAGTGTCACTGAGGCATAGCAAATATCCAGACAAGAAAGATTTCCCAAGAAAAAGTACATGGGGGAGTGCAGTCTTGGCTCTGAGATGACAACCACCAATATGGCCCCATTTCCAAGCATGTTTATCACATAGAAGAAACCATGAAGATTACAGCCTGTAGCTCTTGAATGTACGTCAATCCCAGCAAAACAAACTCCTTCACTGTAGTGTTGTTCTCAATTGCTGTTGGAGAAAAGATAAGAGAGACAAGTAATGTTAGTCAGATAGGCATTTTTGTGACAAATACCTCACATAAGCAACCTATTGAAAATGAGTTTATTTGGCTCACAGTCTCACAGATTTCTGTCACTGTAGCTGAGCAGAATATCTCATTTAATGCCAACCAGGAAACATCAAGAAAGATATCTCCACTGAATTACTCTCTCCTTTTATCCTATCTGGACCCTCAGCCTATAGAAGGATCTTTCCTGCATTTGGAGCAGGCTTTTCTCTTGATTCCAACTTCTCTGGAAATGCTATCACAGGAATATCCAGACATACATTTCACTCTTCTCCTAAGTATTGCTGAATCCATCTAGTTGGCAATCAAGATTCACATAATATCTGAAGGATTCAAGGTTAGTTTACAATAAAAATACCTGATCACCTGAGTTCATTGCAGCACTATTCACAATGCCCAAGTTATGAGAAATCAGCCTCAATGTCCATCAAAACTTGAGTGGAAAAAGAAAATATGGGATTCACAAACAAGGGAATATTATTCAGTCAGAAGTAGAATGAAATATGTCACTTGAAGGAAAGCAGAAGAAACTGGAGATCATCGTGTTAAAGCAAAGATAATTTCTATTTTAAAAGACAAATATGTTTTATATGTGAGTCTAGATTTTTAGGACATGAAATCTGAAGGAAGATTATTTTGAGTAAGGTTAGAACAAAGAGAGCATAGAAATAAGCAAGGGTTCTGGGTGGTAGATACAATTAAAATCCATAGTATTCAACTATTAAAATGTTGCACTGAAACCCATTACTTTTTACAATTAACTATAGCCATAACAATCAGCAAATACACTCCACATACAATTTAATTTTAATTAAATCGTGTTATTACCTGGATGATCTTTGGCAAATACTTGATTAGGTACACCAGTGTTAAATTTTGCAACACAATTAAACAAAATGATAATAGTGACAAATTCTAAGTCAGGATAATACTTGATACTTAGATACCAGAAGGACATTCAGAATGCTGACTTAAACAACAACAAAAAACTTGTGTAGTTAAATGTTGATATTCAAAAAGAAAACTTAAGCCAGAACATTACTATAGTCTAGCCTCACCAATACAGTTACTATTAATACATCTAGTAAAGACCTGGCAAAGGTATAATTATGATAATTGAAGTCATTTTCAAATGAAATAATAAGTATGTGTTATGTCTACATGATGGTAGGAGCATGGCAACAGCTGAGATCCAAATCTGCCCATTTCTCCTTAAAAATGGAGCTGAAGCCAAGCACCGGTGGCTCATGTCTATAACCCTAGCTATGTAGGAAGCTGACACTGGAGGATCACGACTTGAAACCAGCCCAAGGAAGGACAGTCTCTGATACTCTTATCTCCTATTAATCTCCAAAAAAGCTGAAAGTGGAGCTGTGGTAGAGCACTAACCTTGAGCAGAAAAAGCTTAAGGCCCTGACTTCAAACACCAGGACTGGTACAAGCACACACACACACACACACACACACACACACACACACACACACACACACACACACACACACACACACACACACACACACACAAATGTAAATGTAGAATAGTGATTACCAGTGATTAGATGGCCAGTGGTTGTTGAGGATGGTAACAGGTAGACTGCAGTTGGTCAGTACACGCTATGCATGTGTGAAATGTCACACTCAACTCCATTCTTATGCACAGCTAATACGTGTTAATCAAAACTTTTTGTAAGCTGGCACTGGTGGCTCACACCTGTAATCCTAGCTACTCAGGAGGCTGACATCTGAGGATCAAGGTTCAAAGCCAGCCCAGAAAGGAATGTACATGAGACTCTTATCTCCAATTAACCACCAGAAAACTGGAAGTGGTGCTGTGGCTTAAGTGGTAGAGCACCCACCTTGAGCTGAAGAGCTCAGGGACAGCACCCAGGCCCAGAGTTCAAGCCCTACGACCAACAAAAAACTTTTTGTAATGGAAAATAAGCTCCCTGTAACCTATAACCTCAAGCTTTACTGAACCTATATTTTTCAAATTTTACAAACTTCAAATAATATGTAGGCAGAAGGAATACAAATCAGCAGAATTTGGCTGAAGAGTCACAAGACAACACCACACCAGTCAGCCTGCTCAGACGGATGGAGGAAGCCACACATGTAGAAATATTAGTAGCAAGAGAACTTTAGACACACAACAGAATAATTAGTCCACTCCATCAGAGATAGAGTATCTCATGGTGTATGAATTTCTTAGGAAAATGATAAAGAATGAGGCATTGCATGGGCTCTGATGAAGGAAAATCAGGTTATTTACTGAGATGAAAGACATAGCCACAAAATGAATCAAGACCTGAGAAGGTGCTTTTTCTGTCTGTCCATATGAACCTTCTAGTAAATTAAGCCATATGATTCAGCTAATTCACATTTAAGCAGTCAACATGAAAACATAAATCCTCATGAAGGAAAAAAATATAAAATCACAATTTCTCAATGGGCTAGTCCTCACCTGAAAACAAAACTTGTAATGAAACAGAGGAAAACTACATTAAGAGTTTCCAAATAGAAGCTATAACTTTTAATAGAATATTAAATATGCAAGAAATAGCAAATTAAAATGCAGTAAAATACCATTTTGACACAAATCAATATATGCCAATACATTTTGCAGGGTACTGATATAAGTTGATTTGATATCTGAAGAGTAATCTGGAAATGACTATCAAAAAGAAAATACTCATGACTTGGAACTAGCAATTCTACTTCTAAGAACTTGTTCTTCAAATGTATTTGTGCACACCAAAATATTATACATGTTCATGGCATTAAGTATTACAATTCAGAGCCAGGCGCCAGTGGCTCATGCCTGAAATCCTAGCTACTCAGGAGGCTGAGATCTGAGGATCTCGGTTCAAAGCCAGCCTGGGCTTTTATCTCCAATAAACCACTAGAAAACCAGAAGTGGTGCTGTGGCTCAAGCGGTAAAGTGTTCACCTTGAGCTGAAGAGTGCAGGAACAGTGCCCAAGCCCAGAGTTCAAGCCCCGTGACCGACCAAAAAAAAAAAAAAAAAAGTATTACAATTCAAAAGATGAGCAACAAACTAAATGGCTATATACTATTCAATCATTGTAAAAATATTTTAAAAGGGAGAAGGGAGAAATATTGAAGTAAAAGATGCAGCCCTCCCCATTTTTAACTTCACCAGTTACATGCACTTTATAACTGTTTATTTATAAACACACATATATAAATGTACATGTTCAACTGTGCTTACATTAAACAAAAAAAAAGATCGATTTGAATGAATTAGGAAAATTTAGTTTGGTTCTACTCTCTTCTGTTCTATCTGCTACCTGGGTCAATTTACCAAAATGATTATTTCTGTCCTTACATACTTTGATATAAATATATTTTGCATAAATAATTTCAAGAATCAGACTAGAGCACATTATCTCTTTGAATAAAATTATTAGAGATTTTTGTGTTGTCCAAAGCTTTATAAGACAACCTTCTTATATCTAAGTGTAACAACAAATGACGAAAGGCTTACTTGCCTTTGTTCCTATGCTGATGAAAAAATAAATATGCTGAATCCCCTGTGACTCTCCACAGTGCTGTCCCAGGCCTGGATGCCTTGGGATTACCTCTCAAAGGTCTTGTTAGCTCTCCTTTCCTCATATCATAAGGTTTCATCTTCATTTTGTGCTAAATTCATGAGAAGGTTTTGTTGGATCTAATGAAATGTTATCCTGAGCTTGTGTTTTTCACTAAAAGGTAAAATGAAAACAGAGTATGAACGAAAGAGAAGATACATTTTTTACCTCTGGGACTTCAACCTACTAATGGACACAAAATACATAATAACTTACAGAAATTTCAAAACACTGAATGTGTTTCGTGCACACGGAAATGTCCTTTCTGGAGGTGGTGCTAGTGCATCTCTACAATCCCTAACTATTCACAAGACAGAGGCAAAAGAATCACAACTCTGGGATCAGTCCTGGAAAAATTAATAAAACTCTATCCTCCACCCCCCCCAAAAAAAAAAGAAAAGAAAAGAAAGGGATGGTAGACATGACTTAAAGAGATAGAGTAGATATCTAGCCAGCAAAAGTCCCAGGATTAATAATCAGTAACAAATATACATACACACAATCCAACTCATAGGATTTGACATGAGAAACACATAACAAACACGCAGAAATCAAGAACTCAACAACAGCAAATATTAACAAATATGTGGGGTAAAGGAAGTCATAAATACTCTAATGGGAATTTAAGTTAGTATAGCCATTATGGAAATGATATAATGCTTCCTCAAAAATGGTTCCTCACAATAAAATTGTGCATATGATTTAGCTATACTATTCCTAGACATATATCCAAAGGAATGTAGACAACATGTAATAGATACACCCGCATGGATTGTTCTGCCCAGGATGGCTTCAAATCACAATCCTCAGCCTCATGAGTAGCTAGGATTATAGGTTTAAGCCATCACCACCGGCTTCTATTTGTCCTTTGAGAATATACTAAAGGTTCTGTGTGTGTGTGTGTGTGTGTGTGTGTGTCTTAAGCCTCCATTGTTTATTTTTCAGTTTTAGTAGACTATTTGAACTAATTTCAATTTAACTTCAACTACATATAAAAGTTATACCAAGAACAGAAAGTTTGTCTTGAGATTCTATATCTCCCAAAGCGAAATTACTCCATGAGTGGCTTCCTAAGTACTATTATTGATGGCAAATCGAAGGTAGAGAATATCTTATTTTACCATCTCCCTGACATCCTGGAAATTATATATACAAATTATAAATAAAATATTTTGAATTGTTCTATCATTTTTAAAAAATCTTCCCCCATGCTATAACCCCTGTTTTCATTTGATTCTGATGCCCTGAATCTTGTTTTTACATTTTTCTAATTTGGGGAGGGGAAGGGAAATAACAATATGCTTAAATAAGGATACAGATTAACCCATTGTAACAATGATATGTGCAAGATACTATGTTGAAAACAAACTTTACAACTTCAGGTGTAGGGGTGGGGAGGGAGGAGTTGGAGAGGTGGGGAAGGAAGGGATGGTAGGGGAAAAACAAAGGAGGGGGTAATAATTATCTATAGGAACTGTACTCATTGCCTTATTCATGTAACTGTGTAATCCCTCTGTACAGTATCTTTACAATAAAAAATTTAACCAAGGGTCAAGCATGGTCACACATGTCTATAATCCTAATTTTAGGAGGCTGAGGCAGGAGAATTGTAAATTCCAAACCAGCTTGAGCTATGCAATGAGTCCAAGATAATCCTGAGCCACTTAGTGGGACCTTGTCTCCAAAACAAAAATTTAAATAAACAAAAACTAACAATAATTTATTAAAGAGCTTTTTATTCAGTTATAAGTAAATTTGAGACTGGTAGAAGTAGAATTTATTATAGATAAATATTTGTTTTCCTTACCACTGTAGTTTAGGCATACACAAATATTCTTTACAAACCTACACAGATGTCTATAAATTACATTTCTATGGCTTGACAAATATCCACATTAAGTTGTTAGCAGAAATTAAGATTGTAACTGATGAAAATAAATGCGGGCAATAAGAAATAGAGAAGTTAAAGTAAAAACAAAGACAATCAAAATACCATGATTAACAAATATGTATGCATAATAATAAATTTATTGGAAAAATATCAGCTCACCTTGTAATTTTGTGCTAGGTACACACAGTACCGTGTGTGAATGTGTATAGATATGTAACTGTATCTAAGAACTACTTGAGGACAAAATATTTGGAGATTTTCCATTATTCATGACATTATTGGTTACTTTCACATCATTAATGTGTGCTGACATTCTTAGGCTATTATAATATTGTGGTAAATGATGTCAAATATAAGGTAGAGTATTATTTCTACTGTAGATGAAAATATTCCAAATTATTCTAGATTTTCTTTCTTATTATTCTTTATGATATAATCTCCTGTTATGTTCTTTTTTATTGGGTGGTTATTTCTGTTGTTATTTTATTCATCTTCATAAATTTAGAACTTCTCAAAATTGAAAATTAAATTTTATCTTTACTTATTACCTTAAAATTTGACTTAAGTAATGCCCAAAAAAGATAAATTATTATCATTAGATTGACAATTTGATAGTAAAGATGAAGTTTTAAAGAAATTAAACTTTATATTAACCTTATTTTATGATCTCACATATTTATTTACCCTGGCACAAAGGGGAATTCATTAATAGAAAGAAATTTTTATCACAAATTATCTTCATTATGTAGAAAACATTCAAATCTGTATCACACCTTTGATATGGTAAAAGCCTACTGCATCCATACCATAGCTATCTCTCTACAGTTAATACAGGAAAATGATCTATGCTGAATCTTATTTTCATACCATATATCTAAGCTCTTAGCAAATTTTAAAAATTCTCTGTTCAAAATACATCCAAAATGCCCTTCATTGTATTTCCATCACTATCATCTTGGTCAAAGTCATCTCCAATTCCTACCTAAAGAATATAGGGGACTACTGTTTTCAACTTTCTCCTCCACTTAATATTTGCAACATGGAATTTACTGTGATACTTTCAGCACAGGACAAGTGACAAGACCACTTATCTTCTATCATTCCCACTGCCCAGTGTTACCCTACATCAATCCTAAAGGCTTCCAAATACCAAGACGTCCATGCCACAGCCTTCTTCACTCTCTGGATTCACCTGCCATTCTCTCCGTTAGCCAATGAACTACAGACATATAGACAATATTTCTTCTCTTATGAACAACAGGTACATTCTGTTTTTTTATTTTTATTATCTTTAAGCAGTTGTACAAAAAAGTTGCAATTTAATAAAGCAGTTGATGAAGACAATATAGCTTGATCAGTGTCGCCCCTTTCAACATTCTCACCCATCCCTTCTCTTCCCACCCTTCCCTTACCCTTCTTAATTTTGGAAGATGAACATTGAATTATTGACTGCAATCTCCCCCTTCTCCTTTTCTTTTTCTTCTCCTTTTCACTCATCTACTCCTTCCCCCTTGAAGTCACCCACCCCTTTCAAATACCTGCTTCCTGGTGTCCGGTTTTGCTGAACCTTGATTTTGCCTTTCTAAGGAATTACACTATTTAAGTTCTTTCTTGACTCTATCATATCTCAGTTAATACATTTGAACATACTTGTATACCACCTAGCATATTTACCTACAAGTTTATAATCTAAATCTAGCTTCCACATACAAAGGAAATCATGCATGTTTTTTTTCTTTCTGGGCAGGCATTCTCTCTTGTTGCTCTTTACCTGATGCTGTTTCTGCAAACATATGCCCCATCCTCACATTTGCATAACTCACTCCCAAATTTCCTTCCTTATCTTGGTCAAGTGCCACTTCTTAGAAAAGCCTTTTACTAATAAAACCATACAAGCGTTGTTCACACTACCTATTTTTACCTTCCACGATACATATTACCTCAGGGAGAGATTTAATGATTCATATGTTTATTGTCTGACTCCTTATCTGAATCATGTCCTCCTGAGTGGCCTCAGGGATTCTTTGCACTGCTGTATAATTGGCAACTTATTATTTTCTCAAAAAATAATCTAGAATGATTATTATAATCAGTGAATGAATGAATGAATAATGATAGAGTCTTAATTGGGGTCATATGAATCAAAACCTAGTTATAAAACAGAACTGCTGTAATAAAGTGTAAGACATGTATTTATTACAGATTAGAAAATAAATCGTAATATGACATAGGACCTCTTTCTTTAGTTGAGTGTCATGAATGATTTGCTTTAGGCAAACAGTTTCAGCTTCCTCCTAAAGACTCTGTCCAGAGCCAACATCACTTCTTTATTTCTAAGGGTATAGATTAGGGGGTTCAGCACTGGAGTGATTGTTGTGTGTATGATGCCCACTAACCGTTGCTCTATAAAAGATGCTGCAGCAGTAGGCGGTATGTAGGTGAGTCCCACAGTACCATAAAAAAGAGACACTACCATAAAGTGGGAGGCACAAGTGGACATCGCCTTCCGGAGAGCATTACAGGACCGGTTCTTCAACAGAAGAAAGACAATAATATAGAAGTAGGAAAGGAAAGTGAGTAAACAGGCCATCATGGCTATGATGCAAGTGACAATAGAAATGAGCCACTGATTGATCCTTATGTCACCACATGCCAATTCTAAGAGGGGCTTGACATCACAGAAGTAGTAATTGAGTTTCTGAGAGTGACAGAATGACAGACGTGCAGTCATCACAGAATGAATCAAGGCATAGAAGAAGCTGGTGATCCAAGCCATAACTGCCAACAAAACACACAGCTGGGAGTTCATGATGAGAGGGTAGCGGAGTGGGTTGCAGATGGCCATGAATCGATCAAATCCCATAATGGCTAGCAAAAGGGACTCGGTACAACCCAGAAAGTGAAAGAAGTGTAGCTGAGTGATACAGCCTTGGAAGGAAATGGTCCTGTGGCTGGAAAGAATGGTGGACATTAGCTTGGGCAGTATCACTGAAGCATAGCAAATATCCAGACAAGAAAGATTTCCCAAGAAAAAGTACATGGGGGAGTGCAGTCTTGGCTCTGAGATGACAACCACCAATATGGCCCCATTTCCAAGCAGGTTTATCACATATAAAATGAGGAAAACCATGAAGATTACAGGCTGTAGCTCTTCAACATAGGTCAATCCCAGCAAAAGAAATTCACTCACTGTGGTGAGATTCTCCTTTGATTTGGGGAGAAAAAAAATGAGGGCCATTAATATTCAGCAGGCTTTGGATCCCTACAACAAAATACCTGCCATAATCAACTTATGAAAAAAAGATTGGTTTTGTCTCATTGCTTCCAAAGTTTTAGTCTATACTGGCAGGGAGGAAGCAGAGAAATATACTTATGCACTAACTGACTCTTCTTTTTCTGCTTTTATACTATCTGAACTCCATGTCTATGGAATTATGCTACTGATATTCAGGTTAAGGCTTTCCCCCTAGTTAATTCTTTCAGTAAATACCTTCACAGACATAGCCAGAGGTAGCTTTACTATTCTAAAAACTTCTCAATCTACTTAAATTGACAGTCAACAATAATTATCACATGGACCTCAAGAATGAAACTTAGCTTATAAGACAAGTGTCTACACGTGTATATTTATTAAACACTCCTAACAGTCAAGTCATGTCAATCTAGAGACCTATCAACGGACATATAGATAAATAAAATGCTATATATGCATGTAGATCTATATCATATCTATGTGATACATACATACATGCACAATAGAATATTAGTCAGTCATAAAGAAAAGCAAAATTAGAGAAAAATTGATAAACTAAAGATCATCACGTTAAGTGAAATAAACCCAACTCAGAAGGAAAAGTACCATAAAATTTGACTTAAATGTATAATCTAGATTTTTAACCAAAAAAAAAGATATGAAAAAAGAAAGGAGGTTATTCCAGAGAGAAGGAAGAAAAGAACAAAAGATTAATTGGGAAGTGAATATGTATGAATTAAATAAGATACATATACAAATAGAAAACATCACATTGAAATCTACTACTTAACTAAAATTAATAAAAATTATTGACCATCACAACAAGTAAATATGTTCTGGCATAAGGTATAAGTAAGTGCATCATCTCAAATGGTAGGAGGATAATCTATGATAAACAGCATGATTAAGAATGGCAGAATTAAACTTATTTATAGCATAATTAAAGAAAACAATAATATATGTTAGATTCTGGACCAGTTTGGTATTCAACATATCAAAGTAAAAAGGATACACAGCATACGGAGTTCAACCAAAAATGGAGCTCTTACGGATTAAAAGCAAATTTTAAGAAAACACACATACAAAAACGAGAGATAGGGATGCATGGATACAAAGTCGCAGGTACAAGTTCAGGAGGATTAGTATACAGTAGAGTATAGATAATAATTATGTTCTGTACATTTCAAAGTGATAAAAGAAGGTATCTTTAAAGTTCCACCTGAAAGAAACGATGAATATTTGGGGAGATAAATATGTTAACTTCATTTAAATATTACAAAAGCATTAAAATGAATGATGTGGTTCTGTGTATGTTACTTAGCATTTTTCTGACATTTAACTTCAAAACACACATATGTAAATGCAACTACTGTATACTTATTTTATTTTTTAAAAAACTTATTGACTACATCAGGAAATTCCCAAATTTTCCAGCTAATGAATATGCCATAAGCCAACTTGTTCTTCCATTTTATAAATTGTAAAATTTTTACAATTTATAGTCAAAGACAATTTTCAGGTACTTTTATTCCCCAACAAAAAAAAACTTCAATCTTTTCCCATGAAAACTATTTCTAATCTAATCTCTTTTTGTTCTATCTGCTATTTATGTTCATTTATCCTTTTGATTTTGTTCTGACATACCTCGGAAGGAATATATCTGTTTTCATAGAAACTTTGAAGAATTAAGTTTTGATGCATTGATTATATCTTTTAATAAAATTAATAGACACTTTGTATCATCACAAAGCTTCATAGGACAGCCTTCATATATCTAAGTGCAGCAACCAATGACAGAAGTCTTGTCTTTGTTTCTATTATAAATGGAAAATAAACACACTGAATCCCCTGTGACTCTCCACAGTGGTGTCCCAGGTGTGGCTGTCTTGGGATTTCCTCTCAAAGGTCTTGTTAGCTCTGCTTTTCTGTCATCATAAATATGTGTTCATCTTATGGTATAATTATCAGAAAACTTGGTTATATTTAATTAAATTGCACTTGCGCACAGCCTTATTTTGTTCCCTGAAAATAGATTGGAAGAGAATCTGCATAAAGGAAAGGACTCCTCTATTCCCCTTGGGAAATCTAACAATTGATACTTACACAATAAATCATCACTTACAGAAACATGGAAAATCAAAAAGAGATAACTTTACTCAGAAGCTTCTAGACACATAAAAGTTATATGAATTAGTTAGTATGGCCATCCAAACCTGAAGTTCCAGCTAGTAAGGACATTAGAGGCAGGGGATTGTGAGGTTGAGATCTGCCTGGGCAAAGTTAACAAAATACAATCTAAAAAAAATTAAAAACCAAGAGAAACATTCTAAAATTCAAGGATGTATTTTCTGGATTCTTCAGTTTCCTTCTTCAAAGCTTCATGCTTTTCAGTGTAAAGGCTTTAAATCTCACTAGTTAATTTTTACCTAGCTAGCATGAATGGAATTGTTCTCCTGATTTCTTTCTCAACCTATTATTCATTGTTGATATATAGGAAAGCTACTGATTTTTTTTTTGGGGGGGGGGGGGGGAGTCCGGGCATGGGACCTGAACTCTGGGCCTGGGCACTGTCCCTCAGCTCTTCAGCTCAAGGCTAGCGCTCTACCACTTGAGCCAAAGCGCCACTTCCAGCTTTTTTTCTTTTTGCTTATGTGGTGCTGGAGAATCGAACCCAGGGCCTCATGCATACAAGGCAAGCTACCACTGAGCCACCTTCCCAGCCCCAGCTACTGATTTTTATATGTTGATCTTATATCCTGCTACATTATCAACTGTTTTTCAGGTGTAAGATCAGAATCATGGTCTTCCAAGCACAGGATCACATCATCTGCAAATAAGGATAATTTGGATTTTTCCTTTTCTATTTGAATTCATTTCTTTCTCTTGTCTTATTGCTTTGGCTAGGAATTCCAACACTACTGTATGTGGCATAAGAGTGAGGAGAGTAAAAACTTTTTGCCATTCCAGATGTTGCCTGTATTGTAGGTCTGTTATAGATAGTCTTTATTATTGTGAGGTACATTGCTTCTATTCCTCCTATGTTCATCAGAGCTTTTTATCATAAAAGGATTGTGAATTTTATCAAAAGATTTTTGTATATCAGTTGAAATGATCACATAATTTTCCTTGACTCTGTTTATGTGTTATATTGATTTAAGTATGTCAAACATCCTCACATTCCTGGATTGAAACTTGGTTGTTATGTAGGTCTTTCTTGTGGTATGATCCTTTAAACATATGTATTGAGCTTGGAAGAACTTTGTTTATCAAAATGATCTAAAGCTTTCTTTATTTGTTGTATCCTTATCAAGTTTTGGAATGAATGCAGTACTGGACTTCATAGAATAAATTTAGTAGTGTTCCTTCCCTTTCTATTTCATGAAAAAGTTTGAGGAATATTGGTGTTAATTCTTCTTTGACTATCTGATAGAATTTGGTAGTGAGTCCATCAAATCTTTGTTGTTGTTTTTTATTAATGCTCCAATCTTATTGCTTATTACAAATCTGTTTATATGGCTTATATTCTCATGGTTCAATTTTGGTAAATCAAATGCGTCCAAAAATTTAATCATTTCTGGTAGATTTTCCAACTTATGTGAATATGTTTTCAAAGTACTCATTCATGATTATCTGTATTTCACTGATGGTTATTTTGATATCACCTTTTATTCTCTAGTTTTATTATTTAAATCTTAGCTCAGTTATGAAAACTGAGTGAGGTAGCTGATCAGGCTTCAGGTTCACCCATACATTACAAGAAATCAATATCTGTATTTGTTTATATTATACTCTGTCCATGATAAATTTTCCATTAGCATCAGCCCTATTAGATCAAGATTTCCTGATTGTTGTTTCATTTTGCTTATTGTTGCAATAATTTCATTCACTGTATCGCTGACATCTGAGACTCTTAATCACATCTCTGAGGAAAGAGCATATCTAGTGCCAATGAGCTAACATCTTTATATTTTCAAAATTGTTTAGGGTTGAAGTTAAAAAATTTAGAGACAGAGACAGAGAGAAAATGAAGAGACAATATCATGACTTTTGACATCAACTACTTAGAATTAAACCAAATTTCATAGATTGAATGCTTAGTCTTTCACAAGATAGCTCTCATTCCATATGCCATCTGCAAGTGTAGGAGCCAGAAGTGCTCAACCCTCAACCTTGAACATCTGGCTACAAATTTAAGGATATCAGGTAACCTCTGAGATTTTATAATTTGTGAGAATGACTCAAAACTCAGGAAAGTGCTATACTTATGATTAAGTTTGGTCATAGAAACATCATACACATTAGAGTCCCATGGAAAGAAACATAGGTAAGTTGTGTGAGGGCCCAAACACAAAGCTCTTTTGTCTTCAAGATGCATAATCCTCCAGAAAATATGGGCAGTATTGCCAACTGAGGAAGCCCACCTGAGCTTTGACATCAGGCTTAAACTGAGGCTTCCTCTCTAAGCATAATTGATTTAATTATTAGTTCTGTAGCTGAAATCAAGTCTCTAGCCTACTTCCCTTCATGAAGTTCAGGCAACTATCACCAAGACTCAAAGCCTCTAATCTCTTTATCATATTTGGGAGCCCATCATGGTTCTTGTCATGAACATAAACTCAGATATGATCCAAATGATTCATGAATGTCAAAAATAATTTTGTCACTTGAGAAATTTTGGTGGTCAGAGCAGCCCCCTGTCAGGAAACTAGGACAAAAACATGACGAGTTCTTATTATATATTAACAGACTCCCATCTCTTTCAATAATCTGTACCTTCTAGCCTCCATAAAAGTTACTATGTACTTTGGGTTTATGTATAATGTACCCCACCACCATAATAATTTTTGTGTTGTGATACAATAGAATTTCTTTTGCTCATTCCTGTGATTCTTGAACCTACTGCACAACCTGATAGGCTCAAATTTTCTAACAGAAAAGAAGAACTTAAGTAAACAAGTCATTTATTACAATGAAATAAATGAATGTCTTAATACAATGCAACATTGTCTCATTTGTCCTCTTGGTGCTGTAGGCAGTCTTTAACGAACTTTATCCCAAATATTTCTTTAGAGCCAACATCACTTCTTTATTCCGAAGCGTGTATATTAGTGGATTCAGCACCGGGGTGACTGCGCTATAGATGATGGCCACCATCCGGTCCTCACTCATGGATGTGGCTGAGGCAGGGCGAATGTATGTAAAACCCACAGGTCCATAGAAAAGACATACCACCGTGAAATGTGAGGCACAAGTGGAGAGAGCTTTCTGAAGAATTCTGCAGGACCGGTTCTTAAAGAGCAGATAGCTAATAATGTAGAAGTAGGAAAGGAGCGTGAGGAAGAAAGCTCCCATGGATATGCTGCCGGTGACAACAGAAAGAAGCCACTGGTTGAGTTCTGTGTTGTTACAGGCCAGTTCCAAGAGGGGCTTGACATCACAGAAGAAGTGATTGAGCTTCCAAGAGTGACAGAAGTTCAGGCGTGCAGTCATGACAGAATGCATCAGAGCATAAAAGAAGCTGATCATCCAGGCTACAGCTGCCAACAGAACACACAGCTGAGGGTTCATAATGACAGTGTAGCGCAGGGGGTTGCAGATGGCCACAAAGCGATCAAAGGCCATGACAGCCAGCAAGATGGCTTCTGTGCTTCCCAGAAAATGGAAGAAATGTAGCTGAGTGATGCAGCCTAGAAAAGATATGGTCTTGTGTGTGGACAGGAGGTTTACAAGCACCTTGGGCAAGGTTACTGAAGAATAACAAATATCCAGGCATGAAAGATTTCCCAGGAAAAAATACATAGGGGAATGGAGCTTGGGCTCCAAAATAACAATTATTAATATAGCTGCATTTCCAATCAAGTTTATCAGGTAAATGATCAAGAATATCACAAAGAAGACAGGTTGTAGCTCCTGAACAGCAGTCAGGCCAAGTAAAAAAAATTCATCCACCATAGTAATATTCTCCATCATCTTGAGGAATAAATGTAAAAATAGCAATGAGGTATATTTTCTGATTTTTTTTCTTTCACCTTGTTATTAAGTGAAAGGAGCTTACTTTTTAGAGGAATCTAGGGGTGAGCTACAGTTTAAAGAATGTTTAGGAACAGTAAAGTTAATTTACTCATGAAAAAATCAAGAAAAACCAATGTACCTGATCAATGCTGACTTGGTAAAATGGTATTAGATTAATTAAAGCAGTGGGAATAGATAAAGAGCACTTTTTATAAGTAGAATAGTAGGAGCATAACTTTCAAAAATAACATTTGCATTCAGGTTTAGACAACTCTAAAACATACAAAGCAAATAGTTGCCCAATTTATGGTTTTAGACTCTGATGTAGTCCTGGTAAATCATTCTTTTTTTTTTTTTTCATTTTACCCGAGATGTTAAAATTCAACAGGAAAGCCACCCATTCCTATTGACAATCTAAAACTTTGGAGAAACAGAGATAAAACCCACAAACCTCAAATATTATGTAAGTAGATGGAAGATATAATAAAATTTGCACTAGTACCACATGGCAGTGAAGCCACAGGTATACTTGAGAGAACTGAATTGGTGATAAATTCTGGCAAGTTTTAAAATTGACAAGAATAAAGAATAGTCAAATTCACAATCATAATGAGAAATTTTAACATACCCCTATATACATAACATCAGCCAGAAAGTCACTACGGGTCTAAAAATCTGAACCTATTTCACAAATTTTTAATACATAAAGAACATCAAACTCAACATGAATTCCTGATATTGCTAATTACCCAAAACACAAAATCAAAAATAAAATGTATCTTTTTAAAATTTTTCAAAAGATTGAATCATTCAGTGTTCTTTGTCACAACAGAATTAGAAAAGAATAAGAAATAGATGTCTTCTTTAAAAACTCACTAAATCCTTCAAGCATTGTATACTTAATAATTCCTAGATAACAGGAGAAATACAAAGAGAAATTAGAAAATATTTTCAATGCTTAAAAAGATAAGATACATTAAAATTTTTGACATATAGCCAAAGAAATAAACAGAAAAATTATTGACCATAATCATTGACCTATGTTAGAAAAGAGGAAATGGAAAACCACAAAGAAATGACAAATATTTAAGTGGCATATGCTAATTACCTTAATTCTATCATCACCTAATATGTTTAACATCATATTATACATAAATATGTACAATTATTACATATTTAGTCAGATGTAAATGATGAAAATAATAATTGGAATCATTAAATGGAACACAAAAATGCAATAAAATTCAAGTTAAAGCCAGTACTGAAAAAGTTTACAAAAGTGGTAAATTCAGTGAGAATATACATTACTAAATTAAAAATAGTATTATCATCCAAGACATGGTCACAAGAGGTTTTTCTTGGTTGTTGTTTTTAATGTACTACATGATTGATTTTTTCTTTTGTGTTTTTCCCCCTATGGTTTATCCCCTGTTGTCACTGTATGTGAGTTTGGTACTCTGGGTATTGTTTATATTTTATCTGAATTAGAGAAGGGAAGGGGAACAACAAAATGGTGAGACAAAGGACAAAGGGAGAACCAATGCAACAGTGATACTCACATGACAATACGTTGGAAATGATCTCGCACAACTTGGGGGGGGGGGTTGGGAAGAGAGAAAGAGAGAGAAAAATAAGGGAGAAATAACAAGTTGGACGAGAAATGTACTCACTACCTTACTTATGTAACTGTAACCCTGCTGTACATCACCTTGACAATAAAATTAAAATTAAAAAATAATATTATCAGATTCTATCAATGTCAAAATTTATAACATCATTACAAACAAATGTTTTGACAATGAACTTGATAATTAAATTTTAAAATTACCTCAATCCCAAACAACTCTTAAAATCTCCGGGTTGAAGAAAGAAAATTTGAATTGTTTGATATTTACATAAGAAACTGAAGCTATTATTTAAAACTTTCCCCAAAAAGGGCTGGATGCTGGTAGCTCATGCCTATAATCCTTGCTACTCAGGAGGCTGAGATCAGAAGGGTCACTGTCAGAAGCCTACTTGGGTAGAAAAGACCATCTCCAGTTAATTAGCAAACACCCAGGCTGAAGGCATGGCTCAAGGGGCAGGGCATTCCAGCAGTGAGCAAGCAAACTGAAGGAAAGCAGGAGGCCCTGAGTTCAAGCCCCATAATCTGAAGAAGAAGAAAAAAGATACACAACAATTACAGGTTTTAATGGTGAAGTCCACCAAATAACAGTAACTTACATAAAACTTCAAAGAAAGAAAAAGTACACACTTTTTAATTTCTTTTATAAGGCAAGGATAGTCTTTACACTTATAAGAAAGAACTTAACAGGAAGAAAAATCACACATAAATATAAATGAGTAAGAACAAGCAATGTCTAAAAGGAAAGTCACAACAAAAGGAAATGTATTTTAAGACAAAAGGTAATTTAATATTTGAATAGTAATTAATAGATACATAATAGATCCAGGCACCCTTGGCTCACAACTGTGATCCTAGCTACTCAGAAGGCTGAGTTCTGAGGATCATGGTTCAAAGTGAGCCCAGGGAAAGTCTGAGACTCTTATTTCCAATTGATCACCAAAAAAGCCAGAGGTGGAGCTGTGGCTCCAGTGGTAGAGCACTAGCCTTGAGTAAAAACATGTCAGGGACAGCACCCAGTCCCTGAGTTCAAACCCTAGGACTCTCTCTCTCTCTCTCTCTCTCTCTCTCTCTCTCTCTCTCTCTCTCTCTCTCTCTCTCTCTCTCTCTCTCTCTCTCTCTCTCTCTCTCTCTCTCTCTCTCTCTCTGTCACACACACACCCACACACAAATCTCCTTGTCCTTTGAGTCAAAGGTTATTTCAAACAGGCCCCATTTTTCCATTTTTCCTTAGCTACTTTCTGCAGTTCTTACCTTTATTAATCATTCTAAGTCTCTGGATGCAAATAGGTCATCTGTAATCCTAGCTACCCAAGAGATTAACATCTGAAGGATTGAGGTTTGAAGCCAACCCCAGGCAGAAAAGTCTGAGAGAGTCTATCTCCAGTAATCATCAAAATGTCAGGCTGGAGGGTTGGCTCAAATGGTAACAAGCCACTTAGGAGCAAGAAAGCCCATCAAGAGTGTAAGGCCCTATATTCACGCCCTTGTACCTACAAAGAAATAATTTTAACACTCTATAACATCAATACCAAGCATCTTAGATTCAAACTACCATCAGGTGACTTTCTCTTTCCAATATTATAGGTCTTACTTCAGCTTCTACAATCAAGTAACCTTTTTATTTAGCCCTCACTATTGTCATGCATTCCTATTTCTCTTTACTCTTCTCAAACCCAATGAAGAATAAGGGTTAAGATTGCTCTCTTGAGAACTAGGAATGTGGCTTAGTTGTAGAGTGCTTGCCTAGCATGCATGAGGCCCTGGGTTCAATTCCTCAGTATCATATAAATAAAATAATTTTTTAAAGATAGCTCTTTGAATGCATCCTTATATCCGCTGGCCAACTTGTGCTTCATGTCCTCACCTGGAAAATCCTTTTAAAAAATAAAGACTATTTACTGTGCATCTATACTTCCCTGATAAGCATGAGTGAAGGAAAATAGACATGCACATTCGTCTCTATTTAAATTCATTAATTCTCATCTGCAGTGAAATCTTGTAGATATTATGGACTCACCTGCTTACTCAGACACCAAACAGGCCTGTCTGAAAATGCTAGCAGCAAGACCACGGCAGGACACACCACATTGCTTGCCAAAAATCTCTGGATGAGCTGACTGAAGATGTTTCCATGTGAGAGCCAATCTTCAAATATTAAAAGCCTATTTCTTCAACTATGTAGATCCCAACAAAGCTAGAAAGATCCCAGATATGAAAGCTTGGAAATTTCAAACAACTGCATATTTCACTTTGTCTTGTTAGCCCATGCCTCTAACTCTTCATTCCTATTCTCTCTTAGGCAGCACATTATGTCTGAAACCTTGAAACAATACAACAGACAAAAGGGAATATCTACAAGTTTCTTGCTGATATAACTACCCATGGCCTTGCAACTGTGCCAGTTATATGAATTACATATAATGATTTAGTTATGTATGAAGATCACTCTTCCACTTGAGTGGAACTTCCTCTGTTCTTGTAAGAACAACTCCCCAATTGTTATCTCCTTCCTGTCCTAAATCATAAAATTTTTCCCTCTGGCCAGGTTCTGGTGGCTCACACCTATAATCTTAACTACTAAGAAGGTTGAAATCTGAGGATCATAGTTCTAAGCTAGCCCTGGCAGGAAACTGTGAGATTCTTATCTCCAATTAACCAGAGAGAGAAAGAGAGAAACAACAACAATAAAAAGAAAAGCCAGAAGTGGAGCTGTGACTCACGTGGTAGAGTACTACCCTTGAGCTAAAACACTCAGGGACAGTGTCTGGGACCTAAATTCAAGCCCAGCACTGGTGTTAAATAAAACTAAATAAATGAAAAAATAAGCGATGACTTACCTGTTTTCTCTCCGCCTTCACTCCCCTCTTTCCTTTATCTTTTCTCTCTTTTTAACACAACTCATCCATCTGACCACTTTATCATTCTCTCTATTGAAGACTCATACACAATCAGACATATAATTACAACATACATGTATACTTAATCACACAGACAGCAAACCCAAAACTCTCAAAAGAGTAACTATATTATCAAACTGAAAGCTTTCTAAACTAATGACTTGTGCCATGAGCCCATATATTATTAGTTCTGTCCTCCTTTTCACAGCTTTGATTTAAATAAGTTCCCAGCAGCTAAGTTTTGTGGCACCTGCCTTTAATCTCAGCATTCTAGAGGTTGAGGACAGGCCAGTCTTGACCTTACCTTATCAAAACCATGTCTTAAAAAAATAGTTCCCCAGGTACACTAACTCACCCAATCCTGTGATCTCAATGCCATTTCATCAGAAATAAAATACTACTATAGATCATTTTTGGCTATTTAAATCAATTTGGCCTTTATTCTTCTCAAAACATACCTTAGAAATGAGTATAACTTTCCACACAATATGGTTATCCAAAAACCTGAGACCCAGATTGTTTTGTCTCAAATAAAATTAACAGAGAGAGTTCTGGATGCTCAAAGTCCCATATGCATCTTTGTTACTAATATCCTGTGTCTATGTGTAATATTGAA
The DNA here is from genome assembly GCF_024711535.1 of Dipodomys merriami. Lineage (NCBI taxonomy): Eukaryota > Metazoa > Chordata > Mammalia > Rodentia > Heteromyidae > Dipodomys > Dipodomys merriami. Next base: position 12,754,032 of record NW_027202937.1, on the reverse strand, counting down.
CCTCAGAAAATCTCATCTTGTATTTTGGACAGAGAAAAAACAGCTGAAAACTTCCCAAGTGGCAGGACGGGCATTATGATCTTGGGATTTCCTTTTCTCTCCATAGAGTTATTCGCTCCATATTTCTCTTCCCCTAAGTATCATTTTATTTATTCCCTTCTTTTGTTCTTGGGAAGCCACTACACTGCTATTAAAAATAATCAATCTTGACAGACTGCTTTGTTGATAATGAGGGGGGAAAAACATCTGAAAGAGAAACCACATCTCGTACCTTTGAGAAATCTAACATTTAGTGAATGCAAAAAGATAATTTAGAGCAACATAATAAAAACTAAAAATAATCAATTATAAGCTGGGTTCTACAGACATTTTGATGGAAAGATTTGGAAAAATTATGGTAAAACAGGGAAGACTGAACAGTAGAAATGAATTTGTTTAATTTATGTGTATAAGATTAGTTTTAGAGACTTTCAGCAGAAGCAACTTCATGTATGTATTAATGCATTGTAATAATGCTATTGTAATAATGCAACACATCTATTGTACTATTGTACTATTATGATTTGTAGTGTTTCCAAATTTAAATAGAGAAAATATTTCCATATATAGGTATTCCAATTCATCAACAACTAACAGTCTTATGACTTGTTAGAATTCCTGCCATACCAGACTTGTTTGCAAGCTTCTAAAGCTGTTTTCCTGTCTTTGGGGTCTTTTTCCTCCACTTCCTCAAATTTCATTGTAATGTGTCTTGGTGTGGGTCTGTTCTATCATTGTAAGAACAGTAAACCCCTGGAGAAGGCCATGAAAAATGTACATTTTTCCAGGTAAACTCACAAATTTTTTTGAGATTTTCCAATCATTCTTAATAGTCTTTATTTTTCGTGGGGAGGGGTACTTGTAAAAAGTTTGGTTTCTTTTTTTTTTTGTCAGTCATGGGGCCTGAACTCTGGGCCTGGGCGTTGTCCCTCAGCTCTTCAGCTCAAGGCTAGCGCTGTACCACTTGAACCACAGCGCCACTTCTGGCTTTTTCTGCTTATGTGGTGCTGAGGAATCGAACCCAGGGCCTCAAGCATGCAAGGCAAGCGCTCTACCACTGAGCCACCTTCCCAGTCCAAAGCTTGGATTTCTTGAGTAATAGCCTGGTGTCCTTACTATTCCAGTATGTCTGCTAATTTTCTCCACTTGTACAACTCCATGAGTCTTCCAACTTATCTATTGAATTGTTGATTTACAAATTTCTTAAGTTTCCAAGATTTATTTTTGTTATTCTAGTATAGAATTTTGTAACATTCTCTGCCTGTTTTTCTCATTTGTTTCTTATCTTTCTCATATGTTTTAGATACTGGGAATAGGTCTGTGGAACTAAGTTCTCCTGGTTCTCTGCTTGCATGATTTCTATAAGCTTGTTCTCACAGCACTTAACTCAGTAGTGACTTTTTATTCATTTTATAACTTCTACTAAATGTGCATCTCCCTCTAGTGCAAGGGTCCCATTTCCCAGGATCTTGCCTTCACTCTTTACTGATTCTTGGCTATCTAGTAGATGGGATGATTATCTGGTCACACTAGATGATGGGCTATAATTTTGGTTGAGACACTGAAATCCCTCAATCCCTTGACATCTTCCTGAGCTCTGATCCTAGAAGCGTCCTCTCATAGAATTCTAGGATATTGGAATAAGTTCCTTTGTATTTAGTGGGATTAAAAGTCAACCATCACAGAGATCAATGGAAGATGAGTCAACATGGCCCAGGGAGAAAAATCCCCTGGTCCCGCCCCATGCTCTCCAAAGCTTTGCTTGATTTCCTTTTCTCTATCTTTACAAAAGAATCCTATACTGAGCTCCTCATGGTTTTGCCTCAGGGGTACATTTTCCTCTCTCCTTACAACACATGGTATTATTACCTGACTCATACTATCTTGTCATCCATAGCTATCATTATTATATTTATTGTAGCATTTAGATTGCTGTCATTCTTTTACTTCTTTAAATCTTTGAAAATATATCTTAGAGAGTATGTGTAGTGCCTACCTAGAATAAATTCCTAGAGAATGAATCTGCATAAAAATGGGAGTATATGTAAATTGTTGATGCTATTTGCAAAAGTTCCTTTCAGAAATATCATTGTTTATACTAGGCACTGGTAGTGCACACCTATAATACCATGATCTAAAGATCATGGTATGAAGCCAGTCCAGGCAGGAAAGTCCATGAGACTATCTCCAATTAACCACCAAAAAAAGCTGGAGTGGAGCCACAAGTGGTGAAGTACTAGCCTTGAGCACAAAAATGCCAGAGCAGCACCCAAGTCCTGAGTTCAAACCCCAGGACAGGTACAAAAAAAATGCATTGTACTCACAAAGTGACGTGTGGAATGGAATTGAAAGCCCTTTGTATAACTACTTAAGGATAATAAGATTTAAAACACAATTACCAATAAATCTATACATATAAAGGGAAACATTTGATAATGAGACTGGAGCATGGTAGACAAGTAAAGACTAGAGTTCAGGGTGTGTAACAATAGCATGGAGCCAATATTTGAAAGATCAGATAGAGGCAAAGAGCTTGGATTTAGAGAACTAAGTACCCTTGACCTAAGAAATAAAAACATACCAGAGCAGTGAACAGAAAGTAGAACAAGAAAAACATCACTTTTGACTAATTCCACCAAAAAAAAATCAACCAGAGCTCTCTCTTATTCTGTTTTATTTATTTATTTAAAATCATTTTTAAGCATGACTTGCTTATCCAAAAGTCATTCTTAGGTCTTAGTTAAGTAGGTAACTTTAGTGTAACGTGAAGATTTTCGTTTGGTAGACTAATAAAAGCACAAACCAAGAGGTAGCTCACCTTAGAAGAAGCAATTTTAACAAGAACAGGTAAATTAACAAATGCCTTCACACATACAGAAACAAGGGTGTCATACAGACGTAAGCTTCTGATTCGCGTTTTAACCTTATATATTAGAAATATTTGATAACATACAAAATCTTAAGAATAAAACAGCAATGATACCAGGCACTCTTCACCCAAATTTACCATCTGCTATTAATATTTTGCCATATTTGTTTTATTATTGAAATTAACGTTTAATTCCTAGGAATTTGTTGCTAGCAACAACTAGATAGTATTACTAAACAAAACATTGTTATTAAATAAGTTATCAGATCATAGACTAACTTTTTTGATAATATACTTCAAGGGAAATTAGATTTGAAAGTAGCTATTTTTTCTGCCACAGTTCTCAAGCCCTTTCTGATGTCCTTATTCCTCAGCGTATAAATTATGGGGTTTAGCATGGGAGTGACAACACTGTATAATACTGAGATCAACCTGTCTTTGGCCAGGGAGTAAGATGAGATGGGTCTTCCATACGTGAAGATGGCACTGCCAAAGTAGAGAAGGACAATGAGCAAGTGGGAGGCACATGTAGAAAAAGCCTTTTTCCTCCCCTTGGAAGAATGGATTTTCAAGATGGTAGAGATGATATAGATGTAGGAAAGGATAATGCCCAGGAAAGGAGTCCATCCAATGAAGACTCCAAGGAAGAGTATTACCAACTCATTAACAGAAGTGTCCCCACAAGACAAGACCAGCAAAGGTGGGATGTCACAGAAGAAATAATTGATTTTGTTATTGCCACAGAAGGGCAGACGGAACGTCATGACTGTGTGCACCACTGAGTTCAGGAAACCACAAACCCAGCAGGAGGCTGCCAGCTGGCTGTACAGGGCCTTGTGCATGATGACTGAATACCTTAAAGGCTTGCAGATTGCAATGTAACGGTCATAGGCCATTGTTGCCAGCAAAAGACACTCTACACCAACCAAGGAAAGGAATGCAAAAAACTGAGTTACACAGCCCCCAAAGGAAATGCTTTTCTTCTCTGAGAGGAGATGCACCATCATCTGGGGCACATTGGTGGTGGTGTAGCAGATGTCTAGAAAAGCCAAGTTCCTCAGGAAAAAATACATGGGGGTATGTAGTCGAGAGTCCATCAGTGTCATCAAAATAATGAAAGTATTTCCTCCAAGGGTACACAGATAGATCATAAGAAAGGTGGTAAATAGTAAAAATTGCAGATGATTTAAGTTGGAGAATCCCATGATGATGAAGACAAAGAAAGAGGTTTGGTTTTCTCCTTCCATGATGTTTAATCTTGAAGACTAAGAAAGAAGCAGCACCAATTGCAATATTCAAGGGCTGGAAGAGTAATAATCTAGAAAACACAAGAAAAATATAGCTGTTATATATGCAAAAATGTTACAGTGAAACTTATTGAGATCCATTAGGGAAGTATGGGACAAGGGAAAAGGAGAAAAAGGATGAGACTTATTGAGGCACATTGCACATTTGGACATGCCAAGATGAAATCTTCTTGTACAGCTAATTGAGGCTAATACAAAAAGGAAATATAGCTGTTGTAAGTAACATGACTATTGTGTATAGCTTTTATACTCCATGACAAATCCTGGTAAGATGTAACATCATTACATTTAAACAGTTTTAATATTTCTGGTGGGATACAACTTTTAAGAAATATGAGAAACTTCATGAGGAAAAATTGACTATTGAGAAGATCACACGCAATGCCAGGGATGTGTGTGTAAATATGCGGTAACAGGCCCTCCCTCCATCCCCACTGCGTCTCAGAGATGATGGATAAAGATCACAATACTCAAAGTCATAGAGTTATTTGAGTCCCTCTTCTTAATGATTATTTTTTTCTATTTTAATATCATCTACTAGGCATTGTGAAGGAGATGGTGGTGGAGAAAGGGAAAAGGTGAAAAGCAATGGAATACCACAATATGGTATCATAGCCTTCAACAGACTTAATAAAACAAATGAAAGTGTGTGTCTTGGGACATATATCTGCCTGCATGAATTTGAGCTCAGCAGTGAGGATGCTATCAATGGGTCTGTTTGCTGGAACCACTTCTATATACTTAAGGAAAGAAAAATCACATTGTTTAACTTCCAAGTTTAGTGACATAACATATTAAAGAGTTTGTCTCATTGTAGTAAGCAGCCTTTCCCAGCCTGTGTTCTTCCTATTATCTAAGATGGAAAGTAAATTTCATCCAAAATTTGAGGTATAATCAAAGGGCAGAACTACCTGGAGCCATGCTAAAAATAAATAAATAATTAATAGTAATAAGGCTAAAGATTCACTCGGGAAGAGAGTGCACAAGCCAATGCAAATTTATGCCACCGATAAGCAAACGATAGAATATATTAGTAACTCATTCAACATTATACAGCAGCATTATGCTATTTTACATCTAGGGATAAATATATCAGAGAAAACCATTTTAAAGTCAAGTTCTCCTCTAACTGGCAAGGTCACCAGTGCCTACTTTGGCCTCTGAACAATTATGATTATGTGGCCAGTAAATTTCTACCTTTTGAATATGCTTCTCTAGTTCTTAACTATATATACTCCAACTCCTTCAGAAACACTTCTTTCTGTCGAGAGCATAGGTGTGACTCAAACCAGGTATTCCAAATCACCATCCCACATTAGTCCCTATAATCAAAAAATATTTACCTGCTTTCTAATGAGTAGCACAACAATAGTGACAAATGAAAACAGTCAAAACAATAATGGGTATGTGCTGACTTAAATTCTTAATTACATAACAATGTCAATAATCTTCATGAAATGGACATTAAGTCATCTATTGTCTGTGGCTTTCCTCCATATTCCAAGTTGCCAGAGTACTTAGTGTTCCTTCAGACTAATTTTCTGTTTGTTGAGTGGAGCAGGATTGTGTTTTTAATTAAATCTATGTTCTAAGTTAGAATACCTGTTGTTTTTTGCTTTACACATACAGAACCTATTATCTACACATGGTCAGATGTAAGAAGAACAATAGAGGAAATATTACAGAAATTGAAATTAAGGCTAAGAATGACAATTTTTTCAGATTGAGGGGTAACTTCACAGAAGTTTGAATCACTTCACAGTAGCCATATATAAACTTTCCATGAAGGAAAACCCTCCAGAGGTCACTTCAGCTTCAGTCCTTGCCTGAATTCATTGTGGTGGAGAATTTATGGAAATTCCAAAGAAATAATATTTACAAAAATTTAGGCCAAATACTAAAGAAAAGCATAAACTGTCCTCCAAAACGTCTACCAACATTGAAAGGAGAAATTTAATTCATGAACACTGAAGTCCCATTTCAAAGAGTGGTTTTACTTTGGTTGTCTGACCCACTGTGATTCACAGAGTATTCAAACTAACAGATAAACAAAAGTCTGTGACAAAGTACTTTCCATTCATCAGTGAATTCTCTAGAATTGACAAAATTACACATACATATTGAAAAAGTCACAAATAAGACAGAAATCCTATAGACCCTGCCTTAAGAGCCTTTATCTGCTTCCCTGATCTCTATCTGCTTTCCAACATCTGAATTCTGATGCACTGCTAACCATGGGTATTTGTGTTCATCACACTGTCTCTCCTGGAACTTAAACTTGAGGAATCTACGATTGCAATTTGGAAGAAACTTGTGGAAAAAATCAAGACCAGCCACTAAAATTCTCCCATACAATTGCTCTGCTAACTGACAATTCAGTCCAACTCTGAACTCTGCATGAACAGATACTATAAACCCTGCAAAAATAGATCATTCTGGGCTGGGAAGGTGGCTCAGTGGTAGAGTGCTTGCCTCATATGCATGAACCCTGGGTTTGATTCCTCAGCATCACATAAACAGAAAAGGCCAGAATTGGTGCTGTGGCTCAAGTGGTAGAGTGCTAGCCTTGAGCTGAGAAACTGAGGGACAGCACCCAGGCCCAGAGTTCACGCCCCATGACCAACAACAACAACAAAAAAATAGATCATTCCATTTATAGATGAGTCCAAGAGTTAGAACTTTCACCCATTATGATTTAATTTTAATCATTGGCAGGATGGCTAAACTCAAAACTCTTCTTCCTACTAGCTTTATCAACACTAAAAATGTCCAAGTTCTCCACCCACTTACCAGCTGTTACTTAGTGGCCACTAACAAGTTGTGAAACTCCTCCTCCCTAAATTAAAATAATGCAAGTACCAGATGTGGTCACTCACTACGTAGCCTTGTGTGTGGTACATAATAATAACAACATGGTTGGTATTGCTATTGCTTCATATTGGTCTCCCTCTGCTGTAAGTAATATTTGTTCCCACTTTGCCATAAAAGATTTGACTTTGTGAAGTTCTGACTCTCCAAACTACACAGATACATTGATTTTATGTTTTTCTCATACGCACAGACTTGATAGCTGTCGTGATACCAAAGCATATCACAGTGGAACTTTTTTAACTTTTTGTTGCCACAAACAGAAAGATTTGTCCCTGCTTTTAAAAGTTCAAATAATTATCAGAGCAGGTTAAGCCAATATGTTGGGAAGACAGACATCTTTCTTATAGCGAAAAGTTAGCACATTGAGGAAAGTGCACAGTTCACACACACATGGCCTGAATCACATACCCAGAGCAAGGACAGACCTTTTGAATACTTCCCTTTCACAGGGCTCCACCAGATCTTATTTTTCTTTCTTCCCAACCAACCATACCTTCCAATTTTCCAAAACCTAGTTGAAGAATAGCATAAATTGGAAAGATAAAGCACATGAAGATGAGCAAAGAGGAGAAGGAGGAGGAAGAAAAGAATAACATCTTGCCTATAGTAGAAATGAGGGCCCAGAAGCAGATGATAGATTTTAAATTCTCAGAGCCTGGTATGGGGCTACTTTATGGGCCATTTTGTTTTATGGAGTGGTAGAACCATTATCCCTACATTTTTATGCTATCAGAAGTACTTAATGAGAGCCAAGCATCCCTAGCTGTGCACCAATGCTCTGAGAGTTGGAGACCAGGACACACTGCTTCAGGGAGTTGAAAGAAAAATCTCAAGTGGCCTCAATGATTCTTCATGGTTTCTTCGTGGAGGACCTAAAATCCTTTATTCAGTCCTCTTCTTATGTTTATTTGCTACCTCCATCCAAGTGCTACTACAAACAAAATGAGGCCTCCATAAAATTTGAAACACTTCAGGGTCACAGAGGGTGAAAGACATCTGTTAGGTAAATGTCTCCCCCTAATCTCACATGCAAATTAGAAAACTCTTCTGAAAACTGAATCTAACAACACATCAAAAAATGTATGCCTCAGAATTTAGTGGCATTTAACTAGGTATGCAAGTTGTTAGTCGATATATACAACCAATAAGTATGACCCATTACTTAACTTCTAGGTGTATACTGCAAGGAAAGGAAATCAGTATGCTGAGATTTCTGCACTCTCATGTTTATTGTAGTACTATCCTCAATTACTAAGTTATGGAATCAACCTAAGGGTCCACCAAGAGATGACTGCATTATATATAAGTAAAATTTATTATTAATTATAAATATGAATAAAAATTTCATAGTAAAACTCACCAATATATAATTTTAAAAGGAGAAAAAAGAAAAATGTGTCATATTTATATAACGAAATATTATGATGTAGCCATGAAAAGGGGTGAAATTCTGTCATTTGTGACATTAGAAGATATGATGTTAAATGAAACAAGCCAAATATTTCATGTTCCTAGTTATGTGTAGAGAATAAAGAAGCTGATCTTTAGGAGTAGACAGAGTGGTTACCACCCGGTGGGAAGATTAAAGATGAGAGGAATTAGGAAATTATTAGTTAATAAGTTCAAAAACATAGTTAGCTAAGTAGAAGAATGCTGTGTACAGTGCTCACAGTAGGATGAATATAATTAACAATAGTTTACTATATTTTTCAAACTATATTTTTCCTAATACAAAGAAACAATTAATGTTTGAAATGATACAGATGCATATTCCTCTTATCTGACCCTTGTACTTTCTATGCATACTTTCCATGCATACATTGAAAACTCACATTATGTCCATGAATATGCACAATTGTCCAATAATTTTTTTAATCTTTCTGGTGTTTATTCAGTAAATACTCAACCATCTTTGTATGAATATATATTATGATTGCTAAATTTCAGGTAAAGAAATTCATGTTTACCATCTAAATAATAGAGAATACAAGAAGAATTTAAATTAAAAGAGTGGATATATACACAGAAAAATAAAGATGTTTTTAGGAAAATTATCCAAAAACTGTTGCTTTTCTTGAAAACTTATTCTGGAGGCAAAAAAAATCATTTAGAAGTTAAAGTTAATGCACACACACACACACACACACACACACACACACACATATGTATATATATATATATATAGGTATATATCTAGAAGAAAATTACTGAGTAATACAGATGTGTTTGTCATCTTTATCGGATGCTGCAATACACTTTTTCAAAGTGATAACAACTGATTTTCTACTAGCAATACAGGAAGGTTCCAGTTGTCCTAAACCCTCACCAATATTTGCTATTGTCCTTTTTCCTTTAGCTATTTTAGTGACTATGTAGTCAGAACATTTCAAACTATTTTTAGAAAGCATTTTCAAATGCAACACATCCATTTTTATATTCTCTTTATAACTTACATGCTTACGTGTTTGCCTATTTTTTGTTTGTGTGGTCTTTTAATAATATTGATACGATTTCTTCAGAACACCACAGATGTGTAACTTGAGAAATATTTAACTCAGGCAACAGATCTGAGGATTGGGGCTGGGAAAGTGGCTGGGAAAGTGGTAGAGCATTTGCCTTGCATGCATGAGACCCTGGGTTCGATTCCTCAGCACCACATAAGCAAAAAGAAAAAAGTCGAAACTGGCGCTGTGGCTCAAGTGGTAGAGTGCTAGCCTTGAGCTGAAGAGCTCAGGGACAGCGCCCAGGCCCAGAGTTCAGGCCCCACGACCCGGCCCCCCCCAAAAAAGAAAGAAAACAAAAAGAAAAAGATCTGAGGATCACTGAGATCATTGTGAATGCTAAATTTTGTCTTGGTGAATCCTAGATGTTTCAGTAAAACAAACCTAAAGTCTAAATGCCATGAAGGACAAGTGCTGCTGTACCTTATTAGAAGACAAGGTAATTTTTTACTGATAACTGAGGTTATTTTGTAATCTCCATCCTTTTCTTAGTAGGCACCTGCCTGTTATACCTCTTTAAGAAGGGAGGGAAGAAAGAGGGAAGGGCTGAAGGGAAGGAAAAAGAAAGAAATGGAGGGCAGAGAGAAAAATAGATGGGTGATATGTTGAAAAAAATGCATGTCATATTTCAACAGTTCTGGAGCTAAACAGAGTTTGAATGATAGTTTCACAATTCATCACAGGACAAAGGGAAATTTATTTAGATCCTTTAAGCTTCAGTTTTCTTTTTTAATATATTTTTATTGTAAAGATACTGTAGAGAGGGGTTGCAGTTACATGAGTAAGGTAATGAGTACATTTCCTATCGAACATTGTTACCTCCTCCTTTGTTTTTCCCCTACAACCCCTTCGCACCCCACCTCTCCAACTCCTCCCTCCCTCTCTCCCAAAGTTGTAAAGTTCATTTTCAACATAGTGTCTTGTACATCTCATTGTTACAATGTGTTATTTCAGCTTTTTATTATTTCCTCTCCTCAATTTAGAAAAATGTATATACAAGATGCAGGGCACTAGAATCAAATACAGTAAAAGCAGGGGTAATATCTGGGGGAAGAACATACAAGAGAAACAAAAACATCACATAGTCCATTGTAAGTACATTAAAAACAACAGCAACAAAGATAAAAACCTCTTGTGTCCCTGTCTTGTGATTCATTTCACTTAGCATCATCTTATATGGTTATATGTACATGGCCTTTGACCTTTTCTACTTGTCCTAGACATATACTAGTTATTGCAGATAAGGGAAACCATGGAACCTATGTTTCTTTGGGCCTGGCTTATTTCACATATATATATATCACATTTTCTTGATCCATTCGTCTACTGAGGGGCTTCAGTTTTCTTATGGTAGGATTGAAATAAAGAAATCTTGTCGCTGGGCTATTCTGAGAATTAAATGTTAGGAACTTAGAACAAAAGCCTACACTTAAAGTACATGTAATAAATGTTATCTATTTGTATTGTGTTTGCATAGACAACAACAAGGAGTGATTAATGTGATTCATATGGAATAAAAGAAGCATCAACAATAAACTATGAACATCTTTTATTATATTTTCATAGATGAAAGATACAGACAGTTGGCCATAGAGTTATTCAGACCATTTTTTATTGTTATTGTAAGAGTGATGTACAGAGGAGTTACAGTTACATAAGTCAGGTAATGAGTGTGTTTCTTTTTTAACAGTGTCTGTCACCTCTTCCCTCGTTTTCTCCCAGTTTTTCCCTCCTGACCTCATTTTCCCACAAGTTTTATAGTTCACTTACAACATGGTGACTAGTGAGACAGAAAGTTTTATTATCTCATGGTTCTAGCAAGAATTGAAGGTACACATTTTTTAAAAAAAAAATCAAACAACATCATGCTACTAAACAGAGAATAATATGTACTTTTGAATCCAAAAGTAGACAAAATAAATCAGGGCTTTAAAAAAAAGTAAACATTCTCTTTATTTTTCTTCTTTCTTTGCTATTCATTAAATCCATAGAAATAAATAAGTAGAGTATTATTAGTATTGTTTTGGTAATGATCAATAAAACATACTGCTTTAATTTTCATTGTCAATTTTCTTTTCCATTTTCAATTTCAAATTATATTACAAGGGAGATAAGAAAATAGATCTATGCTTTTTTTTGGGGGGGGGCAGTTCTAGGGCTTAAACTCAGGGCCTACATGCTGTCCCTGAGCTTTTGTGCTCAAAACTAGTGCTCTTCCACTTGAGCCACAGCTCCATTTCCAGCTTTTCTCATAGTTAATTGGAGATGAATCCCATAGCTGGCTTTGAGCCACAGTCCTCAGGTGTGAGCCTCCTCATTAGCTAGAATTACAGGTATGAGCTACTGGCTCCTATCTCTACTCTTAGAAAGCTCTGCTTTCTTAAGGAATAAAAGGAAAATTGTCTAAGGGAATATAGTAGGTATTGTGCCTTACTCTGCCCATGATTCTCAACTTAAAGAGCAGATGAAGAAAAAAATTGAAGAAAAAAAAAGAAACAGGTGGCTCAGTGGTAGAGTGCTTGCCTGGCATGCATGAGGCCCTGGGTTCGATTCCTCAGGACCACATAAACAGAAAAGGCCAGAAGTGGTGCTGTGGCTCAAGTGGTAGAGTGGAGCCTTGAGCTAAAGAACTGAGTGACAGCACTCAGGCCCAGGGTTCAGGCCCCAGGACTGGCAGAGAGAGAGAGAGAGAGAGAGAGAGAGAGAGAGAGAGAGAGAGAGAGAGAGAGAGAGAGAGAGAGAGAGAGAGAGAGAGAGAGAGAGAGAGAGAGGAACCAAAAAACTCCACAGAGTAATTTTATAAAACTATTTCCTGGGAAGACACCCTGTTTATTATCACAACAATGCTTCCTGGCACCAGGGACACTCTCTCTCAGGATTTTATGACTACAGAACTACAAATCATTAAGAGGCAGCAGATTTTCAGAAGCTGAGGGGGAGGTTTTGGAAGATGAGGAACTCAACCTGAAATTCTAACAAAAGCTACCATTTCAAATACTTTTCTATTATTTAAAATCACTTAGGAGGTTAGATCTGAAAAGTGACCTGATCTCTGTGATTTTGAACACAAAGACAGGTAAGAGGATGAAATTGGATAGCAATTGGTTAGCAATTGCTCATATTTTTTTATTTGTTAATGAATGATATACATGTTCAAAATGGAGATCTGGTTTGCTGTGCTATAATGGACTTCTCATGGTACAATTATGCAAACACTTTACTTCTCATATTTTATTTCCTATATTCATTCACAGTTTAGCATAACTGGTTCATCATTCTCTAAGGGGAAAAATCTGTAACCAACAAATATTAAAAGTTCAGATAAAAAAGCCATGTCACACTGAGGAACATGAGAAAGACTATTTATTCTTTGATTTATTGTTTGGAGTGTTACATATTTTACCCAATAGGGTTTTGGTACAATATTATTATTTGGAGCAGAAAAATAAAAATCTTTGGTTTATCATTTGTACTTTTCCAAATGGTAATTTATGTCATAAAGAAACTGTATGTTTACCAAAGAGTATTCTGAATTGGTTAACAGTAGTCCTCCTGGATAGAAGATAGAGATTAATTTCTCAATATCAAAATTCCCAGCAGCTCTCTAGAGGATTTCCTTTGTTTATTGAATATTTTTACTCAAATCATATGAAACTGATTTCTTCTCTCTTGTATGAATGCTGGAACCTTCAATGATTCATCCGGATTTTAGAACACCCTTATGTCTGTCTAGCTTCAGAGATCTCCAAACAGTTCTCAGCAATTCACACTTTTACAACTTCCCACAAAGCTTTTTGTTTCTTCCCTGCTAAAATACAAAAGGCAATACACTACCTCTCTTATTTTAAAAGGAATAAAGAGAAAGATGTTTGTTGCCATTATGTCTTTTTCTTTCAGTGTCACTAAAAGAGGAAATGTCATTTATTCTTTAAATGATGTTGGAGAAAAAGATTCAAAGGAATTTCCTCTTTGGTCAAGTATCAAATTTCATTGTAATTACCTTATTTCCAATATCTCAAGACTAAACTTTCACTGAACAAAAACATGATTTCAATTCTATGAAAGGAAAGAAATAAAAATTATTGCATTTATTTCATAGAAAACATGAATGTATATAATGGAAAGGAAACTCAATATAGAAAATGCATTTTGCAACTGAAGAGATAGAAACCTGTAGCAACTTTGGAGAACACAGGCATGAAGCTGCCATAGAGACATACCAGCCAGTAACACATTAAAGGATTGCTAAGTGCAGAAGATGGATTTTTCTTGAGGTAGAAAATTTCTTTTTTAAAAAAAGCAACTTTTGTTTCCATTTCAGGAAGTTCATTTAGATAAATATTATTTTCTGTGATTATGTGCACATAGCTATTGAGCCTTTGTGATCCTCTCCTAAGAATATCCTCCTTTGGTCTCACTGTGTACATGTCTAAAGAGCTGCATAACTTATGATATCCCAGTGTTTTTTGTCATTTACTATCCAGTGTGTTTACTTGTAGATCTATAGGCACATTCTAGGTACTACAAATGGGTCTGGCTTATTTCACTTAATATATTTTTTTCCAAGTCTTTCCATTTCCTTATGAATGGTGCAATATCATTCTTTCTGATGGAAGAATAGAATTCCATTGTGTATATATACCACATTTTCCTGATCCATTCTCCACTGAGGAGCATCTGGGTTCATTGCATATCTTGGCAATGGTAAACAATGCTGCGATGAACAAAAAGCAGTGGCAATGCTTTAACCATATGTGTGTTATCAGGCCTGGGGCCTTTCCATCCTCATCAAGGGGAGTGCTGACCTGCTCTCTTTTCATACAGCACTAGAACATTTCTTAATTGCTGAGGAATGCATTTATTTTCCAGATGATAAAATGACTTGAAATGTGTCATAAGAGAAATTTCAAGTGATAGAGGGCATAGATATACTCAGTGATGTAAGAAAGCAACTTGAACTCACTGGAGGCAGAAATTTTCTGATCCAGGAATTTGAGGATATGAGAAAAGACAGTTTCCCAGAGCAACTAGACACAATAGCATCTATCATTAAAGAAGTAAACTTGGATCATATTTGAAGAACATTAAGGCTTAGAATAACAGGATAAAACTAAACTGATCATTAAATATAGTATGATAAAAATTTCTAATACTTCAGATTAATATAGATTAATGTGATCTCATTTTCTACCCAAATAGGTTTCCTGACTGTCCTACTGAGGATGAGGAGAGATGAGTAAGTAAGAGAATAACTCTAGCAAATACATTCAAAGAAAAAGCTATTTGTACTAATTTAGGGCTTTCCTAGTTTTTAAAGATTTTATAGTGTAATAATTTCATCCCTGATTGTTTTTATGAAGTTAAAATTCTTCAGGTAATTTCCCACTAGGAAAATAAATAACAATGGGATATAAAAAAAATACCATGTCATATAATTATCTTAAGAGATAAAAATTATATGAGAATGTAAGTATTCATAGCTAGATAACACAGTGCATGGATAACCTGTTTTAAATCCCTAAAAGAAAGAAAAGTATTCATGGCAAAGCTCATAGTTTTTAAATGGTTGAGTCAAAATTGATAATAATAATAATAATAATAATAATAATAATAATAATAATAATAATAATGTCGACATTCAAATACCACATAGGATCTAAGGTTGATTGTGTAAAAAATAATAGCAATCTCAGACTGGAAAGACTGACCTTCATTGGGGAGAGTGTTGCACAAATTATTTTGACTCTTAAGTGATGGTGAATCAAACCTCAGTCACTGAATTTATCCTCCTTGGAGTAACAGACATACAAGAACCACAGCCTTTTCTCTTCGTTGTTTTCCTCACCATCTACTTTGTCAATGTGGCTGGGAATGGAGCCATCCTGACTGTTGTCATTTCTGATCCAAAACTGCACTTACCTATGTATTTCTTCCTGGGAAACCTAGCTTGTCTAGATATCTGCTACTCCACAGTGACACTGCCGAAGATGCTGGAGAACTTAATCTCTACAAACAAAGCCATTTCCTACTTGGGATGCATAAGCCAACTCCATTTCTTCCATTTCCTGGGTACTACAGAGTCCCTCCTGCTAGCTGTGATGGCATTTGACCGCTTTGTAGCTATCTGCATGCCACTTCGTTACTCTGTCATCATGAATCCTCAGCTCTGCACCCTGATGGCCATCACTGCCTGGACCATTGCTTTTCTCCACGCTCTGCTGCACTCAGTAATGACGTCTCGCTTGAACTTCTGTGCTTCCAACCAGATCCACCACTTTTTCTGTGATGTGAAGCCACTGCTGGAGCTGGCCTGTGAGAACACTGAGCTCAACCTGTGGCTGCTCAATACTGTCACCGGGACCATTGCCTCAGTCCCTTTCTTTCTGACACTGCTGTCCTATTTCTACATCATCATCTATCTCTTCCTCAAGACCCACTCTTGTAGCATGCTGCGCAAAGCACTGTCCACGTGTGCCTCCCACTTCATGGTAGTTATTCTTTTCTTTGCTCCTGTTGTCATCACCTACATCCGACCTGCCTCAGGGAGCTCCATGGACCAGGACCGGATCATTGCCATCATGTACAGTGTGGTGACTCCTGTACTAAACCCATTAATCTACACTTTGAGGAACAAGGAAGTGAAGGGTGCCTTGAACAGGTTGATCAAAAGGAAACTCTGCCTCCAAGAGACCTAAAGAACACCTCTGAGGTATTTAAAAAAAAAAAGCTGATAGGCAATTATATTGCTTCTGAAATTGATAAGAATACATACTACAGAGTAAATTGCATTGGACTTTATAATAGACTTTTTTCTCAAAATGTAAACATATATAAATAAGATCTAGTGATATGAATCAATACATCCTCAGGTAACAAGGAAAGCCTAGGCATGTGGAACATTAGCCACAGAACCCCTATGGTGAATTGGTTTTGGATTACAGTTGGTGATGTTGACTAGTCATACATAGAAATGTCTGTATAGGTAGTATAGAAATGTCTGTACTACCCATGTTCAGAGTCAATGAATAGTATTGAGGCCATTTTCTGTATGATCTTCTTGGCCAATGCATTTTACTGTAATCCACAAAAGTACTATGTTTTTCTCTTTTGAAGAATTTAACTATGGTTACTCAATTGAAAAGGGTAATGCCTCCACTACATGAGTTGTGGTAATTTTAAGAGATGTATCATGAATTTTTTTGTCTGATTTGCTTTG
Organism: Dipodomys merriami; assembly: GCF_024711535.1. NCBI lineage: Eukaryota > Metazoa > Chordata > Mammalia > Rodentia > Heteromyidae > Dipodomys > Dipodomys merriami. The sequence goes on along the minus strand of NW_027202937.1, from coordinate 12,737,229 downwards.
GGATTTTTTTGTCTTAACAGTATATTTTATCAAGTCTATATCAACATGTAATCATACAAAAAATTTTTTTTTTCTTTCAAAGTGTTCTAGATCTAGTTAATACCTTCTTAGTTTGTCCTAACTAACTTCCACATGCTGAATAGCCCCCAGCTTCCTGTCAAGATTAAGAAATCAGGTCCAGTCTGGCACTGGTACCTCATGCTTATAATCCTAGCTACTTAGGAAGGCTGAGATCTGAGGACGACTATTCAAAGCCAGCCTGGGCAGGAAAGTCTTACCTCCAGATGAACCACCAAAAAACCAGAAGTGGAGCTATGGCTCAAAGTGTTAAATTGTTAGCCTTGAGCAGAAAAGCCTCAGGGAAAGCTCCCAGGGCCTAAGTTTAAGGCCCACAACCGACAGAAAAACTGACAGGAAAAAAAATAAGAAAGATATCAGGGCTAAAAATGAGAATTTTCTCCATGGTTAGAGAGACATGTTTCTATCAAAACTTCCCATACTTTGCAGAATACTTGCCATCACCTCTCCAAACAAACATAAAAGGGGGTGGGGAGCTAAAGAGATTGAACTTTACAGTAGAAATCTTTTATTAAGGTGAAATGGTAAGGGAAGAGGGAGTTTTACATGTAAAGTCTCCCTCCATTGAAGGTAATGGCTTTTGTTTCGTTATAAATGGAAAGTTATAGTTTGAATATTAAATGTCCCCAACATGCTCCTAAGCACTTGGTCCCCAGGTGATAGCTTGATATTATGAGATTGTAGATTTAAGAGACAGAGCCTACCTAGAGGACATGAGTCACATGAAGCTTGTTTTTGAAAGCTATACTTGATCCCTGATGTGTTCTCTCTCTGCTTCCTGTCCACCATGAGGGAAGACTGCTCTGCCACTTGCTCCCCACCATGGCTGAACTGAAACCTATCAGCAAAATTCATCTTACCTCACTTAAATTGTTTTGCTCAAGTATTTTGCTCCAGCAACAAAAAGTTTGACTACCACAGAAAGCATGTCCTTTACAGACATAATTTAGCTTGATTTCATCTTAATGTAAAACTTCTTTTCTTTGGGTACCTTACTACAGTGAACTGGTTTTTCCTTCAGCATTGTTAGTACTTGTAATCTCTCCTATTCTAATACATGGGAGGCTAAATTAAGAACACTTGAGCTACAACACAAAAGTAAGACTCTATATTTCCACAATTTGATTATTGTTAACATTGACATCAATCCTTAGATACAGTTCAGTGTGTTGAGCTGCGTGTGGTGACAAAGACAAGCTGAAGCTAGAAGATTATGAGTTCAAGACCACTCAGGGCAAGTTTCAGGGCAGTAAAGGTTACAGAATGAGACCTTGTCTCAAAATAAACAAAATAAGATTAGTCTCTATCTATCCTTCTAAATGTCTATAAAATTAAAGCAACAATGTAATCTCACTAAATATATTCAACATATATTCTACACTACATATGTATATTTTAATACTTTGCTTTTTCTGTAAAATATATAAGAGAGACATAGAGGAAAAGAGACTAGCATATGCATTGTTATTTAATAGTTGTGTAGTTTTCATTAATTTGACATCTCTTTATTAATGGAAATAGGAGAAATTTGGTTATTTTTATTTATGTTGTTACTATACCTGCTGCAATCAACAGTCTTGCATATTCATCTTTGCCTGTTTTAGAAAATATTTCTACAAGCTGGGCACTGGTGGCTCATGCCTATAATCCTAATTACTCAGGAGGCTGAGATCATGGTTCAAAGCCAGCCCAGGCAAAGAAAGTCCGTGAGACTCTTAGCTCCAGTTAACCACCAGAAAACCAGAAGTGGTACTGTGGCTCAAGTGGTAGAGTGCTCGCCTTGAGCTGAAGAGCTCAGGGACAGCGCCCAGGCCCAGATTTCAAGAAAGAAAGAAAGAGAGAAAGAGAGAAAGAGAGAAAGAGAGAAAGAGAGAAAGAGAGAAAGAGAGAAAGAAAGAAAGAAAGAAAGAAAGAAAGAAAGAAAGAAAGAAAGAAAGAAAGAAAGAAGGAAAGAAGGAAAGAAAGAAAGGAAGGAAGAAAGGAAGGAAGGAAGGAAGGAAGGAAGGAAGGAAGGAAGGAAGGAAGGAAGGAAGGAAGACAGAAAGAAAGAAAGAAAGAAAGAAAGAAAGAAAGAAAGAAAGAAAGAAAGAAAGAAAGGAAGGAAGGAAGGAAGGAAGAAAGGAAGGAAGAAAGGAAGGAAGAAAGGAAGGAAGAAAGGAAGGAAGAAAGGAAGAAAATGGAAAGGAAAAGAAAATATTTCTGCAAAATTCATTTATAAAACTGAAATTACTGTGCTAGAGTATATGCATATTCAATATTTTAATAGGTATAATAAAATTGCTTGACAGAGTTCTCCTGAACAAGATCTTGCCCCTCTATGCCTTAATCTAACATTACTAATGAGTTTTTTTATTCTAATTCACTTGCAATTCTGGTAGCCAAGACAGATATTTTATTGCTCATACTTGTATATCTGGATTTTCTGATAAGAGCATTTTTGTATGTTTATTCTAAATTCAAATATTGTTTTCTATAACTTAACTACCTAGAGTTTTTGCCCATCTCTTCCTATTGATGATTAATCTTGTTGAGTTGTACAATATATTTTTGCATCATAGATTTTAATCTTCAATATAAAATTCCAAAATTTTCACCAAATTTATTGCTTGCTTTTAATCATGTATTTTGAATACTATCCAAATGTTATTTACCTTACACTTGGACATAATGAAAAGATACATTACTAGAGAGTTATTGTCACTCATTTTTTGCAATTGAAATAAATGAATTAAAACATTGATCATATTCTACTAATCAGCTAGTTTGTTCTGAATTTTTAATGACTGTGGGTATGTGAGCACCTAATTATTTGTCCCTTATGATACTGCATTAAAAACTCATCAGTGTAAATTATATTAATTAAAACAAATTGTTTAATTTCCAAAACAATTATAAAATCTTCTACCAACTGAATCTATTTTCCTTGATGATACTCAACTTACATTTTCCTGATTTCTAGATTCAGATTGGGAAGGAATGTATGTGATTTTCCTTTTCAAAACAAAAGAAGCTTAAGGCCCTTGGGCATTGTGAAGCACAGCCCAAATATCCTAACAGGCCACTTGTTCCACCTGGAAAGAAAGCTCTAATCCTTTCATCAATAACCCTATTACAGCCCAATTACTTTAATTGGTATGGTGTTATTAATATTCTATTTTTTGTGTTGGGCCTGGGATTTGAACTCAAGGCCTTAACGTCCTCACTGGGATTGTTCACTCAAGGCTGTCACTCTACTTATTAACTATTACCTATGTGTGCACCCTCCTATTCAGCCTGTATTTCCATGAAAACACTTTATGACCTACCAATCATATCATTAGTTAATCCAAGCCATGACCACTAACAATAGCTCATTTGCACATCTGACAAGCAATTTGATTCTGCTTTAATGATGATGACATGTAGTATAAGAAGACATTTCCAAGATCATCACACTCCTATTGTTCAAATGGGATTATAATATGAAATGATCCTCCTTATTCTCTCTGAGGAATTCTTTCCCTGGGTTCTTCTGAGCCTCTACTGCTCAAGACTAGCATCTCTACCTGAACTAGAACAATGATGATTAAGACAATCACCCACTTAACCCACTAAAAGTCAGCTATTGAATAGTTTTGTTAGTTCCAGGAGTCTCAATTACTTCAGCTCACCATTTTTAATAGAAAGAAATAACAAACATAAACATAAGTCCCTTTAATGACAATTCTGTTAGGAATTTACTTTGTTGTACTTCTAAGATCTCAACCAAGAAACAGCCAGATCCTGAATATGGTTACTTAACAGCCATACTTTTCTGGCTGCATGCTGGAATTTGATCAGCATCATAGTGAACGATCTAGGAAAGAAAAAGAAACAAAAAGCATTAAAATAATAAAGAGGGAAAGAAATCAAATTCTTCATTTTCATATGATAAGGTTCTATACTCAGAATAACCTAAAAACCTCACCAAAGAGTGTTCAAACTGATGAATGAATTCAATAACATTGCAGAAAACAAAACCAATATACAAAAACCACTTATATTTTTGCTGATTTTCTTTTTTATGATCTTTAAGTAATTCTACAAAGGAGTTTCCATTTAACAAAGCAGTTTATGACTCCAATACATCTTTTTTTTTGGGGGGGGGTCCGGACGTGGGGCCTGAATTCTGGGCCTGGGCGCTGTCCCTCAGCTCTTCAGCTCAAGGTTAGCGCTCTACCACTTGAGCCACAGCGCCACTCCGGCTTTTTTCTTTTTGCTTATGTGGTGCTGAGGAATCGAACCCAGGGCCTCAGGCATGCAAGACAAGCGCTCTACCACTGAGCCACCTTCCCAGCCCCTCCAATACATCTTGATCAATGCCACCCTTCCAAAATTCTCATGCAGCCCTTCTGACCCACCCTTTCCCTCACTCTTCTTAATTTTGTGGGATATACAATTTTGGAGGATATATGCATTCTCCCCCTCTTCTCCTCTTTATTTGTCTACCCCTTTCCACTTGACCTCACTCCATCCCTTTCAAGTACCCACTTCCTGGTGTTTATTTTGTTGAACTTTGGGGGGGGGGGTTGCCAGTCCTGAGTGTGAACTCAGGGCCTGGACTCTGACCCTGAGCCTCTCTGTCCTCAAGGCTAGTGCTCTACCACCTGAGCCACAGCACCCCTTCCAGGTTTTTCTGTTTATATGGTACTAAGGAATCAAACACAGATTTCATGCCTGCCAGGCAAGCACTCTACCATTAAGCCGCATTCCTAGCCTCTATTTTGTTGGACTTTGACTTTGCCTTTCTAAGGAATTACATTATTTGAGTTCTTTCTTGAGTCTACCATATTTTAGTTAATACATTAGGATACACTTGCATACCACCTAATGTATTGACTTATAAGTTTCTAAACTAAATCTAGCTTCACATATGAGGAAAATGTGCATCCTTGGTCTCTCTGAGCCTGGTTTATTTCACTTAACATAGTTTTCCCAAGCCTTTTGATTTATTTACAAATGGTGCAATATCATCCTTTCTAATGGATGAGTAAAATTCCATTGTGTATATCTACCACATTTTCTTGATCCATTTGTCCACTGAGGAGCATCTAGGCTGAAAAATACACTAATAATAAACTTGCTGAAAAGAAATAAAGCTATCTCATCTGCACTAGATAGATTTCCTTTAAACCTGGAAGCGAATATAACCAAGGAAACTAAAGACCTCTACAGTGAAAATTATAAACACTGGAGAAAGAAACTGAAGGAAAATAAAAACAAATGGAAAGAGCTCCCACGTTCAACAACAAAAGAACCAATAAAGTTAGAATGTCCATACTAACAAAAGCAGATTACAGATTCAAGGTTGTTCCCACCAAAATTCTTCATGGAACTCTGAGAAATATGAAGAGGTCATTTGATGGAAACTAAAACAAACCAAAATCAGCATTATTTGATCATTCCTCCTCCCCCCCCAAGAAAAAAAACAAAGTTTTGATGAGACAGGTTTCTGAATTCCCATGAGGAAATTTTTATTTGATTTTAACAACTTGATTTACTGATGCCAATTTTCATTGAAAGCAAAGTAGTAGCATAGTGTCTTTTAAGTCCTCCTCCATTAGAGAAAAAATAAAATCTTGATGGCATACATTAAAAAAAAAGGTTTTGAAATTATAGTAAGTGGGCAGGGGAATAACACAGCAAAACAAGGCCTAGACAGAAGTTGCAACAGACAGAGACAATGGATAGTTCCCCATAGGTTAGCAAACTTTAAGAACAGCTAAACTAACAAATGCATTTGGCATGATTCTTAAACAGAAAACATGGAGAAATAAGTACATCCTAGACATATAAACTTCTAATTAGCTTTTCAACCTTTGCAATTCAAAAACTTAGTGAACATGCAAGTATTTAAGAATGAGAATAATACTAAAACCATTATTTACCAGTTACCCAATACATATGCCGCTCATATTTACATCATTTGGTTTACCATTCGAATTAACAATTAGTTATTATGGTTTTATTAACAACCTTGGTGAGAAGCAATCAGGAAACATTACTAGACTAAATAATTTAATTACATTATTTATCCAAACTTGGTATTACATTTCAAGATCAATGAAATTTGAAAGTAGTTATTTTTTCAACACAGTGTTCAGGGCCTTTCTGATGTCCTTATTCCTCAGTGTGTAAATTATGGGGTTTAGCATAGGGGTGACAACACTGTACAAAACTGAGATCAGCCTGTCTTTGGTTAATGAGTAAGATGAGATGGGCCGTACATATGTGAAGATAGAGCTACCATAATAGAGAAGGACAATGAGCAGGTGCGAGGCACATGTAGAAAAGGCTTTGCGTCTCCCCTCGGCAGAGCGGATCCTCAAGATGGTAGTGATGATGTAGAGGTAGGAAAGGATGATGCCCAGAAAGGGAGCCCATCCAATGAAGACTCCAATGAAGAGTAACACGAACTCATTGACAGAAGTGTCCCCACAAGACAAGACCAGCAAAGGTGGGATGTCACAGAAGAAATAGTTGATCTTGTTATTGCCACAGAAAGGCAGACGGAATGTCAGCACTGTGTGCACCACTGAGTTGAGCAAACCACCTGTCCAACATGAGGTGGCTAGCTGGCTGTACAGGGCCTTGTGCATGATGACTGAATACCTTAAAGGCTTGCAGATTGCAATGTAACGGTCATAGGCCATTGCTGCCAGCAAAAGACACTCTACACCCACAAAGAAAAGGAATGCAAAAAGTTGAGTGACACAGCCCCCAAAGGAAATGCTTTTCTTCTCTGAGAGGAGATGCACCATCATCTGGGGCACATTGGTGGTGGTGTAGCAGATGTCTAGAAAAGCCAAGTTCCTCAGGAAAAAATACATGGGGGTATGTAGTCGAGAGTCCATCAGTGTCATCAAAATAATGAAGATATTTCCTCCAAGGGTACACAGATAGATCATAAGAAAAGTAGTAAATAGTAAAAATTGCAGGTTATTTAGATTGGAGAACCCCATGATGATAAAGGCAGAGAAAGAGGTTTGGTTTTCTCCTTCCATGATGTTTAATCTTGAAGACTAAGAAAAAAGCAGCATCAATTGTAGTATTCATGAGCTGCAACCACAGTAATCTACAAAACAAGAGATATAGCTGTTATAAACAACATAATCCTTATCTATAATATGGTCCATAGTAGGTCTTGTGTAATCTATGGCAACTCATGGTGGGGTCCACAAATAATCACAATTAGAAAAAAACAGGTGGGAAGGGTGACGCAGATAAGATGCATTCTACTCATACATTGGCATGTCGAATTGAAAGTCTCTTTGCAACTCTTTAAAGATAATAATACAAATTTAATGGATTAACAAATTAATAATTTTGACATCTCTTACAGAACACTTTTATGGGGGACAATGAAAACTGAAAAGTCCACATGTAATGTCAGGGACTAAGGAATGGTGACTCTCTCCTCATCTCCATCATGTCTTGGAGATAGCTGATGAGGATTAAAATCAGGACTGTTATAGTCAGTGTAAGAATCATGAACTTATTTGAGATTTTTCTCATGGAGGTCTTGTTCTCCTTGCACTCTTATTGATTTCTTTTTATATTTTAATGTACAGTATTAGATCTTAAGATGTTGAAGGAAAAACAAATTGAAAAGCAACATCATAAGAGAATATGGACCCAAACCTTTTGACAGATTTGTTCAATAAATGCAGGGCCACGGGTGCTTGCTGTGGGCCACAGGCCTGCGATGCATGATTCTTACATTGGCAATGAGGAAACTCTCCAAGGGATTGTTTGCTGAAAGAATGCTTAAGAACAGAGAAAAAAATCAAGACAAAACAATGCCTCAAACCTGCCATCTTAGCTACTTAAAAGGCAGAGATTAGGAGATCCAAGTTCAAGGCTAGCCTAGGCAAAAGACATTTGTAAGAGTCCATCTGAGTACAGTGACGCACTCCTGTTCTCCCAGCTACAGGAGAAGCACAATGGTGGGTTCAATGTCCTGTGCCTGTCATCTGTAGCAATCTTGGAAAACACAATTAGGAAGACTTCAGCCCAAACTGGCTCAGGCCTAAAGAAAGACCCTACCTTAAAAACAGTCAATGAAAAATGAGCTGGAGGCATGTCTCAAGTAGTAGAGAGCCTGTTAGCAATGCAAGGTCTTGAGCTCAATCCCAAGCACAAGAATAAGAAAAGGAAAAAGAGGAAGAAGGAGGAGGAGGAGGAGAAGGAAGGGGAGGAGGGGGAAGAGAAGGAGAAGGAAGGGGAGGCGGCGGCAGCGGAGGAGGAGGAGGAGGAGCTAGAGGAGGAGGAGGAGGTGGAGGAGGAGGAGGAGAAGGAAGGGGAGGAGGAGGAGGAGGAAAGGGAGGAAGAAGAAGAGGAAGGAGGAGGAGAAGAAGAAGAAGGAGGAGGAGGAGGAGGAGGAGGAGGAGGAGGAGGAGGAAGAAGAAGAAGAAGAAGAAGAAGAAGAAGAGGAAGAAGAGGAAGAAGAGGAAGAAGAGGAAGAAGAGGAAGAAGAGGAAGAAGAGGAAGAAGAAGAAGAAGAAGAAGAAGAAGAAGAAGAAGAAGAAGAAGAAGAAGAAGAAGAAGAAGAAGAAGAAGAAGAAGAAAGAAGAAGAAGAAGAGGAAGAAGAATTGGAAGAAGAATTGGAAGGAGGAGGAGGAAAGGAAGGAAGGAAGGAAGGAAGGAACGAAGGAAGGAACGAAGGAACGAAGGAACGAAGGAAGGAACAAAGGAACGAAGGAACGAAGCAGCAGCAGCAGCTGGGTGCCAGTGGCTCACGCCTGTAATCCTGGCTACTCAGGAGGCTGAGATCTGAGGATCACGGTTCAAAGCCAGCCCAGTCAGGAAAGTCCATGAGACTCTTATCTCCAATTAATCACCAGAAAACTGGAAGTGGTGCTGTGGCTCAAGTGGTAAAGCTCTAGCCTTGAGCTGAAGACAGCACCCAGAGTTCAAACCCCATGACCAACAAAAAAGAAGAAGTAAAAGAAATAAACTCTTCTAAATTCTAAGGTTGTCAACAAAATTTGTAAATATTTTGTCTTGTTTTAGTCCCAAACAGACTTCCACAGCCTGAGCTCTTTATAATATTCAAAAGGAAAACTACATTTCATCTTTATGATGAAAGAGTTGTGCTCACCTAGAGTACTGTTCAAGTTTTTAAGTAAAGTCGTACCTTACTTTAGGATGCACAGAGAGAGTGCACAGAGACCGATTCAGATTTCTGTCAGTGATAAGGTAGAGAATAGAACAGACATGTACCTACATTTCCCCTAATATTTTACAGGACTATAATGCTATTTGACATCTAGGAGTACATCCCTCAGAGGATATCTATTTTAAAGTCCAGCTGCTCTCTCTTTAACTAGTATGGTCACCAATGCCTATTTTGACCTCTAAACAATGACCATGTGATCAACAAAACCCTGCCCTTTCAATGTCCTTCTCCTCATTTAGTATGTAGCATTGTGTGTGATATATAATAGTAACAAAACAGTTGCAAAGTTATTGCTCCATGGAATGCTTCTGACTCTGTCCCATGAAGCCATAAGAAACCTTTGTTCCTTCCTACAGAAAAGACTTTGAGTCTTTTAACTTCTTTTTTGATGCATATGCTGGTCCTAAGGCTTGAACTCTAGGTCTGGACACTGTCCATGAGCAGTTTTATGGTTTGTTTGTTTGTTTAACAAAACTAGCACTCTACCCCTTGAGCCACAGCTCCACTTCCAGCTTTTGGGGGATTATTTGGAGATAAGAGTCTTATGGACTTTCCTGCACTGGCTGGTCTCAAACCATGATCCACAAATCTCAGTCTCCTGAGTGAGGATTACAGGTATGAGCCACCAACACCCACCTTGACTTGTTTGGCAAATAGAAGTTTTTTTTTTCTCTCATATAATATGAATCTGAAAACTGTCATTACACTAAACACAATGAAACTTTTTATTATTAGGAACTGAAAATGTATCCCTTGCTTTAAAATGCAAAAATACTGTGAGTCATCAAATACTTCCTTGTAGCTAAAGGCTAACACAATTGGTTTGCAGACACCTGAACTAACAAGCACCCAGAACCAGAACAAACATTTAATATCTCACTCACATACAACACCATCAGATCTTTAATTTCCTTTCTTCCTGCCCATCCCAAATAGCATATTTTCCAAAGAGTGTGGTAAAATAACTACCACAAGGTTAAGTGATAAACCAGAAGAGACGGACGAGGATGAATAGGAAGACAAGGAAAGTGAAGAGGAGGAAGACAACTTGCCTGTGAAAGCAGAAGAGTAGATGATAAATTTGAAATTCTCTGAGTCTGAAATGAGATTCTTTCATGGGCTCATTTTATTTGATGTGGTGATAGAATCATTGTCCCGCGAGTTCTGTACTAGCAGAAACATTTGATGAGAGTGGGGCCATGCCTAGCTGTGCGACAGCGCGCTGAGAGTTGGAGACTAGAACATGCAGCTTCAGGGAGTTCCAAGAGAAGAGTCTCAAGTGGCCTCCATGGTCCTTCAAGGCCACCTTGTAGAAAAACCTGTAATTCTTTTGAGACTTATATTCTGATCTGGTATATTTTACACTCCCATCCAATTACAGATCACAGCAAAATGAGGTGGCCTGCATACATTTTGAAACACCTCAGGGTCACACAAGGTCCATGGGCAAGACTCCTCACTTTCAGTCACATAGATATCTGGCCTAATTTCATGCAAACTAGAAACCCCTTCTGCTCCAGTAAACTGAACCTACTAGACCATTAAAAGGATTGTACACCATGACCAAGTAAGGTTTACCCAGAGAGACAAGGATGTCATTTAGCATATATAAATTAATAACTGATAGCATGCTCACAATGATGTCCTAGGACTTCTACGTGGCCATCTGTCTTCCCCTCCACTACAAGGTCATCATGGATGTTGGTACTTGTGCTCAGGAGGTATTGGTGTGTGGACTGGTGGAACCATCTCTGGAGTAACACGTACAACTGCTACATTCTCTGTCCACTTGTGTGGTACAAATACTATTCATCAATTCTGCGATGTGCCCCAATTCCTGCAACACTCTTCTTCCAGCTGAGAGCTGCTGGCTTTGTGCCCTTGGAGGCTTTTTTTTTTTTTTGCTTTAATTCAGTGGGACCTGGCTACATGCATACATTCTCTACCATTTTGAGGATGTTATCTGATGAAGGCAGAGCTTTTTCTGCTTTTCTGCCTCATCTATCTGTTGTGTTGTTCCTCTCTGATGCATCTTTGAGTTTCTAAAGCCACATTCTGATTCTACATCTACTTTGTGTTCACTGCTTTTTTGTACTGTTCTGCCCCCAACATTCAATCCAATTCTCTATAGCCTGAGAAACGAGGCCTTAAAAGGACATCCAAGAGTTTTCAAAGCAAAGTGTACTTGTGCTGAATCACATGCATTTATTCCTGAGAAAGCAAGAACTGAAAACTGAAACATATCTTATTACCAGAAAAGTCATATATAGAAAACGTGTCCCATGAATAGACTCTGAGCAATAAAAACAATTAAAAGAGTTATACATGAATTACTCTTGTAAAAGCAATGGGCTAAAATCTCATTCTACAAAGCCAGATGTAGGGAAAAATGAACATTTGTCCAAGCTTAACAACTCCACTTAATTTCTCTTTCTGCTTCATTTCTATCAGAGTAATAGAAAGGTAATAAATGGGAATCTTAAAACTAACAGTGATTGTTATCTTTTTATTTTACTACATAAGTATATAAAGGTTGACTTTATAGTCCCAGAAATGTGAGAACTACTAATTCTACAAAATATTTTTAATGACAAACCCATTGTCAAAATGGAAAAAAGTATGATTACTAGAAGCTATCACCTGCACACAACACCAATAAAAGTGGACCACTGCAAAAGCTAAACAAGAAACTGACAGTAAAAGAGAATCTGGTTCAGGTACTCATCTGACAGCAGGTGAAAATACAGAATATATTTTTAAAAATTGGGGATGGAAGGAATGAATAGTGGGAGGACAGCAAGGGAAGGGGTAATGATGCTCAACAGGAAATGTACTCATTGCCTTACTCATGTAACTGTAACCCATCTGTACAGCATCTTTACAATAAAATAAAATTTAAAAATCAAAATTTAAGTACTAACCAAAAGAATTATCTAATAAGTATATGGGCAAATAAATTCAAGAAACACATCTCAAAAGAAGCACCAATAGCCCAAAAAGCCTGTTGTTTTACACATAACCCAAAAAGGATGTTGCATTGTTTTAGAGATGCATACATACGTACATACTTACATATACACATGCATGCATACATACATACACATGCATACATACATACACATGCCTGACAGAGTAATTAAATGTTTTTTGGAAAGGTGGAGGAGATGAATATAGATATGATAAACAGGTGAGTTTGTTCAAAGTACACCCATTACTGGAATAAATAAATAAATAAATAAATAAATAAATAAATAAATAAATAAATAAATAAATAAATAATATTAAAAAGAGAAGGAGCTGTACTGGATTAAGGATGTCTACTTTCCCTTGAATCAGGATTAGTTTCTTCTTCCCATAAAGCTTAGTTTGCAAATAGACTATTGCAGAAGTTATGTTTTTTGTTGTTGTCATTGTTTTCTTTTTTTTCTTTTTGTTGTTTGTCATGGGACTTGAACTCAGAGCCTGAGCTTTTTTGTTCAAGGGTAGTGCTCTATCACTTTGAACCACAGCACCACTGCTGGTTTTCTTGTGGTTAATTGGAGATAAGAGTCTCATGGACTTTGCTGCCTTGGCTGGCTTTGAACCACAATCCTCAGATCTCAGTTTCCTAAGTAGTTAAAATTACAAGCATGAGCCACCAGTGCCTGACCAGAAGTTATATTAATGCTGATTATGGCTCTACCTTTGAAATAGTTGGCAGTTTTACTTTGGGTTGTTAACCATGAAAAATACAGTCTGGCTTGAGGCTTTCCTACTGAAAAGATAAATAAAACCATGTGGAGCAACTGGAGAAAGACAAAGACTCCCAACTATTGAAATGATCACAGACAAGTTCAGATCTTGTGAAGCAAGCTCAACACTTCCCTGCAGTCCCTTTCTGAGATACTTACAGAGAAAAGCAATATAACTAGGAGTTCTAAGTAACTAAGTTATCAGGTCCTAATGAGTTGTATAGCACTAGATCATATTCTTTTGGATTTACAGAAGAAGTAAACCAGAGACTTAGCAATCTTCTAACTGTCCGTTGGATAATCATTCTCCTAAACTAAAAAAATATATAAAATACAAAGCAGAATAATTTTATTGATCTCATTATAGTATATAAACCAAGGGACAGACTGATACAATTAATCATTATACTTTTACTCAACATCTGGGTTATATAGCCATATTTCATACAAGAATGCATAAGAAAGTGTAAGATATTTTATCAACAGATACCCCCCTAAAAAATTATCCTTAGGAAACTATGGTTTGTATACCATCTTCCCAATTCCCCTTATGTTACCTAGAATGTATTCTTAATATTGCTTGAATACATTTTCCCATCTATTTTCCTTTATTAGGTTCCTGTGTTATACAATCTGAACAATGATGGAAACAAAACAATTTCACATCTCAGCATTATGCTTTCCTGTTGAGTTTTCTAGATTTCTAGGTGTCATAGCTTCCTTCTGATCAATCTATTCAAGGCACCTTTCACTTCCTTGTTCCTCAACGTATATATCAGAGGGTTTAGTGCAGGAGTCACCACAGTGTACATGATGGCAATGACCCGGTCCTGGTCCAGGGAGCTCCCTGAGGCAGGCTGGATGTAAATGAAGAGAACAGGAGCATAGAAAAGAAGAACTACTGTGAAGTGAGAGGCACACGTGGACAGTGCTTTTTGAAGCATGCTGCATGACTGAGTCTTGAGGAAGAGATGGGCGATGATATAGAAATAGGAGAGCAGTGTGAGAAAGAAGGTACTCATAGCTATAGTCCCTGTGACAGTATTAAGTAGCCACTGGTTGAGCTCAGTGTTCCCACAGGCCAGCTCCAGCAGTGGTTTCACATCACAGAAGAAGTGGTGGATATGGTTGGAAGCACAGAAGTTCAAGCGAGACGTCATTACTGAGTGCATCAGGGAGTGGAAAAACCCAATGGTCCAGATAGTGATAGCCATTAGGGTACAGAGCCGAGGATTCATGATGACAGAATAATGAAGGGGCTTGCAGATAGCCACAAAGCGGTCAAATGCCATCACACCCAACAAAATGGTCTCTGTGCTCCCCAGGAAGTGGAAGAAATGGAGCTGGGTGATGCATCCCAAGAAAGAAATGGCTTTGTTTGTAGAGATTAAGTTCTCCAGCATCTTCGGCAGTGTCACTGTGGAGTAGCAGATATCCAGACAAGCCAGGTTTCCAAGGAAAAAATACATAGGTAAGTGCAGTTTTGAATCCGAGATGACAACCGTCAGGATGGCTCCATTCCCAGCCACATTGACAAAGTAGATGGCGAGGAAAACAACAAAAAGAGAAGGCTGTGGTTGTTGTATGTCTGTTACTCCAAGGAGGATAAATTCAGTGACTAAAGTTTGGTTCAACATCACTTAAAAGAAAAAAGAGGCAAAGTAACTTTACAGGCACCATGTCTAGTGAGGAACAATTGGTTTTTCTATATAACAATTTTCTTTTCAAGAAAAGCATATATTGAGGTATAATATTTTCTGTTCAATTCCCACCTCAGAACCTGTATATTATTTGATCCTTAAAATGTTAAGTATTAAAGATACATATCTTTGGTGCTGTGGCTCAATAATTGTGTGTATACATGAGTGTGTGTATATGCATACACACATGTGTATGCGCACACCAATACTAGACCTTGAACTCAAGGCCTGAGTGTGGTCCCTTAGTTTTTGTGCTCAAGATTGGCACTCTACCTTCTTAAGACACAGCCTCACTTTCAGCTTTTTAAGTGGCTAATTAGTGATGCCATGATTTTTCCTGCCTGGGCTGGCTTCAGACTAGGATTCTCAGATCTCAGCCTCATGAGTAGCTAGCATTACAGTCATGAGCCACCAGTGCCTGTCTATAATCATTGTTAAGTTTTATTATAGTTCCATTAACAATTTTATCTTAGTGATTCACAATAGATTTTGTCCTTCACTGAAAATACATGAAAGCCTTCTTCTCTGAAGCCACCTTCCCTGGCTATAAACAGATAGATAGACAGACAGGCAGATAGACAGACAGACAGACAGACAGACAGACAGACAGACAGACAGACAGACAGACAGACAGACAGACAGACAGACAGACAGACAGACAGACAGATAGATAGATAGATAGATAGATAGACAGATAGATAGATAGACAGATAGATAGATAGACAGACCGATAGAATTTTCCTTTTTCCTCTTAAGTCACCTGTCCATGGAGTAATTTTTAAATATAACACATGGCTGATATCTCTGATGAAGTTAGAAGATACTTGAAAGTTTTTAAGAAAATAAACAGGGTCGAACTTATTACATTCATAATATGTTGATGAAGAAAAATATGCCTCTTAACAAAGAATCAATTGAATTTTTTTATTTCAAAGTGCTGATAAAAATTAAAATCATTTTACTAATTTTATTCTGCCCCAAAATCTTAGTAATATCCTTAAGCATTAATGAGGTAAGAACTACAACTACATATTATATGTCACATATGAAACTGACCTGAGGTACACATCAAACTTGTGCAGTGGTAGATCAGTTGTCTTTCAGGACTTGAATTCTACCTGTTTCATGTCACTTTTCTCTCAGAATTGAAAACATTCATCAGTTCTTCTCATTCTCTATCTGCTTGTCCACCAATAAAAATACTATTCTCTTCTGGAAAAACATAGCCTTTTTTTTCTTTTCACTAATACTATAGAAATAATAAGGGTTATTTTTTTCAATTAGTGCTAAAACATTTAGGGTATTGTGAATAACTTCATTCTTTTAAGGTTTAATCTTTTCCATATATGGTGAGACGTGCTATAACCCCACCACTCAGGCAACTGAGAGAGAAGGATAGCAAATCTGAGAAGAACCTGAACAACATAGTTACTTCAAAGCTAACCTGGGTTATGTTGAGATGCTGACTTTAAAAAGAAGGTATACCATTGGACTGTGTATGCTCTATTCACTGAAAGAAAGAATTGCTTTTCTGCATTCCCACATTTCTGAATAATTTTTTGGCAGCACATTGGTCAAACCACACAGAATTATGTGAATTCGCTTCCTCCCCATCTGTCCTTGTCATTTGAAGGTATAGAGGATCCACTCCTGTAGATCAGAAGGCCGTGTGTGAAGCATAGAACTAGAAGACACTGAAAGACCTGTGAGAAGTGTCCAGAAGTTGAACAGAAATGCTGATGTTGAGCCAGACACTGGAGGCCTGTGCCTGTAATCCTAGCTACTCAAGAGGCTGAGCTCTGAGGACCACAGTGAAAAGCCAGTCCCGGCAGAAAAATTTGTGAGACTCTTTGTCTCCAACTAACCACCAAAACCTGAAAGTGGAGCTGTAGCTCAAGTGGTAGAATGCTAGCCTTGCACACAAAAGCTCAGGGACAGTGCCTAAGCCCTGGGTTTAAGACCCAGGACTGACACCAAAAAATAATAATAGTAGTAGTTGTATTATCAGTAGTAGTAGTAATAATAAAAATAAAGAAATGCGGGTCTTGGAGTGTTCCAACAAGAAGTAAACCACTCAAGGTTTGAGGAATCACTGAGGAGAGAAGAAAATAATTTCCGATGACTACAGAAAAGCAATTACTGAAGCAGGGGAGAACATCAAGAGATCCCAGGAGATTTTGAGCTGTAGAACTGGAAGAAATTCTGAGCAATGATTGAACCTCTATTCCACTTCTAAGTATAGCCCTCACTACAGAGAAGTTCTCTTTGAGAGCCAGATATAATGTGAATTTTAATGTGAATGTGAATTTGTAAAGCAGATATTATGTGCCAAAGCTGATTTATGTAATTCTAAGAAAAAATATTTATTAAAAACTCATATGAAAAAAATATGCATTCCTAACTTTTAAGGAAATATGATTGGCCTGCACTGACTGTTCACTGAAATCTCAATATTTCGAGATTGTAAATTTGCTTAACAGAGGGCTCAGAAAAACAGCAAAGTAAGATGAGACTTGGAAAACAATTTCAAAAAGAAACTGAAGTGTCTCCATAGCCCTTAAATACAATGAGCTGTTCAGAAGACAGGAAAACAGCTATAAATTCTGGGCATTGGATTTTAATTTGATTCTGGACAAGGCACGGTGGCTCTTCACAAACACAACAAAAAAAAAGGAAATATATGAGCCTTCCCAGAGGGTTTCCCATTCCATTCTCTTACCTGCCTACATATTCCATTCAGAATTGCAAGTAAGAAAGCTTCTTAGGTTTATATTCCCAATAATTATAAAAAAAATGAACAACATTTGAAGTCACAGTTCCTACTGCGATCGCAGCTTAAGGTGTTCATCTGCATCTGTCTTTCTGAAATTCTGCCGGAGCTTTAATGAGACAAAGATCTCTAGACACAGCAATCCCAAGGGAGAGTGTCCTTCAGTGCTGAGCAGAATTGATGTGAGAAGAAATGGGTAACCTTTCCACATCTACAATAGGCAGGAATTGCCTTAGGCAACTTATATGTGATATTTCCTTTTACTTCCGGCTTCCTCTTCTCTTCCCTTGCTTTGTTTAGCTCTGCGTTTCAGAACCACAGACACCCTGGCTCTCAATGGCCTAATATGATTTATTTTTATTAGCATATGTTAATATTGCAAAGTAATGGGACTCATTATGACCATACCCACATATATGTAATGTACTTAGCTCATATGCATCTCCTTCATCACCTTTCTTATCTACTTCCTTCTACCTTTCTCTTTCCACTTTTATAATGAGCCTCATTACTTTGTGTGTGAGGTGAACTGAGGGCCTGGGGACTATCCTTCAGTTCTTTTTGCCCCAGGCTAGCTCTCTTTTTGCCACTTGAGCCACAGATCCAATTCTGGTTTTAGGGGTTTTTTTTTAGTTGTTTGGTTTTGGTTGGTTGGTTGGGGGTTTTTTTTGGTCTGTAATTGTAGATCAGAGTCTCAAGGTTTTTCCTGCCTGGGTTGGCCTTGAACTTTGATCTTCAAATCTTAGCCTTCTGAGTAGCTAGGATTACAGGTGTGAGTTACCAGTGTCTGCACCTCATTACTATAATGCCCCTTTTCTCCACCCAAATTTCACAATGAGGAAAAAACAGGATACTTGTCTTTGTGTAACTAATTTATTTCACTCCATGTGATGAACTCCAGATCCACCCTTCACCCTCTAAATGTAATTTCATTCTTTTGAAGACTGAATAATACTCTATTGAATATACATACCATATTTTTATCCACTTATGTATTGATGGGTACCTAAGTGATTCTATAACCTGACTTATCAATAATGCTACAATAAATATTTTTTTTTATTTTTGCCAATCCTGGGGCTTGAACTGAGGACTTGGGAACTGTCTCTGAGCTTCATTCGGTCAAGGCTAGCTACCACTTAAGCCACAGCACCACTTCCAGCTTTTTCTGTTTATGTGGTACTGACGAATCGAATTCAGGGCTTCATACATGCTAGGCAAGCACTCTACCACTAGGCCACATTCCCAGCCCTGCAATAAATACGTTACCCCATGAGTAAAACAAAGAATTATAATTCACTACATAGGCATATTCTTCATCTGTCACCACAGAATACGCTAGTCCAAACTAGCATTCCTCCTCTTCCTAGAAGAAGACTACAGCTCCCAAGTGTAATTTCTGCTCTCCTCTACCACATCAGCCTCACTTGCCACCACCTGTGTCAACTATTTTCTTAAGTTCCCAACAATCCTCAAAGTAGTGTCTCAGTAAGTGAGTGGGACCTTGGAGATGTAAAAATTGAAAGGATTCTCTTCACAGGTGAAAAGTTTGACTGCAGGAGTTTTCAGCATGAGCCACCATGGCACCAGTGAGCAACCAGAGAACACAGCAGGCACCTGCTTTACCACCTTCTTATGGTACAGATTGCAGATAGTCGGCCTTAAACTGGATTTTGGCAGAACGCTATATTGTGCACCTGTCAAGCTCACTGTGGATTTCCTTTTCTCTTTTGCTTAAAGCCTCACTTAGGGAAGGGATACTTTCCCTATGTCTACTGCCTTTAAGCTGGAGTCCACCATTTTTCTTGAAGATCTACAATTCACTATTTCTGAATTTTACCTAGCCTTGACCTACTATTTATTGTTGTATTCCAATGCCTTTCCACACTACCCATCTCTCCTTATAACCATACACCTGATATTTACTTCAGACTTGTAAAGATTTAGGGAAGTTCTTAGTGTCTCTCATCTGCCAACTTGCCCTTTCCCCCGTTGTTTATTTTAATCATTTATCAGGTAGCCTATTTGAAGAAGAAATAGAACATAGTTCTTCATTTTTCTTGACTCGTGCCACTTAGAAATTACTTTCCCAATTAAATGCTCCTAATCCTATTATAAAGTCATCAAAACACAAATGCATTATAATAATGGGTTATATTACAGTGTGTTAGCATTGAAGGATCTACACACAAAATAGTAACTAAATATTATCCGTTTACTCAATTCTCTTGACAGCGTAGGTAATTTGGGTTTGTTTTTTTTTTTTATTGTGAAAATACCGAGCGTAGGTAATTTGTACAATCGATTTTATACACAAACACATAAGAAACAATGCAAGGTAAATCTTGTCACTTGACACCACCCAAATTCATAATTAGGGTTTGTACACCTGGTATCCCATTCATTCCTTAACCCCTCTCATTGATTAGAATAAAAGTAGAAAATAATTCCCCATTATCCAATTCATCCCGCAATACATATTCTAAGCAAATTAATGAGCAACATAATGTCATGTCTCAGTGTTCTCATTGCTCTTCAATTATACATCCAATGAATTAAATAAATTTATTAAGGGACAGTTTTTTTCCTGATCATCCTGTTCAAGGCACCTTTAACCTCCTTATTCCTCAGAGTATATATCAGGGGATTCAGTGCAGGAGTCACCACACTGTAAATGATGGCGATGACCCGGTCCTGGTCCAGGGAGCTCCCCGAGGCAGGCCGGATATAAATGAAGAGAACAGGAGCATAGAAAAGAAAAACCACTGTGAAGTGGGAGGCACACGTGGACAGTGCTTTTTGAAGCATGCTGCAAGACCGGGTCTTGAGGAAAAGATAGGCAATGATGTAGAAGTAAGAGAGTAGTGTGAGGAAGAAGGGACCCATAGCTATAGTCCCTGTGACAGTATTAAGTAGCCACTGGTTGAGCTCAGTGTTCCCACAGGCCAGCTCCAGCAGTGGCTTCACATCACAGAAGAAGTGGTGGATATGGTTGGAAGCACAGAAGTTCAAGCGAGATGTCATTACTGAGTGCATCAGGGCATGGAAAAACCCAGTGGTCCAGACAGCAACAGCCATCAGGGTACAGAGCCGAGGATTCATGATGACAGAATAATGAAGGGGCTTGCAGATAGCCACAAAGCGGTCAAATGCCATCACAGCCAACAACATGGCTTCTGTGCTTCCCAGGAAATGGAAGAAATGGAGTTGGCTAATGCATCCCAAGAAAGAAATGGCTTTGTCTGTAGAAAGGAAATTCTCCAGCATCTTCGGCAGTGTCACTGTAGAGAAGGAGATATCTAGACATGACAGATTTCCCAGGAAGAAATACATAGGTAAGTGGAGTCTTGAATCAGAGATGACAACTCGTAGGATGGCTCCATTCCCAGCTACATTGACAAAGTAGATGGTAAGGAAAACAGGGAAAAGAAAAGAGTCCAATTCTTTGTTGTCTGTCACTCCCAGGAGGATAAATTCAGTGACTGAAGTTTGATTCACCATCACTTAAAATAAAAAACAAGGTAATTTGTGACACATTATTCCAGGTGTGGGAAGTTTTTCAAACCAAGGAATTTTTAGCAAGGACAAAAATACTTTGAGAGTATTGTTTTTGTCATAAGCCTACTAAAACCCTGTGTAGTATGTGGCCATTAGGCCTTTAAGCATGAAGATGACATATCTGTTATGGATTGTTGCTCACACATTTTTAATATCATATGCATCATTAATATTCTTCTTAATTTAGGGTTTGTATCAAGGTTCTTACTACCATCTTCTATGGCTGTTAATGCTTACATTTGATCCAACCTTCCTTTTATAAACCTTTAGATAATTAAATTGATAGGTCTTAACTAAAGAGAAGAACTAAAAAAACTAAAAATTATACAATTGAAAATTGTTAATCTGAGCAAAAAAATGGTCAGGTATTAATTCATTACAATCACAGCATCTTTAAACAATAGGTTTTTAATGTAGTGGTAACTGCATTTCCTCATCTTAGAATATAAATGGACTAAAAATAACTTCTTACTCATTTTTTTGTTATTCATAACCTTGAAAACATGAAACCCTAACAGGAAGAAAAATATGAATACATTAATCACATAAAGTGATTAGTACCAGATATATACAGAATTTTTGCAGTACCAGATTGTGATGATGGGCTTCATGTCTTACCATAAACTCAGGCATTAAATATTTTATAGCACATTGTGACTTATTGTACTTCTGTTCTATAGTTTCCCTGAGACATTTTTTTACAGTCATTTTCCACATCTCTAAATCCCTGGATAAGAAAGTTCTTCCTCTGACTGACTCAACAGTTTCTCCCTTGTTTCATTATAACTAACCTCTCCTCTAAGTTTCTATTTACTTGATGCCTTCCTTTATGGTTAGTTTCTTAAGTCCTATCTTTATTTTTGCTGAAATGAACACATTTTTAATATTAAGAAAGTCTACCTTCCTCTCGTTCTAAAGACACTGATTATGGTATTATAACTATAATTGTGTAATTATTATAATTATAATTGTTCTTATAATTATAATTATTACAATTATAATATAATTGCATTATATTTTATAATTATAAAATTCTGTCTGCCTTTTTTCTTTTCATTATTTGCAGAGTACCTAAAGTATCTCTTTAAAGGTACAGTGGATTTGCTCCAGTGTATCAGAGGGGAAGAAACAAGTCTTTGTGGAAAATATATATCTGGTAGGCTCTGACAGAACTGTCAGGAAATTGGGCACAGGATATGACTTTGGGTAATTCCTATAAAAGAGAACCATTCAAGTTTGACAAAGTCATTGAGAGAAGAAAATAATTTGTTGTGAATGCAGCAAAAATGAAGAAGGAAGAAGAAGGAGGAGGAAGAGGAGGAGGAGGAGGAGGAGGAAGAGGAGGAATAGGAGGAAGGGGGAGGGGGAGGGAAGGGGGAGGGGGAGGAGGATCTGCTAGAGGAAAGTTCTAGAAATCCTATGGGATATAGCTGTAGAACCAGAAGAAATTTTGAAAAGAGTATCATACCTCTACTCCACATTTTTCAAAGACTGTCTTCAAATAATTCAGAGGGGTTTTCTTTGATAGCCATGTGTTTTGTGTATTGTTACACTAGTTGGCATTCCTGTTTAAAATATAAATCATGCACCAATATTATTTATAATTATCTTACCCAAAAAACAGATGTTTAAAAAATGAAATGGGAAAATAATTTTTTCTGGGTAAGGAGAAATTAACACTCACATTAGTCTTTAGTAATGATTGTATTCACTGAAACTTTAGTATTTAGACATTTCAATTGGAGTAATATTTAAAGAGCCAAGTATTTTGTTGTGATGACACATGGTGGTTAAAACATGGAAAGGATGTTTTTCATATCCTCAATCTCCATCAGAAGTCCATCATTGTACAGTAAAATCATCCCTAAATCTTGTGGAAATGGAATCATTGCAAACAGACAGATCACTCACTAGCAAAGAGAAAACACAACTTCCCAGCCTACTCCTCGTCCATTCTCTTACCTGATCAAGTGTTCATCAACACCAGCAATAATGTATTACTTGTTTATATTGCCAGCAATGACAGACATTCACAATTACTTGAATTGATTCTTTATGTTGTAAGTCCTGCTTACATCTATCTTTAGACATCTCTCCTTGTTATTCTGCAGTTCTTCTGTCATCTAATTAGAAAGTGATCCCTAGACATGGAAATCTAGAGGGAGATTGTCCCTTGATAATGAATAGGATTTATGCAAAAACAAACAGGATACTTATGAGGAAGAAGGCTTGGACAATTCCTATGTTATGTTCCTTTTTTTTCTTTTCCTCTTTTACTCATTATGCTGTTTCTTAATTTCAGCTCTGTAGTTAACACAGGTTTCAGAGGGCTAACATAATGTCTTATTAATATTTCTTTGGAAGTATTAATTCACTTGCTCACCTTGAGGACTTCCCTGAAAAAAAGCATGATGTATAAAGTGAAAAGAAAGATGTCAATAACAGTTAAGAAATTATGTATAATATGATATTCTTTTTTCACATTTTAATTTTATTTTATTAATATATATTTTTATTGTAAAGATACTGTACAGAGGGGTTACAGTTATATGAGTAAGGCAATGAGTACATTTAATATGATACTCTTATTTCTACAGTTCTGAGAACATCAAAGAAAGTAAAGTAGTTTTCTTTTGTTTCTTCTCACTGTTGGTGATTAGTAACTGCACAAAATTATTTTCTTAAATTTTGTTGTTAAGAAGCTCAATTTCAGGGCTGGGTTGGTGGCTCAGTGGCAGAGTACTTGCTTTACATGCATGAGGCCCTGGATTTGATTCCTCAGCACCACATAAGCAGAAAAAGCTGGAAGTGGCACTGTGGCTCAAGTAGTAGAGTTCTAGCCTTGAGCTGAAGAGCTCAGGAACAGCACCCAGGCCCAGAGTTCAGGCCCAATTACGGACAAAAAAAAAAAAAAGAAGAAGAAGAAGAAGAAGCTCAATTTCTCTTTGTTTGGGTGAATAATCTGCTTTCAATTGTGTATGTTCATATCTAGTGAAAACTCTCAAGTAAAAAAAAATAATAATAATAACAAGCCTTTGTGATTAATCCCAGAAATTTCCACTGTGACTTCTCATGTCTCCCAGCATTCTTAGTTATTCATACAATGAAGTTTACCTTTGTTTTTTATTGGGGGGGGGTGGCTTTTGTTGTTTTTGTTGTTTGTGGGGATATTTTTGCCATGGGGTTTGAGCTCAGAGCCTGGGTACTGTAACCAAGTTCTCTTGCTCAAGGCTAGCACTCTACCGCTTTGAGTCACAGCTCCACTTCCAGTTTTCTGGTGATTAATTGGAGATAAGAGTCTCATAGACTTTTGTGCCCAGGCTGAGTTTGTACTGTGATTCTCCAATCTAAGTTTCCTGAGTAGCCAGGATTATAAAAAAAACAGAAGTGGGGGGAAGACTCAGTGGTAAAGCACTATCTTCAGCTCAGGGACAGCACCCAGGCACTGAGTTCAAGCCCCAGGACAAGCACAAAAAAGAAAAAACCTAAATGGATGACAAATATATATCTTCCTAACCCAAAATAAAGAAAATAGGAAGAGCTATGTTAATTTCATACACTGAAGTGTTAAAAGCAATGAAAATTAAGAAGAAATTAATTAAAATTAAGTATAACAATCCTCCAAAAAGACATCACAATACTTAATGTATATGAAACTAACAACAGAGCATTCAACTATATAAGGCAAAACTGAATTGAAAGAGATAAAGATAAAACTGATACATTAAAAAAAAAACTGAGACATACTGGAAGACTTCTGCACCCTTCTACCACATGTTGACATCTCCAGCAAGCAGAAAAACAGTAAGAACAGAGTTGATAGTGATAGCAATAAACTGCATATAATTGATGGCTGTAGACGACTTCATTCAAACCAACATAATACACATTTTATCAAACTCACATGGAACATTCACAAAGACAGATGACACTCTGAACCATAAACTAATATCACAGGCATGAGCCACCAGCACCCAGCTTGAGCCATAAACTTATATTTAAATTTTTTAAATAATACAAATCATACAATATTCTCAGACTATAATGTAATCTAACTAAAAAGCAGTAATAGAAACACAAGTAGAATATGCCAGTATTTGGAGGTGAAATCATCATTCCAATGTTACTTTAAAGAAAAAATAACTTCCATTGTTTATCGATACATGCAAAAAGATGTACCAATTAAATAATACGATATTTTGGATTTGCTTTGGTATAGGGAGTAGGAGGAGGAAATATAAATGAAAGAAAATTTGGAATCAATTTGGGATTTTCCATAAAAAGAAAAGGAAATAAAAATTGATATCTAACATTCCCCTTATGTACACTGCCTAAAGAAAATTTTCATTACTCTAGTCATACTTGAATCTCACCTTCTGTGGAGATTCTCACTACACTGTGCTCATTTCCTAGATTTCCTAAGCTAGATTTCCTAGCTTGAGGGTTAGAGTCTACAAATAAAAGTGGATAGCATCATGCTTGTAGAACTTAGTCTTCCCTGAATGTGGCCAAAAGTTCTGGTTCTTCTGTCCACTCATAGATCTAGTCTTTAGTCTCAGATATTCTAAAATCTGGATGATGACAGCAGAGCCTCTCAGTATTCCTTCATGACAACAACTTAGCATGAAATTCAGAATTTGACTTGCTTTATCCTCCAAGATAGTCTGTGAACTGCCAATTATGACTAAATAAATAATGGTCAGTTTAAACTAGCCAAAGTGAATTATGCTATTTGTAAACAAAAAAAAAGTCACTTTCCTTCTTGTCATTCCTCCTTTTAGTTATACACATAGGAAACTGAACCTTAAGGACTTTAGCATAAGCATCTGGCTTGAAACATTTCTTTCGTGGCAATGGCTCTGTTTTAGCTGAGAAACTCTATCTCCAGGAAAGGCTCTTGTTGATTCTGTATAATTGGCTTCCATACTCTATATTTTACTTAAGGCTGACTTATCAAAATGTAACTCCATCATTAATCAAGAGTAATTTTTACTGCTTAAGAGAAACATCACCCATGCCTGCCATGTGAATTGCCACATTTATTCTCTTGAAAGAATTAAGAAAATACTGTCTTACATATAAACTGTCCTGAAATAAAGTCACTTGAAAATTGGAAGGAGCAAGATTATTCTGGCTTCTTTTATAATTCCCATGTCAATGACATACTTTCTGTTCAAGAGGAAAAGGCAATATTTTATCTTTAAGGAAAAGAAAAGGATACTAAAATAATTCTTTGAGGAGATAGATGGAGCTGGGATAGATGTGAAGGAAAATGATAAAAGGTGTAACATTGATCAAGATGCATTGTATTTATAAACAGACATGTTGAATTGAAACCCCTTTGTAAACTACTTATGATCATTTAAAAATAAATAGGTAAAAATTAAAATTAAGAAAAGAATCCTTTACAGATTTTGTTTAAAATAATTCTTATTTTTTAGGTTTCACACATAATTTCATAGCTTCTTCACAAATTACTATTCTTTGTCCAATTCTGTATCTGTCACTGATTTCTTTGATTGTTTTCTTGTGAAGGCTTCCTGGCTACATTAAACATGCATTCCGTTTATGTTTTTCTTCTGTTAGTCTGTCTTACATCATTTGGTCTTAAGGCCCAGCTCTAGGAAAACAGATAAACAAGAATGAATCCCCAAAAATAAGCCTCGTAAGCCAGATCCAAAGAAAAACACGTTGCATGGTTTGCCTCAGTTGTTATAACTAGATTGTGCCTATAAATCTACAAGCAAACACTCTGGATGGTAAAATGCAAAAAATTACACTCGGACATGATAAATTATATGGGACTTTAAACATTCACACAGTGGAACCAAAGGAGGATACTCTTAGGAGAGGATCTCAAAGGCTCAATAGCTATGTGGGTATGATCATATAAAATGATGTTTATTGACATGAACTCCAAGAAATGGAAACAAGAGGTTGTTGTTTTGTTTCTTGTTTTTTCTCCTTTGTTGCTTGTAAGTAAGTTTCTATATTTGAGGGAGGGTAAGAAGCAGCACAGAAATAGTGGGACAAAAGGTAAACAAATGTAGCAGTGATACTCACTAGACACTATGTTGAAAATGAACTATACAACTTGTGGGGGAAAGGGTCAGGAGGGAAAGTCTGGGAGAAAATGAGGACAGAGTGACACTGTTAAAAAAGAAATGTACTTATTGCCTGACTTGTGTATCTGTAACATCCCTGTACATCACCTTTACAATAAAAAAATTAAAAATAAATTTTAAAACACAAGATAACCATAATGCTTTCCATCATTAAAAATGTAATATCTTAGATATTCAAGTAAATAAATTTGAGTAAATAAAATTGGTTAATAAAGTTTAAAGAAAAAAGAATGAATCCCAGAAGTAGTGCATTTCCAGATGACCTTGAAGATACACACTGTATGTGGGAAGTCAGAGGAAGCTAAAGTCTCATGGTCTTGAGATTTACTACATCCACCCTATTGTACAAAGTTTGGAGCATCTTCTTTATGAGAGAAAATTAAACTTTTAAATAAGTAGCACTTTATGTTGACAATCTCTAGCACTTAAAGGTGATTTCTATCTGACTTCATAAACAATATTCTATAGAGACGTTCATTAGGAAATAGTGACTATTGGAAGAGAAATAAGGTGGATAAAAGGGATTAGAACAAATATTTTCATCTGTATAAAAGTAAGTTATCTAAGCCAGTGGCTCACACCTATAATCCTAGATACTCAGGAGGCTGAGATCTGGGGATTGTAGTTCAAAGCTAGTCCTGGCAGAAAAGCCTGTGAGATACTTACCTCCAATTAAACACCAGAAAACCAGAAATAGAGCTGAGGCTCAAAGTAGTAGAACATTAGTCATGATCAAAAAAGCCCAGGGACAGTGCCCAGGCCCTGAGTTCAACCCCCAAATATGACACCACCCCCCCCAAAAGAAAACGTTATCTATCCTGTAAGACATCTATGCGTAGATTGCAAATGGGCAGTCTAAATCTATATTTGTTTAAGATGGCAACCCAAAATACGTATTAAGATACATTAATTACATTTGTGTTAATATACATTAATATACATCAATTCAATCTTGTGAAATGTTATAGCAGTATGTCCACCCGTTCTCACTTTTCTGACTTAAAGAAGCAAGGCAATGACTGGATATAGGCTGTGCATTTTAAGTAATCATTCTGATATCACTTCCAAATAATTATTCATATTTATGCTTCTGTTTCACTAGTGATTTTATTTCATAAACACCATCTACAAGGAATTTTCTCAATGGAAAATTCCTTCAAGTTTGCTTCTAATGAGTAACTCTGGGAACTAGGTCTCAAAGGCCAAGACGGATTTCTTCTACAGCCAAACTCTTCTGATCCCAAGAGAGATAAGGAGCATGCTCAGTTCCAAATGATATCATTTCTACCGTCATAGCTGGTTTCAGCTATGTAGGCAAAAGACCTATATTCTACCCTTTCCCATTGTCCCATTGTCGACTAAGAGCATTCGAGAGACTGGATATTTCTCTTGTCATCAGTCATGAAGTAGGAATTAAAGAAGGTAGTAGGTAAGCATGGACAGTGGCATCTGGGTTCATATTTCATAACATAGAAAAGAAAATAGAGTTCCTACTCGAAAATAATCTAACATTTAACTAAAAAGAGAAAAAATGTGTATGTCAGAGAAGGCTGAAACTCCTTCAGACAGTATCTAATTAAAGGCTATGCCATCCTATCTATATACTTAAGAAGAGATGAGAAAATAAAAACTAGAACATTCAAAGACAGTTTCATTGTGAGGAAGAAGGTAAGAATGTAATTGTGACCTGAAGGCTGGGTAATATCTGAGTGAATAAGGAAAGACATCAGGAGAGAAGGAGAGAAGAGGACAGTGGATTAAAGTAAACAAGAATGTGTTGTCAGGAGTTTGTATGGAACTATAAATAATAAAACAGAGAGGAGAAGCTTGATGAGGAGGAAGTCCTCTCTTCGACGTAGGTGGATCCACAAGTTTGTGATAAGCAGGCACATGTAAAGTATTTGTGATCAATAGGAAATAAGACATGTTACAGGTACATAAATAGAGGAAAGTCAAGCCAAGAACAGTTCTGTGATATACTTGCAAAATGAATCATAGTGCATGGAGCCAGTTAATCTACTAAGGAAAATAAAGGTAAGAAGGGGACTGAAATGAGAAACATGGTGTAAGGAAGAATGTTACAATGTTTTCCTGGGATGTGAGGAAAATAAGAGAAATCAATGAACCAATGTTTCTAACCGATGTTACTAAGACAATACCTGGAAGAAGAGTTTGATTATTGAAATGTTGAAACAGAAGGGAACTACTTGAACATGGCAACTCTTCCTTCACTAGAGTCTTCAGTTCCTATTAATTATTTATTCACTTTTGTGGCAAATCCTTAATGTCTTTTGTATGTCAGGCACTAGGGATACAAAAAGCAAGAAAAACTAGGTTCTGTCTTTGCTTTAATGTAACTTATTGCCTTGTGAAAGAGACAAATATTACTTAAATCTTTTCAAGTTATATAATATACATAAGCAATGGCATCATATGTATATTTATATTGTTTATATTACAACTGTGATAATCTATGAAGGCACAGGAACAGGATATAAAAGGTAGATCTGATAACCAAAAGAAGGACCTGACTTTCTTTAGCAATATTAGGGACTGTAAATTTTTCATAACTCGTATGTGTGTGTGAGAGAGAGAGAGAAAGAGAGAAAATGAGAGAGAGAGAGAGGAGAAGAGAGAGAGAGAGAGACTACTGGGGTTTAAACACAAGTCCTCAAGCTCTTGCTCTGCTTTTTTAATTATGGCTGACATTCTACCACTTGAGTCATGCTTCTTTTTGCTGGCTAATTCGTTGAAGAAAAGAGTCACTAAGATTTTTTTTTTCTTTCTGGATGGCTTTGAACCAACATCCTCAAATCTCAACTTTTTGAATAGCTAAGATTATAGGCATGAGTCATTAGAATCCAGTTCAGGTACCTACTTTTAAGTAAACAAGGAACATGATTATATTTTCTTTTTAGGAAAGATGATTCTGGCTACAATTTGGGCAATCTATGAGATGGGACACCAGTAACAATGATAAACCAGTTAGAATGCTACCAGTAGTCTGTGCATAACTTCAACTGCAGTAATAAATAGGCAGATGAACAGGAACAGTTCTTAAGCTCCTCCTATGTGTCAAGCACTAAAGTAAATACTAATAGATAGCCTCAAAGATAAATAGCTCCAAAGAAATCCTGGTCAAGCCAGGTGCCAGTGACTCACTCCTATAATCCTAGGTACTCAGGAAGCTGATTGCTGAAGGCTCCCATTCAAAGCCAGCCCAAGCAGGAAAATCCATGAGACTCTAATCTCCAATTAACCACAAACAAAACAAAAGCCAGAAGTGGAGCTCAAGTGGTATAGTTGCTAGCCTTGAGTACAAAAGCTCAAGGACAGCACCCAGACCCCTGAGTACAAGCCCCAGGACTGGCCACCAAAAAAGGGGGGGGGAGAAAAACAAAAAGAATCTTGGTCAAAAAGAGATTGCCAAACTCATACTTATCCCATCACATAATACAAAGACGAATACACACAGATTATTCACACTTAGAGGGATTCCAGTCAGCCTCTGTTCTTTTATTGTACTGTCTTGTGTCTCCTCAGTGGACCATCCTCTGTGAAGTTCAACTCTTAAACCTCACATGGATATTTTAACTTCTCCATTGATGATGTGAAGGACCCCATTGCAAAGGGTCAGGATCCAGGCGGCTGCCCACCTCAGTGTCTGTATTGGGTGAATCCTCTTCCCATCAGTTCTATCTTGAAACCCAACAAGGGCCACCATGAACTGCAGCCAGACTCCTGACTTTGTCCTCTCAGGATTTCTTAGAGATCCAGACAAGTGGCAATTGCTCTTTAGTGTCTTCCTGGCTCTCTACATGCTCGGCCTCCTAGGGAACCTATTGCTTTTGCTGGCTATTGGTGCTAACATCCACCTGCATACTCCTATGTACTTCTTCCTCAGCCAGCTCTCCCTGGTAGATCTCTGCTTCATCACTAGCACAGCCCCTAAAATGCTAGAGGATTTGTGGACCAGCAATGGAGCTATCTCCTTCTCTGAGTGTCTGACCCAACTATATTTCTTTGCTGTTTTTGCTGACATGGACAACCTGCTTTTGGCCGTCATGGCTGTTGACCGCTACACTGCCATTTGCCATCCACTACACTATCCACTCCTAATGACTCCTTGCAGATGTGGGGTGCTGGTTGGAGGGTCCTGGGGAGTGGCCCACAGCATCTCTCTTGTACATACCATGTTACTATCCCAGCTATCGTTTCGTACTAGTCAGGAGATTCCTCACTTTTTCTGCGATTTGGGGCCACTCTTCTCGCTTTCCTGCTCTGATACCCATCTCAATGAAGACTTGACAATGGCTCTGGCTGGAGTTTTAGGAATCAGTGCTCTCCTCTGCATTGTAAATTCCTATGCCCATATTTTCCATGCTGTGGCTAGGGTTCCATCAGCACAGGGGAAAAGGAAAGCCCTGGCCACCTGCAGCTCCCACCTCTCCATGGTCATCCTCTTCTACAGCGCCATCTTTGCCACCTATCTGAAGCCCCCATCAACTTCTCACTCCTCTGGGGAGATGGTGGCCGCTGTCATGTACACCATGGTAACTCCCACTCTGAACCCTTTCATTTATAGTCTGAGAAACAAGGATGTGAAGAGTGCATTGAAAAGGACCCTGGCCATGGAGAACTCTTGGAATTAGGAGTTAAAACCAAGAACACTGGGAAGGATCATTGGATAGTGTTACAGTTATAAAGTGAGTTAGTTAGAACATGGTCTTCATTAAACATTACATGCTCTGATGGAAGGAATTCTGGACTGACTAGCCCAGTACCAGTGGCTCCTGCCTATAATCCTAGCTACTCAGGAGGCTGAAATCTGAGGATCGTGGTTTGAGTCCAGCCAATGTGGGAAAGTCCATGAGGCTCTTATCTCCATAAACTACTCAGAAAAAAGCTGGAAATGATTCTGTAGCTCAAAGTGGTAGAGTCTTGAACACAAAGAGGCTCAGGGACAGAGCCCAGAACATGAGATCAAGCCCCAGGCCTGGCAAAAAGAAGGGGGAGGAAGAGGAAGAAGAGGAAGAGGAAGAAGAGGAAGAAAAGGAGGGGGAATCATCACCTTTACTCAATCTCTGATTGAGTAAAAAGTCCTCACTTTTCAGAGTGTTTTATATGTGTGTGTGCACTAGTGCTATGAGTTTGATTCTATGGCTAAGAATTGAAAAATAGCAGAAAGTAGGATTTTTTTAATATTCTTTCTTTGGTAACCAAATTTAAAAATATTTCCTTCAGATGTCTGTGTGTTTAAGCTAATTTCAAAAAAACATAAAGTGGTTAACTCATCACTCAGTGGATAAATTCTTCTCTCAAATCAACTGGCAAAGGGTGAAATAAATATTTGTTGCATTGCATTTTTTTTGTCAGTCATTTGGGCCTGAATTCTTGGCCTGGGTGCTGTCTCTCAGCTCTTCAGCTCAAGGCTAGCACTCTACCACTTGAGCCACCACACCACTTCCAGCTTTTTCTGCTTATGTGGTGCTGAGGGATTGAACCCAGGGCCTCATGCATGCAAGGCAAGTACTCTACCACTGAGCCACCTTCCCAGCCCCTGTTGCATTGCATTTTAAAGAGAAGGCACACTAACTAGTTCAGGCACTATAACATTCCACTTGTCTTCCAACATAGATAATGTATTATACCAAAGCACAGACTACATATTGTAGTATTATCCCTTATATTCCATATATGTTGTGAATTACAAGGTCTGCTTAAATACTTGATTATTACTCAGAAATATAATTTGATGCATAGGTTAGATAAATTTAGCCTTAGGAAGAATATTCCTCACCTCTTCTACTGGATTCTCTTTTCAAGCATCTGTGTCTGAACTGTTTAGTGTAGACTTTCCTCCTGGTGCATTTAAAAGTTGATTTCTTTTTTTCCTTTCCCCTCCCACCCCCACCCCTGTCATGGAGCTAAAACCCATAGCCTAGGTACTATCCCCTGAGCTTTTTCTCCCAAGGCTAGCACTCTACCACTTTAAGCCACAGCTCCACTTCTGGTTTTCTGGTGGTTATTTGGAGATGAGAGCCCTGGCTAGTTTTGAACCACAGTCCTCAAATCTTGGCCTTCTGAATAGCTACTAGTGCCCAGCTAGAAGTTGATTTCCCTTTAATTCTAAGTTGACACCTTTTCTTTTTTTTGTATATTTTTTATTATAAGAATATTGTACAGAGGGGTTACAGTTACATGAGCAAGGTAATGAGTACATTTCCTATTAAGCATTATTGCCTCCTCCTTTTTTTACAGTGTGGTTATAAGCTGTCTTATTTAGAACTCCTTGAACACAGATTTTACAAGTATATTCCAAATATCAAGCCAAAATACATTTTAAAAAGCTAGGCATGGATCATTAACTTTTACCAACAGGTGAAAATATTAGGTTTAAAAATATTGGGTTGTAAAAGTTAATTGGAACATGAGAATAAATAGATTCAGCTAATATCATCTTGTGTCACTGATCAGTAATATAAATTAAGTCAATAGAACTGTATTTGATATTGGTATAATTAGGGGAGGAGAAGAAAGAAACAAAATGTTTAAATAGGGATACAGACTGACCCATTGCAACAATGAGATATACAAGACACTATGTCAAAAAATGAACTTTACAATTTATGTGGGGTGGGGATGGGGGGTGGAGAGGCTGGGGCATAATTGAGGAGGTGGAGGGACAGGATGGTAGGGGATAAGAAATATACTTATTACCTTGCTCATGTAACTGTAACCCCTCTGTACAGTATTTTCACAATAAAAAACTTATTTTAAAAAAAGAACTAAAAGAAACAACTGCCCAATAAATAAGTGGGCTAAAGACTTAAAGAGAAACTTCTTTGAATAGGAAAGAAGGATGGCCAATAGACACATGAAGAAATGCTCAACCTCCCTAGCCATAAAAGAAACGCAAATCAAAACAACATTGAGATACCACCACACCCCAGTTAGAATGGCAAAAATCAAGAACTCTAATAACAACAGATGTTGGAGGGGATGTGGACAGAAGGAAATCTTATTGCATTGTTGGTGGGAGTGTAAACTTGTTCAACCACTTTGGAAAGTAGTATGGAGGTTCCTCAAAAGACTACACATAGAGCTCCCCTCTGACCCAGCAATCCCACTTTTGGGCATTTACCCAAATGATCACAAACAAGACCATACTAAAGCTACCAGCACAACTATATTTACTATAACTAAGATATGGAACCAACCCCTCAGTAGATGAATGGATCAAGAAAATGTGGTATATATACACAATGGAATTCTATTCCTCCATCAGAAAGAATGACATTGCCCCATTTGTTAGGAAATGGAAAGATCTGGAAAAAATTATAGTAAGTGAAGTAAGCCAGGCGCAAAGGAACATAGGTCCCATGATTTCCCTTATTTGCAATAACTAGTATATGTCTGAGACAAGCAGAAAAGGTCAGATAAGTTGATGTTAGGTGAAATGAACACCAAGATAAGCATGCAAATGTTTTTTTCTTTCATGCAATTGTTTCTAACATATTTATAAGATGATGTCTTTGTTGCTTTGTATGTCCCTCCCCCACGGTATAACCCATGCTTTCACTGTATTTGATGTTGGTATAATTTGTGGAGGGTAAGGGAAAAAAACAAATCGTTTAAATAGGGATACAGGTGGACCCATTGCAACAATGAGATGTACAAGTCATTATGTTGAAAAACTAACTTTACAGCTTGGGCGGGGCTAGGGAGGGGAGTAGAAATGGGAAGGGATGGGAAGGGGAAACAAAGGATGAGGCAACAATGCTTGATAAGAAATGTATTCATTATCTTGCCCATGTAATTGTAACCCCTCTGTACAGTATTTTCACAATAAAAAATAAAATTTTTAAAAAGAACTCTAACAACCAGGCACTATGTGTTTTATGATGTAATTAAATTGTTTTAAAAAATTTAACCAGGCATATATTTGCCCTAAAAAAAATCCAATTGTGATTCTATTTCTCTATTTTGATAGATGATAGATAGATAGAATGATAGAGACAGACAGATAAATAGAGGACATATAATAGGTACCCATTTAAAAAGAGGATTCATTCAACTTTCAGGAAGCCAATGCAGAAGAACTGATGCCAAGGTGGCATACACAGTGAGTTCCAGGCCAGCCTGGGCTCTATAGTAAGACCTTGTCTCAAATAAATCAATTTAATTAAATAATTAATTTATAGTACTCTATTGTGCTATTCTACTTTTTTTTTTGGGGGGGGGGGTCCAGTTGTGGGGCCTGAACTCTGGGCCTGGGCTCTGTCCCTCAGCTCTTCAGCTCAAGGCTAGCACTCTACCACTTAAGCCACAATGCCATTTCCAGCTTTTTTTTTTGTTTATGTAGTGCTGAGGAATCGAACCTAGGGCCTCAAGCATGCAAGGCTAGTACTCTACCACTCAGCCACCTTCCCAGCCCTCTCTACTTTTTTATATTTCTATTTTTTCTGCAATAAAAAAATCAAAACAATAAATTCACTTCAGATTTTCTACAATAAATTTTCAAAAAATATTTAAGAAAAGTGAATGTACTTCCAAACTTTTCAAAATATACTTATCCTTAGCCTAGCAATTTATATCCTAAAAATGTGTTATAGAAAAACATGAATGTACACAATGTTGAAGTTGTTCATAGTCATGTGTCAGTGCCTTCTGCCTGTAATCCTAGCTACTAAGGAGGCTAAATCTGAGGATAGGAGTTTGAACCCAACTCAAGCAGACAAATCCTAAAGACTTATCTCCAATTAACTAGCAAAAAGCCAGACTGGGGTTCAAGTGTCAGCCATGAACAAAAAGAGAGAGAGAGAGACAAGCAAGGGTATGAGGCCAAGTGCAAGCCTGGCATCATCATACACACACACACACACACACACACACACACACACACAGAGCTTTGGCAAAGTAGGTTACAAACTAGATTACAAACTAGATAGATGATAGATTGATAGATAAATAGATTATGAAATGCCATAAATAATAATATAAGCAATACTTCTACATTTGTTTCAATATTATTGTTTTATTTTATTATTATTACTGTACAACTATTATGGGGCACACTATGATAATTAAATACACCTATTAGTATATGGTGGTCAATTTCAGCATTAACATTTATAACATTTATATACAATACAGAAATAAGAGAATTTTAAATAACTTTTTAACTAGCACTTGGAAATTATTGCTCTGCTTTTTTAAACTGTTCTTATAATGGCAGAAGAGCTCAAGTATAGACCGATGGGGGAAAATAAGCCAAGTTAGCTGGGCACCAGTGGCTCATGCCTGTAATCCTAGCTACTTAGTAGGTTGAGATCTGAGAATCACAGTTCAAAGCCAGCCCTGGCAGGAAAGTGAATGAGACTCTTATATCTATTTAACCTCCAAAAAGCTAGACATGGAGCTGTGGCTCAGATGGTAGAGCAGTAGCCATGAGCATAAAAGTTTAGAGACAGTGCCCAAAGCTAGAGTTCAAGCCCTAGGACACACACACACACACACACACACACACACACACACACACACACACACACACACACACACACACACACATACACACACATACACACACGTGCAAAGAGAAAATAACAAAGTTATTCCTTTTCACCCAATCCTGGGAGAGTTCCTGATCAAAATGTCCCAAGTCCAAACTAAAATCTTCACTTCCCTCCTTTCATCACACTTCAATTGTTTTTAAGGCAGAGGAGCTTCCGTAGTGCTTGATGAACCTCTTTGTTCCTTAACGTGTAAATCACAGGATTAAAGATGGGAGTGACCACCGTGTAGAGCAGGGCAAAGACCTTGGAGAGGATCTGGGAGTGGACAGCAGAGGGCGCGATGTATAAAACCATGAGAGTTCCGTAGAATGTGGCCACTACGGCAAGGTGGGAGGAGCATGTAGAGAAAGCCTTCCTCCTGCTGGCCCCGGTAGGAATTCTCAGCACAGTCACCACAATCTGAGCATAAGATGTCAGAATTAGTCCAAAGGGAACTGTTAGAAAGATGACCGAAAGGACAAATGTTGTTACCTGAGCCACTCTGGGATCTGAACAAGCGAGGCCCACCAAAGGCATAAAGTCACAGTAAAAGTGGTCAATGTAGTTGGGACCACAGAATCTCAGCTGGGTCATCAGAACCACGATCAGTCCATCTACTATAAAACCAGACAGCCAGGATGTGATCACCAGCCCCAAGCACCATTTAGGCCCCATCAGAAATGGGTAGCGGAGTGGGTAGCATATTGCCAGGTAGCGATCATATGCCATCACAGCCAACAGAAAGCATTCCCCAGTAGCTAGAGAGCCAAAGATAAAGAACTGGAGCAAGCAACCAGCCAAAGAAATAGCTGCCTCCCCCAGGAAGCCCTCCAGCATTTTTGGCACCAC
Source organism: Dipodomys merriami (assembly GCF_024711535.1). NCBI lineage: Eukaryota > Metazoa > Chordata > Mammalia > Rodentia > Heteromyidae > Dipodomys > Dipodomys merriami. The sequence goes on along the minus strand of NW_027202937.1, from coordinate 12,699,667 downwards.
GGTAGAGGTGTACAAGATCTCCAGGAAAGACAGATTCACCAGAAAGAAATACATGGGTGTGTGGAGCCTCGGAGAGCTGACCACAACCACAATAATAAGCATATTTCCAATAATGATGGAAGCATAGACACCAGTGAACACAATAAAGAAAAGGAGATGAAGTTCAGGAATGTCATGGAAGCCAAGGAGGATAAATTTGGTAATGGTCCCGTTTCCTGTGAAGACACTTTCCATATGGGTCATCCAAGGTTTGCTTGCTAGTAATTGAAGAGTTTTTAACGTGCCTCTAAATCTTCAATCGCAAGCCTAAAATCAATAGGGATAAAGTGAAGCAGAGAAAAGTGAGTCTAAAAAATGAGAATCGCTTAAGCAATTCCTCATCTGTCCTCCTTAGAGACTGCCACCCAGATCTCTCATCTTACCCACCTTTATTGTGCATATCGGAAGAGTTTAACCAAATTCACAATTTTCACCTTTGAAACCCTTTAGCCTACCTACCACTTCGATCATATAATGTATTCTAGCATCCTCATCCCATTTTCAACTCCTTTGCCCACTGTTGCTATACAAATCATCAAAAACCGACTATATGTTCCACTTCTTCCTTGACTAATGGAGGCCCTTATCTCTTGAGCAACCATATATTGTGTCTTGTATACAGAAGATATTACATTAGTTTCTGTGGATATCAGGTCATATAGAACCAGACCATCATTTTAATAAGCCTACAGTCTTGCATAATGAATGTGTAGATCAACAGATAATTGTAATGTGCTGAAAGCTGATTAATTCAATCTGGACAAAATAATTTGGAGAGGACGTAATGCTAGGATACCTTACCATTGTGATGGAAAAAAATGAAAAATCAAAAAGTGGGTGAAGGCATTTCAGGTAATAAAAAAGTAGGTACTGGGCTGGGAAGGTGGCTCAGTGGTAGAGCACTTGCCTTGCATGCATGAGGCCCTGGGTTCGATTCCTTAGCATCACATAAGCAAAAAGAAAAAAGCCAGAAGTGGTGCTGTGGCTCAAGTGGTAGAGCGCTAGCCTTGAGCTGAAGAGCTCAAGAGACAGCGCACAGGCCCAGAGTTCAGGCCCCACAACCGGACCCAAAAAAAAAAAAAGTAGATACTAAGGCAAGAAGCAAGATAAACTATAAGAAAAAAAAGAGGATAAGTAGCTTGGGGTAATTTTTTAATCCATCTCTGAAGAGGCATTAGAATGCAGGTGAATAATGAGGGAAAGGAAAGCTAGAGAGGGAGCTAGTATGAGTGCATGAGGCATTCTCCTGTCATAAGCAGGATCTGGAGCTTTATTTTGTGCATACACCTGATGGTTTTTCAACAGTTCAGTGGTGGGTTCCACCTTGGATCTGATAGTATTATGAAGGCTTGATCCAAGACAGCAAGAATGAAAGAACGGATGGCCCCACATGCCGATGCTGGTGCATAAATGCATGCTGCCTGGGGTGGTTTTTTTCCATTATTTTATTCTAAGCAGTTTCTCTTTTCCAAAAGATTATGAGTTCATTTAGCATGGGAACTAAATTTTTATATCTACTTTGGTATCCGACAAAGTCTTATGCCAGCCTTGAGCAAAAAAGAAAAAACAAAGGAGGAGGCAACAATGCTTGATAAGAAATATACTCTCAATTTTGCCCATGTAATTGTAACCCCTCTGTATGGTATTTTCACAATAATAAAAAAAATAAAACAGAAAAAACAACAACTACAAACCAAGAGAGCAAAACCCTGGATTCAAGCCCTAGTACCAGAATTTTTTTAAAAAGATGAAATCACAAATACCAATAACTTTATATTTAAGACTTCCTCTCCTCTAACTTAAACCCACGTGATTGATCAGAGAGGGGTTCTCTACTTTATAGACCATAAAGTCTGACAGATTCAGTAACCATTCTTCTTCTCTAGAAACTTTTCATTCCCTTACCATCTTCTCCCATCTACATTATTTTGTGATGTGAACTTAGCAGTCCTTCTTTAACACTAAGATTATTTTATGTAGTTCAGAATCATCCTGTGGTTTGAACTCTTTCTACGGCACCCAAGCCCAGGGCAGAGGTATGTACAGAATCAAGGCTCAATGAGCTCCAGCAATGGACCACCTCCACCACCCTGGAATTCAATACATCATTAGCTCATACTGATCCTTAAGAATGTATCTCTATAGGAAGCCAGGATTTGCCTTTTTTTTTGGGGGGGGGGGGGAGTTGGGCTTGAACTCTGGGCTTGGGTGCTATCCCTCAGCTCTTCAGCTCAAGGAGAGCACTCTACCACTTAAGCCACAGCACCACTTCCGATTTTCTCATGCTTTATTGGAGATAAGAGTCTCACAGACTTTCCTGCCTGGGCTGGCTTTGAACCTCTATCCTCAGATCTCAGCCTCCTGAGTAGCTAGGATTACAGGCGTGAGCCACCAGCGCCTGGCTAGGATTTGTTTTTTATAGCTTCCACTCAGTCAGGTTCTAGTATAAAAATTAAAGAAAAGTACTTTTTGTGACAGACCTTCAGCCGATTGAAAAATGGAACAGGTGGGAGACAGGATAGGGTCATAAGGGCAAACATAAATTCCATGATTTTGCTGTGCAGCTGGCATGTTTTCATTCTGGACATGATCCACTGCATGGCTTTATTCAAAGAAATACTTATCAGCCTTCTCCTTTCAACCATTCTGGGAAATCACTCTCAAGGAATGCAGAATGAATTCAAGCACAAGTCAAGGAAACTAAAGAAAAGAAGTTCCATCAGCTTCTAAATGTGTAAGCATTTCTTCTTTCCTCCTGAGTAACAATCTTTAGGACATCAAAGGAGGGCAGTGCTTGCAAATCCCATTTCTCTCTCCCACAATCAAGTATAGAAAGAAAAGAGCCAATTACAAAATCCCCAGGTACTTACCTTTGGTGTGCTAAACAATACCAATTTGTCCAGAGAAACTAGAAAAATAACAGTTTAGGCATGTACGAAAGCAAAGACTGAAATATAAATATTATGGTAGGCTTAGGATATAAAGCTATGTTTTTCAAATGAGACCAAAGTGATACAATCTCTGTGTACAAGTGTTATTTATGTGGCCTCAAACTAAAGAAAACTTCCTCTCACCAAAATTAGATTTCTAATTTGTGTGTGTGTGTTCACAATGGAATAGAAAGATGAGTGTATTCATTTCATAATCAGACTCATTTTTAATCTGTTCTAGATATGACTTCCATCTATGAAAGAAAATATAGAGAGAGTTATATGCACATATACACAAACATGTGAACTAAAATATGATATATGCAGGGGAGGATTCCTATAGTGTAATTCCTTTGAACAACTAACGTACAGTTTAACAAAATGACTACCAGAAAGCTGGAATATGATTTGTCAAGAGAGGAGGAGAAGTCAATGAGAAGGGCAAGCAAATGAAGAGAGGAAGGCTGGGTAAATGTAGTCATGATATTCAGTGTAGAGATGTGAAAATGGAGCTCAATAAAAGAGGATGAGTGGAGTTGGGAGAGATGGGGAGAAAAATGAAAGGGGTAACACTGACCAAGATGCATTGTACTCACCAACTGACATGTTGAATTGAAACCCTTTTACACAACTACTTATGGATAATAAAGAATATAATAATAATAAATATTTTTTAAAGTTCTCCTATGAAATCTATCTTCATGTAAGAAAGAAAAGTCATCCTCGATTTTCAGAACACTGTTATCCACAAATCTATTGTTCAAAGAGTGAGGGAAAGAAGAAGTCAAAGAAAATGAGATTTAAAGACTATTTTTTAAATGGGGAGGCAGGCACCTGTGGTTCATGTAATCCTAGCTACCCAGGGCTCTGAGATCTGAGGTTCATGGTTCAAAGCCAGCCCAGGCAGGAAAGTCTATGAGACTCTTATTTCCGTGGCACTGTGGCTCAAAGTGGTAGAGCGCTAACCTTGAGCAAAAACAGCTCAGGGACAGCACTCAAGCCCTGAGTTCAAGCCAAGGATTGGCACCAAAAAGGCAGGGACCAGGGAAGAAAGACATTGTAACTGCAGGTGGATGATAGATATTCTTCTCCTAAGAACAGAGAGGCATCTTAGAACAGTGGAAGTTTGCTAAATTTAGAGTTGCAAAACTCCAAGGAGATAAGCTAATTTTGAAGTTGGAAAACTAAAAAAAAAAAAAAATTGCAGGAAGAGTTTGAAAATAAGATGAATTTCACCATATTAACTTATAGTACAAAGTACCTACCTGTTATCTGAAGACTGCCTAATCATAGGTAATGCTAAGACAAAGCTGCAGCTCTTATTCAGCCCAGACTCTTAAAGAGGCATATACCAAACTCTTAAGTTTTAATTCATCTTTAGGAAATTTTCTTAAATGGTATTCATATGTACTTCAATGTCTGCTGAACATCTTCTTATAAAACACATTATAAAAACAAGCAGTAAATACATTTAACTTAGTTTGATAGTTTTTAAAGCTGTAGCAAATACTACATAAGAAAACTAAGGATGTATATTAAAAGCTTTTGTAAAACAAAAAATACAAAAAAGTGTGATTTTTTAAGCATATCTTGACTTTTCTAAACCATAAGAAAAAAGTACAGATGTCAAGATGAAAAAGCTGATGTCAGAATGACCTCACACTATTAGGGGTATAGCTCAGTGGTTAGCGAATCCACCCAACATGCATAAGACCCTGGTTCATTTCCTCAACACCAAAAACATAATCACCAGTCCTGAGAGTGTCCATAACATACAACTAAGACTTGGAGAACATGGATATCTATTTTCCCCCATCTCTAAGAGAGAGAAAAGAAAGGAGATAATCTGTTGTCTACAGCAAGGACAATTGGAAAGTATCCTTTAAATGCTCAATTTGAAGGAAATAGAAAGACTATGCTGTTGGGGGATTTTTTTTTTGTTTTTTTTTTTTTTAAGGAAGACCATGGGATTTTCTGAAATCTTTCTTTAAAAGAGACATTTGGAGTCTCACTGAAACCTGTTACTCATCAGAGGAGGAAGGACTATAAAGACCAACCTTTGAGCTTTTGTTAAAGATCTATGAACAATGCTATAAATAGTTACAGGAAAGAATTCAACATACCTGACATAGCCCTGTGCTCTAATGTGTTACAATTTGCTGCAGGTTCAGAATGGTGGAATTTCCTATCTCCTGCTCCCTCCTTTTGGAGATTCAATCTGAAATAATACAGAATATTAACTAGAAATATTACCCTTTCCACCCTCTGCTCCTGAGCCATTCTCTCCCTCAGCCTCCAAACCCCCTTTTTTCCCTAACTCTCAAACTATTCTGCCATTTCATTCTAAGTCCTTCCTTTTATTTCAAGGAAGGTCTGACTGTTGCCAAGAAGGAAGAGGCCCTTGAGAACCAATTATAGCTTTGCAGTAAAATAATCTTAAGTGAACAAGACACAGCAATACCCTGAGACATTTGTCTCTTTTTTTTTTTAGAAAGGTTCCTGAACAGTTAGCTTGACCAAAAAGGGAACAGAAACAAAGAGCCTATGAAGACCCTCCTTTCCATTCCCTAAAAATCAAATGCTCTCTCTACTTCACCAGACATCTCATCCCCAAATTCCACCTCTATGTTACAGCATAGGAAGAAAAAGACACTCCCAGTGATGTCCCTCCACAACACATAACTCTCCATCAAACTCAACTGTGATTCGCAACATCTCTAAACCTCACACCACCTCCCTTTATCCAACTCTCAATTCTCATTTCCTCCACGTCCAACCTCCACGCCCTCTCAGCACCTCAGGCATCTGTGGCCTTCCATAAGAATGTTTCATCCGGATCATCAAAGCCTGGCCAGTGCAGAGCGTGTTTGAAGGAAGGAGGAGGAAGCTAGCATCATGGTATACTCAGGAAGTAGAGTCAAATAGCTATGTGGTGTCTCAGTACTCTCTACTTTCTGCTGTCTCATAGCTTTCTCTCTCCTTGTTCCTTTGAATCTTCCACAAAAAAAAAATCAGGCTGTTCTATTTCTCTGCCCTCACCAGAAGTACATTCAAAGCATTTCTTTGTCATTTATCATACTTAGACCCTCACTCAGTCTCACTCTCTCCCTGAACAATAGACTGACAGAAAAACAAAAACACAATTATTGAGAATAATGTAGGTCTACTATCTATATCCCACAGTGAATGCCACCCAGCTTTATTTTTGCCTCATTATAAATCATTTATTCCTTCAATTCCAGCATTAAAGGTTGCATAAAATGACATGCATTTTGGGCTGGGAAGGTGGCTCAGTGGTAGAGCGCTTGCCTTGCATGCCTGAGGCCCTGGGTTCGATTCCTCAGCACCACATAAGCAAAAAGAAAAAAACCAGAAGTGGCTCTGTGGCTCAAGTGGTAGAGCACTAGCCTTGAGCTGAAAAGCTGAGGGACAGCGCCCAGGCCCAGAGTTCAGGCCCCACGACCGGACCCAAAAAAAAAAAAAAAAATGACATGCATTTTGAAAACAGAAGTAATGGAAATGACAGTGATTTTTAACTATCTTGAGCTATTATAATTTCACTGACAAATTAAAAGTTGTGGATGTTTGTAGTGTATAACGTGATGATATATGTGCACAGTGTGGAATGACTAGATCAAACTAATTTAGATATATGTTACTTCACATGATTATCTCCGCCACCATACTACATGTCATTTTTGGAGAACACTTAAAATCCACTCTTCTAATAATGTCCAAATACATAATACATTGTCATCAATGATGGTCAACTTGTCGTTCATTAAATCTCATGTCTCCTTAAACTTTCATATCCTCCTACCAGTATCTCTCCAAACTCACTTTATTCCTGGACCCCAGATGCTGGTAAATGTCTGTTCAAGTTCCTTGCTCCTTTTCCTTACTACTAATTTATTTTGTTATATTTACTTTCTTGCTATTGATTTGAGTTCCTTATATATTTTGTATATCAACCCCTCCTCATGTATGGACCTTACAAGTATTTCCCTTCAATTCTTATATGTCTGTTCACTCTATGAATTGTTTCTCTTTTTTCTTTTCTTTTCTTTTTCTTCTTTTTTTTTTTTTCCAGTCAGTCCTGGGGCTTGAACTCTGGGCCTGGGCACTGTCCCTGAGTTACTTTTGCTCAAGGCAAATGCTCTACCACTTGAGCCATAGCATCACTTCCAGCTTTGAGTAGTTTATTGGTGATAAACCACTCGTGGAGTTTCCTGCCCAGGCTGGCTTTGAATGGCAAACAGACATGAGCCACCAGAGCCTGGCGATGAATTGTTTCTTTTGCTCTACTGAAGCTTGTTAATTTGATTTAGTCACATCTACTTATTTCTTTTCACGCAAATAGATTCACAATATATATATGATACCGTCAAATATCTTCTTTCATTAGAGATAGATAACAGATAGATAGATGAGAGATAGATTTATAACATAATTATTCCTATAATGTAATAAATACAGATTTTCCTATATTTAAGTTTTTCATAAAGCTATTTATAGTATATGATTTTTATAAATAGTATCATCATATATGTCATAAAGTTGTTGAGAATTATTTTTTATTCTTTTTTTGTATGTCTTTTCCTTCCATACATTATTCCTAGTCACAAATAAAGCCTGAGGTTAAAAACTCCCCACAAATCTAGGTGTCAGTGGCTCATTCCTCTAATCCTATAATCCTCCTATAATCAGGAGGCTGAGGTCTGAGGATTATGGTTCAAAGCTAGCCTAGGCAGAAAAGTCCATGAGATTCTTATCTCCAATTAGCCACAAAAAATAGCTGAAAGTGGAGCTGTGGCTCAAGTGTTAGAACATTAACTTTCAGCACAAAAAAAAGCTCATAGACAGTGCCCAGGCCCTGAATCCAAGTCCCCCGTTCTGCAGGAAAAAGAAATTGCATATAAATCCTCTTCATGTAACCCATACTCAGAATCAGTTGAATACCTTCTGTACTTTTCTCCATAAGAAAAAACGAATTTATAAATATATCCTCACACACATACACAGTTGCTGCTGTGTTGCTTTAATATCTGATTTGAATCTATAATATGAATATATAATATTGGACTCACCCATTTCTCTAAGACTACACATTTAGTTTATCTTTGTATTAAATTACAAATGATAGTGTAATAGCACATCATGGATTTTGACAAACAAATTCAGCCATGATTCCATCTTACCTCAAGAGAATATTTTATATTCTTCCTTTAATTTCATGCGTTTTCTAATTTTGTTTTTCACCAATTTTGTGGTGAGTATAAGAGAACCTAATCTTAAATGAAGCAACGTATACACAATCCAGACTGAAGGAAATTCAAGATATCTGGCCTCACTTTTATGATCTGAACATGGAGGAAGTCTAATCCATAAATAAAACTAACAGAAACACTTGTGGGAGAGGAATCAAGTTTACCTTGAGATGCCTATGACTACCAAAGCTTCTTGAAGCTGGGTGCCAGTGGCTCACACCTGTAATCCTAGCTGCTCAGGAGGCTGAGATCTGAGGATAGAGGTTCAAAGCCAGCCAGGGCAGGAAAGTCCATGATAATTTTATCTCCAATTAACCACTGAAAAACTGGAAGTAGTGCTGTGGCTCAAAGTGGTAGAGTGCTAGCCTTGAGTGAAAAAGCTCAGAGACAGTACCTAGGTCCCAAGTTCAAGTCCCAGTACCAGCCCGCATCCCAAAAAAAGAAGAGTACTGTGAGCACTGTTAGGGATATAGAGAGGGAAATCCAGGACTCAATAGAGAATATCAGAGAGGTACTCTAAGAGGTGAACATGTTCAAAGTACGTTATAGGCAATTATGAAATTTCATAAAGGATCATTACTTAATACAAATAATATGCACTATTAAGTAAACAAAGAAAATATCTTATGCTATTGATGTCTGTGTTGTTTATAGCTCTGAAACTAAGGGACAAAATAATAAACAAAGAGAATAGGAAGGTTTTTGTAAAAATGGAACACCACGTATTAGATGTTTGAGGCAATTTCCATATACCACAGGGGTAGAAAGATTTCCTGTTTACTCTTACATCACTTCGGCTCAGCCCTGGGGGACAATCTTCTCTTGAGATTTTTATGTCTAGAGATTCATGTCTCACTAAAACTGAGACTTAATTTCAGTAAGACAAGGAGAGATTTTTGAAGATGAAGAGTGCATGTCACAATCACGGCGTGAACTATCATCTCATATGCTTTTCCACTTTATTAATTACTGCGAATGCAAAGCTCAGAGGCTGTCTTACTTGTGTGGTTCTGAACTGAAAACTAAATCGGGTAAGAGAATTAAAAATGGAAACAGATGGGGAAATCTGGTGTATTTTCTAATTTTTAGCAAGTAATCTCATTGTTTAGAATTGAGAGCCAGTTTTCTGTCTTCTGGTGAACCCATTGTATTTGAGAGTTATGAAGACACATTCATTTCTTTTTTTCTTTTTTTTTTTTGTTGCCAACTCTCATCTCAGTTCAATGTGCCTGTTCCTCTAAATCTTCTCCAAAAGCGTGACCTATGACTCAAGAGGTAGAGTTTTAACCTTAAAGCTCAGTCAGTACATTCTGAGTTCAGCTTCAAGACTGGCAAAAAAAAAAAAAAAATTAAGTTTTCTGCCTTTCAGTAAACAGTACAAATGTAGTGGAGTATTAAGCCTTTTAGTCTCACTATATATCTTAGAGTAACCTCAGTCTCAAGTCTTTCTGCCTCAGCTACCTGAGTGCTGGGACTATAGCTATGCCCCCACTACATCTGCTCAATACTACACTTTTAAAAATTAGTTTACAGCTGCTACTTCAATACTATGAATGACATTTTAAAATATACTTATTTAGGAGAGTGAATGGGAAGGTCCTGTCACAAGGTCCTGTTCACAGCCTGAAAATTTGCACTGAATCCCTCAAAAGAAAAAAAAAAAAAAAAAAGACACCGGTGGCTCACGCCTGTAATCCCAGCTACTCAGGAGGCTGACATCTGAGGATCTCAGTTTGAAGCCACAAGAAAGTCTGTGAGACTCTTATCTCCAATTAACTACCAAAAAGCCAGAAGTAGAGCTATGGCTCAGTTGGTAGAGAGACAGCCTTAAGTAAAAGTGCTCAGAGCCAGTGCTTGAGACCCTGAGTTCAAGCCCCAGAACCAGAGGAAAAGGAAATTATCATGTAATACATTTTAAATGGTTGAATCACTGGTCATAACAGATATGTAAGATTATTCTAAGGGCCAAACATTATATAAAAACTGTGGTGGATGGGCTGGGAAGGTGGCTCAGTGGTAGAGTGCTTGCCTTGCATGCTTAAGGCCCTGGGTTCGATTCCTCAGCACCACATAAGCAAAAAGAAAAAAGCCGGCAAAGGAGGAGGCTGCAATGCTTGGTAAGAAATGTATGCATTATCCTGCCCATGTAATTGTAACCCCTCTGTACAGTATGTTCTCAAATAAAATAAAATAAAATATTTAAAAAAAAAGAAAAAAGCCGGAAGTGGCACTGTGGCTCAAGTGGTAGAGTGCTAGCCTTGAGCTGAAGAGCTGAGGGACAGCGCCCAGGCCCAGAATTCAGGCCCCACGACCGGACCCCCCCCCAAAAAAAAAAAACTGCGGTGGAATTGTGTAAAACATAGTATACTATCTTAGAGTATTTTTCTCTTGCCAAGAAAACCTGATGTGGAAAGATCAATTGATTCTCATTAGAGTGTTCTACAAATCACTGCTGTCTTCTTTTAAGTGATGCTGAACCAAAGCTCAGTCACTGAATTCCTCCTCCTGGGAGTGACAGACATGGAAAAATTGAACCCTTTTCTCTTCGTTGTTTTCCTCACTTTCTACTTTGTTAACGTGGCTGGGAACGGAGCCATCCTAACAGTCATCATCTCCGATTCGGGATTACACTCGCCTATGTATTTCTTCCTGGGAAACCTGGCTTGTCTAGACATCTGTTTCTCCACAGTGACATTGCCAAAGATGCTGGAAAATTTAATCTCTACCAACAAAGCCATTTCCTTCTCAGCATGCATAAGCCAGCTCCATTTCTTCCACTTCCTAGGGAGCACGGAGGCCCAGTTGCTGGCTGTGATGGCATTTGACCGCTTTATGGCTATCTGCAAACCCCTTCATTACCCAATCATCATGAACCCTCAGCTCTGTACCAGGATAGCTGCCACTATCTGGACCATTGCTTTCCTCCACGCCCTGATGCACTCAGTAATGACATCTCACTTGAACTTCTGTGCTTCCAACCAGATCCACCACTTCTTCTGTGATGTGAAGCCACTTCTGGAGCTGGCCTGTGGGAACACTGAGCTCAACCAGCAGCTGCTCAATACTGTCACCGGCTCTCTTGGCATGGGCACCTTCGTTCTGATCCTTCTCTCCTACTTCTACATCATCGCCTATCTCTTCCTCAAGACCCACTCTTGCAGCATGCTTCACAAAGCCCTGTCCACATGCGCCTCCCACTTCATGGTAGTTATTCTTTTATACGCTCCTGTTATCTTCATTTATGCGCGCCCTGCCTCCTGGAGCTCTCTGGACCAGGACCGGATCATTGCCATTATGTACACGGTGGTCTCTCCTGGACTGAACCCACTGATTTACACTTTGAGGAACAAAGACGTCAAGACTGCCTTGACCAAGATGATTAGAAGGAAATTCTGAGTGTAAACAAAAAAAAAAAAAAAAAAGCTGGGCACTGGTGGCTCATGCCTGTAATCCTAGCTACTCAGGAGGCTGAGTTCTGAGGATCGTGGTTCAAAGCCAGCCTGAGCAGGAAAGTCCCTGAGACTCTTATCTCCAATAAACCACCAGAAACCAGGAAGTGGTGCTGTGGCTCAAGTGGTAGCATGATAGCTTTGAGGCTCAGTGACAATGCCCATGCCCTGAGTTCAAGCGCCATAATTGACCAAAAAATGGAACTGTTCACTTCTTCTAAACATATAAATAAATAAGTAGTTAATGGGAAAGCCAAGATTTGAAATTATATTGCTCCAAAATTATTTCGAATTTAGGAAAAACTGATGAAAAATATATGGGAAAACGTTCCTGCTGTATTTAACAATGTATTGCAGTAAATAATATAAGAATATTTTGAATAATGGGCTACTACTCTAAAATCTTTACTGTGACTTTTTGGGGGGATATCAGTTGATAAAATTGATTTGGCATACTTTCTACATACTCTTATATGAAATCAAAAATGTAAATATGACTGTTAACCCAAATTACTGAGTAGATAGTATCCAATGTTATTGGATAATAGTTGTTTGTATCTGTAAGTCCCATTAGGTGCACACATTGTAAAGTGATCAATAAAATTATAATACTTTATATTTTAATGAGTGTAATATATGAGAGTAACTATTCAACTGGAAAAGTAGATAACAACTGATACATGAATTAAAGATGACTTTTTTAATTTTGTAATTGTTATTAGAAAGGTGATATACAGAGGGGAAAGATAACATTTTTAAAGCATGCTGAAAATTAGGAGGCAAACAAGCAATAAAGCAAATAGCTTTATAGTTCCAAATTAACAAAAATATAGTGACTCATAGTTCTTCTATCGATTTCTGGAGCCTTTCTCTCTGATCTGGTCAAACTGTTTATAAAAAGATATTACTGAAAAATAAAGAAGATATTACTGGAAGCAGGTGTAATGCTCCTAACTCAGCTGGGAACAGTGGTTTATAACTATAATCTGAGCTGCTCAAAAAGCAGAGATCAGAAAGAGCACGGTTTGAGGCCAGTCCAGTAGAACTGACACAAAACTCCAGCTCAACCAATAAAAATCTGGACACAGTGGTATACATCTGTCATCCAAGACACACAGGAAGCATAAACATGAGGATCACTGTCCAGTCTAATCAAGCAAAAAGTGACTCCATTCAAAACTAACAAAAGCAAAAAAGGCTGGCATGGTTCCAGTGACCGAAGGGCTATGAAACAAGCACAATAAAACTGAAATGAGCAAAAAAGACAAATGAGAGCATGATGCGCTGAGTTCAAGCCCCAATACTGACATGGATATTCATGCATGCATGCGCACACATGTGTGCACACACAAACACACACAGAGTAAATTTTTCAATCTCTGTGTATTTGTATATTTCCTGTAGTCTCTTGTTATTGACTTCTAGTTTTATTCTATGTGGTCTGATAAAATACAAACAACCATTTCAATTGTATTGTGCTCATTAAGACTTGAGTTATATACTAAGAGGTGATCTATTTTGCAGAAAGTAAGATATTCTGTAACTATTGGGTGTGATATTCTATGGTTGTCTGTTAAGTTCACTTGGTCTATTTAATTCTGATTTTGTTGCTGTTTTTTATATCTTTTGTCTATATGACCTCCTGTTGGCTACAGTAAGGTATTAAAGGCACTCACTATTTGTGTGGTGGTGTTCTTCTGTGTTTTCTGTCTGGTAGTGTCTGCTTTATAAAAACCAGGTGTGTGGACCTTAAGTGCATGTATGTTTACAATTTATCCCCTCCTACTGGGTTGTTCTTTCTATCAATATGAAGTAATCACCTTTCTCTCTTCTAACTAATTTTGTTTTGAAGTCTACTGCTATTCCTGCTTGTTCTTGGGCTCCATTTACTTGGGAAATCCTTTTTCTCTCTTTTCTATGTTTATCTTCACCATGAAATGTGATACTTGTAGGCAATAAATGACTTGAATGTTGTTTTTTAACCCAATCTGCCCATCTGTCTTTTGACTGGAGAATTAGGACAGTTAGGCATTCCTGCTATTTTACTGGGTTTTACAGTGTGTATTTGATTCTTCTTTGCTCCTCATTTTCTTATCTAAAGCTCTAGTCAGATTTATTCCTTTCCCTATGTTTATAGCTACATTTGTCTTCCTCGTCTGTATATAGGAATACCTTAAGATTTTCTGTCACACTAGTTTACTTGTCATGAATTCCTCTATTTTTTTTATGATTATGGGAGCTTTTCCATTCTCCTTCAGTTACAAAAAATAGCTTTGATGGATACAGTTATCTAGGCTGGCAATTGTTTTTCTTTCAGTGTTTGAAATGCACTAGTTCATGCTCTCCTTCTTTGTATACTGGAAGCCATTGCCCACTGCAGAGAACTTTATGCCTTGTAGACCAAGCAGGTTCCCACTGGCTCCACAAGCCTTCCAATTGGTATCCCAAAGGTGGACGAATGTCCAAGCCTCAGGATGACTGCTGAAGGCATCAGAGACACAAATGATTGCTTGTGGCTTTATTAAGAAAATAGAAAAAAGTGAATTTTTTTGCTTATCCAAAGTAGTTTACTCAGATTCCAAATTATAAAAGTATAAAAGTTTACTTGTTTTTATGAGATTTGCATGCATTGTTTTATTATTGTATTTTTGTTATCTTCCGATAGTTGTACAGAAGTTTTTCCATTTAACATATCCATTGATATATAAAATTTTCTATTTATCTTTATCTACCTTTGTTTTGTCTTTGAGATTAATATTTTTGAAGAATCTATATCAGTTAGTTCACTTTAAAACATACCATCTGTAGCCAGGTGTCGGTGGCTCATGCCTGTAATCCTAGCTACTCAGGAAGCTGAGATCTGAGGATCACGGTTCAAAGCCAGCCCAGGCAGAAAAGTCCGTGAGACTCTTATCTCCAATAAACCACCAGGAAACGGGAAGTGGTACTGTGGCTTGAGCTGAAGAGCTTAGGGACAGCATCCAGGCCCAGAGTTCAAGCCCCACAACCCACCAAAAAAAAAAAAAGTCTTGAAAACTTCTAACATGTAGAATATACTGTCTATTAAAATATGTAAGAACACAGAAAAATATAAATCAAATAATAAATTCAGTGATGAGGATGTAAATAAAGCCTTTGTATAACAAATTTTAAGTCAAAGCAAGAAAAATTAGGAACAATTTTTCTTTCAAGAAAATATTTTTAAGCTCACTAGGTCAAAAATGTTTTTCTCATATTCTTAATTCTCTGTAAAATGACTGAAATAGGCTCTCCAACTACTAGTTAGACAGTAAATTGATTGCCAGGTACCAGTAGCTCACAACTGTAATCCTAGCTTCTCAGAAGGCTGAGATCTAAGAATCATGGTTCAAAGCCATCCCAGGCAAGTAAGTCCATGAGACTCTTAGCTCCAATTGACTACAAAAAGCTGGAATCCATAGAGGTGTGGCTCAAGTGGTAGAGCACTAGACTTGAGCACAAAAGCTCAGGGACAGTGCCCAGATCCAAAGCTCAAGCCCTAGGACCAGCAAAACAAAAAAAAATAATAAATTGAATATACCAATAAGGTAGGCAAAATGAATTGTTAAGTTGTGTAGATATACTAGAATGTCTCCAGCGATAGAAAAAAATCATGAGAGAAAAATATTCAGAGATATTATGAGGGAGCTAAGAGAAACCAATAGCTGCAATGTTCTTGACAGGTCATCCTAAAATTCTTATGATCAAGGGAACAGACTTTGAAATAACAGATTAATTAGTTATGTGAAAAGTTCTCCCTGTTGGAAAATCAAATAGGCTTGGAGACTCAAGTCCTCAGAGACTTGAAGAGACACCAAACCTACTCTCCTCATGAGGGATCTCTTATGTAGAAAGAGGAGAAAATAAGTAAGTCATCAAGTGCCTTTGTCATGAGTTATCTCTCCAAATAAAAAAGTGCTGTTCAAATCCCATCCCAGAAAACACTGAACGTGGACCCAAGGTGGGTGATCCAAGGACTCCCAATGAAAAAGTAGCTATCCATGTGTTGGCTTATATTTCTGATGTACGGTTGTATCTTTGCACAGAATTTGGATTTATGTGTCTACTTAAGCCTGTCTTTTGGTGTTTATGTTTTTATGTTACATATATTTTGACTTTTGTTATTTGCCATGATGTTTTAATATGTACAAAAAGTGATTCATTTGTGATTATAGATGAACTTAATATCCAAGGATATTGGGTGATTCTCTTGTGCTTAGATCTATAAACGCAGTATGTCGGTGGGTGAGATTGGTGATTTCATGCGTGTAGTGCTGGGTTTGAGTGTACATTAAGATAGAAAGGGATGATGTTTCTGAAGCTGTAAGGTGCAAAAACAAGCAACTGAGGAAGAGTCTTCTCCTCCTCCAGCGTATTTTTTTTAAAGAATCTCACTCCTCTGGGTAACTGAACTACTTGGCTGCTTACAAGAGAATGAAAATTGTTAAATTCATCTGGTGGTAAAATGAAATAAAATGTAGAGAGCCTGGTAATTGAAGTAACAACCAATAAGAGTAAAGGCAGAGAGCCAGCGGTGAAAATTGAGCTGAGACAGACAGACAGAAAGACAGACAGACAGACAGACCTAGAGGGAGAGGAGGAGGGAGAGAAGGAGGGAGGGAGTGGGAGAGAGAGAGAGAAAGAGAGAGAGAGAAACCAGCTGAGAAGAAAATCACATAAGGAGAAAGAAGAAAAGGAAAAGAAGTGCAAGATTGGCAGGGACAAGAACAGAAAGGAAACCTTGATTTGCTGCAGGATTTCTCGTGTCCTCAACATGGAACAAATGGTGGCTGTAAGCAGAAACCTTCTGCTGGGAGGACACATTCAGTCCCCAGCCCTGGGGCAAGGATGGGGAAGGGAGAAAGGAGTGAAGGGGGAGCTGGAATAATCCAACTCTCCCTCCAGGAAGCGCTACACACAATTCAATGTGTCCTGAGAAACAGGCACGGGGGAGAAAGATGAAATGACAGGGCTGGAGTGGCAGGCGTGCGGGAGCCTGGGTGGAACGTGGGCCCAAGGCCTCTGAGACTCTACAGGAAGGAAGGGCCAGTGCTTTGAACCAATCAGCTTCCTCCGCTTCGCCACCCCCCACTCCCTAGCCACTCTCTTTGCCATCTCGCGGTCCTCCTGCCAGAAGAGATGGGCGCAGGATGAATGCAAACACCTCCACGGTGACGGAATTCATCCTGGTGGGCTTCTCCCGCCTGGCCCACCTGCAGGGCTTGCTCTTCTCCCTCTTTCTCACTGTCTACCTGCTCACCGTGGCCGGCAACCTCCTCATCGTCCTGCTGATCTCCACCGACGCCGCCCTCCAGTCGCCCATGTACTTCTTCCTGCGGATCCTCTCGGCCCTGGAGATCTGCTACACCTCTGTCACCGTGCCCTTGCTGCTGCGGCACCTGCTCACGGGCCAGCGCCGCATCCCTCGCACGGGCTGCGCGCTCCAGATGTTCTTCTTTCTCTTCTTTGGGGCCACGGAATGCTGTCTCCTAGCAGCCATGGCCTACGACCGCTACGCGGCCATCTGCGCACCCCTGCGCTACCCGCTGCTGCTGAGCCGCCGGGTGTGCCGGCAGCTAGCCGGCTCCGCCTGGGCCTGCGGGGCCATGGTGGGCCTGGGCCACACCTCCTTCATCTTCTCCTTGCCTTTCTGTGGCCCCAACGCCATCCCTCACTTCTTCTGCGAGATCCAGCCCGTGCTGCAGCTGGTGTGTGGGGACACGTCCCTGAACGAGCTGCAGATTATCCTGGCCGCAGCCCTCATCATCCTCTGCCCCTTCGGCCTCATCCTGAGCTCCTACGGGAGAATCCTGGCTACCATCTTTCGGATCCCCTCGGCCACGGGCCGACGCAAGGCCTTCTCCACCTGCTCCTCTCACCTGATCGTCGTCTCCCTCTTCTACGGCACTGCCATCTTTATTTACATCCGTCCTAAGGCCAGCTATGACCCAGCCACCGACCCCTTGCTGTCCCTCTTCTACGCTGTGGTCACTCCTATCCTCAATCCCATCATCTACAGCCTTCGGAACGCGGACGTCAAGGCTGCCCTAAAGAGAACCATCCAGAAGATGAGCCCTGCAGAGATTTGACACCGTAAGGATATGGCCCTGTGATGACTGCCACACAGCACTCGCTATTAGCCCTAAACTACCAAGGATCAGAGTGAGGGGAGGCTTGGATCTTCCAGACACCTGCCTTTGAAGAGCTCCCCAAGCGCCCTAGATCCCCCCTCCACCACACACTCTATCCTATCTTCTGTTGGAAGAAACCAGGACGATAGATCCGTTTTACAAGCAGAGTAACCTGACAGCTAAGAAAAGTTACAGAACATCAGCCTCATCAGACTATCAAAGCTGTGCAATTTTCAGCCCCAGCAATAATGCATAAAGTTCTCTGATTTGTGTACATCCTAAGGAAAAGTGTTCTTCTTTTTCTGGGGACCACCCCTGGTTAGTATGGTAGCACATTTAATTATACCTAACGAAGTTCTATGGTGACAAAAAATAAATAAATAAAATCTCTAGAAGTCAAGTAAGATCAGAAACATTTCCAGGAAGGTAAGTTCGTATGGAAATCAGTATGACAGTGGTTATGAGAATAGACTTTGGTATCAGACAGACCTGAATTCAAATTAATTCTTCCAAACTAATTGTGTAATCACCAGCAAATGATGTAATCTCTGAGCCTTAATCTCCTTATCCAAAAAGTTAGGATAACTATAAAGTCCTTTTTATTGTACTTTGTGATGATTCACTAACTACCTGAGCAAAATGATGTCTCAATATGCATCATCATTAGTGAATTAGATCAGCACAGAAGATAATGTCTAGTTCACACTGTGTACCTTCGCTGGGGGCAAAGAAGGGGTGTTCACAGAATGCCCATGGGCACTGGGAGCCAAGAAACCCAAAGGAAGGTAGAAAAAGATACCACCATAAAAACAAAGCTAAGGGAAACTATCACCAAGCAGAGGTTAAACCAAACAACAAATAAAATAGCAGTTAACATTCAAGGGGTTAACAAACAAATGAGATAAGCTAAAGAGGTTCATGGAAAAAGAGATGTTGCAAGAGAAGATATTAAAAATGCATATTAATTAATTGACTAAAATATGATCTACATACTGTTTATTAAGCTCCACATTTCATTTTACCAATATTTCTTCAATATTTTCAGTGTGCCCATTGCTTGGCTTGCTGCTGCAGGGAAAATCAGATAAATATCAGGTACAATTTTTTTTATTATTATTCCAGACAACCTTGGTTGCCTGGTTGGAGAGAACACACTGATTTCCAGGAAATGCAGAGAACAAAGCAAAATAAGGAAATATCCTTGGATCAAATATTAAAATGAAGAGACATAAAAGTGGTTATTCCTGCTGGGGGCTGGTGGTTCACACCTGTAATCTTAGCTATGCATGAGGCTGAGATCTGAGGATCACTGTCCAAAAACGAACCCCAGCAGAAAGGTCCATGAGATTCTTATCTCCAATTTGCACCAAAAAAGCCAGAAGTGGAGCAGTGGAGCTGTGGCTCAAGTAGTAGAGTGCTATCCTTGAGGGAGGGGAAATAAAAAGCTCAAGACCTGAGTTCAAGCCTCGGGACCAGCACAAAAGCAAATAAATAAATTATAAAATTTCAGGTGGTTGCTCATTAACTTCCCACAGCAGCAGTGTGGCCTTCCCCACACTCATTTTAACAGTGAGTTTAAGCCTCAACACTATTGCTCTTCAGGAGAGAGGAATAGCATGTGGAGCACTGTCTAAAAGATGGTCAAGACGCTTTCCCTCTAACCACTGAAAATCTTAAAGCCAAGTATATTGTCATATGCCTGGAATCCCAGCATTCAAGAGACTAAGGCAAGAGGATTGTGGGTTTGAAACCAGCCTGGGATACACAGAAATGAAAAGGGGAAGCCGGGCGCTGGTGGCTCACACCTGTAATCCTACTCAGGAGGCTGAGATCTGAGGATTGCGGTTCAAAGCCAGCCCAGGCAGGAGAGACCATGAGACTCCTATCTCCAATAAACCACCAGAAATCCGGAAGTGGTGCTGTAGCTCAAGTGGTAGAGCGCTCGCCTTGAGCTGAAGAGCTGAGGGACAGCGCCCAGGCCCAGAGTTCAAGTCCCATGACCGACAAAAAAAAGGGGGGGGAGAAAAAAGTTAGCCCCAGACTAAAGCAAACCAACACAGAGTTGAACATTTAAAATGTATTGTTTTCTATCTCTTAATTATCCCCACTTACTCTTCATAGACTTCTCCTCACTAACAAGGTAATTTGGCATTCTTCCATTATTCTCCACTAGGGAGAGTATAAGAAGAAGCAACCTTCTGGAACTTCTAGAGAAAAAAAATGTAACTGACATCTCCATGATAGAAGTAACTGTATTTTTCCTATCATATAAGCAATCACGTTTCCTCCCCATTTTATGGAAGCATATATGTAGAAGGAAATTGCATGCTATGAAGCCATTGGCATAATTATGAAAACATTTCTGCCCGTCTCCAAATTTTCTTCGTGTCCCATTGTAAAAGCTCTCTCCCACCCATCCCTGCCTTCCTCATTTCTGGGCACCCTTCAATCTGCTTGCCATCACTTAATTTGCCTTTCCTAAAATTTTATATAAATAAAATAATAAAAAATATGACTTGGGGGAAGCTGACTTCTTTTATTCAACATAATTGAGATTCATCTGTATTTTAATTCCTAAGAGATAGCCCCATTGTATAGTTATACCAAAAGAAACAGAAAGAAACCTCTTAGGAGTTGTGGCTCAAATGGTAGAGTATGTGCCAAACAAGCTGAGGTATTAAGTTCAAATCCCACTTCCACCAGAAGGAGGAGGAGCCTAGGTATACCACAATCTACCCATCCACCTGCAAATGAAAATTTGGATTGTTTCCAATTTGGGGTTGGATAGTTAAAGTCCTACAAACATTTGTGTTCACATAATGGATTGTTTTCATTGGTCTTATGTGAATACATAGATGTAGAATGTCTACATCACATGAAAACAAAACTAATCATTTTTTCCTCTTTGCCTGCCAACCAAAGAACTTGTTACTCATCTTCAGGAAGTGTGCAACTCCTCTCCGTGTCGTTTTTAGATACTCACCTACTTTCTGGCTCCACCTCATTTTGTCTATTGTTTTTCTTTGTCCAGTATCCCTCATCCTTATTTTCTGTGTACTTATGGAAGGCACATTCAACTCTTTCTAGAGTAAAGCTTAGGGCCATCAATAGAAAAAGAAATAAATGAGAGGTAGAGGTTGTGTCCAGGTGAACAACAAAATTTGTTCTGGGCTTGTGGGTTGGCAGAATCTCATCTCTTCTTATTCCCTAGGTTTCCTAAACTTTCTCCGCTGACCTACAGAAAGGATAGATAATTTAAGAGATTGCCCCCTAGTGGCCACAGAATTGTAACAGCCAAAGCACTTGGATTTCACACACTCCAAGAACTTTTACCTGTGGTGATGGTGGAGCTGGGAACTCAAAACTATTGAACTGTCCTCAAAATGTGATCCCTGGCGAGCAGCAGCCATCACCAGAGAATCTGGAAATGCAAACTTTCAGAGATTGTTCTAGACACATGAATCAGGAACTCAGTGGATACGATTCAGTTTAAAAACTTGACAATGACTCAAGAAAATAATGCTACATTTCAGCATTAGGGAAGATGCAGTTTCCCAGTATGGCCACATGGTGGCATTACAGTTCTAATATCCTGACATTGAGCAGTAAGGAGTTTTATGAGCCCTGCTAGAGGAAAGGGCCTTTGCCCAGAAATTGGTACACCTGACAGTGTATTTGAAAGGCAAGGTAAAAGTTTTTGTAAACAATAGCTTTAAACCCATCCTGAGACCGCACAGAAAACTGACATTGATCCAAATAATTCATATAGAAGGAGAAATGCTGGCTTCCATCAACCACAAGTCCCATAGCAGCCTTCATCCAGTAGAAAGCAAATCACTGCAAGAAATAATTGGGGCGCAAGAAAATAGATGGGTGGTTCTATATTCCAGAAGGTAAATCCAGCAGACTACGAAAATAGCTTCACCCCAGGAAGTCCAATTTCCAAGTGAGGGATTGGGGAAAAGATGGCAGGCCAGGCTCTGGGATGACCTCCCTTCTTTCCTGCTCCCTGCGTCTGGAGCCCCTCTTTCTGTGCACTGTTCCACTGTTCATCTAGCCTCTGCAGCTGCCAGTGAGATGATAGTTTTCTTCTGGAGGAAGCTCTTGACACAACACCCAGCGGCTTTAGGATTTCTGAAGCCCTTGTAGCAAAAACTACAATGGAAGGGCAAACACCCTTGAGCCTTCTCTACTGAAAGATCAGACGCAAACTCAGGTTGACACTCTTCTGGCCACTGGGAGCCTCTCACCAGTTGTGGGTGGGTCCAGCGGCTAACCCGGAAGTACTTGCTGTCCTCACCTGTAAGGCTGCTCCCCCAATGTGAAGGGCAACAGGGTAACAGCAGCACAATGTTGCAGCTAAAGCTGCTATTGCAGTTGGCACCACAGACCAGCATAGACACACTGGCCAGGCCTCAAGCCTGAACTGTTGATGAACCTTTAGTGATACTGCAGGGCCACTGGAGGGGTGAGGGTGCATGCTCTTATCCCCAGCAGTCCTGCCTGAGACCGAGGCCACACAACCAACAGCAGAAAGGCAGCTGGCTGCCTTTGTGTCAACACCAGCGGCTCCTCAAGTTCCAGCTTCACCCAGGCACTGATTGCACTGCAGAGACTAAAGGACATCCCACACCTGTGGCTTCTGTAACTCCTAGAGTTGGAGCTATGGCTGAAGGCCTTGCCACATTGCAGGCACAGGTTAAGGCCTGAGCAGAACAAGGAGACTGCCAAGGGTTAAGTCCACGGCAGCACAAAGAACCAGTCCTGTGCTCAACCAATAAAAAACCAGCCTAGGTGGTTCATGCCTGTCATCCCAGCTACGCAGGAAGCATTGATAGGGTCATCCACGCCAGCTAGGCAAAACTGTGATCCTATCCCAAAAATCAGCCTGGGGCCAGTGGCTCATGCCTGTAATATTAGCTACTCAGGAGGCTCAGATCTGGGGATCGGGATTTAAAGCTAGCCCAGGCAGTTTCCTGAGACTCTTATCTCCAATTACCACCTAAAAAGCCAGAAGTAGAGCTGTAGCTCAAGTGGCAGAGTGTAAGCCTTGAGCCAAAAAAAGCTCAGAGACAGCACATAGGCTCTGAGTTCAAACTCATGATCTGACATAAAAAGGGGTGGGGGGGGAGGGTGGCAGGAGCTGGGCCCTGGTGGCTCATTCCTGTAATCCTAGCTACTCAAGAGGCTGAGATCTGAGGATCATGGTTTGAAGCACAATAGCTCAGGACAGGGGTAGGGGGGAGAGCTCAAATGGTAGAGTGCTCAAAACAAAGCTCTTATTTCAAACCCCAGTAACTCCTACACATAGAATAGTTCCTAAACCTCAGCAAGAATAATGAGATGCTGTAGCATTTTAATCTAGAGCAGTTCCCATCATCCATCAACTCTGGCCTCCACATTCAGCCAGAAAAGGATAAGCCATGAAGATAAGTGAGGAAAATAATGAAGAAACACAAGAGAAAAAATTCCAAGCCCGGGGGGATTATCAAAAGATAGTAGAGAGAACCCTGAGGCAATGCACAGCTTTGAATTTCATTTAGAACATTTCTTTTCAAATGAATTCACTTCTCATAAATTTGATGTGTGAAGGTCAGGACCAACAAGAAATAATTTTCTTAGGGGAAGAAGAAAAAAACAATTTTTGATTATTTGGTTTGGAAGAAGAAAAAAAAAGCCTGAATTTAATTGGTGTAGACAAACCATGCGATAAGAATTTGTAGAAATTTTTGGAATACCTACAGCAGTACTCCCTGATGGAAAATTGGGTATGTGGTTTTTTGGGTGTTTGATTGTTCTTGTTTTTGTTTTGTCGGTCATGGGGCTTGAACTCTGGGCTTGGGCACAGTCCCTGCACTCTTCAGCTCAAGGCTAGCACTGTATTGCTTGAGCCACAGCGCCACTTCCATTTTCTAGTGGTTTATTGGAGATAAAAGTCTCACGGATTTTCCTGCCCAGGCTGGCTTTGAACTGTGATCCTCCAATCTCAGCCTCCTGAGTAGCTAGGATTACAGGCTTCAGCCACCAGCTTTCTTTTGTTTTTTTTTTATTTTGTTTGTTTGTTTGTTTGTTTTTTGGGTCTGGTCATGGGGCTTAAACTGTGGGCTTGGGCACTGTCCCTCAGCTCTTCAGCTCAAGGTTAGCACTCTACCACTTGAGCCACAGCGCCACTTCCGGCTTTTTTCTTTTTGCTTATGTGGTGCTGAGGAATCGAACCCAGGGCCTCAGGCATGCAAGGTAAGCGCTCTACCACTGAGCCACCTTCCCAGCCCCTCTTTTTGTAGGGAGCCGAGGCGAGACTCCGCCCACTCCCTTGTTCCCTAGACTGGCTGAGTCTAGGTGCTCGTTGCTGGGATGGCTTGTCCCAGTTGGTATTCAAGATTTGAACTCAAGGCCTGGGCACTGTCCCTGAGCGCTTCCGCTCAAGGCTAGCACTCTACCACACTGAGTTATAGTACCACTTGCAGAGTTTAGCTGGGAGATGGAGTCTTAGGGATTTTTTAGCCCGAGCTGGCTTTGAACTGAAATCTTTGCCACAAAAGCCCTTTATTATTTTCAATTAAAGCAACATGGAGATCAAGTAGAATAAGTAGAGCTTACCTGGTTCTTATCAAGAATTGACCAACAAATATTCTGAAATGACAAAACTCATTAGATGTGATGAAAATTTTAGCATAGATATGCCCAGTATTTTAGAACCATTTAGTCAGTAGTAGAATACACAACACAAAACAAAAAAGGCAAAACTTGGGCGCCACCCTCCATATTTGTCTGCCACGTGCTCCGCCGCAGCCTCTTCTAACTCTTCACTATCAGCTGGATCGAGCTGCTCTCCCTCCTCCTCTAACATTTCTTCCTCTGAGTCACTCACAAGATTACTATATTCTTGGTCCCGCCCTTCCACATGTAGGGCTGAGAACCGGTTTGCTTTTAAAGAAGGGCACGGAGGTCTCCTTGAGACCCCCTCCCTAAAACCCTTCTCCTTTTGTGAGGGCTGCAGCCCCTCTCGCTTCAATTCTTTAGGATCCTTCTGTCTTTTTTCCCTTTTTCTTTTAGGCCTCTTTTCCTCCCCATTACTGTATACTGACTCTGATAGACTATCCTGATGCTGCGTTAGTACTTTGCGTCCTTCCTGGATTAAATCAAACCCTCCCTCCTCGAGGCAAGTGCGCACCATCAAAAAAACAAGCCACAAGGGAAGAAGCAATGCAAGCAACCAATAAATATCTAAATCTACAGTGGACAGCATACCGGGGGATATTTACCAACGTCTCCTCTCCGCGTGTTGAGTTCTGGCTCCAATTCGGCCTCTCGCGCGGGTCCCGTCCCAGGTTCGTTCCCGGGTTTCGGCACCAGTTGTAGTGACCGCCTACTCGACCAGCGAGGAAAAACGACCACCACTCCAGGAGTCTTCTCAGATCACGCTTCATTGGAGAGCCTTTTAGTTGTAGGAGAGCTTGGGCGCGAGAGAGCGTGCACCCGAAATACAGCCGCTTATATAGGGAATTCGAACACGGGTCTTTTCTATTGTTGGTCGCCTGCCTTTTACCGTCACCAGGTGTCATGGGATTGGCTGGGGACACTACCTTGCTCGCGCACGCGCACAGCCCAGGCGTCCCGCCAAGCACCGTCTGGAGTGGTAATCCTCAAAACTGCAAGGGAGTGGGCGGAGTCTCGCCTCGGCTCCCTACATCTTTTGTTTTTTTTAATCAAGAATAAATTTGAGGCCATGTAGGCACAGTGGCTCCTGCCTCTGATCCTAGCTAGAAAGCTTGTCAATAGAGGCCACTCAGGGAAATGCACAGGCCCTACTTAAATAAAGCAACTAGTTGCTGGTGCCTCCTACCAGTGATCCTAGCTATCAAGAAGCTGAGATCTGAGGATCACAGTTTAAAGTCAGCCCCAGCAGAAAAGTCTTATCTTCAATTAACCAGCAAACAGGCAAAAGTGGAGCTGTGGCTCAAGTGATAAAGCTTCAGTTGTTAGCAAAAAAGCCAAGGGAGAGCCAAAGGCCCTGAGTTCAAGCTCTGCTACTGGCACCAAAATAGTAGTGGTAGTAGTAATAATAATAACTAAATAACAACTCAAGCAAAGAAGACTGAGATGCAGCTAAAGTTCTAGAGCACCTAAGAGTGTACATAGTTGACAATATACATACACAACCTATGACTTTATATGTGTACAAAAGAAAACCTGAATTATTAGTCTTTTTTCAGATGAGGATAGCACCCTTTTGTAGCTGAAGTGAATTATTTTTGTTCGTTTCTTTTTGTTTTGTTTTGGGAGCTGGTCCTGGGGCTTGAACTCAGGGCTTAGAGACTGTCCCTGAGCTTCTTTTGCTCCACTTCTGGGTAGTTTAGTGGAGATAAGAGTCTCACAGACTTTCCTACCAGGGCTAGCTTTGAACCTCCATCCTCAAATCTCAACCTCCTGAGTAGCTAGGCTCACACGCATAAGCCACCAGTGCCCTGCTCTGAAGTGAATTCTTATTACAACAATCTCTCATCAGAGAGCACAGAGCTGGCCCCAGAACTGGCTCTCCTCCTTTACAATGCCTTTCATCATAATGTTCCTTTTTATAGGTCTGTATATAAAGACACACAATGACACTTGTGGTTCTATTTGCCTTAGTAAACACCATTTCAGACCTACAGGAGGTTTTAGCAACTTTATTTTTGACAATTCTGTCCTACCTATCTGTTTTCTTACACATCTCACTTCTTTAAAAACACACACACAGAGAGAGAGAAAAACAAAGACGAAAACTTATCTTGCTACAGGTGTGGCGTTGGCCCATTCGACTTTTAAAAGGTTCAAGGTCACCAGGAGCTGCCCCGCACTCGGCCTCAGCTGCGCTCCGGCCTCCCAGCAACAGCGAATGAGGGTCTCAAGCTTCTGCCCCAGGAACGAGTCGGTGAAGACAGTCTTGGCCAGGGAGGGGCGCAGATTGGAGGCCACCACGGAGTAGAGCACGTACTGCCGATCCCCGGAGTAAGGCACGTCCCTGGTCACCATTTGCCAGAGCGTGATGCCAAAAGAATAGATGTCAGCTTTGGGGGTGATGGGGTCTCCGATCAGTAACTCGGGAGCTCGGTGGGTGTAGGTGCCCCCGAGAGGGGGGGGCCGGGCCCGGGACCCGTGCAGCTCTTCCAGCTTCTCGGAACACCCAAAATCACCAATTTTACAGACATCCTGCTCGCTGATTAAAATGTTGGCCGGTTTCAGGTCCAAATGCACGATGCTCTGCGAGTGTAGGAAAAGCAGGCCTTTGGCCACGTCAAGGGAATACTTGAAACTCTTTTGCACGCTCAGTTGCTCTTCAGGGCAGCACCCAGACTCCCCAGCCCTCTCCTCGGGGCCGCTGGGGGCACCATAGATGACTTGGTGTAGAGTGACATCGCCCCCAAACTCCATGATGATGGTGCCGAGACTATTGGAATGCGCAGGCGTGCGGGTGCTGGCGGCCACCACGCGCACGATGTTGTTGTGGCGCAGCCTGGCCACGTTGAGCTCAGCCCAGAAACTCCGCTGGGACGCTCGCAGGTCCTTGGTGCACTTGTTCACTTGCTTTATGGCCACCGGAACGCCATAATAAGTCGCCTTGTACACCGAGCCAAAGCCTCCGGCTCCTAACTTATGGAGCAAGTGCACCTGTTCCCAGTCAATGAAGCACCAAGCCAGCCGGCGTGGCAGCCTGGGGGCACGCGAAGGAGCACTGCCCGGGAAGAGCTTTCCAGGGAGCACCGAGGGGCTGCTGCAGGGCCTGGAGTCCAGCGGCGGAGGCAGCTCGCCCGGAAGGCCGTGGCGGGGAGCCAGAGGCGAAGGCATCTCCCTGAGAAGGGACGGACCCCAAGGATGCAAACCTAGTCCTCTGAAAATAGGCCAGGAAAGGCAATGAGCGTCTCCAGCTTGGCGCAGACTACCCTGGCCCCCGTTCTTTTCTACTCTTCCTGTGATTTTCTTTTTTTTTCCTTTTTCTCCCAAATGGGCTCCATCTGTGCTGCCACTCAGCAGGGCGTTGATCAGATGGGAGAAAACCTGAATGAATCACAGCAACCCCCTTTCAGGTGAATTCTTATCCAAACAACCTTTCACCAGAGAGCACGGAGCTGCCTTGGAGGATCAGCCCTCGGCTACAACCATTTCTTCAATCGTAATGAAACAGGCTTTATCCTAAATCTGATGTCACCAGTCCTTTGACTTCCAGAGGCCACCATGAAATGGCCACCCTGTGCAGGCATCGTGGTGGAGAGAGTTATTCTCCAAGCTGTATCAAATCATTTCCAGCAGCGACTGGCTGTAAGAGTTGAATACAAAGAGCGGACCCGTGCTGAACGGCCTACCACAAGAACGAGGTGTGACATTCCTGCGAATTAAAAATTGCCACCTGAAACGAACTGACCTATGCAGAATCACTGGTGCAGCTCCAAATACGCATTGCCTGTCTGTGGAGGGAGGACCTCTCTGACACTATTTAGTTTAGGCAGCAAATTAGTTAAGACTTTTTTTTAGCAATACAGTGACTTTCTAATCCTTTTCGTGTGTGTGTGTGTGTGTGTGTGTGTGTGGCAGTTTCAACTAAGGGTTGCATTGACTCTTAGCTTTTTTGCACAAGGCTGATGCTCTATCACTGGAGCCACAGCTCCACTTCTGGCTTTTTGGTGGTTAATTGGAGATAAGAGTCTCATGGACAGTCCTGTCTAGGCTGGCTTTGAACCTCTATGGCTCAGATCTTGAGTAGCTAGGATTATAGGCGGGGCCACCAGCACCTGTCTCAACAACCTTTCCAAGTCAATTCAAACCACTTGATTGCAATTCAACGCTCTTGCAAATGAGTTACAGAAAATTTGAAGCAGAGCTGAGGGAGATACAGAGGACGGCAATCACGAAGAGCTATGATTGGAACTTCAGGTAATGACAAATGTGGGAGAATTGTAGAAGAGGAAAAATCAGAAGACACAGAGGCACTGGTACCTATATATAATCTAGAACATCAGATGTTCTAATTACATGTTGAATTATTCAAATCATAAATTCCTCCTTTCTGATTTTTCTATCTGCAATAATTTGCATGTCGTATCTTTGAAATTAAGAACAATATTACCCTGCTCATTTAAAAATAAGTTGTTAAAAATCTGTATTCTTTTAGTCAAATGGTGGTTTCCTTCCTGTACATAGGTTAGTTGCCATTTAACAGTTTATGAATACAGTTCATCGTGATCAATGTCACCCTTTCCATCGTTTTCAGCCCTCCCCTCACCACCTTTTCCCTCACTCTTCTTAATTTTGTAGGATATACACTCTTTCCCCATGTTTGTGTGCCTCTAAAGTACCCAAGTTAATAAACCTGAGCCATTTACAGAAGCAACTTAAGGTCCATCTGACCTTAAAAGAGGATATCTAGTCTATGCTGTGTGGCTTAGTATATCATCTAGTGTATAATATTTAACTTGATTGAGTATTAACCTTTTCATAGAAGAAATTAGGGTAATAATAACTATTACATATTTTTGGAATATAAGTTGTTAACTTTGTTGTTAACAACAATAACAATGAAAATCAAGAAAAACATAAACTATGGGCTATTTGCATAGAAATAGAGTTCTGTGCAATGATAACAAACCCCAAACATAAAGGAATGGCAATGAATAAAGTAATAAAAATTATATTGCAAAAATCTGCTCAATACAAATGCAGTTATTATACCCAATGTACATTATATAAAAACTGACACAACTAACTTGAGGACAGGAATAGGAGGGAGAAAATGGGGAGAACAAGAAAAGGGGTAACATTGTTGAGTCATGACTCCTGGTATATATATCGGTCATGGGGCTTAAACTATGGGCCTGGACACTGTCCTTCAGCTTTTCATTCAGTTCAAGGCTAGTGCTCTACCACTTGAGCCACAGTGCCACTTCCAGTTTTCTGGTGGTTTATTGGAGATAAGAGTATCATGGACTTTCCTGCCCAGGCTGGCTTTGAATTGTGATCTCAGCCTCCTGAGTAGCTAGGATTACAGGCATGAGCCACCAGTATCCAGCTTAAATATATTTTTTAAGTGGCATTGTGGCCCAAGTGGTAGAGCTTGCCTTGAACACAGAGAGACTCAAGGACAGTGCCCGGGCCCTGAGTTCAAGCCCCAAGATGGGCAAAAAAAAAAAAAAAAAAGAGGAAGAAGAAGAAAAATTAGGACTGAGAATGTGGCTTAGTGGTAGAGTGCTCACCTAGCATGCATGAAGCCCTGGGTTCAATTCCTCAGTGCCACATAAACAGAATAAGCCAGAAGTGGTGCTGTGGCTCAAGTGGTAGAGTGCTAGCCTTGAGTAAAAGAAGCTCAAGGATAGAGCCCAGGCCCTGAGTTCAAGCCCCAGGATGACAAAAAAAATAGTAGTAGTAATAATAATAATCTGCTCAATAGTTACCACATAGTTAGAATTATTATTTGACTGAAATTATTGCACCTAAAGAGTGCTATATTAGCAGAATAAGAGCAATAAGTCCCTAGGTTTTACACATACTTCATTAGAAAGTGTCCTTAGCTGAGGGTCCTTCTCCTTCATGACAATGTGACTTATTTTATAATCTTTCAATCATGAATTTTATACCTACCAAAACAATATAGACTCCACTCCTGTCAGCAAAGCCCATGAAAAGTTGCCTCGTTTTTCTGTGGTCAACATAACATATCAGGTGCAGCTCCAGCTGTATTTGTGAGGTGGTGAATTGAATGATGCATTTCCCTAAGTATAACATATGCACAGCCCCTGTTTGTCTGTGCACACACATACTGGTTGCATCTATATAGGCTGATTACTTTAGTTTGGAATTTTTCCAAACTACATACTTCTCTAAATACGTTTTAACTTGTGGGAAGGGCATTTAGTCAAACTGAGGAAAGTAGTAGGATTAAGGAAAGTTGTTGTTGTTGTTGATGATGATGATGATGATGATGAGAAAAATAGAAGCATGTTTATGTGTGGTGGAGAGGATCCACGAGATAGAGCTGAGAGAAGGAGAAATATCAGAACACAGTGCTTACTTGTGAAAGGGGACAAGAAGTAAGAGACTTGTGGAAGAAATAACACCTGTCTGAATCACAGAGGAAAGATAAGTGTAAAGGAGCACAGGTGGGAAGGTGGGTTGAGAAGTTGTAAAAGTTCTCTTCTAATGGCATAAACGTTTTCAGTAAATGGAGTAAAAAGCATATCTGAAAAAGAAGATATATGAACGAGACAGAGAGAGAGGAGAGAGACAGAGAGTTAGAAAGAGATAGAAAGAATTGGGACTTTGAAGACCAAAAAGTATGCAGTACTAGTTATATCAGAAATGAGCAAGTGAATGAACTAGGGATATATGTGTGATTATGGAAGGCTTTAGTCTCAACATGTCAAGTTAGGGGTCATGAATGTAAAGAGAAACCTCTTAGCCTGGATGTAAGCCAGAATCAACAGAAAAAAAAATAGACAAAATTGAAGTCAGATTTTTTAAAAGCTATTGATTTAACCAAGGGCGTATAACAAAGTGAACATAGTGTTGGAAATATGCAAGTAGGTAATTTATCTTGGTTGGAGGGAATCCAAGCTGTATAAAGATGGGCGAAGACATAAAGGAGTTAAGTGACAGTCCAAAATTTCCAGACCCCTAAGAAAGAAACTGAAAGGAGACAGTATGAAAGTATAATCTATGTGGACAATGAGCTCACCAAGAATCATATCAGGAGCAGAGAGTGAGCTAGAAACAAAATATTCAAGAATAAAGGATGAGAGAGCAAGAGATGAGGAAGGCGTGACCACCGCAAGGAATGGTGCTGGGCCAAGGCTGAGACTGTGAGTCCCCAGGGCACGTGACTGAGAAAGCCACGCCCTCTCCCACAGACCAAGGCAGTCTTCCTCATTTTACAGAGGATGACACTGAAAACTGGCATGGGTCAAGGGTGGCCGGCTTAAGGTCCCTTGATTTGAACACAAAAGTCTAAGCCAGTTAAGAGTAGGAGTGACAATGAGAAGGAATTCTGCTACCTCTGGTCTCCCACATCCTGGTAGAGACACAGTACCCTGAAGGGACTTTCTCTCCAGAATTTCCCCCCCTTCCTTCCTTGGGGGACTCCTCTCTGGACACCTCCATGCAAAATACTAATTAAGAGCGCGGGATATAGACTCCCCAGAGCCCTGTCCCCTTGTCCCCCGTTTCCTCTCCAATGAGAGGACTCATAAACATCTTTTCTCTCCAACTTCTTTCCTTTTCTGTACTCCTTGGACTCTAGAAGCCTATTTTTGCACCTCCACCACCTACTACTGATTGGCTGCCATTATAAGGGTCAAGCCCTTACTTTAGCTGTACCCCGATACAGGGTTTTCTGGGAACAGACATCACTGTCTTGGCCGTTGTCCCCATGTTTCAAAGATTTAGACACCTTCTTTCTGCACCTCCTCTTCGTTCTTCTGCAGACAAGCAAAATGGTACCCACAACCTGCCTCTGATCTCAGGTACCCATTTCAGAAATTAATAGTTATACAATCAAGTCTTTTCTTAATCTCTCCACTTTCCTTTAGAGCCCACAGAATCCAGAGGGGCAACAGACTAGCATATCATCTGAAAACACAAAGCCCTAAATATTGAGGCCAGAAGTTAAACATGAAGGTGAGTCTTTCTTTTAGTTATTATTAAACTGACTTAACAAAAAAAACTGGTGTGCAGCTGAAGGCCACATTTCAGAATATCATGTGAGGTTTGAGGACATAGTGTACAATATAAGTTACAACAGATTTGCCTTCTGGGTACACAAGGGACATGATGATGTTGGGGAAATGGAGAAAACACGTGGGTGGGAGCTATGCATTAGGGAACTATGCATGCATGTAATAAGGATGTTATCTGTGCAATTTTATTAATGTGTGCCTGTCTATGCACATACTGTCTATGCCTGTCTATGTTTGAAGGGGAATGGTTTAGGACTTGACTGGCTGAACAGGTGTGTGACAGGTGCCGGGCACTGGTGGATACACCTGTAATCCTAGCTGCTCAGAAAGCTGAGATCTGAGGATCACAGTCCAAAGCCAACCCAGGCAGGAAAGTCTGTGAGACTCTGATCTCCAATTAACCACTAGAAAACCAGGAGTGGTGCTGTGGCTCAAGGTAGTAGAGCGCTACCCTTGACCGCAAAAGCTCAGGGACAGTGCCCAAGCCCTGAGCTCAAGTCTAGCAATCCACTATATATATATATATATATATATATGTATATATACTATATATACTATATATACTATATATGTATGTATGTACATACTATTATGTATATATGTATATACTATATATACATATATACATATAGTGTATATATATACATATATATATATATATATATATATATATATACACACACACACTAACATTTTTGTAATTCAACAGCTCTGGTCACCATTGGCCCACCATAACATGAAAACAATTTCTTGCATTTTATCCATGCCCAGGATGACTTCAGTGCTGCAGATTATCTAGAAATAAAGGATTCACATGTTCTTTTTATTCTCCACAATCTCTATCATAACAAGTCTAGTTTTTTTTAACAAAGATCTTATAAAATAAGAATGACAGTATATGACATTCAAATACCTACTCTCTATCTAGCTGTTTCAATTAAATTCTCTTCATCTGCTTCTGTTTTCATATGAGGAAACTGTGGCACAGAGGTTAAGTATGTGTCCAACCTGATCACCTGGCTCCTGAATCCTTATTCTTATTCCCAACAATAATACTTATCCTGCATAATGAGGATTAAGTGAGGGAAACATATAAGCAGGATATCTTTTTTTGGGGGGACGGGGGTGGTCCGGTCGTGGGGCCTGAACTCTGGGCCTGGGCGCTGTCCCTCAGCTTTTCAGCTCAAGGCTAGTGCTCTAGCACTTGAGCCACAGCACCACTTCCGGCTTTTTTTTTCTGCTTATGTGGTGCTGAGGAATCGAACCCAGGGCCTCATGCATGCAAGGCAAGTGCTCTACCACTGAGCCACCTTCCCAGCCCAAGCAGGATATCTTATTGGGCAAAAGATGGAGCTTTTGCTTGGAAAGTGATATTAAAAGGATTTTTTTTCATTAAAAGCAGTGGCTGTTATTTAACAGGTCATCTATACCTGTCAGAAAACATGCAATGGAAAGATTTCTATGTAAATGTTATCCAACACATCAACTCTGTAGATGTCTCTCAAGGGTCAAAGGCCTTTGAAAATTTAGTTTCCTGGATAGTAAAGCTGGAGGTAGTGGGGATAGACGGGATAATAAGAGATTATCCAAATTCTTCAATTTCTACATGAGACAAAACTGAGGCAGAAGAACGTGAAGTGACTTCTCCATATCAAACAACCAGGTGGAGGCTGTTAAGCTAGCTACATACAAGTTCTTGTTTCTGGTCTATTTGCATTTAACAGGTCTTAAAAAAAAAAAAAGTAAATAGGGGCAGGTGTCGTGGGTTAAGTGCCTAGCAACTGGAAGGCCCTGAGTGTAAATCTTAGTATTGGGGCAGGGGAGGAAAGCTGCATAAATAAAGTGGAGTATTTAAATCAAGGAAGATGGTCATTCCAGCCTGTGAGAGCTAGACACCAAGCTTGTGTATTGCCCTAATTTTTAAGCACTGCATACTTTGAGGAGAGGAGGGATGGAAGAGTAGGATTCAGAGAAGCATCTGTCTTCAGATATTAGAACAGCTGTCTTGTGGGAGCAACATTAGATTTCACCTTTGACCCCTGGGAGTCCAAAAAGAACCCAGAAGACAGCACTCATAGAGAAATCAGACAGGGGGGCTGGGAAGGTGGCTCAGTGGTAGAGCGCTTGCCTTGCGATGCCTGAGGCCCTGGGTTTGATTCCTCAGCACCACATAAGCAAAAAGAAAAAAGCCGGAAGTGGTGCTGTGGCTCAAGTGGTAGAGCACTAGCCTTGAGCTGAAGAGCTGAGGGATAGCGCCCAGGCGCAGAGTTCAGGCCCCACGACCAGACCCCGCCCCCCCCCAAAAAAAAAACCAGG
Source organism: Dipodomys merriami (assembly GCF_024711535.1). Classification (NCBI taxonomy): domain Eukaryota; kingdom Metazoa; phylum Chordata; class Mammalia; order Rodentia; family Heteromyidae; genus Dipodomys; species Dipodomys merriami. The sequence continues at coordinate 12,664,815 of NW_027202937.1, read as the reverse complement.
AATCAGACAGGGCTGTCTTAGGTAGCCACTAACTAGCTATGACCTTACAACAATTTAATAAGCCTTTCGCCTTTCTGAGTCAGGACTACTTCTGCCAGAAAATCAAGATTCTTTTTTTGTTGTGGTGGTTGGTTGGTTGTGGGAGTTTGAACTCAAAAGCCTGGGCTCTGTCCCTGAGCTCTTTTGCTCAAGGCTAGCGCTCTACCACTTTGAGCCACAGAGCCATTTCCAGATTCCTAGTGGTTAATTGGTGATAAGAGTCTTACAGGGACTTTTCTGGCACACTGGCTTTGAACTACAATCCTCAGATCTCAGCCTCCTGAGTGGCTAGGATTATAGGCATGAGCCACCGGCACCTGGTCTTCATAGGCTCTTGTACACACAAAACCCAAGGCGCTAAACTAAGGGTGCAGATGTGTACACGGAGTTAGATTAGAAAAGAATCTTGTGGAAGTTGTGCTATGACTCAAAGTGATAGAGTGCTAGCCTTGAGGGGGAAAAGCTTAGGGACAGCACTCTGGCCCTGAGTTCAAGCCCCACAACTGACCAAAAAAAGAAAGGAAGGAAGGAAGGAAGAAAGAAAGAAAGAAAGAAAAGGAAGGAAAAAAGAAAGAAAGAAAGAAAGAAAGAAAGAAAGAAAGAAAGAAAGAAAGAAAGAAAGAAAGAAAGAAAGAAAGAAAGAAAGCAATCATTATCAACTTTTTAAAGCATTTTTGTGGTTATTATAAAGGTGATGTACAGAAGGGTTCCAGTTACATAGTCGGGTAAAGAGTACATTTCTTTTTGAACAATGTCGCTCCCTCCCCCTGGCTCTCTTCCAGGATGCTCCCTCCCATCCACACCCACAAGTTGTTAAGTTCTGGTCTTACTTCTCCCTCATCCACACCCACATCTCTGGGGCTTTCTTGGCTTGCAAGACTAGTGTCTCCCACCCCTTCCTATGTTTTTTTCCATCCCTTAATCCCTTCCCAACGTTCTTGGGGTTTCCTCTAGGCCAACCACAGCAGCAGCTCCGAGGAGCGCTTCCTCCTGCTGGGCTTCTCCGACTGGCCGTCCCTGCAGCCGGTCCTCTTCGCCTTCGTGCTGCTCTGCTACCTCCTGACCCTGACGGGCAACTCGGCCATGGTGCTGCTGGCGGTGCGCGATCCGCGCCTGCACACGCCCATGTACTACTTCCTTAGCCACCTGGCGCTGGTGGACGCCGGCTTCACCAGCAGCGTGGTGCCGCCGCTGCTGGCCAACCTGCGGGGGCCGGTGCTGCGGCTGCCCCGCGGCGGCTGCATGGCCCAGCTGTGCGCGTCGCTGGCGCTGGGCTCGGCCGAGTGCGTGCTGCTGGCGGTGATGGCGCTGGACCGCGCGGCCGCCGTGTGCCGCCCGCTGCGCTACGCCGGCCTGGCCTCGCCGCGCCGCTGCCGCGCGCTCGCCGCCACCTCCTGGCTCGGCGGCCTCACCAACTCGGCGGCGCAGACGGCGCTGCTGGCCGCGCGGCCGCTGTGCGCGCCCCTCCGGCTGGACCACTTCATCTGCGAGCTGCCCGCGCTGCTCCAGCTGGCCTGCGGGGACGGCGGCCGCGCCGTCGAGCGCCAGATGTTCGCCGCCCGCGTGGTCATCCTGCTCGTGCCGTCCACCGTCATCCTGGCCTCCTACGGCGCCGTGGGCCGCGCCATCTGGGGCATGCGGTCCGGCGGGGGCCGGAGCAGGGCCGCGGGCACGTGCGGCTCCCACCTGACCGCGGTCTGCCTCTTCTACGGTTCCGCCATCTACACCTACCTGCAGCCCGCGCACAGCTACCAGCAGGGCCGGGGCAAGTTCGTCTCGCTCTTCTACACCGTGGTCACCCCTGCCCTCAACCCGCTCATCTACACCCTCAGGAATAAGGAGGTGAAGGGGGCCGCGAGGAGGCTGCTGGGGAGTCTGGGGAGGGGCCGGGCCGGACAATGAGAGCACTGGGCACGGGGAAAGGGTTAGAGACCCAACGTGGAGAATCAGTCAGCTTAGTCGTCAAGGCTGTTGGTGATTGCATGAGAATCTGCAACCGCTGTGCTCAGGGAATCATGGGGTTCGTAGGGGGAGACCCTTCCCTCTCAGGAAGGGCTCCGATGCTTGAGAGCAAATCACACACGCACGCGCGCGCGCACACACACACACACACACACACACACACACACACACACAAGGCATCCCCACTTTCTCTTAAGATAATGAGGGCAGAAAGCATAAGGGGGGAGGGGCTTCCTACTCCTCAGGAGATATTATAGCCATCTCCTCCAGGCTCCACATTCAGGTAAGGTGATGTACTACGTGAGCTTTCCCTTGGTCTGCTGGAAGTTCATGGAAAATTCCACGGTCTGTGTCATCAGAGCTCCCTCAAATTAACAGGCCTTACCCTGCAGAAGGTCCCATCCAGAAAAAGGAGTCACGGCCTCTCAGAAATCCAATCTAACCTAACACAGACCTAGTCAGGTGACCAGCACCCACCACAGAGCATTTGGCCCATATATTGTTCTGGATAGAGTTGAGAGTGTGGACCTTGAACAAGTTTAAAACAAGTGAAGGAAGCCCGGTGCTGGTGGTTCACTCCTGTAATCCTAGCTTCTCAGGAGGCTGAGATCCTGAGGATCACAGTACAAAGCCAGCCAGGACAAGAAAGTCTGTGAGACTCTTATCTCCAATTAACCACCAGAAAACTGGATATGGAGCTGTGGCTTAAAGTGGTAGAGAGCTAGTTTTGAGCAAAAGAGCTCAGGGATAGCACCCAGACCCAAAGTTCAAGCCCCAGTGATGGAGAAGGAGGAAGAAGAGGAGGAGGTGGAGGAGGAAGAGGAGGAGGAGGAGGAGAAGGAGGGAGGGAGGGAGGAAGGAGGAGGAGGAAGAAGAAGAGGAGGAGGAGAAAAGAAGAAAAGAAGAAAAGAAGAAGAAGAGGAGGAGGAGGAGCAGGAGGAGGAGGAGGAGGAGGAGGAGGAGGAGGAGGAGGAGGAAAAGAAAAGAAGGAGGAGGAGGAAAAGAAAAGAAGGAGGAGGAGGAGGAGGAGGAGGAGGAGGAGGAGGAGGTGGCTGGTGGGAATGAAGGTGGATAGATGGGTCTCAGGCTATGAGAAAGCCCTGCATGTGAGGGACAGGGACACAAAGGAATAAATGGAGGGAGGAAGACAGGGGAAGGAACTCAAGTTCCTAAGAGACTTCTCATGATGAAGGAAGCAGAGAATAAAGCTTTGTCATTCAGAACCCAAGCAAGGGGTTGAGATCAACCCAAAAGCCATCTCCTTGCCGTCTTCACTAAGAGCCATAACAGAAATCTGAAGACAACTCACTAGACCCAAAGACAGGGCAGAGATGGGTCTATCATACTCCATCTTTCAGAAAGTCTCTTTTCTCCTGAAGCACATCTTCCCCAAAGGAGCCCCCAGTAAAATAGCCCCCAGGGAAAATATCCTTCCATGCCCAACCCCAGAAAGAAGAACAAGTTTAGATTGATGTGGGACATAGAGGGTAAAAGGGGACATGGTACCAGATCTTATTTCCCGCTACCTTTAAATAAAAACAGAGGAAGTCATTTGAATGAATTATTTCACTTATTTATTATTTAGACTATGATCTTGGAGTAAGAAAGTTCATCTCATAATAAATCATTCTCCATAAGTAGAAATTTGATTTGGTTCAGTAAATTATTGAATGACCTAGATGAAGCCCTGAACTTAATATAGAAAGACAAAATTAGTAGAACAGGAACTTGAGCCTAAAACTTACTATCTTAAGTGAAAGAGGATTTTTTAATCCCAAGGTACAAGGAAATAGTTAAATTTCAAGCCCATTTTTAATGTGCCTAATGAGCCTTGATTGTTTTATTTTCTGCCAGGAGTGATGGAATATGCCTATAATTTTAGCACGGGGGAGACTGAGGCAGATTATCTTATTTTATTTTGTGTGTGTGCCAGTCCTGGGGCTTAAACTCAGGGCCTGGGCACTTCCTTGAGCTTTTATGAGCAAGACTAGTGGTCTTCCACTTTGATCCACAGTGCCATTTCCAGCTTTTTTGGTAGCTAATTGGAGGTAAGAGTCTTACAGACTTTCCTGTGGAATCCTCAGCTCCCAGCCTCCTGATTAGCTAGGATTACAGATGTGAGCCACTAGCACCTGGGTGAAGGATTTTGATTTTGAGGCAGTCTGGTCTAAACAATGAGACCAGATCCTGCCTCAAGGTTGTTTTTTGTTTTGTTTTGCTTTCCAGTAATATATACAACCCTGGGACTTGGTCAACTATGTTAGAAACAAGGGCTAGGCACTGTGGTGCCTAGCTGCTCAGGAGGCTGAGATCTGAGTGAGGATCACAGTTCAAAGCAAGTCTGGGCAGAAAGTCTGTGAGACTCTTATTTGCAATTAACCAGCAAAATGCTGGGAGAAGAGGCATGGCTCAAGTAGTATAGCATTTGCCTTGAGAAAAAAATAGCCAAGAGAGAGTGTGAGTCCCTGAGTTCAAACCCAGTACCAGCAGGAAGGAAGGAAGAAAAGGAAGGAAGGAAGGAAGGAAGGAAGGAAGGAAGGAAGGAAGGAAGGAAGGAAGGATAGAGGGAGGGAGGGAGGGAAGGAAAGGATTGGACAGAGATCATGCAAGGAAGAAAGAGAGAGGAGGAGGGGAGGAGGAGGAAGGAGGGAGGGAGGGAGGGAAGGGAAGGGAAGGGAAGGGAAGGATTAGAGAGAGATCATGCAAGAAAGAAAGAGAGAGAGGAGGAGGAGGAAGGAGGGAGGGAGAGAGGAAGGAGGGGAATCAGAGAATTGAACAATATTATTCATTGTACCCATACCAAATTTTACTCTGTTTCATTCTCAATAATTTTGAGAACCCATTAAAGCATGTGTGGTTGGTCAGAGCTAAAAGGAAATAATACCACTCCATCTCCAGGGTAGTCAGCCCTCAATGCAATACCTTGCCAGAAAGAACCAACTGCTATAGTCTGATGCCAGTCTATCATCATCTTTCCATCTTCCAGCCTCTTTCCATTAGAAGTCACCATCTGGTGTCAGGGGTCATGCTAGTCACAGATTGGATCATCTTTTCCACCTGGGCCACTGTACTGGATCTTCACACCTAGAAGTATCCCCTTATGACTCAATTCCACCAGAAACAAGGTTCACCTCCTCCTCACTGGGCTTTACCACCTTCAGGTGAGATGAATAGGAGTCTCTTTGTCAATGCCCTGAGATGAGAGACTTGGCCTGCGCACTGGCAGCTGCACTGGCTTCAAAAATTGTTCATTTCTCAGAATCTACACTCGCCTGGGCAAAGGAAGCCAAGAGAGTTCCCTCGAATCCCTGTCAGCTACACTTTACCCCCTCTGCCACCATCTCCTAATCATTCCTACCCACCCACTGCCTTCTGGTCCTCCAGCTCTTTTCCAATAAAATGCCCTTCCCTCTCTTGGAACTTCTTGTTTTTGGAATTCCCAAATTATAACACAAACAAAACTATTAGTCATTTCTTTTGAGCCATACTCATCCATTTCAAATACAATGAATAATTTCCCACCTTGCCCTTCCAGAAAAGTTGTGTCACATGTCAAAAGCAAAGCCATCTACAAACCTTCAAAAGATTTACCCCATGGGCTGGGGATGTGATTTAGTGGTAGAGTGTTTGCCTAGCATGCACAAAGCCCTGCCTTCAATTCCTCAGTACCATATAAATAGAGAAAGCCAGAAGTGGTGCTGTGGCTCAAGTGGCAGAGTGCTAGCCTTGAGCAAAAGAAGCTCAGGGACAGTGCCCAGGCCCTGAGTTCAAGCCCCAGGACTGGCACACACACACAAAAAAAAAAGATTTACACTAGATTCTGAAAACAACTCTTAGAGTGACAGCCTCCAAGGATATTATTCTCAGCCATAAAATATCCTCTGAGACATCGTTCATCCCTGCCCCTTATTACTTGACTACCAGAGTATCTTCTTATTTTTAGCTACTTGAGATGCAGAGATCAGGAGAATCATGGTTCAAGGAAAGCCTGGGTATAAAGTTCATAAGAACTTATCTCAATAGAAAAAAAAAAAAGGTGTCTGCCTAGTGACTCACTCGCAGGACTAACTACTCAGGAGGCTGAGATCTAAGGATCACAGTGGAAAGCCATCCCAGGCAGAAAAGTTTGTGAGGCTCTTATCTCCAATTAGCCACCAAAAGTAGGAGCTGTGGCTCATGTGATAGAGCACTAGCCTTGAGCAAAAAAAAAAGCTCAGGGACAATGCCCAGATCCTGATTTCAAGCCTCATGACTAGCACCAGAAAAAGGGAGGAGGGGGTAAGTGTGGTAGTACACCCTTCTTATTCCTGGTATGGAAAGGACAAATAGAAGGATCACAATCCAACGTACCCTAGGAAGAATGCAAGACTCCATCTCAAAAATGAATAAAGCAAAAAACTGTTCAGAGTCAAGTGTTAAGAGTGGGCACAAGCTTTGAGTTCAAACCTAGTACCTCTTCCAAAAGTAATATAAATAAAATACCATCCCTGAGGAAGTTAGAAGGAAAATCTGTAACTTCTGTACTGTGAAGCTCCCTTTTTATTATCCCATTGTTTTCTATGTTACATGGTATGGAGATGCTGTGTTCCTGCTGTTTATAGACACATTCTCTCAATGACAGGCCTTCCCAAGAACAGAGGACCTAGGAGGGGACAGCCAGGGTTGTTATGGAGTGATGTGGTTGTGTACAGCCTGTTCACACTATCTGAGCAGAATGCATGAAACCCAGCTGCAGAGAGCAGAGTCTAGAAGAGACAAAGATGCATTGTACACATGAACTGACGTGTTGAACTGGAACCACTGTATGGAACTACATAAAGATAACATAAAACAAATCACTAACAAATGATTTTGCTTGGGAATAGATGAAGAATAGCATGATAATTTTGGACACACACTAAGAACAAAGGAGAAGTTTCAAGTTTTCTTGAGAAAGAAAAAAATATTACCACCATGGCATTTATGCAGGAGATGAGAACAGAGGAAAAATGGTCTTCAAGTCACAGCAGCTTAGATGGTTTCCAGGGCAGTTCTTGGAGAAGGCATTGGTGACCTGAACGTTTTCCCATGTTACATGAAGATGATGGGAAGCACTCAACTTTGCATAATTGGTTTTTCTACTAGCATTAAAGAATACAAAATTGAAATAAAGAAAGCAACTCAATTCACAACAGTATGAAATATATAATAATAAATATAGTTTAAAAATAAGACCTGTGAGATGGTTCATCTGGACTGTCAAATTGACAGCTGTTTAGGCATTACCCAGGAATATCACAATTTTAAGGCCGCCCTGAGCTGCATAAGATCTTGCTCTCCGAACATTTCAAATTTAAGTCCATGAAAAGGTATTATTTTGGATACTGGGAATTTCTTTAAAGCTGGGAGCCAGTGGCTCCTAGCTACACAGGAGGCTGAGATCTGAAGCTCAAACCCAGCCCTAGCAAGAAAGTCCGTGAGAGTCTTACTTCCACTTCTACAATTAACCAGAAAAAAAAAAACAGATGTACAGTGGTGACTCAATGGTAGAGCACAAGACTTGAGTGACAAAGCTAAAAGAAAGGATCCAGGGGCTTAGTACAAGTCTCAGACCCAACAAGAGCACATGTGCATGCGTGCGCACATACACACACACACACACACACACACATATTCATCACACACATTAAGGAGAATATTTTAAAACCACTGACACACATACCCATGCACAGATGAATGGGTGAACAAATAGTAACATATTAATCAAACAGCAAAATAATCCTCCAAAATTAAAAAAGGGCTATACCATTGTTTCATAAAACAACACAGATTCCTCTCAGAAATGTTGTACATAGCACAGGAAAATCAAGTAGAAGAGTATTTGTGTACTGAAGTCATTTTATGTAGTTTTAGACAAGTAAAACAACCTTAAAAAAAAAAAAGGACAGAAATCAAGTCAGAGCCTCCGTAGACCACAGAGGGAGAAAATCATAGAATCATAGATTGCCATGGAGAACTTTCTGGAAAATGAAAATAGAAATGGAAAATGGAAATGCTCTAGGTTTTCACTAGACTGGTGAGGGCCTCGCTGTGTGCATTTCTCAAATTTCAGTAAATAGTACATGCAAATATGTGTATTGATTAGGCAAATTATATCTCTGTTATATAAGAGGAGAAAGTAAAGGGTGATGGAATAAGCACTTTACAGGTTTAGAAGGAAATAACTGCTGAGAAGCTGGGACTCTGGGGGGGAGGGGATGAGGAGACAAAAGCAACCTTGTATTCCCCAAGGTCACAGAGCAGCACAGGGTGACCTTTGTCTTTACCTCCAAGAGCAACCTGCAGACAAATCCCCATCCCTTCTTCACCACACTTAGAGGCAGCACTAATTGTCTGTGGGCTGTGGCTCCTAATCCTGACAAAAATGATGAGCTGTTTCTCCCCATAGAATGGGCATCCTGGGATTCCTTCCTCCATCATTTCATCCTGTCTCCATCTCTACCCTCAGAGCCACTAAACAATAAGTTAATTAACTAGAGTGAGGGCAAGATCTGGAGGGTGCAGCGCTGCCTCTGGTCAGAGTGATGGGAAGTGATTGGTGCATGGCTTCTTCATCAGCCCAGCTGGATTCACATCCCTGCCTTGCTGCTCACTGACTCCATTTACAGAACAAGCTATCTCTCTTCTGTGTGCTTTCATTTTTTACTGAATTGCTATGGATGATAATAATATTCAGCTCTTCAAGTTGTGATAAGAAGCAGCACACATAAAGCATCCAAGGAAATAAAGTCTGGAAAGCATTGCTCTTAAATTGTAAGCTCTCATCAATTGCAAGTGAAGGAAAAAATGTAGGTGGACCTAATACCTACAGCAAGAGTGACATATTCTTAATCATTTGGCTTGGGTTCCCATTGTGAGAATCAGGTGGAAATCAGCCAGTGCAGAAGCTCCTGGACATAAGGAAGCGCTAGCAACAAGGTGATGAGGGGATTCTGACATTATTCCAAGTAAGTCACAAGTTTATTCTTCCACTGCCACATGTCCTCCGTAGTGTTCGAAATCAGCCAGTCGCTGGTGGCTCAAATCTGTAATCCTGAGTGCTCAGCCAATCTAGGCAGTAAAGTCCATGAGACTCTTACCTTCAACTAACCAACCAAAAGGCAGAAGAAGAGCTGTGGTTCAAGTGGTAGAGCACCAGCCTCCAGTGAAAAAGCTAAGAGACAGTGCCCTGGCCCTTTGTTCAAGTGCCAGTACCATCACAAAATTAACAATAATAATAATAATAATAATAATAAGCACAATAACAACAGCATAATAATGTTTGGAATCAAACAAATAATTTTCAACCTACCATAGTCTATAAAGAAGGGGTAATATTAAATAACTTGCAAGGTTGTTATGAGAACTCAGTATTTCAAGAAGTTATTTAGCGTAGTGTCTGATAAATATTGGAAATATTCAACAGATGGTAACAAGAGGTGATTCCGGTTATGAAAGTGTACAGCAGAATTTATATCAGGACTTTGCAGCATGGTGATCAATAAAGGAATGAATACACGCATGTATATATTAAATTATTAATAAGGAATAAGGAAAAGTGGTACTTGCCTTTTGCTGATACGAGGGAGAGGAACCATAGTATTAAAGACAGAAAATAAGAGAGAACAAGGAAGATACATAAAGTGAGACAAGTTGTCAAGAGAATACGAATGTAGGAAATGCTATAGTTAATGGATGAAGAAAACATGGTGAGCAGTTGTGGAGATTGACAATAGACATGGCATTTGTGAAGTGTAAAAAGAAATGACTAATTTAAAATGAATCATCTTATTGTTCAGAGGGAATGGTGCTATGATCAGGGAAGGTACCTGGAAAGCTTCTAGGGCAGCATTTGTTTTCTCTTAAATAGAGACTTTCTGGGGAAAATGTGTTTATTAAAGTAAAAAATAGTCTATATAATCCACACATGCTTTTTATTATGCTTTTTTGTTTCAATCATTATTTTGAGAGAGTGTGCATGTGTGCAAGCAGGCCCTATTTCTTTGAACTCAGGGCCTGGTGCTATCTGTAGATTTTTTGCTCAAGGCTAATACTATACCACTAGAGCCACAGACCAATTTACACCTTTTTTTGGTGATTAATTGGTGATAAGAGTGTCATACATTTGTCTGGACTGGCTGTGAACTGTGATTCCCACATCAGCCTCCTGAGCAACTAGCATTACAGGTGTGAGCCATAGGTGCCTAGCTTTGAATAATTAACTTTTAAAGAGAAACAATTGTGTCCTCTGGGGGAGAAGTAATAATGAAGGAAGAAAAATAGGAAGAAAGAGAGGGGGCAGGGGAGAGAGAAGGTAAATCTGGGTAGACAAGAAGATGGTAGATAACTTTTCACACAAGCGGGATATCCTGATGGGAAAAATCATTGTGCATCAATGCCAACAGGACCAACTTGCTTACCACTTTATCCCCTAAAGAGTACCAAGAGTTGTCTGCGCTCAGAAAACTCTCAGTTCCTACTTCTCCTTGCCAGGATGGCTATCCACCCCACCCTACTTGGAGCTCACTGTCTGTGTCCCAGCACTGTCTTACACAGCAATCACTCGTGTCACCTCCCACAGCGGTTTATCAATTCACCCACCCAGATTCTTCCTTAACTGCACACTTCTCTCCCACAGACCCTCTGTAGTTCATTTGCTTTCAGTCCTGGGCATCTCGGCCGTGCCCATGCATTCTGCTGCATGTCTGCTGAGTATATAAGGCCACATTCCCGCAGCCCCTTGCATTTTCCAGCTGGGGCCAGAACCCTTCCTTGAGCCAGTACTTGAAAGCTGATTGTTTCGAGGACTGAGGGAAGGCTACCAGAGAAGCCACACACCTTCCTGGTATGGACTGGATCAATACAGTTATAATAGTATTTTAATCAGTGTTAGGTTTTCTTTTTGTATAGAGGAGTTTCCATAGAGTTGTATGAAGGAATTACATGTGCCATCCATTCTCCAGAAGCTTGGAATAGTCATAATTTCATATATAAAAAAGATGTAAGGGAAAAAGTAGAAAATATGAATCATTTCATAATATAAGTAAGAGGGATAAAATAATTCTTTAGACTATTCTTGGAAATTATTGTACATTTCAGTTTTTATATTAAAATATAAATACAATGAAGTAATACAATGAATGAATGAAGGCAGTATTAAACAAATTCTAATTCCTACTTGAATATTTCAATTTGAACTCAGTGTTTATAATTACTGATGGAATCCTATCACAAAGAGGAATTATTAAAATATTTTTTTAATTTTAAGACCCAGAAAAAAACAATTGGAAGCATTCTTAGTATATATGATAGAGTATATATAGGTTATATGAGGTTAATATATAATATTAATAATACTATATAATATATAATATGTTTAACAGCAAAAGCTAACCAAAACTATCTATTTGCCAATTATTCCTAGATGGACATAATGATAGATTAAGAACTATGGTCGTGTTCAGAACAAATAGATGCTCAACTGATTGGAGTAATGAAGAGTCATTAATAAGCTATCATTTCGTGTCAGCACTCTTTGCCCTCAAGCAGGAAGGCAGAGGCATCATGGGAGACTTCATCATGCCCCACATCCCTGCTGTCCTTGCTGCTCTGCAGTCTTGAGCAGGAAAGGCAGAGGAAGAGGAGCTGTTGGAAGGTGCTGTGCCTGACAGAGCAGGGGCAGGGAAGAAACGTCCACTTGCCTTCACATGACAGTCCACCAGGGTCAACTTTTATACACTGCATCAAATCACACTTCAGCTAGACAGCAACTGGCCATGGCCAACCAAAGCTCTCCAGTGGGCTTCCTCCTTCTGGGCTTCTCAGAACACCCACGCCTAGAAAAGATTCTCTTCGTGGTTGTCCTGTTTTCCTACCTCCTCACTCTGACGGGCAATACGCTCATCATCCTGCTGTCCTCGCTGGACCCCAGGCTCCGCTCTCCAATGTACTTCTTCCTCTCCAACCTCTCTTTCTTTTTTTTTTTTTTTTTTTTTTTTTTTTTTGTCGGTCGTGGGGCTTGAACTCTGGGCCTGGGCGCTGTCCCTCAGCTCTTCAGCTCAAGGCGAGCACTCTACCACCAACCTCTCTTTCTTAGACCTCTGCTTCACCACTAGTTTTGTCCCCCAGATGTTGTTCAACCTCTGGGGTCCCCAAAAGACCATCAGCTTCCTGGGGTGCTCTGTCCAGCTCTTCATCTTCCTGTCCCTCGGGACCACCGAGTGCATCCTCCTGACGGTGATGGCCTTTGACCGCTATGTGGCTGTGTGCCAACCCCTGCACTATGCCACCATCGTCCACCCCCGCCTGTGCCGGCAGCTGGCAGCGGTGGCCTGGATGATGGGTCTGGTCCAATCTGTAGTCCAGACACCACCCACCCTCCACCTGCCCTTCTGTCCCCACCATCAGATAGATGACTTTTTATGTGAAGTCCCATCCCTTATTAGACTCTCTTGTGGGGACACTACCTTTAATGAGATTCAGTTGGCTGTGTCCAGTGTCATCTTTGTGGTTGTACCAGTCAGTCTCATCCTTGTCTCTTATGGGGCCATTGCCCGGGCAGTCCTGAGGATTAACTCTGCTATGGCATGGAAAAAAGCTCTAGGGACCTGCTCCTCCCATCTCATGGTCGTTACTATCTTCTACAGCTCTGTCATTGCTGTCTACCTACAGCCCAAAAATCCCTATGCCCAAGAGAGGGGCAAGTTCTTTGGTCTCTTCTATGCTGTGGGCACGCCTACACTTAACCCTCTCATCTACACTCTGAGGAATAAGGAGGTGAAGAGGGCGTTCAGGAGATTGCTGGGGAAAGATGGAGAATCCAGGGAGAGCTGAAAGAGAGCCATTTAATGGACTTCTAAATGAAGAAGGGTTCCATCATGATTTGTAAAAATGTTGAGTTTCCCAAGACATACCTGAGAATCACTAGAGTGGGTCAGTGTGATGTGTGTGTGTGTGTGTGTGTGTGTAAAAATAGATATTGTCATTAAATCTATCTATCTATCAAATCTAAGTATTTTCTCTCCTATCCATCCTGTTTTTACTGTTTTTACTCTAACTCCCTCACTCTACCATGCGCATTTCTGGCATTTCTCTCCAGCTGTCATTTCTGCTACATGACACTACATGCCATTGTAGATCCTGCACATGTCTATATGGGTCAGGTGAGCAAGAGTTGAGCCACAGTTAATCTGAGATGTGGGAGGAGCCTTTTTGTCCCTCTGGAATATGAGAGTATGAGAACACGGTTAGGATCTGCCTCAAGGCCCTCTCTCTCTCCTCCTTGCAGCCTCTGGGAGCTGCTGGAAGACCACGCCTCCAGGTTCTGATAGAGCATGAGGCTTTCTCCCCCATAACAGCTTCATTGCATATTGAATCTTAGCAACAGTTCAGGATTGTTTCCCCCATCACTAGGTATTCCACAGCACTGTTTCAATCATGGGATCCCTTTTAGTTAAGTATCGGTCTTTTTAATGAGTGGAACAAGGACTCAGGGACTTGGAACCTTGAGGGTTATTTTTCCTTTTAATTTGTATGTAAATAATATACTGTCTTGGTTTATTGTACCCTCCTTGGCCAAATCAGCCTGGCTTTATTCTTGCCTTGCTTTTCATGGGTGTGTCTGACTGCCATCCACATTACTCTGCCTTCAGTTTCTGGTTCCTACCGTATTGCCTTCGTCCATTTGTACCGCTATAATGAACTATCATAAACTTAGTAGCTTAAAAGTAACAGAACTCCATTTCTATCAGTTCTAGAAGCTGTGAAGTCCAAGATCAAGGCAAAAAAGCTAATTCATACTCTTTCTCTCTTTCTCTCTCTCTCTCCCTTCTCCCTGCCCCCCCCACTATGTAGCCCAGGCTACCCTTGAACTTATGATCTTTATGCCTCAGCCTCCCAAGTGCTGATATTACAGGTATGCCCTATCATGCCCACCTTGTAATCTCTGTTATAAAGGTACAAATGCCAGTCACAAAGCTTGTTGCCTCAACCCTAATCGACACTCCAAAACCCCACCTCCAAACACCATCACCCTGATCATTTCAACACAGGATATAGATCTTCTTTCTTTCTTCCTGAAGGTCCTTTCCATCACTTGCTCCTCCTTATATTAACCCTCTTTTACTTTTCCTTGCTTCTTCTATCCTCAAATAATAGCCGGAAGGGGCGCTGTGGCTTAAGTGGTAGAGCGCTAGCCTTGAGCTGAAGAGCTGAGGGACAGCGCCCAGGCCCAAAGTTCAGGCCTCACGACAGACCAAAAAAACAAAAAAAAAGCTGGGCTGGGAAAGTGGCTCAGTGGTAGAGTGCTTGCCTTGCATGCCTGAGGCCCTGGGTTCGATTCCTCTGCGCCACATAAGCAAAAAGAAAAAAGCCGGAAGTGGCGCTGTGGCTCAAGTGGTAGAGCGCTAGCCTTGAGCTGAAGAGCTGAGGGACAGCGCCCAGGCCCAGAGTTCAGGCACCATGACCAGACCCAAAAAAAAAAAAAAAAAATCAAGACCTGTGAGGTGTTTAATCTGAGGTGTCAAATTGACAGCTGTTTAGACATTATTCAGGAAGATCACAAGTTAACGGGCACATGACAAGATCTTGTTCTCAAAACATTTAAATAATTTTTCAAAAATCAACAAAGATGTTAAGACACATCGCCAAAGAAGATTTACAAATGATTAAGCTCATGAAAAGGTATTATTTTGGATATTGAAAATATGCCAATTCTGGAAGTGGCGCTGTGGCTCAAGCAGTAGAGTGCTAGCCTTCAGCTGGAAAACGCAAGACAGCTACCAGGCTGAGTTCAAGCCCTATGACTGACCAAAATAAAATAAAATAAAATAAATAAGAAAATATGCCAATTCAACACAATGTTCCACATTCCTCTAGAGTGGCTATAATGAAAACACCTGATGGTAGAAGAGACTGACAAGAATGTAGAGTGCTCAGACAAGCATTGGCAAGGATTTGTCAAAATTGGTTTTAAAAAAATTAGAGAACAATTTAGTAGGATTTCTTTAAAGATTCAGATTTACTGCTGAGAGCCTATGGCTCAAGCCTGCAATCCTAGCTACACAGGAGGCTGAGAGGTGAGGCTCAAACCCAGCCCTAGCAGCAAAGTACGTGAGATTCTTATCTCCATTTCTACAAGTAACCAGGAAAAAAGCCAGAAGTGGAACTGTGACTCAATAGTAGAGCACAAGCCTTGAGTAAAAAAAGCTAAGAAACAGCATCCAGGGTCTTAGTACAAAGCCTAAATCCCAACATAGGCACATATGCACACACACACACACACACACACACACACACACACACACACACACACACACACACACAGTGAGGAGCATATTTTAAAACCACTGATAACATACCCATAAACAGATGCATGTTATTATTCAAACAACAAAATAATCCTCTGAGATTAAAAAAGGACTGTGCCATTACTACACAAAACAACACAGATTAATCTCAAAAATGTACATAGCAGGGTTGGGAAGGTGGCTCAGTGGTAGAGTGCTTGCCTTGCATGCATGAAGCCCTGGGGTCAATTCCTCAGCACCACATAAGCAGAAAAAGCTGGAAGTGGGGCCGAAGCTCAAGTGGTAGAGTGCTAGTCTATAGCTGAAGAGCTGAGGGACAGCGCCCAGGCCCAAAGTTCAGGCCCCATGACCCACCAAAAAAAAAAATGTTGAGCTGGGAAGGTGGCTCAGTGGCAGAGAGCTTGCCTTGCATGCATGAGGCCCTGGGTTCCATTCCTCAGCACCACACAAGCAAAAAGAAAAAAAGCTAGAAGTGGCGCTGTGGCTCAAGTGGTAGAGCACAAGCCTTGAGCTGAAGAGCTGAGAGACAGTGCCCAGGCCCAGAGTTCAGGCTCCATGACCGGACCAAAAAAAAAAAAAAAAATGTAACATAGCATAGGAAATCAAAATAGGAGTATTTGTGTACTGAAGCAATCATTATGTAGTTTTAGAACCATGAAACAACCTAAAATGATAGAAATCAAATGAGCACCTCCATAGAACACAGAATTATCAATTGCCATGGAGAACTTTCTGGAAAAATGGAAATGCTATAGGTCTTCACTAGACTGGTAAGGGACTCACTATACACATTTGTCAATTTTGAATAAATTGTATATGAAAACGTGTATTCATTATGCTAATGACACCTCTGTTATATAAGAGGGAAAAGTAGGATGTGGTGCTGTGGCTCAAGTGGCTCACCTTGAGCTGAAGAGCTCAGAGACAGCGCCCCGACTCAGAGTTCAAGCCCCATGACCGACAAAAAAAGGGGGGGAAAGTAAAGGGTGATAGAATAAGCATATTCTAGAGGCTTAGGAGGAAATAACTGCTGAGAAGCTGGGACTCTGGGGGGGAGGGGATGAGGAGACAAAAGCAACCTTGAATTCCCCAAGGTCACAGAGCAGCACAGGGTGACCTTTGTCTTTACCTCCAAGAGCAACCTGCAGACAAATCCCCATCCCTTCTTCACCACCCTCAGAGGCAGCACTAATTGTCTGTGGGCTGTGGCTCCTAATCCTGACAAAAATGATGAGCTGTTTCTCCCCATAGAATGGGTATCCTGGGATTCCGTCCTCCATCATTTCATCCTGTCTCCATCTCCACCCTCAGAGCCACTAAACAATAAGTTAATTAACTAGAGTGAGGGCAAGATCTGGAGGGTGCAGCGCTGCCTCTGGTCAGAGTGATGGGAAGTGATTGGTGCATGGCTTCTTCATCAGCCCAGCTGGATTCACATCCCTGCCTTGCTGCTCACTGACTCCATTTCCAGAACAAGCTATCTCTCTTCTGTGTGCTTTCATTTTTTACTGAATTGCTATGGATGATAATAATATCCAGCTCTTCAAGTTGTGATAAGAAGCAGCACACATAAAGCGTCCAAGGAAATAAAGTCTGGCAAGCATTGCTCTCATCAATTGCAAGTGAAGAAAAAAATGTAGGTGGACCTAATGCCTACAGCAAGAGTGACATATTCTTAATCATTTGGCTTGGGTTCCCATTGTGAGAATCAGGTGGAAACTCAGCCAGTGCAAAAGCTCCTGGTCAATGGGAAGCGCTAGCAACAAGGTGATGAGGGGATTCTGACATTATTCCAAGTAAGTCACAAGTTTACTCTTCTACTGCCACATGTCCTCCGTACTGTTCATAATCAACCAGTTGCTGGTGGCTCTCAGCTGTAATCCTGTTTAGGAAGCTGAGATCTAAGGGTTGTCATGTAAAGCCAGCCCAGGCAGGAAAGTTGATGAGACTAGTCATCAAAAAGCTAGAAGAGCTGTGGCTTAAGTGATAGAGCATCAGCCTCCAGTGAAAAAAATAAGAGACAGTGCCCAGGCCCTCAGTTCAAGTCTAAAGAATTCCTGTATCCCTCTCACTTATATTAACAAATTATTGATATTTGCTACTTCTTTCAATTACATATTTTCTTTGAATATGAAATTAGGTTTATTCTCAGCTCTTGGAGAGTGGATAGCATATGCTATCACTTCACATTTCAATGGAAATTCCTTTATACAAAAGGAAAATCCAACTCATGTGTTACATTATGCTGTTTTCATGCACACTCGCGCACGTGCATGCACATACACTATTACTAGGACTTGAATTCAGACCTAGGTGCTATCTTTGAGGGTTTTTGGTCAAAGATAACATTCTACCACTTGAGCCACAGCCCCACTTCCATCTCTCTTTTTGGGGGGAGGGTGATTAATTGCTAACAAGAGTCACGCACATTTGTCTGAACTGGCTGTGAACTGTGATTCCTACATCTCAACCTCCTGAGTAATTAGGATTACAGGTGTGAACCACAGGTGCCAGCATTAAATAATTAACTTTTAAAGAAAAAAAAAATCATGACCTCTGGGGGAGAAGTAGTAATGATGTAAGGAAAATAGAAGAAGACAAAAAAGAGAGTCTGGACAAACAGGAAGATGGCTATTCACCCCACCTTACCTTGGAGCTCACTGTGTCTCAGCACTGTCTTACACAGCAATCACTCCTGTGGTTTCTCAACTCACCCACCCAGATTCCTCAACTGCACTCCTCATCCAGAGATCCTCTACAGCTCATTTGTTTCAGTTCTGGGAGTCTCGGCCATGTTCATGCATTCCCCATATCTGCTGAGTACACAAGGCCACATTCCCACAGCCCCTCACCTTCTCCTGGGGCCAGAACCCCTCTCTGAGCTTGTACTTGAAGGCTGGTTGTTTTGGGGACTGAGGGAAAGCGACTAGAGAGGCCACAGACCTTCCTGGGATGGACTGCATCATCCATGGGGAAACTTTCAATAAAGTAACAATAATATTTAAGTCAATGTTGCAGTTTCTTTTTGTATCCAGGAGTTTCCATAGAAATGTAAAGTGATAAAAAGGAATTACATGTGCTGTCTACTCTCCAGGAGCTTAGAATAGTCCTAATTTCATATACAAAGAACAGATGAAACCAAAAATGGGGCAAATGTTAATAATTTATTAATATAAGTAAGAGGGATATAAGAATTCTTTTGAAGCCGGGCGCTGGTGGCTCACGCCTGTAATCCTAGCTACTCAGGAGGCTGAGATCTGAGGATCATGGTTCAAAGCCAGCCCGGGCAGGAGAGACCGTGAGACTCCTATCTCCAATAAACCACCAGAAAACTGGAAGTGGTGCTGTAGCTCAAGTGGTAGAGCGCTAGCCTTGAGCTGAAGAGCTGAGGGACAGCGCCCAGGCCCAGAGTTCAAGCCCCACAACTGACAAAAAAAAGAATTCTTTTGACTAATCTTGGAAATTTCCTGATGTTTTCAGTTTTTACATTAAAAATATAAATACAATGAAGTCATACAATGAATAAATACAATAAAAGCAATATTAAAGAAATACTCATTTCTCCTTCAACATTTCAATTCTCAGTTAGTGATTGTAACTATGGGTGGAATCTTACCACAAAGAGAAATTAATTAATTTTTTATTGCTTTATTATCTCCACACTCTTCGCCCTCAAGCAGGAAGGCAGAGGCATCATGGGAGACTTCATCATGCCCCACATCCCTGCTGTCCTTGCTGCTCTGCAGTCTTGAGCAGGAAAGGCAGAGGAAGAGGAGCTGTTGGAAGGTGCTGTGCCTGACAGAGCAGGGGCAGGGAAGAAACGTCCACTTGCCTTCACATGACAGTCCACCACGGTGAACTTTTATACACTGCATCAAATCACACTCCAGCTAGACAGCAACTGGCCATGGCCAACCAAAGCTCTCCAGTGGGCTTCCTCCTTCTGGGCTTCTCAGAACACCCACGCCTAGAAAAGATTCTCTTCGTGGTTGTCCTGTTTTCCTACCTCCTCACTCTGACGGGCAATACGCTCATCATCCTGCTGTCCTCGCTGGACCCCAGGCTCCGCTCTCCAATGTACTTCTTCCTCTCCAACCTCTCCTTCTTAGACCTCTGCTTCACCACTAGTTGTGTCCCCCAGATGTTGGTCAACCTCTGGGGTCCCCAAAAGACCATCAGCTTCCTGGGGTGCTCTGTCCAGCTCTTCATCTTCCTGTCCCTCGGGACCACCGAGTGCATCCTGCTGGCGGTGATGGCCTTTGACCGCTATGTGGCTGTGTGCCAACCCCTGCACTATGCCACCATCGTCCACCCCCGCCTGTGCCGGCAGCTGGCAGCGGTGGCCTGGGTCATTGGGCTGGTAGAGTCCATAGTCCAGACACCACCCACCCTCCGCCTGCCCTTCTGTCCCCACCATGAGGTGGATGATTTTGTCTGCGAGGTGCCAGCTCTCATTAGACTCTCCTGCGGGGACACCACCTACAATGAAATCCAGATGGCCGTGGCCAGTGTCTTCATCTTGGTTGTACCTCTCAGTCTCATCCTTGTCTCTTATGGGGCCATTGCCCGGGCAGTCCTGAGGATTAACTCTGCTATGGCATGGAAAAAAGCTTTAGGGACGTGCTCCTCCCATCTTATTGTGGTCACCCTTTTCTACAGCTCTGTCATTGCTGTCTACCTGCAGCCCAAAAATCCCTATGCCCAAGAGAGGGGCAAGTTCTTTGGTCTCTTCTATGCAGTGGGCACTCCCTGTCTCAACCCTCTCATCTACACCCTGAGGAATAAGGAGGTGAAGAGGGCATTCAGGAGGTTGCTGGGGAAAGATGGAGAATCCAGGGGGAGCTGAAGGAGAGCCACTTAGTGGACTTCTAAATGAAGAAGGGTTCCATCACGATTTCTAAAAATGCTGAGCTCCCAAGACACACTGCACTTGGTGAATTGGAGCAAGCTCACCTAGTTTCTTCTGCAAATGCAACTTATGGGTTTCCCTGTGGCCCTTCTTGATCCTGCAGCTGCAACCCAGTGTTGGCTGCCACATATGTGGCTACAGTAGCCACCTTTGGGCTCTTCAGAGATGTGAGGACAAATGACAGGCTTCTGGCTAACCAAAATGAATTTTTTGTGCCATCTGCAGCTAGTGTCAATGGGCAGCCTGTTTTTGCCAACATCACACTGCCCGTGAATACCCTGACAGAGCCATACCTCCCGGTTGTACAAAGCCTCACAGCAGACACCATTAGGTCACTCCATGAAGAGCTAGACACCTGCTCCTGTGTGCAAAAAGACCTGGAGCAAAGGATCAGGAGCACTTTGCAGGACAACAGTTGGAAGGGAGATGGAAGAGTTTAATTGAAATTAGCATTCCTGAGTGTCAGCCTTTGATAGTGCTGGTGAGACCTGATCTAGTTACAGATCTTATAGTAGAAAAGGATGTCTTTTTTTCCTGAACCCTGGGCCTGGGCTCTGTCCTTCAGCTCTTCAGCTCAAGGCAAGTGCTCTACCACTTGAGCCACAGTGCCACTACTGGTTTTCTGGTGGTTAATTGGAGATAATAGTCTCACGAACTTTCCTGCCAGGGCTGGCTTTAAACCAGGATCCTCAGATCTCAGCCTCCTGAGTAGCTAGGATTATAGGCGTGAGCTACAGCACCAGGCTGCAAGGGGAGGCTTTGTGGGATGTCCAGCAGGTCATGTCCAGTGATGTGCCTGGAGCCAGCACCTGTCTCCTTGAGGAGTTCATTGTTCAAGTTTCAGGAATTTTATAAACCTGTTGTTTAACATCATCATTATTTTAAAACGAAGTCATGTGAGTTCCTTGTCAAATATATATTATTAAAGCAAAGGGAATAAACTCATCACTTGCTAGTTATTTTACTGAATTTTGCTATTATCTATGCTCTTGTGGTTATTTATACGGTATATCCGTATAACAAAATAATGTATCATGTGCACCTCTTTCCAACTCCATATTTACAGTGACACACTGACAGTTTAAAATTAGCTATGATAGGCTGGGAGCTGGTGGCTATAATTATACCTCAAATCTTGCTACCTGGGAGAATGAGAATGGGAGGCTCAAAATTCAAGGCCAGTCTTAGGCAGGAAAAAAAAAAAAAAAAACAATACCCTTTCTCAATGCATAGCCAGGCCCAGTAGCATACACCTGACATTCCAAGCAACATGGGAGGCTGAGGGGGGTGGAGATGGGGGATCATTATTGTCACCAGACCAGGCAGGACAAGTCCACTAAGAGTCCCTTCTCCACAGAATAGAAACTGGACAGAGTGGCCTAGACCAATGACCCCAGCAACAACGGGAAGGCCGACAGCTCAGAGATAACCTCTCCTACATCCTTTAAAGGTGACATGAATCAACGTTTGGACTGAAATATCCCCTTTACATTGTACTATTGTTTGTGATTGCCTGGGTTTATGGGGAAGGAAGTATAGACTCAAGAGCTCCTGCTTCACCTTGTCCACCACTATAAATCTTATTCCACAAATGAAACCAACAATCCGGGGATTCTGCCAACTACTGAACATGTGCATTCCATATATTCAGAGACTTGCATCTGTGAGAAACAGGGGTATGCTATGCCATGGGCCTGGGCTGGGTGACACCCCCCCCCTCCCCATGAGACCTCACTGCAACTAAGGAAGCATCTTAATGATTCAGCTATATCACACAAGGGTTAAGTTATATGTCCCAAGTCTTCTACCAAGCCCAGGCTATTATAATTCTGTTACTACAGCACGATGCATCTCAGAGAAAGTGGAATGGAAAAGGAAGCAGTTGAGAACTTGTAAAATTATGGGCCTGCATGGGTGAATCAGGAAATGGAGAAGTATCTGCGTGAGACTCATTAAAGGTAGAAGGGAAAGAAACATCGTCTTTGTTCTTCCTACTGGCAGAGAAGCAATGGGTGACCTTTTTACCTGCCCTAGTGATGACAATCACTGGCATATTCCTTCTAGAAGGTCTCCTGATCCACCACAATTAGTGGGTAATTAATTATCCCTAAGGCCTTAGAATTAATGAGTTCTTTCTCTGGGAGAGAGAGCTCTCCCTTGCCCTCTCTTACTCCCTCCCTCCCTCCACACCACACTAGGTCAGCCTTTCTACCACCTGGGCCACTAAAATAGAGACTAGCTCCCCTCCCCACCCCAAAACCTTCCTAGCACAGAGGTATCTCTGACCTGAAGAGAGAGAAAGTAGTTTGTGGTGAATAGCTGATCCCATTTTACAAGTTCACAAATCAACTTTGATCTTACTCTTGCCTTCAGCATGTTATTTAAACTTTCTTTTCTTCAACTTCTTCACATTAAGAGGAAGATAATAATACACAGCATTGTCATGGATCATCAGAGGTATGCTAATTAATGTTTGGCTAGAGGTAGGCAGTGCCCTAAGTTGTAATATTTGCCCACTTGGACTCCTATATTCAAACTACCAATCGTTTAATAGCTGGCTTACAAAATTCCTGAAAATTTAATAGCCAAGTGATAGAATGAGCTGAGTTATGTGCTCAGAAAAGTGCCTGAAGTGACCTTAAAAATTCCTGCAACAACCAGAAATCTATTTGATCATTCAAAGATGAGCATTCCTCTTTAGTTTTAGTTTTCTTCTTGATGTCCAAGGAGAGTACAGAAATGAGCCAAGAGTTTTTACCACCGGTAATTGCTGGCTGAAGAGATTTTTCTTGGATTGAGGGTAAGTAAAACATGTGCTATGAAATACCAGTTTCCACAAATCCTGAAGAGCAGAGCCCCAAACTTGGAATTCAGTAGGGTGAGTTTTTATCAGAAACCTTGAATCAGACTGGTCTGACAGTCTCACCTCTCAAGCCAGACAGCCACAGGCTACTCTCAACCAAAACTCTCTTATAAGCTTCCTCTTGGATTTCTCAGAACACCTGAGGTGAAAAAGATGCTCTAGAATTTTAGTCCTGGCATGTATTGACTAGATGACTTTAGATATGTTACTTAGCCTGAAACTGTTGATAAAATTGGAGTGGTAAGAACCAGATGTTCAGGATGTGATTAGGACTGTGCAGGGCCCATCCATAAGAAGCACTCAAGAAATCTACTAGTAGCAATGCTATCTACTATCATAGACCCCCTTTAAGGAATCCCTCCCCCCAATCCAGGCCCTGTTTCTGAGCACAATGCTAGCACCTTGTGGCTCCATAAACAAAAATAAATATGCAAGCCAATAAGTAACTGCATCAAAAAAAGAAAGTAATTAGGAGAAAAAAATAAGTGAATAGGATCAAAAGAGAGAAAATGGGCAGTGTCACTAAAGAAATCTAATCTAAAAGAGATCCATCAGTAAGGCAGAAAAGGGAAGGGAATAGAATGCCAAGAGAATGCCCCAGTTAGAAATGCAGGGAATTGACTACAATACTAGTGGGGGTGAAGAAGAAGTACTTGACTGTCCTTTGAGGTTTTATACAAGTTATTGTATAGCACAAAGGAAACAAGCTGGTGGGGGGGATCTTCTGTGCAATGATATATTCTGAAGGTAGATGGTATCAGCTGAAAACTGGTAAATATGCTGAAAAGCACTATAGACATCCAAAGGGTGGATTGTATGGCATGAGAAATTACATCTCAAAAATAAGAAATAATAATAATTTAAAATTCAAAATCAAGTCTGCTAGTGGCACACACCTGTAATGCTAGGGGCTCAGGAGGGTTATGTCGGAGAATAAAGGTTCATAGCAAGCTTGGGCAGGAAAGTCCCTGAGACTTTTATCCCCAATTTACCAACAAAAAGCTGGAAATGGGGCTGGGAAGGTGGCTCAGTGGTAAGAGTGCTTGCCTCACATGCATGAAGCCCTGGGTTCGATTCCTCAGCACCACATAAGCAGAAAAAACTGGAAGTGGTGCGCTAGCACTAAGAGACAGCATCCAGGCTCAGAGTTCAGCCCCTGGCCGCGCGCACACACACACACACACAAAGTTGGAAGTGGACATGTGGCTCAAGTGGCAGAGCACCAGCCTTAAGCTAAAAAGCCAAGCACAGGAGCATGAGGCCCTGAGTCCAAGCTGGACTGGAACATACACACACCGAAGAGAGAGAGAGAGAGAGAGAGAGAGAGAGAGAGAGAGAGAGAGAGAGAGAGAGAGAGAGAGAGAGAGAGAGAGAGAGAGAGAGAGGAGAATCATTCCATCTTCAAAGACAAGAAATGGAGAAGTCAGGGAAGGGTGCACAGACACGTGAAATATTTGTTTCGTTCTTTAACCTGTGTCGGTGTTGCCTTCACTATTCTTTGTACTGTGGAGATCTGCCTTCTTCACATTTTATTTGAATATACAATATTTTAAATATTAAAGAAAAACATATTGGGGGTAGAGGAAACAGTAAGAGAAAAAGAACAAAGGAAAAGCAGAAGGTTCTGGTTGAAAGTGAGGTATGACGGGCTTAGCACAAAGGAGGACCTGCTTCTCATCGTATGGTCCCCCAGCACCTCACCTCTTCCCTCATCCCCACCCTACAGCCTGTGCTTTCCTGAGATACTTTAAGACCAGAGTACTCTGAATATTCAGTTTAACTTTCAGAATGGCTGTAGCCTCCCATCCTGTCTCTGAGCTGCTATATGCCCAATACTTCTTCCTTCATTTTTTTGTTTCTTGTTTTTTGTCAGTCATGGTACTTGAACTCAGGGCCTAGGTGCTGTCCCTGAGCTTTTTCCACTCAAGACTAGTGCTCTGCCACTTTTAGCCACAACACCACTTCCAATTTTCTAGTGAATTGAAGATAAGAGTCTCATAGACCTTCCTGCTAAGACTGGCTTTGAACCCCAAGGCTCAGATCTTAGCCTCCTGCGTGGCTAGGATTATAGGTGTGAGCCGCCAGTTCTCGGCAGTACTTCTTACTTTTATTCAAAATTAAAAATCTACCCATTTCTCTAGAAAGTTTTCTAACATAAATTCTTCCCTAAATTTGTCTTTCACTTTACAGCCTCTTGGGCTGGCATGTGGCTCAATGGTAGAGTTGTTACCCTAGTGCCCTGGGTTTCTCCTAGAACATCAAAAGATTAAAAGATTACTATATAAACTTTTTCCTCATGCTGGTATGGCTGGCCTCTAAATCCTTCATATTCCAGTGAACTACCGGGGATTTTAACATATGTAAGGTCATTTTTCACCCCCCACCTATAAGGTTCTGGTTCCTGGGACACCTTGTGGACCAATTTCCCTAACCAGGACAGCTGGTTGAGTGGCATAGATTGTTTTGTGTTTTGGGAGGTTTGGGGTTTTTTTGGTGGGGGAGGGGGGTTGGGAAGAGTTTCTCTGAAATGAAAAAAAAATCTCTGTCATAGATAAACATTTTATCTACGGTAAACTCTATAAATGAAGTGGTGCCAAATCAAAACACATATTGCCATTCATTCCATTTTACTCCACCAACTAATAAATAATTAAGCCTACAGGGATAATACATAATTATAAAGCTCATTCAAAATGTAGTAATTTGAATTTCTTTTTCCAGTCCTAGGGATCCAACCCAGAGCATGTGCTAGTAAACATTCTACCACTGAGCCAAATCACTAGCTGCAAAATATATTATTTGGCTAATTCCTCCAATAAATAAATGAGGAATAATACAACAGAAATGTACTCTGAAGGACTGAGAATGTTTCTCAGTGGAAGGGCATTGGGTTCAGTCCCCAACATCACAAACAACAACAACAACAACAACAATAATAATAATAATAATAATAATACAGAATAGCATGTCCAGTAAATTTCTGCTGAATGATGAATGAGTTAATTAACCCATGTTTGACATTAGCCTCTTTTTTTCATCTCAATCAGGAAATCAGTGGCACCAGGGCACGGCACCATCTATTGTCTGCCATATTCCTGATTTCCTCACTCTTACTGGACCTCAAACCAAGAGGAGCAGGGGAAGTGAAGGGGCTTCTGGTAATGTGCCTGGGAAAGAGTCTGGGAAAACAGGTAAAGGAGGAACATTCCTGGCATCACTTGACAAGTATGAACTTTCTATAAGACATACTGAGCGGGGCACCTGTGGCTCATTCCTGCAATCCCAGCTTCTCAGGAGACTGAGATCTAAAGATTTCAGCCTTGAGGTTTAAAAAGAAAAGCTAAGGGATAGTGCCCAGGCCAAGAGTTTAAGCCCCAGTACCAACACACACACACACACACACACACACACACACACACACACATTGAATTATAGTAGTCTGATAGCCTCATCTTCCAGCAACTGGCCATGGCCAACCAAAGCTCTCCAGTGGGCTTCCTCCTTCTGGGCTTCTCAGAACACCCATGCCTAGAAAAGATTCTCTTCGTGGTTGTCCTGTTTTCCTACCTCCTCACTCTGACCGGCAATATGCTCATCATCCTGCTGTCCTCGCTGGACCCCAGGCTCCGCTCTCCAATGTACTTCTTCCTCTCCAACCTCTCCTTCTTAGACCTCTGCTTCACCACTAGTTGTGTCCCCCAGATGTTGGTCAACCTCTGGGGTCCCCAAAAGACCATCAGCTTCCTGGGGTGCTCTGTCCAGCTCTTCATCTTCCTGTCCCTCGGGACCTCTGAGTGCATCCTCCTGACGGTGATGGCCTTTGACCGCTATGTGGCTGTGTGCCAACCCCTGCACTATGCCACCATCGTCCACCCCCGCCTGTGCCGGCAGCTGGCAGCGGTGGCCTGGGTCATTGGGCTGGTGGAGTCCATGGTCCAGATACCACCCACCCTCCGCCTGCCCTTCTGTCCCCACCATGAGGTGGATGATTTTGTCTGCGAGGTGCCAGCTCTCATTAGACTCTCCTGCGGGGACACCACCTACAATGAAATCCAGATGGCTGTGGCCAGTGTCCTCCTCTTGGTTGTACCTCTCAGTCTCATCCTTGTCTCTTATGGGGCCATTGCCCGGGCAGTCCTGAGGATTAACTCTGCAGAAGGGCAGAGGAAAGCCTTTGGGACCTGCTCCTCCCATCTTCTTGTGGTCACCCTCTTCTACAGCTCAGCCATTGCTGGCTACCTGCAGCCCAAAAATCCCTATGCCCAAGAGAGGGGCAAGTTCTTTGGTCTCTTCTATGCTGTGGGCACTCCCTGTCTTAATCCTCTCATCTACACGCTGAGGAACAAGGAAGTGAAGAGGGCGTTCTGGAGATTGCTAGGGAAGGAAGTGGAGCCCAGATAGAACTGACAGCCACTTAGTTGGCTTATAATTTAGGTATATTCTGCATGCCTTCTCAGGTAGTCTGAGATCTGGACCTCTCTGGCTTCTTCACACCTGTCATGCTACAGCAACAGATGACAGGGGAGTGTGTGTGTGTGTGTGTGTGTGTGTGTGTGTGTGTGTGTGTGTGTGTGTGTGTGTATGTGTGTGTGTGTGTGTGTGTGTGTGTGTGAGAGAGAGAGAGAGAGAGAGAGAGAGAGAGATGGAGAATGGAAATGTAAGAGGGAGATCAGTATTTTATGTGAAACATCATCACCAGAATCAAATGTAATATTCTCTTTTCTCTATTTTATCAATTCACCTCCATAATCACTTTCCTAATGCAATCATTTCCATTTCTAATTCTTTGTCATGTTGTCTTCAATTCCAATTTTAATTCCTCCTCTATTTTGAGTTTCTTCCCATGTACATGTATGGTTTGCATTCTCAGTCTATTTTATCCCCCCAAATGTCAATGAAAAAGGAGGGGAAACTGAAGCCTAATAAATTTAGAACCAGCATTAACTTGTGTGCCTAAATCTATGTCTCATGAATTCTAGGTCAAACAACTCCCAAACATACTGTGTTACTTTCATACCATAATCAAATATTTCGGAATCCTTCAGCTTGAAGCTAGAGCCTTGAAGATAAACCTTAACTTCAGTCTTTGTATTGCTTCTCTTTAAAATGCCTATCACCAGCTCAGAAAGGAAACCTTTTTCGTATTTATAACGGATGTGCTATCGAGGTAGGCTTTTGTGCCATCTACTGGCCAAATGAGGAATTGCACTGTCGTACCATGCTCTTGATGGCTCAGGGAGGTATTATTACTGCTATTATAAAGTCTCTATACAGTGATTATGATATTCTAGGTACCATTCAAAGCAACACAGGCCAGGTACTGGTAGATCACATCTGTAATCCTAACTACTCAGAAGGCTGAGATCTGAGAATTGCAGTTTGAAGCCAGCCTGGGCAGAAAAGTCCTGGAGACTCTGATCTAGAACCATCTAAAAGGAGGAAGTGGAGCTGTGGCTCAAGGGGTAATGCTAGCAAAAAAAAAAAAAAAAAAAAAAAAAAAATCCAAGCCCTGAGTTCAAGCCCCAGGACTGGAACCAAAAAAGGAATAATAACAATGTAAAATAATAAATAATTGAACCAGGAACTATGGCTCACACCTGTAATCCTAGCTAGTCAGGTGGATGAGATCTGAGAATTATGGCTCAAAGCCAGCCTAGGCAGGAAAGTCTATGAAACTCTTATTCCCCAATTAACCACCAGAAACCCAGAAGTGGAGCTATGACTCAACGTGGTAGGGCGCTAACCTTGAGCAAAAGAGCTCAGGAACAGCACTGACTCAAAGTTCAAGCCCCACAACTGACCAAAAAGGAAAAGTCTGGTTTTCTTGCCAACATAAAATGGCTCTGATTCAACATTTACCCTCTATCAGCTAAGAGCAATCCTCATCCTAATCTTCATGAGCCATTTATATGCTCTTATTATCGTGTCTGCCTTGTTATTAGATTGTATCCTAATCTTAATGTACTCACTCAATAATCCTAATCTCAGACCTGCACATAAAGCTAATCTTAATGCTACTTTTTAAATCTCTTATATAATATGGTTTTTCTCATGATCACCTCTATTCTTCCTCTTTCCAGGATCTGGGAACCCTATCTATGATTATTCTATCAGTAGAAGCCCTAATGTTTGGAAACAGTAAAATTGTTTCTAAATGGATTCTAAGGGAAATAGAACTGACAAATAAGGGAAGCCATTTGAAGGAATATTTCCCAGTGAAATCTGCTTTGTCCAATACATGTTTTGACATAGGCTTTAGGACTAGTGCTGTTTTATTCCAAAACTATTCAGTCTCCATCTAGACAGTTATCTACTGAATACACAAATATCTACTGGATTGTGGAAGAAAAGTCAACATAACAGTCAGGGGTTGTCAAAGACATATTTCCAGTCTACATAGAAGTTAGATCAGAGTTGGATGCCAATAAGGGATCAAAGGCTGGAGGAGAGTGATGGGATTTTTTTCCTAGAGATTTTAACCATCGCACAGAGTACATAATTAGTTTGAAATATTTGCTGATTTGCCGTGGGGAACAGACTAAAGGCAGGACTGTGCATGGTTACATTAAAATAGAGAAATATGAAGGAAGACGTTACACCAAGGAGCAAAAGGTATATACATTACACACACACACACACACACACACACACACACACACACACACACACACACACACACACACACACACACACACACACACACACACACACACACACACACACACACACACACACACACGGGCTTGGAATATGGCTTAGTGGATGAGTGCTTGCCTAGCATGCATGAAGCCCTGGGTTCGCTTCCTCAGTACCACATAAACAGAAAAGGCTGAAAATGGCACTGTGGCTCAAGTGGTAAAGTGTTAGCATTGAGCAAAAACCTCAGAGACAGTGCCCAGGCCCTGAGTACAAGCCCCAGGACTGGTAAATATATATGCTACAAAATTGGGAAAGGTACAGGGCCGCTCTTACAGATGTTTCAAGTTTGCAAGCTTCAGGTCTTGTGAGCAGACACTCAGCTATGTACCTAATATAA
This sequence comes from Dipodomys merriami, assembly GCF_024711535.1. NCBI lineage: Eukaryota > Metazoa > Chordata > Mammalia > Rodentia > Heteromyidae > Dipodomys > Dipodomys merriami. The sequence goes on along the minus strand of NW_027202937.1, from coordinate 12,634,681 downwards.
CACTTGAGTCAAAGGGACTTTATTCAAGAAGCTGAGGGGTTTAGTGGTCCATCCAATTCCAGTCACTAGTTCTGTTGTTTTGGTTTGGCTTTTTTTTTTGGGGGGGGGGTGTGCACGCGCACATACCTGTACTAGGGCTTAAGCTTTTATACTCAAAGCTTGTGCTCTACCACTTGAGCCACAGCTTCACTTGCAGCTTTTTGATGGCTAACTGGAGATGAGTGTCTCACAGACTTTCCTGCCTGGACTAGCTTTGAACCACAATTCTCAGATCTCAGCCTTCCCAGTAGTTAGGATTATAGGGGTGAGCCACCAGTATCCAGCTATTAGTCTGTTTCTTCGGACTTACTGAATTAGTAATACAGACTGAAGCACAGAGCCTAGCTCCCTGCCCCCTACAAAGCCAGGCTTCCAGGCTTCCCAAATGTACCCTGTGCAGAATTAGTCTCTCCCTCTTAAAGAGGGCCAGAATTGCTAGCTCAAAATATGCCTCTTTAACATAAGGATTCTTTTGAGCTGAATGTCACTGGCAACCAACACACCTGGGAGAAGGCTCTCAACACAGGGAACAAGTTTTCCTTTAGTAAAAGAAATTTACATTTGCAAAGGTGTAATTTTTTACCAATGAAGAAGGCACCAATTTATGTTCAAATAACAAATATTACAGATTATTCACCACTCTTTTCCTGTTTACCTTCCCATAATCTCTCCTCCCATCAACCACCCAGAAATATAAAACCCTTCTCCTTTGTGTAGCCCAAGGTGTTTTTGGTGGTGGTGGTGGTGGTGGTTTTGTTTGTGTGCCAGTACTGGGATTTGAACCCAGGGTCTGGCTGCTTTCCCTTAGCTTTCTCCCTCAAGGCTGTGCTCTCCCACTTGAAACACACTGCCAATGCTGGCTTCTTTTTGTCGTTCACTAGAGATAAGAGTCTCATGGACTGTCTGGGCTAGCTTCAAACCTAGATCCTCAGATCTCAGCCTGCTGAGTAGCTAGGATTACAGGCGTGAGCCACTGGTGCCCAGCCCAAGATGGTATAATCTATCCTAACCCCACCCTTTGGACATTCATCAGCAGTCCAGTGTACACATTAATAAACATGCTTCTATTTACGTTTCTCATTGGACTGATATCTACCTGTATAAATTTATAGGACTTCTCATCTAGAGGAAAAGGTGTTTCCCCTCTTCTGCACATGTATGGTGCATGGGTGTTGCTCCCACATCTCTCTGGCTTTGCTGAACCAAGATGCCTGCCAATGTCTGGCAGACCCCCACCTGCGTCCCAGCACAGCTGCACTGTGTGGAGCTCCCATCCCATGGGGCACTAGCATGTCCTTGGTCCAGAGGGTCCCGTAATAGTAGACGCCATGTTGGCATCTGATGATGGGTGGCTGTACATGTCACAATGTCCAATGTGTGATTGCCCTTGGATTAAGAAACCATAAAGGAAAAAAAAACTACATAAAGGACCAAGTAAAGAATTCCCTGGGTTGGGAACATGGCTCAGTGGTAGAGTGCTTGCCTTGTATGCATAAGGCCCTGGGTTCAATACCTCAGCACCACATAAGCAGAAAAAGCTGGAAGTGGCACTGTGGCTCAAGTGGTAGAGTGCTGAGGGACAGCACCCAGGCCCAGAGGTCAGGCCCCACAACCAACAAAAAAAAAAAAAAAAAAAAAAAGAATTCCCTGTTCCTACCAAGTACAGTGGCTCAAGCCTGTAATCTTAGCCACTGAGGAGGTGAACATGAGAGGATGACAGTTTAAGGCCAGCCCTGCCTCCCAAAAAAATTTAACAAAAATCCCCATCTAAAATTAGAAGCCAGGTACAATGGTTCATACCTACCATGCCAAATACATGGGAAGCATAAATACTATTGTGGTCCAGGCCAGCTAGGCAAAAGGCAAGATCCTCTTTAAAAAGTAATGCAAGCAAGCCTAGCATCAATGGCTCACACCTGTAATCCTACCTACTCAGGAGGCTGAGATCTGAGGATTGTGGTTCAAAGCCAGCCAGGGCAGGAAAGTCTGTGAGACTCTTATCTCCAATAAAACACCAGAAAACTGGAAGTGGTGCTGTGGCTCAAGTGGTAGAGCGCTAGCCTTGAGCTGAAGAAGAGCTGAGGGACAGCGCCCAGGCCCAGAGATCAAGCCCCACAACCAAAAAAAAAAAAAAAAAAAAAAGTAACACAAGCTAAAGGGCTACAGACCTAGCTCAAGTAGACTGCCTGCCTAGCAAGCACAAAGCCTTAAGCTCATACCTCAATTTAAACTGCCAATTTAAAAAAAAAATTAAGAATTCAAAAAGAATTCCCTGCTCTAAAAGCTTGAGTGAATAAGCAAAACGCTGTGCTGGGTGGCCTAAAATTACCAATGATTATAAGAGGAGCCACAATTAGCCGAGCTATCTGCAACACTGCAGGCAGAAAGGACCAGGTGTGGGATGACACGGACAGCTCAGACACTTCCCCCAAGAAAAGCCCTGGTAAGAGGCTGGATGCCAGCAAACAGACAAAACTGAGATGACGCTATGTCGAAAAACGAACCTTACAATTTAGGTAGGGGGGGAGGGGGAGTTGAGGAGGCGGAACGGGATGGTAGGGGAAAAACAAAGGAGGAGGCAACAATGCTGGATAAGAAATGTACTCATTACCTTGTTCATGTAACTGTAACCCCTCTGTACAGTATTTTCACAATAAAAAAACTATTTTTTTTAAAAAACTGAGATTACTGACGTGGGAGAGGGACAAGGAGGTGAGGTAGAGTGGACAGTGGGCGGCCAGCCTTTTGGGATCCTTTTTCCAAATAAGGCTGCAGCAATGTAGCCATCCTTTTCCAAAGTATTTGCTACAGTATGACAGGCTCTTTTCTACTCCTTGTATCTGGCACAGGGGAATATGGCAGAACGCTGCTATGTGACTTCCAAGATTTTGTCTGGAAAATAAAAAAAAAAAAAAAAAAAGAAACCATACCTAGCTGGCCTTCTCCTGGACTTTGCTCAAGCCAGTCACCTTTGGAATCAGATGAACAATCTCAGGCCACATGGAAAAGCCCAGTGAAGTTCCAGCCCACATCCCAGCTGGTGTTGGCTGGGCCCACACCCACCTTTAGTCACTGAGTAAAGGGAGTCTTCTTATGACTCCAGCCCCAGCCTTCAAAGTTGGGGCTTTCCAACTGCTGTGGAATAGGGGTAAACTCCTACACTGTAGCCTCTCTGAAATCCTGACACACAAGCTGGGTGCAGGTAGCTCAGGCCTGTCATCCTACTTACTCAAGGAGACTGAGATCTGAGGATCATGGTTCAAAGCCAACCTGCACAGAAAAGTCCCCCATGAGGCTCTTATTCCATTAACTACTCAAAAACTGGAAGTGATGCTGTGGCTCAAATGGTAGAGTGCTAGCCTTAAACACAAAGAGTGCCCAGGGCCTGAGATCAAGCTCCACAACTGACAAAAAAAAGTCCTGACACATAGAAATAGAAAGACAGAGAGAGAGACAGACAGACAGACAGATATAGATTTTTTTGCTAGTTCCTAGAATTTGAACTCAGGGCCGTAAGTTTTCACTCATGGTTAGTGCTCTACCACTTGAACCATGCATCAACTTCTGGCTTTTTGCTGGTTAATCGGAGATAAGAGTCTCTTGATGTGTCCACCCTGGCTGGCTCCAAATCTCAACTCTCAGATCTCAGCCTCCTGTGAGCCACAATGCCCAGCAATAAATTATTCTTGTTTAACCTCTTCTAGGGCAGCAGCTGCACAGTAGTCAGTAATAATGCACGGGATTTGAATGCAGGCTCTAGTTGCTAACACTGGACAGATTCTTCCTCTCCTGGCCAAACAATGATCCTACAACCCCCATTCTACCAGATGTTGTTTGGTGGTACTGAGACTAGAACTTGGGGCCTTAAACTTGCTAGGCCAGTACTCTGCCACTTGAGCCACACCACCAACCCATAAAATTCATTATTCATCAGGTAGCTGTTCATTGAGAATACGTATCCCCTACAAGCCATCTTACTCTCTGCTCTGTCCTCAGTGCCTAGAAGTGTACCTGCCTTGCTGATTTTCCCAATCAACACTGAAAGATGGAATTAGGAATGGCGGTGTATCCCTATAACCCCACCATTCAGGAGGATCTCAAATTCAAGACCCTGCTTCAAAAACAAAAGGAAAAAAATAATATTCCGCTGGTCCACAGAGATAAGGAGTCACATAGCAACAAAGTGCTCAGGAGAAGTTCATTCCAAGAGACAGGAGGAGGGTAGGGAAGCAAGAGATTAAGGCAGGGTGAGGGAGAGCAGGGGGACCAATGCTCAGCAGGCAGTCTAGACTCCGGAACATTCCCAAGTCAGAAAGAGATCTTAAGTCCAAGGGGGAGTCACGCCAACTGAAGCAAAGCCACTCCATTGGTGGAGAACACCCCTGCCTGGACTGCTGGTGGCAATTTATCCCTTTCACTAGTGTCTCGCCAGTCCATTTGGCCCCATTCTTACCCTCCTGCTAATAAACTGTCTTCTCTCCCTTGGCCAGCACAGAACTCCTGACCTTTTATTTATAATCTATACTCCAGTTAGTGCAAGGCAAGTCTAAGGTAGTAATTTGGGTCTTTTAGGTTCCACAGGCCTGGTATATAACTCCTGCTACTCTTGCTGAAGCCAACTGATCATTTTCCACACCGCAGGCTGCTCTACTCCATAGGCTTCTTCCCCTTTCCTCAAGAATATTCCGCTGTGGGAAGACAGGAAACCCAAATTAAGCCCAATCGATCCAAGGAAGATAATCACAGTGGAATGTTTTTCAAGTACTGCCCTAAGATTTCTCCTACCTATGAACAGGACAATGAAAAGACAGGGTTTATCCAGCCCTTGTAGTTATGTGCAAAAAAGTAGTGATCACTTTTTTTTTTAACAAAGATCAGTACTACATGTATATTTTCTCTCATATGTGACGCTAGATCCAAAATACAAATGGACATGACTACTTATACAGAACTCTAAGCATTCACACACAGTGAGATTAAAGGAGGATACTCCTAGGGGAGGAACCTAAAGGCATACCTCCTCCAAACATTTAAAATACCATTTATCCAAATGAATTCCAGGAAATGGAAACATGGATTTTTTTGTGTGTGGTGGTGGTGGTGGTGTTTTTGCTTTGGGGTTTGTTTTGGGGTTTTTTGCATTTTTAAGGGGATAAAGGGGGGTGAAGAAGGGAGGAAGGTTGAACAAATTCAGTGATGGTATTCGGTATAAACTATGTGGAAAATAAACTATGCAACCTGTAGGCAGGCACAGGTGGGGGAAAACAAAGAAAAGGGTAACATTGTCCAAAAAAGAAACATACTCATTCCCTGACTTATGAAATGGTAACCCCTTCTGTGCAATACCTTAATATTAATGAAATTATATTTTTAAAACCCAGTGCCAAAGTGAAAAGCTGGGCTTCAGAAAAGCACATTTCCAAAAGCACACACAAAAATAGTAAAAATCCCAGGCAGTTGTTTTGTTGTTGTTGTTGTTGTTGTTCATATCCCTTGACCATTCAAAACTGTTTCCCCGGGCTGGGAAGGTGGCTCAGTGGTAGAGCGCTTGCCTTGCATGCCTGATGCCCTGGGTTCGATTCCCCAGCACCACATAAGCAAAAAGGAAAAAGCCGGAAGTGGCGCTATGGCTCAAGTGGTAGAGTGCTACCCTTGAGCTGAAGAGATGAGGGACAGCGTGCAGGCCCAGAGTTCAGGCCCCACAACCGGACCCAAAAAAAAAAAAAAAAAAACTGTTTCCCCTCTTGGAAGTACTAGGGTTTGAACTAAGGACCTTGGACTTACTAGGCAGGTGCTCTACTAGTTGATCCATTCCAGCCTGTTTCTGCATTGGTTCAAGGGCTTAGGCTCAGGCCAGCCTGGATTGTTATCCTCCTAGTTGTCAATGACAGGTGCTTGTACTACTGTGCCTAGCCATTGGATGAGATGGAGTCTTGTGAGCTTCTTCATAAAGAGACTTGTTTTGGCCCAGACTCGTTTCAAACCAAGATTCCCAATCCCCACTTTCTAAGTAGCTAGGGTTACAGCTTGAAACTCCAAGCCCAGCTGCTTTCTTTTGTTTTGGCCAAAAGTTCTGCCCCAAATGTTCAAGGTTCCTTAGACGAGGATTTCTGAGGTAGGGAGACTCAGTGGGCTTTTATTCAACACCTTCCATTGGTCATCATTCTTTTATTGTTCTGATTTCCTGGAATCTGCGTCCTCGCATCTGTTCAGCCGCTTGCTCCAGGCTCCCAACACATGATGCTCACTGTGGTCACGTAACCTGCTTGGTCTGTACCAAGCTTAACCTAAGTACCTGAATGTGTAATTAATCTAGTCCTCTCAATCACCCTGTGGGTAATGTTACTGTTCATATTCTCATCTTCACACACAAGGAAATGGAGACTAGAGATTAGCGAACTTTTCTTTTTTTTTTTTTAACTGTATTTTTTTTGTCTTTTCTTTTTTGGTACTGGGGATCGAACCCAGGACGTTGCACTTGCTAGGCAAGCGCTTTGCCACTGAGCTACATCCCAGCCCGGAACTTTTCTGCATTTAGTAGAACCTGATGTCCCAGCAGTCTGCCTTCAGAGCCCATACTTTTACCCACCAACGGCATCACTTACTAATCTCAGCCTTAATCATGTCCTACTTTGCCCTGCTAAGTCCTTAACAGATCGATAAAACACCTCTTTCTACACTTCAGTTTCAAAGCCTTTTCATTAACTTGGAGCCCGCGGAGACTCCTTCCTTGGCCTGGAGCCCACTCCGTTCACAGAGTGAAGGGTGAGATGCTGAGTCACACTGTTCACTGGTTTATTGAGAGTTGGGAGGAAAGTCTTCTCCAAGAGACAGCACAGTGTGAAAGGGACGCCACCTCCCGCCCCATCGGTCCATCTGTCCATCCCAGCAGTCAGAGACGCCTTCCTTTGGTAGGATTCTCACCCACTATCCACTAGAAGCAGCTCCCCAAGTCTGCCCCCTAGTTCTTTACCCTTAGTTCAAGAAAGAGAGAAGAGAGAGAAAGGAAGAGAGGAGGAGGTGAAGGAAGGAAGGTAGGAAGGGACGAAGGAGCAAAGGAACGAAAGGAGGAATGGATTACAAAGAAAAGAGCACTGGTGTTGAGTGAGGGTAATCGTGAGAATAGACAGAGGATAGAATGTGAGCACAGAAGAGGGAGAGGGGAAGTTTGATCAGAAACTGCCCATGATGAAGGAAAGTGGATGAGGATAAGGAGGGTGAATGGATGATAAGGAGAGGGAATGAAAACAGAAGAGTGGATGGATAGCCCCAGCAAACATGACTTGGGAGAAAGTGCCTAATAATGTGCAAGTAGGGTGCATATGGCTCTGTTGGAAAATACAATAACCTTAAGGTACAAAGGGATAAAGAGGGCACTGAGGACACATGGGGAACGTATGCAGAGACACATGAATGTGTGCAAGTAGGGAAGATACAGCTCAACACGCACTTACCCAAATCACACACACTTACCCAAACACACAGGGACACCTGACCACGAGAGCATGTGTGCTCTGGTGCACACAGGTTGCACACTGGAACAGCACGGGGTGCAAGAACACAGCAGGCATGAGCAAGAGAGGAGAGGAGGTGTGTGTGCTGGAAAGTTCTGGGTGTGAGTACACACAGAACAGAGATGAGGAGCGGGCGAGCCTTGGTGAGAAGGATGGGCCTTCAGAAGCAGCAAAATTGAAGAGGAGGAAAACATGGGGAAGTGTGGCAGGGCAAGCAGGACGGAAGATTAGGACCATGATGGCGAGAGACATGGAGAGGCCCCTGCTGGGGTGGAAAGAGCACTTGTGGGGAGACCCCTGCTGACAGGAGCCCAGCACAAAGGCAGTGGGAAGCTTAGGGGTTGCCCTGGTAACGAGACAGAGGTGTATTGTGGGAGAGGAAGATGCAGTCAGGCTGCTGAGGAGTTATGAGTAGCTTCCAGCAAGGTACAAACTAAATTAGGAAGTAGTGACACAGAGTTGTACGAATGAATGAGAGAAAAGGGGGTCAGTTTCCTGGAGTATTGGAGAACCAAATAACCCCAGGACTCACAGAGAGACGAGTATTTACAAGAGATGGGATTGGACAGTGCAGTGCTTCCCAGCTGGGGATGGGGGTCCCCTGCCTCCTTCTAGCTCCCCGCCCTCTCTCCACTCCCTTTCCCTCCCCTACTGGCCCGACACCCCCTCACTTGTAAAGCAAATGGACTCGACTCCCATCACAGCTAAGACGGTCAGGGGGTTCCGAGGGGCCCCTGGGGAGGCCCCCAGAAGGATCTGGGGGAGTCTGGGGGTGGCGCCTGGAGCGGAGCTGCTGCCGAGACTGGAGCTGATGGCGCAGTTCAGAAACACGCTCCTCTTTCTGCAGAGAGAAACACAATTGGGAGGGCAGGAGACAGGGAGGAGGGGATGGGAAGACACGGCACAGAAACAGGGAGTAGAAGGTAAACGGAAGAGAAGAAATAAAATAGAGAATTGGGCAAAGAACAAGGAAAGGAAAATCCCAGAACATAACAGGGTACCAACAGAAGAAAAGATCGGGGCAATAAAAGAGAATTTTAAAACAAAAGGAGAAAATGGAGAAGGGAAGGAGAGTCAGTACACCCAGTTCCAATAAATCACACAGAGATTTATGTCAACCTAGTTTAAACATCTCCCTCTCTGGCATTATACTGACCCCTAACAACAGCCTGGGGTATAGTGAACACGGCAGACATCTTCCCAGACACCTTTGGCTTGTGGGCACACTCAACCTCCAGCTGCTTGAGTGTTGATAACTAATGGCTCACAGTTGCCTCCCCCAAGTAGCCACCCTCTGGCCTCAGCAGGGTGGAATCAATAGCCTCCTCCACCTCAGCCCGCCAACACTCAATTTTAGCTGAGCCAGTCTCTTGCTCAACATTTTCCCCCTTTTCCTATTCTCCACTCACTCCCTTGAAGGTTTTATAAGACCTTTCATAAATCATGAACACCGAAGCTTGTATCTGAAGCACAACCCGCCCAAAGACAGGTAGGTACCTCCAAGAACCCCCATCATTACCCACAACTTGTCATCACCCACACACCTCAGCAATGATCTTTTCCAGTTCACGATTCTCCTTCTCCAACAGCCGCGACTTCTCTTCCTCATTGTTATTAGTGGATGAGCCTGTTTTCATGGTGTCCTGAGCTTCCGACTGCCATTCTCCTCGGGTGATCAGCCTGCGCATCTGGGGGCAAATATTTGAGCAAAGGATGGCAGATCAGGGTTGTGTCTGTGATCAGCTGATGGAAGACTAGAGTAGGAAGGAATGGGGGGAAAAAAAGACAAACAGACAAAACAAGAGGAAAAAGTGGAAGTATGTATGGATGGGCAAGGGCAAGGAACAGAGTCCATGGAAGAAGAGAGGGAGAAGAACCAGAACCTCACCTTGGGCACAAAGAGCACAACCAGAGTAATATAGGAGGAGAATACAATGGCAAGGGAGGCGAAGGCAAAGGCTGCATCCTGCTGGCTAGACAGAATCATGGTGACAGGGGCAGTGATGAGGCACAGGACCTACAGAGAAGGAAGATATTGGGAGAGACTTGGATCTTCAGGCTCAAGCAGAATATGGGGTTTTATTTGTCTAGGTAAAAACCTCTGAGGACAGGGTCCTGGTGGTGAACTTTTCACAGAAATTCAGGAATGTCCTCAACTCTACAGGTTCCAGCTCTAGGTCAACCCTCCTCTCAAGGCAGGAAGTTCTAGAAGCTCTCTGCACACATTGAAGTCAGTCCTTGAGGATGCATGGCAGAAAATCTGCATTCAGATCCTATCCCATGAACCACTCACAAGCAATGTAAAACTTTCTGGATTTATTCTTTTCACCTGTAAGTGCAGATACTAATCTACACTGAGTCTATGGAGGGGCAGGCGGGGAATGACTGATATAATGCAGTACACTTTGTAAACTATGAAGTGTTTTAGAAGTAGATATTCACTTTTTATAACATCCACACAAACGGATCCCAGATCCTAATGCTTGATTCTTCCTAATCTACTCTCTCTAGACAACCTATTAGGATAACGCCATGTGTCCGGGGATCTTACCGCCACATTGTAGATGGCCATGCCCACAGCCCTGTGGTCATTGATCTTCTCAGTGGACACACTCTTGGTCTCATAAGCAAGAAAGATTCCCAACAGTAGCAGCAGCCCCTTGTAACCATAGAAAATGCCTAGGATGGCAGGAAAGGGTCACCTGGGGACGACAAAGCTTTCCACACTCCCTCCTCAGCCTTCCCCCTTCACTCATGTCTTTCACTCACTGCTGCTTCTTGTAGCTTCACTGTGGAAAGAGAGCTCTCCACTCCACGCAGCCCTTCGGACCTAGCACACCCTCCCCTGGGACTTCATGTACCTAGCTGACCCAGAAGAAAAGCCAAAGTTCACAGTGGAGGATGGTAGTCATCTGAAGCTGTCCATTAGGCAAGCCTGTTGAGCAGCTCAAACTGGCCCCGTTTAGGCCATGGACAATGTCTCATCCCTTCCTCTCAAACCGAGGAGCAGTCATCATTTGTGATTATAGGTAAATGTGAACAAGGCTAAAGAGAGTCTAAACTCATGACCTCACAATCCCAATCTTTCTCTAGTTCTCTGGGAGTTGCCAAACAAGCCGGATCACTCATATGGATCTGAGAGCTGTACTTTGGATCCTAAACACTTCACAGTAAAAATTTAAAAAAAAAACTTTCCTTTCTCAGAGATGATTAGTACAATGACACAGAAGGGGACATTGAAATGGCGAGACAAACTCTTTTGCCTCCTCTCTTGAAAAATCTTTTTTCCCTCTAAACCTACTGTCCTAAACAATCCCCCCTACCTTGTTTCTTCCTCTCCCACACACCCCACGCACCAAGCCATGTATTCATCTTCCTGGAGCTGCAGTGTTCCAGCTGTGGCAGGATAGAGACATCAATGTCTTCCTTTGGTTCCTCCTTGGCAAAAGTCTAAGGCAGAAAAAGGATCACAAGAAAGATACTTGTCCTCCCCTTCCAACCCTCCCAACTTTTCCCAGCTTCTGATCCTCCACCCTGCTGCCTCTCTCCTATGAGACTCTCAATATCAATGCCAAATCCCATCCTGGGCCTGGCAACATTTTCCCACTTTCCCTGATGCCTGGAAATTCTATACATCCTTCCAAAAGTCCCACCAGATGAATTTGACGGATCTCTTGACCTAAGGGCAAAGAGGAGCCACTGACAGGTAGAAATCACTTTTTCCTCCAAAATCACACATAACCCCAGGTATCCTGACAGCCAATGAGCTCTGCTCTGCTTCCTGGTCCCCAGTATCTCAAGTAATACCTCAATGGTCCGGTGCAAGGGGTCCACAATTTGCCAGATGGCAAGAGTAAGGAGGTCCATGCCCACCAGCAGGCCCACTGTGGCATATAGCTTCCAGGGCTCTAAGGTCTGAGTAAATGTTCAGAACAGGCAGGTCAGGGGAAAGTCCTGGAAGCCCCAGGGGTCCGGGAACAAGGGCTGGATTCAAAAGCAGCAGCTCACCTTCCTCCATTCCTTCTTTTCTTCCTTCTTGGTGAAGACTGTGTGGACCCACCAGATCTTGGTAAACATGGAGCCATAGCCCAGACTGAAGCCCAAACCTAGGAGCCAGAGGCGGGCCTGCAAGTGGAGAAAGAACATGGGTAGAACAGGTGGGAGGGGCTTGCAGCCAGGATGGGCAGGCCTGTAGGAGGGAGTGTGGGTAGAGAACAGATGACAGAGCAGGCGGCACACAGCTAGCAGGGGATAAGGTATATAGCAAGGATAGGCCAGGGCTGGGGACAGACTCTCTGCCTTCAGTAATTCCTTTAATTCTTTATCAAGGTGATCTAGCTAATCCTCCAGTGAGGTTAGAGCCTGAACTCCTTCAGGTATGACAGACCTTTTACAACATGATTCTACCTATCTGTCCACACTCACCTCCCAGGCCCTCACCTACCCCAGGCTCCAGTTATACCCAACTACTCACTTTCCCTTCTGTGTCTCTCTAGCCTCAGGGTGTGCCCTCTGACCCTGGAGTAACTTTCCTCTATTTTCCCAAATGACAAAAATCTCACATATCCTTCATTATGCAAACACCACCTCCTTCCTAAGGGCCACCCAAACACTCAGACTGCCAGCTGTTTCCCTTCCTTGCTCTCCCAGTACTTCGTACAGATCCCTACTCCTGTGCCTCTCCTACAGCACTGTAGCAACTCATCTGCCTCTTCTACTCCATTGTGATTCCATTGGGAAGAGATAATTCCTCATGAATCGTGTGTGTGCATATATGCATGTGTGTGCTTGCGTGCATGAATGTATACTACTGTATGCATGATGCATGATAGGAACAGGAATTGGACAGAAGAAAGAGTATAAATGGACAGAACAGTGTCTCCTATAGCATAACAAAGAACCATTCAAATAGCACTGTTAAAACCAGACTTTCCCCACAGCCCTGGAAACTTCCAGCATCTAGTCACAAAAGGTCCTCATCCCTGTGGGACAGTGGCCGGTCCTCCCAACTCTCTCTGCTGTTGGCTTGATTCTTCCTTCCTTCTTCCAATCCCCAACAAAGACTCCCACGGGAAGCCCTCAGCTCTGGTTCTCAAGCCCTGCACCACACACAAGCCACTACTGTTCAGGAGTTCTTTGTGCAGACCCCCTTCCTTCAGCTTCTCTTTCTTTTCAAGGCATGCCATGGCAACCTTAGAAATGGCAAGTGAGCTGCAAAATGAAAAAGTTCTGGAGGATGAGAAAAGAGGGACAGAGACACAGAGAGACGAGTGTGATGCAGGAAGGAAGGAATCAGGACACCATTCAGAGGAAGATGGGAAGGAAAGGCAGGAAAAACACAAATCACCCTGAGAAGGGTGGGAGACCCAAGTCCTACAAGGTATGTACAGGCAATCTCCTCACCTGGCAGACGAAAGGGAACTGGTTGTCCCGGATGTGGTAACCATCCAGACCCAGGGGGAAGACAGCCGCTAATGCCAGCGAGCAGCCTACAGCAGTCAGGTTGTTCAGGTTGGGCTGGGAATTCTGGATATAACTAGGGCAGAGGCGAAGAAGAAGAGAATTACCCTTCTTCTCCAGGGAGGCTCCGCTCTCCACATGCCATACAACAGCACGACCCCCCAACTCCGGGGCCACAGGACTTAAAGGAAGGCAGGCTTGGAGCAGGCAGCACAGCCGTGAAAAACAGTCAGCTCAGGCATAGAGCTGGAAATGGAGCGGGCTTCCCCCAGCACAGGACCCCGCTGGAACATACGCTATTTTAGAGCCCAAGACTTGTACTGCTGTGCTTTTTCCAAACAAATTGGTTTTGGAGAAAGGGTAAGAGATATGCCTAATTTTGCTCTTGTGTTCTCAGTAAGTCAGAATGGAACCCTCTAGGAGACATGGCAGTTTTTATTCTCAAGTCCCTCCAGGAAACCTGATCAATACACCTCAAGAGAGGCAGACAGCCAGGGATCCATCATGTCAGAAGAGAAACTTACCGGACATGGGAGTTGTAGATGTTAAAGGACAGACAGACAACAGCAAGGACAATGCCCAGGCTGGAGAGAACTGAGACGGAGATAAAGAGTTTCTGTGACAGGAAGCGGAATGTCTTGATGACCAGTGTCTGGTCAGCTGGGGGGGCCCCTCCTGCATGGCACAGGGGAGGAAGAGGAAAAAAGAGAAAGGCCAGAGGACAGGAGGATGACGATGGGATAGGTCACAGGGAGGAAAGGGGTGAGGGACAAGGTTCCAAATGGACATTCGGTGTCTGGCTGAGGATACGAGACCCTCACTGCGCTGGGTGGGGTTGTGGGAAAGCTCGCCAGCCTGGGGCCCTTGCAAAGCAACCAGAAATGAGATGAGCAGACGGTGGGCATGCTAAGGATTTCACCTAGCTTGTAGTCTGGTTTTGTGACTGTTCGTTCTTTGTGTTTTACTGTCATTCTTGCAGCAAAGGAAAATGGGAGAGGAAAGAAAGGGATAGCTGAGAAATAAACCTTCTGAGGTCTCCCATCACCAGACCAAAAGCTGTAAAAAAAAGACACTTGTAGAACCAGGAAGCTAAAGGGGCCTCTAATCATTGCTTGTGGTCTTCTTACCTTAAGGAAAACAAACTGACAAATAAAACTAACCTGAACCTTTTCATCTTGGCAGTGTGCTAATTGGCAAATGGGTTTTACAGAGATTAGTAAGGGGAAATTCAAATTTGTCACAGTTCACCCAAAAAAAAAAAATCAATTTGCTAGTTTTAAGAAAAAAAAAAAAAACTAATTTAGGCCACAGCATTTATAGCAGCACAGAATACTGCCCTAAATTCAAATTATAAAAAATAAAAATTAGGTGGATCATACCTGTAATCCTAGCTGCTCAGGAGATCTGAGGATGGCAGTTAGAAGCCAATCCAGGCAGAAAAGACTCTCTTACCTCCAATAAACCAACCGGAAAAAAAAAAGTTGGAAGTTCTAACAAGTGCCAGCCTTGAGTGAAAAAAGCCAAGCAACGATGCAAGGCCCTGAGTTCAAGCCTCAATACGGGCATAATTTTTTTTTAATTTAGATTAAAAACAAAAACACCTCTAGCCAGGGGGAGTGACTGGGTTTTGTTGAGCAGGGCAGATGGCAGCCACCTCCAATGGTTATCCCACCCATCATCCTCCAGGTACTGAGCTTTTCTTTTTCTATAGACCCTTCCTTTTGCCCATCTTCAATACTTTTCCCATCACACATCCCTCTAAGTACACACCAAGAAAAATTACTTGCTTTCCCTCTTTAAAAAGCACATAGTGGTAGCAGATGACAATGATAGGAGGTTTTGCACGCTCTCCTATACTCAGGCAACTGTTTTTTCTGTCAGAGGCAGGCAACTCGAGGCTTGAAGTAGCTGGTTCAGATATATCAAGGCACCAGGACATCTGGAAACCCAAATGGAGCTTCCATTTCCCGCCCCCCTGCCCACCCCCTGACTTTAATCCCCAGTTGCCCCAGCAGTGTACTATTAAAAATAGTACGGCCCACTGCCTAGTCCCTCTCCAAATGCACAGTTCTCCTCTCCCCTCTTGGAGGATGTATTTGCTCTTACTTAACCTCTGTTCCTGGCCCATCTCCCTGTCACATTTCAACCTAATGACACTCACTACCTCACCCTCATTCAAGTGTGTGCCCATTTTCCTTGATTATTCAACAAGGATTGAAGGAAAATACAAAAGGAAGCACTTACCAATCCACTTGTCTGTTTTGGACCAGGAAAGATCATCCTTGGTGCTGTCATAGTAGCCAATCTTCTTGTAGCTGCCACCTAAGCAGATGACAACAGGAGTGGCCAAGTATCAGTAAAAACCCATTCTAACTAAGCATTTTCATCAACTCTCCGTTTCCCTGAAAGTGCTTTCCATGATTGCATTTGCCATTAGCTTCATTTGAGCAACTCAAAGACACTTAGAAGGACCTACAGGTCGCTGGGATCCACAGCTTGACTTAAAAGCAATATAAGGTGGTTCCCAAGGCAACTTGAATAAATAAGCATAGCTAATGAGTTTAAAGCTCTTCATTGAGGAAGGCGCCACAGTATGTCTGCCACCTATTCCACCGCCTCACACCTCTCCCAGTCAGGCTCCCAATTTAGGATTCTGGTTTCAAAAGCTTTATACATATTTTTCTCTCTCTTACTCATGATGGACAGAATCACAGGACCTATTTTCCAGTGGCTTTTAATTTTTAGAAATTTCTCTCCCATGGGCTCAGGTTCTAATTCCTCGGATAAATGATACCTGCCTTTTAAAGAGCCACTAAGTAAAATTCAAGTCACTCCAAAGAGTGAGTTAACTTCTTCCAAATGCCAACTCACATCCTTCTCACCATAACTGAAATCCCTTCTCACTTGTCTTGTATACAAAGAAGAGTTGAGAGGATGTGGGAAGTGGGGAGATGGGAAAAAAGAAACTTTTCACAGGAAGCCAAGAAATGGGTCTCTTGACCAAGCCAAGAGCATTGAGCATAGGATGGATCTGCAACATTAACTCACAGGAGTTGTACAAACACCTAATTGTGCAAAATTGTAAGAAAAATACAACCTAGAAAAGCCAAACTACACATACTACGGATAAATTAGGAATGTTAGTTTACATAATAAGATAATTCGATGGATATCCTTTAAAAAAAAAAAAAAAACAATAGGTTTCCAGTCAACTGCAGGTGATACATGCCTGTAATCCTAGCTACTCAGGAGGCTGAGATTTGAGGATCACTGTTGAAAGCCACACCAAGCACGAAAAATCCAAGAGACTCTTATCTCCAATTAACCACCAAACACAGAAAATGGATCTATGGCTCAAGTAATAGAACACTAGTTTGAGCCCAAAAGTTCAGGAACAGCACCCAAGCCCTGAGTACAAGCCCAGGATCAGCACCAAAAAGAAAAATAATCCTAAAATCCTAATAATCAATAATCCTAAAATCCTAGCTATTCAGGAGGCTGAGATTTAAGGATCAAAGCTAGAAGCCAGGGGCTGGGAAGGTGGCTCAGTGGTAGAGTGCTTGCCTTGCATGCATGAGGCCCTGGGTTCGATTCCTCAGCACCACATAAGCAAAAAGAAAAAAGCCGGAAGTGGCACTGTGGCTCAGGTGGTAGATCACTAGCCTTGAGTTGAAGAGCTGAGGGACAGCGCCCAGGCCCAGAGTTCAGGCCCCATGACCGGACCCAAAAAAAAAAAAAAAAAACAAAGCTGGAAGCCAGCTTGGGCAGGAAAAGTCATGAGATTCTTCTCTCCAATTAACCACCAACAAAAAGCCAATATGGTTCAAATCATCCAAGCCTTGAGTTTAAACCCCAGTACCAACACACACCAATAGAAAAACCAAAAACGTTTCCTAGGTGTAGCTTTCCTTGCATTTTTGAGGATGCACTAGCAGCTCTGAACCCCTTCACTCAGCTCCAGGAGAGGAATTTCCTAAACAAAAATGGAAACCACAGATGTTTTTAATGTGCATGTTCCTTTTAAAGGAAGCAACCACTACAACGATCCCTGGAACCAAGCTTTTTGGTTAAACTTATTAAAAAGCTTAATGAATACAATTAAAAGGGCAGGAAGGGGAGGCACTAGGTACTTTTGGCTATGTCTAGATGTTCTCCTCCCAAGCCAGGACCTAGTCCAGCTCCAGCTAGCACGCACCACCCCCTCTCCCTGCCCTGCACTCACCCTGGAGCTGCTCAATCAGCGTCCAAGCCATCCGAGAGCCGCTGGCATCAAACACCACATGGCCCTGAGGGGGAGGAACATGTGGAGGAAGGCAGGGGGATAAAAGCAGGAATGAAAGAGAACATCAGGGACTCTGAATCCTTCTCTTTTTGATGTAATTGAGCTTCTGAATGAATGCTATTTATGGCATTTGCCTGCATATAGGACATACCCCAGATGCCCATACCCTAGATTCTAGAAACATTATTTGAGAAGCAGCTTCACCCTTGAGATTTCAATTGGATAAAAAAAAAAATCCCCAGAGCACTAGGAGATGGACCTTCCAGCTGTGTGGCCTAAGCAAAGTGATCAACACCCACTGGGCACTAATTTTCTTGCTTTAAAAGGTTGTTTCCTCTCTTAAAATCCTACAGTTCTCTTATGACCTATAAACACCTGGACTAGTTTGAAAAAAAATGAGGGGAAATGTTAAAAGAAATAAATACATCTATTTTGTTTTATTGTATTTTTTTGTCCATAGTCTTTTGTGGAATTGTCTGGTTTGGAGATCCCTACTCTCCTGATCTGAGACTGACTTGCAGAGAATGAATTTCAGAGGAGAAAAAAAAAGTCTCCAAGGCTGATTCTGTGGGTGGAAGACAGGGAAGTGTGAAGAGAGTTGCTGTAACTCACAGAAACACCTTCGAAGGATGAGGAGTTCATTGCCCGGTAGATTTGGTCAGTAATGGTCTGGTTGTTGTAATTGAAGTCTTCCAGACGCACACCGGAACGGCCCCCTCCACCAGAGGTCTTGTTCAGGGCCAGTGCCAAGGCCCAGATGGCATCATAGGCCAGCGGCGCCTCCTGAAAGCCTCCCGTTTCCTCAGGGTGTCTTTTGAGTCGTTTGGTTAGTTTCTCCACAAACTCCTGCGATGTCTGGGGAGAGAAGAACAAGAAGCAAGCTTTGGAATGTGTGTGGGTGCAGGGGGAGAGAGGCCCTCCAATTCTGGCTCAGAATGCTTCAATTCCAACCGATGGTTTGTGTTCTGTTGTCAGATGGAACATATGTACATTCAAAATCTTTTAACTACACGCATGTGTCTATCTTAGCTTGGAAGCTACTAGAGTAGAGCAGGGATTAGCTGGGTCCAATGGTCTTAGTGTGTACAGCTGCTAGCGCAGAGCTACAAATAGAGAAGTCTGATGAATAAACATTCTCCATAATGAATGGCAAAGGAGAGATAGTAAAGACAGAGCAAAGGAAAAGTCACAGATAATGCACCAAAGAGTTGTAATGTTGATGTTCTCCTAACCTTCAGACTTTCTCAGTAGTGTTGACCCAGGATCTAACAGCTACTCCAAATCTGAAAGATCCTAGAAAAGGTGACACCACAGCCTTTCTCACTCTCTAGGCCTGTCAACCAGGAAGACCTTTCTTGAGGCTAACTTCTTACGATCATAGTGTGAGTGACTTCAGTTCTCTGCCTCTCAGAGAATTTTCAGAAGACTGGAAACTACAGAAATATCCATCACACTTTAGAAGTTCATTCATTATTCAATCCTACCCACACCCCCCTCAACACTTAAATCTTTTTTTCTAGGAAAGCTAAGAAGGATGATAGTTCTTTTAACTCAGGAGATGGGTCAAGTGACTTGATTCTGTATACTGAACAATAACAAATTGATAACCATGAGTAAATTACCTAACCTCCTGAACTGCCTTTCATTCAATGGACAAAAACATCTTTCCTTCTTTACCTCCCAGAAACCATACATGGAAATGCTCAACAATGATTTCTTAGCAAGGTGCAAGAACTACACAGGGACACTATAACCAGTAACTGTTTGAATTTAGGATAAACTAACACATACTCTAAAGAATGAATGAATACACGAGTACAGAGTATTACATGAATGAATCTTTGTTCCTCATGCTCTGGCCACATTTTTTTCCTATATAACTTTCTGGAAACACTCAGGTAGAATAGAAATAGCCTGGACCAGCCAGATGCCAGTGGCTCACACCTATAATCCTGACTACTCAGTAGGCTGAGATCTGAGGATGGAGGTTCAAAGCCAGCCAGTACTGGAAAGTCTGTGAGACTCTTATCTACAAGTAACCAGAAGTAGCTCTGTGGCTCAAAGCAGTAGAGCACTAGCTTTGAGCCAAAAAGCTCAGGACAGTGCACAGGCCCTAAGTTCAAGTCCCACAACTGACAAAAGGAAAAAAAAATAGCCTGGACCTTAAAGGCTTATGGGCCTAGGCTCAACTACCCCTAGACAGAACCAAATTCCAATCCTCTTTTAGCACCTAGTACTATACAAACCCATAATGGAAATACAATTAAATATCTATTGGACTAGGATGGAGAATACCGTATAAAGGTAGATCAATGTCATTATACATATGTCCAAACTCAAAGCATGCACAACACTAAGAGTAGACGCTAAGGTTTGCTCACCCTAGTCCGATAATGAACCTTGGGTGAGTACAATGTGTCAAGGCAAGTTCATCAATTGTACTGAATGTACCAGTCTCACATTAATAATGGAAGAAGTTACTAGGGTAGGCAAGAGCTCTCTGTACTTTCCTCTCAATCTTGCTGTGAATCTAAAATCATTCTTTAAAACAAACTTAAACAAAAAAAAAGTCCATTGGATGGGTAAGTAGATGAATGGATTCTAACTTTAATTAATCCATTTACCTACTCTGAAATCTCAAACAAGTTATTACATCTCACTAATTGGCTATTCAGTTTTAAAATGGGAATAATACTGCCTTAAAGAGCTCATATAAAGATAAATTAAGAATGCAAAATGCTGGGTATGAAGCAAATTACATATTCTCTTTGTGAATTTCTCTGTGTCACACTCGTATCTTTTTGTGCTAGTACTAGGGCTTGAACTCAGGATCTCCCACTCTTGCTTGGCTTTTTCGCTCAAGGCTGGCACTCTATACCACTTGAGCCACAGTACCACTTCCAGGTTTTTGCTGGTTAACTAGAGATAAAGAGTCCCACAGATTTGTGCAGGCTAGCTTTGAACTGTGATTTTCAGACCTCAGACCTCAGCTAGGATTATGGGCATGAGCCACCACACCTGCAACACTTTCATCTTTTATGCTGATACTCAAATCTGTAACTCCAACCCAGTATCTTAAGTCCTAGTGACTCTAATGCATGTGTAACTGTATGATGGATCACAAATTTGAACTGGGTGGTAGCACCTATAGTTCAAGACACTTGAAAGGCAAAGGGGGGAGGGGCAAGGGTGTCAAAAAGGGTGTCAAGACCAACCTGGATAACATAGCAAGACCTCTGCTTCAAAAACAAAATCTCAAACTCAAAATATCCAAGACTAATCTCAGTTATTCCTCACACTCCCATCCTGCCCAGCATCTGAGACTGAAACCTTAGAATCACATTAGACTTTTTCATATCACCAAATCCTCTTAACAATTTGTTGAGCTGTCTCATTAATATCATCCCTTCCTTACAGGATGAGGCTACGATGATGATGAGTAACATTTATGCTGTCCTTACTGTGTACCAGGCACTATTTTTATGTGTGCTAGTCCTGGGGCTTGAACTCAGGGCATTGTCCCTGAGCTGTTTTTTTGCTCAAGTCTAGCACCCTACCACTAGAGTCACAGCTCCACTTCCAGTGTTGGGCTTTTTTTGGAGGTTTTTTGTTTGGCTGGGGGCGAGGGTTGGTAGTTAATTGGAGATAATAGTCTTACAGACTTTCTTGCTCAGGCTGACTTCAAACTACAATCCTTAGATTTCAGCCTCCTGAGTAGCTAGGAGTGCAGACGTGAGCTACCAGCGCCCAGCACTAGGCACTTTTATCAGGCACATACAGCAGTATTTAATTGTCAGAAATCCATGCACTATCATTACCTCTATTTAGAGTTAAGAAAACTAAGGCACGGAAGTAATACAACTTTCCTAAAGTTCTACTGCTAAAGAGTGTCAGGGCTGGGATTCAAATCCAGAGAGTCTGGAATCTAAATCCATACTCTCACTGATTAACCTATAGTGCTTCTATTCTGAAATGCCTCTCTTCAAAAGCACCTGCTCACAGACAGCAGCTAAGCTGAGCCTTCTGAGTAGTCCTTCAGCTTCTAGGTCTATCCAATCCTCAGTTCAAAGTGAAGAGATTACATCAGAAAATCACCCAGATGGGAAAGGATTAATCCACTCAGCATGATGTTATCCTCTGCTGGTATTCTCACACTCTAGCTCACTCCAGGTCACTACTTCTAACACGCCTGGAGTATCACTGGGCCCTATTGCCCCATGACTAAATTTATGAAAAAAACAATCCTTCCCCTGGAATCAGGGGATACATAATTGATACATTCTCTTTTCTTCTTTTTTTTCCGGATTGTGGGGCTTGAACTCCAGGCTTAGGCACTGTCCCTGAACTCTTCCACTCAAGGCTAGTGCTCTACCACTTTGAGCCACAGTTGCACTTCCAATTTTCTGGTGGTTAACTGGAGATAAGAGTCTCAGACTTTCCTTCTCAGGCTGGGTTTGAACCACGATTCTCCTAAGTAGCTAGGATTACAGGAATGAGCCACCAGCACCAGGCTTAATTGATACATTTTCAAAGAGAAATTTTACTGTGCTGTTAAGGAACATTGAGCAACAAAGATTCCACAATCCATAGAAATTAGTGGATTAACCAACTGTAAAATTATGGTCCTCATTTTTTTTCCAGTAGCTAGTCTGGCTTGCCACCATATGTGAGAATAGATACTGTACAGCAATGTAATATGTATCCTGAGACAAGCTTTCTAATTTGTTCCAGACTCAAGTCTGGTAGAATCTCTACCCCAGCCAAGATGTACTTAACAATCTTATCCCAGGTATACCACCTCCCACTGTAAACCATGGCTGTATTTCTCCAAATCCATTCTAACCCACTCTCCATTTCCATATATGGTTCCTAAAGTTCCCTAAACCACGTTTTTTCAATTTCTGTACTCTTTTGACATTTTAGGTAGGATAGCTTCATCTTCAGGGGCTGAACTGTACATTGTAGAATATTTAGAACCATCCTCAGCTTCTCCACACTAGACAATAAAACTCAACCCTAGTTAAGTCGATCAGAATCACACACTGGTAGCTCATGCTTGAATCCTAGCTACTTGAGAGATGAAGAATGGGAGGATCTTGATTTAAAGCCAGCCCAGGCAGAAAAGCTTTTGAGAATCCTTCTCAACCTGGGCACAGTGGCACATGCCTATCATCCAGACAACATGGGAGGCTGAGATCAGAGAACTGGGGTACCAGGCCAACCTGGCCAGAAAAAATCTACCAGACTCTGTCTCCAAGGAGGAAAGTTGGATGCAACAGCACGTCTGTGAACCCAACAATGAGGAGAAGCCTGAAAGTAGGCAATCAAGTCTCAGGTATATACCTAGTTAGAAAGCAAGACCTCATCCTAAACATAACCAAGGAATATCAGAGAGCTGGAGGTATGGCTCGGCAGTATAACATCCCAGAAAGGACCAAACCTTCAGTTTAAATCCCAATGCCACTAAACATAAAAAATAAAAAGCACAGTCACCAGATACGGCAACCTCCGGCTGAAAACCATTAACCTAATAGTTTTCATAGCATAATCCTTCTACTTGTAGCATCAGAATCCAAAGGGACTTTCTGTTCTCAAGTCCTACCCTGGACTGTACTGAATCAGAACTTCAAAGGAAAGGACTCAAGTAATACCTGTATTAACTCCTTCCCAAGTCATACCATCCCAAGGAACTAAAGTTTGAGAACTGGTGATGCAAACACACCTGAAGCCATCCTGAAAGCAACTCTGCTTCTTTTCTAAGTCACCCCCTTCCCTACTTCTCCTAGTGCTAATTCACTTATACTCCTCCTTAGTCATTTGTTAAAGACTTCTCGCATCTATTTTTAAAAAATCTTGAAGCCGGGCGCTGGTAGCTCATGCCTGTAATCCTAGCGACTCAGGAGCTGAGATCTGAAGATCGCAGTTCAAAGCCAGCCCAGGCAGGAAAGTCCAGGAGACTCTTACCTCCAATAAACCACTCAGAAAACTGGAAGTGGCACTGTGGTTCAAGTGGTAGAGCGCTAGCCTTGAGCTGAAGAGCTGAAGGACAGCGCCCAGGCCCAGAGTTCAGGCCCTACTACCAACCAAAAAAAAAAAAAAATCTTGGCTTCTACCAGTAGAGAATGAGAGAAGGGATGACACTTTCCAAAAAAGAAATGTACTCCTTTTTAGGAGAGGAACAAAGATGTAATGCCTATGAGTATCTGATCATATAAAATAATATTTATCAGCCAAGTACCAGTGGCTTATGCCTATAATCCTAACTACTCAGGAGGCTAAGCTCTGAAGATTGCAGTTCAAAGCCAGCCCAGGCATGAAAGTCTATGAGACTCTTATCTCCAATTAACCACCAGAAAACTAGAAGTGGCACTGTGACTCAAAGTACTAGCTTTGAGCAGGAAGAGCAGGAACAATGCCTAGGCCCTGTGTTTAAGCCCTACGACAACAACAAAATCAAAATTTTTAAAATGTACTCTTTACCTGACTTATGTAACTGTAACTCTTCTCTACATCACCTTTATAACAACAAGAAATTTTTTTAAAAGATCTTAGCTTCTCCATCTGGCGTTTTAGGCTAGTGCCACTAGAAGCCCTATGGCCTGAAGACTGGCATTATCTTTGTGTAGGGACTTAATGCCAGTAAAAAACCTCCTGACATCCTGCTCCAAAGCCCAAGTGTCCCTCTATATTCTCAACCGATTTTGGCTTTCTGTTAGGCTTCTCTGTTTCCCGGCTATTGGGGCAGAGGACACATTGGCAGGTCCTGTGTTTAGGGCACTAGTACATCTTTCTGATATCAGTAACATGGTCCACTATTTTTCCAGGTTCTAGAAAGTAACTCATCTGTCATGTAACCTACAGAGAAATAACTGTCCAGAAATTTTTCAGTATATATATATGTATATATATATATATATATGCATGCATGCATACATACACACACATACACACACACACATGCACGCATGCACATGCACACTGAGTATAAAGCTTGACCTCAGGGCCTGGGCACTGTCCCTGAGCCTCTTTGTACTCAAGGGCTAATGCTTTAGCCCTTGAGTCACAGTACCACTTCTGTCTTTTTTTTGAGTAGTTTATTGGAGATAAGAGTCTCATGGACTTTCCTGCCCGGGCTGGCTTCAAACTACAATCTTCAGATCTCAGCTTCCTGAGTAGCTAGAATTACAGGCATGAACAGCACCTGGCTTCAGTGTATTTTCAACATATATTACACATAGAGTTCCCAAAACAGAATTTATGAACAGAAACCATATGGCAGCTGACCTTTCATTACTATCCACTACCAGAACCTATTTTCTGATTCTTATTTCTCCTTTGCTCAAAGACTGCTATCATAGAAACAATATTTATTTGCGTATGAAAGTACACACCTTTTGTGTGTATGTGCCAGCCCTGGAGCTTGAACTCTGGGCCTGAACGCTGTCCCTGAACTTTTTTTTCTCAAGGCTAGTACTCTACCACTTGAGCCACAGTTCTACTTCCAGCTTTTTGGGTGGTTAATTGGAGATAAAAGTCTCACAGCCGGGCTGGGAAGGTGGCTCAGTGGTAGAGTGCTTGCCTTGCATGCCTGAGGCCCTGGGTTTGATTCCCCAGCACCACATAAGCAAAAAGAAAAAAGCCGGAAGTGGCGCTGTGGCTCAAGTGGAAGAGCGCTAGCCTTGAGCTGAAGAGCTGAGGGACAGTGCCCAGGCCCAGAGTTCAGGCCCCACGACCGGACCCAAAAAAAAAAAAAAGTCTCACGGCCTTTCCTTCATAGGCTGGCTTCAAACTGCAATCCTCAGATTTCTGCCTTCTAAGCAGCTAGGATTACAGATGTGAGCCACTTGGCAAAGTACACATTTTTTTAATCAGGCTTCACACTGATTGGTGGAAGCAGAGCATCTTGGAATTCAATTCAAGTAGGATTCTGTTCTAGTAAGACCATTCAGACAGGTCACTAAACAATTATAAGTCCCAATTTTCTGATCTGTAAGATATAAATGATACCAGGTACTGATGGATTATGCCTACTCAGGATGTAGATTTCAAAATCATGATTGGAAGCTAGCTCCAGCAGACAAATTCATGAGTCTCTTATATCAAATTAACCAGCAAGAAGCCAGAAGTAGAAGCATGGTTTAAGAATGCCGGTGTAAGTGAAAAAGCTGGGCAAGAATATAAGGCTTGGAGTTCAAGCCCCCAGTCCAAAAAAAAAAAAAAAATCAGGCACAAAAACAAAGATGTAAATGATAAACCTATATCAGAATCTTACTGGCAGGATCACTGAATCAGGTTTCTAGAGTCCTGATTCACTACACAAAATAAATTGTCATTAGAATTTCTTTTTTTTTATTGTGAAAATACTGTACAGAGGGGTTACAATTACATGAGTAAGGTAATGAGTACATTTCTTATCAAGCATTGTTGCCTCCTCCTTTGTTTCCCCTTACCATCCCTTGAATTTCTTTTTTTGTTGTTTTGTTTTGTTTTGTCAGTCGTGGGGCTTGAACTCTGGGCTTGGGCACTGTCCCTGTGCTGTTCAGCTCAAGGCAAGCGTTCTACCGCTTGAGCCACAGTGCCACTTCTGGTTTTCTAGTGGTTTATTGGAAATAAGAGTCTCATGGACTTTCCTGCCTGGGCTGGCTTTGAACCGTGATCCTCAGATCTCAGCCTCCTGAGTAGCTAGGTAGGATGACAGGTGTGAGCCACCAGCGCCCGGCTAGAATTTCTTAAAGTAAGTTATTTGGGGGCTTTAACCTCACTAGTTCACGCCTAGCATGCTTTCCAAAGCAGGCATTTTCGTATCTTGGGCTACATAATATATAGTAAGCAGACAAACAGATTGTCCTCTCAAGCTCACTGCGATTCCTGCAACCTCAGAGGTAGTGCTGATGAGCAATGGTGTCTCTTCCCCTGCACCCACTCCCACACTCATTCCCCTCAACATGCAAGGCTGCCCCAGTCCTCCCAAATCTACCTCCCAGTCTGTCACTAGCCAGCTAATGGGGTTAAATAATTTCAAAAGTCTCTTTTGCATCTAAAATTCTAAAAGAAGAATCATTAAAAAAAAAAAAAAAAAGGAGCAAGATCCCAGCTAATTTTCTATCAGTCATCAATGAAGATTAAGCAATTCTGAGGTACTCATGTAAGTCACCAAGAAAAAAAAAATGTTTTTCCTCCCAGAAGCGGCTCTCCAGTAAAGGTGTGCTTGCGTATACAAGCGTCTATATTATCATTAACGCCTCTTCCTCATTTGACTTCTCAACAACTGCTCCTTGTTTCCATGGTAACAGCCCTTCCACTCATCAGGAGCCTAACTGAACATACCATCCTATCCTTTCCCTTTCTCCTGCCCAAGGAAGTCGCAGCAGAAGTAGAATCCACAGGAGACATGACGCAAACTAACACAGAATGAGCATAGACCCCTTCCCCTTCTAGACATCCAAGCGGCACACCCTCTTTCTGCCCCTTTCCTAAGAGATTCCCTCTGTCCCTGCCACTCTCACCCCAAGTGCCAGCTTCCAAAAACCCACATTCTCACCATGTTAGAAATGCTTCTGGTGTTAGCAGGGTTCAGCATGACGATCTCAGTGGTGATGTGGCCCTCGACTGCCTCGGTCATCTCATCCACAGTACAGTTGATGGACGGGTCATAAATCTTGAACCAATTGTCAGCGTACCACCCTATGAGGAACCAGACATACTTCTTCCCAAAGAGACGCTCCTTGTACACCTGCATTCAGAGGAGGAGGGCTAGGGTGCAGTTTGGGGGTTTTATAGTGCTCCCTCACTGGATACTATTTAGTCTCTTAGGTATGAAAGAATAGCAGTATTTCTCTTTAAACTACAAGTCTTAGGGTGCTAAGAAAAGCTCAACAACCCTCCTCAAGAGCCTCAGTGGTTCGCCTCAGTGGTTCTGAATGGCCTTTTCAGCCAGTCAGGAAAGAAGGGGACTCAGAAAAAAATGAAAGAAAATGAGAAAGTGTGTGTGTGTGTGTGTGTGTGTGTGTGTGTGTGTGTGTGTGTGTGTGTGTGTGTGTGTGTGTGTGTGTGTGTGTGTGTGTGTGTGTGTGTGTGTGTGTGTACAAGGGACAGAAGCAGAGCCAACAGAGACATCATATTAATCATCAGCTCAAATCATTCACTATCAATTTGAAGGAAGAGACAGTGAGTAGACCCCAGGAGGAAAAACATACACGAAGAGCCCACCCGGTCTCCCTCCCTCTTCAGATTCCAACTCCACCTCACAAAAAACTTTCCGGGCTTCTGTTTCATAGAAAAGTCCCACGATGATTCGAGCATCCTGGCGCTACAGAACGGAGACAAAAACAGAGGTCCTGAGGGATGCCTGGGAGAGTCTGAGGGGCTCTTGCAGCTTTTGCTTTTGCAGCTTTGATTTCCCATCCCAAAGTGCTTACTGCAGAGTAAGGGTCAATAGGCAGTGGATAAATGTCAGCTTCCCCCAAGAGAGGCCACTACCTCACATAACAAGAGTCTGTCTGCACCTGATGCTCCTTGTCCAGCCCACCACAGTCCCCCCCTTCCCAGTTAACCCCACTCTAGCAGGCTAGGCCCACCACTCAGGACCATCCCACCTTCAGGTTTTTGACAGGCACAGCTGGATCTGAGAAGAAACTCTGGCGGAAAGTTATTTCAATTCCAGCCTCCTTCACTCGTTCCTCTAGATCATCCAGAGTCTTGAGTAGAAATGTAAGAAAAACATAGGGGGTGTGCAATGAAGTATAGCCGAGATGTTAACTAATGGTTGATTACACACTCTGAACAAAGGAACAGCATTCTGGGTGTTGCCTCAACAGCTTCTGTCGCCCAGGTGAGGAAATGTCAAAGAAAAGCTCCTATAGCCTTAAGAGGTGGCTTCCAAGCAGGAAAATGCAATGCTGAAGCCATACAACTCACAGCTCTATGCCTGGGGAAGCCATCCCACCCTCCCCACTCCAACAACTAGGAGAAAACATAGAGGGACCAGAAAAAGACTGGGCAGGGGCTGGGATAGAGAGGATGATGGCAACCTGAAGAGACAAGTGGGCAGACAACAAAATGATTAGAGCGGACTGAGTCATTGAAAAAAGTAGGGAGGGAGAATTAAAGGGCCACTGAACATGGGAGTGGGTGGAGGACCCAAAGAATAGAATAAAAGGGAGGGAACAGGCTGTTTTCTTCCAATGTGTGCCATGAAATTCCTCTTTGCCTCCACAAACCTTGCTGTCCCCCTTTACCCTCTTTCTCCACTGGTATCCCCCACAAACACTATGTACTTCTTGCCCTTTCTGTCTCTGCCTCTGCCTCTGTCTCTCTCTCTCTGTCTTTGTCCTCTACTCATCCAATCCACCCCACATTCCCATTCACACCCACTCTCCAGCCTCCTTAATGTCTGTGAAATCCACCTCTTTCCTCAGATCCTATTTTGCATTCCCTTTCTCCTTTTGACTCAACTTCAAATTGAACCTACTTTTCTGAGTCATTTTGGGTCTGTCTGTCTGGGGAACAGCACATCAAAAGGGGGGGTGGGAAAAGAGATCATAAAATTTTAAAAAAAGATAGAGAGGATCCCAAAGCTTCAATGCACCCATTCCCCTGGCTATCGAAAGAACATGGGCTTAAAGCCATTTGAAATGTGTTCTCTTTGCATAAAGAATTAAGCTCTTTCCTCCAAGATGAATTCTATGACTGCATCGCTGTCCACAGACAAGACTCTTGGGTGGCTGCTCCTTGTCCCTCCCCCCAGTCCCTCCTCACCGAAGTGAAGACCTCTGTGGTCTGCTGGATGGTGGCGATCTTCTTCCAACCCCACTTTTCAAAGAGTTTCACTCGGGTAGGGTTGTGGAGCGTGGCAGATGGATGTGTTCGGAAGAATGTGGGGAAGCGCTGCCGGTTTGACAGGGCTGGTGAGCTGGAGCCATAGGAAAGCTGAGAGGCAACAGAGTATGTCCTCAGGGCAATCCATTCAGGGGAGATCAGCTTGCCTGTAGCCCTTTCCTTGGGTCTGAGGTAAAGGGACTCTCAAAGGCCCCCATGCCCCTCACAATCGGAATCTGTCTCCAGTTCCTTCTCAAGAAGAAACAGGTCAGTAGCAGCACAGCCAGGCCACGGTTGCTAGGAGGCCAACCAGCACTGGTCTGCAGCAGGCTCTGATCCTAGAAGTGGATCCCTCCTCCCCCACCCTCAACTAGTCCTCCTAAATACAAAGCGGCAAATCCCTCTACTTAGTCCAGCCCGAAAGGAAATGACCCCACCTTCTGACACACACCCCCCACCACCAGCCCTGCTTACCACAATGAGGTTCCACATCCTGGCAGCCTCAGCCACAAGTGTGGACACAGAGCTGCAGCCCGGCATGAGAATGATCTTGATGGGGTCATTGTAGAGCAGCTCGTACAAGTACTTGGTGGCTTGGCCTGGATCACACTGAGTAAAGAGGGAGGGGATGAGGGCAGGCTCCCCTAGCCATTCTCCCCTTCTCCCCCCTCCCCAGCCCCACCGCCACAACTCCTACGGTCTCATTTTGCTTAGACAACATGGTTTCTTTTCCCTTTATTCACTTTTATCATGACTACTGTATTTTTCTCCTGCCTAACATCCCTTCCTGTTAAATTTCTTCTTTCGCTTCTTTCATTAACTCCCTTCTCAGTCTTCCATCTCTATGGGATGCTGCAAATTCATCCTTTGGTATTAGTGCATAGATTTCCTTCCCTTCTTTCATCTCACCCTCAGACATCTCCAAGCCCTTTCCCCTCGGCCATCCTTACTCCTTGATCCATATTTTTTTTTGTGCTCTAAATATCTGTAGAAAGACCGTCTGCAAAAACATGAATAACCTCTCCCATAATGTAAGCTTTTTCAAAACCTAATTATGAAATTCGCTCCTTCACCTCTGCAAATGCCCTCTCCCCTACCTTCCTTCTTCGGGGCTAGTGATAAGTAAACAAGACAGTACAGGAACAAGATCAGTAGAAGGTTTACTCAGTACCCCATTCCCTCCTGCTGGGTTCTGACATTTGACAGGTCCATTATTTAAAAAAAAAAAAAAAAAAAAGACTCAAGGAGAGAAGAATCTAATACATGGAAAGAATGGGAGAATAAATAGAATGGAACTCTCCAGAAACCAGATGATTTTAGGGGTGCCTGAAAGAGAGGTACAGAGCTGGGAAAACTGAAAGCTAAAGAAAAAAGAAATGTGGGGAGGAGAATTAGGGGGAGGAAGAGCCAGCCCTGGGTCTCCCACTGCCTGTTCCCCTCCTGCTGAAATATGACATTTCAGAAGCTGCTGGAGCCCCAAAGGAAGTGGAAAAGAAATGGCAGCCAGTGGGGAGCCAGGGCAAAGGGGACACAGACAAGAGGCCTGGGAAACTAGGGAGGGTACACTGGAGGGAGGGGGAAATGGAAAGAAAATAAAGAAGGCCCCCTAGAGCCTGCTCATTCCCTGCTGAGACCTGACATTTGGGACGCTGTGGGAAGTTGGGACAGGGGAAGCTGGGAGTCTAAAGAACCTACACTCTCCCTGAACTCTGCCACACACCCCACCCTCACCCCTGGCCAAGGACAGGGCTCAACCACATTCTGAAGACTTTCTCCTCCTGCCTCCCACTTGAGCATCTTTATGCATCTTTGTCATTCTGGGGTCTCATCCTCTTACACTTTTCCAGGATCTATTCCTCCAGATTCTGCCCTCAGTTTCTCCCAAAGCTTACCACACACACACTTATCCCCTCACACACTTGTTTGAGAAGATGGTTAACAAGGAGGACATACAAAAATCTACAGACACTTAATGGCTCACACCTATAACTGAGGTAGTCAGGAGGCTGAGATCGGAGAATTGTGATTCCAAGCCAACCCTGATCGTCAATCAATCACCAAAGACCAGAAAAGGAGGTGTGGCTCAAGTGGTATAATGCTAGCCTTGATGAGGAAAAGCTAAGGCCCTGGATTCAAACCCCAAAACTGGCATCAAAAAGAGAAGCTATAGTTCTGTATAAACAAGCACTGGGCCCAAGGTATGCGGTCTGTCTGTTTCCTCATTTCTTCTCTAACTTGAACATCTTTTCCACACCCTGTTCACCACTGTAGATCTTCTTCACAGCGTTCAACCCCTCCCCAGTAGGCTTCCTCTTCTTCCCTTCTTTTCGGGTGCTAGGATCTGGGTTTTCAGGCAGGAAAAGGGCACATTCCAGTTCTTCTGCCTTACTCCCTCCCCTTTTGCTATCCCTCCGACCTTCTCTTTGGCCCTCCATCTGTTCCCCAGCACCTCTGGGGAATCTCCTGTCATGGTAGATGAGCCTGAGCTCACAGCAAGGTTTCCTCTATTTCCCTGTGATGCCCCATTATAAAGCCTGGCAATCCGCATTCTTTCCCTACCTCCCCCCCCCCATACCACTTATCTCTCTTGCTCTCCCAAGGCTGGCTGCTCCAACAGATCTGACTGACCCTCTATTTCTCTTCCTGCCTATCCAAATACCTAATTTCTTTTTTTTTTCCTATACCCTGATTCTCTTCCTGGGGTTAGCTACAGCTCAGGTATTTACTTGGCAGGATTTCTGTTGGTAAAAATGCAGATACTACTTGAAATTCCTTCCTGACTGCGTTTGAATCTGTATCTTTAACAAACTCCTTGGGTGATTCTTATGTACACTGACATTTGAGAACCACAGAGAAAGTAATCATCCAAGAAGATTTGAAGTTCTGTCTCTAAGCTCCCACAGTCCTCCTGTTCTCCCTTTCCCAAGCACCCTACCTGTAACCTCACTATTTCTCCCTAGCACATACCTACATCTATTGATATTCTAAAGAAGAAGTACAAATCATGGGCACAAGTGTGAAATGGTCAAATCCCCTTTTATTCTCTACCACCCAAACCCTCACATTTCTAACTAAGGCTACAAAAGCTGAGAAGATAAAATCAAGACGGTCTCTAAACCTCCTTCCCTGTGAAATATCCTTTCCACTCTCTTAATTATTTCTCTTTCTCCAGGGACAGGGGTGGGGGGAAAAAATCTTATTATAGACTATCCCCTAATACCCTGAGACCATTTTTTTCTCACCATCCCCCCTCTTTCCCCTCCTCTCTCTATCCCTACACCCTGTCCTCTTCCTAGAGGCCACAAGGTAAAAGATAAAACCCAGAGCCCAAGTCCCAAAAGATGTCCACCAGTACCCCCCCCATCCCTATTTCTCTTCCCTGCATCCTCCTCCTCTCCATTATTATTTATTCTTTCTTCTCCCTGTATTCTGATTCCTCTCCACCCCCAACCTATTGTGGGGCTCCTGGCGTAGAACCCTAATCTAACGCATTCGCCCAGTGCGTCTGCCCACCTCTTGACCATTATTAGTCTTTTTCTATGCCAGACACTCTCCCAGCCCAGGAATCCTCTACAGGGTTGAGGGTGGAGGGATGAGGAGTCAGGTAGGGCTCACAGCTGACATGCTGTTTGTTTGGGTAAATAAACTAGATCTCTCAAGTCTCTCTAAATTCCCCCTCGTTTTCTCCTATTCCTTCCAGCTCCAACCTACGCCCAGATTTACCTTGTTACCATGGTAAATGTAAACCCCCCCCTGATCCAGCTCCCCCACCTCTGACATTCTCTCCAGCCCCCAATCCAGTCCAGGGTTAGTTTGCTCCCTCATCGGCTAGGACCCCCTCCCCTTCAATCCATTACCACTTTCCTCAAGCCGGGGCACTTGCATGACTCTTTGGTTGCTGAGTAAAAAGGTCCGCCTTGCAGCGTGACTAACCATCTTCTACCCCTAAGACCCTCCGCCCCTGTGATTCTCCCCCAAACTCCGGCACCCCCATCCCATTCCCCGCTAGCCACGCAAGTAAGGGGGCTGCCTCCACACCCCAGAGGACTGGGCGTGAGGCTCGCGCACCTGGCCCCCTGCCCTCTAAGCCCCCCCCCACTTTCCACCCACTCCCACGTCCGGGGCTACCTTGCTGTCGTGGTGGATGAGCTTGAGCTCATAGTCCGGCAGGATGTCCCTGCGGCTATTCACGTCCTCCAGCGCCATCTCCACCGCGGGCTGGCAGGCCTGGCCCCCCGGCCAGCCCCCGCTCATGGGAAACAGCGCCCCGATGTACACTGCGCGCCGTTCTGAGGAGGGGTGCGGGGGGACCCTCGGGTGAGGCCGCGGGAGATGGGGCGAGTGGGAGGCCCACACCGGAGCCACCCCAGCCGCCATCACCACCAGGAGCGGCAGCGGCCACCCCACCGGGGGAGAGAGGGCCCCGGGACCCATGGCGGGGAGGGGGCGGGGGTAGCGACTTGGGGAGGGGGAGGATCTCAGGGGGGACACTTTTCCGGGAGAGGGTTGCTGAGGGGAGGTCGGGGAGGCGCCTCCATCCCCGCTGCCGTGGGGAGGAGGGGGCTAGGGCCCCGGGGAAGCAGGGAAGGTTGGCTTCCTTCGGGCCCCGGGAGGCTCCGGCTCCCGCCAGCCAGCGCCACCGCCACCGCGGACTCTCCTCGCGGACTGACTGACCGACGGAGGGGAGAAGGAGGAGGAGGAGGGAGGGAGGGAGGAGGGCAGGGAGCAGTGGGGCTGGGAGGGGGCTCTGACGTCACGGGCGGCGCGGCGGGGGGCGGGGAGGGGAGGGAGCAGGGGGCGGGGAGGGGAACGCGCCGCGAGCCGGGCACCTCCGGGTGGGAAGGGGAGAGGGGCGCAGCCCGGCGGGGCGAGGGGCGTGGGAAGGGACGCGCAAGGGAGCCCCCCACACACACACACACATTTAAGGGCACCAGAGGGGAGGAGCAAAGGGGATGGGGCGTGCCGGGAGCGCGGAGAGCGGGCGCGGAGAGCGGAGGAGCTGGGGATGGGGAAGGAGAGCGCGACGCGCGCGGAGAGGGGCTGGAAGGAGGGCGTGACGAGACGGGGTGACGACGGAGGGTGGGGTGGGAACGGCTTTTGAGGAGAATGGAGGGTTGGTGGGGATTGAGGGAAGGGAACGTGGGGCTGGGCAGGCAGAAGGCGTGATGGGAGAAGGGACTACCGAGAAAAGAAGGGGTGTCGAGGAGGAACAATCAATCGGGAGCCGAGCACAAAGTGAGCGGCGAGGCCCAGGGTGGGATGGGTGGGGTGGGCTGCTGGAGCCCGGCGGGCGAAATCTAAAAGGGGGGACCGGCAGGAACAAGGCTCCTGGGAGGATGGGAAGGAACCCCACCGGAGTGGGCTAAGGTGGACGCTCAGCACCCCCCCCCCCGCCCCCCACACACACCCCTCCAGCACGCTGCCGCCCCCTGCTGGGGCTTTGCGGGTAAGCAGCAAAGCTGAGCCTGGGAGGAGGTGGAGCCCGAGGAAAGAGAAGCCAAGCGGGGAGGTGGGAGGGACCGCAGCCCGGAGGGAAAACCGTGCAGGAGGAAAGAAGTTGGGGGAGAGAAGGGGACCCTAGCAAAGTGGGGGGGGAGGTAGGGGAGGCCCCGACCCATAGCCTAGAGCTAGAAGTCCTGTGGGTGTGGAGGGTGGAGAGTGGCAGGTAAGGGGATCGCAGGTGCAACGCGCGACGGGGGGTTCTGATCTCACCTGAGTGTGGCGTTCGATTCACTGGCAGCAGGAAAGACGGGGATCAGAGAATTACCACTGGCGCCCAGCTTCCCAGGCCTGAGCCCCAGCCCCCTCCCACACACCTGTCCATGCCGAAGACTGGGTAGAGCAGAAGCCTGCGTTTCTGAGGGGAAGGTGCCTGGGGATAAGAGCAAGGTGGGGCTAGGGGTCAGGATTTGTCTTGCTTTTTTTCCCCCCATAGAATTTGAGCCAAGAGTGCCAACAGCTGAGGCAAAGGCAGACCCTGGTTTGTGTAAGTCCTGAATATTATGTTTTTAATTAAAGCACAACTGAGTTTTGAATAATTGTAGTTATGTTATCTTATGTTTGCAATGTTTACAAAAGATGATTCCCACGTGAACACTGCTTAGAGCTCTCTACCTCTACCTTACAGCTTCTCCATAGAAGCACAGGGAGAGGGCTCTGTATTTGAAAAACCCTGAAGCTTAAGTTTGGCATCGCCTTACAGTAAATACACCCAATGTCCAGATTGGAATGGTGAATTCCAAGCTGAATAACTGACGCTCACTGAAAAAATGCCAGGACCAAGAATCTCGAAGGGTCTACAAGGATAGAGGAAACAAGCATGAGGCCTAAAGCGATGCCTGCAATCTAGGAGAGAAGACTACAGAGGGAAAATGTGGGTATCCAGAAAAAGGAAAAGGTTGCAGGACTAAATGGCAAAAAAAAAAAAACCTGTTAGACACAAACACAATTATTCCTCAGAGAA
Source organism: Dipodomys merriami (assembly GCF_024711535.1). Taxonomy (NCBI): domain Eukaryota; kingdom Metazoa; phylum Chordata; class Mammalia; order Rodentia; family Heteromyidae; genus Dipodomys; species Dipodomys merriami. Next base: position 12,599,106 of record NW_027202937.1, on the reverse strand, counting down.
TGTTAGAGGTGGGTTGTCTAGAAGGTATAGAAAAGGAACATCGTCTTCCCATCCACTCCTGAGTTCCCCTACATGTCCTATTCATTCTGCCCCAAAATTTTTAAGTCTTTTTGCTCTGATGTTTCCACTCCCAGATCTCCTCTTATCTATTTTTCTAAGTCTGATAATTATTTAAATTCTAAATATTTACAATATTTCTAGTACGGAGTGAATGATGAGGGATCAATTCTAGAAGCAAGTGTGAGGTACAGAAAAATCCTGTTTAGAGAGCGAGGATGAGTCTAGAAAAAATGAAATATTTAAACCTTAAGAAGGAGAAAGAAGGTAAGATTCAGAAAGAAAAATATAAAACATGAGGTCCAAGAATTGGGAGCTGGGGAGAAGATAGAAAAAAGAGAGGAAGGGAGTGTTGCTGAATGCTCGTGGCTCAAACCTTTAACCCTAGCTACTTAGAAGGCTGAAAATTGAGAACTGCAGTTCAAAGCCAGCCTGGGTAGGAAAGTCTATGAGACTCTTATGTCTAGGTAACCATCAAAAAGCCAGAAGTTGAGTTGTGGCTCAAGTGGTAGAGCACCATCCTTATTGAAAAATCTAAGGGACCATGCCCAGGTTCTGAGTTAAAGCCCCAGCACTGGGGAAGAGGGAGAGGGAGAGGGAAAGGAAGAGAGAGAAGAGAGAGAGAGAGAGAGAGAGAGAGAGAGAGAGAGAGAGAGAGAGAGAGAGAGAGAGCAGAAGAGAGCTCCAGTGAGAGAAAGGGAGAAATGGAAAGGGAGAGAGAGAAAAGGGGGGAAAGGTAAAGTGGATAAGGAAATTTGGGGAAGAAGTCTGAGACAGGTAGGTAAGAGGAAAGATCTGGGCTTGGTTGCATCTTTGCCTTTCCTAGGCCCTCCCCCACATTCTTCATAGCACTCAACCTTTCCCAGTCCCAATCCCCCACAGTCCCATCCTCATACAAGCGTCCTCATCAGCTGCATGCAGGCAACTATTCCCCTCACCCTGGCAGTGGGGCTTGGGGGTGCTCCACTGGCCCTGACTACAGATGCTCCGGGAGCTGCCCACCAGATGGAAGTCGGGGTCACACCGGAAATCCACCCGGGCTCCGTCCAGAGCTGGGAGGTCCCCACCCGTCAGGAAAACTTTCCCATTTTCCAGGGTCAAATAAGACTTGGAGCAGATTCGGACTGTGGAAACAGGAAAATAAGAAGAGAGGCGAGTTGGAGAAGGCTCCTACCCCTTGGAGAGCAGGGGGAAAGGGGTCGGGTTTAGGTTTGAGTCTACAAGCATCCTACCCTACAGACAATCAGGTGTTTAAAAAAAAAAAAAAAAAAAAAAAAAAAAAAAAAAAAAAAAAAGGATGTACCTCTGTACCTTCCACTCCTCCCTGAACCCCTAGCAGCCACACATTCCCAAATGGGAGAGGGAAAAAGCAGCACTTCCAGTGTAGGAACCCAAGATGGAGCTATAAGCACATAAAATGGGATCTCTTCCCAGTCCACTACAGTGGGCGGTTCTCTGACTTTGAAATGTGTAGATGTATATAACTTTGAATACACAATCAAATTTGCTTTTCTTATCATTGTGGGTTTATATTCATATTAAACTGGCTTTCTGTTTCCTGGGTCTAGATGGTGATTGAGTTGGAGACAGAAGTGCTGGAAGAATTATCTGCCATAAGCTGCCACTCATGATCCTCAAAGAGAAGAATTCCTAAGATGAACAATCAAAGTTACTCCATGCCATGATGAGTGCCCTATGATGGGGGCCTGAGGATGAAGTGAGATGTACAGGCCGCTAGCTTTGCTGCGTCCCACCGCACGCTGCAACGTCTGTCTTACTACACGGAGTCGTTCATCAGATGTATTTGTGAATGCAGTTACACTGATTTAAAAGTGCTGACTTAGGAGCTTGTAAAACGCTAAGTTCGATGGAGATTGGGGGAAAAAAAAAAAAAAAAAGGAATGGTCCTGAAGAGGGGAGGGGCTTCCCGAAGCTACTCACCACAGCGGCTGGGTGTGTCCATGTCTGTCCAGGACCCGTTGGCCAGGCACTTGCGCACCTTGGGCCCCACCACCTCGCGCTCCCCCCGGCACACATACTCAATCTCATAGTCCACGGGCAGGAAGTTGATAGCCTTCACTTGGTCCCGAGTCAGGCCCCGGTACCTGATGCCCCCTTCCCAGGGCGGGTGTATGATCTGGCAACCTGAAGGGTGAGTGGGGGAGGCACACAGAGAGGGATGGTGGGAAATGGGAAAGGGCAGCAGCCCGCAGCAGGGGACGTGAGCAGGGCGTGGTCAGTGTTCAGGCTGGGGGGGGGTGGTGGAATGAGGTGGGAGGGCGGAGGATTTAAAGGATGCGAGTCCTTTAACCCGGGGCCAAAGGACTGAGAGCCAAAGGCTGGGGTTAAAGCGGATGCCAGAGTCTACTCGTAAGGAGGGAAGGGAGCTACGGAGGTAATGCAGAAAAGTAATTGAGAAATCGTGAAAGGTGTAATGTGTGGATGGAGCCTGGTTCAAAAGGGGAAAGGAAAGGGTTAAGCGAGGATGTTTAAGGTGAATTAGGAAAGGGAGGGGGGGGAACCTTACAAGACCATCCGAGCATCTAAGTGGGAATCAAAGGAAAGAACTGTAGTAATGTGAGGCTGGGAAAGGGAAGCGGAGCTGACGGAATCATTCGGGGTCACAGAAAGGTGGTGTGGTGGAGTAATGTGGGGCGGGGAAAAGGGGGTGCTGGAGAGTAATGTGGGGTGACAGAAAGGAGGTCAGGAGTAGTAAAGTGGCATGGGCCAGGAGGGCTGCAGTGTAGGGCTGACCCCAGAGTGAGGCCGACCGGAAAGGAGGAGATGCAGGGAAAGGGCGAGTGGGGTGGGAGAGAGCCCGAGTCGCCGGAGAAGGGGGCACCTTCGGAGGTGGCGTTGGGGGTCTGCGCCCCGCCCGCGCCCAGGGGGCGGAGGAAGACAGGCGCCAGCAGCAGCAAAAGCAGCATCTGAGCGAGAGAGAGATGGCCGTGAGCACCGGCGCCAGCCGGCCGGCCACACCCGACCCGGACCCCTCGGTCTGCCCGGCCGGCTCCCACCCGGCTCGGCTGGAGCAGGCGGGGGGCGGGGGGGGGAACCGGAGCGCAGCGCCCCGCGGAGGAGGCGGGGGCGGAGCCCCGCGCGGGGTGGGGGGGAGAGGAGGAGAGAACGCCGGTCCCCACCCTCCTCCTGCCTCCCTCGGCCCCCCACCCTCCCGGGACTCCACCTCTCACCGCCTCCTCTCCCCCGGCCCCCGCGGATCGCGGGAGCCCGGCTTACCCACGCTCCGGGGTTCGGCCGCCTCAGCGCTCCCCGCTTCCATCCCCGCGGTCTCTCCTCTCCCCCCCAGTCCCCACCCCCCATCCCCGGCCTGGCCCGGCGCCCGCAGCGCCCCCCTCCCGCCCCGCGACCCCGTGCGCCCCTGTCCGCGCCCGGCTCCCCCGGGGCCCTGGCTCTTACCTCGGCGCGCCGGCCCCGGCTGCCCGGCTCTCCCCGGGCCTCAAGGCCCCAGGCCCGGCCGCTCCTCCCCGCTCCCCCCGCCTTTCTCCGCCACCTTCCCCCTCCTCCCCTCGAGTCCAAGCTCCAGCCCGGCCCGGGTCTCTCCCCCTCCTCTCTCGCTTCCCCCAAACCCCACCCCCGTCTCTCCTTCCCCGGGGCGGCGGCGGCCACGGGAGCGCGGAGCCGGGAGGGAAGGAGGCGGCGCCGGGGACCGGGGAAAGCTCACGGGCGGAGGGAAGGAGGATGCAGGGGAAGACAGGGCGGGGGAGCGGGAGGGGGGGAGACCGGGGAGAGGGCGCCTCCCACAACCCGAGCCCCGGGAGCCGCCCCGGATCCCGGCCCCGCCCTGGACCGCCCACAGCGCCAGGGGTGTGGGGTGGGGGGCCGCGGGGAGGCGCGGGGCTGCGAGGTGGGAGAGAAGGGGACCCTGGCGCGCACACGCGCGCGCGCGCGCGCGCGCTGGGACCGAGCATCTGGGAGGCACCTGCGGGAGAGACCACCGCACACGGGGAGGGGTGGGGCGAGGAGACCCAAGCCAAAGGCAGGGGAGCTAGAGCTGGGCTGAAGATGGAGAAGGACAGGGACACCGAGAAAGCAGCCTGGATCCTGGAGGGAAGGGAAGAGGCAGAGGCTGGGGGGGGGGGGCAGGAGACGGTGGGAGAGAACAGAGAAGCCAGGGGGGCGGGGGCGGCTGTGGGTGGAGGGGTCACCCTGAGTTATCTAAGCACGGGAAGAGCCGGCTGGACAAGGCAGACCTGGGAAACCACAGCTGTTTCTTGGTCCAGCAGCTTGGCTTTTTGCCTACTCGGTGAAGGGGGGGGGAGGGGAGGCATCAAGGAGCAAAACTGGGGTCCATGGAGATGGATAAAGTGGGGGCTGGAGAAAACGAAGCGCCCAGAGGGCTGGAACCAGTATCATCTTCTCTGTTCCCGGTGAGGCCTAGCCTGCTGAAGGGCAGGCCTTTGGACAGCCCCAGCGGCTCCCGGCTATTTTCTGACAGCAGAGACGCCTGGGTTGTAGTTGCCTTTGTTTTTGTTTCTGAGGTTGATATCAGGGCCTGAGTTTGAACGGAGAAGGGAGGAGGAGAATGGGCATGGGGGGGGGGAGGCACTCTCCTTTCTGGCTGCCCCTCCCCCTCAAAAAGGTGAGAAGAAGCCAACTGTGATCCACTTTCAACCTTTGTTTATGATGTCCTGTAATGACCCCTTTACTAACTATCCTGAATTCAAGTCCATAGATAATATCACCTCCCTACACACCTAACTTTAAAAAAAATCCAAAAGAGAACCCATCTGTAGTACTCAGGGAACACGCAAGAACCGTAACTTGTAATAAAATAACATAAACACTATGTAAATGTGTGAGTGCCAGGGCCCAGCTTTTCTGGAAGCAGGCAGATGCTCGCTCGCACCTACCCATAGTATCACAGAGATGGAAATGCTTCCGGCATAAGCTGATACAGGTGCAAGAGCTGGTGACTCAACTACCTCCAGCGTGTTACCACCAGTGATGCGACTTAATGAAATGTTGAACCATTCTTGGTAGTAAAGTCAATCTTCTCTAAACTTACACGGAATGATAATTGCATTCCTAGAAAGTTCATTGTATATTTAGACCATTTTATAAAAAAAAAAGAAACCATTAAGTTCTAGGCTCAGATAATTAAACATAAGTATTCACCTACATGAGTATCCTAGGGGATTTTTGAGAATCTAAATGAGAGGCAAGTCTTCATCATGTGATCCAAACATTGAAGAATAGCTTATACCCCTTCCATGCCCATAAATGCCAGTGGTGCCCCTGGCTCAGCACTGTAATTACAAAAAGAAAACCCACAAAGTTCTCCAATGTTCCCTAGAGAGAGGTTGAGAACCACTGAGCTAGAAAATGAGCAGGAGTGGGAAGAAAATTGTAACCACTGGAAATGGTAGTCACCCTCCTCTCAATGGCCTGTCCCCTCCACAAGCAGAACCAAAGAATTATGTGTGTCAACAATAATCAAGTTATTGGCACCAAAGTTACGGAGACATTTCCAAGACTGAACACTCTTCTCTTAGTGTCCCTGTGTGGTCCTAACAAGAATGTGCTCAGAGGACCCCTTCTCAGCAGTGATAAACCAACTCTCAAAATCCTTGTCTAAGGGCTGGGGTGGGGTCCACTGGTGGTATTTGGATAGCATGAGTGAGGCCCTGAAAGTGATCTCCAACACCACCATCATCACACCACACACACACACACACACACACACACACACACACACACACACACACACACTTCATCTATTTTTTTGTTTTCTGGCTTTCCTGAAGTCCTGCCTGGAACTAGAGGCAAGAAAAGAATTTTCTGGGCTGGGAAGTTGGCTCAGTGGTAGAAGCGCTTGCCTTGCAAGCCTGAGGCCCTGGGTTCGATTCCTCAGCACCACATAAGCAAAAGGAAAAAAGCCGGAAGTAGTGCTGTGGCTCAAGTGGTAGAGCGCTAGCCTTGAGCTGAAGAGCTGAGGGACAGCGCCCAGGCCCAGAGTTCAGGCCCCACGACTGGACCCAAAAAAAAAAAAAAAAAAAAGAATTTTCCTGAAAAGAGAAAGATAGGAGCCTATGGAATGGAATGGAGAGTTAGGGCTCTGTGATAGTCATTAAAAACACTACCAGTGTTGAATTAGTGTTGAATTAGGAAATAATCTTAAAGTTCAAATCACAAAGTGTTGGCTATAAAACAGGATGCATCTATTCAAATTAGTAGTTATGGAACTATATTTAAGAGAAATTCTAGCTGGGAGCTGGTGACTCATGTCTGTAATCCTAGCTATTCAGAAGACTGAGGTTTAGAGATCAAGGTTCAAAGCCTGCCCAAGCAGAAAAGTCCATGACACTCCTATCTCCAATAAACCACCCAAAAAAATCCAGAAGTAGAGCTGTGCTCAAGTGGTAAAGTGCTAGCCTTCAGTACAAAAGCTCAGGGATAGGGTCTATTCCCTGAGTGCAAGCCCCACAACCAACAAAAAGAAAAAGAAACTGATGAGGATAGCATGGGGAAATACCCTAATTTGAGGGAGAATCAAAGCCAAGATAGGAACTATGTGTAATGAAGCACACCTGTACTCCCAGCACTTGAAAAAGGCAAGAAACAGGTGCTGGTGGCTAATGCCTGTAATCCTAGTTACTCAGGAGGCTGAGATCTGAAGTCATGGTTCAAAGCCAGCCTAGACAGGGTCCTTGAGACCCACATCAGAAACCAGAAGTGGGGCTGTAGTTTAAAGTGGTAGAGCACTAACCTTGAACAAAAAGAGCTTAAGGACAGCAGCTTGGCCCTGAGTTCAAGCCCCACAACCCCCCCCCCCCACACACACACACAAAATAGATTGAGGTCAGCCTGAACTTTACTCTAAATTCTAGGTTAATCTCTAAAACGTTCCTAGTCTGATTTTTTGCCTTGTTTTTTCATGTGTGTGTTCTCTTCTTCTCTGCCTAGGAGTAGGTGCTCTGAATCATTGGGCAAGAAGAGGGTAAAAGGATGAGGAAAATCTTCCTTCAACAAAGCTATTCAGTTGTTTCCCATATACAATTCTAGTTTAGTGGTTCACTTGGTCTGCTTAGTCTGCTAGAACAAAATACCCAAGACTGGGTGCCTTGTAAATAATAGAAAGTTATTGCTGACATTTCCAGAATGTAGAAGTCTCAGATCAAGGCACCAGCTTATTCTGTGCCTGGTGAGGGGCCCACTTCCACATAGACCATGCCTTCCGGCAGAGGTAGAAGGGTCAAACAAGTCCCCAGTGCTCCACTTCTTAATCCTTTCACTTTGGGAATCAGGTTTCAGCATATGAATTTGGGAAGACACATTCAGACTATAGCAAGTGCACATTCTTGACACTTTTATCCTTTGTTCTTTGTGCCAGTATAGAGAACAGGATGATTACCAAATTATTTCTATTGTGTCTTTAGAGCCATATACAGATGAACCTATTCTGGAACTCACAAAACCTCTATGAAATAAGAAAGCCTCATTGTGAATAGCTGCTCTACAGCTGACCTCCCTCATCCACAAGATGCCCTGAGGTGATGGGGAATCTACCACTGTCTCTGAGTGCTCACAGCAGTGTGAATTACCTCTATAAATAATTTCTCCATAAGTAAGCCCTTAAATAATAAGTAGATATGCACCATGTAATTAATGCTAAGAGTAATCTAAACAATAAAAAGGAAAATAGTAATCTTGTTTGTCTCTTTCTCTGCAGTGTGGATGAGGTCAAGTTAACTGACTTAGAAAAGGTTCAATTTGCCTGGCACTGGTTGCACATGCCTGTAATCCTAGCTACTCAGAAGGCTGGGATCTGAGGATGGCAGTTCAAAACTAGGAGGGCAGGAAAGATGGAGATTTTTTGTTGTTGTTGTTGGTCGTGGGGCTTGAACTCTGGGCCTGGGTACTGTCCCTCAGCTCTTCAGCTCAAGGCCAGCGCTCTACCACTTGAGCTACAGCGCCACTTCCGGTTTTCTGGTGGTTTATTGGAGATAGGAGTCTCACAGTCTCTCCTGCCTGGGCTGGCTTTGAACCGCAATCCTCAGATCTCAGCCTCCTGAGTAGCTAGGATTACAGGCGTGAGCCACCAGTGCCCGGCAAGATGGAGATTCTTATCTCCAACTAACCATCAAAAAGCCAGAAGTGGAGCTATAGCTCAGGTAGTAGAGCTCCAGCCTTGAATGGAAAAAGCCAAGTGAGGGCCTGAGGTGGGGACCCAGTTCAAAGCTCCAGTACCAGTACACACGCAAATGTATTCATGGAGACTGTAAAACTACCAGCCAGAATCCCACGCAGGCCCTTCACTAGCTCCATACCTATTAACCTTTTACAGAGAGAAATGGGTTGTGCCTGGTCCCAGAAAACCACCTCAATGATTTGGATCCTAGCAGAGGAGAAAGGCAGTGCAAAAAAGCTCTGTTTTAGCAATTGAGAGTAAACAAACACCTGCTGGGTTTACTCCCCTTTCCTTATCTTCACAGGCTTTCACTCTGAAGATCTAAAGAGCCAGCGTGACTCATGCACACCTTCAGATGCTTTCAGTATTTGTTACACTTAGATCTGTGTGGAAACAATACCTTCATGGTGCATAATTTACAAAAGAACTCTCAGAGGCTCTCTCCTAATTTTTTTTAAAACCTATGTTTAGTAATAGCTCCACTTGTCAGATAAGAAGGCTAAAGCTCCAAAAGTTGTAATGACGTCTCTCAGGTCACATAGCTAATAAATCGCAGAGCTGGGTGGGTTTCAAAGGCAGGTTCTCCCTCATTTACAATATTCCAGCTGCGCTAGCCTGACTGCAGTCCTTGAAACTTGCTTAAACACTTTCAAATCTGGAACTGAACACACTCACTCGGTCTGTTGGGATATCCCTTCTCTGCCTCCCCATCCAATACCATCATCACATCTGTAACAGCTTACATGTCTGTCACCTCATCCGGGAAGCCAGCCATCTCTGAATTCTCCAAGAAATTAGGTCCCCTGCTCCCTCATTCTCATAGTACAGTATAGTGATCATTTAAACAATGTGGCTCAGGGCTGGGCGCAAATGACTCGTGCCTTTAATCTTAGGTACTCAGGAGTCTGAGATACAAGAATCATGGATTGAAGCCAGCCTGGACAGGAAAGTCTGTGAGACTCATCTCCAAATAACTAGCCAAAAAAACACAGAGTGGAGCTTGGTTCAAATAGTAAAGCAGCAGCTTTGATTGAAAATTCTAAGAGACAACATTTAGGCCTTGAGTTCAAGCCCCAATATTGCTACACACAAAAATTATATATACTTCAAAGTTGAGCACTAGTGATTCACCTGTAATCCTAGCTACTTGGGAGGCTGAGATCTGAGGATTAGGGTTCAAAACCAGTAGGGACAGAAAAGTCTATGAGCCTCCTATTTCCAAATGAACCAGCAAAAGGCTGGGCTGGAGACATGGCATACGTGGTAGAGTGTCTGTTGAGCAAGCACACAGAGTAATCCCAAGGCCTGAATTCAAATCTCAGTAACAGCAACAAATTAACATGTTGCCAGATGTACTTGCTACCGTTGCAAGCTATAGGCTCTGTGTGTTAGTTCCACTTAAAGTTTATGTTTAGTTTTCTTAAATCTCTTCCAAGAAGCTCAGTTTTACAGTTTTGGTTTCAGGTTGCAAATACTTAAATTCTGCACTTCAGTGAGTTCTCAATTCTGCCAATTCTTTTACTATTGTGTAATCAGCTAACTTCGTGTATGGATTTTATATCAAGTGCAAATGTAAGCTTTATGTAGATAAATCATGTACAATTACAGTACAATTACTTGTACTGTTTCTTGTAAAAGTGATTAATTTTGTTAATTTTTTTAAAAAAGTGAGCCAGTCAGGGAAAAGAATTGAAAAGTCTCAAGCAGAGTACATGAAATCATTCCTCTTGATTTTAACTTTTAACCAACAGATCACAGTATCTCCATATTGTAACCTAAAGTTCTATTAGCCTTAGAAAATAAAAAGCCTTGATGGAGGTGTCCTTAATTTTTTTGCCTTTTGGCTTCAAACTGAGATCTTCCTCATCTCTGCCTCCTATTATATCTTGAAATCTAAGACCTTATCACAATCTCCACCAGTTTTGAGATTGCATAAATTAAAATTATGCAAAAGGTGGAAATTACTCCTTTGTTTGCTTTTAATTAGGACACTTTAAATTACTAGTAACAGGAAAAAAAGTACCTATTTGACTGGAATAAAAACATCTGAGGGTCTGGGAATGTGGCTTAGTGGTAGAGTGCTTGACTAGCATGCATGAAGCCCTGGGTTCGATTCCTAGTACCATATAAACAGAAAAAGTCATAAATGGCACTGTGGCACTGTGGTTCATGTGGTAGAGCCTTGAGGAAAAAAGAAGAAGGAGGAGGAGAAGCAGGAGGAGGAGGAGAAGGAGAAGGAAGGGAAGGAGGAGGAGGAGGAAGAGAAAGAGAAGGAGGAGGAGGAGGAAGAAGAAGAAGAAGAAGATTGTTACCTCTTGTCTTCTTCCTGAGCTTCTCAAGGCTAGCACTCTAGCACTTGAGCCACAACTCTACTTCTAGCTCTTTGGAGGATAAGAGACTCATGGACTTTCATGCCTGGGCTGGCTTCAAATAATGATCTAGCCTCCTGAGTAGCTAGGATTACAGGCTTGAGCCACTAGTGCCCAGCCGGAATATATATTAGAAAAACCATTTCAGAAAAATATTTACACCATATAGTAGAGTTTATGATGCAGAAAAACAATAGTCCTTTTTATCCTTTTAAGATCCTTTGCCTTAGGCTGGGAAGGTGGCTTAGTGGGTAGAGTGCTTGCCTGGTATGCATGAAGCCCTGGGTTTGATTCCTCAGTACCACATAAACAAAAAAGCTGGAAGTGGTGCTGTGGCTTAAGTAGTAGAGCTCTAGCCTTGAGCAAAAGAAGCTCAAGGACAGTGCCCTGGCCCTGAGTTCAAGTCCCAGGACTGGAAAAATAAAAAAAGTCCTTTGGCTGAGCCTTAGCCCAGGCAACCACGCTGGATATAAGAGGGATGTCCCACCACAGAAAAAGATCTTTAAAAGAATGCCAGCCTCTTAACTGAGGATTGCCAGGGTACTAGGACCCTAGATCATGACAGGGGCCTGATCATGTCGTGAGGCCTAGATCATGTCGTGGGGCCTGAACTCTGGGCCTGGGCGCTGTCCCTCAGCTCTTCAGCTCAAGGCTAGCGCTCTACCACTTGAGCCACAGCGCCACTTCTGGATTTTTTCTTTTTGCTTATGTGGTGCTGAAGAATTGAACCCAGGGCCTCATGCCTGCAAGGCAAGCGTTCTACCACTGAGCCACCTTCCCAGCCCTGTGACAATCCTTTTGCCCTCTATTTCCCCATCTGTCCATCATAAGAAACAAATAGAAAAGTAGAAAAATGCTCTAAGGAAATTAAAAATCCATCTGAGTACAAATTAGCAATTGCTGTGTTCTCCATGGGCTCACATTCAAATGTTGGGATGTTGGACCCTCAAATCCTTAGATACACGTTAATTGGTGGACTACTCTTTCATGAAGTAGAAACTACAATTATCGCCACCAGCCTGAGAGCGAGAACTTAGTTTGACCATTAGATGTCACTAGCTACAAGGCTACAAGGCCGAAATTGAGCAGTTCTAAGGAGCAAATGCTGTCTCAGGTTTGTTTGTTTTGTAACTTAAAAAAAAAACCACATTATTATAAAACGCATATGTTCACTGTGAAAATATATCAGTGAATGAAATAAAAAAAATCAACCCTCTGTTTCTGGCGAGCCTCTGACAGTTTCTTGGCCCTCGTTTAAATACAGCCCAGCATTGCCCCATGTAGGCAGAAAGCTGTAGAGGGCTACTTGAAATGCCTGTATGTCTCAAGGTCAGTGCAGAAAGATAACCATAATGAACTCAAAAGACCACTCTGTCCACCTTTATCCCATTTCACCCCTAGACAAATCCACATTAAGTTCCACTCACAACTTCCCCCCACACACACACACATTACTTTTTTGTGTTCTTTTGGGGTTTTTTTTGTTGTTGTTATTGTTGTTTGATTTTTTGTTTTTGTTTTTGTTTTGTGTGCTGGTCCTGGGGCTTGAACTCAAGGCCTAAGGGCTGTCTGCGAGCAAAGCTGTTTTCTCACAAGTCAACCTGCTGCTCAGAGGCCAAAGGTGGAATTCAGGGATAATTACCAGGTTGGTGTGCTTTAAATCAAGTAAAAGTATAAACATTGACCTAGGGGTGTTACAATGAAAGTAGATACCTGAGGGCAAATCCATAGGCTGAAAGAGAATAAAATGCAAAGGCTGGAGATGTGAAGAGGTGGAAGCTAATTAGGCATTCATTCTTACAACAAATGTATTCTATTACATATCTTCCCTAGTCTATGCCTGAGGGGGTTCAGAGAAAACCAAACAAAGTTCTACCCTCCTAGGCTAGCATTGTATGCACAGGTTCTGGATAATAGGTGGTATTTTTCTTAAAGCCTCAGGAGGCTTTACAGACAAAGGAATTGAAGTGTCTTTAACCTAAGTCCCCAGGGTCATAGCTGTCCTACTAGGACACTTTAATCTATGTTGCTCTTCAGTCTGCTGGGCAGGGATAGGCCTGGACTTTGCATCTAGGTATTTGTATAAGGAAGAGCTTAAAGACTGCTCCTGTAATCATTCCATGAATCAAGCCAGAACAAAAGGGATCATATTGAACCCTTAACTTTCCAGCCCAAATACCCACTATGTTGCCAGAAAGTTTAAGACAGCTATACAACCTCAGTCTTTGTATCTGGCAATATAACAATTCAGGCAAAACACAGATATATAATTGAAAAGTTTATTAAAAGAGAAACAATAGGCATCAATGGCCCACGCCTGAAATCCTAGCTACTGAAGCAGCTGAGTTGTGAGGTTCCAGGTTCAAAGCCAGCCCAGGCAGGAAAGTCAGTGAGACTCTTATCTCCAATTAACCACCAAAATAGCTAGAAGGCCAGGTGTGGCTCAAGTGATAGTATTATCCTTCAGTGAAAAAAAAGCTCAGGGACAGTGCCCAGGCCCTGAGCTTAAGCCCCCCTACCCAAAAGAGTAGATTTACCCAGACTTGTCCAGACTTGACCACCAAGATGTAATGCTTAATGCCTTCCCACTGCATGTATCAAATTTTAGCCAATCATGAGCAGACCATGAACCTGAGCTAGACCAATCTGAGTGGACAGGTGGGGCCCAATTCCTTAGGAATAAAATCTGAACTTGCTTTCCAGATTTCAGCTGGTTGAGTAACCTACAGAAATACATTTTGCCTGGCCACCAATTCTTTGTTTCTGTCTTCAAGTTGTGGCTCTGGTGATTCATGGAGATCATATTTCTGACCCCCATACCCACATTTCATTGGCAGGAAGGTTTTGATTTATCAGTTAAGCATGCCATCTACAAACTGTATTAAGCCTCACTTCTCTGCCTGCTTTTCTACTAACCCCATATCACTTCTGCTGAGAAACTGTAGCTCCTTACTTGAGCCTACCAATTAAGAGAGCAGGATTAAAAACTAGACTTTGTGTCTAGGTCCTTTGATCTGAACCTTTCCCTCCACAGTCTCTTTATAGTCACCTTGAGCTCCAGAAAGCACAGGATTTTGTGCCAAAATGCAAACTTCCTCAGATCGGCAATGACTTCTTATGACAAAATGTGAAACTGCCCTAAAGAAAGAGAACAACTGAAAGTTCAGGATAAACTTGCTGCCAAGCCGCAGTGACTTACTCCCTCCCTCAACTTCTCCAGAGCCACTTGGGAGAAGGAGACTGAGATGATAGTCTACCAAGCCACACCTGTGATGTGACTGCATAATCATTATGCATACCTCGCTTCCTTGGCCTACATCTCATCTGTACCCTGATGATGGCTGAAGATGTACTCCAGTGCTGTCTTCCTATGGTGTGCCCTTCACCATAACTTTTTAGGTGGAACTCCTAGAGTTTGGGACTGGGGTCTAAAACTGGCTTCATTCATCCCCATTTCTAGTATATATCCTATTACAGGTAAAGCTGTTAAATGCTCCCTGTTGGAATACAAGTATTATGAACCTTGTCCAGTGGCTCGAGCTTTAATCCTAGCTACTCTGAGGATTGCACTTCATTCAAAGCCAGGCCCACAGGAAACTAAATAACCACCAGAAAGCTAGAATTTGAGCTGGGCACCAGTGGCTCACATATGTAATCCTAGTTCCTGAGGAGGCTGAGATCTGAGAATCCAGGTTCAAAGCCTGTCCAGGAAGGAAAATTACATGAGACTTTTATGTGTAATTAACCACTAAAAAAGCCAGATATGTGGCTCAAGTTGTACAGTGCCAGTCTTAAGCAAAAAAAAAAAAGTGTGGGGCACCAGTGACTCATGCCTACTCAGGAGGTTGAGATCTAAGGATCTCGACAGCCCTGGCTAGTTCCCACAAAACTCTTTTCACCAACCCACCACTGAAAAACTGGAAGTGGAACTGTGGCTCAAAGTGGTAGAGCATTAGCCTTGAGCAAAAGAGCTCAGGGACAGCGCCCAGGCCCTGAGTTGAAGCCTCACAACCACCACCATCACCACCAACAACAAAAAAGTAAAAGGCTAAGGGGCAGCACTCAGGTCCCAAGTTCAAGCCCCAGTACCAGCACTTTTTTTTTTTTTTTTAAGGATACTATGAGCCTTAAGTCTAGAAATTCCAGACAACATACTTATCCCTCTACGCAGTTTTTGCTGCCAAGAAAACAAATGGTCTGGAGAGCTGTAGCAAAGGTAGGGCAGGGAAGGCAGTGGGGGGGGGGGGTCCAAGAAATAATAGTTTCCCACCTTCAAAATGGCCACCACGGCATTTTCCTGGCGTGGGGCATCTGCATAGTGACAGAAGGGCCATCACCAGGGGTTCCCCGCCTCCTTCCACGGGCCAGGTGTCATTGGCCACCTGGGTCTGTCTTCCCATGAGCTATTGGCTAAGCAACATTACAGAAGCCAGACTTCCTGGGTCAAGCTAAATTAACAATGAAGCCGACTGTGGAGGGAAAGCAGGAACCAAGAAGAGCAGGGGCCGGAAGCAGCAGCCACCGCGTGAGAAGCTTTGCCAGCAGCGTCTGGGTGTCAAGGAGCCTCTTTGGCCAGTTTGTCAACGTTACCTTGTTCTCCGCTATCGCCCCACCCCTGCGGCTCCTAGGAACCAATTCTCCACGGTGAAGCTGATGACGTCATCGGTTGCCTGGCAGACTAGAAGCATGAGGGGGGGGAGGGGGAGGAGTCTCACGGAAATGAAGTGGGCACTCGTCCCTGGAAAGGAGGCAAGGGGGATGCGGGAAAGGTGAGGAAGAGAAAGGCTATACGGTATTCTAGTCTAACTTCCGTTCTATGCTGGCTTGCACCTGCTGGGATGGGAAGCTCATGCCGGCAGTCCAGCCATCTCTGGACAGCTCTGAAGGAGGTAGTATTCTTTGTGTGGAGATGAATCCTGGCGCAGGGGTCTCACACCCACCTCTCCTTCAGGACAGCCACAGGGCAGCCACTCTCCCGCAGGACAGCATGGCAGTCATGTTAAAATCAGCACAAATCCATTCCCATTTCTGAGAGAGACGATGGAAAGCAAGCCTAAGAAATTAGTTTCAAGCCAGGCGCTGGTGGTTCGCGCCTGTCATCCTAGCTACACAGGAAGCTGAGATCTGAGGATTGCGGTTCAAAGCCAGCCTGGGCAGGAAAGTCTGTGAAACTCTTATCTCGAATAAACACTAGAAAACCCGAAGTGGCGCTGTGGCTCAAGTGGTAGAGCGCTAACCTTGAACTGAAGAGCTCAGAGACAATGCCCAGGCCCAGAGTTCAAGCCCCACGACTGACAAAAGAAAAAAAAAAAGAAAGAAAGAAATTAGTTTCACCTGATTCATCAAGCTGACGTGTTTCTCTTTAAAAGATAAAAATTACTGGTGAATTTCAAAATAATAAGAGAAAACACAAAAAAGGGAAAATTTTTTAAATTAAGAATTTAAAAAATTAAATTTAAATCTCTGGTAGAACGGCTATTTTGTTCCTGGTGCAGAAGAGTTAAAAGTTCTCTTTTAAAAAGTTCTTTCATGCAATGTCTCCTGGAGCTCCCTCTAGTGGCATATTACAAATATATGTAATATGTGTTCAAAGAAAAATATAGATTGACTTTGGAAGGTCGGAAGATTTCCAAGATATAGTCTTATTTTGTAAGAATCTTTTTTTTTTCCTCAGGATGTTGAGATATGAGGATCCTGGTTCAAAGCTATCCAGGGCAGGAAAGTCCATGACACTCATCTTCCTACGAGCTTTTCACAGCTGACCTGCTCAGCTGAGCAATTCCAAGCATCCTGCCACACGGAAGAACACCCAAAGATAGTTTCCATTCTGGAAGGAGAGAAATGTCCACATGAGAGGAAGCCAGGATGCAGACCTTGACTTTCACCCTCACCACTCCAGAGTAGTCAAACTGCTTTGTACCTGAATTCCAGCTGCTTTGGAATAAGAAAGTAACTGCTAGCTAAAATCTGTCCCTCTAGCCACTTATACCTGTCTCAAACAAAAGCAGAAATGTCTGCCCCAGACACACTCCTACCTCTTGTTTCCCATCATTTTTTGTGATTATAAAAATAGTCTAGATTTGTGTCCAACATAGCAGCTGGTAGTTATAGTGCTCTGAGAATGTGTGAAACATAATGCAACCAATGGATCAAAGCTTTGTTTTGTTTTGTTAGTCATGGGGCTTGAACTCTGAGCTCTACCACTTTGAGCCACAGCATCATTTCCAGTTTTCTGGTGGTAAATTGGAGATAAGAGTTTCACAGACTTTCCTGTCTGGGCTGGTTTTGAACCACCATCCTCAGATCTCAGCCTCCTGAGTAGCTAAGATTATAGGCATGAGCCACCAGCACCTGGCTGTTGAATCTTAATAATTTTAATTAGTTTCCATGGCCACTAGTGGCTAGTGATTAACATATTGTGGACAGCTTGACTCTAAGTTGTCCTCAATGCTGTGTGTGTGTGTGTGTGTGTGTGTGTGTGTGTGTGTGTGTGTGTGTGTGTGTTCTGAGACTTGAACTCAAGTGCTGTGCTTGGGCTTTTTTTTACTCAAAGCTAATGCTCTATCACTTGAGTCACTCCACCACTTCCATCTTTTGGGTAGTTAATTGGAGGTAAGAGTCTCACAGACTTTCTTGCCCAGGCTGGCTTCAAACCACAATCCTTAAATCTCAGCCCCCTGAGTAGCTAGGCATACATGTGTGAGCCACACTGGCACCTAGCCATAATGCTACTTTTGTCTTGTTTGGTTTGACAAAGCATCTTTGCTTTCAGATTGGAATCAAGTATAGTGGCTCATGATTGTATCCTAGTTACGTGGGAGGCTGAGATCAGGAAAATTACAATTCAAACTCAAAAAGTTCCCAAGACACAGTCTCAACCAATAACTTGGTGTGATGTAAAACAGCTAGAGGTGTGGCTCTTATGTAAAACAGCTGGAGGTATGGCCAAGTACCTGCTCAGAAGGTGAGTAGGCCTTGAATTCAAAACCCCAGTACTGAAAAACAAAATGGAAATAGGGCTAAAAATGTTGTGCTAGAGCACTTGCCAAGCATTTTAATAGTCCTAGGTTCAATCCCAAGATTGAAAGCTGGGAGGATTGGAACTCAGAACTTGGGCAGATACTGTTCTCATCTATGTAGTTTTCCACTGAGTCTAGATAAAGAAAAGGTCAAATCTTTACTTTCCTCTCATATTCCTCTGTGACACCAACAAAATCAGAGAACAATGTCAAAATGTCCCGCCTGCTAGCTCTGTCCCCTAACCCTGTGATGACTGATAGCTGATTCTCTTCTTCCATTTGCCTTTCTGAGAACAGATGACCATCAACTGTGATGTCTTTCTTGTGACTCTCCTAAATGCATTTTTTTTGGGCGGGGGGGGGGGGTGGGGGAGAAAGCTGACTAAGGCTAAGTGACCTGTCCCATATCTGAGCTAGGAAGTTTGGATTTACAACGGAAGAGAGGAAGTTCGACATCTAGATGAATAGCCTGGCAATGACAGTTAAGACAAGAAATACAAAGCCAAGGCTAAAATAATCTCTCAGCTAACAATAATTGCTCTTCTTTGGCTAATTCCTGAAGGTGAGAAGGAACTTTATACAAACATTGGCCTTTTCTGAGGTCCAGTAACTGATGGATCCCCACTGGTCAGCCCCTAGATAACTTCTCTGAGACTGGATTTCTGGGAGGGGAAAATGGAAAATGCCCAGTACCAGGCACTCACTGCTCCATTGCTCTGAGGGGGTGGGAGAGGCAAACCCCGGTCATCCCTTGGGTCTGTAGTCCTTTTGTGTAACTGCCGGGCAAGGGTGACGTGGGACTATGCCTATGGACACAGCTGCAGCAGTGCCCAGGGTGGAGGCAGGGCCCAGGCAGCAGGGCCCTCCCAGATCCTCCCTGGGGCTTCTCAGGGGTAGGGACATGCAAGGCCAGGGCCTCTGCTTGGCCTGACCCTACCACGGGGACTCTGTCCCCACTAATAGTGGAGATGGCCCTTTTATGGAGATCCTCTCTATCCACCTGCCTCCTTGTCCTCCTTCTCCAGCTGCCTTCTAGCGGTGCAGGTAAGATGTGTTTATTCCTGCTCTGCCAAGATCTAACAACAGAAAAGCAAGATTTCCTGAGCTAACCCTTTTCAATCCTCTTCAAATACTATATGACTGACTTTTCTTTCTTTTTTTTTCTTTCTTTTTTTTTTTTTGTCGGTCGTGGGCTTGAACTCTGGGCCTGAGCGCTGTCCCTCAGCTCTTCAGCTCAAGGCGAGCGCTCTACCACTTGAGCTACAGCGCCACTTCCGGTTTTCTGGTGGTTTATTGGAGATAGGAGTTTCACGGTCTCTCCTGCCCGGGCTGGCTTTGAACCGCGATCCTCAGATCTCAGCCTCCTGAGTAGCTAGGATTACAGGTGTGAGCCACCAGCGCCCGGCTTATATGACTGACTTTTCTAAAACACAAGATCTAGTGATATGAGTTCTCCTCCCCCCCCCCCTCAGAATCTTCATGGGTCCTTACAGAATAGAATCCAAACTTGTGGTTCTGTGGTTCTTGCAATCCAATCCACAGCCTCATGCAAGTTAAGTACATGCTCCACCATGGAGCTGGATGTTTAGCTCTGGTTGGGGTTTTTACTTCTCAAATGGAAACAAGTAATGATCTGTTGGAATTGCTGGCAGGATTAAATGAGCTGAGATATATGACATGATGCTTAAAAACTGACATGTTTGCAATAAATCAACAAATGTTATAATATCTTGCTATATTTGAGTGATTGGCTCTGCAGAGCAATCACCAATAAAGGAGAGTCAGACTCCCCAGCACAGGGAGCCGCCAGCTGACGGGAACAAACACCTTCCAGCTCTCAGGGAGAAACCAGCCTCATCTCTTAGTAGCACAATCTCACTTGGGAAACTCATCCTGCACAGGATAAAGAGCCAGAAGATGCTCAAAAGAGGGTCCAGAGCTGGAGTGAAGTTGAACATACAGAGGGTAAAGAATGTCCCACAGATTCTCCAAGGGTTAACCACCTCAGCAAAGAATTTTGAGGAACAAAATGTGAATAAGGATGAAGGGCTGGGAAGTAGCAGTTAAAGAGGATGGAGTGACCAAAAGCAAAACCTCTAAACTTCTAAGGGGAACATAGGAATTCGTTTAAGGTAAAGCCAAACAGGGAGGCTCAGGAGTGAATTAAACTTCAAGATGGTGCCCACTTTCTGAGGTGGGACCTGAGGGCTGGACTTGAAGACCAGAGAGGACTACAGCTGGCAGGAAGGTGGGCTTTAGTATATGCTCAAGGGGGGGGGGGGAACGGACATGTATTGTGGGAAGCAAGGTCATGTGAAGGTCAAATGAAGAGAGGAAGAGGGTGGACAAATATGGTCATAATATTCAATGTCTCTAGGTGAAAAAATTGAACTAGGTAAATTAAAGAGATGGGTGGGATTGAGAGAGATGGGGGAGAGTGGTGAAAGGGATGACATTGGTCAAGATGCATTGTACTCACCAACTGACGGGTTGAATTAAAACCCCTTTATACAACTAGTCAAGGGTAATTTATAAAATTAGGAATTAGAAAACAATATAAAACTTAAGAGATGGGTATTGTAGCTCAAGCCTATAATCCTAGTAGCTATTTGGTAGGAATTGAAGGATTGTAGTTTGAAGCCAGACGACATAAACGTTCAGGAAACTCCATCTCAATTAGTGTCAGGTAGTGCATGCGCCTTTTCTACCAGCAGCAAAGGGAGTCACAAATAGGATTGCTGTCCAGGCTGCTCCAGGTACAAGTGAGATCAGATTGCAAAAATAATCAAGCTGGGTGCTAGTGGCTGACACCTGTAATCCTAGCTACTCAGGAGGCTAAGATCCAAGGATTAAGGTTCAAAGCCAGCCCAGACAGGAAAGTCCATGAGACTCTTATCCCCAATAAACTACTAAAAGCAAACAACACACACACACACACACACACACTCTCACACACACACACACAGAAGTAGAGCTGTGGCTCAAGGGGTAGAGCACTAGCCTTGTGCAAAAAGAAGCTTAGAGACAGAGCATAGGCCTGGAGTTCAAGCCCCAGGACCACAAACACACACACACAATGTGAAATCAGGATGGTGGGGAATTGGAGTGGTAGAGCAGAACTTAGCAAGTATAAGGCCCTGAGGTCAAACACCAGTCCTATAACTAAACAAATAGGCAGCCTCCTCCTTCCCTATTTTGAAGCAGCCCTGCCCATGATGCACGTGTCTGTGAAGGCTCCCTCTGAACCTCGGTTTCTTCTCTTTGGTCTTTTGGACAGGACAGTTCAGAGTGATAGGACCCGGGCACATCATCCGAGCTCTAGTTGGGGATGAAGCGGAACTGCCATGTCGCATCTCTCCTGGAAAGAATGCTTCGGGTATGGAGGTGGGGTGGTACCGTCCCCCCTTCTCTAGGGTGGTTCACCTCTACCGAAATGGCAAGGACCAAGATGCAGAACAGGCACCTGAATATCGAGGCCGAACAGAGCTGCTGAAGGAGTCTATTGGAGAGGGCAAGGTGACCCTCAGGATCCGGAATGTGAGGTTCGCAGATGAAGGAGGTTTCACCTGCTTCTTCCGAGATCATTCTTACCAGGAGGAGGCAGCCATGGAATTAAAAGTGGAAGGTGAGTCATGCCATAAAATTAATAGGAGATATTATTTGTTGGGGTGGTCATGATTTCCCTTGAGACTTGTCATTCTTCCAACTGAGCTCCTTCAACCCACACATCTCACTACTGAGGTTCAGTTTTGTAGAAACAGATATATTAGTAAACAGGAACTTCCATGTTCAGTGTCTGGTGCATCATTGTTTGGGTTGGGAAAGAAACTGGAATCAAAGCCAGTGCCCAGGAACAGAAAAGTGACTAAGTAATTGAGGATATCTGTACTGTGAATGTTGTGCACACATTTAAAAGATTGTTTTGTTTAAGCAAGGAACTGGTGGCTCATGCCTATAATCCTAGCAACTCAGGAGGCTGAGGTCTGAGGATCAAGGTTCAAAGCCAGCCCAGACAGGAAAGTCCTTGAGACTCTTATCTCCAACAGCAAAAAGCCAGAAGTGAAAGTGTGGCTTAAGTGCTAGAACACCAGCTAGCCTTGAGCCAAAAAGCTCAGGGACAGCGCCCAGGCCCTGAGTTCAAGTTCCTCACACTAGCATGCGCACACACACACACACACACACACACACACACACACACACACACACACACACACACACACACACACACACACACACACACACACACACACTATATGCTTGGTAAAACTGAGTCCATGTGAATGAACAAGTAGGGACTTACAAAAAGAAAGAACTGTCCTGTGTAGATTTTTATTTTCATCCCTTCAATTCTCTACAACTCCCTTTTCCCTTTATGTGCTGGATGATTTGGGAGTTTACTTTCTTAATCACAGGAAAAAGTGGGCAAGTAGATAGGAAAACTTTGAAAGTTAATTGCTAGTTCACGGAAGAACCAGTAACTGTTCAGAGAGACCCTAAGGAAGAACCAAAAAGAGCCTCTGCCTCAGAGCCTTTCCCCTGCCCCCTCCCCACCTGCAGGGCAAACATCAAACAATCTGACACTCTTGTCTCTGGGGTTGGGGGAGACTGCTGCAGCGTGGGACCAGAAGATGGCATTGTATGCTGAATAACAAAGCGCTATTTCTAGAGATGGAGATTGCCGGGACATGAAAATAGCTCTGTGTGTCACAAAATGTTCTTCAGGCAGCTGTTTTTACTGGAGATTTTTTACCCGCAAAGAAGTCAGATGGGGAGGATCTCAGTTTACAGATGATTCTCCTAGTTCTTGCTTAACAAATTCTTACTTCAAGAAGGCCTCCCCCAATATACCGCCACAACAAACAAAAGGGAGGAGAGGGAAGGAGAGAGGAGGAGGAGTATAAGGAGAAAAGAAGATCTGAAACTAAACCCTTTTCCTTTGCCTCAAGGGGAAAAAGTTTCTCTTTTGATTTTATTTCCACTTTCCAAGCTCTAGGGAGCCAGGATATTTTTTTGCAAGTTTCTTTCCATCTTTCTCTAAAAGGTTTCCAATTTCTCTCCCTTTCCCTACCTTCTCCCCTGCCTCCCTCCCTCTCTCTCCTTCTCTCTCCCTTTTTCTCTCTTTCCTCCCCCCCTTAAAAATATATGCAAGTTAGGGGTTGAGAAGGTGGATCAGTGGTAGAGTGCATGCATGAGGCCCTGGGTTCAATTCCTCAGCACCATATAGGCAGAAAAAGCTGAAAGTGGCACTGTGGCTCAAGTGGTAGAGTGCTAGCCTTGAGCTGAAGAGCTGAGGGACAGCGCCCAGACCCAGAGTTCAGGTCCCATGAATGACTATATATATATATGTTAGGTGTGATGGCATGGTCACTGGAATTCCAGCAGCACTGTAGGCTAAAGGCAGGAGGATGGCAAGTTCAAGGCCAGCCTGGGCTACACACATTCACACACATATGCAATTTGTTCTCATACACACAAAGTAAAGAGAATGTATCAAGCCAGCCTGAGTTGCTAAGGCAAACACTGAGAAGCATTATTTCATTGCTAAATGCTTGAGAATATATCAAACATAAGAACACACATACAAAAGGAAGCACAATTATGACCACATCTCTAAGAGTCTATATGCAATCATCAAATGCACAATCTCTACTCAAGGTGTCAAAGTATTCTAATATTTGGATGTTTTTGTTGGTGGTGGTTGTAGGGCTTGAACTTTGGGGTCTGGGCGCTGTCCCTCAGCTCTTCAGCTCAAGGAGAGCACTCTACCACTTGAGCTACAGCGCCACTTCCAATTTTCTGTGGTTAATTGGAGTCTCACAGATTTTGCTGCCAGGGCTGGCTTTGAACCGCAATCCTCAGATCACAATGTGAACCACCAGCGCCCGGCCTTTTTGTTCAATTTTTATATGATTCTAATCTTTCATGAAAGTATAAGAAGTGTGCAAAAAGAAAAAGGAGAGGGAGGAAAAAGAGGAGGGAGACGAGAGAGGGAAATACTCCTATATATGTAAGTTCAGCCTTCCAAATGGATATAGAATCAGTAATAGTCAGGAAAAATATTCAGCCTAGGATCAACAACATTCAGGGGGAAAAAAAACTGAACATGCATTTTTCTTTGTATACTTTTCTTTGACATTATTTCCTAAACACAGTATGACACTTACATTGTTTTTAGTATTATAAATAATCCAGAGACAATTTAAAGTATATAGGAGTGGGCTTGAGTGTAGCTGGGTGGTAGAGTATATATGTAGCATGCTGCAGCTCTAGATTCTATCCTCCCCAGCAGTGCCAAAAAAAGTATATGAGAAGATGTGCATAGGTGATATGCAAAACACTATGTTGTGTGTTGGGAAAGCAGGCTGTGCAAAGTCAATTCTGCCTTTCAGATCCCTTCTACTGGATCAACCCTGGAGTGCTGGTTCTCATCGCAGTGCTGCCTGTGCTCCTCCTGCAGACTGCAGTGGGCCTCCTCTTCCTCTACCTGCAGCACAGACTGAGAGGTATGCTACTCTGAAGCTAGGCCCACCAAGAGCCTTCCCTGATCCTGACACAGAGCACTTAACTTTGTGTGGGTACTGCCAGTCTGGGGCTTGAACTCAGGGAGGGCCTGGCACTGTCCCTGGGCTTTCTTTGCTCACCCAGCTCCATTTCTAGCATGTGTGTGTGTTTAGAGAGAAGTCTCAGGGGTCTTCCTATCCAAGTTGGCTTCAAACAGCAATCCTCAGATACCAGCAGCCTCCAGCGTAGCTAGGACTACAGGTGTGAGCCATGGGCTCCCAGCTTTTTTGAGACCTTTGAGTCCAGGACTCAATTACATCTGTTTGTATGTCTGTCTGTTTCCGGTGGTGGGGCTGGTGGGTGTGGTGGGCCTGGGCACTATCCCTTAGCTCTTCAGCCAAGGTGGGCAATCTACCACTTGAGCCACAGTACCATGTCATTTTCTAGTGATTAATTGGAACTAAGAGTCTTACAGACTTTCCTGCCCAGGCTGACTTTAAACCGTGATCCTCAGATCTCAGCTTCCTGAGTAGCTAGGATTACAGGTGTGAGTCACTGGCTCAATTACATCTTACTGATTGCTTTCATGTGGATAGCAGGACTCTAGTTCCCCAGGAGGTTAAGTCTACAGAGAACAGCTGCCTTGTACAGAGAAGGCCACTGAGGCCAGGAATGATTTACTTGAACTGGCAGGCTGTAAGAGGCAGAGCTCAGGCTCCTTTCTGTACCATACTTAGCAGCTCATGCACCTGGGAGAGTGTGAGTCAGGCTGGATCTAAGCTATTAGCAGTCTTAAATAAAGATTCTGAGGGAAAGTGCTGTCACAGTGTTTTTAAGCTGCTTCCTCCATCTTTTCCATTCAACACTGAGCACTCAGGTTCAGCTGTGGACGAAGCTGCTGTGTCCAGAGCTTCCTTTCTGAGCCTCCTCCAACAACTCACTGTTCTCCCCAAAGCCAACTCACTAAGTGTCCAACCTGACATTCAATTCACTAAGAAAATAAAGCACCAAGGAGGGTTTGGGGCTGGATCAACAATGACTTTTTTTTTTTTTTTTTTTTTTTTTGGTGGCACTGGGAATGGAACCCAGGGCCTTGGGCAGGCTAAACAGGGTTCTACATTGATACACACCAGCCCAACAGTGGAAACTTTTCCTCTTGCCTTCACTTATCCCAGATGCCTGGTTAACCACATGAATAAAAAGTCTTCATCATGGCTGTGCAGAAAAATGATTGGATTCCATCCTAGACACTGAACCATGAGCAAAACTCTCAGGTTCTCCAAGAGCAGTCAGTTGCCTAGTGTGTCAAGTTGAGATGACGTTCTCCCTCCTAAATTGCAGGGAGAATTAAAGAGGATAACATGGAAAGCGCTCAGGGAAGGGCCAGCCACAAAGTAGAGGCCCACTAATAGTCTAGTCCCTTCCTTGCCATTCAGATTGGGAATAGCTTTAGATTTACAGTGACAGCCCAGGAGGGTGGAGCAGCCAACTTAAACAGAACTAGGAGGAGAAACAGTAAGGGAGATAATAAAACCTGACAGTTTGAAGCACTGCTGATTACTAAGGCTGGGTGTGAAAGATGGCTCTTGCATTATTACTTGATCCAGGTAATAGCCAGGGAAGAGACAATTCCTCCTGGTTTCAAACTTAAGTGTTCTTCCCCTTCACCTAAGGATGCCCCCAGGCTCAGAGAAGTAGCCCCCTACTCCCCAGGGTGCTGAGTGTAGAAGGGCATCCATATCACATCAGAGAATGAACTAATTGGACAACTGACTTTTTCTATTTTAGGAAAACTTCGAGCAGAAATAGGTGAGTGCCCCTCCCCCACCCCCAGGGCCCCATTTGATCTTTTGGCATATGTCATTTTTCTGTCTCTTCTAATACCATGCTTCCTTCAGTTGGAAAATTCACTTTTTAGAACCAACCAGCAATAGAAGGTCCATTGAGATGTCCTGTATCCATGTGAAGAAATGTCACTGTTAGGAAAGATCAAGCAGACAAAAGGGAAGAAGCCAGAGCTCTCAACAGATCAGATCAGATTTTAGCCTTTCATCCACTTGCTCTTTCCTAACAGACACAGTGATCAACCCCTTACACAACTAATGCATGCGGCAAAACAAACAAAAACTAACCAGTCAAGAATTGTCAACAATCTACTATGCTTTCCTTGTCTTCAGTCTCGGGTGAAATCAAATCCTATAGCTCAGTCTATCCTGTCAGGACAAGAATTAGTCCAATTTAAAACTAACAAAGAGGGCTGGGATGTAGCTCAGTGGCAAAGCGCTTGCCTAGCAAGTGCAATGCCTGGGTTCGATCGCCAGTACCAAAAAAGAAAAGACAAAAAAAAAACTAACAAAGACCCAAGAGATAGGACTCCAGTAAATTCATTTCCCATTGTTCCTCTTTCAGAGAATCTTCATCGGACTTTTGGTAAGTGCAAGTATTTCACCTGGGCTCCAGTCATCTGGGGAAACAAAGTTCCCTGGCTCCTGGTAGGTGCTTTCCTTTTTTCTTTGAGTAAGCCATCATTTGCATGTAAGATCGGTAAAATAACAGTTAAATATTTCTATATTACTTTGTGTGATTCCTGGGATTTGAACTTGGGACCTGGGCACTGTCCTTGGGCATTTTTGCCCAAGGCTGGTGCTCTACCATTTAAGCCACAGCTCCACTTCCAGCTTTTTGGTGGTAGTTGGAAATAGGTCTCAGATTTTTCTGCCCAGGCTGGCTTCAAACCACAATCAACCAGATGTAAGCCTCTTGAGTAGCTAGGATTACAGACATGAGCCACTGGTGCCAGTTTTTTTGTTTGTTTGTTTTTAATAAAATCCATGACTCATGCCACACACACACACACACACACACACTCACACACACACACATAAAACACTAAGCCTACATAAGGTTGGTGAAAATAAAGATGTGCTGCTTTTTTCAAGTCCATCCCTAGCTGGCCTGGGACTTCAGGTTAAGAAATCTAGTAGGGAGAAGGGTGAGTGGAGCCAAGGGAAACACATTAACCGCTGTTTGTTCTGGTGAATAATTCAGATCCCCACTTCCTGAGAGTTCCTTGCTGGAAGATAACACTCTTTGTAATCGTGCCAGTTCTTGGACCCCTGGTTGCCTTGATCATCTGCTACAACTGGCTACACCGAAGACTAGCAGGTACAGTGATGGGACAGCAAACAGGGACCACTCAGTAGTGGGGAACCAAGCCAAGCCAGAGTGGGAAACCATGGAACTGGGCTTAAGATTCCAGAGTTAAGATTTCCTTCATCCTGTCCCCATGATCATTTCCTGTCCTTCAGGGAAACCCGAAGGAGAGGGTGGGGTCAGTCGGAGTGAACACGGGGAGGCTGGGAGGGAGGCAGTCATCTTCCATTGGTTATCTCCCTATCTACTTGTTTCCTTTTGTTTTTTTTTTTTGCAGGACAGTTTCTTGAAGAGCTAAGTAAGTTCATTTCTCATTTTTATCAGCCAAGAACAAAATGTCGGGAAAGGAAGACTAAGCAGAGGGTTGAGAGTGGAGGGAGGACTCTTCTATTAAGGGATAATGGGAGGAGGCCACTGTTGGACAAATTTATAGGTGACTGAGAGGGATGCCAGGCCACTCCCACCTGCTGCCTGACTGCACTCCTTAGCAGGACTCTCACCAGCCTCCTTCCCATTCTCTGCATAAGATGAGATGACCCCAGAGAGCTCAGGTTCAGTGGTTTCATAGTAAACTACTGACAAGCTATCTTTTCCTTCTTCTAGGAAACCCCTTCTGAGTGCTGACACATTTTTGGCTGAGGTGCAAGAGTCTGGTCGGTCCAGAGTCTGGTCCCTGGGAACATGTCATCCATTCACTGGACTCTGCTGTGGGCACATTCCAATCTGCACATCCATGAACATTCTGAATTCCAAATAGAATTGATGTCCCTTCTTCTGTCTTCCACTTTATTTCTTCCTCTCCTAGTTTTTGTTTGTCACATCTTTCCACTCCTCTCTTCTACCAGGAAGCGCTTTATGGTGGGTCACCTTTTTCCATCAGAGGACACCTATGCAAGAACAAAAAGCAACAGACGGGAGGCTCTGTGCCATGATCTGGAGTCCCAGAACCTCCTTACTACAAATGACAGTCCATCAAGTTTGCAAATGGTGGCTCTTTCTTCCAAGATTCCAGCTGTGATTGGGGTAGAGAGCAAAGGAGCAGTCAAGTTATCTGAGATGTTGAGTGAGCTGCAGATGAGAATGTGTGAAGCCTTAACTAAAACCTGGGGATAGCTTCCCAGATGGATTCCACAGAATACTGTCCAGACCCTACCTTGTCTCAGCAGCCTGAGGAGGAACTTTGGCAGCAAGGGATGAGAAGTGGGCCATACATGTCTCTGTTCTATTTCCATATCTGTCTCTCTTATCCCTTTCCTCCCACCTGCACCTCTACCATAGAATCTACTGTTTTATTCAACTATTACTACTTAGTGGTTTATCAGACACAAAGAAACAAGCTAGGTGCTAATTATTAATAATACAAGTTTCTATGTGCACATTTCTTTCCCCTTCTCTGTGTTGTATTTCCTTCATTATTTTTCTATCCTCTGTTCCTCAACCTACGCCTCCAGACCCCAGAGGCAAATCCTCAGGCAAACCAAATGTAGACTTAAGTGAGAAAGGCCTTTTATTGTTTTATTTTTGTTGGTTGTAGGGCTTGAACTCAGGGCCTCAGCACTGTCCCTGAGCTCTTTTGCTCAAGGATAGCGCTCTGCCACTTTGAGCCAGCTCCACTTCTGGTTACTGAGTGCTTAATTGGAGATAAGAGTCTCACGGGAAATTTTCTGCCCGGGCTGGCTTCGAACCGTGATCCTCAGATCTCAGCCTCCTGAGTAGCTAGGATTACAGGCGTGAGCCACCTGCACCCAGCTGGCCTTTTATTTATGTATCAAGACCTTCACTTATCTTTTGCTTTCCTTCCTTTTCCCACTTTTTTTTTTCTCCGTGGCTTCCCCTCCTCTGGGGCCATAGATCCTAGAAGATCCATTCCCTGCTTGCTTTTAGTCTTTCCTGACCATGGGGGATTGGAAAGGAAGCCTAGCCAGTAACCCAGGACCACCCAGCATTTTGGAGGGCTACCCAGGTATTGTGGCCTAGGTTCTAGGTCCTTGAGTTTAGAACTGTTCCAGTGATCCAGAAGGTCCTCCTTCACCTCAAAGCAGAGGTCACAGACAGGACAGCAGTAGGTTTTCTGCTCTGGAAAGTGGACCTTCTGATGGTTGGCGAGATCGGCTTCCATGTTAAAAGTCATGGGACAATGAGGGCAAGAGAAGACCTTGCCTCCTGAGCGCTTCGCTGGAGGAGAGTTGGATCTGCTAGCTAGGGAGAAGGCTCTACCACTGGATGCCCGGGTTCTGGTGCCAGGAGTCTGGTTCACGTCCACAAGCCCCCGGATGCGCCTTCGGCTCCTAACTGTAGGCGCCTGGAATCCAGCTGTGGAAACTGGAGTCTTTACAACAGGCTTCTGGTTTCCAGCCACTGGCTCCTTGTTTCGATGTATCTTTTGATGGCGTTTGACCTCTGACCGGTCTCGGAAGCGCTTCCCACACACAGGACACGAATGGGGCCGGTAACCCATATGAACACGGCGGTGCCGGCTCAGACCAGAAGCATCACGGTAGGTCTTGTCACAGAGAGAGCAACTGAAGGGCCTGTCTGCATGATGCAGGCGTCTATGGTAGCTGAGGGCCTGGGGGTTCCCCAACAACTTTCGACACTGGTTACAGCTGTTAACCCGCTTGTGGCTGTGAGTACACTGATGGCTATAGAATTGGGAGCGCTTGCTGAAACAGCTGCCACAGCTGTGACACAAAAAAGGTGGTCCAGCTTTGGAGGATTTGCCCACTCGGGTCTTCTTCTCTTTAATCCGATCTAGGGCAGAGATTGGGATATGGCCTTCTTTCTTGGAAGCAAGGGATATTTTCTTATCATTAGTTCCCTCATTGCTCAGATCCTGACCTGGTTCTTGATGCTCCTCTTCCTCTTCTTCCTCTTCCTCCTCCTCTCCTTCTTTCTCCTTTCCCTCCTTGAATCCTGTGGTGAAAAGAAGAAATTAACACAGGATTCACTATGACAACACAAGCTTTCTTTTAGTGCAAGCTGCTGGCCCTTTCTGCCACCCCTTTCCTATCCAACATATTCACCCTACCCTAGTACTTATAGACCAGAATTATAAGCAAATAAAGTTTTAACCACTATCTTCCAATAATATCAGATATCTAAACCATATTCTTTGAAATCCATCTTCTCGTTTTTTAGTATTGCTCACTCCCACAAACATTCCACAATATACAATAATCCTCCCACCTATGAGTTCACCTCTCATTGTTTGAGTTAAGCAGTCAACTACAGTCCAAAAATATTAAATGACAAAAAATTTATTTTTTTCCAGGTTCTGAGTCTTGAACTCAGAGCCTGTGCACTGTCCCTGAGCTTCTTTGTGCTCAAGGCTAGCAGTCTACCACTTGAGCCACAGCATCACTTCTGGCTTTTGTGAGTAGTTTATTGGAGATAAGAGTCTCAGGGGGACTTTTTTTGCCCAGGCTGGCTTCAAACCACAATCCTCAGATCTCAGCATCCTGAGTAGCTAGGATTACAGGCATAAGCTACTGGCACCCGCTTAAAAAAAATTCTTTGAGAAATACATTTATTTAACTTCTTTTGTACAGATAATAACCATCCTATTTTATTAGGGTTTAATCTCTTACTATGCCACATGAATAAATCAAGCTTTATCATAGTTCTATACATGTATGAAAAAGTATAGTATTATCAGAGTTCAAAGCTATCAGTGCTGGTAGTTTTGGGTGTCCCTGCTAACCTGTCTTGGCATCACTCTAACCCATTTACTCCTGTCCCAGAAACATGTCTCTCCTTTTCCAACCTATCATCTCACTGCTTCACTTTTCTCTTGAAAGAATTTTTTTAAACTTAATTTTACTATCAATATGATGTACAGAGGGGTTACAGTTACAGTAAGGTAGTGAGTACATTTCTTCTCAAATGTCAAACATTGACTATAAATAGAAAGGGAAGAATGGCAGGCACCAGTTGCTCATGCTGCAAGCCTATCAACAAATGGCTGAGATCTGTGGATCAGTTTGTTCTCCCCTCTTGAAAGAATTTTTTTTTGGGGGGGGGTCGGGTAGTGGGGCCTGAACTTTGGGCCTGGGCACTATCCCTCAGCTCTTCAGCTCAAGGCTAGCACTTTACCACAGCACCACTTCCGGTTTTTTACTTTGTGCTTATGTGGTGCTGAGGAATCGAACCCAGGGCCTCATGCATGCAAGGCAAGCGCTCTACCACTTTCCCAGCCCTTGAAAGAACTTTTTGTTTTGTTTTGTTTTTGGGTCCGGTTGTGGGGCCTGAACTCTGGGCCTGGGCGCTGTCCCTCAGCTCTTCAGCTCAAGACTAGCACTCTACCACTTGAGCCACAGCGCCACTTCTGGCTTTTTTTTTCTTTTTGCTTATATGGTGCTGAGGAATCAAACCCAGGGCCTCAGGCTTGCAAGGCAAGCGTTCTACCACTGAGCCATCTTCCCAGCCCTTGAAAGAACTTTTTAATCAAAAGAATATCGCTAATGTAACAACCCATATAGAATCTCTCAGTTACAACAAACTAAATGACGTTCACTTATTGTGAAAGATTTAGATATTCATCATGAAGTTAAGGGACTTGAGCCTTTGATTTCATGGTCTTTTCCAAGTCTGACTAGACTGGAAAGGTATGTGCTAGGAAAGAATATACTGGGCCTTGATCCTCTCAGTTTGTTCTCCATCCTTTCAGGAATTGTCCTGGACCTTTTATCATCCATTCCTTTGCAATTCTTACCTGAAGGGAGACTCATGTTGTTTAAGAGACAGAGATCTTCTCTCACCTGCCTCTCCTGCTCAAACTCGGCAATCACAGCTGATTAAGGAAGAAAAATATCCTGACTGATGAGAAGGAATGAGTTGTATTGGTTCCAGACATGGCCCTTTCACATCTGATATCTCCTGTGTACCCATTTTAAGAATCTTAATCTAGATCACTTACATGCAGGGAAATGACTTTCAAAAGGCTAGCTCCTAGCAAAGTGCCTGGTACACAAGAGTGACTTAGTTGTATGAATACACAAATTTGTATATTTTAAGGTTTTCATTGTTATAAATACTATCTTTGCTTTCACGTCAGCTTTCTTCCTTTCTTTTCTTTTTAGTCCTGGAATTGAACTCAGGGCCTGGGGGCTGTCCCTGAATTATTTTGCTCAAGGCTAGTGTTCTACCACTTGAGCCACACTTCCACTTTCAGCTCTTTGAGTAGTTAATTGGAGATAAGAATCTCACAGACTTTTTCCTGCCTTATCTAGCTTTGAACTGCCATCCTCAGATCTGTCTCCTGAGTACTAGGATTATAGGTATGTGCCACCAGAGCTTGGTTTCATTCTAGGTTTAGTTTCTTTTCCTTTACTATCTAAGTTTAGCAGCCACATCTCTAGGGTAAGAGAGGCTAACAGTAAGCTTCTCTACCTGCCCAGGAAAACTAGATTTTTCTGTAGCCCTAGCTCAATGGGGTTGCCTCTTACCCACAGACTCCAGGTTCTTCAAGATTTCAGTCATAACATCCACGTAAAGGGTCCTCTGACCTGTATCCAAACATTCCCACTCTTCCTGGGTGAAATTCACAGCCACATCCTCCAAGGACACTTGCATTTGGAAGAGCAGGACAGACTAGGAGAGTTTGTAAACGTAGTTTCAAGGTTCAGAAAATTGAAACCTAAGAGAAATATAAAACCATGGAATGAAGAGAGAAACATGGAGACAGGCACAAAATCAGTAATTGTGACTTATAGAAAGGAAAGGAAGAATGAAGACAAAAGAAAGAAAATGTGGCAGAAAAAAGTGAAACATTGACTATAAATAGAAAGGAAAGAATAGCCGGGCACCAGTAGCTCATGCCAGTATAGCCTATCAACAAGTGGATGAGATCTGTGGATCACAGTTTGAAGCCAGCTTGGGCAGGAAAGTCTGTGAGATGCTTTTTTTTGGAGGGGCTGGGGGGGGGGTCAGTTGTAAGGCTTGAACCAAGGGCCTGAGTGCTGTCCTGGAGCCTCTTTGTTTTTTTGTTTTTTTTTTTTTTTTTTTTTTTGGTCCGGTTGTGGGGCCTGAACTCTGGGCCTGAGCACTGTCCCTCAGCTCTTCAGCTCAAGGCTAGTGCTCTACCACTTGAGCCACAGCGCCACTTCCGGCTTTTTTCTTTTTTCTTATGTGGTGCTGAGGAATCGAACCCAGGGCCTCAGGCATGCAAGGCAAGCGCTCTACCACTGAGCCAACTTCCCAGCCCCCTGGAGCCTCTTTGTGATCAAAGCTAGTACTCTACCACTTGAGCCACAGTGCTACTCCCAGTTTTTAAGTGGTTAATTGAAGGTAAGAGTCTCACATTGACTTTTTTTGCCCAGGTTGGCTACGAACTGTGATCCTTGGATCTTAGCCTCCTGAGTAGCTAGAATTACAGGCATGAGCCACCAGCGCCCGTCTCTGTGACTCTTAGCTCCATTAAACTAAAAAGAAAAAGGAAAAAAGCTGGAAGAGGAACTGTGGCTCAAGTGGTAGAGTGCTAGCCTTGAGCAAAAAAGCTCAGGGCTAGTGTCAGGGCCAATGTTCAAGTCCCAAGACCAGCACAGAAAAAAGCGGGGGAGGGAAATATGGTTGCTACTCTAACAAAATTTTCAGAAAACAGTCAATGAAAATAGTAGGGAAGAAAGTCTTAGTGTTCCTTTTTCTGTTGCTAGGCTTGAAACATTCTGAGACCCTAGGGAGTCAGGGAACAGTCAGGGAACAGATGAGAGTTTCAGGAGTCTAGGACCCAGTGCTCCTCTTTCTTATTCTCCTTTCCTTGATCTACATCTTCCACCAGCAGTCTTTCTTCTTGGCTTCCAGCAGGGCTGCTGACGCCCTGCCAAACCAAGGAACAGCACCTTTTTTCCTATCATGTCTCTGGCTTTATTCACTTCTGGTTTGGCTCCCAGGAATGTCTACTTAATGATAAGCAGGCAGATGGAGAGGTTCTGCTAGGACCTGGGGATTAATATAGGTTCCTGTGACAAGTATGTCTGCTTCAAGGGAAATTCTTCCTTGTTTGTTTTACTGTCCAAATTTGCTTTCACAAGTAAGAATATCTTTAGTTCCCTCAAAGTCTGAACTGTAAAGCTCAGGAACCTGGTTCTCCTGGGCTAAGCTACCACTGTCCAGTAATGCCAGGCTGGGGCTAGGTGTCTGCCTGTCCCAGCCTGCGTCTAGCTACTGGCTGGTGGCCCACCTCTAGGAAACTGAGGTCAGGGAGAGACAACATATCAGCAAGGAGAAAGTTACCTTGTAAATCAGTTACCCTGAGTAACAACTTTTGAGGCCATTTAAAGTCAAGGATACTCTGGATCTACAGGAGAAGTATTGATCACACCTTAGATCCAGGACCATTGAAAAGCAGTTAGGGAATCTGGCCTGCATCTCCACAAGGCACCTTGAGCAAATCTCATCCTCGATATGCTTTCATGGAAAATGTTAAGAATAAACACATTCTCTAAGATTCCTCTCAGGATGAATACACACAGTACTTGCACAGATCAAGCCCAGGGCCTGACTCTAGTATATACCTGTGACCTGGATACTCTGTGTGTGTGTGTGTGTGTGTGTGTGTGTGTGTGTGTGTGTGTGTGTGTGTGTGTGTGTGTGTGTGTGTGTGTGTGTGTGTGTGTGTGTGTGTGTGTGTGTGTCTCTAGTATATACCTGTGACCTGGATACTGTGTGTGTGTGTGTGTGTGTGTGTGTGTGTGTCTGTGTACACATGTGCACACCAATCTTGGAAATTGAATTTAGGACCTGGGTGCTGTCCCTGAGCTTTTTTTTTTTTTCTTCTTCAAGATTAGCTAGTGCTCTATTACTTAAGCCACAGTTCTACTTTCAGCTTTTAGTAGTTAATTGGAGATAAAGAGTCTCACAGACTTTCTTGCCTGGCTTCAAAGTGTGATCTTTGGATCTCAGCTTCCTGAGTAGCTAGGAATACAGATGTGAGCTACCAGTAACTGGATTTTTTAATACTCAGTACTCTTAAATTTACAATGGGACAACATCCTCATGAGCTCACCTTAAAACATCATAAAGGAAGAAGTCCATCACAATGCATCTGATTAAGAATATGATAGCTTTCCCCTCCTAATCCCATGGTTGACTTAGGAGCTGCAGCTGGTAGCCTTGATCACAGCAGGCAAATATCAAGAATATTCTATTTACTACACATTGCTAAACTGGGAGCAAAATCAAAATTCAAAGTATTTCAACTGAATGCATAAGGTTTTCTACCACTGTAAAGTTTGAAGTATCATAAATTGAACCATCATAAATCAGGGATCTTCTGCACATCTAGTCCTTGTAAAGAATACAATCCAACAGAATTCAACTTATTCAAAACTCCTAGTGATTCAGATTCACTGTAATTTCCTGTTCACCTTGAAAAAAGTTTCTGCTCCCACACAAACATGGCTGAAGCCTGCCTCCTCTTCCTGCTGATAGCCAATTCCAGGTGCAAAGAAAAACATAAAAACTTGCCCACTTCTTCGAGAAGAGTAACGGTACTCAAAATATCAGCAAGGAAAAAGGCATCTGATGAACAGTAAATTGGATTCCCAATTCATTTTGCTTCCCTAAGACAGCAAATTGGTTTTCTCTTCTCCATCCCTCCCTATTTACGACCATGAAAGAATAGATCTAGGATTATTCTCCCACTTTCCAGCTTCAATTAGTGTCCTTAAGATCCTGGTCTTCCGCTTCTACAGCAGAGGAGACCCGCGATAGCCACTGCATCCTGCGTGGCTCTCACTGAGAATGAGTGTCAGGAAAGGATCCTTGGTGCTGATTCTAACTTCTGTGGGAGCTCTGACAGCGGCAGCCATCTCCGACTCTCCATTACCTTTGATGATATTTGCTTGGCATAAATGACCCCAGGGCTGAACAGGGCTCTGAAGTGGAAGTCTGGATATTAACAGTGGGCTTTTATCTGCCTGGGCCTGGCCCCCACCCTCTCACAATGCAAACCTGCCGAGGGAATGTGTCGCCATCTTTCAATCCTCTTAGTCCCGCTCCCTTTCTTCTCCTGGTTTCTTTCCCACAAAAAAAAATCGGAGGACAGAAATTCCAACATACATACACAAGCCTTTGAGAGCTTTGTCCATGCAGCCACCTGAGTTCTTCGCCCCTCGGATACGCAAAATGGCTCTCCTAGACTCGTCCTCCCGAGCAGCCAGGGAGGCTGTGCGCGTGAGCTCTCCGCTCGAACCTCAGTCCCCGCCTGGCCCGCAGATCGCGGCTTCCTCCGGGCAGGCGCAAAGGGCTATTTGGGTCGCCAGGGCCCGCACAGCAGGCGCGCGTTAACGCTCCCCGCGCCCGCCAACGTACTCCAAAACACTCCCATTCAGCTGGGCGCCGGTGGCTCATGCCTAGCTATCCCCGTCGGGATTCGAAGCCGACCCGGGAAGAAAAGTCCCAGACGCTCTTCCCTCCTATTAACCATCGGCAAAAGGCCGGAAGTGGGGGTGCGGCCCCAGTGGTAGCGCGCCAGCCCCTTAGAGAAAAAGGCGAGCCAAAGCCTCACTGCCGGCACACACACAACATAATCATAATCGCCCGGTGCCCATCTGTCCCGAGACTTCCTTTCTGGGACCCCGACTCCCGACACGTGCTCGGAGCCCTTTCTTCCCGGGCCGAACTCAGGCTTCCTCCAGGGAGCCTCAGGGTTGGAGGCTGCCCGGGGGTAAGGCGCAGTCTCCCCTCCACGGCCGAGCGGTGCCAGGGGTACCAACCCCGCACCAGCCATTAGAGGGTCGGCGCGACTCCTGCCGGGGTTACTCACCCTCTGGGCGCCGAGTACGCAGACTCCCGGGGCTCGGCCTGGGGACCGCAGCTTCCGCCCAGCTCAACCCGGAGCGCGCGAACCGCCCCAGCTCCGCCTGCTTCCGCTCCCTTCCACCCTCCCACCCACCCCGCCAACTGACCCACTTCGGGCGGTGGTCCCCACTAGGACCGGAGTGGGCACCCTAAGAAGCCGAACGCTTAGAGGGCACTGCCACGCCCCTCCGTCTCTCCACCCCTGCCAGTTGATGTAACATTGGTCCTCCCCTTGCGCTAAGATGCCCCCATATTCCCAGACCTAATTTACTTTTGTAAAAAGTGACACTCGCTTAGAAAACAGTCACTAAAGCTTTTGGGACTCAGCTGGTGAGCCCGAAAGAGAACTTTACAGAGGGGTTAAGAGGCACATATCATCTTAGAAAAGTCAAGGGGGAGAAAACAGAGATAGAAGAGGCAGGGAAACAGCGAGTACCTCACCAGCGTCAAGTTTCGCCAAGTTATAGAATCCAACTCAACCCTCGCAGTGATTTTCCTCCCTCTTGATAAGCTCAACTAAAATCACAACACTTAAATTTTCTTTTCACTTAACTAGCACTTAATATGGTTGACTTTGCAAACCAAAACACTTTTGTAAACTGGGCATCAATGGCTCGCACCTGTAATCCTGCTCAGGAGGCTGAGATCTGGGGATGGAGGTTCAAAGCCAGCCAGTTCAGGAAAGACGATGAGACCATTATCTCAAATAACCACCAAACAAGCCAGAAGTGGATCTCTGACACAAATGGTAGAGCACCAACCTTGAGCAAAGTTTTGCTCAGGGACAATTTCCAGGCCCTGAGTTCAAGTTCAGGATTTTTTTCAAGTGAGGAAACAGGTCTCAAGCTGTTGAGCGTTGGCCAGACATCAGATCTCACAGCACCAGAACTTGAAACCAAAGCCTCTACAGTAAATAAACTTGGTGGGAAAGGTGGTAGGAGGCACAGACATTGGTTGAAAAGTGATGTGATTTCCATTATCTTCATACCCCCATGAAACATGGTTATAGATGAGGGCATTCGTTCCATTATATATGAAGAAACTAAACCAGTCTTTCAGTATAGATGGGATTTGACTTTATTTTTTTTTTCAGTTGTAAAACTTGAACTTAGGGCCTGGGGCACTAGTCCCTGAGCTTTTGTGCTCAAAACTAGCACTCTACCACCTTGAGCCACAGCCCACTTCTAGTTTTCTGGTGGTTTGCTGGAGATGAGCATCTCAAGGACTTTCCTGCCCGAGCTGGCTTCAAACTTTGATCATTAGATTTCAGCCTTCTTAGTGCTAGGATTACATACAAGTGTGAGCCACCAGCACCCAGCTTACCTGCCTGACCTTGCCTCACCCAAATCTTACCTTGGTTCTAAATCACTTTATTCACAAAACCAGACAGCTAGGCTCTACGCCGTACTTTACTGATAACACTGCCTATCCTAGCCTGGCACTCTTTTATTTGGGTGAGGTGGGGATACCAACAGAGTATACGGGTCCTGTGTATCAGGGTCCCCTGTCAACCTCCTATTCTCACCATTTGTTAGTTGTTTTCCTTAATGATCACCACCCTGACTGGAGCAAGATAAAATCTCAATTATGAGCTGAGCACCAGTGACTCACACTTATAAATCCCTAGCTACTCAGAAGGATCTAATTGAAAGCCAGCCCTAGAAAGAAAATCTGTGAGACTCATTAGATCCAATTAACCACTAAAAAGCCAGAAGTAGAGTTGTGTATGCAGTGGTAGAGTAATAGCCTTAAGCAAAAAAAGGACAGTAACCAGGCCCTAAGTTCAAGCCCCAGTACACACACACACACACACACACACACAGAGAGAGAGAGAGAGAGAGAGAGAGAGAGAGAGAGAGAGAGAGAGAGAGAGAGAGAGAGAGAGAGAGAGAGAGAGAGAGAGAGAGAGAGAGAGAGAGAGAAATTAATACTGAAGATAAATCAACAAAGTCTCAGACCCCATGGGAAAACTAGAGGAAGACACAGTAAGCTTCTACATCAGTGTTGGATGCAGACTCAATATGGACATTCTGCACAAAAGCCTGGAGCCACCCAACCAATTCTCTGTGGAGACTGGGCTAGGATTTGGTGAGATGTGTGTTGACTAACCCCTATGCCACCTCAGACAACTCTCAGTGCTCAGTGCTGTACTCACACTTGTCCCCAACTGGTGTGAGTCAGGTTGAGGGTATTACAGTTCTTTATTGTGGGAAAACCTGCTCTGGGATAACAAGAAGCAAGTTGCCTGAGTCACTGATCTTGATGATTTGTACTATGTATATCTCTTTCAGAGAATTGCCTCTTTTCACTCTTTTCTCTTTTTTGGGGGGGGGGGGTAGAAGGGGTCCTGTTGTGGGGCCTGAACTCTGGGCCTGGGCGCTGTCCCTCAGCTCTTCAGCTCAAGGCGAGCACTCTACCACTTGAGCCACAGCTTCCGTTTTTTTTTCTTTTTGCTTATGTGGTGCTGAGGAATCGAACCCAGGGCCTCATGCATGCAAGGCAAGCGCTCTACCACTGAGCCACCTTCCCAGCCCACTCTGTTTTTTTTTTCTTCTTTTTTTGTCAGTCATGGGGCTTGAACTCTGGGCCTGAGCACTGTCCCTCAGCTCTTCAGCTCAAGGCGAGCGCTCTACCACTTGAGCTACAGCGCCACTTCCAACTCTTTGCTTTTTCATACTATTGGTTTTTTTGTTTGTTTTCCTGCTGATATTGATGCAGGTATGTGTATGTGTGCGCATGTTGTACAGGTTAGAGCTGATTTGTCTAATAGTCCTCCGAGTTCTTCAACACACAGCCTTGCAGCAGGCAACACCTACTAGTGCTGCAACTTCACAGCTGATTGCTGCCCCTCTAATATTCTCAGGTTCTTCTAGCAACTTGAAAATGCAAAGAATTTTTTTTTTTTTGTCGGTCATGAGTCTTGAACTCATGGGGTCTGTCCCTCAGCTCTTCAGCTCAAGGCTAGTGCTCTACCACTTGAGCTACAGCGCCACTTCTATCTCTTTCTACCTTGAGGCAGAGTCCACCATCTCTCAATGGAGAGGAAAATTATGCCATGTGGATTTGGTAAACAAGACTGCAAACCTAACAGGACTTTGGGTACATGGTCTAAGCCAGTTGCTGGAAGCCAGGCATGACCTTGCAAAGGCAAAGTTTGAGGTGAAAGGGAATTTCACCGGTCCTCAACCCTGTGGCCACAGGAGGGCACTGCTGCTCTGCCCTCTTGGATTGGCCCTGCATCCAGGGAGGGGACTGAGCTGCTTTGTGTGATCTGAACTGGGCAGAGATGACCAACATGGAGACTAGGAACCCATGCAGAGATGGAGATGCTTCTGAGTACCCAGGACTGCACAAAAAGCAGAAGACAGGAGAGGTCCCAAGAGTACTTCTCAGTTTGAAGATTCCATCTATTCTCTCAACAACCCCTTTCTCCAGCCTGTTGATAACTCTGGAAAACTGAAAAAAAAAATTATTTCCACCCATTTCTTTTCTGAAGATTCTATCTGTGGTGTGTGTAGCTGGGGATTGAATCCACAGCACTATACACGCTAAGCAAGTGCAAGTGCTCTACTACTGAACTACATCTCCAATAGCTAAGGGCTATTTTTTTTTTTTTTAATTTACAAGTTACCTTTTTAGAAGGGCAAGAGTGGCTCACACCTGTAATTCTAGCTTCTCAAGAGGCTGAGATCTGAGGATCAAGGTTCAAAGCCAGCCCAGGGAGGAAAGTCCATGAGAACTCATCTCCAATTAACCACCAGAAAACCGGAAGGGGCACTGTGGCTCAAGTGGTAGCGTGCTCATGAAGAGCTCAGGGACAGCACCTAGGCTCAGAGTTCAAGCCCCATGACTGGCAAAAAAGAAGATACAAGTCCCACAATTGGCAATAAATAATAAATAAAAATAACTTTTTTGCCAGTCCTGGGGCTTGAACTCTGGGGCCTAGGTACTGTCCCTGAGCTCATTTTGCTCAAGGCTTTGCTCAAGGCACTCTACCAATTGAGCCATCACACTACTTCCAGCTTTTTCTGTAATTAACCTGAGATCAGAGTCTTACTGACTTTCTTGGCTGAGCTGGCTTTAAACCCCAATCCTCAGATCTCAGCCTCCTGAGTAACCAGGAATATAGGCATGAGCCACTGGCACCCAGTGCAAAAATGTATTTTTGTATATCAGACTCTATTATCATCTTATTTTATTATATACTTATCACAGCTCATATAACAATGCCATACAATTTCCCTTCTCATTAAGAAAGTTCTACACTCTTAATCCGAAATGCAATTATTTTGTTTATTCTCAGCATGGTCAGATGATCTATTCTCAAGTGGCCCATAGGAAGTAACAGGAGGTTATGAATTTTCTGACTCTTCTCAGAACTCCCTCAGACACATGTGACCTTCCACTCAAGTCCTGAAGGGGAGAAGGCACCCTGAGTTATTGAGTCCTGGATTTCTACCCTGAGGTCACCCTGACTTGGCAATGGGATGGAGAGGACCAGGCGCCAAGGCATGAAGTTTGTGGAGACCAGGCCTACAGGGAGCAGCTGTGGTACCACCTTCCTGGGAAAAGCAGATATACATGCCATGTTCAACATGAGGGGCTGCCTGAGCCCCTCAGCCTGAGATAGGGAAAGTTAGGGGTTTGGGCACAAAGCTTGTGTGTGGTCAGGAAATAGAGGCATCATCTAGAGATCCTTAGCAGGGTCAGGGTCCCTCACCTTTCCTTCCCTTCCCAGGAATTACTGCTGCTCTTGTTCTCCTTGGAACTGTAGTCACCAGAACTGTAGCTATCACTATTATGAGGAGGGAGAAGAGCACAGTAGAGAAGTAGTAGTATTTGAGTTTTCTTCGCCCACTGGGATATTCTAAGTCCCAGATAAAATGTGCCCATCTCCTGTTTTGTTACTATGAGGCACCATTCACATGTGCATGCTTACTCATAAATTCTGAGATATTATTCTCACTTTACAAATGAGAAAAATGAACATCAAAAAAGGTAAGCAAGCTGGGTGCTGATGACTTATGCCTGTGATCCTATCTATTCAGAGGCTGAGATCTGATGATTATGGTTCAAAGTCAGCCTGGGCGGGAAAGTCCCTGAGACACATCTCCAATTAACCACCTCAAACTAGAAGTGGAGCTGTGGTAGAATGCTAGCCTTGAGCAAAAATGCTCAGGGACAGTGCCCAAGCCCTGAGTTCACGCCCCATGATAAATAACAAAACAAACAAACAAAAAAGTTAAGTGGAACAAACACAAAATGTATAAGCAACTGGAACACAAAGCAACCAAAATCTACTGATCAAGTTTTCAAATTCAGAACTATCTTGTACTTCTCATGTGATACAAATGGTAATGTTCACTGAACCCTTAAAAGTGACAAGTGGTAAAATAAATACATAAATTCATTTAAGAGATATGATTTCATCACAAAAACACTGAAACTTAACTAATTTTTTATTTGTCTTATTTGACTTCTCAAAAAGGGTGGCACAGCTAAGAATTTTCTTTCACATGATTTTAAATCTATATTCACTTCCTCTCTATTCTCAGACTTTTCCATAAGAATATTCACTTTAATCAAACTTCTATTGGACGGCTGGTAAAGTGGATATACAATGACTCTTTCAAACTCTTTAATGTCCTTCTTTACTCTCTTGCACTTCTCAGGTGTAGGTAGCTGTTCTTGACTTTTTCTCAAGATTCGGTCCTTGAGTTTTTCCTCTATAATCTCTCTCCCTCGGGTCATTCGCTCCTGATGATCTTTAATTTGTCTCTGTTCTCTCTCATTTACTTGTTTTCTTCTTTGCGATTTTGGGATGCAAGGTTTTTCTGGCACAATTTTGGGTAATGTTGTTTCACTGGGGGGTTGTGGTTGTCTACAAATTTTGTTCTTAAATTCTTTAGCCTGTCCTGTTCCATGTATGTGCCTTTCTATCTGTTTCCTGTCTCTCTTGGGTAACCAGCAGTATTGTTTTGGTTCCTCTATTCTTTCTTTCGTTCCTCTATTCTTCTCTGCTGTCATCATTTCCACCATTCTTTCATTATAGTAAGATTCTGCTCTGGCAAGCCAGTAGTCAAGAGAAACAGCTTGCTCCTTACAAAGTGTTTCATGCTCCTCTTGGCATTTTTGAGTTATCAACTGTCTCGCTGCTGTTGTATGCACACCACCTAGATTCTGTTAAAGTGAGGTTCAGAATTTCATGAGGCAGTAATCTACTTCCTTGAACACATTTAAACAAGAACCTACTCTCCCTATTTTGTTGTTGTTGTTGTTGTTGCTTGTGGGACTTGAGCTCAGGACCTGCACTGTCCCTGAGCACTTCAGCTCAAGGCAAGTGAGCCACAGCACCACTTCTGATTTTCTGCTGGTTAATTGGAGATTAGAGTCTCACAGACATTCCTGCCCCAGCTGGCTTTGAACCCCGATCCTCAGATCTCAGCCTCCTGAGTAGCTAGGATTACAGGCATAAGCCACCAGCATCCAGCTCTACTCTCTCTATTAACACCAAGAAAAGATAAATGCTCTTTGCATTTACTTTTGTGTAATCATTTAAATTTTATTCCTTTTACTCTCAGGCAAACCTGGGAGCTCTGCAAATGTGAATGGCCACAACCAAAAAGGTGTGTGTGTGTATATGTATATAAATATATATACACGTATATTTGGGAATTTTCAAAATAATACGTTGTTAACCATGGAAATAGCTTGGAAACATTAGCAGTATATAAAAGTGAAGGTGGGGCTGGGAAGGTGGCTCAGTGGTAGAGCGCTTGCCTTGCATGC
The DNA here is from genome assembly GCF_024711535.1 of Dipodomys merriami. Taxonomy (NCBI): domain Eukaryota; kingdom Metazoa; phylum Chordata; class Mammalia; order Rodentia; family Heteromyidae; genus Dipodomys; species Dipodomys merriami. Next base: position 12,555,271 of record NW_027202937.1, on the reverse strand, counting down.
ATAAGGCCCTGGGTTCGATTCCCCAGCACCACATAAGCAAAAAGAAAAAAGCCGGAAGTGGCACTGTGGCTCAAGCAGTAGAGCGCTAGCCTTGAGCTGAAGAGCCGAGGGACAGCGCCCAGGCCCAGAGTTCAGGCCCACGACCAGACCAAAAAAAAAAAAAAAAAAAAGCGAAGGTGTCACTTGAGCTCTGAGTAGTCTCATACTATATGATATGAAGATAACTAATTTACCAAGATCTGTTTCTCCAGTGGGGACTGTTGACCTGCAGCAATCCTAGGATCTTTAGACACCTGTGCCCAGGCCAATCTAGAAGATAAAAAAAGCCAACATAAATTAGAATGTGGGATATGCCAGCACATCCACTCATTATTGTCTGAGTCAAAGAACTAAATTGCTTTGGCCAAGAACAAGGGCCACTTCCCCAAGGGAAACCATTTCACTTCCATGCTGATCCTAAGGCTTGAATTCATGGCCTAGACACTATCCCTGAGTTTTTGTGCTCAAGGCTAGTGCTCTACCACTTGAGCTCCACTTCTGGCTTTTTATGGTTAATGTCCCATGGACATTCTTGCCCGGGCTGGCTTCGAACCACGATCCTCAGATCTCAGCCTTCTGAGTGGCTAGGATTACAAGCATGAGCCAAGAGCACCCAGTGAGGAAAGCTCTTTTAGTAAGCAGGGAATCTTCCATATGGATTCAAACCATACTTCTCCTGTGGACTCAGTGTGAACCATTCTGAATCTTGTATTTGTGATTGGTAAGGGAAACAAAAAGGCTCCTTGGTAAGTCCAACTTCTTTTCTGCATGGTTGCTCAGTCTCCAAGACTTTCTTGTCTTCTGAGATAATTTTAGACCTTTGTTTTATCAGTATGTTCTGCAGTTTCTCAAGACGCGCCTTCTGTGCCTCTATCAATACATACAGCATCTCTGTTCCTTAATATTTTGGAAAAATTTGCTCATATTTGCTTGCCCATCCCTCTGTCTGGATGCTTGAGGCTGTCATCCATCCTTAACTCTAAGTCCATTTTGAGACAATTCTCTGTTGAAAACTTGAGTTCTTCCAGGTTTATTTATAGCATAGGCTGACAGTCTAGACTATGAACTTTTTACATGTTTATGAGGTCATATTTAAATCACTAAGAATTCCTGGCAACTCCCTTTGTGACTTATGTGCCACTTACAGTTAAAAGCCAAGGTCTGGAGACTGACAGGGCTACATGTGAATCCTAATTCCATACTTTCTTAGTGTGTCACTCAGGAAACATCACCTCTGCATCCCTTTCCTCATCTATAGAATAAAGAACTAGAACAAGAGAGTGGCACCATGTTTGACATATGGTAGGTTCTCAGCAAATAGGAGCTGTCTGTCTGCTATCTAATATTTAGTCTCATGGACTTCTTAGGCACATTCTTATTTGTATGTGACCGCCCCCCACCTTTTTTTTTTGCCAGTCCTGGAGCTTGAACTCAGGGCCTGGGCACTGTCCCTGAGCTTCTTTGACTCAAAGCTAGCACTCTACCACTTGAGCCACAGTGACACTTCTGGGTTTTTCTATGTATGTGGTATTAAGGAATTGAACCTAGGGTTTCATGCATGCTAGGCAAGCACTCAACCACTGTGCCACCTTCTCAGCCCTTACTTTAATTTCTTTTTTTTTTTTTTTTTTTTTGTCGGTCATGGGGCTTGAACTCTGGGCCTGGGCGCTGTCCCTTAGCTCTTCAGCTCAAGGCAAGCGCTCTACCACTTGAGCTACAGCGCCACTTCTGGTTTTCTAGTGGTTTATTGGAGATAGGAGTCTCATGGTCTTTCCTGCCCGGGCTGGCTTTGAACCGCAATCCTCAGATCTCAGCCTCCTGAGTAGCTAGGATTACAGGCGTGAGCCACCAGCGCCCGGCTTTACTTTAATTTCTTTATGTATAGTATCTGGTATTTAGTATTAGTCTGTGATCCTAACTTCTCACAATTACTTGAGTATCCTTATCACATATTTAAGCATCTTTCTTATAGTCAATAACATTGTGTCTTTTTGTTCAAGCATTTGCCAATCTTCCCTAAAGTTCATAGGATTTTTTTTTTTCTTTTTTACAGGCTTGGCTCAAGTGCTATCATTTTATACTCAACACACTTTGTGTTCCAATTATTCATTTGGGCACTTTGAGTCAGATTTCAACTGTGCACGCCCAGCCTCAGCTCAAAGCCTGGCACAACTGCTTGATATTTATTGAAGAGTAAGCTTCTAATGAGAAAAGGCCATGCCTTATAATGTTTGTGTTCTTTTATTGGATTAGGATAATATTCAATTGATAATATTCAATTCAATATTACTAAATGTTTGTCAAACTATATGTTTGTCAAACTATAAAGGGAAAGTGGTAATGGTATAGGGACATAGGGATGTGGCTTGATTGTAAAGTGCTTGTTTAGCATGCATTAGATCCTATGTTTGCTACCCAGCACTGCCAAAAAGAAGGGTGGGGGGAGCTAATTTCAAATTCTACTCTGAAAAGAGCTAGACAGAGGAATAAAAATAAAAACTTCCTGGAAGTGGCGCTGTGGATCAAGCGGTAGAGCGCTCGCCTTAAGCTGGAGAGAGGACAAGGGCAGCGCCGAAGCCCAGAGTTCAAGCCCCATGACCAAAAAAAATTAAAAACTTTCTGTTATCATTAGCTCAGCAACTGATCTCCCTTTATAAGACAAAAAGATACCTGAGAGTCTTAATCCTTTATCATGTCTCAGGTTTATAGCAGAGAAAAGAAGATGGAAAGAACAAAGCTTGTACCTTTCTGAGTAGAAAACAGTGATGATAAATCCAGAAGTTGCATGTAAAGGAGCTTGGTGCAGCTCTCAAGTTGGGTGGGTGGTTGTAGGAAGGCCAGAAGGAACTAGGAAACTTATCTAGATACTGTCCCTTCAGGACAAATTTCTACTTGTATTTCAAGTTTCGGATGAATGAGAATAGCATTATCCCCATGCTTTGTAAAAGATTAGGAAATGTCAACTGTTGGCCCAATGGATGACAACAATGATTTGGAGTTGGATGAATGGGAAGCATGGTATGAGGGAAGGGGGTGACCAATGATCCGTACTGAAAAAACAAACTGACCCAAATTTTACGAAACCCTAGTCTCACCCATCTGGCAGGCACATAAAGGAGAAAGACAATCTATTTTATTCCTGTTACACCACCTCCACAACCTGAGAATGCCAGTAGTCCCACTTATCCCTTCTTCATTTTGTTCTGTACTCAACATCACCCTCACCCCTCCAGCCCCTTAATAAACTATCTCAAGTACCCAGAACGGACCCCCAAAACACAAGAAAGTGGGTGGCTTCTGCAAGGAGATACTGCTAGGACAGGAGGACCCAAGGCATAACAGCCCTCTAAATGTTTGACTTGTGTTTTTGACCACTGCATAGCCGTAATACAGGGAAGGGAGAGAGGAAAGTCTCAAGAACGGCAAAAGTTATAGACTTCTCACCAACGCAATCAGTACTCGGTACATTAAGTACAGTTTTCGGGGAGATGTCCCCCCCGCGACGAGGTCTCTGTAGAATGAGAAAGAAAAACGAATGAATATCCCAGGATTGGGTGCTCGTTGGTAAAGCCAGCTGCAGCAGCCCACCTGTGCATCCTAGTCCCTTTCTCCCTCCTCGTCACAGCACCGAGAGGAACCCGGCGTTGCGCCCTCCGCCCCGGAGCGGTTCGGTTCCCGCTGGGGAGCAAGTGCGCCACTAATTATGACGTCAAGCCCACCGACGCGGGCTGTGTCGACACTCTAGCACGCCAGGAGCGCTCGCTGCTCCTCCGCCGGCGCCCAGCGGACGCTCTAGCCCACCGAGTCGGTCGTCGCTTCTCCAGCTGGCCACCGGCCGGCTTTTGGTTGGGCAAGTTTCCGGCTCTTTGGTCCCAGAGGCGGGAGCTGTAGGTGAGGAGGGGGCCTTGGGTTAGCTAAGCCTAGCTCCTAGGACCGAGTAGGAGTCGGGAGGTTCCCCCCCCACCTATAAACTTGGTGTTCTCTTCCAGCCCCTGACCGCATGGCGGCCATGAATTTGGCCAGCACTTGCTCCAGCTTCCAGTCAGACTTGGATTTCTGTCCAGAGTGCGGCTCGGTCCTGCCCTTGCCTGGGACTCAGGATGCGGTCATCTGTACACGCTGTGGCTTCTCCGTCAACGTGCGGGGTGAGAGGTCACGGCGGGGTCCCTCAAGGGCTGGGGGGGGCAGGGGGGCATGGAGAACTCTAAAATCGGGTGGGTTGGGAGGGAGGCCCTAGCGCAGAAACCCAACACTGGTATATTTGGTTTAAAGAAAAAAGCAAGCAAAAGCTGAAGGGTAGGGTGCGAGAGTGCCCGGCCTCACCGGGAGGGCTTTGCGGGTATTAGTTGCCACCGTTGTTTTCACTATGTTTTTAATAACTTTTTGGTGGGGGAGGTCGGTCGTGGGGCTTGAACTCGGCCTGGGCGCTGTCCCTGTGCTCTTCAGCTCAAGGCGAGCGCTCTACCACTTGAGCCACAGCGCCACTTCCATCACTATGTTTTTACTGCCCAGGCAGACTTCGAAGGGAAGGTGGTGAAGACCTCAGTTGTTTTCCATAACCTGGGGAATGTCAAGCCTATGTCAATGGAGGAAGGACCTGAGTCGCAGGGACCAGTAGTAAGTTAATGAGATCAAGAACTGACTCCAGAGCCCGGAGGGCGCCGGTGGCTCACGCCTGTAATCCTAGCTACTCAGGAGGCTGAGAACTGAGGATCATGGTTCAAAGCCAGCCCAGGCAGGAAAGTCCGTGAGACTCCATAAAGAAGGTGGAGAAAAAATGACGTGGGGTGGTGATAGTGGTGGTGGTGATTACAGAGATTCCACTAGGGAAAAGGGGGAGTCTTCAAAGGGATGATGATAACCTGATTTTGGGGGGGGCAGGGGGGTCGGTTGTGGGGCTTCAACTCTGGGCGCTGCCCCTAGCTCTTCAGCTCAAGACTAGTGCTCTATTATTTGAGCTACAGCGCCGCTTCCGGTGGTTAATTGGAGAAGAGTCTCACAGACTTTCCGGCCCAGGCTGGCTTTGAACCGTGATTCTCAGATCTCAGTCTCCTGAGTAGTGATAGTCTGATTCTTTTTTTTTTTTTTTTTTAAATGTGTAGAGCTGGCCGAGTGGAGGTGGCTCATGCCTGTAATTCTAGCTACTCAGGAGGCTGAGATCTAAGGATCCTGGTTCAAAGCCAGTCCAGGCAGAAAAGTCTCCGAGACTCTTATCTCCAATAAACTACTCAAAAAAGGCCAGACATGGCACAATGGCTCAAGTGGTGGAGCTAGCCTTGAGCATGAAGAAGCTCAGGGACAGCACCCAGGCCCTGAATTCAAGCCCCAGGACCAGAAGGAAAAAAAAAAAGAAAAAAAAAGTAGGGAGCTATATGACTAGACCTTCCTAATCCACCTGGTTTTTCTTAGGTTGATAGGCGCTGCCCACGATGTGGTAATGAAGGAATGGCCTACCACACCAGACAGATGCGCTCCGCTGATGAAGGGCAAACTGTCTTCTACACCTGTACCAAATGCAAGTTGGTATCCTTTCCCTTCCACTTGTCCCTTCTGTGTGTTTGCTAACTTAAAAAATAAAGTGGCAAGCTGGTGGCTCACGCCTATAATCCTAGCTACTCAGGAGGCTGAGCTCTGAGGATCATGGTTCAAAGCCAGCCTGGGCAGAAAAGTCTGTGAGACTCTGATTTCCAATAAACCACTAGAAAACCAGAAATGGTGCTGTGGCTCAAGAGGTAGAGTGCTCGCCTTAAGCTGAAGAGCGCAGGAACAGCACCCAGGCCCAGAGTTCAAGCCCCACAACCAACAAAAAAATAAAAATAAAAAATAAAAAGTGGCAGACTTTTTTGTTTATTATATTGGTGTCACTCTACATTCTCAGCCCTTTTTTGATTTAGTATGTGTTGGTCCTGGAGCTTGAATTCAGGGTCTTGGTGCTGTCCCTGAGCTTCTTTTGCTCAAGGCTAGCTAGAATCCTACCAGTGGAGCTAGAGCTCCACTTCTGGCTTTTTTAGTAGTTTATTGGAGATAATCTTAGGGACTTTCCGCAGGATGAGGATCCTCAGATCTCAACTTTCTGAGTAGCTTAGATTACAGACGTGAACCACTGGTTCCCCAGCAGATTTAGTTGTTTTTAAGATAGCCTCTTGAGTTTTTGCCTAGGATGGACCTCATATAGGAATCCTGTTGGTAATTGTGATGACAGATGTTTCTCACCACACCCAGCTTCTTTATTGAAATGGGGTCTCCATAATGTTTCACCCAGGCTGGCTTGGATAATCTTTTTTGCATCCTGAGTAGCTGAGATTATAGGCATCACCACCTTCAATGTGGTCCCATGGGCCTCAAGCATGTTAAGCAAGCACTCTACTACTCAGCTATACCTTGAGCTCTCTTATACTGATCTTGTTTGGGATTTATTAAGCTTTCTGAAGCTGAGGTCGATTTATTTTTCATCACCTTGGGAAAATTATCAGATGTTATCTCATTTAATATTGCCTTGCCAGAAGTAGAGGCTTATGCTTGTTATCCTATTTAGAAAGCTGAGATTGGAAGAATTGTAGTTTAAGGCCAGATCTCAGTCTTCTCCACCACCAGGACCTTGTTTCCTTTTATTATTAAAAGTATAGTAGTATATACACTAAACATATCAGGCACTAGTGGCTCATGCCTGTAATATTAGCTACTCAAGAGGCTGAGATCTCAGAACTGAAATTTGAAACCAGTGTGGAAAGACAAATCTGAGAGACTCTGATCTTCAGTTAACTGGCAAAAAGCCAGAAGTGAAGGTGTGGCTTAAGTGGTAGAATCCCAGCCTTGAGCAAAACAGCTGAACAATAGTGTGAGGCCTTAACCCCACTAGTGGCACATACAAACACACATATACGCACATGATATTTTCTTTTTTTTTTTTTTTTTTTTTTTTTGGTCGGTCGTGGGACTTGAACTCTGGGCCTGGGCGCTGTCCCTCAGCTCTTCAGCTCAAGGCTAGCGCTCTACCACTTGAGCTACAGCGCCACTTCCGGTTTTCTGGTGGTTTATTGGAGATAGGAGTCTCACGGTCTTTCCTGCCCGGGCTGGCTTTGAACCGCGATCCTCAGATCTCAGCCTCCTGAGTAGCTAGGATTACAGGCGTGAGCCACCAGCGCCCGGCTGATATTTTCAATTTAATAATTCTGATAATAGTTTTTATAACGATGATGCTATCTTCTATTTCTGCTGAGTCATTCTGTGATTTTTGATTATCAGAGACTTTTTCTCCCCCCAACTCTCCCGCCAGTCGTGGGTCTTAAACTCAGGGCCTGGGCACTGTCCCTGAGCTCTTTAGCTCAAGGCCAGCACTCTACACTTGAGTCACAGCACCACTTCTGTTTTTTTTGAGTAGTTTATTAAGATAAGAGTATCACAGACTTTCCTGCCCAGGCTGGCTTTGAACTGTGATCCTCAGATCTCAGCCTCCTGAGTAGCTAGAATTACAGGCCACTTTTTTTTTTTTTTTTAATGAGACAGTCTATGTAACCTATGTTGGATTTAAACCCTGGATCCTCCTCCCTCTATGTTGGACTTAAACTCCAGATCCTCCTGCCTCTACTTCTGGGGTGCTAGGATAACAGACATTTGCCAAAATGCCCAGATCAGCATTTCCAGGTTTCACATTTCACATTATTTTTAACCACTGTAAAGATCACCTTTACTTTCTTTACCTCCCTTTACCTTTAACAACCCCCCCTTCCCGGTCCTGGAGCTGAACCCATGGCCTAGGCACTGCCCTTGAGCCTCTCTGTGTTCAAGGTATAGCACTCTACCACTTGAGCCACAGTACCATTTCCAGCTTTTTCTGTTTATGTGGTACTGAGGAATCAAACCCAGGGCTTCATGCATGCTATGCAAGCACTCTACCACTGAACCACATTCCCAGCCCTATCTTTACTTTCTTACCATACCATTAATGTTTTAAAAATATTTAGTTAGGTAAATCTTTCAAGAATATTTTCCAGTCTCTGCTTAATTGTTTTTTTTTTAACTTTTTATGAGCAGATTTTTGATATATGAAAAAAGATTTTTGTTGTTGTTGTTGTACAAAGCTAGGGATAGCTCTGTACATGCAAAGCCCACTTTCTGCCACTGAGATACACATTCTGCCTGAAGGTTTTTATTTATTTTATTTATTTATTTTGTCCGTCATGGGGCTTGAACTCTGGGCCTGGGCGCTGTCCCTCAGCTCCTCAGCTCAAGGCTAGCACTCTACCACTTGAGCTACAGTGCCACTTCCGGTTTTCTGGTGGTTTATTGGAGATAGGAGTCTCACCGTCTTTCCTGCCCGGGCTGGCTTTGAACAGCAATGCTCAAATCTCAGCCTCCTGAATAGCCAGGATTACAGGTGTGAGCCACCAGCACCTGGCAGGTTTTTATTTTTATTTTGGGAGAGACAATGGCTTTGAGATCACTATTCTGTTCCTCTGCTTTCTGAGATTTTGAAATTTTTTAAAATTAAATTCAGTTTAGCCTTTAAAAAAATTATTGGCTAAAATTATTGGTTTGTGTACTTGTGATAATTAGACATGTTACTGTTAATCCCAGCATTTTTAGTTATTTTGATGTTGGAATTGGAAGGATTTTTAGGAGAACTAGCTCTTCACAATCATAAATATAAGTCCTTCCTTGGTTATATTGCTGAGTAGCTTATTTACATTGCTAGAAGCTCTTCCTTTGATTGAATATAACAACTCCTTTTTTTCTCCATAGGTTTCAGGAAAAGGAAGACTCTTGATCTGTTTTTCTGGACAAGTCAACAATACCTCCTCCTCTTTAGAAGGTGAAGGTGTTATTCCTAGGTACCTCATCCATCCTCTTTGGTTGCTCACAAAGAAGTGTTTGGCTCATCATGTGGATACTACCATTGTCCATCATGTGGATACTACCATTGTCCCCAAAGGACTCTTACCCCTAGTTGAGTTTATTAAAATTATATATTTTTATAAAACCTTGACATGTTATTTATAATCTTATTCTAAGAGGAATTTAAATGAACTTGCAGAGAAATGCTTGTGAAGAAAAAAAAAAAGCCCACAATGACAAAATCATAGAGCCAGAAATGAAGCTCATATGAAAAAGAAATGATCACCTATTTGAGGCTAACACTGTCTAAATCTGGTTCCTGAATGAAGGAAATAAAAATTGGGAGTTTGACAACAGAGTCAACATAATGTTGACCAGATCCATTGGTATATAAACTTAGACCCCCCAAAAAAACATATTAAGAGATAAAATTATAGTATAACTGTAGGTGGCTTGCCTAGCATTCATGAAGCCCTGGGTTTGATTCTTCAGTACCACATAAACATAAAAAGCTGGAAACGGTCTGTGGCTCATTGGTAAGCTAGCCTTGAGCAAAAGAAGCTCCAGGACAGTGCCTAGGCCCTGAGCTGTTGTTGAATTGTTTTTCTTTTCCTTCCTTCCTTCCTTCCTTCATTCCTTCATTCCTCCATTCCTTCCTTCATTGGTCGTGGGCCAGAACTCTTGGGCCTGGGCGCTGTCCCTCAGCTCTTCAGCTCAAGGCTAGTTCTCTACCACTTGAGCCACAGTGCCTCTTTCAGCTTTTTCTGCTTATATGGTGTTGAGGAATTGAACCCAATGCCTCATGCATGCAAGGCAAGCACTCTACCACTAGCAACCTTCGCAGCCCCGAATTTTCTTGATTTGAACTTCTGTTTTCTTTTTGGCTTAGAACTCAAGGCCTTATGTGCTAGGCAAACACTTTACTGTTTGAACTACTTCCCAAACCCCTACATCAAAAGCATTTTAGAGGAACAATGAGAACATAATCAAGTTCTGATTCTAGGAATCACTATTTCTGATTTATTTTGCTTAAATGGAATTAAGTAGCAATGAGTATCTTGGAATTGCATGGCCTATATAGTTCTCAAACATAATCTCTTGTTTGACACCCTCCCCCCCCCACACACACACATACTACAACTAGTAGAGATGGGAAGGGCAGTCTTCCTCACTGTACTTTTAACTGTTCTGACATTTGGCTTTCCTAACCCAATCCCCAAATTTAAAACATTTTTTTACTCCACTTTATACCTTCCAGTCACTTGAGCTATGTTCCAATCCAGTGGGTTTGGTTTTGTTTTGTTTTTGTTTTTTGAGATAGGATCACCCTAACAGCTGGGACTTTCCCTTTCTTTACCTCCTTCCCCCTTTTTTTTTTTTTTTTAATACTAGAGCTTAAACTCAGGGCCTGGCTAATGTCCTTTGGTTTTTTTTTTCTGCTTAAGGCTGGCTAGTGCTTTATCACTTGAGCCACAGCTACATTTCTGGCTTTCTGCTAGCTAATTGGAGATCATTCTCACTGACTTTCCTGCCTGGGCTGGCTTTAAACCGTGATCCTCAGATGTCAGCCTCCTGAATAGCTAGAGGTGTGAGCCACAAGCGCATGGCTGTATAGTTCATTTTCAATATAGTGTCTAGTGAGTAGTAATGGTGCATTTGTTTGCCCTTTGTCCATTTTTGAGCCCCTCTTACCCTCCTAAAAAGATAAACAAGATGAAAAGAAAAAACCAGCAACAAAGAAAGGAAGTTTTCCGCTTTCTGGAGTTCATTTTAATAAAGTTTATATGCTCAGATGCACATAGGCATTGTGTCTTTCTGTTCCTCTCCTAAGAGTATCCTCTGATCTGTGTCGTGTAGACTTTGGTTTTTAATGACAACTGCTCCCAGGTCCCGTTCTCACGAAAGAGACCCAGATGTAACAAGGATATAGGCCTTGGTCGTCATCCAGTCTCCACGATACCCATTTCCCCACGCACGGTTAAGGACCAGGAGCTTGGCTCAGCTACTGCGGCGCTTGCGCGCTGCCGTATTACGGCGGAACCAAGCCAGTGACGCCTGCGCCGAAACGCATTCGGAACTGCGGAAGTTGATTCGGGGGACTGCAGAATGCGTCACACCCGGAAGTGCAAAGCCGGAAGTGGAATTAGGTTATTCCCCAGGGGTGGGGAAACAAGAGGCCCTGTAGGAGGGGGAGAAAAAAAAAAAAAAAGGCAGAAGATCCTGGCTACTACTGTGAACCGGATACCGATTCTTTTAGAACTCAGAGAACAGCAAAAGGGAAGGGTGTCTTATCCCCCTTCCTCCCCTCCTCCCTCTTCTCAGCCCTAGCCATGGCTGAGGCAGGGGCTGGGCTGAGTGAGACCGTCACTGAGACAACGGTTACCGTGACAACCGAGCCCGTGAGAAAGGCGGGGGGGTGGTGGTGGTGGTGGTGGGTGGTACTGTTTGGGGGTCTGGAAGATACCCTTCCAGGAGGGAGGGGACAGGGCTCTGGAAAGTTGTTGGGGGGCCTGGGCGTCTGGGAGGAGTGGGGGTGACTGTCGGGTTGGGAATGATCTCAAGGGACAGATGTTTTGAGTGGCAGACATCGTACTAGCGGCTGATCCTGGAGTCCGTAGTAGGGAGTTAGAGTTGGGTTGTAGATGTTGTTGCTTGGTGTGGTGGTCTGTTTAAGTAATAAAGGGAAATTGAGGGTTAAGGACCTAGGATGGTATTGGGAGGAAATGAAAGGCTGCGTGAGAAAACTTAGAGGCCAGCAATAGAGGAATTTGCCCAGAAGCATAGATAATTGAATGGATGTCAACGAAAGTAGAGGGAATGGGGGGACCAAATAAGAAGATAGCATTTTGAAACATTAAAGAGGGGATATCTAAGTGGGAAATTGCTTTCAAAGGCAGAAGATTGCATTTGGGTTTAATAATGTGTGGATTCAGGGCATTTCATAGTTTAGAGGTAATTGTTACTGGAAATGCCAGGATGTTAGGGAAAAGACAGATATTAGGGAAGGGCTAGGCTTGAAGATGAGAGAGATAAAGATAAAGCTTTCTTTTTATTTCGTGGGTTTTTTTTTTCTTGTTTTTGTTTTGCAGACTTGTGCCACTAAGCTTGGCAAGGTTTTTGTTTGTTTGTTTAATGTGAAAAGGAATAGAGGAGGTCTTGAAAAAGAAAAGGAGGTCAAAGATGAGTTACTGGGACTGAGAAAATCATTTTCATGATTAATACCACCAAAGATGATGGAGGGAAGAAAATGGAGAAATATAGAAGATTATATTTTCCTTTGAAGATTTGCTGGGACCTTCCCTATGTTAGGAATTGTGTCTTTTCAATAATAAGTAATAGTCAAGGATTTGCTGCAGTTAAAGGCCTATCCTATTTTTGTCATCTCCCAGCACTTGGCTCTTCTGCTGCTGTATCATCTGGTGGTACTGGGGAAGTAATATAGGAGGAAATGGGAAAGATCTGTAGGAACAAAACACCTCTTAACCTTCTAGGAGAACCGGAGTCTAACCATCAAACTTCGTAAACGGAAGCCAGAGAAAAAAGTAGAATGGTCAAGTGATACTGTGGACAATGAACATATGGGGCGTCGTTCATCAAAATGTGAGTAAATTGTGGGCCCCCAGTATCCCTAGAGTTCTGATTTGCTTCTATATATCTTCTGCTTTCTCATGTTCACTGGGCTCCCAGTCATTTTCTTAGTGGTTTTCTTAGCACTTCTCAGGAAAAAAAGAGATTAAAGTTGGAGAGAAGAATTGTAGAGCTATAAGGCCTGATAGCTAGGAGGTATCAGAGTGAGAAAAGTAGAGCTTCGTTCTTGGCTTTTCTAGCCGAGTAAAGTGGATGAGAGCCTGAGTTTCTGGCAAGGAGAGGGAATGCTGAAGAAGATAGAACCTGGAAGATGAGAGGAGACAGTGATAAAGGAATTTTCAGAGATCCAATAGGAATTGAACTGACTGAACTTTTCTCTTTTCTTTCTTTCTCTTTCCTTCCTTCCTTCCTTCCTTTCTCTTTCTTTCTTTCTGTCTTCCTTCTCTTTCCTTCCTTCCTTCCTTTCTTTCTCTTTCTTTCTTTCTGTCTTCCTTCTTTCCTTCCTTCCTTCCTTCCTTTCTGTCTTTCTTGTGTTGTTGGTTGTGATGCTTGAATTCAGGGCCTGGGCACAATCCCTGAGCTCCTTTGCTCAAGGCTAGCACTCTACCACTTTGAGCCTCAGCTCCACTTCTAGTTTTTTTTGTTTATTTTTTGTCTGTCATGGGGCTTGAACTCTGAGCCTGGGCGCCGTCCCTGAGCTCTTCGACTCAAGCCAAGAGCTCTACCACTTGAGCCACAGTGCCACTTCCAGTTTTCTGGTAGTTAATTGGAGATAAGAGACTCACAGACTTTCCTGCCTGGGCTGGCTTTGAACCACGATCCTCAGATCTCAGCCTCCTGAGTAGCTAGGATTACAGGTATGAGCCATGGGTGCCTGGCCACTTCCAGATTTTTGAGTGGTTAATTGGACATAAGAGTCTCAACAGAGGCTTTTCCACTCAGGCTGGCTTTGTACCTAGATCCTCAGATCTCAGCCTTCTGAGTAGCTAGGATTACAGGCCTGAGCCTCCAGCATCCAGCCAGCCTACTTGCCTTTTTCTCTTCCTTCTTTCTTTCCTTCCTTCCTTCCTTCCCTTTCATTCTTTCTCTCCCTTCCTTCCTTCCTTCCTTTTTTTTTTTGGCAAGGTTTTGCTATATATAGTCCAGGAGGGCTTAGAAGTCACCCTGTATGACCCAGGCTGCCTTCACACACACTAGTCTTCCTACTTTACTCAGCCTCCTGAGTGCTGGGATTATTAGGATGTATCACTATGCCTGGCTCTTAACTGAACATCTATTCTTCCTCTTTTTTTAACTGAGCTCCTCCCTCCAAATCCAGGCTGCTGTATTTATGAAAAACCTCGGGCCTTCGGCGAAAGCTCCACTGAAAGTGAAGAGGAGGAAGAGGAAGGCTGTGGTCATACACACTGTGTACGGGGCCATCGAAAAGGACGGCGTCCTACAACTCCAGGAGCGACCCCTACGACCCCTCCTCAGCCTCCTGACCCCTCCCAGCCTCCTCCAGGGCCAATGCAGCACTAAATTCCTCTCCCCTACCATTCCTGTGTCTGTCTGGCCCTGAATGTATCCATGTGGCTACCTGAAACTAAACCCTTGGTTTGATCCCTACTCTAGCCCCCTCCTTCCCTCTCTGTCTGATAGGGAGAAGAGAAAGAGGAGGCTGGACAGAGATCCTAGAATCCTGACTTGCTGCTATTCCAGAACCCAGGCCTTTGGGTTCCCTTAGCCCTCATTTCAGCCCCTTTACCCCCAGTTCCCCTTGTAGGGATCTAGGCATCTTGGTCCCAATCTCTTCCCTTTATTTTCACTGCCAAACTGCCTGTCGTGGGATCCAGTTATCTTGGCCCCCTGCACTGTCAACTTGAGTCCAAACACTGAAATTGGGTTTTCAATGATCCCAGCTTTCACTGCCAGGGTCCCAGTCAGATTCCAGGCAATTTTGCCCCAGCTATGCTTGTTAATCCTGGCTTAGATATTTTCCATTTATACACATATATAGTCTAAATTTTAGTCCTTGCCTGTGGGATATGAGAATTTATGGGAGACCACAGGGCTCCCAGCACTTCCCCTGCCGATCTGTTCTGCCCTTAAAAGGAGTCTGTAGAGAGGTCGTTGCCAGTCATTCACACCTCTGATGGAAAGTGGAACAGGAAATAGTCTTGTCATCTCTCCCCACCCTAGTCATTTGCCAGGAACCCTGGGGTTCCTAGGCTTAAGACTTGAGTAAAGGATTTTCTCAGCTGTTAGTCGTTCAGCTTCAGAGACATCTAGTACAACTCTACAGCCTGTGTCAGTGGGAGAGGAAAGCAATGGGAGACAGCAAAGAGAAGGGGCATACTGTACTGCTACCCCATCCTTCCTAAGCTTTGATGTCTCCACTAACCCAAATGGTGGGCTGCCTCAGCCCTCCCTACACCTGGTTATCATTTCCCAGGCCTCTTGCCTTGCACAGTTGCAGAGATCAGTCAGATCTTTACCACCACTGAGATCTCATTTATTGCCACAAATGCACAAAATAAATAACCCAACATCACAAAACGTGTTAAATACGGGCCCATTTATACATACGGGGAAAGAGAGTATGTACAAGGATGTCTCTGTCATTCCCAGGTTGAGGAGAGGGGAGGTAGCACCATTGAGTGGTTCCTTTATGTGCAGGGGACAGTTTTAAGAGGGTATTTTTTTTTTAATGGAAAAAGTCTATGTGAGTAAATAGTCACGGAAGAGTTACTAAGTAGAGCTGGCTTGCATGTATGTGTGTGTGCACGTGTACACACACACACACACACACACACACAGTATATTTGGCTTCCTAGGGAGGAGGATCTTGTTTCTTGTGGGGAGCGTTCAGAGTGGACCAAGAAGCTCCAGTCTTCCAGATGTGTAGGAGGCACTGGTCTTATGATGCCAAGAGGCAAGGCCTCGGTAGTAAACGTTGGGCTGCTTACCAATACTGATGGGCAGAGTGCCTGATGCCCAACCCAGGCCCGGAATAGTACCGAGAGGGGAGAACTCCCATGGGAAGTAAAAGGAGTGAGAGCAAAGCTGCAGCTGTGGGCACGGAAGGATCTGGAAGCCGGCTAAAGTCATTTGCGGGAGACTGCGGGTTTGTGGGGGGGGCTGTGGGCGTGGTCATTTAAATGAGTGGCGATTTCACCACTCGAGAGGAGCAGCCTTGAGGCTGGCTGGCCAAGCTGGAGCGGGTGCCAGGGGGTCTCAACTTTCTCCTGGCACGATCCGCAGGGGGGCGCGGGGGTCGCAGGTGCACAGCAGGGGGAAGATGCGCTCGCCCAGGGGCCCAGGCGCCTGGAAGGCAAACAGCAGGTCCAGCGAGCGGCCGTCGTAGAAGGCCACGCGGCCCCGCTCCCAGTCCAAGTCCACGCGGATGCGCCGCGGCGGGGGGCCCGCGCCGCCCAGCAGGGTGGGCTCGGGTGCGGTGAGGGCCCACAGGCGCCCGCCGCGGCCCTCCACGGCCCACACGGCCTCCGCCGGGCACAGCCGGATGCGGCCCTTGCGTTGCACCGACTCCCCAGCCGCGCCCACGGCGTAGCGGCTCTCCCCATCCTCTTCGTCCTCCCCGGAGGAGTCTCTGCCGGAGGCGGTCTCCGCAGTCTCCACCTCCCAGCAGTGGCGGCCGGCCCCGAAGCCCTGGGCGCCCAGCACGGCCGGGAGCTGATCGAAGCGCGCGGGGCCGTCCAGGGGCGCGGGCGTCCCCGGCGGCGCCAGGCGCACGCTGCGGCGGTCGGTGGAAACCAGCAGGCGGCGGTGGGCGGTGCCCGGGTCCAGGGTCAGGTCGGCTGCAGAGGAGGAGGCAATGTGAGGGAGGTTTCCGAGTCTGGAGCGGGGTCGGGCGGAGAATAGGCCATCGAGGGCACAACCTAGGCACCAACTCAGAAGGCAGCCACGAAAGGGACCAGGCCTGCGCGCTGATGCACCCCCGTGGATTTGAACATGGGGAGGGATGGTGGCGGCCCGGGCAGAGGGGCTCAGCGCGGAGGTCCGGTGCGTGTTTTGTGGTATTGGAGGAGGAGAAGAAGGAGAACTAATACTTCAATCGGCTGCATCTGGGGTGGGGCGTGGGAGCTGGGTCAGCAGGATGGGGAAGGTGGAACTCAATAAAAGACTGATACCTGATACCGGAACCCCAAGTGACGGAGGGGAGGGGCACTCGGAGGAATCCAAGACATCCTGCAAAACCAGCCCACCCACCTTAGGGCACAGGTGGTGGTAGACTGGCTTATTTCTCCCAGGGGCATGGGGTAGAGAAGAAAGTAGAGATAGCCAAAGGGACCTGTGTGTATGGAGTGCTTTAGGTGGGATGATGGATGACTCTGAGGATAGAGTATCTTTGCACAGTTTAATAAGGGGTGGAGAGCATCTTCGGGAAGGGGGGGGAAGGGAAGAAATAAATGGTGTGGGGGGTGATGATGGAGTCCTTGGGACCCTTCTAGACAAGATTGATATAAATGGTGGAAGCTCAGAGATTTCTGAGAGGCAGTCAGGGTCCTGAGCTCCAGAGGTCTGTTTAAGTGTGATTTGCTAGAGGGATATGGGCTGGAATATGAGAAGGTAAGAACAGACATTGTTCTGGCTTAAATTGTGCCTTCACATATGAAAGATGGGTTGAAGTACTCCAGTGTCTCTAAATTGACTTTATAGGGTCTTTATAGAGGTAATTAACTTTAAAATGAGGTCATTGGGGGTGTTCCTAATACCTTATAAAAAGGGGAATTTGAACAGAGACAAATGCACACACAGGGAAGACCATGACAACGTGAAGAGCATCTATAAGCCAAGAAACTGAGAAGCTGCCAGACGCTAGGAGAAAAGCATAGAACTGACTCCTCCTTAGTCTCAGAAGGAGCCAATACTGTGGATACCTGGATTTCAGATTTCTACTTCTAGACTTTGAGATGATAGATATCTATGCCAGTGGGGTGCTTGTGGCTCATGTCTGTAATCTTAGTTACTCAAGAGGATCAAGGTTCAAAGCCAGTCCAGACAGGAAAGGTCATGAGGCCCTCATCCAATTACGTAGCAAAAAAAAAGCCAAAAATGGAGCTGTGACTCAAGTGGTAGATCACCAGCCTTTATTTTATAAAGGGAGGGGGCCTGGGAATGTGGCTAGAGTGCTTGCCTAGCATACATGAAGCCCTAGGTTCCATTTGTCAGCACCACATAAACAGAAAAAGCTGGAAGTGGCGCTGTGTCTCAGGTGGTAGAGTGCTCGCCTTGAGCAAAAGAAGCTCAGGGACAGTGCCCAGGCCCTTGAGTTCAACCCGTAGTACCAGCACATAAATAAATAAATCGAATGTCCATACCTAATTGTGTTACTTTGTTATAGTAGTTGTAAGAGCCTAATGCAGACATCAAAAATCATTTTTGAGAGCTAAAATGGAGCAAATTTAGCAATTCTCTCATTTGGTTCCTTTTCTTCCTAGTCTGGTGCCTGTGGCTCACAACTATAATCCTAGCTACTCAAGAGATCAGAGGATAGAGGTTTGAAGCCAGCCCGGGCAGGAAAGTCCTTGAGACTCTTGTCTCAGATTAAGTACCAAAAAGCTGGAAGTGGAGCTGTGGCTCAAGTGTTAGAGTGCAAGTCTTGAGAAAAAAAAAAAAAAAAAAAAAAAAGCTAAAGGACAGCACTTAGGTTCTGAGTTCCCTCCCTAGGACCAGCAAACACAAAAATCCTTTCCTTACCTGTAAGTCTATGAAGCATGTTTTTGACCACTGGGTAATCTTCAGGGAGATCTTCCTCTGAATTAGATGACTTGGGTCTTGGGACATCAAACCTAGACAGATGAGGAGAAGGGTCAGGAAACCCTTAGACAAATCTCTATCTTCTTCTGATGCCCCTATTCCTTACCCACTCACTTCTCTAGAGCAGGATCATACAAAGTCACACCCCCAGCAAACCTGCTTGTAAATGCTGATTTCGAGGTGTATGTATGTGTGTGTGTGTGTGTGTGTGTGTGTGCGCGCGTGTGCGCGCGCGCGGGAGATAGCAATGTCTACTGTTAGTGTGTGTGTGTGTGTATGAGTGTGTGGGGGAGATAGCAATGTCTACTGCTAGTGGAAAAGAAGAAACAAGAGTAGTGGAACTCACCGTCTCCATGTCTTCCTCATATCCTGGGGTGGGGAGAAGAAAGCAGAAATGTGAGCGCTGGGTTTAGTACTGTGAACAGTCCTCCCCTAACCCCAGCCCTGCCCCAGGTGAGCTAAGTAGGTGCTGTCCCCATCACCTCAGTTGGACTCACTTCTTTCCCTCTATTTTCCTTTTGCCCATTTATTCTCTCTTCTTCCTCTTTTATGACCTTTCCTTGATCTCATTCCATCCTCACCCTTTCCTCATTCCCCTAACTCTACCCCAATGCCTTCTTTTTTATTTTTTACTTTTAGTCTTGGGGCTTGAACTCTGGGCCTGGGCGCTGTCCCTCAGCTCTTCAGCTCAAGGCTAGCACTGTACCACTTGAGCCACAGAGCCACTTCCAGTTTTCTGGTGGTTAATCGGAGATAAGAAACTCATAGCCTTTCCTGCCTGGGCTGGCTTTGAACTGTGATCCTCAAATCTCAGCCTCCTGAGTAGCGAGGATACAGGTGTGAGCCACCAGCACCCAGCTCCAATGCTTTCTTTATTCTCTTTATCTTTGTCCTTCTCAATGCCTCTTTCTTGCCTCCAGAGTCATTAACTTTGTACTCCTACCTTGCCATCTGCAATCCTGCCTTTGTCAGTAGCCCCAACCTATCCATCATCCTGATTATGCCCCAAATGTCCATCCCCTACTGCACCATCACACAAACACACCCTGAGCCCTTGAACTAAGAGTTGGTACATAAAATCCTTACAATAACGCTGCTTCCTCTCTTGTCATAAAAGCCAGTGGCGTTTATTGGGCTCTTTGTTTTGTGTCTCTCTACCTTGACCAAGGAGGCGGTTGGACTTGGATGTGTTCCAAGAGGCCCAACAAATCTAAAGGAGATCCACAGGAGCCAGAAGAGGGCGCTGGATTATCTCCTCTCCAAAAACAGGGATCCCCTCCACCCCAACACAGATTCTTCCTCTTCACTGTCTAAGAAGGATGGTTGGAGCAGGCCAGTACGGTGGGGAGGGGGAGAGAGGAGAGGAAAGGCAACTTGCCTAATTATGCCAATTACACCTAGACTAATTAGGCCTGTGAAGACTTCAAAGGGCGGAAGCAAGACTCAAGACAGGATGAGCTGTTGGGGGCAAGCCAGCCTCAGACGCCTGGGGGTCGCCAAGCAAATGGGGCTGGTCGGTGGCCAAGGAATTTGGTACCGGGAGGAGGGCAGGGTGGGAAAGCAATAAAGCTGGGATGTGGAGGGAAGGCGGAGACCCCAGTGTTTGCTCTGGGGCACCTGGCTTCCACCTGTCACCGCCTCAGCCTGGGGACCTGGGAGGAGCTGAGAACAACATCACAACAACACCCGGCTTGGCTAGGTTAGGGCCGGAGTTCGGGAACCTCCACTCCCACTAAGGGCTGTTTGGATGTGATCCCTGTCCCTCTACCCTTCAGACAGTCGACTTCTTTCTCGCTCTTTCACTACAGCTTTTTCTGCACTCCTTTCTCCAGCCTCTTCCTCTTGGTTCGCTCATCATCCTTCGGGTCCCCTGGTTGTCCTAGCCGGGTCACCAGCTCCCCTCTATCTGCCAGCCTGGCCCTTCCTAGACGCAGCCCTGGCTCAGGCTTCTGCGCTTCCCGCGCACATCACAGGCACCAGGGGTCTCCAGAGATCTCCAACCCGCCTCTCCCTCTCCCAGGCCAGCCAAGCCCGCCGTGGACCAAGAATCATGCACCCATGGTGCTTCCAGGCACCTTTGACCTTGAGGACAGCTGGAGACTCCTCTC
The DNA here is from genome assembly GCF_024711535.1 of Dipodomys merriami. Lineage (NCBI taxonomy): Eukaryota > Metazoa > Chordata > Mammalia > Rodentia > Heteromyidae > Dipodomys > Dipodomys merriami. The sequence continues at coordinate 12,534,941 of NW_027202937.1, read as the reverse complement.
CCCTCCCCACACCTTTTTCTCACCTTGCCCAAAGCCATCACCCAGGGCATGTGTGAGTCTTCCCCCCTGACCTCTTTCCCACCACAGCTGGGGATTCACCAAGCCTCCCCCGGCCCCGCACCCGCCTCGCCTCACCTCTCCGTGCGGGTCGAAGCAGCCCATGGTGGGAATGCGGCCTCCTCGGCGTTTCCCCGTGCGGGCCCCAGGCTCCGCCAGCTTCTCCCGCAGCCCACGGCTGATCCGCACCTCCACGGCCAGCCGCACGTTAGACCTCAGGCTGCGGCGGGGACACGGCAGGCCGCAGCAGGGGCAGGCGGTGGGGGGCGCCTCCGCGCCGAGCGCCGACGGGGCCCCCCAGCAGCGGGCCAGGCACGCGCGGCAGAAGCTGTGCTCGCACGCCAGAAGCACTGGATCCTCGAAGGGGCCCCCACACAGCGGACACGTCGCCAGCTGCTCCAAACGCTCCACCAACCCTGGGCCCAGCTCAGGCGCCTCCATGGGAAGCTGGGGTCTGGGCGCCACCCTTTCCGAGACCCCCGCGATCGCGGGCGAGAGCGCAGGTGGCCGGCCGCCCCGACTGCTGGCTGACTCGATGGCCCTCTCTCCGCCTCCCTCATGAACTTTCTGCCTTGGGGATCTGCCTCTCGCTCCAGATAGTCTCGGTCTTGGCGAGTCTCCCCCACCACGTCAGGCTTTATAGGGAGGGAGGAGGCTCTGGCAGGAGGTAAACATCCAGCCTTGCGTAACACCTCAGCTGGTTCTCCCGCTTCCCCCGGTGAAGTTTGGGGAAGGAGGGTGGAGAGAATCTAATACCTAGGTCCTCTCCTAAGAGGTGGTCACTAGGGGGCGCTCTGGGGACAAGGTAAAGGATACGTGGGCTGGGTAGACCCCCCTGGTTACCCCTCCAAAAAGCCAGGAGCTCGCCTAGCCCCATGCCTGCGGTGCGCCGATGGGCAGCGTGCCTCGAGCTCGCTCCTGGCATTGGCGCTCACATCGCCAGGGCATGAGTCATCCCAGGTGGCTGGCACACCTTCATCTAGGGGCCGGGGGCCGGAAGCTCGGATCCTGGTTGGTGTGGCTTTGGCAGGCCTCGAGTGTTGGTGTGTGTGGCTGTCATTGCCGGCGCCTCTCTGCTTTCCCTCTTCCTTACCTATTAAGGGCCTAAGGACACTGTGGAGCTTTGGGATAAGGAGTGGGGGCAGACGCCCACATTCCTGCCTCAAGGAGTCAGGGAAGGCCTTTTGCTGGCTCCCAGGGCCTCTCTTCACTTTCTTATGTCTTTCTCATGCTTTCTTTTCTTCGGTGTGTTCTTATTTTCATTTTTCTTTTTCTCTCCTTCTTTGGGATGGCCCCAAGAATGATCTATGTCAATGGTCTTGGATCACTGAGACCCAAAGAACAGGGCTTGTTGTCAAGATCACACACCAAGAGAATGACCAGATTGAGGAGCCATACCCACATCTTCTTCTGATTGTGCCCTGGGTATGACCTCTTACCACTGCAGATGCCTGAAGTTCTCTCTTGCTTCCTGCTCCCCTCCCCCCAATTTCTTTTCCTTATACCCTCTTCCCTCACCTCTTTCTGTCTCTTTTCTGCCACCATCCTTTTCTTCTCTCTTCTTTCTTCTTCCTTGTCCTTTCCTCTCCCTCCCTCCTCCTCTCTTTCTACCATGTCATGTGTCTCTGGACTGGCTACCTTTGGGGAGGTGATAATAAGTATATCTTTGGCTATGTACATTTGTGATCATGCGATTTGCTGTGTAGCAGTTGTGTAGATATTGATGTCCAAAGGTCAATATGCACGCACAAATACACTTGTGTAGTGCAAACATCACAAGTATTTCTCAATAGTTTCATATCCATTGAATATCACTCACTAATATGGACACCAGGATTATTTAGGGGATAGAAGGACATGCTCAACCAAAACATGTAAAGAGACACTCTGTCATTAGTTTTACTGCCAATAGTAACAATAATACCAGAGCACAGAGTCTTTATGGAGCAGCAGCACTTTATTACATACCCCCTCCAGCGCTCTTCTTCCTCCTCCCCATCCCAATTAGGAAGATACTCAAGTATGACACGGTGATAAACAAATCTGCACAAACAAATGTATGTACATTTGTTTGGGAGCAACACTCCCTGCTCAGTGCACAAACAAAACTTAAGCACAACACCTACAAGGATGATCACAATCTGTTGGGCAAAAAGTGCATGTCTATGCTATAGTAGGTAGAATTATTTCCCACTCCCCCCCCCCCAAAAAAAAGATACCACATTCTATTTCCTGGAAACTGTGACTATGTTACCTTATTTGGAAATGGGGAATTAATGTGTAGCTGGAACAATTAGTTGGGCTTAAAGTATGGAAACTATTACATTGGTCCACAGAGCACCAGCATAAGAAGTACTCAGCCTGACATTGCTGGCTTTGAAGAATTGAGAAAAGGAGCTGTGATTTAAGGAAGCCCTCAAGCCCTTCTCCCTCTCCCTAAAAGACCTCTAAAAGCTGCCTCTAAAAGCCGCAGAAGCGATGGTAATGGATTTTCTACTACAGCATCCAGATAAAACCACGCCCTGCTCACACCTTGATTTTACCCAGCGAGACCCTGTCCAGACTTGTGAACTGCACAACTCTAAGACAATAAATGTATGTTGTTTAAGGCACTAAGTTTGTGGTGATGTTGTTACAGCAGCAATAGGAAACTATGTGCTTGTTCTTTCCTCCTGGGTCTGTGGCTCTTGGAATCTGTCTGCACTAGCATAAGGTTTTTGTTGTTGTTTTTGCTTATTTGTTTGCTATGGGACAAAGTCTCATTATGTAGCTCCATTCTGGCCTCAGACTTGAACTCTTTATGCACCAGGATCTCAAGTGTTAGAATTATAGCCATGCACCACTGTACCTGACTGCACATGGCCGTTTGTACACCTCACTATTTGTCCTGCTTTGTGAATCTTGCTATCTCTCTTGGTCTTGTTGTTGGTCCTTTTTTTTGGGGGGGGGGGGGGTGTCTGGTGGTGGGGCCTGACTGTGGGCCTGGGCGATGTCCCTCAGCTCTTCAGCTCAAGGCTAGAGCTCTACCACTGGAGCCACAGCGCCACTCCCGGCTTTTTTCTTTTTGCTTATGTGGTGCTGAGGAATCGAACCCAGGGCCTCATGCATGCAAGGCAAGTGCTCTACCACTGAGCCACCACCTTCCCAGCCCCTGTTGGTCCTTTTTGTATCTTTCCCTTTGGACTGTTTCATTTTCTTGGCTCCATTTCTAACTTGTCTAGCTTTTGACAATACTTTTTTTTTTTTTTCCTGGAACTAGGCCTGAAGTGTAAAGAAACGAGTCCCTTCAGGAACCTCCTATCTACTGTCCCCAATGCAAGTGTCCTGCCACGGACCCGAAAAACTTCTCTTGTCAGTAGTTCAGTTTTTGTTTTTGTTTTTGTTTGGGGTGGGGTGGGGTGGGGTGTGTGCCAGTACTGGGACTTAAACTCAAGGTTTAAACTCAAGGCCTGGCCCCTGTCCCTGAGCTTTTCTTACCAAGGCTAGCTTTCTACCACTTGAGCCACAGCTCCACTTCCTGTTTTTTGTTAGTTCACTGGAGATAAGAGTCTCACGAACTTTCTTACCTGAGTTGGCTCCAAATCCTAGTCCTCAAATCTCTGCTTCCTGAGCTTCTAGGATTAGAGGTATAAGCCACTGGTGCCCAGCCTAGTTCATTATCTTGACTACATGGTAAAACCTGGGAAACTTTCAAACTGCTGTTGCCCAGGTGATATTTCAAACTAATTAGACAGAACCTCTGGGGATGGGCTCCAGCCACTGATCATGTTGAAAGCTCTTGCACGATGTCTTGCATGACGGAGTGTACAGGTGGACCCGCCCCCATTTCATTCCTTCTGCTCTAGCTGCATGCAGAGCCTTATATTTTCCATTCCTTGAACAAGCCAAGGCACATCTGGCTGCACAGTTTTTGCCCTCATTGTTCTTCTGCTTGGGCCCCTCTTCTTCTATGCTTCACTCAGCTCCCTCCAGCATCACATTCAGATCTCACACCAAACATAACACATGTGGAAAGGCCTTTCTTCTTTGTCTTTTTGCAGTGCTAGGGATGGAAGCAGGGTCTCGCACTTGCCAGGCCAGTACTCTATCACATCCAGCTTTGTGCACATCCAACTATACGAGGGGCTTTTTAAAATTTTATTTTTATTTTATTTTATTTTTGCCAGTCCTGGAGCCTGGGCACTGTCTCTGAGCTTCTTTTGTTTAAGGCTAGCACTCTACCACTTGAGCCACAGCACACTTCCGGCTTTGTCTGTTTGTGTGGTACTGAGGAATCAAACCCCAGGGTTTCATGCATGCTAGGCAAGCATTCTACCTATCACTAAGCCACCTTCCCAGCCCAAAGAATTTCTTTACTATTTATATTTCAAGTCATTTTCCTCAAAGCAATACACTATTTCTGTACTCAAGTGTATTGTCACCATCCTTATCATTTATTACTTCTTTCCCACAGATGGCAAGCAGTAAGCAGTATAGGGACAGGAATGAAACCTTTACAGCTGCTCGTTGTGCACCTGAAAACAGAACCTGGCATTTGACATGCCTCAAGCCAGCTGTTGAGTTACTCATCACTGATTGGGCAAAGTGAGAGGATCCTTTGACTCTACTGATACTTTTTTTTTTGTCATGGGGCTTTAACTCAGGGCCTGGGCATTCTCCCTGAGGTCTTTTGCTCAAGGCTAGCACTCTACCACTTTGAGCCACAGCTCATCTCCTGGTTTTCTGGTGGTTAATTGGAGATAAGAGTCTCATAAACTTTTCCTGTCCAGGCTAGCTTTGAACCATGATCCTTAGCTCTCAGCCTCCCTAGTAGCTAGGATTAAGGCATAAGCCACCAGTGCTTGGCCGCTGATACCTTTTAAATGCCATTCAAAGAGATTCTTTTCCTTTCTAGTCAAATAGACCTTCCTCGCTGGCATGTGCCAGGCATGGTGCTGGCGAATGCTCATGTGATATGAGACTTGGTGCTTAGTCTGGCTGCAGAAACACATGACCCAGTTCTCATCCCCCTTCTATAGCCAGATGATGAAGAATTCCTGAAAACAATACTTCACTCAGCCTTTATATACCTGGTTATCATGAGTTCATACCTCATGGCTCTGGGACAGGTAAGGGAAAAGGTATTTGGACACAGATTCATGCCAGGACCATCTCCCTTTTCAAGCTCTTCTCCCTCTCCAACAACTCCATATTTGAAGGGTAGAGGTGATTTTTGTGTATATGCTAACTTGGCTTGGTTTGCTCCAGTTGACCCCAGCTACTGGATCCTGGATCCTGTCTCTCTGTTGGCATGCATATCTTCTCTCTCTCTCTCTCTCTTTCTCTCTTTCTCTTTCTCTCTCTCTCTCTCTCTCCCTCTCTCCCTCTCTCTCTCTCTCTCTCTCTCTCTCTCTCTCTCTCTCTCTTTCTCTCTCTCTCTCTCCCTCTCTCTCTCTCTCTCTCTCCTCTCTTTTTGTCGGTCATGGGGCTTGAACTCTGGGCCTATCCCTCAGCTCTTCAGCTCAAGGCAAGCGCTCTACCACTTGAGCCATAGCACCACTTCCGGTTTTCTCGTGGTTAATTGAAGATAAGAGTCTCATACACTTACTTCCCCCAGCTGGCTTTGAACTGCGATCCTCAGATCTCAGCCTCCTGAGTAGCAAGGATTACAGACATGAGCTACCAGTGCCCAGCTCTTCTCCTTTCTTGAGTAGATGCCTCCCCTCCATCTCTGGCCCCCAGCCCCATTCCACTCTCTTCCAGGATGTCTGTGTGATGTTGAGTTAAACATGAATGACATTGAAGGATGTTAGAGATGGGACAGATCTTAGCCTGATGTTTCCTTCCTTTTTCTTCACTTCCCCTTTGTCTTCCTCTCCTTTTAATTACACTCTGTTCTACCTTGTCTCCACATCAATAACATCTCATCCTTTTGAACAATTCACACGTCTTTAAACCTTCAAGGGGGGAGAGGTAGGTATGGAGGTGTTTGGGAGACTGATGACAGGACAGTCCTGGCCCCTGCCCTTAGGGAGTGTGATAAAGCAGCTACAGTGTATCCATCATCACCCCTAATCTATCATTACTGCATTAGGGAGTGTAATGAGGCAGATAGGGCGTGTCCATCATCAAGTATACTGATGGGGGGGATGTAGATTGAGGGTTCTGTTGACAGATTAAAGAATGAATGGCAATGATTTCAGAGTCAACCTGTAAATGAAGAGAGGGTTTAAGGAGAGAGAAGTGAAAAGCCTGAACAAAAAATGTGAAAGTCTAAGAGATATGAAACACAAATTAAGGAGACCATTATTCTTTTCAAATTCCCACTCACAATACCCTTCTCAAAGGAATTTCCTACCTTCCTTCCAGTCTTGCTTCCTTCCTTTCTTCCTTCTTTCCTCTTCCCTTCCTTCCTCCTTTCCTTCTTTGCTTTCTTCCTTCTTTCCTCCTACCTTGCTTCCTCCTCCTTCCTTCTTCCTTCATTTCTTCTCTTTCTCGCCTTCTCTCCCTCCCTCCCCCTCTCTCTTTGGTATACCAGTACTAGGGCTTGACTCAGAGCCTGGATGCTGTCTTAGCTTTTCCTACTCAAGGATGGCACTCTACCACTTGAGCCATGCCTCCAAATCTGATTTTTTTGTTAGTTAAATGGAAATAAGAGTTTCTCTGATTTGTCTGTCTGAGCTGGCTGTGATCTCCAGATCTCAGCCTCCTGAGTAGTTAGGATTATAGGCTTGAGCTATCAGCACTGGGCTCCCAAAGATTGCCTTTGGTTTCCATTGAGTCTATAATCACTCTTGAGTCTCTTCTTTTTTTCTATCCCTCATGGAAGCCTCTCTCTGCCCTTTACCTTTAAATCTCTGCATAGGAACAACAGTTTCTCTGAGAGTCATGCCTTCTTCAAGTTCATCCTAGATGTTCATTTGTTCTAACAACAGCCCTGTCACTGCTACCAGTACTTCCTTATTCATCCTTTATTCCATATTCATCCTAATTATTCATCCTAATATTCCATAGGCCTTCTTGTCCTCCAGCTTTGTAGCAATATTCCTTTAACAGGTGTGAAGTTACTCATTCATCCCCTTTAATCATCCAACAAGTATTTCTAAGCACCTACTATGTGCTTAGCAATGTTGTAGGGGTTGGAGCTATAGTGGAGAACAAGCCAGATATGGTCCCTGGTTCTTTAACAATTTAAATTCTATTGGAAGACACCAAGAATAAGCAAGTAAACAAACAAATTATCAAGGTAATTACAGATTCTGATAAGTGCTTTGAGAAATGTAAAGTAGAATTAACTGGAGGAGGTGTACTCTACTTTTCATAGGGAGATAAAAAGCTGCTTTGAGGAGGTGACATTTGACCTGGGCCTTGATTAATGACAGGGACCCAGTAGTGAGACCAGTTGAGGCAAAGCCCTCTAGCAACAGCAATGGCTGTTACAAAGGCTCTGAAGTGGGTATGATCTTGATAAAGTTGAAGTGTAACAGGAATTAACATGGACTTAACTTGGAAAGACACCAAGAGTCAGGCTGTGCAAGACCTTAGGGATCAGGATAAGGACCTGGACATTGGGGAAACAGCTAACATTGGAGGCCAGCCCCACAAAGAGCAGAAGCAGCAAATGGGAGGCCCATGCCCAGCCACACTGGGGACTGGAATGAGTAGGACACTTTGAACTATATTTTGTAGATAAAACTGACAAGAGTATTGGTGTGGTTTTTGGAGGATGAAGCAAGGAAAATCAAGGATGAGTTTCTAATTCCTGGAGTGGCAGCAGGGTCTATACAAGTGTTATGCCTGAAATGAGAAAACCTATGCTAGGCATCTGTGGCTCATGCCTATATTTCTATCTACTCAGAAGACTGAGATCTGAATATCGAAGGATCATAGTTCAAAGTCATCCCAGGCAGAAAGCATATAAGACTATTAACTTCTGCTTTCACTGTATTTGATGTCAGTATAATTTGTGGAGGGGAAGGGAAAAAACAAATCGTTTAAATAGTGATACAGGTGGACCCATTGCAACAAGGAGATGTACAAGTTGTTATGTCGAAAATGAACTTTACAACTATGGTGAGGGGGGGGAGGGTTCGGTGTGGGGGGGAGGGGAGCCAGGGGGAGAATGGGAAGGGATAGGAAGGGGAAACAAAGGAGGAGGCTACAATGCTTGATAAGAAATGTACTCATTATCTTGCCCATGTAATTGTAACCCCTCTGTACAGTATTTTCACAATTAAAAAAAAAAGACTATTAACTTCAACCAGCAAAAAGCTAGAAGTGTTTTGGTGTGGTGGTTCATTCCTGTAATCCTAGCTACTCAGGAGAATGAGATGTGAGGATCACTATTTAAAGCCAGCCAGGGCAGGAGTTAGGTAGGAAATTCTGTGACTCTCACCTTCACACACACACACACACACACACACACACACACACACACACACACACACACACACACACACACACACACACACAGAGCTGGAAGTAGAGCTATGGGTCAATTGGTAGAGTGCTCACTTTGAGCAAAGAAAGGTCAGGGACAGCGCCCACATCCTGAGTTCAAACCACCTCAGGATGCACGCATACAAAGCCAGGAGTAGGGGTGTTGTACAGCACGAGACTTGAGTAAAAAGCTAAGGGAGGGGGCTGGGAAGTTGGCTCAGTGGTAGAGCGCTTGCCTTGCATGCCTGAGGCCCTGAGTTCGATTCCTCAGCACCACATAAGCAAAAAGAAAAAAGCCGGAAGTGGCGCTGTGGCTAAAGTGGTAGAGCGCTAGCCTTGAGCTGAAGAGCTGAGGGACAGCGCCCAGGCCCAGAGTTCAGGCCCCACGACAGGACCCAAAAAAAAAAAAAAAAAAAAAAAGCTAAGGGAGTATGTGAGGCCTTAAGTTCAAGGCCTGGTAGTGGTGCGAGTGCGCATGCGCACCCCCCCCCCCCCAGACAGATGAGAAAAATTCTTAACAGCTTTAGCTGTTGAAAGAGAATCATAGAGAGAAGATAAGGACAGAGGAATGACATTTCCTTTGCAGTTAGACAAGAGATTGTAAGGATTGCTGCTGTTCTCTGCAGAATTACCTCACAAGCTCTCTCTCCTTTCCCTCCCTCTCGTTTTTCTGCTGCTTATTCTCATCCCCTTTTTTGCTTTATTGCCATCTTATTTCCTGGACCACATATAAAGGGCAGCCACCGGGATGGCTATCATGTAGGAAGCTAGAAATGGAAGGCTTTCCCCTGATTCTGTGATTCACAGTTTCCCAGAGGACCCAGGGGAGGGCTGAGGCTGAGGGGAGGGAGATGAACTTGGACTGAAGCAGCTGAGGGGTCAATGGAAGAAGCAGCAGGCATTACCTTCCCTCAGACAAGAAATCCACTCATCCTAACACCCTATTTTGAAGTTAAAAGACGCCTTTACTCTTCTGGCTAACCTAAACTGCATAGATAGCATCAAGGACCATGCATACCACATGAGAATTGGCTTTCATCTCCAGATTTGGCTCAACTCATTACTTCTGTGACTGTATAGTGTAAGCAATTACATATATTACATGGAACAATTATTTTGAGGAGCCAAAGAAATGATTTGTATTCATTCATTCAATAAATATTTATTGAATACCTACTACATGCTAAAACTATTGGGAACTGGGAATTCAGCAGGGAATGGAGTAGACAAGAACAAACCTTCCTAGGGATTACATTCTAGTGGGAGGGGGATTATTAACAAATCAACATGAGAAGTATATGATTAGTATCTTTTTGTTTTAGTCTGAGACCAGAACTCCAACTTGGTATCTGGTACTTTCACTCATTAACTAGTACTCTACCATGTGAACCATGCCTCCAACCCCAGATTAGTATCTTTTATCAAAACTCTTGAAACTAGATTTGCTTCAGATTTTAGGATTTTCCAGATTTTGGACTGCTTACATATAAACAAAATATGACATCTTGCGAGTGAGCCCCAGTCTAAACATGAAATTCAGGCTGGAAGTACGGTGTGTGTGTGTGTGTGTGTGTGTGTGTGTGTACTGGTCCTGGAGATTGAACTCAGGGACTGGGTGCTGTCCCTAAGCTTTTTAGTTCAAGACTAGTGCTCTACCACTTGAGTCACAGCTCCATTTCTGGTTTTTTTGGCAGTCAACTGGAGATAAGAGTCACAAAGACTTTTCTGCCAGGACTGACATTGAACCACAATCCTCAGATCTCAGCTCCTGACATTTTGACTGTGACCCATCACAGTAGGAAGGAGTAAGGAGTTAGGTAAAACCTGTGTATGGCCTCCAAGTGAGTAAGGACTTGTTTTAGTATGAAATGAGGTGAACCAGTGCAGAGGAGGTGGCAGGAAGAGGCTGATGATTCTGGACTTGTGTTGATGGGAGCTAGGAGGGTTCACTGCTTCATTGAATATGGAGTAGAAAGCAAAAGAGGAATCAGGTAGCTTTGGGGGATTTGGTCCCAGTCCTTGAGGATGGAGCAACTGATGGCTGAGGTGGGGAGGGACAGGGAACAGCTGGCTTGGGTGGGCAGATCTGTTAAAGGCTGGGCTATGCACCAGGCTGCCTTTGTGAACACTGCAGTCCTAGATACACATATGAAATCGAGAGTAGTGGCAAGGGCTGGGAATGTGGCTTAATGGTAGATTACTCTTGAGCATGCATGAAGCCCTGGGCTCAGTACCACACAAACAGAAAAGGCCAAAAGTGGCACTGTGGCTCAAGTGGTAGAGTGCTAGCCTTGAGCAAAAGAAGCTCAGGACAGTGCCCAGGCCCTGAGTTCAAACCCCAGGATTGGCAAAAAAAAAAAAAAAAAAAGTAATGGTAAAACCAAAAGGAGCAAAAATACTTCATGTTAGCATCAGCAATTGATAATTTTCTAAGATGTCGTGTGTGTGTGTGTGTGTGTGTGTGTGTGTGTGTGTGTGTGTGTGTGTGTGTGTGTGTGTGTGTGTGTGTGTGTGTGTGTGTGTATCCTAAGGCTTGAACTCAGGGCCTGGGCACTGTTTCTGAGCTTTTTTGCAGCAGGCTAGTACTCTAGCCCTTGAGCCACAGTGCCACTTCTAACATTTTTGGTGGTTAATTGAAGATAAGAGTCTCACAGACTTTCCTGCCGGGGCTGATTTTGAACGACAATCCTCAGATCTCAGCCTCCTGAGAGGCACGAGCCTCCAGTGCCTGGCAATTTTCGAAGGATTTGGGAGTGGGAGGGAGTTAATTTCACTGATCTCTTACCAGATACAGGAGAACATATTGACTTTCTGGTAATATAGAGGAAATTGGAGGCAGTGCAAACTAAGAGGTTTGTTTGCAAAGATCAAAGTCTACCTGGGCCTGGGTGGGGAGGGGGGGCAGAGTCAGGGCTCCAAGTATTTTTTCCCCCAACACAGCTGGACACCTGATTCCCAGGGACACAGCCACAAAGAGCCTCAGAGACATGAACTATGAGTCAGAGAAACCAAGTCCGAAACATGAAAGGAAGTGTGAGGTCTGGCCGGGGAGACTCAGTGACAGAGATAGCAACACTGAGAGTGACCTAGAAAAGCCCAAGGAGCTGAGAGCCAGCCCCATGAGCCTCTGGGTCTTGGTTCACATGACAGATTCTCCCTCCTTACCTCCCTCCCTCTGTCCCTCCCTTCCTTCCTTCCTTCTACTTCCCTAGTGACCTATTGTCAAACTATCATTGGCATGCGGCTGGCATCCAGCTTGCTAATTAGTGCAGCCGCCTCTCCCTCTGACTTCCTCCAGGGCTTCAGAGGTACTCCCCCCAACTCACTCCTCTAGCCACCCCTGCGCTGGTCTGCCTCTGCGAGAGGAAAACTGGCCCCAGGACCTGCTTTAGACTCCCAGCTCCCCTCATCAAGCCCCTCCCTACCCAAAGTATAACATCTGGCACCCTTTTATCTGACATCTCTGAGCACCTTTGCCAGCGTCCTGAATACCACACCCATGCCAGGCTCCCCTGCCCCAAGGCAGTGTATGGGGCACAAAGGACAGGGAGGGGCTTCAAGGGAGCAGAGGGAGAAAACCCACAAAAGATCTGGGGATGGCTCAGAGGAGGCTGTGAAGATGGACTGACGCCTGGGAGGATCAAGAGGAAGGCTAGAGAAGTGGACACTGAGGAGTAATTTGGGGTGGACTGGGACCCACAAGTTAGGTGGAGTGGGTGGGAGGATGAAACTCCAGCATCAGAAATGAATGAAGGGACGTATGGGGTGGGGACAGGCTGGAAGAGGTGACTGGGCCTGGGGAGAGGCTTCATCTGGACTCTCACAGAGTTGGAAGTACAAGTGAGATAAGAGGTAATAATCTTCTTCCTCCTCCTCCTCCTTCTCCTCCTCCTCCTCCTCCTCCTCCTCCTCTTTCTTCTTCTTCTTCTTCTTCTTCTTCTTCTTCTTCTTCTTCTTCTTCTTCTTCTTCTTCCTCTTCTTCCTCTTCTTCCTCTTCTTCCTCTTCTTCCTCTTCTTCCTCCTCTTCCTCCTCTTCTTCCTCTTCTTCTTCTTCTTCTTCTTCTTCTTCTTCTTCTTCTTCTTCTTCTTCTTCTTCTTCTTCTTCTTCTTCTTCTTCTTCTTCTTCTTCTTCTTCTTCTTCTTCTTCTTCCTCCTCCTCCTCTCCTCCTCCCCCCCCCCCACCAGGCCCAGAGTTCAGGCTGCACAACCGGACCCCCCACAAAAAAAAAATCTCATGGATTTTCCTTTCCCAGGCTGGCTTTGAACCTCAATCCTCAGATCTTAACCTCATAAGGAGCTAGGATGACAGAGGCATGAGGCATTGGTGCCCAGCCATTTTTACACTTTAAAGCACCTTTGTATGTTTTATGCCAGCATTCATTCAGCAGATATTATAGATGTCTTTGCTCCTGTTTTACAGATCAAGAAACGGAGGTCCAGAGAGATAAAACAAATTACCCCAAACCATACAATTATAAAGATGTAAATTCTCTCCTCCTCCTCCTCCTCCTCCTCCTCCTCCTCCTCCTCCTCCTCCTCCTCCTCCTCCTCCTCCTCCTCCTCCTCCTCCTCCTCCTCCTCTTCCTCCTCCTCTTCCTCCTCCTCCTCCTTCTTCTTCTTGACAGTCCTGGTCCTTGGACTCAGGGCCTGGACACTGTCCCTGACCTTCTTTTGCTCAAGGCTAGCATTCTACCACTTGAGCCACAGCGCCACTTTCAACTTTTTCTGTTCATGTGGTATTGAGAAATTGAACCCAGGGCTTCAGGCATGCTAGGCAAGCAATCTACAACTAAGCCATATTCCCAGCCCTCTCTACCTGTTCTTTAACCCACAGCACCTTTTGTGTATGAAGGTGGCATGTTAGATAGAAGAGGGAGCTTGGACTTTTAGGAAGTCAAAACCTTTTCATCCTACAGGTATTACACCCTTCCCCCAGCCCTTTTCTTATACCAAGTGATGTGCTAATATAGTAACACAGAGTGCCTTCAAAAGACCAAGCTTCTTCTAGTGAAGGAGTGATGTAAGCTGTGGAAACCAGATGGGGTGCGGCCCAAGGCCGAGGCTCCTCTGGGGGAGGGCAGCTTATGGAAGCTTTTACAGGGAATGTCTGGGAAGAGGGAAACCTTGCACCAGTGCATGGTGGGAGGGGGCAGGCGAGGGCCTGTCTCACAAAAGCTAGTAAGCACACTGTGTGGGAGAATTGGGTGTGTTCAAAGAGAACAAAGGCAGGATGTGAAAGGAACTGGATGGAGAAACTAGAGAAATGATAGGGAGGAGATTGATGTTCCACTCGGGATCTATTTAAAATCAGTGCATGCCCATCAAAAGGGCGAGGAGGATGCTACCGCCACAGTATTATGGGGTGACAGAGGGTTTCTCCATTATGTTGGGATGATAGGGACTTAAGTGAAATCATTGAGCATCCCTACATGCTAGATGGCATGCACAATGTATTCACAGATGTTATGCAATTCAATCCACGTAGCAGTTGAAAAGAATGAGGAGAGGCTAAGGGTGTACCTCCATGGTAGAGCTAGTGCTTAGCATGCATGAGGTCCTGGGTTCAATTTCTAGTATTGAAACAAAGCAAACAAACAAAGAAAAGAATGAGGAAAACTTATTTGACTTGGCATGGAAAGATCTTTAAGACCCATGGTTAAAAGAAAAGCAAGCCAGGCATTAGTGGCTCCTACCTATAATCCTAGCTACTCAGGAGGCTGAGTTCTGAGGCTCAAAGTCAAAGCTGTGAAGTTGGGAGTGGTGAGAGGCAGGAAACTCGATGATGTCTATGAAAGTCTATGTGACTTATATCTTGAGTTAACCACTGAAAAAGCCAGAAGTGGAGTTGTAGTTCAAGTGGCAGCCTTGAGTGATACAAGCTAAAGGACAGTGCCCAGGCCCTAAGTTCAAGTCCAGTACCAGAACAAAAATAAAAAGGAAAAAAAAGTACAAGACAGGGGGCCGGGAAGGTGGCTCAGTGGTAGAGCGCTTGCCTTGCATGCATGAGGCCCTGGGTTCGATTCCTCAGCACCACATAAGCAAAAAGAAAAAAGCTGGAAGTGGCACTGTGGCTCAAGTGCTAGAGCGCTAGCCTTGAGCTGAAGAGCTGAGGGACAGAGCCTAGGCCCAGAGTTCAGGCCCCATGACCGGACCCCCTCCTTCCCCAAAAAAGTACAAGACATTATATACTGTGAGTTTTAGGTTACAGAAATATGCACAAGAGAATGGCTTTGGGGGCTGGGAATGTGGCTTAGTGGTAGAGAGCTTGCCTAGCATGAAGCCCTGGGTTCGATTCCTCAGTACCACATAAACAGAAAAAGCTGGAAGTGGTGCTGTGGCTCCAGTGGTAGAGTGCTAGCCTTGAGCATAGAGAGGCTCAGGGACAGAGTTCAGGCCCTGAGTTCAAGCCCCAGGACTGTGTGTGTGTGTGTGTGTGTGTGTGTGAGAGAGAGAGAGAGAGAGAGAGAGAGAGAGAGAGAGAGAGAGAGAGAGAGAGAGAGAGAGAGAGAGAGAGAGAGGGAGAGGGAGAGGGAGAGGGAGAGGGAGAGGGAGAGAGGAAGGGAGAGAGGGGAAGAAGGGAAAAAGGGAGGGAGGGAGGGAGGGAAGGAGGGAGGGAGGGAGGGATGGAAGAAGATGGTTTTGGTTTGGAAGAACTGGGAGGACTGAGCAAGGGCAGCATGGAACCTGTGCATGTGCAGCTGGACAGGTGGTGCTCAGGGCTGGAGATTACAGTGTTTGGTGGGAGTGGTGCCACATGTCTAGGGCTGGCACCAAGGGGGACATAGAATTTGCCATGCCTTGCACTTGACATCCATCTTTTACCCTAGGCAAATCTCAAAGAGTTTTGAAGTAAGTGTGAAACACACACTAATTAAATCTGTTCCAGAGCCCTCTCTGGCTGCAGGAGAATAGATTGGAGGGGGTGTGAGAGACCAGGAGGGCTGCACACAGCTGGAACGTGGGAATGGAGAGGGGGAGGGAGGAAGCGTGCGAAACTCAGCTGAGGGAGTGGGTGGGCAGCAGATCTTGATGGGGCTGATGAAACTAAATGAGCACAGAGCACAATTAGGTTATTTTAGGATTTTAATAGGAATAATACATGCAAATAGTTTATATGAATTAGGGAAAATGGCAATGCTACCCCTACTTTCAACTCTTTTAGCCAATTTTATCTGGGGCATTGACCTATATATCTGGAACTATCAGAATGATGTGATGATGTGATTCCTATATGACCTTCCAACTTTAAGGATTGTCCATTGCTTTACTTTTTTTTGTTGTTGTTGTTGGTCATGGGGCTTGAACTCTGGGCCTGGGTGCAAGGCTAGTGCTCTACCACTTGAGCCACAGCCTCACTTCCAGCCTTTTCTATTTATGTAGTGCTGAGGAATCGAACCCAGGGCCTCACACATGCGAGGCAAGCACTCTACCACTGAGCCACCCTCCCAGACTGCTTTACTCTTATTAGAAATATATAACCTTGTGGCCAGGTGCTGGTGGCTCACACCTATAATCCTAACAATTTAGGAGGCTGAGATCTGAGGTTTGTGGTTCAAAGCCAGTCTGAGCAGGAAAGTCTATGAGACTCTTATATCCAATTAACTACCAGAAAACCAGAAGTAGTGCTGTGGCTCAAGTGGAAGAGCGCTAACCTTGAGCTGAAGAGCACAGGGATAGGTCCCAGGCCCAGAGTTCAAGTCCCTCAACTGACAAAAAAGAGAAAGAAAGAAATATATACTCTTGCAAAGAAAGAAACCTTACAAATGAAGCAGCTGGTGGCTCATGCCTGTAATTCTAGCTACTCAGGAGGATGAGATCTGAGGATCAAGGTTCGAAGCCAGACTGGGCAGGAATTTCTGTGAGACTCTTTATCTCCAATTAATCACCAAATAACTGTAAGTGACAATGCCTAGGCTCTGACTTCAAGCCCCAGTGTCAGCACCAAAAAATCCAACACGACCACCACCAACAAAAAACAGATACCCACATGATCCACCAACACAATATTCTCCCATCCTCCTTCTTACTTTATCACTATTCAAAATCCCATACATGAAGGGATGGTAGGAGGAAAACAATGGAGGGGGTAACAATGCTCAATAGGAAGTGTACTCATTACCTTACTCATGTAACTGTAACCCTCTGTATAGTATCTTTACAAAAAAAAATGTACTCATTATCTTGCCCATGTAATTGTAACCCCTTTGTACAGTGTTTTCACAATAAATTTAAAACAAAAAATAATAATAAAAATCCCATACATTCATATGTATTTCTAAGTATACATGGAAATACACATACAAATGTCCTAAAAAATCACAGTAAATTAGGATGTAGGGAGACAAAAGCCAAAGGAGACTTTTATCCTACCTGCCTTGTATAAATTCTTTATAAATGAATACATAATTACTCATCTAGTAAAAAAAGAAATGATCTTCACAATGCTACAAGATAATTATCATTGCCAATTACCCATAGTTTACAGATGCGAAAAGTTAAAGCTCAGAAAGTTAAGTAATTTGTTCAAGGTCTTACAACAAACACATCTGATAAAAAGCAGATGTAAAGAAAGAAAGAGGTAGGAACAGAGAGGAAAAGAAGGCCAGGCATTGTGTATGTGTGTAGGAGGAAAAAGAGGTAAAGAACCTTCAAGAACAAGCCATCTGGAGTATGATGGCACATGCCTGTAATCACATACTGGCCCTTGGAAGGCTGACATAGGATGATCGTGTGTTTGTGGCTTTCTTGGGCTGCATAGTGAGAGCCTTCTTCTAAAACAAAACAAAATCTAGAAGAGTCTGCCTATGGCAGACAGGGATGATGAAGAGGCAGCAGCAACATCAGAGATGTCTAGTTTGAAGGTTAAGAACACATTGTAGGCTCTGTTGGGGAAAGGGGATCACTGACAGAGACACTGGACTAAAGGATGAAAGGTCACAGCCCCACATCCTTAAAGAGCCCCAAGAGCTCAGGAGCCAAGCATCCGCCAGGCTGTTGATTTATCCCACAATGAGTCACTGATCCCTGAAACTGACGGCCAGGGTGAGGTCACCACGCCAACAGGCACAGAGCAGAGACAAGAAGGCCCTTGGGGTCCAGTGAGCTGAACCCGTCTGGTCAGAGGCCTCGGTCACAAAGCCAACAAAGAATTCATATCTAATAGCTCTTCCTTGGGCCTCCCATGAATAGTTAGGGGAGTCACTGAGAGGCCATGATATGAGGCAGGATGACAAACAAAAACGGCCCAGACAAGTAAACAAGCTACGGTGTCTTGCCCTAGGAAAATAGGGCTATCTTGATAGAAGAAATCTCAGTGATCCCCCTCAAAAAGCTGGCTGCTCTTTAATTGCAATTCAGCATCACCAGGGTCACCTGGCGAAATCATAGCCACAGAAGAGGTGACCGTGACAGCAGAAAGTGTTAGCCCAGAGGCCTGGGAATTGATGTCTGGGCTCAGAGTTGGATATCATAGAGATGAAACAAGACCTTTTCTAGCTGAAGAGTTCACACATTGAACTGGATTTACCCCACATATTCATATCTGCTCCAATCACACCAATTCATCTTGAAAACAGACTAAGCTCTTCCATTCAGAAGCTGGCCTGACACTCACCCTAAACCCCATTCTTCTCCTATGCAGAAATGCTCCTATAGAATACCAGTACAGGAAACAAAACAATATAAAAATACGGTGCCACCCACAGAAATGTCCAAACATCTTCTCTTGTCCAGAAGGAAAATTGACCTTGTGACCAATTTGTCAGATGGTGACTGCTTTTTTTTTTTTTTTTTTTAAGTAGTAACACATTTTTCTTGTTTTTGTTTTTGTTGGTCGTGGGGCCTGAACTCTGGGCCTGGGCACTGTCCCTCAGTTCTTCAGCTCAAGGCTAGTCCTCTACCATTTGAGCCACAGCCCCACTTCCTGCCTTTTCTGCTTATGTAGTGCTGAGGAATCGAGCCCAGGGCCTCATGCATGCAAGGCAAGCACTCTACAACTGAGCCACCTTCCCAGCCCCAAGTAGTAATAGTGTTATCCTTATTTTAGTCTCTCCTTCCTATAGATATGATTAAGGTATTCATAGAATCTGGTCTCTGGTAGTATTTATCCAGAGCAATATCCATAACTTCCCTTAGTCTCTCTCCAAGTTATCCAATCCAAAGCTCAAGTCCTATAATAAGTTTTCCTATCACATATACTCTGTGGGTGTATGTGTGTGAACATGTGTGTGTGTGAACATGCATGTCAGGACTGGGGTCTCAATGCAGGGCTTTGTACTACTTTGCCATTTTATCTCTAGGCATTCTACCACTTGAGTCACACCTGTATTTCCAGCTTTTTGATGGTTGATTGGGTATAAAACTCACATACTTAAGCCGGGCGCTGGTGGCTCACGCCTGTAATCCTAGCTACTCAGGAGGCTGAGATCTGAGGATCGCGGTTCAAAGCCAGCCCGGGCAGGAGAGACCGTGAGACTCCTATCTCCAATAAAACCACCAGAAAACCGGAAGTGGCACTGTAGCTCAAGTGGTAGAGCGCTCGCCTTGAGCTGAAGAGCTGAGGGACAGCGCCCAGGCCCAGAGTTCAAGCCCCACGGCCGACAAAAAAAAAAAACAAAACCTCACATACTTTTCAGTGTGGGCTGGTGTCAATCCAGGATTGTCAGATCTCAGCCTCCTAAGTAGCTAGGATTACAGGTGTGAGCAACCTTACTAAGAGTATATTGTGCCTGGCTCTCATGTATCTTTTGGGGGAGGGGGAGTGACAGTCCTAGGGCTTAAACTCTGGGTCTGGGCTCTGTCCCTCAGCTCTTCAGCTCAAGACTAGCGTTCTACCACTTGAGCTACAGCACCACTTCTGGTTTTCTGGCTACTACATAAGATGTCTTATGATTCCCTTTGGGTCACCGTCTACTTCCCTGTAAGGGATAATTTACTAAACTTGTTCAACTGCAAGTTGAACTCTTGGGGGAGTCTACCTGGAGGCCATTGATAACAATTTTGTCCTGTGCTACCCACATTGAAGAATTGGACTGCTGGCCATTGGTGGCTCATGCCTATAACCCTAGCTACTCAGGAAGCTGATATCTGAAGATCTTAATTTGAAGCCAGCCCTGGCAGGAAAGTTTGTAAGACTCTTACCTCCAATAAACTACTTAGAAAACAAACAAACAAACAAACAGAAGTGGTGCTGTCGCTCAAGTGGTAGAGCGCTAGCTAGCCTTGAGCAAAAGAAGCTCAGGAACAGTGCCCAGGCCCCCCCAGAGTTCAAGCCCCAGGACTAACAGAAAAAAAGAAAAGAAAAAGAAAAGAAAAAAGAATTACCTCATGCTGCATAGGTTAAGATGGTACTAAAGTAAGGAGTGCTGTCCGAAGGGACAGACCAGTTGTGCATTCACTCACCAAGTATTTATGGAGCACCCACATATACCACAGCCTGTTCTAGGTGCCAAAGACAAGTGAAACAAGATTCTTGGCTTTTCAGGAAGTTCTTGGCTGTGATGGGGTGAGACATAAACAGATCCTTATGACTTGTGATCCTTATGATTTGGCCTGGGGGCTGCTCTCTGCTCACAGAAGAGCTCATCTAAACCAGTGTGGGAGAACCTGGAGGTGGTGGCTCACATCTATAATCCCAGCTCTTCACAGAGCTGAGAGCTAAGGATCATGGTTCTAAGCCAGCCTGAGCCAAAAAGTCCATTAAAGTCTTCTCCAATTAACCAGCAAAAAGCTAGAAGTGGAGGAGTGGTAGAGTTTCAGTGGTAGATTCCAACCTTGAGCTAAATAAGAGACAGCACCCAGTCCCTGAGTTGAAACCCCAATACCAACACACACACACACACACACACACACACACACACACACACACACACACACACACATATACAACCACTTCCCTGATATTGTTTCTTTTTTAAAATACCATCACTTTGTTGTTGTTTTTTTATTGTGAAAATACTGTACAGAGGGGTTACAATTACATGGGCAAGATAATGAGTACATTTCTTATCAAGCATTGTAGCCTCCTCCTTTGTTTCCCCTTCCCATCCCTTCCCATCCTCCCCCCCACCCGATTACCCCCCCTCCCCACACCAAAGTTGTAAAGTTTGTTTTTGACATAACGACTTGTACATCTCATTGTTGCAATGGGTCCACCTGTATCCTTATTTAAATGATTTGTTTTTCCCCTTCCCCTCCACAAATTATACCAACATCAAATACAGTGAAAGCAGGGGTTATACTGTGGGAGAGGGACATACATAGCAACAAAGAAATAATCTTATAAATGTGTTAGAAACAATAGCATGAAAGAAAAAAAAACATTTGAATATATAGCTTAGGGTTCATTTCCCTAACATCAATTTATCTGACCTTTTCTGCTTGACTTAGACATATACTACATATTGCAAATAAGGGAAACCATAGGACCTATGTTTCTTTGGGCCTGGCTTACTTCACTTAATATAATTTTTTCCAAGCCTTTTCATTTCCTAACAAATGGGGCAATGTCATTCTTTCTGATGGAGGCATTGTGTATATATACCACATTTTCTTGATCCATTCATCTACTGAGGGGCATCTGGGTTGGTTCCATATCTTAGCTATAGTAAATAATGCTGCAATAAACATAGTCATGCTAAAAATACCATCACTTTGTAGTGGCTGATAGTTGGAGTTGTGGATTGAAATGTGTCTTCTTGATAGATACAATGATAAAGACCTAGGCCCAGGTAGTTATGAAGGTGTGTTCCTTTGAAAGTTAAAGTCTTTACAGATAGAATCAATTAGAGTGGGGCCTAATCCAGTATGACTGATGACCTGATAAAAGGGAATCTTGGAGATGGGTGCTAGTGGTTTACACCTGTCATCTTAGCGACTCAGGAGGCTGAGATCTGAGGATGATGGTTCAAAGTCAGCAGAAAAGTCTGTGAGTCTCTCATCTCCAATTAACAACCAGAAAACCAGAAGTAATGCTATGGCTCAAAGTAGTAGAGCACTAGTCTTGAGTAAAAAAGGGCAAAGATAGCACAGCACCTAAGCCCAGAGTTCAAACCCCATGGCTGACCACCCCTCCAAACAAAAAGAGAGGGAAACTTGGACACAGAGATGGAGGAAGGAAGGCTGTGTGAAGACGGAGGCAGGCGGGAGGGATACAGCCATGAACCAAGAGATGCTAAGGCCTGTCAATACAGAAGCTACCAGGAATGAGGGTATCTTAGATATCTAAGGATTCTCCCTTACACCCTGCTGAGGGAGCAGGACTCTACTCATAATTTGATTACAGACTTCTAGCTTCCGGAGCCATGAGAAAGTAACTTCTGTTGTTTTAACCTATTGGTCTATGTTAATTTGTTGTGATAGAACCAGGAAATGAACATAAAAGTTTAGAGTATGGGGTGGGCGGTGGAATACTATTAAAAGGTAATTATTAGTTATAACTATTCTATCATGTATTTTAAGAGACTTTTTATCTTTCATGATGGCTCTTGTATATGCTTGGGGTTGAAAGATTTGAGTTTTATTACATCTGAAACTCAGGAATATAAGGATAACGAATCAAGAGGTTGAAAGGAGTAATTGGGGGTAATGTAAACTGGAAAGCTCTGGAAACAAATTGGCATTGGTACTGTTATAACCATGTGGATGGGCAGAAAATACCCTTGATAAAGGAATTGAACCGGAAGTCCTTGATAAGGATTCAGTCCCCTCCTGACTAACCAGCCAGAACTCTGATGAGAGGCCAAGACAATCTCTTCTTCTTCTTCTTCTTCTTCTTCTTCTTCTTCTTCTTCTTCTTCTTCTTCTTCTTCTTCTTCTTCTTCTTCTTCTTCTTCTTCTTCTTCTTCTTCTTCTTCTTTTCTCCTCCTTCTCCTCCTTCTCCTCCTCCTTCTTCTCCTTCTTCTCCTTCTTCTCCTTCTTCTCCTTCTTCTTCTTCTTCTTCTCCTCCTTCTTCTCCTTCTCCTTCTTCTCCTTCTTCTCCTTCTTCTTCTTCTTTTCTTCTCCTCCTCCTCCTCCTCCTCCTCCTCCTCCCCCTCTTCCTCCTCCCCCTCTTCCTCCTCCCCCTCCTCCTCCTCCTCCCCCCTCTTCCTCCTCCCCCTCCTCCTCCTCCTCCCCCCTCTTCCTCCTCCTCCTTCTCCTCCTTCTACCCTCCCTCCTCCTCCCTCCCCCTTAAGCTTGAACTCTTGTTCAGCTTCCCCTCTTTACCACTGGAGCCATATCTCCACTTTTGGCTTTTTGATGGTTAATTGGAGATGAGATTCTCTCAGATCTCAGCTTCCTAAATAGCTTGGATTTCAGGTGTGAGCTACCAGTGCTAGTCCAGGATATAGTTTCAGTCTAGTCGGGTGTTAACACCCACTCTTTCTGGGGTCTGTGTTGACTATCTAGGGTTAGTTAGAATTTAGAACTCAGTGTAAGACAGTCCTGGGTTTGTACTGTTAGCAAGGAAGCTACTGTTCCGGGGAGGATTCTGAACAAACGTCAGGAGCAGGGTTGTTTGTTAGCCCAGGCCTGGGTGTCCCCAGCCCAAAGTTGTCCCTTTTGCCCGGAAGCCAAAGCTTCTTATGTAATCTGGGCGCCTCGCGGGCAACCGGGGGAACTGGACAGAGTAGCCTGGCCAGGGCTGACTGCGCGCTCCTGGAATCCGCGCTCCGGGGCGTTGGCGGCTCCCGCCCAGCACCTGGGCCCGCCCTCCGCGGGGAGACACGTGCCGGGCAACCCGCACTCACCCTGGCACTTCCCAGTCCCAACCAGAGAGCTGTGCAAGCTCAGGAACGCCCGCCCCGAGTCGTTCAACCCGCACCCAACCACTGGACAGAGCAGAAGAGGAAGGAACCCACAGAACCTTAAACTCCGATGGCGATCGATCGTGAATGTCTTGTTCTGCGCAGTCGTCTTGTCCTGTTGGCTCTGAGTTTAAAACTCTTTGTCCCTTTAAAATGTTTCAGGATCATCCAGAAAACAGGAAAGTCCTTTAACTTTATTCCTCAGAGGGCACCTCTAGACAAGATCTCTGTTGTGATGGCAGGGTGCTGGGGGGCAGGGTGCTGGGGGCCAAGGTGCTGCGGGGCAGGGTGCCTGTGGTCCTGGGGATGACTCTGGTTTCTGAGGATCTAGAAAAGGCCGATGGCTTTGTCTTTGCAATGGAAGGATTCCATTCACCCCTCTCCCTAGTCCAAGGTGAAACCTAGTTGTTAGGCAGAATCTAAAAAGCACCTCTGTATGGATTTGTCCGTTCTGAGTCAAATTCAATCACAAATATTGACCCTGAGAGACTGGGCTTTGAGGATGCCTCGTTGTAGAAACTCCCCTTCCCTCCCGTTAGGTTTTTTGTTCATCTCTAGGGGCATTACTAGTGTTTGAACTCAGGCAGTTCACTTTTGCTAGGCGGGTACTCTACCACATACACCACGTTCCCAGCCCTTTTTTGCTTTGGTTATTTTTCACACGGGGTCTCACTTTTTGCCCTGCTTTTTGCCCAAGACTGGGATATCAAGAGACTCATACCTACTGATGTCTTCCATACATTTGAATTTTGAATTATAACAGGCTCAAGTAGTTCATGCTTGTAAATTGAGCTGCTTAGGAAGCTGAAGTCTGAAGATTGCTGTACAAAGCCAGTCCAAGAGATTATATCCACTTAACTAGCAAAAAAGGTGGACTGGAGGTATGGCTCAGGTGGTAGAGCACCAGCCATGAGCAAAAAAAAGCATGGACACTAGGCCCTGAATTCAAGCCCCCAATACCAGCACCTAAAAAAAAAAAAAAACAAAAAAAAAAAACAACAAAACCCAAAACAACAACAACAAAATTAAATTAGAATTAACTTGTTTAAACCAAGCTCTGAAAAAGATTGTTATTGTGTTTGGTTTAGGTATACTTTTAGTTTGTATGTTCCCCTTTTCTTATTTTCCCCCAGCAGTTTTTTTATAGTATATATTAATTGTATAAAGGCTCCAGACATTTTTTTCTTGAAGAGACTGTTTCTTTGCCTTATGAGATTTTTCAGATTGCATCTCCATGGAATTGTCAAAATAATTCTGATAGATCAAGATATGACAGGTTTTAGAATGCTTAATTTTGGATCTTTGTGATCAAACCAAAGAAATAAATTTTATTATGAAGGAGAATACAACATAAGGTTTTTTTAAAAAAATCAGTTTTCCTATTTAAATCTAGAATCGTGTGTTTATTTCCCCTTTTTGTGTCATAGTCATAAGATAAAATTAATTTTTAGGTTGAAAATCTAGTTCTGGTAACACTAACATAATTCATTATTTGCCTTGCCCTACCATGTATGTATATACATAAACCTAATCAATTCAGAATGACACTATTTTGATTCCTACTGATATAACTAAAAAGTTAAGATTTATTTGTTATTTGTTTTGCTCCTTAGGACACACCCTGCTAAAATTGTAACAAAATTGCTGCATTTTAAAATTACCTTTAGTGTCTTTTTTTTTTCCAACACCGGATCTGAAATTTTGCTCATTGTGTGGTGCTCTGCCACTTAGGTCATGCCTCCAAGCCCTTCTCCCCTTTGTGTGAAAGGGTTTAACTATGTTGCTGGGGCTAGTCTCAAACTTATAGACTAAAGTGGTCCTCCTGCCTCAGCTTTACAAATGGCTGGAACTACAGGCCCACAGCACCATGCTAGTTAATCACTTAAAATAATTTCTCCCTGTTGAGTAAGCTACCAACTACACAGATTAATTTTGTCCCATTTAAATTGTTTTACAATGCTGTAAAAAATCTACATGATATCAAAGTCAAATATACAAAAAGAATCTATTTAGAAAAGACTAATTTCCAGCCGGGCGCTGGTGGCTCACGCCTGTAATCCTAGCTACTCAGGAGGCTGAGATCTGAGGATCGCGGTTCAAAGCCAGCCCGGGCAGGAGAGACTGTGAGACTCCTATCTCCAATAAACCATCAGGAAGTGGCGCTGTAGCTCAAGTGGTAGAGCACTCGCCTTGAGCTGAAGAGCTGAGGGACAGCACCCAGGCCCAGGGTTCAAGCCCCATGGCCGACCAAAAAAAAAAAAAAAAAAGAAAAAAGAAAAGACTAATTTCCATTCCTTCTACCTAGTTTTACCTCTCCCTAATAGGAACTTTTTGCTAGGCTTTGGTTGTCTTTCTACTTAAAAAGAGAACTATAAGCAACTGTATGTTTGAATGCCTCTTTTTCCTATGTAAAATGCAGCATAATCATAGATTGCTAGTATCATTTGTAAAGTAGCATTGGGGCAATCCTGGCTGAGTCTGAAAGGAAAAAGCACCCTAGTTTTCAGATCTCAGGAAAGCATGAGGTCCCAATGGGTCAAGGCATGTTCAAAGCCATAGGGACTACAGAAAACAATGCAGAGAGGAAAACGGCATCCAAGATCAGCAGTCCAGCCTTGCACCTGAGTCTCAACCAGGATGCTTTCTCAGCAAGGCTTTTCCAACGTTACCTGTTGATGGTCCTGTCTTGTCCTGTTACAAACAGTGCTGTAATGAATGGCCCTGAGCATAGTCTTCTCAGATATTTGAGCCTTTCTTTTCGATCCAGGCATATTAGTGGGGGATGGGGAGACGACTTATAAATGGGGTCAGAACATCAAGCCTGCATCCGTGTCATCTTCAGAAGGGCCTCGGGAAGTCTAGCTTCAATCCTACAACTGTGGCACATCCAAAAGTGAGGGGGTCAGACCCTAGGGACTCAGGGTGACCTGGGTGCCTGGTAACAGGAGCCGGAAAAAAGGAAAGATCGGCCCGGGAAAGGAGGCTTGGAAGGTGTAAATGTGATTGTTGTTGGTGGCATCATAGAAGATGATCTTCCCGTCGTTGTAATCCACAAGGACACCCAATTTCCTTGGACAGACTGGCAGATCCTTGCGGGTACAATTCTCCATGAGCGCTTGGCACGTTGAGCCAAAGATGCGCAGAGCCCAGAAGCCCAACAAAGGTTCCAGACGCAAGTGGCCCCTCCGTGGTACCAGTTCCGAGGCCACGCCCACCACAGAGGCCCCACCCCTGGGCCCTTGGATTTCCACCTCCCAGGCCTGGCGGCCCATGGAAAAACCTGGTAAACCCAGAACACAGCGGAAAGGATAGAAGCATTTGGGATTCGTGGGCTCAGCTGAATCACTCTGGGGGATAAAGTCTAGTGTCACTGTCTTTAGATCCAGAGACAGGCTGAGGTCTGGATGAGCAGTGTCAGCGTCCAGGGTCACAGCAACTGTGGAAAGATGAGGGGAAAGATGGACAGCTTGAAATCAAGCTATCCTGACCCTAATTTTCCAGCTCTTTTACACATTTGGAGGGAGGCTTTCTCAGTCAAATATAGCTCAAGCCCCCAGGGAAGTTCGAGTTCCTGTCCCCTCCTTAAAGTTAATCCCAAGTTTCACCATATTCTGTTTCGTGGTTCCATCGGGGAGCACCCCACTAATCATGGTGGTAGTCTTTCATTCTTTTGTTGTTGTTGTTGGTGGTGGTCATGGGGCCTGCACTCTGAGTTTGGGCACTGTCCCTCAGCTCTTGAGCTCAAGGCTAGAGCTCTATCACTTGAGCCACAGTGCCACTTCTAGCTTTTTCTGCTTATGTGGTGCTGAGGAATCAAACACAGGGACGCATGCATGCAAGGCAAGCACTCTACCACTAAGCTACCTTTCCAGCCTCATGGTGGTATCATTTCAAAGATGAAATCACCTCTTCCCTGTTTACAAGGTTTGGTGCTAATTTGAGAAATCAAGGGTCTGTCTTGCTGAGCTGCTGTAACTTTCTAATGTGAAATCCCCTCAAACTCAAGAATGAGGGGTGAGATACAGGAGGAGGGATATCCAAGAACGTCTCTCCTCATCCTCCCATTTTTATTAGATTTAGACAGGGAGTCACAACTGATCAAGACTGGAAGAATTCCAGGTCATGGGCACAAAATTTAGGAATGTGGACCTCATTTTATCTCCTGATTTGTTATCTAATCTCAATGTTTGCTGCAATATTAGGTTTTTGTTTGTTTTTGTTGGTTGTGGGACTTGAACTCTGGGCCTGGGTGCTGTCCCTCAGCTCTTCAGCTCAAGGCTAGTGCTCTACTACTTGAGCCACAGTGCCATTTCCGGTTTTCTGGTGGTTAATTGGAGATTAAAAAGTCTCATGGACTTTCCTGCCTGGCCTGGCTTTGAACCACGATTCTCTGATCTCAGCCTCCTGAGTAGCTACCATTACAGGTGTGAGCCACGAGTGCCCAGCTGCAGTATTAGTTTTTTCTTTGATGGATATGGGAGTTTGGAAGAGATAAGAGGAGAGAATGTGGGAATGTGGGCAAGTGTCACAATGGTCTGGTTCCTGGGGATGGATTAGAGTCATAGGCAAGCTTTACTTTGGCCCTCATGCACAGCTGAAATGCTGCTTGGGTAAACAATTGTTTAAAATGGCGTTACTGGGCACCAGTGGCTCACGCCTGTAATCCTAGCTACTCAGGAGGCTGAGATCTGAGGACCGTGGTTCAAAGGTAGCCTGGGCAAGAAAGTCTGCAAGACTCTTTTTTTTTTTTTTTTTTTTTTTTTTGTCGGTCGTGGGGCTTGAACTCTGGGCCTGGGCACTGTCCCTCAGCTCTTCAGCTGAAGGCGAGTGCTCTATCACTTGAGCTACAGCGCCACTTACGGTTTTCTGGTGGTTTATTGGAGATAGGAGCCTCATGGTGTCTCCTGCCCGGGCTGGTTTTGAACTGCGTTCCTCAGATCTCAGCCTCCTGAGTAGCTAGGATTACAGGCGTGAGCCACCAGTGCCCGGCTTTCTGCAAGACTCTTATCTCCAATTAGCCACCAGAAAACCAGAGGTGGCACTGTGGCTCAAGGGGTAGAGTGCTTGCCTTGAGCTGAAGAGCTGGGGAACAGCGCCCAGGCCCAAAGTTCAAGCCCCAAGGCTGACAAAAAGAATTTTTTTTAAAAAATGGGGTTGAACTGGGAGGAGTGACATTGTCCAAAAAATGTATACTCATTATGACTTAGGTAATTCAAACCACTCTGTACATGACCTTTATTATAACAATAAATTAAAAAAAAATAAGTTGATGCTGGACACAGGTGGCCCACACCCGTCATACTAGCTACTCAGGAGGCCGAAATTTGAGGATGGAGGTTCAAAGCCAGCCCTGGCAAGAAAGTCCAGGAGATTCATCTCTTAATTAGTCACCAAAAGGCTGCAAGTGGAATGGAGCTGTGGCTCAAGCGGTAGAGCACTAGCCTTAAGAGAAAAAGCTAAAGGACAGTTTTCATGCCCTGAGTTCAAGCCCCAGTGCCGGCACAAAGAAAAGAAAAAGAAAAAAAGCCAGTGTCCGGGTTCTGAGTTCAAACCCAAGTACTGACACCAACAAAAGTGGAGGGCGGTAGGGAGAGAGAGGGTTGGTTAAGAGAAACCAGAGAGAGACAGTTGTAGAGATAGCTCTTTTTTTTTTTTTTTTGGTTGTTGTTGTTCGTGGGGCTTGAACTCTGGGCCTGGGCGCTGTCCCTCAGCTCTTCAGTTCAAGGCGAGCGCTCTACCACTTGAGCTACAGCGCCACTTCCGGTTTTCTGGTGATTTATTGTAGATAGGAGTCTCACGGTCTTTCCTGCCCGGTCTGGCTTTGAACCGCGATCCTCAGATCTCAGCCTCCTGAGTAGCTAGTATTACAGGCGTGAGCCACCAGCGCCCGGCTGTAGAGATAGCTTTTATCCACTAGGGGGAGCCCTAGCCAAAGCAACAAGAAGCAGCCAAAAAAGAAGGTGCACCAGAGGCCAGGGGTGGTCCTATTCCTTTGATTTTGCTCAACTACTTCATTCCTTCACCACCATGACCACCATCCCATCTCCACGATCAGTAGCTCTGGCCTCTCCCCGAGGCCCCACTCACTTGACCCCACTCTGCTTAACCCGGGACACTGGACAGCTTCAGTCACTCACTCAAGGCTGAGCGTGGGTCTTCAATCCGCCCCGACCCGGTGTTCTCAGAGTTGATTCGGTCTCGAGGAACCTCGACATAAGAAGCCCTGCTTCGTGCTTGGAGTAAAACGGAAGTGACTGTCCCAGCAAGGGAGGCCCCGGGGAGGGAGGGGCATGCCATGGTGCCCGTTGAGGAGTTTAGTTGTTCATTGTATTGAGGGAAAAGGAAAAGAGAAACGAGAGGTCAGTGGGCGGAGCCAACAAGAAGCCCCGACCCTGCAGCTCGCAGTGCTGCTGGAACTGAGGCCAACCGAGGAGGACCATGCCCTGGGGAACCGATCCCGGGTTTCCGCCCCCAAAATGAAAGTAAAAATGGCTCCCCAAAGACTATGCGGACGAAAAAGTCAGAGGAGAGACCAGATTTAATGTTAGCAGAGCTAACAATTTCAAGCTCCCCTGAGGAAGGGAGAGAAATGCCCTGGCTGGTACCTCAGGGGACCCTTTGATGCTGTTGGGGGCCAGAAGTGGGCGGTGCCTCACCGACTGCGCAGGCGCTGGCATGGGGGCGGAGATTAGGTCTGCGAGGGGGGCGTTTCCTTACAGTGTCTTTAAATTCGCCCCCTTGTGCTCTACCTTCTTCCCTTTCCATTCTGACTGGCCAGGGAGCGTGAGGAGACTTGCACATTAGGGAGTTATTTCTGCAATGTAATCTCTACTTTTCCTAGTACATTCTTGACTTCTTGGGATAGAGCATTTGTCACTCTAAGGTCCCCACAGGAAGACTGCAGTGGGCAGGGCAGGACTCCTACCTGGGGAGGGCAATTCTGGATTGTTTTTCTCTAACATGTTCCCTAGGAAATGGAGAGAGAAAACAAATTTATTACCAGAACGTTGCAAAGTTAAAACAGCCAGCCAGGCACCAGTGACCCTGGCACATGTGGAGGTTGGGATTTGATTGTCAGCACCATAAAACCAAACAGCTGGATGGCAGTAGCTCATACCTGTAATCCTAGCTACTCAGGAGACTGAGATCTGAAGATCGCAGTTCAAAGCCAGCCTGGGTAGGAAAGTCCATGAGAGTCCTATTTCCAATTAACCAACAGAACACTGGAAATAGTGCTGTGGCTCACAGTTGTAGAGCACTAGCCTTGAGCCAAAAAGCTCAAGGACAGTACCCAGTCCCCAAGTTCAAGCCTCACAACCAACCTACATAAATAAATAAATAAAACGTATCTGTATAAACCTGTTCTCAGCTGACTGGCTTGCTCTGCACCCATATGGGGACTTCTTGTAGAGAAAGAATCCTTCCCTTTGCATTCCCACTTCCCCCGCACAACAAGAAGCAGCTGCCAGTCCCCACTTACAGCTCTTCTTGTCCTTTTCATCCAGGCTTTTGAGGAATCTGGCTTCATCTTTCTTCTTTTCAGTCTGTAGGTTTTCTATGGGGTAGAGAACAGAAGGACATGGAGAGACTTCGGACAGATTAAGCAGGGAGGCAATTTGGAGCACAAACTGGAAAGCTTATCTGAAAAAATAACTAGAACCAAAAAAGGATAGGGGGTATAGTTCAAGAGGTATGAGTTCAAACACCAGTACTTCTCCCACCAAATTTGTGTGTGTGTGTGTGTGTGCACTCGCGCATGCACGTGCACATGTATGTCTGCATCTGGGCTCAGTGGCTAACATCTGTTGTCCTAGCTTACCCAAGAGGCTGAAGCAGGAATATCATTTAAGCCCACCACATCAAGCCCAGCCTGGGTAACATAGTGAGATACCACTGAAGAAAAGTATTGCTTATATTTTACATTCCATTTGCATACTACATCTTGTGG
The DNA here is from genome assembly GCF_024711535.1 of Dipodomys merriami. Taxonomy (NCBI): domain Eukaryota; kingdom Metazoa; phylum Chordata; class Mammalia; order Rodentia; family Heteromyidae; genus Dipodomys; species Dipodomys merriami. The sequence continues at coordinate 12,503,735 of NW_027202937.1, read as the reverse complement.
AACCCTCAAATGCTGCCTATTTGAATTAGAACCATGTCTCAGTGCTTGATGGCACATACAGTTAGCAGGTACATACATCTAGCCCTGTACACACCACCCAGCAGACAAAACCAACAAGATCCCCAAAATGCCACGACAAGAGGTACACGGCGCTTGCTGTGGAGCTGCCTTGCAGGAGCAGGGTGCAGTAAGAGTGGCGGGGGGAGCTTGTCCCACATTCTGGTGCTTGGAGGGCAATTCCACCCTTCTCTCCATGAGAGAGTGTTTAAGGGGAAAAGGAATCAAGCTCCTGATGGGCAGCCCTTTCCTCCCAGAGCAAACACAGCACTCCTGCTGCTGATAGGCAGGGGCCAGAGACTCCTCTGGGCAGTGAAAGGCTGGGCCTAGAACTGAGGACTCTTAAGAAAAGGCCCACCTAGCAGACCCAAGCTCTGATCTTGATGGCAGCCACTGTGCAGTAGGTGAGGCACCTCCCACTTCCTGCCCCCGGTGACATAAAAGGGGCCTCCAAGGAGCCAGACAGCATCATTTTCTCCCTTTCTTCAAGAGCACTTGGCCTTGTTAGCTCTGCTGGCAATACATCTTTCTTCTATTTGACTTCTGTCCATGTGGTTTTTTGCATTACTTTCTTTGGGGGTAACTTTCTACCTAGGTTACATTTTTTCCTTCGAGGACAATGGTTCCTGCCTGGCCTAGGTTTCTTGTGAGAATGCTAGCCTGAGTTCCTTGTGGTCTCTGTGCCAAGCACCAGCTGCAGGAGGACACAGAGGGAGAATGGTGGGCAGCTCCCCCTGAGAGCTAATAGCTCAGCTATGGAGAAGAGCCAGGAGAGACACAGTGACCTTCATGTGAGGGATCAGCCGAATGACAGCCAGAAGAAACTGTCTGGGAGCACCACATCTATGAGGCCCTTGATACACTTTGAAGTCCAGGCATTCTCACACCCAAGTTTCCAAGCCCAGCCATCCCCGAACGTGGAGCAGTGAGCTTCAGCAGAGGGAACCATGGAGATTGGACCCATGGTGTAAGTAGACTCCTTGTCACTTCTCCATTCCCTCATTCCTTGGCCCAGGTGGGAGTTGGGGACTCTGTGGGGTGCGGGTAGGGGGGTGTATGAGTGTGTGACAGGCAGATGGACAATCAGGCACATAGAGAGAGGGACAGAGAGAAACAAAGATAGAGAAAGATATAGAGGAACACACACACACACACACACACACACACAGAATAGAGAAGATGATAGAGCATGTCTACCTCCCAAATCTGCAGGGATATCCTTCTCTAAAACTCTAACACAGAAACCAAATGTTTTAGACCTGAGTGTCTGTCAGGTTGCTTGTTTGTTGCAGTTATATGTGATGGGCTGGAAGCATTGGGAAACGCAGAGCAGTTATTGCCAGAAAGCAAAGCTTAAACATAAGCAAAGTTGGCAGGATCAAAATGCTGTTCTGGGAAAGGGGTATGGGACTCCTGGGATCTTTCTAGAAAGAAGACTCTACTCAGCTGTCTGCTCCTAGCTTAGTACAGGATAAGAAGCAGTAAAAGAAGTCCTCACAGGCAGGCACTGGTGGCTCATGCCTATAATCCTAGCTACTCAGGAAGCTGATATCTGAGGATCAGGGTTCAAAGCCACCCTGAGCAGGAAAGTCCATGAGACTCTTTTTTATCTTTAATAAACTACTCAGAAAAAGCCAGAAGTGGCTCTGTGGCTCAAGTGGTAGAGCACTAGCCTTGAGCAAAAAAAGATCAGAGACAGTACCCAGGACCTGAGTTCAAGCCCCAGGACCAACACAGAAAGAAAGAAAGAAAGAGAGAAAGAGAGAAAGAGAGAAAGAGAGAGAGAGAGAGAGAGAGAGAGAGAGAGAGAGAGAGAGAGAGAGAGAGAGAGAGAGAGAGAGAGAGAGAAAGAGAGAAAGAGAGAAAGAAAAAAGAAAAAAGAAAGGAAGGAAAGAAAGAGAAAGAAAAGAGAGAAAAGAAAAAGTCTTCACACATGCCAGCTCGGCTTCCCAACTGCAAACCTAGACAAGTTTGAAAACTATCTGACAGAACATCTATGCCCCTGTCTATCCAGCTGTGATCTGCGATCTGGTTAGTTTCTATTTCCTGGAAAGGAGGTAGAAATATTTCCTTCAAAACATCATCAGCTTCCAATGGATATTTCTCTTCTTATGTAGCCAGGAAGAGCCCCTTGCCAGACATTAAATACCCTCTCTGCTTTAGTGTCTCAGGAAGGTAGCACTTGTCTTTTTTTTTTTTTTGCCAGTCCTGGGGCTTGAACTCAGGGCCTGGGCTCTGTCCCTGAGCTTCTGTTGCTCAAGGCTAGCACTCTACCACTTAAGCTACAGCATCACTTCTGGCTTTCTCTGTTTATGTGGTACTGAGGAATGGAACATTGTCCCTTTTGTGTCCCCCAGACAAATAAACACCAGATTGCTGATAGCCACTGCACTGGGAAGAGCGCCCTCTTGAGGAAGAAGGAAGTTCAGGTTCCCTCCATGGCTATGCCAAGAAAGCAAAGGCAGACAACAGAGCAAAAAGATAGCAGAGTGTTGCTAGACAAGCTGGCATTTGAAGGATCCAGTGATGATTGCCAGCACCCAGGAGTTACAGGTCACCTGGGGTGATGGGGACATAATCCTCTAGAACAGTTGGCAAATCAGGGCACTGGCAGCCTTTTCCTTACCTTTGAATTTTCTCAAGTTCTCTGTGATGACATTGTGACTGGATTTTGCTTCGTTGAATTTTTTCTCCAGCCCCTCAGGAACTGGGGTTGGGTTGAGAAATTGAAATACGTTGCTCCTATAAATACATAGCTGAGCTGGGTGGTTAGATCGTAGGATGGGGAGGGAGGCACACAGGGATGGAAGACTGTCTGGGGAGGGAATGAGCTGAGGGTGGGGAGGCCAGGCCAGGGACATGGGGCCAGAATGAATTTGGGAATGAACTTGAGGGAATGTGGAAGTGGACTTGACTGCAGAGAGAAGAGAAGGGAAAGAGGGGAACAGAGAGAGATTGAGTGAGCAAGGGTGCTAGGCCCTACCAAAACGAGCAAGGGACATGTAGGAAGTGCCAGGAAATAGACTGTGTGCTGAAGAGCCAGAAAGCCAGAGAAAACAGCTTTCTTCGCCCACCAACCCTTATGCTCAAGTGTCTACCTGAAGCATCAACAGTTGGCTGCAGAGTGTATGGGTATTCATGGCAGAGGAGGTGGGGTGTGTTTGGATTTCTGTTGAGTGCTAGGAACATGAGTGACTCAGGAAGCACTAGGCTCTGGGTGTTCTACCATACCTGGACAGGAGAGTTTTGATGTCCTGGAAGAGAAACAGATAGCACAGCCTTAGCCTCTGAATAGAGCATGGGAACCAAGGAGGCGGTTTGGACCCTCCTGGAAGTAGAGCATGAACATCTCAGAGTCTCTCCCTCCCTCCCCCCACCACTACTTGGAGGGCTGCTCCAAGAAGCTCTTGATAGACCAGTACACAGGACTATGATAACACCTCAAGAAGAACCAAAAAGTGAGGTTCCAAAGATGAATTTTGTGCCAGGTGCTGGTGGCTCATGCCTGTAATCCTAGCTACTCAGGAGGCTGAGACCTGAGGATCATGGCTCAAAGCCAGCCCAGGCAGGAAAGTCCGTGAGACTCTGATCTCCAGTTAACCACCAGAAAACCAGAAGTGGCACTGTAGTTCAAGTGGTAGAGGGCTTGCCTTGAGCTGAAGAGCTGAGGGAAAGCACCCAGGCCCAGAGTTCAAGCTCCATGACGGACAAAAAAAAAAAAAAAAAAAAAAAAGATGAATTGTGTCTCTGAGACTGAGTCAGGACTTGCAAGCGGATCAGAGCAATACAATGGCTTTGCATGAGTTCCTTCCTTCCTTCCTTCCTTCCTTCCTTCCTTCCTTCCTTCCTTCCTTCCTTCCTTTCTCTCCTTTCTTTTCCTTCCTCCCTTTCTCTCTCTTTTATTTCCTTCCTTCCCTTCTTTCCTGTGATGGCAACTGGGGCTTGAAGTCAGGGCCTCATACATGCTAGGCTGATATGTTACCATTTGAGCCATACCTCCAGCTCCACTTTTTGCTGGTTCATTAGTTAAGTCTCAAGGGATTTTTCTCCCCTGGCTGGCTTCAAATCATGATTCTCCAGCTCTCTCATCTTTCTGAGTAGTAGAATTATACACATGAATCACTGGCTTTACCTGTATCTTTTTCATCTTTTTATTGTGGCCACTAAAAAAAAAAGTGGAAGTCCACACGTGACTGAAATGTATTTCTAAATTACATATGTGGTTCCGATTATATTTCTAGATGTCACATGTGACTCACATATTTCTACATCACACATTGGACCTCAGTATAATTCTAAATCGTATGTGGGGCTCATATCTTCTTGCTCACAGACTAGAGGTGGGCGCAAGAGTCTCAGCAATCAGTCAGTCAGCTGGTCCATGTGCATGCCTGAGACGGGGACCCGGGGAGGATGCACTGTTACCTCTGGGTAGTGCTGCTCCAAGAAACTCACCTCCAGCAGCTGTCTGGGCTGCATTTGCTGCTTGTTTTTCAGGGACTTGATGAGCTTCTCAAGCGAGTTCAGCTGTGCCTGGGTAGAAATGGAATAGAACTTCTTCCCCTTGGCTCCTTCCATCTCTAGCCAGTGAAGCCTGGTCATGAAGAAATTCTCTTCCTTTTCTAGGCCCTGCCGCAGGAATCTGAAATGTTGCTTGATCCTTTGCTTCTCCAGCCTCACCTGGCTCTGGCACAAGGGGAAGAATGTGGAGATGAGAGGGTGGCGGCCTCCCAGGTCCTCCCAGCTGACCTTCAAGTAGGGAGTGTTTCAACTCTATTCTGACTTCCAATGCAGACACAGCAAGCTGCTGCAGACTCTCGGGACGGGGGGGGGGGGGGGGGGGGGGGGAGGGGGGGGCGGGGGCACCAACTGTGAAGGCATTCCCCACGTTCTCAGGTTTAGATTGAATTAGGTGGGCTTTTTTTTTCTCTGTTTTGTTCGGTCATGGGGCTTGAATACTGGGCTTGGGCACTGTTCCTCAGCTCTTCAGCTCAAGGCTAGTGCTCTACCACTTGAGCCACAGCACCACTTCTGGTGCTGGTGGTTTATTGGAGATAAGAGTCTCACAGACTTTCCTGCCTGGGCTGGCTTTGAATTGCAATCCTCAGAGCTCAGCCTCCTGAGTAGCTAGGATTACAAGTGTGAGCCACTGGTGCCTGGCTTGAATTACGTTTTATCACTTTACCTTCAAGGATCTAAGTGTCTAAAATTCACATTTCCTGAGGCTTTTTGGTTTATTTACCACTTGCTCTTACATAGATTTTTTTTTTCCCTTGGACACACCAAACACAAAACAAAACAAAACAGGTGAAAGTAGAGGGTGGCATTTCCAAATGGAGAATCAATCTCTCCAGTGAAGATCTGGGAGAGGCCGAGCATGGTACACTCTGTGTGTGTGTGTGTGTGTGTGTGTGTGTGTGTGTGTAGATCTGGGAGGGGCAGAGCATGGTACACTGTGTGTGTGTGTGTGTGTGTGTGTGTGTGTGTGTGTGTGACTATGGCTTGAACTCAAGGCCTTTTGTTCCTGTGTGGCTTTTTTACTTATGGCTTAATGCTCTACACTTTAGTCACAGCTCTACTTTCAGCTTTTTGCTGGTTAATTGGAGATAAGTGTCACGGTCTTTCCTGCTTGGGCCAGCTTCAAAATGCAATCCTCAGATCTCAGCCTCTCAGGTGGCTAGGATTACAGGCATCAGCCATAGACGTCTAGCTCCAGAACTTGCTTTTAAAACTAGCATTTCCTATTCTAAGACCAGTGTGGGTTTCCTTATACCGCCTGGGCACGGCTGGAGACAACAAGGTGGGGTGAGGAGGTACTCAGGCAGGTTAAGTGGTGCAGTCAGCAAAAGCCTGTTTGCATCTGGCCCCGATGCCCCCTTGTGGGTTCCCCCATGTCCCCAGTGTGTCCTCCCTGTACCCCACCCTGCTCTGTACTACCTTCTTTGTCATAGATGCTTCTTGAGAGGGATTACTATATATATATATATTTTTTTTAATTGGTTGTGGGCATGAACTCTGGGCCTGGGCACTGTCCTTCAGCTCAAGGCTAGCGCTCTACCACTTGAGCCACAGCGCCACTTCTGGCTTTTCCTGCTTACGTGATGCCAAGGAATCGAACCCAGGGCCTCATGCATGCAAGACAAGCACTCTACCACTGAGCCACTTTCCTAGCCCCATAGATGCTTTTCGGAGGGTCAGTGTAAAAGGGATTTTTGAAGCTTGGATGGTACAGTTTCTGAGCACCATAAGAAATAAAGTTCTTTCTTACCAGGAAGACATCATTTTTCTGTTCACCTTTTATCTTCTCTAGTATTATTTCCTTCTCCTTTTGCAGCAAGACTTCCAACTTTGATTGAATCTGCCCCTGGAGGGGAGAGGGAGAGCCATTTGGGCAGGCTGTACCAGGCACTACTCTACCTCCTAAAACCCACCCAAGTCCCTCAGAGGAGCAGGGGAGACTCTCCTGGGTAGGATGAGTGCTGAGGAGTGGGACAGGAGAAATCTAGAACTTTTAATGATCTAAAAGAAAAGATTTGCTACTCATGACTCATTCTGTTACTAATTCATTTGGATGGCGTTTGGGGATTAACCAAGAATTCCCACAACCTTTTCCCTGTCTGTCAACAGATAGGTTTTGTTCATCCACTTCCTTCTTCCTTTTTTCTTCCTCTCAGAAGCTAAGGACCAGTGGCTAGTACATGCTAGACAAGCTTGCACTCTACCACTGGGCTACATCCCCAGCCCCCCTGATCCAGTTTGTTAGGTGAGGCAAAGGATATAGCTTATAGCTCAGGGGTGGAACATTTGCATAGCATGTGCCAGGACCTAGACTTGATCCACTGAATGGTGAGGATGGCTGGTTGAAGGTGATAAAGTGATTCTTCAATGGTCATATTTAAACTTAAGAGCCTGAACTTGGAATCCAAACCATCTGATTCAAAATTCAAATCTGGACCATTCTCCCTCATGCCTTGATTGCAAAAGGGCAATATTTCCCAGATGCCTTGATCCCACTGTACCTGACTGCGGACTGCTCACTCAAGTGCAAAGGAGTTGGGCAACAAATTCAAACCAAACTGTCACCTGGAGTAGGCAACAGTTCCAAACCCCTTCTGAATCCTCCTCTGATAGAGGGCAGGAAGATGGGGTAGAGAAAGGGCCCCACATGCCTACCTGATAATGCTGGGCAGCTTCTTCTATCAAGCTGGGATTATGGGATCGGTGGTCCCTGGAGTCCCGGCACACAACGCAGAGGAATTCCCCATCTTGCTCACAGAAGTAATGGATCTTTTCTCCATGCTTTGGACATCTCATCTCTCTCTCTTCTGGTTGGATCTCAGAGGGATCAATAGCTTGGATTTTCTCCACTAGGTTTACCACCAGCCAGTTGGGCCTGATTGTGCTCCTCTGCACAAACTTCTGGCACAGGGGACATTTGAGAAGCTCATCTGATGAGCTTCCAACCTGAGAGATGCATCTGAGGCAGAAAGTGTGTCCGCAGTCAATGGTGACAGGCTCCTGAAGGGTGTCCATGCAGATTGAGCAGATCACTTCATCCTGGAGATTGCTGGTGAGCTGCTGACTGGCCATGATGATCCTCTGGTGTACAGAGGTTCTCAAGTGTACAGTCTCAAAACCTGTGGTTGACAGTGGATCTAGGAAAAGAGGAGGTGGAGGTCAGAGAGTCTACCAAAAAGAGGGATCAGGAAGGAAAGAAACAAAGATAGCATGGGAGGGGAAGCAAATGAATGGTTAAAAAAATAAAAATTCAAAAGTAGAAAATATAAAAAAGAGAAAAAAAACGCAGACAATCCTATCTTAGTACCTCTTGAGAGTAAATGGATATTGTGATTGAATGTATGCTGCTTATAAATTAGGGCAAGGTGTCCTGAACTTTGGACTCACAAAGGTACGTTTATAAGGCAGTTGATTGAGCCCAGAAAAACCAGGACACCAAAGTCCACTGACAGGGACTTTGTGTCTGCATAGGTAGGGAGTGGAAGGAGTGACTGGAAGCTCTTGAAAGGCTTTTCTGTTGCCTTTTTCCTTCCCCACAGCTCCTATAGTCCTCTGTCCTCTGCTGAGCTCCCTTGCATGTCTTCAGTATTTCCATCTGTGCTAATTCCTTGCTTTGTTTGGCTTCTGTGTGCATCTTCCTTCTGTGTTTCTCTCATCCTTGACTTCCCTTGTTGAGAACTTTATTTTGTTTTCTTTGCCAGTACTGTGGTTTGAACATAGGGCCTTGGGTTGCAGGGATTGCTTGCTCAACTGGTGCTCTATTGCTTGAACCATGCCTCCAGCCTGGCTTTGTGTGTGTGTGTGTGTGTGTGTGTGTGTGTGTGTGTGTGTGTGCATATGCCAGTACTGGGACTTGAACATAGGGTCTGGGCAGTGTCCCTTAGATATTTTTTCTCAAAGGCTTAGAGCTCTACCACTTGAGCCACACAGCTCCACTGCTTCTTGCTTTTTAGTGGTTAATTGGAGATAAGAGTCTTGGGGACTTTCCCGGCCAGGCTGGATTTGAACCATGATCCTTAGATGTCAGCCTCCTCCAACCCAGCTTTTTGCTCATTAATTGGAAATGGAGTCTCTTTTCTGCATAGGCTGGGTTAGGATTACAGAGTTAGGATTACAGATGTGAGCCACCAGCTCCTGCAGATTATGGTGTTTGTTCTGACTGTAACAATATTCACCAGTACCACCGAAACTCTCTCTATGCCTCAACACATTCACATCTAACCCTTTCTCCTCCCTGTTGTCTCAAGAGAAGACTGATTCCTCCCTCCCCATCCCTTGGTTTCAGCCTCCACTCTTCCCCTCTCCTCTCTCCAGCATGGCCACCATCCTCACCAAGAAGCACAATTAATTCTTTTTGTTGTTGTTGTTGTTATCCTTGCAATCCTGGGGCTTGAACTCAGGGCATTGGCCCTGTCTCTGAGCACTCTACCACTCGATCCACAACTAATCTTCCAACTTTTTGGTAATAATCGGAGATAAGAATCGCAGGGACCTTCCTGCCCAGTGGGTTTCCAACTGAGATCTTCAGAACTCAGTTTCCTGAGTAGCTAGGATTACAGGCATTAACCACCCGTGCCTGACACATATTTTTCTCCGGTCTTAATCTTAAATCACACAGGGATATTGAGTAGTTTTATGACTATAGCCAGAGCAATTCTACATTCTGCTTTACCTGAAACAGTTTCTTGGCTTTATCTTTGTCCTGGTGTAAATATTAATGGCACAATCTTCATTTTTGAAGGTGTCTGTGGTGATATAATTTACATGGTTATATTAATTATGGCAACTATTGGAAACCAAACAGTTTTTTTGTGTTTGTTGTTGTTTTTCTTTTCCTTCCTTCCTTCCTTCTCTCCCTCTCTCCCTCTCTCCCTTTCTCCCTCTCTCTCTCTCTCTCTCTCTCTCTCTCTCTCTCTCTCTCTCTCTCTCTCTCTCTCTCTCTCTTCCTTCCTTTCTTTTTTTGTCAGTTGTGGGGCCTGAATTCTGTGCCTGGTGCTGTCCTCAGTTCTTCGACTCAAGGCTAGTGCTCTACCACTTGAGCCATAGCACCACTTCTGGCTTTTTCTGCTTATGTGAAGAATCGAACCCAGGGCCTCATGCATGCAAGGCAAGCACTCTACCACTGATCCACCTTCCCAGCCTCCCTTTTCCTTCCTTCCTTCCTTCCTTCCTTCCTTCCTTCCTTCCTTCCTTCCTTCCTTCCTTCCTTCCCCTTCCTTCCTTCCTTCCTTCTCCTTCCTTCCTCCTTTCCTTTCCCCCTCCCTCCCTCCCTCCCTCCTTCCCTCCTTCCTTCCTTCCTTCCTTTCCTTTCCTTTACCAGTCCTGGGGCTTGATCTCAGGGCCTGGGCACTGTCCCTGAGGCTAACACTTCTACTTCAGACACTTCTGGCTTAAAAAAAAAAAAAAAATGGCAATACGAGTTTCACAGACTTTCCTGCCCCAGCTGGCTTTGAACAACAATTCTCAGATCTCAGCTTCCTGAGTAGTTAGGATTACAGTAATGAGTAATCTAGGAGAAGAAAACACCTGGCTCTCCAAAGGTATTCTATTCTCTTAGAATTCTCCTTGTTATCATCCATTAAATTGAGTGGATATTTGAGATGTATAGTAGGTTCAGTAGTATGAAACCAAAAATGTTCCAATTAACAAGAGCTGAGGTCTTGAAAGAAAAATGATATTGTGCATATTACTTCATATTACATATGACTTCCAAGCACAGAGTTTATGAAAAGTGGCTATAATTCCAGGCATGGTAGCACATGTCTGCAATCCCACCTGCTTAGGAGGGAGGGAGAATGAAATCTTAAGTTTTCCCCAGGCAGAAGCTGTAGACTGTACCTATTAAAACAGTGAAGAGAAACTAAATGCCCAAAAGGGCTGAGGGTGTGGCTCAAATACTAGAGCATTCATGCAATTGCCCTGACTTTTAAAGCCTAGTACCACCAATAAAACAGAATCCAAACTAAAAAAAAGATGAATCATACAACATAATTATGGAGATAAAAAAATAAAACAAGATATGTGAGACATAAGTAGTAAGGCTAGGGTGGCCAAAACAGACTGGAGAAGGTATTAAATGGGCATCAACTTAGAGATGATTATCAGCAAATATAGAGTTGTTACTGCTGGTTGGTGGAATTATGAATCCTTTCTTATATAGGTTTCTGTATTTTCCATATATATATATATATATATATATATATATATTTCAGCTACATACCTGCTTTTTTTTTTTGTAGGTCATGAGATTTGAACTCAGGGTTTAGGCTCTGTCCCTGAGCTTTTTTGCTCAAGGCTAGTACCACTTTGAGCCACAGATTCACTTCTGGATTTTTTGGGGTTTTTGTCTTGTTTTGGTTTTTGTCAGTTGTGGGGTCTGAACTCTGGGCCTGGGTGCTGTCCCTCTGCTCTTCAGCTCAAGGCTAGCACTGTTTACCACTTGAGCCACAGCGCCACTTCCAGCTTTTTCTGCTTATGTGGTGCAGAGGAATCAAACCCATGGCTTCATGCATGCAAGGCAAGCACTCTACCACTGAGCCACCTTCCTAGCCCTGCGGTTTTTTTTTGTTATAGTTGTTCTTTTTGGGGGTTTTAGTAATTAATTGGAGACAATAGTCTTGGGGACTCTCCTGCCCTGGCTGGCTTCAAACTGCAATTCTCAGGTCTCAGCCACCTGAGTAGCTAGGAAGGTGTGAGCTACCAACACCCAGCCATACTTGTTTTTAAAATTAGAAAAAGTTGAAAAAAAATATTGTTTTGTTTTTAGAAGTAGCTCTGTTGGTAGAGTGCTAGCCAGTGAGTAAAATTATCAAGTACCAAGTTCAAGTCCCAGTCTCAGACCTTAAAACAAAACAAAATGTGCAGTTGGCCTCCATTTTCTACAGAATGAAGTCTGAATTCCTCCTCCAAAGGCTTTCTCCACTTCCATCTACCCTATCTTCAATTCCTCAAGACTGTCTTTTCCAGTCAAAATGATACTTTGTGACCTAGATTAGCCAAGAAGGTTTGTCAGATTCAATAAACAAAAGCACAGGACACTCAGTTAAATATGAATTCCAGATACATAATAAATAATGTAACACCTCAGACAGAAAGTTACATGAAATTCAAGTTTAGTTGAGCATCTTGTTCTCTGATAACCTACACAAGTAATCTTCCTTCTCTCTTGGCTGGAATAGACATAATCATTCAGTTCAACCTGAGGGCAGGGAGCAGGGTGGGAAAAGACAACCTGCCAATCAATTCCTCTATTGGAATAAGATAGTATACTTTTGGGAGGAGTCTTGGTTTAAAGGGCTCTTTCTTGATCTTGGCTCATCACTTTTTTGTAGTGGGAAATGTAGCTCATATTTGACTAGCATGTGCAAGGCCCTGAGTTCAGAAAAAGAAAAGAAACAATGCATTTTTGGTCAAAGGACTCTAATCTAGGAGTCAGGTAAATAGGTGAATTTCTCCCCAGAAGAGAAAGTCTAGTTTAATTTTACATTAAAGTTTTCTGACAAATGGATCAAGAAAATGCAGTATATATACATACAATGGAATTTTACTCATCTATGATATTGTACCATTCATAAAGAAATGAAAAGACTTGAAAAATCATATCACGTAAGACAGACCCAGAGAAAGGTTGCATGGATTCCCTCATTTGTGATAGCTAGAATGTGCTTATATATCTAGAAATACACAGACACAGGATTAACTGAAATATAGCAGAGTCTATGGAGAGCTCAAATAGACTTTGACCTAGGTCAAAGCCCAAGAAAATCAACATGGGGAAATGTATACATCTAAGGGAGGGGGTGGGGCCATGGGAGAGGGGAAGATGAATGAAGTGGGAAAGGGGAGGAGAATGCAGCCAAGAATTCATTGTATATGCCACAAGTCTAAGAAAAGGGAAGGAGTAGCTCAAAGGGAATGATACTGATGAAGATGCGTTGTGTTCATGAACTGCTTTGTTATATGGTATCTCCTTTGTACAACTACTTAGAGATACTTTTAAAAATAAATGAAAAAATTCTGCCACCTTCATTTAAGTATAATGTTCTTATTTTTATTTGGACAGTATTATTTTTATAATTTTCTTTTACAGTCTAACTGAATCAGTATGATCCAGAGTTCAAGGCTAGCCTGAGATGCTTAATAACAGGCTGTCTCATAACAAAAAACAAACCAAACTAAAAATACAAACACTATGTCTAATAACTCTCTGGTCTATTGCCGTATTTCCTCTATATTTCAATTGTTTGTTTTTCTTTATACTGAGACAAGACCTGGTTTAGTAGTCTAGGCTGGTCTACAACTTCTGATTTCCTAATCAGCCTCCTGGGTGCCGAGATTAGAGACATGTTCTACGAAGCTGAACTAGCTTTATAATTTTTATCCACTCTGCCTTTGAAAACAATTCTTTAATGGAACTTGTCAGTTGAGAAGGAATAAACTGTACTTTCTCCTATCATAGTAAATAAACCTGAAAAAACAATTCCTGTTAAGGAATGGGAACACAGCCTTGGCGATTTTAAGGTTCCCCGGAAAGGAAACAGCCACATGGTTCAGGCAGAAAAAGTTTATTGGGCGGGTGGGTGGGTGGGGAGCAAACTTCAGGCCAGCAAGAGATGAATGCATGTGGAGACAGAGGAGAAGGAAGAAAAGAGAGAGAGAGGGACTCATGTTGAGCTGTATTATATAGGGAACGGTGGGAGGCAGGACCAGAGCAGATGTGGGAGTGATCTCAGAGCCTGGGGAACTGTCTGAGGGAGGCATGGCTAGGGAGGTTAAGGAAATGACCTCAGCAGATGAGGAAGTGATCTCAGAGCCCGGGATCCTTTGCTGACTCACAGTCAGGTGATTGACAGTCAGGTGATCACTGGTTTCTGGCAGATAAAGAGGAAGCGGGGATGGGTTGTACTCCCAGGCAGACCAAACATTGATAGAGTATTCAGATTTCAGCTTCCCGAGTAGCTAGGATTACAGGCAGGAGCCACCGGTACCCAACACTATCTACTTTTTAAATATCAGAATAATTTTGATTGAATTTATGTAGAAATAGATTAAGAATATTTTCCCCTGGTGAATAATTACGTAGGACTAATCATGGATGACAGTGGGTCTTAAACATGTAATTTTCCACAACTGGGGGATGGAAGGATTTATTGCTGTTAGGTAAATTAAATTGGCAGCTGAAGAGAGCAGCATGTGGTATTCAGGGAAAGGTTTATTTGTAGGCCACCTCTGATCAAGCACACAGAGCAGGAAAAAAAGGGCTGAACCACAGTCTGGCCACAGCTTATCAAGGCCAGGGGCAGGAGGTGTGGCCACACCAGATGTGGATGTGACCTCAGGGGAGGAGGTAACTGCCTCCAAGTGTGCCAGTTACCTAGGTGATGCAGGTAGTGGGCGGAGACTCAACCAGGAGGAGGGAGGAGTCTGCTCCGCCTTCCTAGGGTAGACCTTACAGTCCAGCCTTTAAAGGACCTCTCAGGCTACTTCCTGCTGACAAGGGGCGTCCACATTAGGGGTAAAAGGTGGAATTGTGGTCCTCCGCAAGAGAAGGCAGCAAGCAGCAGTGTCCCTTGGTAGATGCAGTCCTTGAGTGAAGTATGTAAGAAGTCTCCTGAAGCAGAGGCTTGGTAGGCCCAAGAGGGGAACAGGTGAACCTTGAAGTCAGTGTTGATACAAAAATGGCAAGAGGGGCTGGGAAGGTGGCTCAGTGGCTTGCCTTGCATGCATGAGGCCCTGGGTTCGATTCCTCAGCACCACATAAGCAAAAAGAAAAAAGCCGGAAGTGGCGCTGTGGCTCAAGTGGTAGAGCGCTAGCCTTGAGCTGAAGAGCTGAGAGACAGCACCCAGGCCCAGAGTTCAGGCCCCATGATCGGACCCCCCCCCCAAAAAAAAACCCTATCCAAGTGACGGCACCATATATGTTAGGTAAATTAAATTGGCAGCAGAAGAAAGAGAGCAGCACGTGGTATTCAGGCAAGGGAGAGGTTTATTTGTAGGCCACCTCTGGTCAAGTTGGAAGCCGGACCACGACTTATCAAGGTCAGGGGGCGGGAGAAAGTGTAGCCACACCGCATGCAGACGTAACCTCATGGAGGAGTGGGGGAGGTGACGGACTCCTGTTACCTAGGAGTCGCTGGTACTGGGCGGAGACGTAATCGAGAGGAGGGAGGAGTCTGCTCCGCCTTCCCAGCCTGTTCTTACACTCTCCGCTGTCCAGTGGTTACTGTGCCTCATTCTTATCCTGCTCGGATGGTGACTTTAGTTGTACTTTAGTCTCTGAAGTCAGGTGAGTTAGATCAGTGCGGGGCCAAGGTGTTCCTGGAAGCCATTTCTACACAGAGACAGCTGGCAATAGCCTGATTAGGTACCAGAGTGGTAATGCACCACATCTTAGTAAACACAGACCACATAAGCCCCTTTTACCTAGATCTCCAAATGCCAATGACTGAGAGAAACAATGACAGAGGGAAGAGACAATGGAAAGAGAGTGCAATCCTGACTAAAGTCAAAAGGTATTTGGGACTGGAGTAGTAAAACTGTGTGTGTGTGTGTGTGTGTGTGTGTGTGTGTGTATGTGTGTGTGTTGGGCACTGATGGCTCATACCTGTCTGTAATCCTATCTACTGTAATCCTAGCTGAGAGCTGAAGATCACAGTTCAAAGCTAGCCCTGGCAGGAAAGTGGTGCTGTGGCTCAAGTGATAGAACATTAGCCTTGAGCTGAAGAGCTCAGGACAGCACCCAGGCCCAGAGTTCAAGCCCCACAACCACTACCACCACCACCAACATATGTGGTTTTGCAAACCTTATCACATATGGGGCCATGGGAACAATCTGCTTGGGTGCATGCCGGTGCCTGGAGTAAAGCCGGTGGGAAAGCGTTGGAGCTCATGGTAGATTAGATATTCCTTTTCACAGCTATGGCCATAGAGTGGCCTCCACCTCAAGCTGCCTCTCACTCTGGGCCTCACCACCATCTTGCTCAGCATTTGCTCACACCTTGTGAAAGTTTCTCTCTGCCTCCGTGAACTTGGAATAGAGGTCATCATCTCCTCTGTCACAAGGAAGTGCCTTTGGGCTGGGAAGGTGGCCCTGTGGTAGAGTGCTTGCCTTGCATGCATGAGGCCCTGGGTTTGATTCCTCAGCACCACATAAGCAAAAAGCCGGAAGTGGCCCTGTGGCTCAAGTGGTAGAGCGCTAGCCTTGAGCTGAAGAGCTGAGGGACAGCGCCCAGGCCCAGAGTTCAGGCCCCACAACCGGACCCAAAAAAAAAAAAAAAAAACAAGGAAGTGCCTTATCTTTTCCTTGAAATAGGTGCGGCTAGTTCAATATTCCAGTAAGTAGGACAATCACCCACATTCCACTCAGGGCATAGATTCATCCTGTTCTACTCCCACACTAGCCACACACTGGCCTATCAACCTGTGCGCCTCTCAGAGGAATTCTTTATCATCTCCGTGTATAACTAATTTCCTCAAGCTATTCTAGTTGTTGTTCTTGTTGTTGTTGTGTGTAAATATAGGGGCTTGAACTCAGGGCCTTCTGCTTGCCTGGTACTCTCACTTGGCTTTTTAGATCGGGGGCTGGTGCTCTATCACTTAGTAGGTGCCCACACCCCTACTTTCAGTTTTTCTGTTGGTGGTGGTGGTTGTGGGACTTGAACTCAGGATCTGGGTGCTGTCCCTGAGCCACTTTGTGCTCAAGGCTAGAGCTCTCTCACTTGAGCCACAGCTTCCAGTTTTTGAGTGGTTAATTGGAGATAAGAGTCTCAGAGGGCTGGGCGCTGGTGGCTCACGCCTGTAATACTAGCTACTCAGAGCGCTGAGATCTGAGGATCACAGTTCAAAGCCAGCCCAGGCAGGAAAGTCTAGGAGACTTTTATCTCCAATAAACCACCAGAAAACTGGAAGTGGCACAGTGGCTTAAGTGGTAGAGCACTAGCCTTGAGCTGCAGAGCTGAGGGACAGCGCCCAGGCCCAGAGTTCAAGTCCCACGACCGGGGGAAAAATAAAGTCTCACAGGCTGGCTTCAAACTGTGATCCTCAGAGCTCAGCCTCCTGAGTAGCTAGGATTACACAGGCATGAGCCACTGGCACCTGGTCACTTCCAGCTTTTTAGTGATTAATTGGAGATAAGAGTCTCACAAACTTTACTGCCCAGGCTGGCTGGATTTAAATCAAGATTCTCGGATTTCAGCCTCATGAGTAGCTATGATTATAGGTGTAACCTACCAGCTACACTGCAGTTTTTAAGGGGCCCTAGTGATTGGTCATGGCAGTAGCCAACTATCTTTCAGAAGCTTCCTGGGAGATAGCGCCACCTATTGTTCATTGATATAGAAAAACCTTCCTAGGACTGAGGAATGACCATCTCATTGCCTGTTGTGGACAGTGGCAGATAACCCATGTAAGAATAATTTAGTAAGTACATTGAATCAAGGATCTTAATGGCTTTGGGCCCAGAGAGATTCCAGCAGCTGTGTAGGGTTAACCTCAGAAAAAAAGGTCAGAGTGGTGATCAGAACTTGTGGATCAGAACTTGGGTCCTCTGCCTTTGAAGTTCCAGTAGCTACACCTGATAACCCTAACGTGCAATGGGTCTCCTTTTATGGGTGGTCAGGAAAATGAGGAGACAAAAGCTAGCAGGGAGAGAATTTGAAGAAGAGGACTGATAATGACTTAAGGTTTCAGAGTCTTCGCCTTTGGGCATGTGAACTGAGTGACATCATTGAGATTTTAGTTTAGAATTGTCAGAGAGATTCTTACAAGAATACTGATGTTTGCTTAGGAGTTACAGTACTAAAGGAACAGCAAGATATTACAATGGGCTAAGTATATTAGGAACCATGGATGTTTAAAGAGGATGAAACATATAAAAATGATTTCAATATTTGTAATACCAAATATATGAATACTCCTTCTCACATCAACCACTTTTCCAACTCTCTGACATAACTAAAGAGTTCTATCATTTGATCCGGGGATGATACTATGTAGAGTTGGCACAGACACCTCAAGTGTATCATTCCACAAAACTGCCCTTCACTTCACATATGCTTCATAAGTCCCCAGGCCACTTGTCTAGGAATGAGAAGTTCAACAACCTCTTCCCTAGATTTAATGATTTGCTATAATGGTTTACATAAGTCAAGAAAATGCTTTAGTTACTGTCACTGATTTAGTATCAGAGCTATTCAAGTTGAGCATTAATGGCTCACACTTGTAACCCTAGCTACTTGGGAGGCTGAGATTTGAGGATCTTGCCTCAAAGCCAGCCTAGCTAGGAAAGTCTGTGAGATTCTTATCTCCAATTAACCAGTGAGAAAAGCCAGAAGCTGAGCTGTGGCTTAAGTGGTAGAATGCTAGCTTTGAGCAAAGAAGCTCAGGGACAGCATGTAGGCCCTAAGTTCAAGAAAAAAAAATCTGAGGATTGTAGTTCAAAGCCAGCTTGAGAATGAAGCTCCATGAGACTCTTATCTCCAATGAACCACCAAAAAGGCCAGATATGGAGCTGTGGCTCAAGTGGTAGAGCACAAATCTCAGTGACAGTGCACAGGCCCTGAGTTCAAGCCCCAGCACTAGAATCGTGTATGAACAGGTGCAAATGAACAGGTATATAGGACTAGGTCCAGATCCTGGGCACAAGAGTTTCTTTCACTTGCCAACCTGGGAGTTCTCCAAAACCTTTTTTTTAAGGGCCTTTATGGAGACTTCCATGTGTAGCCACCATTGATTAGATCACTGTGCATTGGTGATTACTCAGATACCCTGCTCTTCTCCCAGGAGGTTAGAGATAGGGCTGTAAAGTTCTACTTTTCTAATCATGTGGTTGGCTCTTCTGGCAACCAGGTCCCGTCCTCGGAGAGTCACCTACCTAGAGATCATAAACTCTCATTAATTAAAAGAGATCTAATCTCCTGGGCACTGGTGGTTCTCGTCTATAATCCTAGCTATTCAAAAGGCTGAGATTCAGAGGATGGCAGTTGCAAGTCACGCCAGGCAAAAACAAAAGCCTTGTCACTCCATCTCTAATTAACTAGCAAAAAAAAATACTGTACTAGAAACATGGCTCAAGCGATAGAACACCAATGGAACTAACAAGGTGAACAAGGTAATTTAGTGCAAGGCCCTGAGTTAAAGCCACAGTACCAGCAATCAATCATGAAATGAACTTAAGGGGGAAAATGGGGAAAAGCAAAGGAAGGAGTGACATTGTCTAAAAAAGAAATGTACTCATTACCTGACTTATGGTGGCCTCTCTGTATACCTTAACAATAACAATAATTGCATTTTATAAAAAAAAAGAAATGAACCTAATCTGAATTAAAATATATACCTCTCATGCTCCTCTCTCTCAAGAGGACTGTAGGAAGAAAAGTTGACTAGAGATGAAGACTCAATATATATTTATGATATCAGAATATGACATATCCCACAGCAAACAATGACAAAGTGGGGTTGAGAAGGGAGGTTTTTAGTCAGAATCTCAAATTCTTTTTTTGTTGTTGTTGTTGTTGTCAGTTGTGAGGCTTGAATTCAGGGCCTGGGCACACTGTCCCCAAGCCCTTTTGATCAAGGCTAGTGCTCTACCACTTTGAGCCACAGTTCCACTTCCAGTTTTCTGGTGGTTGACTGGAAATAAGAGTCTCATAGCGCTGGGAATGTGGCTTGTGAGTAGAGTGCTTGCCTAGCATGCATGAACCCCTGAGTTTGATTCCTCAGTACCACATAAATAGAAAAAGCCAGAAGTGACACTGTGACTCAAGTGGTAGAGTGCTAGCCTTGAGCAAAAGAAGCTCAGGCCCAGGACTGGCAAAACAAAACAAAACAACAACAACAAAACAGTCTCATGGACTTTCCTGCCTGGGTTGGCTTTGAATCCCCATCTTCAGATCTCAGCCTCTTGAGTATTATAAGCATGAGCCACTAACACCCAGAATGAGTCTCAGATTCTTAAGAGCCTCAAGTAACAACCCTTATAGTGGCACCCTTGTAGTGTCAATGCCTCCTGTCTGGAGGGAAGTTGGAGGACAGTGGATGGGCAGTTGATATTCTAACATTATCCAGAAATACATGTCACAGCCTTGTGATGCTTGATTCCGAGGATCCACAAAATGGCTGAAACCAGATTTGGGGGAGGAGGAGAGGGAGGGTTTCCATTCTGCTCACAACTGTCAGGCCACGTAACATAAGCATTAAAGACACGAAGACGTTCCTCTTTCTCCTAGGCAAACAAACCACACCTGAAAACAAAGTCCATATCAACTTCCAATTACCTGCAACCATAGCACCTTTCATTTTCCTGTAATTCATCACTTCTTAGGGAACGTCCCTTCACCTACTCCAGTTTTACTGACACACAAGCATATATAGTTGGCAGGATATAAGAAGGACCATTCATTCACCTGCTAGCCTTCTTCCCTAGGTCTGGAGCCAGAGAAAAATTACCTGAAATTGACAAAGGAGAAATTAAGGTAGGAAACTAAGATAGGGTTGTTTGGGGGGGAGGGAAGGAGAGTAGGATTAGGCAAGAAGTATAGTATGGGACAATGAGAGTAGATGCATAGTATTTATTTTTTTGGGGGGGGGTCCGGTCATGGGCCTGAACTCTGGGCCTGGGCACTGTCCCTCAGCTCTTCAGCTCAAGGCTAGCGCTCTAGCACTTGAGCCACAGCGCCACTTCCAGCTTCTTTCCTTTTTGCTTATGTGGTGCTGGGGAATCGAACCCAGGGCCTCATGCATGCAAGGCAAGCGCTCTACCACTGAGCCACCTTCCCAGCCCATGATGCATAGTATTTAAAGGGAGTGTTTTGTGTGTGTGGGGGGGGGTGTACTTCCTGCTCTGGCTCATCGTTAGTAGTGGTTTGGAAGATAGGAACCAGGTAGCTTCAAGCGTTATACATTATACCTCTGCTCTGCTCCCTGTCCTGTTTGCTTTCTCTTTCTCTTTCACTGTGGCATTTGTATAACCCTGGAAACCATGTGTATTAGGAAAGTGGCTCGTCAACAAAGTTGGTAGAGCAATCAATAGCAGTAAGCCACCCAGGATGACAGCAAAGGAAAGAACAGCCAAAGCGCCTACCAAACTCTCTCAGCCAACAGCAAATCAGAGAAAATATTTAACTTGTAAAGCTATGAGGGTTTCCCTTCCAGCCTCCACAATGACATCCTGGCCCCATTAATTCTGAATTATAAAAAATATCCACAGAAAACTCTCAAAAGGAAAAGAAAACTTGTGGGGTTTTTTTTGTGTGTCTGTTTGTGCTGGACCAGGGACTTGAACTAAGGGCCTTATGCTCTCAATGAGCCTTTGTGCTCAAGGTTGGTGTTCTATCACTACAGCCACAGCTCCACTTCCAGCTTTCGGCTGGATAATTGGAGATGAGGCTCTTGGATTTGTCTGCTCAGGCTGGCTTCAAATTGCAGTCCTCAGATCTTAGCCTCCTGTGTGACTAGGATTATAGACATGAGCCACTTACACGAAGTCCGATTCATTTTTGAATCACCTGCTTCCTCCATGTGTGTAGAAAAAAAACAGATTGATTTCAAGTTTAACAAACACAGGGGAAACAGACCGGTGTACAACAAAGCTAATGAGAAGTTTGTGAAACTCACGCAGAATCCTGGTTTGTGTGGTCCATGCTTTGACCTTCTTGATGGCGAATGGGAATAGCTTGAAGTCGGAGCCTGAGTCCTGACATCTAGGCCACTCTGTGGCTGCTTTCAGCTGAGTCCTCTCCTCTGGGGCTGTGGCATGCCAGGCCTTTAGAACACCCTATGGACAGCTTGGTGGGGTGTGTGGAGGATATGGTCTCTTTGCAAAAAAGCAGCCCAGAGGAGGGTGTCTGCCCCATCTGCCTGGAACCCCTGAAGGAAGCGGTGAGCACCGACTGCAAACACCTCTTCTGTCGAGTGTGCCTGACTCACCATGTGGAGGCCTCGACGTCCAGGGTCCTCTGCTGCCCCCTCTGCCGGAAGCCCTGTTCTGAGGACGTGCTGGGTGAAGGTTACATCTGTCCCCGTCACCTGAAAAGGATATGCAGTTTCTGTGAGGAGACAGGAAGCCTGCTGTGTGTGGACTGCCTGGCATTACCTGAACATCAGTCCCATCCCAAGCCAACCATTGAACATGCCATCAGCCACTATAAGGTAAGGTGGTTCTGCCGTCCATTCTCCCCCATTCCCTCCCCCTCCCAGTTACTGACTCCTTCCTGTACCCAGTACCCTAGAGGCTCAGCCACCTTCTTTTGTCATTTCTACCCAATCCTGTTGTCGATCCTTGCCTTTGCTTTTCTGTGTATATCTGATGGCATTCTGCCTTTATGTGAGATCATCTAAAAAGCCATGCTGTCACTCTGATGATGGATTCCCAGCATGTACGACTCTGTTTGCTCATCTGTAGACTGAGGAAGTTAGACTAGATCAAGTAAAACCCTTTCTGTACTGAGACTGTTTGCCTTGCGGTTAACAGCACTAGAAACGTGGCTAGAAGTGTAGTTAAGGGCTAGTAATCATCGTCTAAGTAATTGAAATTGGAAATTAACACATGGTTTCACACCTCCCCCTTCCCCTTTCCTTCTTTGACTTCTCCTTTGAAGAACATTTGCTAGGAAAGTCTCTTATCGATTTTGTTTTGTTACTTCTTCATTAGCTGTGGCACCCTTTACTTACTTTTAATTTTTTCTTGGCTGTCCTGTTGCTCTATTTTCTCAGCCCTTCCCCCCAACCCCCCCAGAAATTCTTGATAGATTATGTCTTTTTGCCCATGTGCTAGCATATCTGAGGCTCCTGCTAGTTTACTAGAGAAATCTATGCTACCACTCAGGGCTCCTCAATGAAACAATTCTCTTTTCCTGGCCATTTTCTGAGTTTTCACTGTCATTGACATAATAGTCACACTGCAGTTGGCCTCAGGCAGTGTGTGATGTTGCTGCACATCCACTCTGTCCTTCAGTCTTCATACTTGTAGCTACAACCCCTTCACACCTCCCCACCCTTCGAGCCCCCCCCCAGAAGTCTGATCTCCAACTCCTATCTTTTTAGAGAGTAAATCAACTCATCAACTATAGATGAGTAATCATCTAATCATCTGTAGCTGGCAACATTATTTGGTCTCCATCTTAATCTCCTTAGGAATGAAAAATAGGCAGATACAAAATTTTAAATAACTACAACTACAGGATAGCCACGGCGGCGGGTTGGGGGGGAGCAAATCAAAACCTGCCCTCTCCATTTCTGTTAAGTGGGTCTTGGAAACTTCACAGTACTCTTGGTTTTCAGAATTTCTGTGGATATTCCTGTATGTTAATCTTGTCAATTTAACTTAAGAATTATTTTCATCCATCTTTCCCCACTCCAAACCAATTAGTATTTGATTGGATGGAAGACAGGCAATATTTACACCATAGTGTCTTTCTATTCAATAACGAAGGGTGATTTTCCAGTCTTCTTTCTGACACATGATTTTGCAAGAACACTGTTTGGGGATGATATAGAAAGGTATAGAAAGGTAGACAAACAATGCAGGAAAGTGAAGTGGGAGTATTCAATGTTGGTCTGTACCCCCAGGTGTGTGTTCTACAGGGGAGCAGGAAGGGACGTTCCAATAATCAATGAGTCAGACCTGAGGGAGAAAAATTTACTCACTCACTAAATGATTTACTCAGGCCTGAACTCGGGAAGAATGTGGTGTTAGGCGTTGTAGGAAGTGGAAAGATGATTCATGATCATGGTCTTCAAATCTCTGTTTAAATAATGACAGGAAATGGAGCACAAATAAATAACAATAGTATTTTTTCATTTAAGGAAAACAGTGAGCTCTTCCTGAAAATATATTAGAAACTTAAGTGTGGTAGGGATGAATGATAAGTGAGGTCTGTTACCCTGGGTTTTCAATTAAGTAAGGAAGACAGACACATAAGAAATCAAATAAGTTAGAAGTTTTCATGACCCAGGAAGGAAATAAATAAGAGTGTGAATGGGCTGGCCCATGTTAATCTGGTCTTGAGGGGAAGGTGATATTGAAGTTGAGACCTAGAAATACTGGGGAAATACTGGGGAAAGGAAGCAGATACAGAGGTCCAAATGTGTCCAAGTCTTGTTACATTTAAATTGTTTGCAATCAGAGTTTAAATAGACAGGATCTATTGGTAGATTCAAAGCAGGTAAAAGAGTAAAAAGAATCAAACATGACCTCATGAGTTTCTGGTTTAAGCTACTAAAGAGATGATGTGAATGATAAGGATTAAGGAGAACAGGCTTGAATGAAACATCAAGAGTTTCACTTAGGACAAGTTGAATCCAAGCTGAAGACTCTCACAGACTTTCTTGCCCAAACTGGCTTTGAACTGTGATCCTCAGATCTCATCCTCCTGAGTAGCTAAGACTGAGTCCCAGTTGCCCAGATCAGGAAAGAGTATTTTAAGAAGTGACAATATATTGGGGCTGGGAAGGTGGCTCAGTGGTAGAGCACTTGCCTTGCATGCCTGAGGCCCTGGGTTCAATTCCTCAGCACCACATAAGAAAAAAGCCGGAAGTGGCGCTGTGGCTCAAGTGGTAGAGCACTAGCCTTGAGCTGAAGAGCTGAGGGACAGCGCCCAGGCCCAGAGTTCAGGCCCCATGACCGGACCCCCCGCCCCAAAAAAAGAAATGACAGTATACCAGGCACCAGTTGCTCACATCTGTAATCCTAGTTGCTCAGTAGGCTGAGATAGGAGGATAATTTGAAGCCAGCCTAGGTAGGAAAGTCTATGAGACTCTTATCTCCATTTAACCACTAAAAAAGCCAGAAATGGAGCTGTGGCTCAAGTGGTAAAGTGTTAGCCTTGAACAAAAGGCTCAGGGACAGTGCCTAGGGCCTGAGTTCAAGCCTGAGGCCTCCCTCCCTAATGCCACCCCCCACATGAAAGTTCAAGGACAGTGCCCAGAACCAAGATTCGTATAGAAAAAAATCTAGAAGGAAGGATTTTTGAATGCTTTTACTACAAAGGAATGATAAATTTCTGAGAAGTTAGTTATTCTTACCCTGAGTTGACCATTCTATAATATATAAATATGTATGCAAACATCACATAGTATCCTATTTACAATTTAACATTCACTAAATAAAGTGAGTTAAATCATAAATTAAATTGTATTAAATTATAAATTGTAAGCATAACATACTTTAAATTGTAAAGCATAAATTTAATGTACAGTAAATTATACATTTACAATTAAATCAAATTAATTACACTAACTTAATTTATAGCAACTTAAATATACACAAGGAAGATTGGCCCATGACTTTTACAAATGAGAAGAAAAGCACCCTGATATCAAGTAGAAATACTTCTGTCATTATCTGTTATTTTTATATTTCTAAAACTTAAAAAAAGATTATTCATCACTTTTTTCCTTCTTTATCTATAAAATAAACTTTCAAGTTCCTTACCTCAGACATGCCTCAAAGTTGCCTGTTTTATTTTGTTAAAATTATGATTATTTTTGTTGATCATTGAACCCAGGGCCTGGGCGCTGTCCCTTGAGCTTTTTTGCTCAAGACTGGTACTCTACCACTTTGAGCCACAGTGCCACTTCTGGTTTTCTGGTCGTTAATTGGAGATAAGAATCTCAGAGTCTCATGGACTTTGCTTCCCAGGCTGGCTTTGAACTGCAATCCTCAGATCTCCACCTGCACCCAGCAATTGCCTGTTTAAAAGATGCAGGATTTTAAAGATGCCTCATCTGGAATCAAGACCCAATCATGATTCGTCAAATCTTACCCCAATATTTTGCCCTCATCCCTGGTTTATCAAACAGATGTGTCTGTCTCTTTAGGAAAGACTCAACCGCCGGAACAAGAAGCTTAGAAAGTACCTGGGAGAACTTGAGCGGCTGAAGGTGCAGGAGGAGGAGAAGCTGCAGGCTCTGCAGGTAGGCAGTTGGGATCCAGGAAAGTCCTGTGTCTGTGTCACTCAATAGCCTGGGATAACATGATGGTTGTGGAGGCTGGAAATCTGTGTTGATGTGGTTTAAGGATTAGCTAGCAGAAGGGCCATCTAGACCTACATGTTAACTGAAACCCCATCCTGTTCTCCCTGATGCATAAGAATCAGAAGAGACAAGTGAAAATGACTGCACAATCTATAATGCTGTCCCCAACAGTTTGTCTTTTTGTTCACCTTGCTCCTTTGGGTGAACTCTCTGCTAATCTATGACCTGAAGAGAGCTAAAAGCAGGCAGTGAGAGTTGCCTGCTGAGAAGTGTTGTATGTGTGCATGTGCACGCACACTTCCACCACACTAAGACTTGACATCTGCAGAGATGCACAAGAGTGCAAAGGGGGGAAGAAAAGCTACCTCAACTTTCTGAGGGGCACAGCTGTCTCTGAAGTACTTGTGGCAGGTGAGACGCTGCTGTGAGGGTAGAAGGACACACTCAGAGATGGAGGACGTGCATTGGCACACAGCTCTCCGCTCCTGGAGGGTTGGGAGGGAGCCATTTGCCACTGGGTCTTAGGGAGATCCGTTTCTTTGGTTTCAGGTTGACTTAACATACCTTAAGCTAGAAGCAGAGCTGGAGAGCCAGTGCCAAACCAAGGGGCAGCTGGATGCTCTCTGTCAGCAGCAGCTGGGCCAGCTGGAGGACATGCCAACAGAGGCAGCCAGATACCTTTACCTCTCCAAGGCGGTCATCCAGCTTGCCAATCTGTTCACAGATATAGAGAAGACGTCCAAGGAACTGGATGCCACTACACTGAAGGTATTTATCCTAAGACATCTCCCCAGTCCTAGGATTGTCCCTGAAGAGTAGGCATCCCACCTGCAATGCACACTTCCTCTGGGGCGTATAAGGGGAGGGTCTCTTGTGATACATGGTGACAGGCGCTGGTGGTTTGTCCAGAGCCAAATCATGCTGCATCATCAGAGAATCCCTTCAAAGCCTTCAAAGCTTCCTAGGCAACCCCCCCCCCCCAGTGGACTTCAGGAGCCGGTTGGGAAAGGAATTAGGTTGCCAGGAACTTGAGAACTGATGATAATTCTCACCATCTTTCTTTCCCTCCTAGAATGTCCGTGACTTACTGAAAAGGTACGAAGCATCCTTTCCTTCCTCCATGTGTGCAGACACGTGCAAACCTCACACACCACAGACACACACACACACACACACACACACACACACACACAGGCTCCATCAAGATCAAGGAGACCTGCTTCTCTGTTATCCATGCTATGCAGCCTGTGCAGGCTCAACAGATACATGAGTATATATGAATTTATGAGGGTTTTCTTGCTTCTAGGAGTGCTCCACAGAATTTAGATGGACTGCTCTCTCACCTTTCTCCCACCCGTCCAGCCCCCCATTAGCTCTGCCTGGTGCATCTTCAGCTCTGCTGTCTCCTCAACAAGTTCCTATGTCCTCATTCCCACAGCCATCATGTGATGTCTTACTCTGTGACCCATGGACACAATCTCCTTTCTGGACCGGGCCCATACTTGTGGCTCCCACTGTGGTGGTCAGTTCCACGATCTTGGGGACCATTTACACAATGTGCCCTTTTGTCTATGAAGCAATGTAGCATGCACAGTTCACATTTCATGTTAAAAATGGGAGGAGCTGGGAAGATGGCTCAGTGGTAGAGTGCTTGCCTTACATGCATGAAGCCCTGGGTTCAATTCCTCAGCACCACATAAGCAGAAAAAGCTGGAAATGACACTGTGGATCAAGTGGCAGGGCACTAGCCTTGAGCTGAAGAGCTGAGGGACAGCACCCAGGCCCAGAGTTCAGCCCCCACAACCAACAAAAAAAGGGGGGGGAGGCGGTGATCATCCAGGTATCTGTATGGCAAAGCTCTCTAGCAATGAGACCACCTCAGCATATGGAGCCTAAAAGGTCTATGAGAAGAATATTCCTTTTACACTCCAGTACCAGCAGCTGTCTGCCACTCAACTGTGGCCCCCCAGGGTCCTCACCTCTTAATGTCTGTCCATGCCTTTATATGACCTTCTCCCCAGGAGTATGAGTAGGACTGTCACTTGCTTCAATATGGCTGAGTCAGTAGCTATTTTACTATTCCTAGGACTCTTCCTTGCTGGACTACTTATATTGGGACTGTCCTTTCCTTGCTGACTTACTGAAGTTAGCTGTCCTGAAGAAAGGATCTGCCAGCAGCTTCTAGTTGCTGAGAAGAGCTTCTGTCAGCCAATAGAAATCAGAGACCTCTGCTTCACAGTTCCTAGAACCTGAGCAAGAATGGAAGTATCTCCTTCCCCAGTAGGGCCTCCAGATGAGACTCTGGTCTACCTGAGACCTTGATTACATTATCCTAAGATGATGAGGACTCAGTTAAGCTGCACCCAACATTTTTTTTTTTTTTTTGTCAATTGTAGGGCTAGAACTCTGGGCCTGAGCACTGTTCCTGAGCTCTTCAGCTCAAGACTAGCGCTCTACCATTTATTTGAGCCACAGCACTACTTCCAGTTTTCTGGTGGTTAATTGGAGATAAGAGACTCACAGCCTTTTGGCCCGGGCTGGTTTTGAACTACGATTCTCAGATCTCAGGCTCCTGAGTAGCTAGAATTATAGGTGTGAACCACTAGCGCCTGACTGTGCCCAACTTTTTGATGCACAAACTGTGAGATAATAAATGTAGGTTCTTTTAAGGTAGTGAATATGTGGCAGTTTTTACTTAAAAATATGGGTAACTATTTTTCGGGGGGAGGGTCAGATTGACTGAGAGTTTATCCACTTTATCTTTTTAACGAATTAACTTTTTGCAGATTCTTTATGTAGACTTTTAAAATATCTTTAACTCATTTTTTTTTTTTTTGCCAGTTGTGGGGGCTGAACTCTGGGCCTGGGCGCTGTCCCTTAGCTCTTCAGCTCAAAGCTAGCACCCTACCACTTGGGCCACAGTGCCACTTCTTGCTTTTTTCTGCTTATGTGGGGCTGAGGACTTGAACCCAGGGCCTCATGCATGGGAGGAAAGCACTCTACCACTGAGCCAACTTCCCAGCCCTTTAACTCATTTTTTTAAAAATTATTTTCTTGTAAAGATGCTGTACAGTTTCATCAGTAAGGTAATGAGTACATTTCTTGTCAGGCATTTTTACCCCCTCCTCCCTTTTTCTCCCACCATTCCTTCCTTCCCCTACCTCTCTCCTCTCCCACTCCCCTCCCATCCCCAGCCAAGGCCACACTAAAGCTACCAGGACAACTACATTTATCGCAGCATTATTCACCATACCTTAGATATAGAACCAACCCAGATGCCCCTCAGTAAATGGATGGATCAAAAAAATGTGATACTCACACACACACACACACACACACACACACACACACACACACACACACACTGGAATTCTATGCTTCCATCAGAAAAAATGATACTTCCCCACTTGTTAGGAAATGGAAAGACTTGGAAAAAATAATATTAAGTGAAGTAAGCGGACCCAGAGAAACAAAGATTGCATGGATTCCGTCATTTGCAATAATTAGTATATGTCTAGGATAATCTTATCAGATAAGCAGAAAAGCTCAAAAAATATGTACATAAGACCATGTAAGATGATGCTAAGTGAAATGAACTCTAAGATATGGACAAGAGATTTCTTTGTTGTGGTTGTTTTTAATGTATTATGTGATTTTTTTTGGTTTCTTTTGTATATTCTTCCTCCTATGGTATAGACCTGTTGTCACTGTATTTGATTTTGGTGCCTTGAATCTTGTATATACATTTATCTAATTTGGGGAAGGAAGGGGAATAACAAAATGCTGAAACAAGGACACAGGATGACCCATTGCAACAATGATACTCACAAAACACCATGTCGGAAATGGGTAACTCTTATAATTGTGTATCAGTTATTTCTGCATATGTCCCACTTCTTTATACACATTGGCTTTCTATACCTTGTCACTCATCATGGTAATTCTGTGAAGAAGATTGTATTATTATTCCATTTAAAGTAAAGAAAGGGGCTGGGAAGGTGGCTCAGTGGTAGAGCACTTGTCTTGCATGCCTGAGGCCCTGGGTTCAATTCCTCAGCACCACATAAGCAAAAAGAGAAAAGCTGGAAGTGGCGCTGTGGCTCAAGTGGTAGAGTGCTAGGCTTGAGCTGAAGAGCTGAGGGACAGCGCCCAGGCCCAGAGTTCAGGCTCCCCGACCGGACCCCAAAAAAATAAAATAAAATAAAGAAAGTTGAGATCTGCTGAGTTTTATTATTTGCTCAGCCAAATTCATATAGGTAGGATTTTAATCCATGCCTGACTCATGATCTCTGTGTGTGTGTGTGTGTGTGTGTGTGTGTGTGTGTGTGCGCGCGCAAGAGAGAAACAGAGAATACGTGTGTGTGGGGGCTTGAACTTGGGGTCTGGGTGCTATCTCAACTTTTTTGCACAAGCCTTTCTATCACTTGAGTCACAGCTCCATTTCCAGAATTTTGTTCATTAATTGAAGATAAGAGTCTCACACTTTCCTGCCTGGATTGGCTTCAAAGCATGATCTTCAGATCTCCACCTCCTGCTTAGCTAGGATTACAGGTATGATTCACCAGTGGCTGGCTTCTGACTCAAGATCTCTCAACCACTAAGCTACTCTGCCTCATTCAGAACCAGGTTCCTGGAAGATCCTGATGAACACACATGAAAATTCATTAGGACTACCCAGGCACCTTGTTCATGAAGATTACCCAATGCCCCATGAAGGCACAGACCATTCCCCCCCCCCCCCCAGTTTTTTTTTTTCAGTTCTGGGGATTGAACTCTAGGTCTGGACACTGTCCCTGAACTCTTTCACTCAAGGCATGATCTACTACTTTGAGCACAGTTCCACTTCCAGTTTTCTGGTGATTAATTAGAGATAAGAGTCTCGCGTATACTCAGATCTCAGCCTCCTGGGTAGCCAGGATTGCAGGTGTGAGCCACCAGCACCCAGATCCATCCAGTTCTCTGCTGTTCTCTTTTTTTGTTGTTGTTGGTCATGGGACTTGAACTCAGGGCCTGGGCACTGTCCCTGAGCTTTTCTGCTCAAGACGATATGCTACCACTTTGAGCCACAGGCTCTACTTCCAGTTTTCTAGTGGTTAAGAGTCTCACAGACATTCCTGCCTTGGCTGGCTTTGAACCGTGATCCTCAGATCTCAGCCTCCTGAGTAGCTAGGCTGTCCTCCCTTCTTAAGGTGCTTCTTGCTCACCATTTGAGAGAGAGGGAGTCCCCCCTCCCTCCAAACAGAGCTAAGCCTCCTCCTCCAGGCTTCCATAATACCCAGTGGGATCCCTGACACAGAAGCACACCATGCTGAAATGTCCACCTTATCTTCCCCAGCCTCCCCAGAGATTCCTCATATATAGGACAAACTTTTTTTTTCCTTTTTATTTTCAAATCACCAATGGCTCACACTATTAGGTTCATAGCACACAACAAATGCTTCTTGAAGACAGGAGTCAAATAAATCTTTGGGAAGAAAAAACAAGATAAAGAAAGGTGATGTATATGTATATTTTGTTTGTTTGTTTGAAATCATCCAAGGCTTGGTCTAGAATCCAGATCTTCTGATTCCAAGTCTAGGCCTCTCTCCTGTACACAGCAACTTCTGTTCTCGCTGGGAATGAGAGGAGCGGGCAGCAGCTGAGTCTGCAGATGCCTGCGCATCTCTGAGCCCTGGGGAGAGGTTTGATGGTGTGACCCCAGCCTGTCTCCCCATCCCTTGCCAACAGTCACCACTGCATTGTCCACAGAAGTCATTTCTATCCCAAGTCTTCCCTGTGACCCAGGCAGGGTTGAAATCCACACCATACTTGACTAGAGTTTGGGGTAACTAAACCCTTTCAGCAATCCAGGGAGAAGCTGGACCCACGGCCCCAGAGCCCAAAGAAGGGGAAGACCCCCCTAGTGAAGGAGGCGGTGAAAGTGTAGATGTGCTCCTGGGTGAC
Source organism: Dipodomys merriami (assembly GCF_024711535.1). NCBI lineage: Eukaryota > Metazoa > Chordata > Mammalia > Rodentia > Heteromyidae > Dipodomys > Dipodomys merriami. The sequence continues at coordinate 12,472,247 of NW_027202937.1, read as the reverse complement.
GGCGTTGGCGAAGGTCACCCAGCCCACCTCGTAATCCAGAGACACCCGCACCTTGCGAGGCTGCTCCTCCAGGGCCAGCCGGGTGGGGAAGGAGCCCAGAGCGGAGATGAAGCCCCAGGCCAGCCGGACGGCCCACACCCCCTCCTCTGGCCGCAGTCGAAGCTCCCCCTTCCGCCGCACCTCCTCACTCACCACACCCAGGGTGCAGCTGCCCCCGTGGGTCAAGTCCACACCCACCACCCACGAGTGTCTCCCCGCTGTGAAGCCACTGTGGGCCAGGACACAAGTAGCCCGGTCAAAACGCTGGGGGTTGTCCGGTGAATTCTGCCATTTATAGGAGAACCGAGCCCGCCGGTGATTTTCAGACAGAAGGAGCTTGGGGTGGGAAGTCTGGGGGTCGAGAGAGATGTGAGCTGTCGGGCGAAAGAATGGAAGAAATAAAGACATCAGCTGGTGCACGGTGACGTTCAAGGGCCCAGAAAGCGCCCTCCATGCCTACCTGGGCATTCCTATGAAAGCACCTCTGAACTTGCTAGAAATACTCAGAATCTGCGTGTCCAGACCCCACCACATTCCTGTTGTCTTCAAGAGAGCTGCAAATTGCCAGGCACTGGTGGTTCACGCCTGTAATCCTAGCTACTCAGGAGGCTGAGATCTGAGGATCGCGGTTCAAAGCCAGCCCGAGCAGGAAAGTCCATAGACTCTTATCTCCAATGAACCACCAGAACACCGGAAGTGGCGCTGTGGCTCAAGGGGTAGAGCACTTGCCCTGAGCTGTCAAGGATAGGGCCCAGGCCCAGCCTTCCCTCACACTCGCCTCTGCCTCCTCCAGGCTCTATCTCAGAGGCAGAGACTTTTCTCCCCTTGGTCTCAACTTCTTGATTTCACCCCTGCTTTTTCCCCCAGGACATATTTACACATCCTTGGTTCCCAGAAGACTCTGCTCATGCACCTATTCACTCTGTTTTAGTCATTCTGAATAGAATTTTAGATGCCTACTTTATCTTTTCTCTTGTTTGAGTGCTGGTCCTGGGGCTTGTATATAGGGCCTGAGTGCTGAACCTGAGCCCTGTTGCTCAAGGCTAAATGCTCTACCACTTGAGCCACAGCTCCACTTCTGGCTTTCTCGATGATTAATTGGAGATAAGAGTTTCACAGACGGGGCTGGGAAGGTGGCTCAGTGGTAGAGCGCTTGCCTTGCATGCCAGAGGCCCTGGGTTCGATTCCTCAGCACCACATAAGCAAAAAGAAAAAAGCCGGAAGTGGCACTGTGGCTCAAGTGGTAGAGCGCTAGCGTTGAGCTGAAGAGCTGAGGGACAGCACTCAGGCCCAGAGTTCAGGCCCCACGACAAGATCCCCCCCCCAAAAAAAGAGTTTCACAGACTTTCCTGCCCCAGTTGGCTTCAAACCATGATCCTCAGATCTCAGCTATGCCTCCTGTTTAGCTATGGGATTACAGGTGTGAGCCACTAGCACCCAGCCATATTGTTATTTTTAGTACCTATAAATTGAGAAAAATCTATAAATTCAGCAACCCCATGAGTCCCTAGGGTCTTTGGTTGGTAGATGGGGAACAATGGCCTTGAAGGAGCTTATTGTGTTTATTCCTGTCTCGTCCCCAGGCGGCCCTCCTGTCATCTATCATCTGAGGGAGCAGGTGCCCCTGATGGTTATGGGAATGGGATTCTAAACTCAGGCAAGTTCCCTCATCCAGAAAGTCTTCCCTGACCCACTGGGTCCCAATTTGATCCTATCTTCCTTTCCACTGAACATGTGCACAGCAGAGCACAAGCTTCATCAGGAAGGCATAAGCCTGTCCTTTGTACCCAGTTCTCCTCAGGACCTTACAAAGTCAGTGTACTCTATGGAAACGCTTATTCTTATGGGGATAGGTATTGGGACTCATGTCCCTTGTATAAATGAATGTAATATGCCCAAGCCTCAGTATCTCATGTCTGTTATCCTAGCAAGTCAGGAGGCTGAGATCTGAGGATCATGGTTTGAAGCCAGCCCTGGCATGAATGTTTGAGGTTTTTATCTCCAATTAAAAACTTAAAAAGCCAGATATGGCGCTGTGGCTCAAATGGTATTAACACTAGCCTTAAGCAAAAAAAAAAAAAAAAATCTCAGGCAGGGACAGGGCTGGGAACATTGCTTAGGGGTAGAATGCTAGCCTTGAACAAAAGAAGCTCAGGGACAGTGACCAGGACCTGAGTTCAAGCCCCAGGACTGGCAAAAAAAAAAATCTCAGGGACAGTGCCCAAGCCCTGAGTTTAAGGCCCCAGTATCAGTGCATGTGTGCGTGTGCACGTGCACACACACACACACACACACACACACACACACACACACACACACCATAATGTTTACATATAACCTCCATATATTCTCTCATATACTTTAAATCTCTGGATGATTTATATTATTATAATGCTACTATAATATTACATTATAAGTATTATAATACTTAAATGTAAATGCTATGTAAATAGTTGTTATACTTTATTATTTAGGGAAAAATGCCAAGGGAAGGAATGTTTGGCTTTGTTTAATACAAATATAACTTTTTTTTCTGGTCATATATTAGCATCACTGGGGTTTGAATTCAAGGCGTGCAGTTGTTTGGCTGTCACTCTACTACTTGAGCCACATCTCCAGCCTGTCTCTTGACTATTCTCCCCAAGCTGGCTTTGAACCAAGATCCCCTAGATCTCAGTCTCCTGAGTAGCTAGGATTATAGGTGTGCTGCTGATACCCAGCCTGAATGTTTTCTGAGGTCGAATGTAGAATCTGTAGATATGGAGGGCTACCGTGGGTGTGCACATGTATATTTAGACACACAAGTGTATATGGCATGTATATACATAGGTGTACCTATGACTTGAGTGTGAGTATATATGACTACCATATTGCCTGGTGTAGATGGGAATCTGTCTTTCCTTTTTAGGGCCTCCTCACTGTCTCCCATCCTGATGGGGGCTGCTTACCTGGCTCATAGTCCAACTCAAAGCAGAGTTTCTCTGTGAAAAGGAAATAATAAGAGAAGACTTCATTAGTGTCAAAACCAGAGAAGACCCCTCTCCTCATCCCCATCCCAGATAAAGGAGCAAAGCAAATGGAAGCTACAGTCATCTTGATCTTGACCAGTGGTTCTAAACTTGTGCGGGCATCTTAATCTCCTGGAGCTCCTACCACCATACCCTGGTTTCAGGTGTTCCTGAAAATGTGGGGTGGGGCTGCAAATGTTCAGTTCCAGGGGGTATTGATGCTGCTGGGTGGGGTTCCATTTTGAGGCCCACTGCCCCAGCTCTGAGCAAGCAGGGACTATGTCTCCTTTGTACACTTGTAGCCACAAAACATGCTAAGCTAGGCATCAGTGGCTCATGTCTGTAATCCTGAGATCTGAGGATCACAATTTGAAGCCACCCTGGGCAGTAAAATCTACAAAATCTACTTAATCACAGAAATCTACTTAAGCACAGAAAAAGCCAGTGCCCAGGCTCAGAGTTCAAGCCCCAGGACTGGCAAAAAAGAATATGCTAAGTGTTAAAGATCCATCTGCTTAATGGATAAGTAAGTGGACTCATTCATTGTTGTACTTTAAAATAATTTGAGATTAGGCAGAAGTCAGTCTTTTTCTCCCATAATATTGGGGATTGAATCCGGGGTCTGGAACATGCTAAGCAAGCAATGTACCTCTGAAGCCATGCCACCTCCTTAATTTGGGGGTTTTTTAGTTCATTTTGATAAATTTTTTTTTTGGGGTCCGGTTGTGGGGCCTGAACTCTGGGCCTGGACACTGTCCCTTAGCTCTTCAGCTCAAGGCTAGTGCTCTACCACTTGAGCCACAGCACCACTTCCGGCTTTTTTCTTTTTGCTTATGTGGTGCTGAGGAATCGAACCCAGGGCCTCAGGCATGCAAGGCAAGCGCTCTACCACTGAGCCACCTTCCCAGCCCCAAATGTTATTTTATATGATCAGATGCATACAGACGTTGCACCTTTGTGTTCCTCTACTAAGAATATCCTCCCTCAGGGAGGTGGGGAGGGAAGGGATGGTAGGGGAAAAACAAAGAGGAGGTAACAATGCTCCATAGGAAATGTACTCATTACCTTACTGCAACCCCTTTGTACACTATTTTTACAATAAAAAAAACATAAAAAGGAATATAGTATTAAAGAAAAATGGCAAAATTTGGAAACTGGAATTAGAAATTGGAAAAAAAGAATATCCTCCATCCATCTACCCCTTTAGTTTTGTGTTCTGTTTCTAAAATAGGGTCTCATAAACTCTTCCTGGCCTCCGGAAATCCTCCTGACTCTGCCTTCTGAGTAGCTGGGATTATAGGTATGTGTACCCCTCCCCATCTGACTAGTCAACCTTGGAATAAGGTGAAATTTCCTTTCCTGCAAGGTCACTAGGAATGCTAGCAGGAAGTGGACTTGTGGGGAGCATTGTTCTACAGTGATGCTTTTGAGGGTGGACTTTTAGAAATAGGGGACATTGCTGGGCGCTAGAGGCTCACGCCTGTAATCCTAGCTACTCAGGAGGCTGAGATCTGAGGATCATGATTCAAGCCAACCACGGGCAGGAAAGCCTATGAGACTCTAATTTCCAATAAACAACTAGAAAACAGGAAGTGATGCTGTGGCTCAAGTGGTAGAGCATTCGCCTTGAGCTGAAGAGCACAGGGACAGTGCCCAAGCCCAGAGTTCAAGCCCCTCGACCAACCAAAAAAAACAAAGAAAGAAAGAAAGGAAGGAAAGAAAAGAAATAGGGGACATTATTTACAATTTCACAGACTGGGGAAGGGCAAAAGCCACATTCCCTTCCAACTCTCATCCCAGCTTTTCCTTTCCCTCTCCCATCACCCTTTCCTGTTCCCAGAAAAGCCACAGTTCCTATACAGACAACCCAGCCCTAGGAGCCACATGAACAGAAGGAAAGAGAAAGAGCAAGCAAGGCATTAGTCAGATACCAGAGGATCCCTGTAAATACCATCACTGGCTACTGACTAATGGTGTTTATCAGAAATTTATCATGAACTTCAGATTATGCTGTGGGCATTTTAATTTTTTTTTTTTTTTGGTCCGGTCATGGGGCCTGAACTCTGGGCCTGGGCGCTGTCCCTCAGCTCTTCAGCTCAAGGCTAGCACTCTACCACTTGAGCCACAACGCCACTTCCGGCTTTTTTCTTTTTGCTTATGTGATGCTGAGGAATCGAACCCAGGGCCTCATGCATGCAAGGCAAGTGCTCTACCACTGAGCCACCTTCCCAGCCCCTGGGCATTTTAATTATTGAGAATGATATTTTTAATCTCCCTCCCTTTCTCTCTCTCTCTCTCCCTCTCCCTCTCCCTCTCTCTCTCTCTCTCTCTCTCTCTCTCTCTCTCTCTCTCTCTCTCTCTCTCTCTCTCTCTCTCTCTCGATGTGTGTGTGTGTGTGTGTGTGTGTGTGTGTGTGTGTGTGTGTGTGTGTGTGTGAATACTGGGGCTTGAACTCAAGGCCTCAGGCTCTTACTTGGCTTTTCTGCTCAATGCTGGTATTCTACCATTTGAACTATACCTCCATGTCCAGATTTTTGCTACTTATTTGGAAGTAAGAGTCTCTAGGATCTGCCTTCCGAGGCTGGCTTTGAACCCAGATCCTCAGATCTCAGCCTCCTAAGGAACTAGGATTGATTACAGGCTTGAGCCACCAGCTGATTTAACACAAGCATTATCTTTTACATTGCTTAATGCCAACTGATGAAATTTAATTATTCTTCAAATCAGTTGAACTTTTTTTCAGAAATGTTCACTTTTATTGTTTTTCATATTGTCATATTATTTTCAGAGTCAGCATTTATCAAAATTCTCAGATAACACAGTCAAAGCATGGAAAATATATAAATATTCACCACTATGGGGAGTGGAGCAAGAAGGCCTTTCCTAAATCCAGGCTGTATGGCCACCTATGCTCCATGGAGCTCTTACCCAGAAACTTCTTCATCTCCCTTTGCAGCGGGAGGGCCTGTTGGGGGAAGTCCCGGATCCTCTGGCCCAGCTCAGGAGACACAGCCTCTGGTTTCCGGCACTTTCTGGTTTCACATCTAGGGGCAGAGAAACAATGGAGTCTAGGAATTCTTCTCCTTAGTGATGCTTGCAGAGCTAGTTAGACATCTACTCATAAGGCTGAGGTACCAGTTCAGTTCCCATGGATAGCCTTCCTCTAGGATGCCCAGCTGCTATATAAGATATGGGTACTTGCAGCTCTAGATGACAATGCATTTGGATGTGTGGAAGTTTATGTGTGAATATATGTCCTTTACACAGGATGTTGTATATTTATATGGCAGTAACTAGAACAATGGGACATATCTGTATTTATGTGGAAAAAGAAAATGGACATCCTATGACTTACCTTATTAGAGTGCTCCTGATATCCTAGATGGGAGAGAAAGAGTTTCAGAGTTTCAGGGTTTTCCTCCCTTCCTCCCTCCCTCCCTCCCTGCCTTCCTAACTTCCCTTCTATTTTATAATATTGGGGTTGAACTTAGTGCTTGCTAATACTTGACCATTCCAGCCATACCACCAGTTCTTTTGCTTTGGGATTGCTTTCACATTAACTTTGACCAGGCTAGCCTCAAGCCTCAATCTTTCTGGCTCTGAGTCCTGAGTAGCATGTGCCACTATGCAAAGCTTTCCTATTTTTCTTATGTTCTTATCCTTGGACATTTCAGAAAGGGACACCAGATGCATAAAGGTCAGATTGTTAGGGTTTACCAAACCTTGGGGATCAGAGTCCAACTCCTTTACTTTATAGACCCAGGTGATGAAGGGACCTGTCTCTACTAGTTAGAGGCTAAGTTGAACAAGTCCCACTGAAGTCTCCTGTTTCTCCATCCCCAGTGATTTCCCCTAAATCTTGCCTTCAGATGCTTCTGATGCCTTGCTCACAGCCCAATCTCTCTCCTCCAGTTCAAAGAATTAATACAGATCAGGAAGAACTTTCTGACTTGTAGAAGGGGTCACTCAGGATAAAGAACAATTTGTATTGGAAACAGCACCTGGCATTTGTTTACATAGTACCATGTGTATATGTGTGTGTGTGTGTGTGTGTGTGTGTTTGCACGTACATGTGTGTGCACACACATGCCTTAAACTCTCACTTGGCTTTTTCACTCAAGATTGGTGCTCTACCACATGAACCATACTTCCTCTTCTGGCTTTTTGCTGGTTGACTAGTTGACTGGAGATAGGGTCTGTTAGATTTGTCTGCCCAGGCTGGCTTCACACTGAGATCCTCAGATCTCAGCCTCCTGAGTAGCTAGGATTATGGTGAATCACCAGTACCCAGAAATAATTAGTATTTTTCAAAGTGCTACTTCCATGTGCATTTTACTGATGGATCCTTACAGAGGCCCCACGAGATGGTTAATAGAGTGACAGATGTTAATCCATGCTGTTTAATACACGTGGGATGGGAAGACAGACAGGAAAGCACAGAGACCAGGAACTCATGAAAGCATGGGCAGAAACTCGGGCCTCTGGTCTCATAACTCATCTCCTATCATGGATGCAGATGTGTGTGAGTGAAGGAGGCACAGTTTAGCCAAGGAAGATACAGTGATTCCAGGGACCACAGGGACAGGGGACAGCTCAGGCCTCACCGTCAGGAGCTCCCTTGCCGGTCTCTCATTCTTCTCCTCCAGTTCTTCGATCAGGGCACTGAACCGGCAGATCTCCCTAGAGACCAGGAATTCTAACTCTTCCTGTTGCTTCAAGATGTCTCCATCCAGCCTCTCCAGCTGTGTTAACAGAATGCCCTGCTGTTCCTCCAGGAATCGGCTTAGGTGGGCAAACTCAGAAATCACCTGCTGTCTTTTGGTAGCCACCTGAGTCTGAGAAGACAGAGCAAGAGACAAGGAAGATGTCGCTCTCACCTTCACCAGGACTGCCTCCTCTTCCTTCCCTCCCTCTCCCTCCTCCTTCTTCTTTTCCTTCTCTTTCTTACTTCACTCCCATCTCCCTCTTGGCCTAGTTCCACATGCTCCCAGATTGGGTGGTAAAATCAGAACCTCTCCCATCTCCCTAGTCCCCAGACAGAATTAGAGTTGGCATGGCTTCCTTTCCACCTGCCCATCCCCTCTGGGGGCCAGGCAGCCCAGCATTGACTCAGCACACCATCTGGGAGCCAGACAGCCCAGCATTGACTCAGCGCAACGACCATAAAGGGGCAGGGAGGGAAGTTGGTTCAGAGGACGTGCGAGGAAGGCCTGGCCCTCTGCCTTGTAGGGATCACACACCACGTGCACAGCACTAAGCCGCTCCTCCAGTGTGATCTCATTTAATCCTGGTAGCAGGATGAGGAAGTGATTTCTAATCTCTACCAACAAGTTCAACTGAAGTTAAGAGTTGCTTGAGGCTATGCAGTCAGTTCCAGAATCGGGACTCAAATTCAGAATGATGTTTCCCAGAGTGAGGGTGAATTCTAGACCTGGACCTACCAGGAGGACTTGTATCCTTTTGCTTTCTCTTGATTGGATTTCTTGAATCTCTTCTCTCTCTTTTCTTAGATTCATAAGACACTTGTGTATTTGTTCCTAGGGGACAAAATACAAAGAAGGAAAATGATTTCTTAAGGGATGTCGTCTCGTCCAACTCTCTGCCTCTAGGAATAAAATGCCCCAGAAAAGGAATCTCTCCCTTAGCTGACAAGTTTGAGCCATCATCACCTTGACAACAACTCTTTTTTTTTTGGGTGGGGGGGTCCGGTCGTGGGGCCTGAACTCTGGGCCTGGGCGCTGTCCCTCAGCTCTTCAGCTCAAGGCAAGCGCTCTACCACTGAGCCACCTTCCCAGCCCTTTTTCTTTTTTATGTTGTCAGTCATGGGGCCTGAATTCTGGGCTTGGGCACTGTTCCTCAGCTCTTCAGCTCAAGGCTTGCACTGTCTACCACTTGAGCCACAGCACCACTTCCAGCTTTTTCTGCTTACGTGGTGCTGAGGAATCGAACCCATGGCCTCACGTATGCAAGGCAAGCACTCTACCACTGAGCCACCTTCCCAGCCCGACAACAACCCTTGGGGTACTATTCTTTTTAATTTATACTTTCCCCTCTTCAATTTTCTTTTGGGGGGGCACTGGTATTCGGGCTTGAACTCAGGGTCTGGGAGCTTTCTTTAATTCAAAGCTGGTGCTCTACCACTTGAATCACAGCTCCACTTCAGCTTTTTGGTGGTTAATTGGAGATAAGAATCTCACGGATTTTCCCTTCTTGGGCTGGCTTCAAACTTTGATCCTCGCATCTCAACCTCCTGTAGAGCTAGGATTACAGGCATAAGCCATTCACCCCTGCCCTCCCCATCCCCCACCCTGTTGGTTTTTCATCAGAGCTTTCTCCCTTTTGTATACCATTGAAGACTGCAACTTTGTTCCCCCGGTGAGTCTGTGTTCAGGTTAAATATCCTAATTTCTTTTGATTTTAGTAAGTGGTACCTAAAATCTATCTTGAGCTTGGTATGTCCTTTGCTGCGATAATTCCAACTTCCTGACACATCCCAAAGGGATACAAAATATGCAAATAAATAACCTTCCTTCTTATCTAGGCATGATTCCAAACGTGAGAAGAAACTTGGATAGTGCAAAAATGAGACTAATTATTTTTAAAAAGTAATTTGCTCTGGAATAGATTAGGAACAGGTGCACACCTAAATGCTCATCTGTGGTAGATTCAAAACTCTCACCACCAAATGCTAATTCACTAATTAAGACATCTGCACACACAGACCCTCACTTGTACCAAGGCACAATACATAAACAACTAGAACCAGCACATACTTGTTTAATGACCAATAACATTATATACCACATCTTTCATCCAACTCTACCTATACATCAACTAACATATTAATGAACAATAAGTCAAACAGCTATACACAAATACCCCCACCTAAACACACCATTCACCCTGTAGACATGCAAACATAACTCATTTATTCAACTACTATGATTGAGTTCCTATGAGCTCAAGGGGGGCCAGGAGCAAATACCTTAGAACTCAAGTCTTCAATCATAAATGTGTCGTTGTGGGACTGGGAATGTGGCTTAGTGGTAGAGTGCTTGCCTAACGTGCATGAAGCCCTGAGTGTGATTCCTCAGTACCACATACACAGATAAAGCTGCAAGTAGTGCTGTGACTCAAGTGGTAGAATGATAGCCTGGAGCAAAAGAAGCTCAGGGACAGTACCCAGGCCCAAAGTCCAAGCCCCAGGACTGGCAAAAAGGAAAAACAAGACAGAACAGAACAACAACAAAAAAAAAAACACACAAAAAACAAAGAAGTGTCATTGTCTTGCTTGCATCTGTGGCCTGGGTAATCATATAAGTGGGGAGAAAGAATTTGGAGTCATGGTGACCCCCAAACTTCATAACTCTACTCTGCTTCCCTTAGTCCAATTCTAGCTCCACCCTGTGACCCCAGGGTCCCCTCTCCTACCCTGTAGGGACCAGCCGCGTCCTCCAAGAAGCGTACTGTGTGGGTTCCATGTTCCCCAGCCTCACGACACACCACGCACAGATGTGCCTCATCATCCTCACAGAAGAAGTAGACCTTCTCCCTGTGCTCCGAGCAGATGTCTTCATCCCCAGGGCCCAGCGTGGACACCAGCTGGAGGTGTTCGATGTTCTCCACCACATTGGCCAGCTGCCAGTTGGGCCTGAAGCCCCCTGGGCGGAAAGGCTCCTTGCACAGGGGGCAGGTGAGGGACTCCTCAGACTCCGGAGCCGGGATCTCACAGTAACGAGTGAGGCAGCCCCGGCAGAAATTGTGGCCACAATCAATGGTGACTGGTTCCTTCAGAGTTCCTTGGCAGATGGGGCAGTTGACCTCATCGACCAGGCTGGTCACAGAGGCAGCTGTGGCCATGCTGGGGCTCTGAAGCCTTGCGCTTCCTGAAGGTCACCTCCGCTGCTCAGCTGAGGGGGATCAGCAGGTACACACACCCACATGTGTCCACCCCTGGACAGAAACATAGTCACACACACCTGAACAAGGTACCTGTGTGCATCTTCTCTGCCACCAGAGTCCCTCAGGAGAAGACAGACACACCTGCCAGCCGCAGAGATGGAGAAAGAGCAGCAGAGGGGGAGGGTGCAGAGGGGTTCACGGCATTCCCCAGATGGCCTCAGTTATTCTTGAAGCCTGGACACTGCCCATGGCTGGGCAGCTCCATTCACTCACCACCACTCCCAATAGAAAGAAGGTGTTAGTTATTCAGTCATCCACTGTTGACAAAGATCATTCTTGTTTGAGGGGACAGGAAAGAGACTGGCTCATGGAGTGGCAATGCCACCCCAGTCTCTCTTCAGTGCATCCAGCTGTCTCCAGGGAGATTGGCAGTATCAGGCAGCCCCGGGCCAGCCAGGCAGCAGATAGGCAAGTGTGGAGACTCAGATAAGACCTTGTGCTTGGTTGTGCACAGAATGGGCAAATTCACCAATGCCCTAGCTGGCTTGCCACGGGCTTTAAAAGAGGCTGGAATATACCCCATGTGGGGAAAAAGAAAAATAAATCATTGCCACCAAACTTGATGATGACTGTATACTTTACACTGTTATTGATATTTTGAACACATGATATCATTTCCTTCACCTGTCTGCTCTATACGATTGTGCTATTAGGCTCTCCACTTTGCAAATTAGAAATCTAAATCCTTAGATTTCTAGCCAGGTCACCTCAGCTCTCCCAAGAAATGTGAGTGGCCACAATTTACAGTCAGAGCCTTGCATCTTTTGAGAAATTCCAACCAACAACAGAATCCATGTGTGCACTTCAACATTTCTGGTCCCCATATAAGGAGTAAAAATAAAATGATAAAATGAATTTTAATAATATATCATATTTGGCCTAGTATTTTGAAAATACTATGATTTCAACATATACTTGGTATAATATGTTATCAAATGAGGGGTGTGTATGTTTGTGTGTGTGTGTGTGTGTGTGTGTGTGTGTGTGTGTGTGTGTGCACTGGTACTGGGGTTTGAACTCAGGGTCTGGGTGCTGTCCCTAGCTTTTTTACTCAAGTCTGGTATTCTACTATTGAGCCACAGCTCCAATTTTGGCTTTTTTCTTGGTTAATTGGAGATGAGTCTCATGGTCCTTCCTGTCAGGCTGGCATTGAACCTTAATCCTCCGATATCAGCCTTCTGAGTAGTTACAATTACAGACAAGAGCCACCAGTGGCAGGCTCTTTTTTTTTTTTTTTGGTCGGTCGTGGGGCTTGAACTCTGGGCCTGGGCGCTGGCCCTCAGCTCTTCAGCTCAAGGCAAGCGCTCTACCACTTGAGCTACAGCGCCACTTCCAGTTTTCTGGTGGTTTATTGGAGATAGGAGTCTCACGGTCTCTCCTGCCCGGGCTGACTTTGAACCGCGATCCTCAGATCTCAGCCTCCTGAGTAGCTAGGATTACAGGCGTGAGCCATCAGCGCCCAGCTCACACCAAGCCTTTTAAACTTGTCTGTATTTCACATATACAGTACCCCTCAACCCGAACTGACCACATTTCTTTTATTTTTCAGGTCTAAGACGAGGACTCAAATCCGGTACTTGATACTTTTGCTCATTAGCTAGCACTCTGCCAACTGAGCCACGCCTCCTACCCCCAAACTGACCACATCTCAATGCACAGTAGCCACACATGGATGGTGGCTCACCCATGGACAATGTTGCTCCAGGGCTGTGGTCTTGGCCAAGATGATGGGGTGTGGATAGGAAGGAAGTGGTGTGAAAAGGTGCATGGACAGAGTGGTAAGATGAGCCTTCAGTGGGAATATGGAAGGAAGGACCTGATCTTCTCGGCAGGTGCAGGTAAGTGGATGGAGAACATGGCTGTTTGACCTCTGCCGAGTGTTGGCATGTGGGAAGGGCACTAAGACATGCATTGTCTCCAGGCTTACAGTTGTCACTCAAGGTCTGTGAACTTTGGAAAGTTACTTTGTCTTTCAGTTTTCATCTCCTTCTCTGTAAAATTCAGGTAAAACCACCTTCTCAAAGACTGTTATCAGAATTCTATACAATAATACCAAAGTAGTAAATCCTATGTAATGTGATCAGACCTGCTTACCTTTTTAACTAATTTAACTAAAGCCTACAACTCTTTAGGTTTTCTGAAATGTGTTAATAGTTACATTATGTTTTCTTGCTTGCAACGAAACAAACAAACAAACCGGGACTAGAGGCATAGTTCAAATGGCTGAGCACTAGCCATGAGTGAACAAGCCAAATGAGAACACAAGGCCCTGAGTTCAAGCCCCGGTACTGGCACCCACAAAAATAATTAATCAATTGGTTGATTAAATTTCATGAAAAATTAAGTTGAAACCCAATGTTATCCAAGCGCCAAGGAACAGTGATCCTCAGAGATGGGGTAGTTAGAAGTACAGGAAAAGTAAAAAGGGAACCTTCAAGTCAGTCTACCAATGTCTCAACTGAGTCATTTCAGCTGCCCGGAAATCAGTGAGCTCATTCTCCAAGGCTGGACTTTGATGGGGGCAGGCACACCCCATATCTAGAGCTTTATGGCCTCTACCTGCTCATTGTTTCAGGAAGCAGCATTTCCCTCCCAGTGCTTCCCACTCTAGTACAGTCAAGAGATTCCAAGAAACTCCTTCTCCCAGTGATCTCATGGGGCTCCCCATGACACCGGAAGGGGACAGGAATGAGGGTGCACACCTGGCTGTCGCTGGGAAAGGCTGCACGGTTGTGGGTGTCCTGGAGTTTGGACCCGTTTAGCTGATGGGTGGTGGCCAAAGGGCTCTGGGGAGCTGAAGAGGCAGGGCCAGGTGGCTTCTCTCCCTGGTGGCATTCCTGCCTGTCTTTCATTCTTGTACAAGTGTGCTGCCGTGACTCATGTACAAGTGACTCAATTTCAGGCAAAGGAATTCCTGTGGACGGAGGCAGAGGACGGCGCCCGCACCGGCTGGGGACGGCTGCGTGATGCCCTCAACTCCATGCGTGCAGGTGGTGGGCCAGGGAGCCGCCTGTCCTGTGTGCAGGGGGACCCTGCATGATGTGGTGACCGCCAGCTGTGGACACGCTTGCTGCCGGCTCTGCCTCTCGCCCTCGGCCCAGATGGGGGCCCAGCCATCGAGAAGGCTCCTGCTCTGCCCTGTGTGCCAGGAGGAAGAGCAGACAGACCCCATGAAGGCTCCAGTACCCCTGGGCCCTCTGGGGGAGATGTACTGTGAGGAGCACGGGGAGAAGATCTACTTCTTCTGCGAGAAGGACGCTGAGTTCCTCTGTGTGCTCTGCCGGGAGGGTCCCTCTCATCAGGCCCACACCGTGGGGATCCTGGATGAGGCCATTCAGCCCTACCGGGTAAGCTGGCAGGGGCCTGTTAGGGGGGCAGGATGGTAGCTTGTGGAGGTTGGGGGACCAGCCTGTGATGTGCTTTCTAAGGCTGAAGAATCCTCTGTGTTCCTATCTCCCTGTGCATACCTTGATTAAGAATTGTCTTGTTTGTGGGCACCTGTGGCTCATGCCTGTAATCCTACCTACTCAGGAGGCCTGAGATCTGAGGATCACTGTTCAAATCCAGAAAGTCCATGATACTCTAGTCTCCAGTTAACCACCAAAAAACCAGAAGTGGAGCTGTGGCTCACGTGGTAGAGTGTTTAGCCTTAAGCTGAAGAGTGCAGGGACAGCACCCAAGCCTACCACAAAAAAAAAAAAAAAAAAAAGTCTTGTCTATCTACCTAACACCAACTCCTGCCTGTCCTCTTTGGGGACAAGATCTAGACTTTCTGTTTTTGTTTTTTTTTTTTTTGGTTAGTTGTGGGGCTTGAACTCAGGGCCTGGGCCCTGTCCCTGAGCAATCTTTTGCTCAAGGCTAGCACTCTACCACTTAAACCACAGCACCACTTCTGGCTCTTTCTGTTTAAGTGGTACTGAGCAATCAAACCCAGGGCTTCAGGCATGCTAGGCAAGCACTCTACCACTAAGCCACATTCTCACCCCACCTCCTTTTTTTTCCAGTCATGGGGCTTGAATTCAGGGCCTGGGACTTGTCCCTGAGCTCTTTTTTGCTCAAGGCTAGCACTCTACTACCTTCAGCCACTTCTGGTTTTCTAGTAATTAATTGGAGATAAAAGTCTCATGGACTTTCCTGCCCAGGCTGGCTTTGCTTTTTTTTTTTTTTTTGGGGGGGTCTGGTCGTGGGGCCTGAACTCTGGGCCTGGGCACTGTCCCTCAGCTCTTGAGCTCAAGGCTAGCGCTCTATCACTTGAGCCACAGCGCCACTTCCAGCTTTTTTCTTTTTGCTTATGTGATGCTGAGGAATTGAACCCAGGGCCTCAGGCATACAAGGCAAGCACTCTACCACTAAGCCACCTTCCCAGCCCCCAGGCTGGCTTTGAACCACGATCCTCACACGTCAGCCTCGTAAGTAGCTAGGATTACAAGATTGAGCCACCAGCACCCAGCTAACTACTAGCTTTGGTCACCTACAAAGCTCTTAGCACTCAGTGGTGAGCCAGGAATATAACAGACAATATTTGTGATTTGGATTATTAACTGAGCCACCTTTCTCTGCCTCTTCTCTCCACAGGATCGTCTCAAGAGTCGACTAGAATCTCTGAGCACCGAGAGGGAGAAGATAGAAGACATAAAGTGTCAAGAAAACCAGAAGATCCAAATGCTTCTGGTAAGGCCCACACCACTGAGTACTATCACCTCTTGGGGTTTTCTTAGCCACCTGGGGAAGCCTGTTAGTTTATACCTATTGCCTGGCTGAAAAGAACTGGCAAACTATTCTCATTCCTGCTTCCAGATGAAGGTTTTTTGCAACGCCAGAACTTCAGGCCTGGACATGGTTCTGACAACTTCTAATCTAAGATACATATATCCAGTCCTTCACAGAGTGAAAAACTAAGGCTGGGCTCTGCTAGCTCATGCCTGTAATTCTAGCTACTCAGGACACTGAGATCTGAGGAACGTGATTTGAAGCCAGCCCAGGGAAAGAAGTCCCTGTGAGACTCATATATCCAATTAACCCCCAGAAAAAGCCAGAAGTGGACTGTGGCTTACAGTGATAGAGTGCTAGCCCTGAGCAAAGAAGCTCAAGGACAATGCCCAGACCCTGTGTTCAAGCCCCATGACCAAAACAAAAACAAAACAAAAAAAAAATAATAACTGAGATCCAGGAAAGTGATATACCCAAAGCCACTCGTGTTAAAGTTATTAGAATGTGGGTCTCTTGATCTCAATGGACTCAGGCCCATTATTCTTTCCCCAATGTGTCTGCCTAGAGAGACCATCTATCTATAGCCTGGAAGTCTGGGGTCACAAGATGTACATTAGTATTTGTTTCTAGTCTTGACTATAAAGCTGACCCTGTGGACAGCAGGCTATGATGTAGTTCTATCAGGCTCCTTCCCATCTTGTTTTTCCTGATGCAAGATTATCAAGGAGAAAAATCCAATGTTGGAATTTCTGGCACTTTGACCAAGGAGACAAAGCCTCAGGACAGAAAGTTCTCCCTTGTTTTTCTCCACTGTCATCAAAGATGCCTTGTAGATGTTGACTTTGGTGCCTAAAACGAAGGTCCCGCACTCCTTCAGCCTGTCTCTAATCACAACTTCCTTTTGCCTGAATCGTTCTCTAAAAATATTACTATAGTCATGTCTGCCTAACTCTAAAGAGATACAGTAGGGCATTGAGAAGATGGAAGAAATTTTTTACATTTCAACATGGCTTGAAGAACACAAAATGGCATTATTATCATTATCATTATTATTATTATTTTACCTAAGATAATAGTATAGCCCTTGTCACTGATAATCTCAAGACATCAAATTCTACCAAAGTACAATTTAGAAGAATGAGTTTTAGAATTACATACTCTCAGCCAGGCCCCAATGGCTCACACTGTAATTCTAGCTACACCGAGGGCTGAGATCTGAGGAGCATGGTTTGAAGCCAACCTGGACAGGAAAGGCCCTGAGCCTCTTATCTCCAATTAACCACCAGAAAAAGCCAGAAGTGGCACTGTGGCTCAACTGGTAGAGTGCTAGCCTTGAACAAAAAGGAGCTCAGGGCAGTGCCCAGGCTCAGAGTTCAACCCCTAGGATTGGCAAAAAAGAAAAAGAAAGAAAGAAAGAAGAAAAGGAAAAAGAAAAGAAAAAGAATTATATACTTTCTGAGCATAGAGAGAAACAAAATAAAAGACATTAAGTGTTAGAATACCAGAAGATCCAAGTGCTTGTGATCAAACCTTCATGCTTGGCCACTCTCCTTTGGGAGTTTTCTTATACTTTGTAATAAGTACACAGATGATTCTTCTGAAAGCCAGCTCTGTGAACCTCTCTCTAACCATGTCCCCAACCTTTTTTCCCCTATCCCTGCAGTCTTATATTGAAAGCAAGAAGCAATGGGTAGAAGCAACTTTTAAGAGGCTGCAGCAGGAGCTGGAGACCCAGCAGCATTTCCTGCTGGTCAGGCTGAGGGAGCTGGAGCTGGAGATCTGGAAAGAGAGGGGTGAATACATCGCAAAGATCTCTGAGGAGGCCCACAGGCTTGGAGCCCAGGTGGAGGAGCTGGAGGAGAAGTGTCGGCAGCCAGCAAGTGAACTTCTGCAAGTGAGACACCACGCTCCCCCATAGGAGAACAGAAGGGTTCCACGGGAAATGGGTGCTGTACTATGGGCTGGAAGACACTGAAAGAGGCAGGAAAAGAAAGAGATTATCTCTAACGGGAGGGATAAATGGCTGTCTGCCTCTGGTCTAAAGAGGCTGGAAATTTGCCCAGGGCATACATTGTTGGGGTCACACCATCTTGGATTTTCCAAGTATTGGTTCTTAAAATTGTGTCACTTGGATGAGTGTCTTAACCTCGAAGAATGGAGATAAGCATAGCATCTCCTTATGGGGTTGTTTCAAACAATGCATGCAAAATGTTTACCTGGGCCCTAGGCATGCAGGAAGAATTCCATAAATGGGGCTTGTTGTGGTTATAGGAATCTTGTCTGGGAACTCAGTCTGGTCACTACTGTCTGCCATCTTGTAATCATTGGAAGCAAAACCCTCCTCCAGTGTAAGGCTGAGACAGGGAAAGCAGTGGAAAGGGACTGAGTCCTTCTTAAGCCAAGGAACATGACAGAAGAGTTTAATGAGTAATTACATAGATTCTACTCGTTGAGCAAGGAGCGCTTTCAGCTGACATTTTAGGGAAGACAGGATGCTCTGAGTCCCTGTCAGGAAGAACATGTGGAAACTAAGTACATGTTCTTGTCTTTCTTTTGTAGGATTTCAGAATCAACCAGAGCAGGTAGGACCCACACCCCAGTTCTGACCTTCTTTATGTGAGACACTAAGTCAATCACTGACCACTACTCAGAAAGAAAGCACTCTGACAGACCCAAGGGCAACTGAGTCACCCAATAACAATTCCAACTTTCAAAGGTTTGTGTTCCAAAGATGCACTTCTGAACTGATGGGTTGGAATTGGGGGCATCTTTTTCCCTCATTGAAGTAAAAGTATGAATATTAGTCATGGTTTTTAGACTGATCTAGGAACGTCTGTAATCCATGAAATTATTTGTGTGTCAGTACCCAATACCATTTGCAATGTAACTCGAAGGGGGAAGCATTTAGTGTATGAATCCGGTATCCATGAACCAGGAAGTATCTCTAAACTGACTTTTTAAACTGTGAGAGATTAAGTTCTGCGGAGACCCGGGGGGTAAATTGGTTGTACATTCATATAGACAAAAACTAGTGAGGATTGAGTTGGGATCAAAATTGGGGGCTTTTCACTACAATGTATATTTCTTTCCTTTTTTTCCCCTGAGGTAAGGGGCTTGAATTCAGGGCTGGGGGCTATCCTTGAGCTCTTTTTTTGCTCAAGGCTAGCATTCTACCATTTTGAGGTTTGTTTTCTTGTTGGTCATTGGGTTTGAACTCAGGACTTGGGCACTGTCTCTGAGCTCTTCTGCTCAAGGCTAGTACTCTATCATATTGAGCCACAGCTCCACTTCTGATTTTCTGGTGGTTAATTGGAGATAAGTGTCTTATGGACCTTCCTGCCAGGGGTGGCTTTGAACTGCAATCCTCAGATCTCAGTCTCCTGAGTAGCTAGGATTACATGCGTGAGCCACCAGCGCTGGGCTTGATTTCCTTTCTTTTCTTCTTTCCTAACCCCTTTCAGTTAATTGTACCAGCTCATGAATTAGAAATCGGTTTAGGCTGTTTTTCAAGTGCTACCATACTTCCCTCTAGTGGCCAATATTGGTAATGATCTCAGCTCTGAGAGGTGCAACCAATCTCCAGTTTCATAAAATATAAAGAAATAGTATTCAATAATAGCAAGACCACTCTTAAATCTTGATTGTATGAATCAAGTATTGCTTTTTGAATCAGGACCTAACCCATTATCATACTATCTATAGGTGTGAAATGAAGACTTTTGTTAATCCAGACACTATTTCTCCTGACCTTATTAAGAAGATCCGAGACATCCACAGGAAAACACTCACCCTTCCAGAAATGATGAGGATTTTTTCAGGTAATGGAATGGGCTGCAGCGCCCAACTCCCATTAGTTGGGAGTGTGGTGGCAAATGAGCACTTGGGAGACTGAAGCAGGAGGATAGCGAGTTCAAGGTAAACCTTGGGTACATTGCAAGACTCTCAAACAACAACAAAACCTGGTTTTAAGCACCTTCTCTCTCCAAACCTTCCATGGTAACCCCATTATATTCAGGGGACCATTCCACAGACTATATCTTTTTTGTTGTTGTTAATCGTGGGGCTTGAACTCTGGGCCTGGGCGCTGTCCTTGTACTCTTCAGCTCAAGGCTAGCGTACTACCGCTTAAGCCACAGAGCCACTTCTAGTTTTCTAGTGTTTTACTGGAGATAAGAGTCTCACAGACTTTCCTGCCTGGGCTGGCTTTGAACCTCGATCCTCAGATCTCAGCCTCCTGAGTAAATAGGATTACAGGTGTGAGCCACTGGCACCCAGCTCACAGAGCACATCTTTTTCTCCTCAAGGACAGGTACTGGACTGAGAGTCCAGGAAAGTGAACCCTACTTCTCACATCTATGACCTTACATTGTGACCAGGATACCCTCCCCTTGTGAGTGCCTGTACAAAACACTAAGTCAACCTGGCATGGTGGCTCAAGCTTGTAATCCTAGCTAGTTAGGAGGTAGCAATCGGAGGGTCCAGAAAAAGAGAAGTTCATCTCAGCCTGGGCAAGGTGGTGAGTGCTTGCTACCCCAACTACAGAGAGAAGCATAATGGCTGGGTACCGTGTGAGCATTTATTAACCCCAGGAAGCACAAGTGGAAGAATGGAAGCCTGGGGGGTGGGGCACTTTGTGCCCAAAAATAAATAAAGTGCTCATACCTCAAAAATAACCAGTGTCGGGGCTGGGAAGATGGCTCAGTGGTAGAGTGCTTGCCTTGCATGCCTGAGGCCCTGGGTTCGATTCCTCAGCACCACATAAGCAAAAAGAAAAAAGCCGGAGGTGGCGCTGTGGCTCAAGTGGTAGAGTGCTAGCCTTGAGCTGAAGAGCTGAGGGACAGCGCCCAGGCCCAGAGTTTAGGCCCCACTACCGGACCCAAAAAAAAAAAAAAAAAAATAACCAGTGTCAAAGGGGGCTGGAGGTGTGTGGCTTAAGTGGTAGAACACCTGCCTAGCAAGTGAGAATCCCCAAGTTCAAGCCTCAGTAATTCCCCTCCAAAATAAAGGGGGAAAAAAGTCATACATCTTTCTGTTTCGCTTTAGAAAACCTGGTGCATCTCCTGGAAACAGACTCAGGTAAACAGCAAAGGGCTTGGGGGTGGGGGTGGCGTCTTCCACTCATCCATTTATTCTATGGGAGCAAATAGCAAATCAAGTGCATGTGTCCCACACCCTGAGCACTCGGGTTGTCAGTTCAAGCTCTTGCTAGCTGAGACTGCTTGGAAGTTTCATCTATAAAATGAACAGAATAACAGTTCCTGCCCTAATTAACATGGGGCAAAGAGTATAGTATAGTCTCCTTTTAAAAAAAATTATTTATTTATGCTTAGTCAGTTGTGGGGCTTGAACTCTGGGCCTGGGCGCTGTCCCTCGGCTCTTCTGCTGAAGGCAAGCACTCTACCACTGGAGCCACAGCACCACTTCCCATTTTCCAGTGGTTAATTGGAGATAAGAGTTGCAATGGACTTTCCTGCCTGGCTGGCTTTGAACTGTGATCCTCAGATCTCAGCCTCCTGAGTAGTTAGGATTACAGGTGTGAGCCACCAGTGCTCAGCAAAAGCAATTCATTTTAAGCTAAGTTTAATTTGGACCTTGTTTTCAGTCTCTTATATTAAATTGGTGCTTCTCAAACTTTAATGTGCAGAAAAGGATCTCAAGTTTAACTGCAAAATCTGGTTCAGTTGGTGCGTGGTAGGGTCCATGTTTCCAGCAAGTTCCCAGGGGTGGCTGCTGCTTCTGCTGGTGATAGTCCTCCCCCCTATCCTCCCCCCCCTTCCCGGCCCCCCCCACACTTTGGAGAGCAAATCTTACAGCCCCTCTTGCCAGTCAGGTAGAGAGAGTTACCATTGTCCACTTGGAGCAGATGGAGAAACTGAGGTTCGGAAGAGCAGGCCGCCCAGGCCCAGTGTTCCCCCTGCCTTTCTGGTTGCTTCCAGCTCTCTCCTCTCTCTAGGGATCATCACTCTGGACCCTGAGACGGCCAGCCCGAGCCTGGTCCTCTCTGAGGACAGAAAATCAGGGAGATACACGCGGCGGAAGCGGACGCTGCCCGACAGCCCCCTGCGCTTCGATGGCCTCCCAGCAGTGCTGGGGTCGCCGGGCTTCACCTCGGGGCGCCACCGCTGGCAGGTGGAGGTGCAGCTGGGCAAGGGCGGCGGCTGCGCGGTGGGGGTGGCGGTGGAGGAGGTGGGGAGGAAGGGGGAGCTGGGCCTGAGCGCCGACCAGGGCGTCTGGGCCGTCATCATCGCGCACCAGCAGTGCTGGGCCAGCACCTCCCCGCGCACCGACCTGATGCTGGGCGACATCCCGGGCCGCGTGGACGTCACCCTGGACTACGAGAAGGGCCTGGTGAGCCTCCTCGACGCCGACACCCAGCGGCTCCTCTTCACCTTCACGGCCGCTTTCTGCAGCACCGTCTTCCCTTTCTTTGCCGTCTGGAAAAAAGGCTCCCGCCTTACTCTGAAAGGCTGAGGTTGGAGCTTGCCAAGTGGGGGCCCGGGGAGCCCAGCTCCAAGCTGCGCCCCCATGTGCCCTCATGAGGCCTGTGGACCTGAGAACCTCGAATCTTTGGAGCTGGAGGGGGCGGGGGGAGGGGGGTGTCTGTTTTTAACTTGTATTATAAAGCTGATGTATAGAGGGGTGACAGTCACCTAAATCAGGTGATGAGTGCGTTTCTTTTTGCACAATGTCACCCCTTCCTTTGCTCTCTCCCAGTTTTTCCCTCCCATCTCCACCCACAAGTTACATAGTTCACTTTCAACCTAGTGTCTAGAGAGTACCACTGCTGCATTTGTTCATGCTTTGTCCCTCCATGTCTGTGCCCTCCTTACCCTCCCAAAGACAGATAAAGGAACAGATAAAAAGAAAACAAAAATAGCAACAAAGGAAAAAAAAAAGCCACCTCTTGTCTCCACTTTCTGGCTGGACCTGGCTTTTACCTTGCTTACGCTGTGCCTTTCAGCTGGCTGGTGCCCATCCTCCCGTGGAGGAAGAACCAGAGGCAGGAGCGGCTGCGCACAGCTCCCAGCAAAAGCTGGGATTGCGAGGATTGAGTGCAAGGGGAAACAACTAAAAGTGGCAAAGCTCCAACACAGTCATCATGGGAAAAACCAGGAGTTTGTTGGGCTTAGGTTAATTTAGACAGTTGACTTTTTGTTTCAACACACAGCTAGAAATGCCCTCAATTACCCAGAAGGCTCTGGGCCCCTTCAAAAGCCCTAGATAGATCAACACCCCTCCCCCCCTTAGGGCATTGTCCAGACTTGTAGAGAATGCCTCTGTGTGTGTGTGTGTGTGTGTGTGTGTGTGAACGTGCGTGCGTGCTGGTCCTGGGGCTTAGAAGACACAGAAGCCAATTATTCTAATCATAACAATAAAGCCACTGCCACAGTATCATCCCCTCACTGGACTCTAGAGATCTGAGTAAGCAAAAGACTCAAAAGCACTATACAGAATGTAACAGTGAGTACAAGTCACTGGTTCTGCCCATGTCTTTGACTCTGGGGAAATTGTGCCATCTGCTTGGAAAGGAATGATTTCACACCTTTGTGGTCAGTTGTGAAATGCATAGAATCTAGAAGCTGGAAGATCTTGGTTCAAATCCTCACTTCAGTTGTGTTAGTTTAGATTTAATCTCCCTGAGCCTCTAGATTACTGATCTGAAAACTGGGCATGAACTCAGGGCCTGGGCACTGGGCACTGAGCTTTTCTGCTCAGGGCTAGCACTCTATCACTTTGAGCCACTTGACCCTACCTTCAGATTGTTCAAAGGAGTGAATGAGACCACCTGTGTAAGGTGCCTGACCATGCAGGTACTTTGAATACGGGAGAGCCTACACTGGCTCTTAGATCCAGGTTCCTATCTGTAGGCAAATCATATCTTTCTTAGGATTTTGTGTGCCCTAAGGGCACAAAAGCCAACTGAAACAGAAATTTTAAGTAATAATGGACTGCTTCCAATAAAGAAAGGGCAACTTCTTTTTCTTCCTACCTATCCTGGGTGGGGCTTGAACTCAGGGCCTGGACACTTGTGTTAAGCCTCTTTGTGCTCAAGGCTAGTGCTCTACCACTTGAGCCACAGTGCCACTTCCGGCTTCTCCTGAGTAGTTTGTTGGAGGTAAGAGTCTCATGGACCCTTTCCTGAGTGGGCTGGCTTCAAACCATGATCCTCAGATCTTAGCCTCCTGAGTAGCTAGGATTACAGGCGTGAGCCACTGGCACTCAGCTATTTTCAATAGGGGTTCCTGTTTTACTAGTTCTTTCATAAACAGTATAGCTAAAGGTTGTTGTTGATAGTAGTGATTTCTTCTCCAAACAAGGAGCCAGTGTCTTCTCTGAACTCTGAGATCATCCTGTTTGTATCCACTGTGTAGATCAGTGTATTTCTATCAGTTTTATGACTTCTCATCCTTTTTCTGTGCCCCCCCTTTTAATACTGGGATTTGAACTCCGAGCCTTGAGCTTGCTAGGCAGGTGCTCTACCACTTAAGCCATACATCCCCATCTCTTTTTTTCGTTATTTTTCAAGTCTTTTGTTTTTGTCCAGGGCATGATTATCCTCTCTGCCTCCCAAGTGGCTGGGATTATAGCCAACAAGCACTACATTTATCTTGTTGGTTGAGGTCATTTTTTTCTTGGTTGAGGGGCTTGAACTTAGGGCCTGGGTGCTGTCCCTAAGCCTCTTTGTGCTCAAGGCTAGTGCTCTACCATTTGAGTCAGAGTGCCACCTCTGGTTTTTGAGTGATTTATTGGAGATGAGAATCTCACAGGTGCTTTCTGCTTGGGCTGGCTTTGATCTGCGATCCTCAGATCCCAGCCTCCTGAGGTGCTACAGTTACAGGCCACTGGTACCTGGCAAGAAGCTCAAGGACAGTGTCTGGCCTTGAATTCAAGCCCCAGGACCAGCATATATATATATACATATACATATATAAGAGCACATATATACATATATATGTATACATATATATACTACGCAACTAAAGGAAAGTTGATGTAAACATGTCAGTATCAGAAAAAAAAATTTTTTTGGTGATGGGACTTAAACTGGGGGTCTTGAGCTTTTCTGCTCAAGGCTAGCCCTCTACACTTTGAACCACAGCTCCACCTCCAGTTCTCTGGAGTCTCAGACTTTCCTGCCTGGGCTGGCTTTGGCCTGCAATCCTCAGATCTTAGCTTCCTGAGTAGCTAGGATTATGGTTCTGAGCCACCAGCACCCAGCTGAGAAAATATACTTTAATGAGAGAATTATGAGTAGGCTAGAGAAACAGGGATTCACATTCTGGTAAAACTTAACTGAAAGTTGAGGTAACTATATCATCACAAAAAATATTCTTTAATGAAAGAAGTATTAAGAAAAAGGACACATTATGATAAAAGGAACACATTTTTTTTTCTGGAACTGGAAACAATTCTAAGCTTTAATCAATCTAGCAATTCTTTAAGTTACAAAAATAACTGGAGCCAAGCACCCATGGCGCACTCATGTACTACTAGGTACTCAAGAGGCTAGTAGTTCAAAGCCACCCCAGGTTGAAAAAGTCTATGAGACTCCAATTAATCAGCAAACAGCTAGAATGGAGCTCTAGCTCAAGTGGTAAAGTGCTATCCTTGAGCAAAAAGGCTCAGGGACAATGGTCCCAGGCTCTGAGTTCAAGCTCCAGTACTGGCATCCAAAAAAAGGGATATAACAACATTTTAGTTACACTTCTTTCTGGTTGGTTGTGAGTCGAACTCTGGGCCTGGGCACTGTCATTCAGCTTTTCAGCTCAAGACGAGCAACTCTACCTCTTGAGCCACAGTGCCACTTCTGGTTTTCTAGTGGTTTATTGGAGATGAGAGTCTCACAGACTTTCCTTCCTGGGCTGGCTTTGAATGGTGATCCTCAGATCTCAGCCTCCTAAGTAGCTAAGATTACAGGTGTGAGTCACCAGCACCCGGCTTAGTCACACATTTTTTAATTCAGATTTGCCTATCACTTATTCATACTTTGTGACAAAATGCTAATATAAAGTACTAGAACCATGAAACAAAATTCTAATAGAGCATATTTGCATAGTAACAAGATTCATCTCATGCATATAACCTAGAACCTTGAACTTTTAACATATTGGAAAATGTCTTGTTGAAAAGGACCAAGACATGGGTACAAAAGCAAAACCATCAATACTGCTATCAAAGTAAAACATTCCATGCACCATATTGATGGCTTCGAGATTCCTTCTGCCATATGTTGTTTTAAAGACCGCTCTTTTATCTTGCCATCGACCAGCAGAATTCCTGTGCCTAGTCATGGGAAAGCCAGCCCCCCTAAGTTGCAGTTGCTCATCAAAGAAGGTCAGGAAGCAGTGAGCCATGCTGTCTGGGCTAGCATGTTCTCGGTGTCCTGCCAAGAGCACTGATAAGAACACTACTAGTTCAGGTACAGTATAGTGACAACTTGTGACTATAACCCACCCTGTTCTTACAAATGTTATTTATGACACAAGATCCTCTCAAGATTCTTCAACTGGGGCTGGGAAGGTGGCTCAGTGGTAGAACGGTTGCCTTGCATTCATGAGGCCCTGGGTTCGATTCCTCAGTACCACATAAGCAGAAAAAGCCGGAAGTGGCACTGTGGCTCAAGTGGTTGAGCGCTAGCCTTGAGGTGAAGAGCTGAGGAACAGTGCCCAGGCTAAGTTCAGGTCCCATGACCAGCAAAAAAAAAAAAAATTCTTCAACCTCAGATATTGACAATGTGATAATCTGGTAAAATTTCTATAAATTGTTAAACTGCTTTGTTAAACAATGTGTCCTTGCTTGGTAATAATTGCTCTGGTGATACCTGAATGAACTGTTTTCTTATCACATACTGGTAAAACTTCTTGTTCAGTCAGCTTCGAAAAGCACCAATTTCCCTCCCTTTGTCATGCTGACAAAGCCTTTCACCAAGACTGACCAGGAAAAAGTAAAAATTACAAGTAAACATTCATCTCTCCAGTCTGTTCATTAAACAAGTCTTTATTGAGCACCTACTCTGCGCCCAGCACTGCACTAGGTGCCTTGGAGAATACAAGTATTAAGAGATGGCATCCACCTTCCAGGAGCTTACAAAACTAGAGGCAGAAGTAAGATGTATGTGGGACTCAGGCAGCATGTGATATATACAACGTGGGCAACTCCGGGACAGTGTGGTGGCTAAGATACCACCCAGATGCAGAGTGGCTGGGAGCAGTCTCTCAGAGCAGGGGGGAGGAGTCAAAACTTGGATAAACAGGAAACAGGTAGAACAACTGGAATGGATAAGGACAAAAACCGGGACCTGACTTTGGCTGGAGCAGGAGCCTGTGTTCAACTGTGTCACTACAGGTGACTGGATTGGTCTGGGATGGGGGTTGGACCCACAGGCAGTACAAAGACACTTGAGATCTTTCCTGACATGAAGATCGAGGGCCCTGTTGTCGACTCCTCTGCCTTCCTTCCCTCTTCTAAAAAAGAGCCCGGCCACTGAAGAGGGCTGGTGGCAGAAGTCCTGGAGATATTGATCAGATCCTCCAAGGCAGAAGAGATTTTACTCACCTGGGTATCTGACCTGGTGTTTTTAGATTCCCAGATTGAGTGATATGTCACAAAGACTAATCTGCAGAGGGAATGTTTTATAGATTGCATATTACCCCCCAAAGTCACATATATCTAGATCCTTCCTCTAAAACCACAGGTAGCTCCAGAGAACCCCACCTCACCGCCTGTGGCAATCTTGCGACGCTCAAACTCTGGAGCAGCCTTTACTGAGCTTCATCAAATAATCCCCATTGGCTCCAGGTGGTCAACTGAAATGACACGGGAACCTCAGTGGATTTGGAGTCAGTATTTCCAGCATTTTCATGTAGCGTCTAGCTGAGTTAGGGTAAGAGGAGGTCTGCTTAAAATGGAAGATTGGCAAGAGTGAATTCAAGCAAGGGGAACCTATAGGGGGTCTGAAAACAGCAAACAGCCTCAGGTATAAGCAATCCTCATTTCCCAGGCCAGCTGGCACAGAATGCCACATTGAACCAGAAAATGCTGCCTCAGCTCCTTATTCCACCACGCGAGCTGGGGCAAAGGGTGGTCCAGCATGAGGAAGAGAGTTCTCATGGTCTTCAGGGGCAGAAGGTCCCATGGAAACCAGCAGGGTGGGGAAGAGCCCAATTAGGGCAGTACAACAGCACTGAGTGAGGCTCGAACCACCGCCATGGGGAGGTAGGTGACAGTGGATTTGGGTCCTTCCTCTCCCCTGCTCCAGGTGCTCGAACCAGGCACCACTTCTCCATCACAGCGTCCTGGAAGCCCATAGAAGTAAAGCTTCTTTGGGTGTGGGGCCCAGGCTAGTGCTGGGACTTAAGGTCTCAGAAGGAGACGTGTTCCTGGCCACTTAAGCCACAGGAAGGGGACCAGCCGTCGGGTGAAGGTGGTGGTAAACGTGTAGATGAGTTCCTGTGACTCTGCATTAGTGAAAGTCACGGTGCCTCCTTCGTAATCCAGGGCGATACCCACTCTCCGGGGCCGCAGCGCTGGGAAAAGTTGGGCCTCGGGGCTGGTGTTGGCCCAGATGCCTGAAGAGGAGAGGCGCAGCGCCCACACGCCATCCTCTGGCCGCAGCGAGAGGTCTCCCTTTCTCTTCACAGTGTCTCTGGCCACCCCCACCATGCAGCTTTCCAGAACTTCCTCCTCTTCTTCCTCCTCCTCCTCTTCTTCATCCCCCAACGATTCCTCATCTTCGTCTGTTTCCCACTCATCATATCCGTCCTCATAGCCAGCTTCCTCTTCTTCTTCCTCCTCCTCTCCTTGCTCCTCCTCCTCTCCATCATCTTCATCCTCAGACCAGCCCTCCCTTTCCACCTCCACTTCCCAGTACACCTTGCCCCAGGTGAAGCCCTTACTGCCTAGCACCCCTGGCTCACAATCAAACTGTTGGGGATACAGGGAGGAGCCCTGGTACAGGCTGGTGTAGGTCACACATTTCCAGTCTTCTGACAGCTGCAGATACCCGCTGGCTGACTGTGGGTCCAGGGTGACACTTACTGTGGGGACAAGGAAAGAAAGTAAGTATCACTAGTGAGCTGGAAAGGGTCCCCCGATCTCCGTGGCAAGGCTGTCACACTGCAAAAGCCAAGGGATGCTATTTACCTCTTGGACTATGTGACTTGTGTCTCTTGGAGCTATGTGGTGGAGCAGAACTGGGAAGCAGGGGTTATGGGTACACAGTAGGGGGCTCAGCAAGAGACTTCTGGACTTAGGGTGCTACTGCTATTTCTCTCAATATAGGAGCACATAGTCAAGCAATGAGAAGAAACTCAGCCATAGAAAAAGGACTGATGGTATAGGATCAAATAACCAAACATGGTACACAGAAGGGTTGACCATCGAGCAAGTCCATGGAGAGTAGGAGAAATGCCAAGGGAGAATTTCTTTAGGGGGACTTTTCTTTATTTGAGGTAAATCTGGGAAGAATATTTATAGACTCACCTGTCTTATATTCCAAGTCTCTCAGCAGTTTTCCTAAGGGGGAAAAAAAATCGAAAGGACAGTAGTGACTTTCAAGCCCACCAAATATGGGCCCACTTTTTACTTGGATGGTATTAAGTATCTGACAAAGTTCCATCCCGGATGGCAAGAAGGAAGAGGCAGCAAACTCTCTGAAGAGGGAAATGGGGAAAGAGGACACTGAATAGCCAAGTGGCCTGGTTCTACACAGTGGCCCATCCTGATGGGTGCTTTCCAACCTTACCTTGGAATTGTGTCAGGCCTCGCTGCAGAGAGAGAAGCTTATCCGAGAATTCTCCTGTCTTTCTTTTAACCATGTGAGGGATGGGTTTCCCAATCCAGAACTTCTTCCGTGGATACCTGAGGAAATGATGGACACATAATAACCTGTGACTAGACTCTTCTTGCTTACCCACATGACAATTATAAAGATTAATTAAAGATTCTATCTCCCGCTGGATGCCAGTGGCTCATACCTGTAATCCTAGATACTCAGGAAGCTGAAATCTGAGGCTGGTGGTTCAAAGCCAACCCAGGCAGTAAAGTCTGTGAGACTTTTATCTCCAATAAATTACCACAAAAGCCAGAAGTGGAACTATAGCTTAAGTGGTAGAGCACTAGCCTTGAGCAAAAGAAGCTCAGGGACAGAGCCCAAACCCTGAGATCAAACCCCAGGACCGGCACGAAGAAAAAAATTTAAAAATAAATAAAAACATAAAACAAGGGGCTGGGAAGGTGGCTCAGTGGTAGAGCGCTTGCCTTGCATGCCTGAGGCCCTGGGTTCGATTCCTCAGCACCACATAAGCAAAAAGAAAAAAGCCAGAAGTGGTGCTGTGGCTCAAGTGGTAGAGTGCTAGCCTTGAGCTGAAGAGCTGAGGGATAGTGCCCAGGCCCAGAGTTCAGGCCCCACGACTGGACCCCAAAAAAATAAAAAAAAATAAAAAAAAAAAACAGGGATCCAGTGACAGACTCCATCTATACCAGGTTTCTCCTCTTCCCACCCTGCCCACAACTCAAGCAAAGGCAGTGGGCCCAGGAGCTGGGGTTCTACAGAGTGTGCACAAGGGCAGATCAACCACCAATCTCCAAGGACGTACTCAGGATTAACCAGAGATGTAGGTACCTTTGGCACAATATTACTCCCCACTCACTAGCATAAACCATGGTCAGGGAGAAGCAACACGATAGGGGAATAAAACACAACACACATAGGAAGCTCATTTACCTGTTGACGAAGTCTCTAGTATCCTAGAAGAAAAGAAAACACAAGCATTAATGTGATCAAATAAGACTGCATTTGTACACAATCAACACTTTTTTAGAGGGAGGGACACAGCAGGGGACATTCTAGTAAAGCAATGGAGACACAAACAAAGGAAGTATAAGGATAGTTACAAGTAACTAGAGGTAAAAGAAGACACGGCCAAGTAAAGACTGGTAAGAAACGGGAAAGCGAATGGGAAAGGAGGAAGAGCAAGCTCACCGAAGGCATGGGTGGTAGGACTTTTGAATTTTGTTCCATGTTAACTAGAAAGCCACCAAAGGGTTTCAAGCAAGGGAAAGATATGTGTGATTTGCTTTCCATAAGGCTAATAAAGGACTTCTAGAATGTATCCTCCTTTCTCCTGTTTAATAGTCAAAACTCCTAGAGTTATAACTGGTACCATCCAGAAAACATTTTCCCAGGTTCTCTCAATTATATCTGGTCATGTGACTACATTCCAGCCAATGGGATGTGAAAAACAGCAACGACTTCAATTTCTAGGTTTTGTCCTTTAAGAAAAAATTGCCAGTTCCTCTTTTCTCCTGAATTTTGGACAATTTTGGTGATGAGGACAACATCCCTAGACACTGGTGGAACAATCAGAAGTAACCCAGCTCCCCTGATGACCTGACAGATGTCTTCAGAAGCCTCTACTTCTGAACTGCTACTAACACAACAAATACACTTGCTTTGTTTGAGCTACTAGACTGCAGCTGGAATGGAAGAAGAGAGGTCAGTCTAGAAGTGGCTGCTGTAGGCCAGGGAGATGCAGATGGCCACAACTAGGGTGATGGCAGTAGAGACGGAAGAGAAGCTACACACTCCTAGGATATTTGAGACAGACTCAAGTGGTCTTGCTAGCCAAGGATAATGGGGGACAGGCCATGGCTTGAGCAGGAGGGAGAATGGCGGCACTGTCTACGTGAGGGAAGATAGTGAAGGACAGGGTAAGAGGAAGGGGGCTCTTAGGAAATGCTGTTTAGATCCTCTTTTCTGAGTCCAGCCACCACAGTGCTCAATATTAATTGAATTTTTTCCACTCATTCCACATATCTTTATTAATTATTAATCTTTCCTACATGCCAGGCACTGGTCTAGAAGCTTGGGAGACAGAGGTAAAAAAAAGACACAATTCCCTACCTGTGTAGAGCTGACATCCTAGCAGAGGAAGCAGACAATAAACAACATAACAAATATAATTATGTAGTAAGTGATAAGCACTACGGAAAAAAGAAAACGAGAATAGGGTGAAGGGGGACAAGGAGAGGGAAGCTGATGTCCTTAAGGGGATAAGAACTAGCTGAGCATTTGGTGGCTCACATCTGTAATCCTAGCTACTCAGGGAGGCTGAGATGGAAGGATCATAGTTCAAAGCTAGCCCGGGCAGTAAAGTCCATGAAATTCTTATTTCCAACTAACTACTCAGAAAAAGCTAGAAGTAGTGCTGTGGCTCAAGTGGTAGAGCACTATCCTTGAGCAAAAAAAGCCTGGTACTGGTGGCTCACATCTGTAGCTATTCAGGAGACCGAAATTTGAGCCAGCCAGAACAGGAAAGTCCATGAGACTCTTATCTCCAATTAATTATCAGAAAACTGGAAATGGTACTGTGGCTCAAAGTGGCAGAGCATGAGGCTTGAGCAGAAAAGCTCAAGGACTGCACCCAGGTCCTGAGTTCAAGCCCCACAACTGGTCAAAAAAAAAAGGCAACTCAAGTCCCTAAGTTTAAGCCCCAGAACTGGCACACACACACACAAAAAAGGCTGAGAACTTAGAAAACAAACAGAATGACCAAAGTGTGGCTGCACAGGACTGTTCTAGAAGATACAGGAAGAACAGCAGGGCTTTACTGCAGAGTAGACAAGTCAGAGTTATATCTTGCCTTCAGAGGAGTGGCAATCTGCCCCCTGCCCTGGACCCCCAGTCCCCCACCATGCCCAGCCTCTCACCAGCATGAGCTCAGCAGCTGGCTGTCGTGCCTTGCCCTCCAGCTCAGAGATGACCACGGTCAGCCGGGCAAGCTCCCCAACACCCCGGGTCTTGAACTTCTCCCTGCCCTCTGTGAGCAGCTGCTCCAGGGTGGCCAGCTGGTCCAGAAGATGCTGCTCCCGCTTCTTCAGGAACTGGTGTCCCTGCTTAAACTCTGCCACGATGTACTGCCTCTGCTCCTGCAGCTTCTTCTGCAGGAATGGAAAGGAAGAAGGGTGCCTAGGGGTGCAGGAGGCCTCTCGGACCAGGGCTGGCTCTTTCCCTGTGACCCTCACTCATGGGTTATTTAGCCTTTGACATGGGGAAGCCACTGTGTGCTGCTGGTCTACCCTCCTCTTCCCAAAGACTCCACTAGTGCGGTACAGCTCCCTCCACTGTTTCCAGAACCAACTCTGCTGAGGTTGAGCCTCTATGGTTACAGGTGGTTCTGTGTGGGGTTCTGGGGTTCTGGCAGGAATCTCCTGCATCATACTCATAAGCCAACATACTTTTCCCTTCCTGGACCACATCTGTGTTGCCCCCTTTCAGTAAGCTTTGCTTCATTGATGTCATCTAAAAACTGGTTAAAAACTGGTCAATCTTCCCTTCGGCATCCCATAATACTGCAGAAGCCGATCCTGCTATGTGGGGCAGACTCCTGTCTCCTCAGTAAAACTGGACTGGGGTGCTCAGAGATGGTGTCCTTTCCTGCCTCCAAATCCCCCTGCCAAGTCCAGGGTCTGCCTGAGTCTCCAGTCTTGCTGACTGATGCTCAATTACAGGCACCCATTCATGCCAGGGCTTGAGGGTGCCCTTGACCTGATAGCTATCTCCAGCTGCCTGTCCCCATCTGCCCCTTCCCAGGGCCTAGACCTATTTGCTGAGTCTGGCCCAAACATTCCTTCATGTACACTTTCCCAGCACAAAACTGGAACCATCTTACCCACTCTTTCCCCCTGAAATCCATCACTAATCAAGCACATAAGACACTGCCTATTTTCCACCTACAGCAACCATGGGCTTGGACGTCACTAGACAATCAAAGCTAGTCTCCCTTTCACTCTCAGTTTGGACCTATAGCCAGCTCCCTCCTTCCACACCCTCTAGCTGCCCTCCATTCAGGAAATCAAGTCTTTCCCTTACTTCTTTGAGAGTCAAGTTAGGCCCTCCTTACTCCTCTGGCAAAAAGATGCACCTTCTACACATGGGCCCTGCAGCTGAAGTGAGAGTCACTGGGGGGTGTGAGGGGACCAGGACCCTTGCAGTTTGACTACTCACTCATGGGTCAGATGAGAAATAGACCCAAAGCCTGAAGCACACAGCTAGCTCATATAGCTAAAATCCCAGGTCCACCAGCTACCAGCCCCACATTCATCCTTCCTTGAGCCATGCCTAGAAATCTCTCCCAGCTGCCATCTATTGCCTGGCTCACCCTGCCCACCCCTGCCCAGGTGAACCATGATCTTAGCAGCCCACTCACCAGCGCGGCCAGGATATCAGCCTCTCCCTTTGCTTGGAAGCCCTGAATTTTGTCTCTGTCTCGCCTTAGGATGCTCAGGTGGTTCAGGATTTTTTCCTGTGGAAAGACAAGCAGTGGAGACAGATGGATGCTCTGAGCGAGGACTCAGCCTGTGTCCTCAGCTAGAAGAACCCTTCAGAGGGGTCTAGGCCAGGCCCCTGGGGGAGTGCAGGGCAGCGTCCTGAGGAAGGACTTACCCTCTGGGGCAGGGCGGCCTTCTCCACGAGGACGGCCGTGTGGGGCCGGTGCTCCCGGGACTCGCGGCACATCACACACAGCAACTTGCCGTCGTCCTCGCAGTAGTAGTGCAGTTTCTCATGGTGCCTCTCACACAGCTTCACATCCTGCTGCTCACGGGACGCTTCTCCTGGCTGCCGGCCCTTGTCCACCTTCAGACGCTCAATGTTCTCTACCAGACTGGCCAGCTGCCACACGGGCCGGATGTTCTCCTTCTTGAAAGGCTTCTTACAGAGCGGGCAGACTGGGCGGTTTCCTGAGACAGGGCGGACATCTGTGGTGCAGCTTCGGCAGAAGACATGGCCACAGTCAATGGTCACAGGGTCCCGCAGGTAATCGAGGCAGATGGAACAGGTCACCTCTTCTTCCAGACTGCGCAGTGGGGCCGATGTGGCCATGGTGCCTTAGCTCAAGTTCAAGGGAGGGGGAATGAAGGAGGTCCTCTGTTCACTGGCGGGGTTTCTCCTCCTTGAAAAACCAGACAGGGAGTCAAGTGCAATTAGGAAATCTAGTCCAATCCCCTCATTCCACAGATGAGAAAACTGAGGAACGGACAGAGTGAAGAGGAGGGTGCAGAGCAGGGCTGCCTAGAGCCTATACCTGGCAAGACCCCTTCCTTCTGCTTGCCAAGGAGTTGCTCCAGCGCACCAATTACAACAGAACGATCAGCCACTGACTCTTGGAAACTGGTTCTAACATATACTCAAATCAGTGTTTAAAGGTGCTTGCTCCCTACTCATGCAGTGCACAAACTGTCTGTCCATCTATGGTCCTGATGGAGCCAAAGACTGCTTTAGTTTGCTCCTCTCCTTCAGATGTGAAGAACTAAGAGCAGCAAATATTTTGGTTTTTTTTTTTTTTTTTTTTGTCGGTCGTGGGGCTTGAACTCTGGGCCTGGGCGCTGTCCCTCAGCTCTTCAGCTCAAGGCGAGCGCTCTACCACTTGAGCTACAGCGCTACTTCCGGTTTTCTGGTGGTTTATTGGAGATAGGAGTCTCGCGGTCTTTCCTGCCCAGGCTGGCTTTGAACCGCGATCCTCAGATCTCAGCCTCCTGAGTAGCTAGGATTACAGGCGTGAGCCACCAGCGCCCGGCTTTTGGTTTTTTTTTTAAGCCCAAACTCCAAACAAGCACCAAGGGTCTGTATGTTGCTGTCTCCTTTTAGAAGTGTTTCCCAGGGCTATTCTGTGGTTTGGGTTCAATTCACTCCCCCTAGAAAGCTGGGCTCTCTAAATTCAACCTATCAGCAGAATCTAGCCTGGTTATACTGGATACATTCTCAGCTCTGACTCCCCCATTAAGCTGGCCTGGCTGCTCGGCTCTGCTCTGCTGCTCACAAGAGCAGACTGTTCCAATTGAGCTCATGGCGGAGAGGCCAGCCCCGAGGAACGCTCAATTCAGCCGGCCTTGTCCGCTGCTATGCTGCTGCAGGGAGCACAGGGAGGCACAGCTCAGTCCACAAAGGACTTTGCTCTTGCTAACCTTTTTCTGACCCATTTCTGACCAAGGTTACAAGGCTCCACACAATCTGTCTCCTCTTCCTCCAGCCACCTTATGTACTTTGAGCCTTGATTTATCCATCTATCAAAGGGGAGAGCCATATTTGCCTTCAGGTTTCTCATCAGGTTATATGAAATAATTATGTCATGCATGCTAAGCCTAAGCCTGGTCCACAAAAGGAAACCTAGAAGACCCCAGACCCTCGACTCCCAAATCTAGTGAGTGTTCAAATCACATAGTTGAAAGTAATGGCAAGAGAGTAAATAAGCAGAAGCAGCTACAGTACCATATGTGCTCTGGTACACTAGGCCTCAGGGTGGGTGGGGGTGGCTGCTCTGCTATGGATGCATGGAAGGCAGTCAACGGGGCCCAAAGGTAACTGCAAGCTTGAACCACAGGCAACACTATTACTGATAGCACAATGGAGCCCCAATAGAGCTCAGTGGCCCTTGTCAACAGTGACATTAATAACCCAGAAATAAATAGACTTATAAAGTAAGAATATCTATTCTTTTTTGTGTGTGTCAGTTGTAGGGATTGAACTCTGGGCTTGGGCACTGTCCCTGAGCTCTTCAGCTCAAGGCTAGCACTCTACCACTTGAGCCACAGCACCACTTCTGGTTTTCTGGTGTTTAATTGGAGATGAGTCTCATGGGCTTTCCTACCCGGGCTGGCTTTGAACTGCAATCTATCAGATCTCAGTCTTCTGAGTAGCTAAGATTACAGCTGAGCCATTAGCGCCTGGCAAGCATATTTATTCTTTAAGGATCTATTGTGATAATATATAAAAAATGCTTTATAAAGAGAAAGTACTATTCAAATATATGGAATTATTATACTGTTGATATTAAGTTCCAAATGGAAGCAATCATGGATTTAGATATGTGTGACTTTAAGAGACATAATGAATATGGGGGGGAAAACACAAAGGAAGGGATCAAGAAATTTAACTGGCAAATAAGGTAGCATCAAGGTTCAAGAATATCAGAAATGTTAAGCAAGTGTCTGCTCCAGTTTCCTGGTTTTATTTTTGAGGATAAAGGTGGTTCAACAGCTCTTTCACTTAAAAGGGTTTGAAAGGAGGAGAAGGAAATGGTTCTGGGTGATTTCTGTGGGCTCTGGTGCTCTTTCCTGCCACTTTGTTGAATAGCTTAAAAGTTTAAAAGCTGAGGTTTTTCACTGGGGAAGAGACAGTGTTGTCTTTGGAGATGGGGATTTATTTTGAAATGTACTGGAATAAAAGGACTATGGAAGAGCTCAGCTCATTGGAACCTTAACCCAGGTTCCAATGGACTGAGACCTCTTGAAACAGCATGCAAATTACTGTAGAAATCTAGGGATCA
The DNA here is from genome assembly GCF_024711535.1 of Dipodomys merriami. Lineage (NCBI taxonomy): Eukaryota > Metazoa > Chordata > Mammalia > Rodentia > Heteromyidae > Dipodomys > Dipodomys merriami. The sequence continues at coordinate 12,435,202 of NW_027202937.1, read as the reverse complement.
CAGGAGAATATAGCTAGTAAGCAGATTCTAGATTATGAGTACAGCTCAGTGGTAGAACATGTGGTTAGCATACATGAGACCCTGGTTTGACTCCAGCAACAAACAAAAACACTACCACCAAACCAAAGACAAAAGGGAGAAAGAAAGAACCACCTTTTCACTGTCATTATAACACAAAGATGATCAATAATACAACTATCAGAAGTATTAGATGAAAAGTTGGGGGGGACAGGATGGTTCCCCATGGTACCACCAATGGATTACTTCCTAACGTAGCATGCTGAGAAGTCCAGTGCTCACCTTAACTCAGTGACAAAAGCCAGCATGACACCAGAGGGCAAGCGGCCATGTTTCCTGATGGAGAACCATGTGCATCTCACAGCAGCACCGATGAAATTTTCTTGTCAAAACTGTCTTGAAAGAACCTAAAGAATCCTTTGGATTTAACTTCCAGCTCACAGAAAATGAGGGCTGTATGTGAAAGTGCTGAAAGAGGATCACGCCAAGAGGAAACAATCAGATAAATCCAGAATGTGAGGCATTACACTAGACAACTGGCCTGCTCTTTTCAAAACAGAGAAAAAAATAACAAAATGTGAGAGATCATTCTTGACTGAATCCTGGTTGGGGGGGGAGGGGCTTAAAAAAACTATGAAAGTATAGTTTAGAGATCATTAGGAGAAATTTGAAAATCAAACTTATTTTCTTAATGGAACTTACTTTCTTAATGGCATTGGTTGAGATTATATATGCTAGTCTATTTGTCAGCAAAGGATGCTGCATTGTTCAGAACTTCATGACTACATTTGAAATGACTCAACAAACAAAAAGTAATTTTTTTCCTAGGAGAAGGGGCTTTAGTTTTCTTTCATATTCTTAAAAGGCTCACACCTGTAATCTTAGCTACTCAGGAGGCTGAGATCAGTGAGCAGTTCAAGGCCCAGCCCAAGCAAAATAACCAGAAAAAAGCCAAGCTGGAGGTGTGTGGCTCAAGTGGCAGAGTGCCAGCAAAGTGGGCAAGCAAATCAAACAAGTGTGAGGCCCAGGGCTCAAGCCCCAAGAAGGAAGCAGGGGTTTGTAACCACCAAAAATATAAAGCCTCTTAATAAAACCCACTGCTTGAATAACCCAGGTTCAAAATGTAGGCTCTGGAACCCAATAACCAAGAAACTAGCAACTTCCTGGCAATGGTGTATATGTACATACATGTTAGGATACTCCTGAAGTTCCACACCCCTCAATGGGGGGAGTTTTGTGCCTCTGGTAAGCCAGAAACCAGTTACAATTCTGCAAACCAGGGAAGACATTGCCAGGGACAAAGCCTGCAGTGTCCTGCCACTCCTCGCAGACAGATCTACCTTTTACTGTTTCCCTTTTCCAGCAATTTACCTCTCCCCTACAAAGTCAAGGGAATGAATAAATATCTAACCTGCATTTGTCCAGACTGGCAGGCCATGACACTGTCATTTCTGGCAGTACATTTTAGCATGTGGATGCTGAACATAATTCTTGGCTGTGAGAATCACTGTGAGCCACATCAACTAGCTGAGAAAGTGTTACTGAGAACATCCACACCTTGTTAGGCAGACACTTGCGGTCCCTGCCTCCACTCCGCCCTGGCCCAATCCCCAGGGAAAAGACATTCCAGCCTCGCTCTTCTCAACAGCAGATGATTTTTGCCCCTACATGTGCTAAACTCTCTCAACACTGTAGCTTCTCATGTTGCACGGCTAGCACCTTCCTCTGGGCTCCATGCTGCCTTGGGCTCCCACAAGCCACAAAGCGGTATTTCAGAAGACACTGATTGCTCACTACTGTAATCCTAGTTACTCAGGAGGTTGAGATCTGAGGATCACAATTTTGATTTCCAATAAACTACTCAGAAAAAGCTGGAAGTAGTGCTGTGGCTCAGGTGGTAGTGAGCTAGCTTTGAGCAAAAGTTTAGAGATGGTACACAAGCCCTGAGTTCAAGACCCAGGACCAGCACAAAAAAAAGAAAAGAAAGGAATGAAGAAAGAAAGAAAGGAAGGAAGGAAGGAAGGAAGGAAGGAAGAAAGAAAGAAAGAAAGAAAGAAAGAAAGAAAGAAAGAAAGAAAGGAGGGAGGGAGGGAGGGAGGGGAGGAGGGAAGGAGGGAGAGAAGAGAAAGGCAACACTGACTCTTCAGATGCATATACTTAGAATAGTACATGGGCTTGGGTCTGGGCCCCAGCCTCCAGGATAGAGCTCTTTTGATTACCATTTTCTCAAGCATGTACCTGGGCCTCCCTTTCCCACAATCATCTCAGAATTTAGGACTCTCGGCCCTGTGGAGCCCCATTTAAGGACCCTTGGGGCTCCAGATTAAACTTCAATTTTATTTTATTTTATTTGTATTTTTGTCAGTCATGACACTTGAACTCTGGACCTGGACACTGTCCCTGAGCTCTTCAGCTCAAGGTAATCGCTCTACCACTTGAGCACCACTTCCAGTTTTCTGGTGCTTAAGTGGATAAGAGTCTCACAGACTTTCCGGCCCAGGCTGGGTTTGAACCACGATCCTCAGATCTCAGCCTCCAGAGTAGCTAGGATGACAGGTGTGAGTGACTGGTGCCTGGCCTAAAACTCAAATTTTAATCTGAAAAAAATAAATCCTCTTAGAAGTAAACTTCTGAGACACTTATAACAAACCTGGAGGACAGAATTCAGGACAAAAAAGCAAGTGATCTGAACATGTAAGCTACAGTGACTATACTCTTAAATTTTATGACCTGGTTGTGGCTGTGGGCTAGGCAGCAGGCTGTCACAAGAGATGGATGGTGCAATTTCTGTGGTTTTGTGTGGGTTTCACTTTCTATTCCCTGGAAGCACCAATGGTGCTGTGAAGGCAGCACAGGCCACACTCACCATCAGGGCCAGCCTCTGGACACCACTGTCAACAGTGCCGATTCCCACAGGGCTCAGAGACAGCCATCATGAGACATAGATGAGACCAGCCTTTAAAGTTTCCTTGCCTCTAGGCAACCCTGCCTTGTGAGAAAATGAAGTTGTCCACATGGGTACCTGGATATTTTTCTGATTTTTGAATCATGAACTCTCTCTTTTTACCTCTAAGAATATTGTTTTTGTTTTTGTCAGTCTTGGGGCCTGAACTCTGTCCCTCAGCTCTTCGCCTCAAGGCAAGCACTCTACCACTTGAGCCACAGCACCACTTCCGGCTTTTTCTGCTTATGTGGTGCTGAGGAATCAAACCCAGGGCCTCATGCATACAAGGCAAGCACTCTAACACTGAGCTACCTTCCCAGCCCCTAAGGATTGTTTTGTGCTCTGCACCAGGGAATACAAGAAGAAATCCTTTATTATCTAGTGGGATGACTTGAAACTGTGATGACACATAAGGAATCATTTAGGAATTTCAACACATACCTAGACCAAAGGAACCAAGATGGTGGAGGTGGGCCAGCCTTTGATATTTTAAACCAAACAGAAACTCCCCAAGTGATTCTATAGTCTGGTCAGGAAAGAAGAGAACCCATTATTTACAGATGAAGAAAGTGAGGGTGAGATCCTTGGTGCACTAGAAGGCAGAGCTGGTGGGAGAAGCACCCTCCACTGCTCCCCACCCTTAGGAGAAAGAGGGATCTGACCACCCATTGCCTAGAGGAAGAGGACAGACTTGAGTGGAGGAACGGATTGGATCAGCAGCAAGGATAGAGCAAACTGTCAGGATTTTGCAGGGGGAGGGTAGAGAAATAGGAGGAACAGATTATGCAAGACTGTGGGCCAGGATAACAATTCTGAACTTTATCCTAATAGCCCTGGGAAGTTAATGAAAGCTGAAGCAAACAAGTAGCACAATTCATTCAACAGTCAAGAGGTATTTATTTATTAAGTGCTTACTGTAGGTCAGGCAGACAGGTCACAAGAACAAAAGAGCAAATCTGGGCTGGAGGTGTGGCTCAAGTGGTAGAGTGTCTAATAAATGTGAAGCTCTAAGTTCAAACACCAGTATCGCCAAAACTAAAAACCAAATAATACTAAAATAAAGGTAATAAAGTGAAGGTAATAAAGTCCCTGTGAATCTTAGATCTATTACCTCTAGTGATGTAACTGAAAGATCCTTTAGGACTTCCATAGGATCTGACAGTGGGGATTAGCAAAACCTCAAGATTTCTAGACTTACTCAAACCTCTGCTGCCAGTACTCCAGCCATTCCTCCCTTTGTCCCTCAAAAACACCCCACTGAAGTACAAAGTGGCAGGGTGCTCATGCAACCACTCTGGTTAAAACTATTAAATGGTTTTCTGGTGCCCAGATAACGCCAAAATTCCTTCCCTTCTTTTCCTTTGAAAGTCTACGATAATTTAGGCCCAGCCCTCATCTCCCAGCTCATCTCCTGCCCCGCTCTCCCTCCAACTCCACCTCAAACCAGAGCCAAACCCAACCCCTCTCCACGCCTTAAAGAAATGCCACAATTTTGCCTGCACAAGACCCTTGAAAACACTATTCTCTCTGCCTAGAATCCCATGCCTTTCCTGCATAGCAAAGCCCTCTTTCAGCTTGAGTTCTCTGCTGAACACCATCCCATCTGGCAACCCTGTCTCGACCTGTCAGACTGGGGCTACAAGCACTCCCTCACCCCAGCTCCCCGCCCCTGCTGCACCCTGTACTTCAGTGTTAAGTTCCCATGTAATAGTACAAAAGTTGGCTGAAGATGCCAATACATAAAGTTCAGACAGAGCACATCCGATGCAAAGTGTGTGCTGAAGGAATGCAAGCAATCCGCCTCTCCATCAAGATAGGAAATGACTAGCAAGGCCTTCAAGTACAGCTGGTGGCTCACGCCTGTAATCCTAGCTACTCAGGAGGCTGAGATCTGAGGGTTGGGGTTCAAAGCCAGCCCAGGCAGGAAAGGCTGTGAGACTTTTATCTCCAATTAATCACCAGAAAACCGGAAGTGGTGCTGTGGTTCAAGTGGTAGAACACTGGCCTTGAGCTGAAGAGCTGAGGGACAGCACCCAGGCCCAGAGTTCAAGCTCTACAACCGACAAAAAAAATAAGTAAATAAATAATAAAAAATAACAGCAAGCTACATATTACCTGTAGGTCATGATATCCAAGATTGGCCCAGGAAGGTAGAGAACCCAGGAGGGAAAAGTCTGGGTCTGAAAAAATGGCTCTAATGGAATAAATTATAAAGATAATAATTGTTCCTTCCCTTTGCTTTAGACCTAAATATGCAACCAAAACCATATATATATATATATATATATATATATATATATATATATATATATATCTCCAAGTTTTCAATCTGAAATGAATAATCACTGCATTTTTTTTCTTTTTTTTTCTTGACATCTTGATGAGGTTCATTCATGTGATGATGAGCTGATTTTGTTCACTTGCATTATGGTTGTATGACATTTTGTATGTGTGTGAACACATACAAAGTGGCCCTGAGTCCTCATAGGAAGGACAGTCTGCTCGGATCTGACAGATCTCCAACCTGCTCTCTGCCACCTGGGTCTTCCCTTAGGAATTCTGAGGAAACACAAGCAGAATCTTCTTGGGCCCTCAACTGTAATTCTAACCCAAGCCTGCAGTAAACAGTCCTACGTTAAGGTTAAAGCAACCTGAATTTTTCACCTAGCCTCAGCAAAACTGCTACACAGCCCAAGACTAGATTCATGACCTTTCTAGGCTTCAGTATCACCATGACAAAATACTAGGGAGAATACCTAGGCCATTCATAGGGGTAAACTGAAATTAACGTCTGGTAGGTACATCAGTATATTTACCATGCAACATAAAGTTATCAAAGGCATCCAAATCAGAATCAACAGTTGAAATCTTTGGGTCAGAAATCTTACTATTATGTCAGGTACGGGTGGCTCATACCTAGCAATTAGGAGGCTGAGATCTGAGGATAGCAGTTCCAAGCCAGCCCGGACAACAAAATCCATGAGACTCTTAACTACAATTAACCAGCAAAAAAGGCCGGAAGTGGAGATGTGACTCAAGTGGTAGAGCACTAGCCTCAAGCAAAAAAGCTGAGAGACAACATCCAGTCTCTGAGTTCCAAGTCCCAGGACCTGCACCAAACAAAGGAAAAGAATAAAGAAAGAAATCTCTGGTGGTTTTGTGCTGATTTCTGACAATATGACTATCAAGAAGAGAAACAGCAGTTTATCAAATTTAGTGTTGTAAAGATTACAAATGGAGTCAGCTAACTCTACAATCATAGGTGAGAGATGGAGATATTGTAACTATTAATACTTGGGAGAAGGGGGCATCTAAGCCAGTAGATGCCAGCAACTAGGGGTTTACATGTCTATCTTGGTTGTACTGGGGATTGAACTCACAGCCTTCTGCTTGCCACTATACCCTGCCATTGGTTGAGTGGAGTCTCCTGAACTTCTTGCCAAAGCAGGCCTGAAACTGACATATCTCCACTTCCCAAAGTAGCCAAGATTACAAGCTTGAGCCACTGCAGCCACTAGAAGTTACTTTTATTTATTTTATTTTATTTTTTGCTGGTCCTAGGCCTTGAACTTAGGGCCTAGGCTCTATCTCTGAGCCTCTCTATGCTCAAGGTAAGCACTCTACCACTTGAGCCATAGCTCCATTTCTGGCTTTTTCTGAGTAGTTTATTGGAGATAAAAGTCTCGCAGACTTTCCTACTTGGGCTGGCTTTGAACCAGGATCCTCAGATCTCAGTCTCCTGAGAGCTAAGATTATAGGCATGAGCCACTGATGCCTGACTTAGAAATTACTAATTTTTATTAACACTAAGACATTCATGCCATCACATATCAGTATCTCTGAAATACAATCAATGACACATCATAATTTAACTGACAAAGTATTTTTCCCATGTGAAGCTGAAAATAAGGGTATATAAAGTAATGGCCTCTCAGATTTGAGGTGTAGCATGTCTCACCAGGGTTCCCAGGACCACCTTCCTAACACGTGGATCTCATCCTTTATTCTCTCATTTTAAAACTCACAAGGGAAACCTGTGAAACCTGTGAATTACCATATTCCTAGAGATTAAAAATCAGTGAGGCATGACCCTTAGGTCCACTTTCTGATTGGGTGAAAAGAGAGGTAACTCCTATTTGTAATCTTAGCTTCAGGAAAGTCCATGAGACTCATTACCAAAAAGCTGGAAATGACACACTGTTGCTCAAAGTGGTAGAGCACTAGCCTTGAGCACAAAAGCTCAGGGACAGTGCTCAGGCCCTGAGTTCAAATCCCAATACACACACACACACACACACACACACACACACACACGTACGTACGCACGCACGCACGCACGCACGCACAAAGCTCACAAAGCCCAACACAATCTGGTCCCAACTTATCCATCTAGTCCCAAATCCTTCCTCACCCCACTGTGGCTAGGTGAACTTGGAAAACACCCTTCACTCCCCACTCTCCTCCCCTGCCCAGCTCCACCTTTAACAGGACTGGTCCCCCTGACTGAGGTTTTTGCTGTGTCCCTACTCAAGCTCCTGCAGCTCTGGAACACTTTGTGTCTGTGAGAACATGACCACCCTGCTTCCTAATGGTATTTTACCTGTCTTCTCACCCAACCAGAAAGTAGACCTAAGGGCCATACCTCACTGATTTTTCTTTTAATCTCTAGGAATATGGCCCAAAGCAAGTTTGTTATTGAATCAGTATCATCCACTGGTTTAGAACTTCTCTTCTCCCTCTTCTCATCTTGTCCCTCCTTTTTTTTTTTTTCCCCATTCATGGTGCTTGAACTCTGGGCCTGGGTGCTATCCCTGAGCTTTTCAGCTCAAGGTAAGTGCTCTTTCATTTGAGCCACAACACTTCCAGTTTTTCTGGTGGTTAATAGATATGAGTTTCACGAACTTTCCTGCTCAGGCTGGTTTTGAACCTATCTTTAGATCTGAGCCTCCTGAGTAGCCAGGATTACAGGCGTGAGCCACCATCACCCAGCTTGTCCCTGTCTTTTACTACAGTCCCATCTCCAACATCACACACCTGCTTCAGCCCTAGGGCTCACATCTTTGCTACAATTACCTACATCTCCTCCAGTCTCCCTCTGTGCGTGCGCGTGTGCACGTACATACACACATACACACACACACACACACACACACACACACACACACACACACACACACACACACACACACACACACACACACACACACACACACAATACAATTTTGGGGAAAGGTCAAAAATCCATTTCTACCCCCCCCCCCCACACACACACACGTTACTTCATGTATTTTCTTTTCTGACCTGGGGAAGGAGGAACCTCTAAATCTGAAATTACCTCCAAGAAAACTCAACTCAGAAGCTCTACCTGAGGTCTGCAGTGTCTGTAAGGCCTGACCAAGTCTGATTCCAGCTGGTTCTTCTCTTGTAGAAAAATGACCACTGTCCTTGGGCCTTCGTTTCTTTAACTTTTAACAGAAAGATAGTGTTTTGCCGGGCACTGGTAATTCTAACACTGTAATCCTAGCTACTCAGGAGGCTGAGATATGAGGATCAAAGTTCAAAGCTAACCTGGGCAGGAAAGACCATGAGACTTTTATCCCCAATTAACTGCCAGAAAATCAGAAGTGGAGTTGTGGCTCAACATGGTAGAGCACTAGCCTTGAGCATAAGAGCTCAGAGACAGTGCCCATGCCTTGAGTTCAAGCCCCACAACAATATAAAAAAAAGTGTTTTGCCAAGTTTACCAGCTTGTGTGAAGTTCAAGAGTCATTACATACATCATCTTTACAATAAAATTTTTAAAAAAATAAGCCTCCACATAAGTAAAACTGTTTCTACTACTACAGAAAGCACTATTATAAAAGGAGGAGCAAGATGTCAACTTGAAAGAGCATCCATGGCCAAAGCTGTAACTTTTTTTTTTTTTTTTGGGTGCCCATCCTGGGGTTTGAACTCAGGGCCTAGGTGCTATCCCAGTACTTCTTTTGCTCAAGGTTACTGCTCTACCACTTAAGCCACAGCGCTACTTTCAGTTTTTTTGGTAGTTTAGTGGAGGTAAGAGTCCCAAAGGGAAAAAAAAAAAAAAAAGAGTCCCACAGAAGCAGGCGCTGGTGGCTCAGGCCTGAAATCCTAGCTACTCAGGAGGCTGAAACCTGAGGATAGTGGTTCAAAGCCAGCGCAGGCAGGAAAGTCTGTGAGACTTTTATCTCCAATTAACCACCAGAAAACTAAGTGGAGCTGTGCCTCAAGAGCACTAGCCTTGAGCAAAAGAGATCAGAGAAAGCACTAGACCCTTAGTTTAAGCCACATGATGGACAAAAATAAGTGTTCAACAGATTTTCCTGTTCAGATGGCTTCAAATCTCCATCCTCATATCTCAGCCTCCTGAGTAGCTAGGATTTTTTTTTGGGGGGGGGGGGTTGGTCGTGGGGCTTGAACTCTGGGCTTGGGCGCTGTCCCTGTGCTCTTCAGCTCAAGGCGAGCGCTGTACCACTTGAGCCACAGCGCCACTTCCTGCTTTTTTCCTGAGATAAGAGTCTCATGGACTTTTCTGCCTGGGCTTTGAACCGTGATCCTCAGATCTCAGCCTCCTGAGTAGCTAGGATTACAGGTGTGAGTCACCGGCGCAGGTTGTAGCTAGGATTTTTACAGGAGTGACCCACTAGCACCTGGCTCAAAGCTGTAACAATGTAAACAACAAAATAAATATTGGATTATAAAGAAAAGGTTAAAATCTGAGTCCATACTGATATAAACAAATAACTGGATAATTGAATACGGGAGAAGAACAAATCTTTCATGAAGAAGAATTTCACCAAGTAATATATGCAAATTCTTGCCCTGAGGCAGGGAGAGTAACTCCTCACTCTTAGACATGGAGTGAACAATGTGACTTCCTGCTAAAGAACACAGTATGCACTGGGAGAGAAATACAGTATTCAACTTGTAGTAATACAATATGTAACTTGGAGAAACCTAAAAAATAAGGGGATTGAGATCAACATCAAGACAGACATAAATCATGATAATGGCATGAAACCCTTGGTATAAATATGGCAATTCTTCCATGATTCTCCTCTAAATAATCTATAAGCTCAGCTTTAGAGGAGGAAAACATCAAATATTGATAGAAAGACACCCTAACAATATACATGTCCCAGGCTATAGTTTAGATTACAGTTATCCCTCAGACGTCCAATTGGAAAAGACTTGCTCCTCACCTCGGTACTATTGGGAGATTGTGAAAATTTTAAGAGGTGTGGCTGAGTGGGAAGTTTTTAGGTCTCTGGGATAGTGCCCTAGAAGGGACTTATGAGACTCCCGTCTATTTCTCTCCCTCTTGTTTCCTGTCTATGAGGTGAGTTCACTCATGAGCCCCCTCCCCCACTACAGGCCTAAACCAACAAGGGCCAACAGATTCTGGACTGAAACCTCCTAAAGTATGCACCAAAATAAAAAGGCTTTTCTCTTTGTAAGTTAATTATCTTAGGAATTTGTTACAATGAAGAAAAGCCGATATAATGGTATTTCTCAAAACTGTCAAGGTCAACCAAAGTCTGAGAAATCTGCCACAGCCAAGAGACATAGCAACTAAATGCAATATGGTAACCAAGATGTTAGAAAAAAAAAAAAAAAGAAAATCGGAATATACTGTTGGCTTAGGCCAATAATAATGAGCCAAGCTGGGGACCAGTGGCGCACGCCTGTAATCCTAGCAATTTAGGAGGCTGAGATCTGAGGATCTGAAACCAGCCAGGTCAGGAAAGTCCATGAGACTCTTAACTCCAAAAAGCTGATAGTAGAGTTGTGGCAAAATTGTTGCTAGCCTTGAGTGAAAAAAGGCTGAGGGGCAGCACACAGACCTTGAGCTCAAGCCCCAGTACCAGCACTAGTAATAATAGTAATAGTAATAATAATGAACCAATACAAATATATGCCAGACTGATGTAGAAATGTTGAAGAAAAGGAAAACAGATTTGCACTATCTGGGAATTCTGAACTAATTTTCTCTATTATTTTATAAATCTAAAACTTCTAAAAGTCAAGTATATTAAAAGTCGCAGTTTTGAGAAAGACTAGAGAAAGTCTCCTTTTAGAAAATGTGATTTTTTTTTAAATTAAAACGGTAAAATATGCTGGAGGTTATCATTTCAGCTAACAGAAGGTTCAGGCATGCATGAACAAATGTCATTCTTCCCTCTTTTGAAGCACACAGTTTGGTGTCAAAATCTGGAATCTACTGGTCATTTTGAAGTGTTTCCCTCTCACTTACTTTACAAAGTTAAATTTATGCACTTTATTTTTCCTGAGACTGAATAGCCAGAAAATGTGCAGGGAAAAGACACGGTTCCAAGTATATGTGGCTAACATCAATTTACTCTGATGTTCAAATAAAAAATAAAAAAGGAAAGGAAAAAAAAAGGAAAGGAAACCTGACTTTGATCATGCAGCGGGATTGGCCATCAACCTACAACGCTCCAAACCACCAGACCGTCATCCGGGTCCCGCGGACTTGGGGCTCCGGGGACTGGAAGGGGTCGGACACAGAAACGGAACAAGACTCTCCAGTTAGGGGCGAACGGAGGGTCAAGCGAGCGGGAGGGGCTCGGCCGGTGGGGAGGACGCCGCGAACTCGCCCCCTCCCCAGCTCCCCCGGCGGCCTTGGCCCGGCTCTCTGCCCCTGGGCCTGGCGGCCGCATTCAATCACCTCGACCTAGAGGCGCGTGTGTGCGATCGCGATTCCGCGGCCTTTCGGATCGGATTCCCCCGCTACTCACGGGTCCAGAGCTCCGGGCGGCGAACCCAGCGCCCCGTGGCGCTCGTCTCCCGCTCCGGTGTGTTCCGGGTCTCGTTCGTCCACGAGCCCAGCAGCGCGACAGCGCGTCCCCGCCCCGTAATCTCCCGGCTCTTCGGTGCCCTCCGCCGAGATTTCTCTCGGGCCGGCTCCGGGATTGGCCCCTGCCGAACTCCGTCCTCCAATGGGAACTTTAGTCTCGTCTACGTCACTGATCACCGGGCAAATCCCCAGGCAGCCGCGGGGGGTGGGGCAGCGGGTCGGGTGCAGAGAAACTGAAATCTGAAGGGGCGGGGGCGGGTCCCAGTGGGAGCTGGAGTTTGGCGCGCAGGGTTGGTGCCCAGTTGCGGGCTTTACTGGGGACTAACTTCTGAAGCCTCATGAGGCCCCTATATCGGACTGGAGTAGCCAGGATCCCCTCTCCGCCTTCTGAGATTCCCCCCACTTCCGGATTCCCAAGCACTGGATCAGGGTCAGCTGGCGCTTCTGGGCGAAGCGACGCTTGCCAGGTGCTTAGCGTTAAATGTGACTCCCCACTCCCAACGCGGTCCGAGTGTGCTCCCAGCGCCGGACGGGACGGATGTTAGCAAGCAAATACTCTTAGGGTTTATTTTGCAAAAAGAAAACTACCATGGCAGAGGTGCCTGCACGTAAAATACCCTTACATAAGCAGGCCTTGTCCCCACTAGACAGAAGAGCAAACTGAGGGTTGGTTAGTTAGTATCGGTGTGTCTGCTTCTCGGCGCGGAATATGCAAAACCGCAGAGCCCGCACCCGCCGGCGGGAACTCGGCTACGCAGGGTCCTCGGGGGGCGCTGTTTCCAGGGGGCCCCGAGCGAGTTCCCGCCACCCGCGCCCCGGGAGGCCGACCACGCGGAGCACTGCGCGACCCCCGACCGCCGCAGGGCTCCTGCTCCGCCTCCGTCGCCGCCCCAGTCCCGCGGCGAGCTCAGTCCCTGCGCGACCTTGGCGCTTGGCGGGTCCGGCACTGCTGCGTGGAAGCCCCTTCCCCACTGCATCCGCAGCTCCCCGGGCCGAGGGGCGGCAGCGGCCCGGCCCAGCCCCTACGCCCGGCTGGAGAGAGGCGGCGAAGGCTTCGCGACCCCTCCAGTCCACGTGTCAGGGTAAGCCGAGAAGCGTAGAGTGGGGTCGTGGTGGGTGGCAGGTGTTAGGATGGAGCGTGGAGAGGAAGGAGTGCAGTTAGGGTACTAAAGCCTAAAATCGATCCGATCACCCCCTCCCTGGCTGGGGATGGGGAAGTTTGAATAAAGAGCTGGTGAAGGGGATGGACTCCACCCGGGGGGGGGGGGTGCTCTGGACTCTACACCCACCTGCTCCTGTAGTTGATGGTGTGGAAAGAAAGTGCCACTGGGTCCTTCAGACATTCTGTGCAAGCTCCACGCCTGGCAGTTCATTCCCATCAGTGAGAAATCTCTATCTTTGGTTAAAAGCATGGTGGTGGCCGTCTGTAATCCCAGCTACTCAAGAGCTGAAGGTAAGGAGGATGGGATAGATGGAAAGCGCACCCTTGGGAAAACCACAAGATTCTTAGGAAAATAGGAAAAACAAAAAATAACTGGGGGGGCAGAGTGTGTCTCCAATGAACTCAAGCCCCAGATGGGGTGGGGTCTCTATATTCTGGGCACTTTGCTTGCCTGTTTGTTTTGAGGCAGGGCCTTGACATGTAGCCCAGGCTGACCTCTAACTCACAATCCTCCTGACTCAGCCTCCAGAGTGTTGCTGGGGTAACAGGTATGCCATGAGTTTCCTTGGTTTGCACCTTACCACTTGAGCCATGCCTCCAGCCATGGCTTTTGCTGTTTTATTGTTGTTGATGGAGTCTCACAGGCTTTTCTGACAGGGATATCTTGGAACCATAATCCTCTAGTTCTCAGCCTCCTGAGTGAGCCACTGGCATCTGGCTTAAACTTAATTGGAGGGCAAGGGTGCCAGTATTGGAGTTTGAACTCAAGGCCTCGGTACTGTCACTTAACTTTTTCACTCCACTTCCAGCTTTTTGGTGGCTATTTGGAATTCAGAGTCTCACAGACTTTACTGCCTGGGCTGTCTTCAAACCACAATCCTCAGATCTCACCTGGCTTTCTGAGCAGCTAGGGTTACAGTAATGAACCACCTGCACCCAGCTTTAAATTGAATTTTAAATCTGTATTTTTGCTTTCTAGCAAAGACTTAAACTAATAAGCAAATTTTCTGCTGTTAAGAATTGACTGCTTTTCGAGCTGGGAAGGTGGCTCAGTGGTAGAGCGCTTGCCTTGCATACATGAGGCCCTGGGTTCGATTCCTCAGCACCACATAAGCACAAAAGAAAAAAGCCGGAAGTGGCACTGTGGCTCAAGTGTAGAGTGCTAGCCTTGAGCTGAAGAGCTGAGGGACAGCGCCGAGGTCCAGAGTTCAGGCCCCACGACCGGGCCCCAAAAAAGAATTGACTGCTTTTGTGTGAAGAACTGGCTGTAAGCTTAAAAATAACAAGTGTCTCTTTTAAAAGTGAAAAAAAAAAAAAAAAAGCATTTTGAACCGTCATAGCATGAACTGCTGGGTTTTGATGGGATGGAAAGACTAAGCTGAGCCGAGCTCCTATGTGACTTGCTTTTGCTCTTAAAATATTTTATATTCTAGATTTGGTCACTATTCAATATCTTTTACTTCAAAAGTTAGTGAAAAGGGATTATATAATGAACAATTACAAATTACTTATTATTTATTTTTGTGTGTTCCTGTCCTCGGGCTTGAACTCAGGGCCCAGGGACTGTCCCTGAGCTTTTTTGCTCAAGGCAAGAACTCTACTACTTGAGCCACATATCCACCTCCAGCTTTATGGCATGAGCCACTAGTGACTAGCCTACAATTTGTTTTTTTTAACTTAAATTTCCTGAGAATTTTAAGTCTTTATAAGTGCTGAGCCAGTTATCTCAGAATATGAAATCAAATATTGTCATGACACATTTTTAGTTATTATGGAAAATTCTAAACCTAAAGTAGAGGAAATGTTGTGAACCATTTGGCTTCAACAACTATAAACACTTTGCTGTTAGAATTTGCTGTTTTCTATTCCTCCTTTAAAAAAAATGAGTACTTTAAAGCAAATCCTAGACATATTTCCCTTACCCATAAATGATGCTTTCATATGCTTTTCTTTTCTTTTTTGGTTCTATGAGGTTTGGTACCCAGAGCCTTGCACTTACTAGAAAAGCATTCTACCATTTAAGCCATGCTTTCATCCCTTTTTGCTTTATTTTTCAGATTACAGTCTCATGTATTTTTCCCATGATTCAGCTACCTAAACCTCTGTGGCTCCTGCATAGCTGATATTATAGCTGTAAATCACCATGTTCAATTTGTTCTTTGAGATAAGGTCTTACTAACTTTTTTTCCTGGGCTGGCCGTGAACTGTGTTCTTCCTATCTCTATCACCTAGGAATCTGGAAAATAAGTGTAAGTGAATAAGTCTCATAACTTCATATCATTTTCTTTCTTTCTTTCTTTTTGTTGTTGTTGTTGTTGTTGTGGGGCTTGAACTCTAGACCTGGGCACTGTCCCTGAGCTCTTCATCTCAAGGCAAGCACTCTACCACTTGAGCCACAGCACCACTTCTGGTTTCCTGGTGGTTAATTGCAGATAAGAGTCTCACGGACTTTCCTAGCCCAGGCTGGCTTTGAACTGCAATCCTCAGGTCTCAGCCTCCTGAGTAGCTAGGATTACAGGCGTGAGCAACTGGCACCTGGCTTCTTCATATCCTTTTCAGTGATACTTTGATAGATGTCAGAATTTGGATCCAAACAAAATTACAGGACTAAGAAAAAAATTGTAAGGATAATATGTAAAGTAATGACTATATATCCTTTCCATGTTGCACTGGGGTATTTTCTAACAGGCACTTGAATGAATTACCTAATTGTTGGTATCTTTGCCTTTGACTTACTTTTTTAGGGTAGAGTACTCTTTAAGGGTAGACATTGACTTGTAGAAAATTGATACCAGTTTAAAAGATTCTGTGGGAGGGAAGAGGTAGCATTGTCTAAAACAAAATATACTCTTTACCTGACTTATGTAACTATCATCCTTTTAGGTATCACCTTTATATTAACAATACTTTTTTTTTTTTTAATTTAAAGCCAGGTGCTGGTGGCTTAATCCTGACTACTCAGGAGCTGAGATCTGAGGATCGCAATTAGAAACCAGCCTAGGCAGAAAAGTCCTCACGAGACACTTATCCCCAATTAACCTCTCAAAAACCTGAAGTGGAACTGTGTTTCAAAATGATAGAGTGCTAGCCTTGAACAAAAGAACTCAGAGACTGCCTATATCCTGAGTTCAAGCCCCACAACCAGCAATAAGAACAACAAAAAAGCTGGGTACTGGTGGCTCACTACTATAATCCTAGCTACTCAGAAGGCTGAGATCTGAGGCTCTGGGTTCAATGCCAGCCGGGGTAGGACCGTCCATGAGACTTACCTCCAATTAACCACCAGAAAACCAGCAGTGGCCCTGTAGTTCAAGTGGTAGAGTGCTTGCTCTTCAGCTCAAGGACAGTGCCCAGGCTCAGAGTTCAAGCCCCATGACCTACAAAAAAAAAAAAAAAAAGATTCTTGAACCAGGTGCCAGTGACTCGCAACTGACCCTAAGGGCCATGGTTTAAAGCTAGCCTGGGCAGTCCATGAGAAACTCTTGTCTCGACTACTGAAAAGCTGAAAGTTGAACTGTAGTTCAGACTGGGAAAACACACACACACACACACACACCACCACTACCACCACTACCACAAAGATTATTGGTTAAACTGGGCTCCAATGGCTCACACCTATAATCCTAGCTACTCTGGAGGCTGAGATATGAGGATCGCAGTTCAAAGCCAGCCTGGGCAAGAAAGTCCACGAGACTCTTATCTCCAATTAATCACCAGAAAACAGGAAGTGGTGCTGGGGCTCAAGTGGTAGAGCACTTACCTTAAGCTGAAGAGCTCAGGGACAGCTTCTGACAGGCCCAGAGTTAAGTCCTACAACCGACAAAAAAAAAAAAAAAAATTTATTGAATAATAATGACATAAAGCAGTTCTTTTTTAGTGGGATATGAAAGATACATATTCAGTGCCCATAGATGTTTAGTCTTTTAAATTTCATTTTTTTGATAAGTCATCCATTTTTTTATTTTTATTTTTTTTGTCCTGGATCAGGTCAGTATCACCTGAAAAATGAACACTTTTGTTATCCAAAGAATATAAAGAACATAAACCCCCAGAGGATAGCATTGACTAGAAATTAGAAGGAGATGGAAAGGTGATAATCCAACTTAATCAGCTGCATCTTTTCCTAATCTCTTCCTACCTGAGCTTTTTTTAAAAAAATATTTTGATCCCTTACTGTTTATCTTTTTTTTTTCTGTGCTCTCCTCCCAGCTTCCCTCTTCTGTGTACATGTATATACTATATGTGAGGTCAAGAATATGGAGTCATCTAAAAACAATGCAACAAATAAAGAAAAGGTCCTTTGTTTCTTCAGTCCTATTTATTTCATCATATCTTATTGCATTTTGAATTTAACATCTACATATCAGGAAGAATATATGCCATTTGTCTGTCTGATCTTGGCTTATTTTGCTCAACATGCTTTGCTCTAGTTCCATCCATTTCCCTGCCAATGCCATTATCTTGTCTTTTCTAATGGCTGAATAATATTTCCTTTAAATACCCTTTTTTACTGATACTCATGGTAATATATCCTTGATATGTGATCACTTTGTATTTGTAAATGTCTTAGTTCATTTTCCCTTGCTGATAACAAAATACCTCAGATTGGGTAAATTATAAAAGAAAGAGGTTTATGTTGATTGGTCACTAGTGGATGGGATGTTTGGGTTCCCAGGGTACAACATCTGAGATTAAGATACTGCCCCAGTGCTGTGAAAGAACCACTCAGAGCGTGAAGATAGCAAGGCTGACTTAGCACGATGAAAGTACACTCTGAGACATTAAGTGGGCAGTTCAGATAAGGACAGACTGACCTGAAATTGTTTGGGCTTGAGGGTTTTATTGTTATTCAGTAGGTCAAGGTTACTAGATGGCCTGAAATTGGGGCCCTCCCCTTGTGACACTTCCTCTATCTGCCCATGCACATGTGGGAAGTGATCTTCTTGTACTTTTGAGGAGGTGAAGACATTGAGGAGGTGCCTGCACATTTGATCCTCTGGGATTCCCAGTTTAGCACCACTGTAAGAGGTTGAGCCTTGATATAGGAAGTGTACCTCTTATATAGGAGAACATAGGGCCATTAGCCTAATTGAAGGTCCAGGGCTTTAGGCCAGCTCTGGTTTTATGATTCTGTGTGTGTTTAGGGGGAATAGAATCTTATAGCCAGGGGTGTTTCTTCATTCCTGCTTACATCTACCTCAGTGCCTGTGTTAACACATTCATAGTTATGATCCAAGGTTGAGGGCCACATCTGCTGGTAGTGTCCTTCCTGACACAGTCCCAAAGCAGCACAGGACATCATATGACAAGACATGGAAGGCATACACTTAGGCCTGCCTCCCTCATTCTCTTCTCTCTGCTTATAAAGCCAAGAGGACTCAAACATGGAGCTCCTATTGACCTGATCTAATTCAAATCTCTTCTCAAAGATCCCACCTCCAAAGTGAACTCAAAAATGGAAGAAAAAAAAATCCCGCCTCAAAGCACTTTGGTTGATTAAGTTTCCATCCTCCTAATACTTCATAGTGAGGATTAAATTGCAAATTGCTCAAGGCTAGTACTCTACCACTTGAGCTACATCTCCACTTTCAGCTTTTTGGTGGTTAAAATAAGATTCTCACAGACTTTCCTGCCCAAGCTGGCTTTGAACCGAGATTCTCCTATCTCAGCCTCCTAAGTAGCTAGGATTACAGGTGTGAGCCACCAGAGCTCGGCTTCTTTCTTGATTTTTTTTTTTTTTTTTTTTTTTTGCTAGTCCTGGGGCTTGAACTCAGGGTCTGGGCACTGTCCCTGACCTTCATTTGCTCAAGGCTAGCACTCTACTACTTGAACCACTGCACTACTTCCAGCTTTTTCTGTTTATGTGCTACTGAGGAATTGACCCCAGGGCTTCATGCATGCTAGGAAAGCACTCTACCACTAAGCCACATTCTCAGTCCCTACTTTCTTGATTTTTGAGACAGGGTCTCACTCTGTAACCCAGGCTAACCTCATTGTTCTACCTTCTGAGTGCTTCAGTTACAACCACCATGCCCAGCCAATTGGATTTCTTTTTCAGGGTAATGTCTTTTATGTTTATAAACATTGTTTTTGGGGGCTGGGAAGGTGGCTCAGTGGTAGAACACTTGCCTTGCATGCCTGAGGCCCTGGGTTCGATTCCTCAGCACCACATAAGCAAAAAGAAAAAAGCCAGAAGTGGCGCTGTGGCTCAAGTGGTAGAGCGCTAGCCTTGAGCTGAAGAGCTGAGGGACAGCGCTCAGGCCCAGAGTTCAGGCCCCAGTACCGGACTCCCCCCCCAAAAAAAAAAACAAATAAATATTGTTTTTCTTATTGGCCTGTTTTTACTTTCCTTATGGATTTTTCATATATATGTTTTTCAATATATTTTTCATATATCCTTGGAAATAAGTTTCTATCCTATGTCAGAACACCCCCTAGTAAAGGAACAATGCCAGTGGTTCATGCCTTGCTACTCAGAAAGCTGAGATCTAAGGATTGCCATTAGAAGACAGTATGGGCAGGAAAGCACATGAGACTCTTTTTTTTTTTTTTTTTTTGGGTCCGGTCATGGGGCCTGAACTCTGGGCCTGGGAGCTGTCCCTCAGCTCTTCAGCTCAAGGCTAGCGCTCTACCACTTGAGCCACAGCACCACTTCCAGCTTTTTTTCTTTTTGCTTATATGGTGCTGAGGAATCGAACCCAGGGCCTCAGGCATGCAAGGCAAGCGCTCTACCACTGAGCTACCTTCCCAGCCCAGCACATGAGACTCTTAACTCCAATTAACCACCAAAAAGCTGAAAATGGAGCTCTAGCTCAAGTAGTGGAGTACTAGCCTTGAGCAAAAAAGCTCAGAGATAGCACCTAGGCCCCGAGTTCAAGCCCTAGACACATGCTCATGCTCGCTTGCGCATACACACATACACACAAGCAAGAACAGGTCATAAGCAATTTTCCCACTGTATGTGTCGAATTGTCTGTAGTTACTATGCCATTCAAACACTAGGTGGTGATGTAGGACAGGTTTCTGCCATAAGCCTAGGACTACCTAAATTAAGAGCTTGAGGAAGGGGGGGACCTGTGGCTTTGGAAGTTCTGGAGAGTACCTATAACAGCTCTTTCAGAGGTACAGACCTGTGGTGAACTCCTTTTTGATTGCTCGGTAAGTAACCCCTCTTAGTCCCTGCTTTTACTCATTCTACTTGGATTTGAGTTGTGCTTTCTGCTGTCAGCACCATGCCAGTTTAGAGGCACATGGTTTGTTTCACCCCTTTGGGAAATCCACACAACATCAAAGCAGAGATATAAACTAGGTACACAATTAATTTTAACAGCAATTGATAGGTATGCTTTTCTTTCATTGGAGATAAGAGTTTTATGGGGTTTTCTGTGTAGGCTAGTTTCAAACCTTGGTCCTCAGACCTTAGTATCCTGGGTAGCTAGGATTACAGGCATGAGCTACTGGCTCATGTTTAACTTTGTAAGGAACTACTCAAGTGTCTTCCACAATTAGCTGTACCAGGGGCTGGGAAGGTGGCTCAGTGGTAGAGCGCATGCCTTACATGCCAGAGGCCCTGGGTTCGATTCCTCAGCACCACATAAGCAAAAAGAAAAAAGCTGGAAGTGGCACTGTGACTCAAGTGGTAGAGTGCTAGCCTTGAGCTGAAAAGCTGAGGGACAGTGCCCAGGCCCAGAGTTCAGGCCCCATGACCGGACCCAAATCAAACAAACAAACAAACAAAAAAAAACAATTAGCTGTACCATTTTATTTACTTGCCAATGCTTGTTCTTTTTAAAAATATAGTCTCTCCCCGCTGCTGCCCCCCTGCCCCTGCCCTTGGTATCTGTCCTGGGGCTTGAACTCAGGACCTGGGCATTGCCCTTGAGCTTCTTTGCTCAAAGCTATCACTCTACCACTTGAGCCACAGTCCTAGCTTTTGGGGTAGTTTATTAGAGATCAGAGCCTCACAGACTTTCTTGCCCTGCTGGCTTGGAACCATCATCTTCAGATCTCAGTAGTTAGGATTACAGGTGTGAACCACCAGCAGGCACCTGCTTGCTCCCACCTGTCCCTCCCCACCCCCCTTTCCAGCTACCTACCCAGTCTGTCAGATGACAAGCTGGCCCTAGTTTTCTCTGTATCTTCACTACATTTTCCTCCACCTCTCCTATTTTAGAAATAATTTAGGCTTCGGGCAGTTTCACCAAACTGGGGGAGATTAACTCCCAGCACCCTAAGACCCCCTCCAAAGTTGCAGGTAGGGAAGAGCACTTGGACTTTTTCAAGCAAATAACTGGTGAGAATGGCAGAAGCACCAGATGAATTTTTTTTTTAAGGCAAAAGAAAACTCAACATAGAGAAGCAATTCCTATCTGGGGGTGGGAGGACCCAGGCCTGTATGAGGGGGCGGGGGAGGCTCGGCCCCCTCCCCCCCTTGTTGCTTAGCAACCATGGGCTCTCCTGGGAGCTGCCATCTTGGCCTGCAGGTCTTGGCGCCGCTGCCTGCCTTGTCCTCGCTAATCTGTAAAATGGGACTGCCGGCATCCGTGTGCCCCGCATGGCAGCGTCGGTGAGCCTCACCGCGCGCTACCAGCAGCGATTGCCGTGAAAGCCCGCGGAACCCACCGCACCCACCCCGAGATCACCGGGCACGAGAGGCCCGGAGGCGGACACGCGGGTCCCCGGCAACGGCTACAGTCCTGGGGCTACCTGGGAGCAGGATTTTCCCCGGAGAGGCCAAACGGTGGCACTGAGGGCCCGGAGGCGGGCAGGGGGCCGGGATCGGGTTGTCCAGGAGGCCCCTGCAGAGCCCAGGGACGCAGGTCTGTCCCCCAGTCCAGCCAGCGAGGCCCAGGAAGCGGGCAGGTGAGTGTGGGCCGGGCCTGGGGACGACGGTGGGTGGTCAGGAGAAGGATACAGGCCAATAGCTAAAAACAAAATAGTACCTCTGGTTGATGGGTGTGAAAAATACCAACATTCTATAGTGCATTTTGCTTTGCAGAATGACTCACTTAGCTAATGTCGTTCAGTTCTGTCTGCAGTCCTTTGGGGGCGTGGGGATTCTTGAGATGAACCCTTTAATAGGTAGGAGGTCCGAGGTCAGCTGAGCTCCTCCTGGCATTCTTACGGTTTCACATAAAGAGCGCATCAGCTGGGGACCCAGTCCAGTTCTCTAAAGAGGTGGCTGGCACACACCTTCAAATTGACTCTGGTTTGGTTTGGTTTTGTGGGTTTTATTTTTTATTTATTTATATTTTTGGTCGGTCATGGGGCCTGAACTCTGGGCCTGGGCGCTGTCCTTCAGCTCAAGGCTAGCTAGCGCTCTACCACTTGAGCCACAGCGCCACTAGTGGCCTTTTCTGCTTATGTGGTGCTGAGGAATCGAACCCACACCTCATGCATTCAAGGCAAGCACTCTACCACTGAGCCACCTTCCCAGCCCCTTGTTTTGTGTTTTTAAGACAGGGTATCACTATGTAACCAAGGCTGGCCTTGAACTCACAGTCTTCCTGCTTCTGCTTCCCTAGGATTACAAGTCTGCACCACTAATCCTTGCAGTTAAATAAAACTTCAAAACCAAAAAATAAGATAAACAATGCGTCTTAAACTTGACCATGCCTATTACAAAATCCACCAAAGTCAAATGTGGCAGTGACAGAGTTAAGGACATGATAGCGAGGGGAACAAAATTGGGGAGCCCACTTCCCTAACTGCCCCAAATCCATGCTTATTTTATGTTTTGTGGTTAAACCAAAGCTGAGGAAGGGACAAAGGTCCGGTCATGTCCTGGCTTCTGCCCATAGTAGCTGTTGGAGCCTCACAATTCTGCAAGTGGACTTTATTACCTTGTCACAAATGGGCAGAATAAATGGATGTAATACCGAAATCTCAGGGATGTTGGGAGAGTGAGAGCACACAGAGATACTTCATCTAACACAAAGATAAAAATAACTTTTCATCCCTTTAAAGATGAAGAATATGGGCTGAGAATGTGGCTTAGTGGTAGAGTACTTGCCTAGCATGCATAAAAGCCCTGGGGTCGATTCCCCAGTACCACATAAACAGAAAAAGCTAGAAGTGGCACTGTGGCTCAAGAACAGTGCCCAGGCCATGAGTGAGTTCAAGCCCCAGGACTGGCAAAAAAAAGAAAAAGGAAAAGAAGAAGAATATGGGGGTTACAGTGTTTTCCCATGGTAATTTGGAACAATTTGGCAAAGAGCTAGGGACCAGGAATGGGGATAATAGAGGAAATGACATTCTCTTTCTTCAAAATCTCCACTGAAATTTGAGACCTTTAAGTAGCTGATTTTAATATGATAAGGCTTTGGGGGTAGAAGAGGGGACATATATGCCTGTAATCCTTGCTACTCAAGAGGCTAAGATCTAGAGGATCAAAGCTAGCCAGAAAGAAATCCAAGAGACTCCATCACCAATATAACAAGGTATTGATCTCTACTGACTTTCTATCTATTTTTTTTTGTTTTGTTTTTGAGAGAGGAGAGTTAAAGTTGCCATATAATTTTGGGTTTGTCTATTTGGGGTCATATCAGTGCTACCAGCATCTTGGTTTGGTTTGGTTTGGTTTCTGGATTATTAGTGCTGGAGATCAAACCAGGGTCTGTGCACACTAGGCACAATCCTCATCTTAATTGTGTTCACATTTGATATTATAGTGGTTTCTTCGTGAATTGTTGACACTTTAGCATAATGTTGTGGACTTCTTTATCTTTGCAATGTCATTGTTCTAAGGTTTAGTTTATCTGATATTAACATAGCTACTTCCAATTTTTTTGTCATCTTTAAATAGTTGTACAAGGGAGTTGCCATTCAACAAAGCAGTTTATGAATACAATGCATCTTGATCAGTGTCACCCCTTTTTCAGCTTTCTTTTGATTAGAGGTAGCATGAAAAATCTAAACCTTTGCATCAATTTTCAATTCTTTCATTTTTTTACTTTATTGTTTTCATTATATTTAACATGAATTCTTCAGATGTAGAATATAAATGTTTGTTTGTTTGTTTGTTTTTGTTGGTTGTGGGTCTTGAACTCTGGGCCTGGGCGCTGTCCCTCAGCTCATCAGCTCAAGGCCAGTGCTCTACCACTTGAGCCACAGTACCACTTGGGTTTTCTAGTGGTTAATTGAAGATAAGAGTCTCGCAGACTTTCTTGCCCAGGCTGGTTTTGAATCGCAGTCCTCAGATCTCAGCCTCCTGAGTAGCTAGGATTACAGGTGTGAGCCACCGGTGCCCAGATATAAATTTTTTTTTCTAAAAACAAAAACCCAAATACTAACAATCTCTGTCTTCTAATGGGTGTGTTTTAATACTTCACAATGTTGTTAAGCCAGGCGCTGATGGCTTACACCTGAAATCCTAGCTACTCAGGAGGCTGAGATCTGAGGATAACAGTTTATAGCCAGCCCGAGCAAGAAAGCTTGGGAGACTCTTATCTTCAAGCAACCACCAAAAAAAGCCAGAAGTGGAGCTGTAGCTCAAGTGATAAAGCACTAGACTTGCACAAAAAAGCTCAGGGAAAGCACCCAGGCCCTGAGTTCAAGCCCTACCACTGGGGGAAAAAATGTTGGTATATTTCAGTGCTAGGAATTGAACCCAAGGTCTCATGTATATTTAATGTTCTACCAATAAGTCACACCCCCCATCCAAAAGTAATTATTGATATTATTGAATTTAGGCTCACCATTTTATTTTTGGTGTTTTGTTTTGTTTTCTGTGTTGATACTGGGGCTCATGCTTGCTTTGTTTTTTACACAAGGCTGGTGCTCTACCACTTGAGCCATGGCTCCCTGCAGTTAATTTTTGCTGGTTATTTGGAGATGAAAGTCTCAGATTTGTGTACTTGGTCTGCCTTTGAACTTTGATCCTCCAGATCTCAGCCTCCTGAGTAACTAGGACTATGAATATGAGCCACCAATGCCAGGCTTTATTGTGGGATTTTTCCTTGTGTGTGTGTATGTATACATGCACTGGTCCTGAGGTTTGAACTCAGGGCCTGGGCACTGACCCTGAGCTTTTTTTGCTCAAGGCTAGTGCTCTACCACTTGAGCCACAGCTCTACTTCTGGCTTTTTTTTGATGGTTAATTGGAGATAAGAGTCTCCCAAGCTTTAATGCTCGGGCTGGCTTTAAATTGTTATCCTCAGATCTCAGCCTCCTGAGTAGCTAGGATTATAGCACCCGGCTTCTTTTTTAATTTTCTACTTTTTTTTTAACTTCTACTTTTCCTTCCTTCTTTTGGTTTATTTGAATATTTTTAATATTTCAAGTCAAGCTACCTATTGACATTTATGTTTGTTTGGTTTTTGGTTTTTGGATCCGGTCATGGGGCTTGATCTCTGGTCCTGGGCGCTATCCCTCAGCTCTTCAGCTCAAGGCTAGCACTCTACCACTTGAGCCACAGCGCCACTTCCCACTTTTTTTTCTGCTTATATGGTGTTGAGGAATCTAATCCAGGGCCTCATGCATGCAAGGCAAGCACTCTACCACTGAGCCACCTTCCCAGCCCCGACATTTATGTTTTAATAGATAGTTTCTGGTTATCATATATATACCTGACTTTACTTAGTCTGCGTAGAGTCAAGAATTTGTGACTTCAAGTAAAATGTAGAAGCCCATAATTATGTAGGTCCTTTCCCTATAGTTGTCTAATATGCTATATCTATTTGTTCAACAGGTCTATAATCTTTGCTTCCAAAAGTCCAATATATTTTAAATAAGTTATAAGATAGGAAATAGGCGATTATATATGCATCTCTATACTGCTCTGCTCTTCTTCAATTTCCAAGATTCCATATTTTCCATTAGTATCATCCTTGATAAAAGAGCTTACATGAACAGTTCTTTGACAGCAGGTTTGCAGGTGGCCTATTTCTCAGGATTTCTTTACCTGACAATTCTTTTATGTTTATTTTCATCCTTGAAGAAAAAAATATGTATTGGGGCAGTGGGGAGGGGGGTCCTAGGGCTTGAACTCAGGGACTGGGCACTGTCCCTAAGCCTCTCTGTTTTTTTGTTTGTTTGTTTGTTTGTTTTGGCCAGTCATGGGGCCTGAACTCTGGGCCTGGGCGCTGTCCCTCAGCTCTTCAGCTCAAGGCTAGTGCTCTAGCACTCGAGTCATAGCGTCATTTCTGGCTTTTTCTGCTTATGTGATGCTGAGGAATCGAACCCAGGGCTTCATGCATGCTAGGCAGGAACTCTACCGTTGAGCCACACTCCCAGCCTTTGAAGAATACTTTTGCTGGTTACAATTCTGAATTTACAGTTCTTTACATTTCCCCACTATTTTCCAGCTTCTATGGTTTCTGATAAGAAATCTGCCAGTATTTGAATAATTTTCCCCCTGCATGTTATATATCATTTTTCTTGTGTCTGTTGGCACAAGTTTTCTTATTTGTCTTTGGTTTATATCAGCTTGGTATTGATTTTGATGTATCTGAGGGTGACTTCTCTTCGACATTTACTGTGGTTTTTTTTTTTTAATATAAATCAATGTCTTGGCTATATTTAGAAAGTTTTCAACCAATTTTTCCAATTTCTTTCTCTTCAGCTTCTAATGACTTGAATGTTATTTTTTTTCCTGATAGTACTGGGGTTTGAACTCAGGGATTCATGCTTGCTAGGCAAGTCCTCTACCACCTGAGCCATTCCTCTGTCTTAAACTTTTGATATGTTTTATGGATGACTTAAGTTTTTTATTTCTGGTGTAGTTTTTTTGTTGTTTTGTTTATTGTCAGTTGTGGGTCTTGAACTCTGGGCCTGGGTGCTGTCCCTGAGCTCTTCAGCTCAAGGTGAGTGCTCTACCACTTGAACTACAGCACTTCCGGTTTTCTGGTGGCTAATTGGAGAGAAGAGTCTGATGGACTTTCCTGCCCAGGCTGGCTTTGAAGTGTGAGCCTCAGATCTTAGCCTCCTGAGTAGCTAGGATTATAGGCTAGAGCCACCAGCGCCTAGCTACTTGTAGATTTCTTGCCTTGGGTAATGAGGTAGGTTTTAGTATCATCCCTTAGAATAGGAAGGACTTGGATATGAGCATAAGATGTTAGCAGAACATGCACGTGGTGATCTGGTTGGCCTTTGTAGCTTCCTCTGTAAATATAGCATTAGTAATAAAGTTGTGGTGACTTACACTAGTGTTTTTCAAGGCATATGTCCCTGATATCCTCACATCAAATTTGTGAATTATATCATGCTTAAAAATAGGCTGCAATTAAAAATTAGTACATATTACAAATATACAAACTTACAGCTGGGTTCCTGTGGTTGTGCCTTGTAATCCTAATCATCCTGGAAGCTAACCTGAAGGATCAAGGTTCAAGCCTGCTTGGGCAGAAAAATCCACACTCCATTTCCAAAACAAACCAGCAAAAAGGTAGACTGGAGATGTAGCAAGTGGTAGAGCATCAACCTAGCAAGGGTGAGACCCTGAACTCAAACTCCAGTATTGCCAGAAATAAATACATTATTTGATGAAATGTCCATTAATGTGTGTGTATGTAGAATGTGTGCACACATTTATGTGTACATTAGACTTGATGCAAATGCATTTCTTGTTTCAAAAACATGGTCGAAAAATTAATTTAAAACATAATATTAAATGCAATTTCTTCCCCCAAAAAAACCATAATGGTAAGTACTCATTACTTTGCTCATGTAACTGTAACCCCTCTATACAGTATTTTTACAATTAAAAAAACATATTAAAAAAACATAATGATAAGAGGGGCTGGAAAGGTGGCTCAGTAGTAGAATGCTTGCCTTGTATGCATTGAGGCCCTGGGTTCGATTCCTCAGCATCACATAAGCAGAAAAAGCTGGAAGTGGCACTGTGGCTCAAGTGGTAGAGTGCTAGCCTTGAGCTGAACTGATGAGGGACAGTGCCCAGGCCCAGAGTTCAGGCCCACAACCAACAACAACCACCACAAAAACATAATGATGAGCTCTTCTAGACAAAATATGAATAACTGACCTATGAACTTAGCAGTTTGTAGTAGCTTAAGTCTGATACTCATTGATGAGTTTAAAATGTAATCCTAAATTCTATTCTTATTCTCTGCTATTGATTTGTGTGTGTGGATGTGGCTGTGTGCGCACGCATGCGCATATGTGTGCCCATGCATGCTTGGCCAGTCCTGAGACTTAAAGTCAGGGACTAGGAGCCATCTCTGAGCTTCTTTTTGCTCAAGGCTAGAGCTTTACTACTGAGACACAAATTTACTTTCTGCTTTTTCTGAGTAGTTTATTAGAGATAAGAGTCTCGTAGACTTCCTTGCCCAGGCTGGCTTTGAACCATGATCCTCAGATCTCAGCCACTGGAGTAGCTAGGATTACAGGCATGAGCCACTGATGCCCAGACTGAATTATTATTATTAATTAAGCTTATCTAAGAGTTAGACAGAAATCCTTTAGATTTATTGGGAATTTATTATTCCATGATCTTCTGGAATACTTCCACTTAGTTAAATCTATGAGTATCTTTGAAAAGCTTACACCAGGAGCAGGTGACTTGCTATTAACACCTATCTCTTTCTGCAGGCTGAAACCTGTCCTGATTAGTGTTCTAGAGGGAACTTTGGATTTTGAAAGGGAAAAAAAGGTTAGGAATAATTTTACATCCAAAGTATTTTCTCTTGGTTCCATTTTGATGCTTATTAAACTCACATTTCCTCTTCATGTTCCTCTTCGTGTCAGAAAGTGATTCCTGGCTTTGGAGGCACTGTGCCAGTCTTGAGCTTAGTAAGATCATGGCTGCTGCCTCCCCCCTGAGGAACCTGGAGGATGAGGTGCTGTGCTCCATCTGCCTTGACTACTTGAGAGAACCAGTGACCATTGACTGTGGCCATGTGTTCTGCTACCACTGCATCATTAAGGTCTGTGAATCTTCCAGACAGCCATTATATTGTTCTCTCTGCAAGACAGTTTTTAAGAAAGAGAATATCCGCCATGTGTGGCAGATGGCCAGCCTGGTGGAGAACATCTGGAGGATGAAGGTAGAAGAGGAGAGACAACCCCGAGAAGAAAGATCACCTGAGCAACGAGCAGAGAACCTGTGTGGGCGGCATCTGGAGAAGCTGCATTACTACTGCAAGGACGACCAGCAGATCCTGTGTGTGATGTGCCGGGAGTCTCGGGAGCACAGGCACCACGCTGCTGTCCTCCTGGAGAAGGCTGCCCAGTCCTATCGGGTAAGAATCACCTTGGACCTCAGCACTGGTCTTGTATTCCTTTAGGTTAATGTCCACTCTTGAAACTTCTGTTTTGAGGCATGATTGACATGTGGAAGCCGGACATCCCAGTCAGCAAGCATACACCTGAGACCACATCATCGCCATCCACAGATCCACAAATTCCCTCCATCCACTTCATCATCATTGTTGCTGCTTTTGTGTGCATGTTTGAAAAGAACATTTGAAAGACATACCCTTTTTTGCCATTTTTTTTCATTTTTTTATTAGCGTGCATTCATCTTACATGGGTCAGGGGATTGTATTGTTTCCTTTCCACACATGTTTACAATGTAGTCCAATCAATCTCACCCTCCTCCATCATTATCCCTGCCACAATTTTATTTTTTAATTTGTGGTCACACTGCATAGCCCAAGCTGGCCTCAACCTTATGATTCTCCAGCTTCAGCTTCCTGATTTCTGGGATTACAGATAAGCACCAAGCTTGACTCCTTCACAAATTTTAAAAAGACAGTATAGCATGGTTAGCTATACTACCTTATGCTATACTATAGATCTCCAGAAATTGGTTATCTTGCATAACTAAAACTTTGACTGCATCCTCATCTCCCCCCAACCCCTAGCAAATGCCATGCTACTCTTTGCTTAGATTAGTTTGACTATTTTAGATTTGGAATGCAAATGAGACCACATGATATCTGCCTTACTATACTTTGCTTATTTCCATATACATCATGTCTTCCAAGTCCATACATATTGTTAAAATGGCAGAACCTTCTTTCCTCAAGGCTAGTTAATGTTCTATTATATGTATATGGTACATTTTCCTTAGCTGTTGATTCCATATCTTATGAATGAAGCTACAAGGAATTGGGAGCAGAGATATTTTGATTTCCCTCTTGGGATAGATATATACCAGAAGATAGCTCCCAACAAGATACAGTACTTGGTGTGTGGAAAAGAGCAATGTAAATATATCTAAAACCTATACCATAACCCTTAGAAATTGTCATATAGATTGTCTTTTGTGGTGCTATGGATTGAACCCAGGACCTTGTATAAATTAGGCAAGCTCTTTACCACATGAGCTATACCCCCAATCCCATATAACAGATTATTTCAAAGAAACTGCTCTAAGCCAACATAAAATTCACTGTATTTTTCTTCATTAACAAGAGTGAAATCTGTTCCATTGCTTGCTTGCTTGCTTTACTTATTTAACTTATTTTTTTTTTATTTTTTTTTATTTTTATTTATTTTTTGGGTCCGGTCGTAGGGCTTGAACTCTGGGCCTCAGCGCTGTCCCTCAGCTCTTCAGCTCAAGGCTAGCACTCTACCACTTGAGCCACAGCACCACTTCCGGCTTTTTTCTTTTTTGCTTATGTGGTGCTGAGGAATCGAACCCAGGGCCTCAGGCATGCAAGGCAAGCGCTCTACCACTGAGCCATCTTCCCAGCCCCAACTTATTTATTTATTTTTTTTTTTTTTGTCGGTTGTGGGGCTTGAACTCTGGGCCTGGGCACTGTCCTTCAGCTCTTCAGCTCAAGGCGAGCACTCTACCACTTGAGCTACAGCGCCACTTCCGGTTTTCTGGTGGTTTATTTGAGATAGGAGTCTCACGGTCTATCCTGCCCGGGCTGGCTTTGAACCGCGATCCTCAGATCTCAGCCTCCTGAGTAGCTAGGATTACAGGCGTGAGCCACCAGCGCCCGGCCCAACTTATTTATTTTTATACTGGGGTGTTTAGAACCCTGTGCTTGTTGGACCAGGACAAGCCACACCTCCTGGACCTCCCTCTCTCTGTTTTAGGCTTCCAATCTTAACAGAGATGACAGGACTGTGCCACCACACCCGACTTGTTTGCACTGAGATGGAGTCTTATAGACTTATCTTCTAAGCTGGTCTAGAACTTTTTTTTTTTTTGGTCGGGTCGTGGGGCTTGAACTCTGGGCCTTGGCGCTGGCCCTCAGCTCTTCAGCTCAAGGCAAGCATTCAAGCTGGTTTTCTGAGTGGTTTATTGGAGATAACAGTCTCACGGAGTTTCCTGCCCGGGCTGGTTTTGAACTATGATCCTCAGATCTCAGCCTCCTGAGTAGCTAGGATTAAAGGCATGAGCCACCAGTACCCGGCTAGAGCTTTCATCTACTGACTCTCAGCCTCTTATGAAGCTGAGATAACAAGCATTTACCACAGGCACAAGTTTCCACCTGGTGCTCTGTTTTTATAGTACATGAGATCAAATTATATCAGTTTTCACTGTGGAATTGTTTTATACCTCCTTTTTATTGAAAACATTTTCATCTTATTCTTGAGATTATTTGCGTTTATTTCCATAGGGTAAAATTCTAAACCATCTGAAGATTCTGAAGGGAGACAGGGATAGAATTCAGAATTTTCAGTCTACAGGAGAAGATGAGATTCAAGCTCTGTTGGTGAGAGAAATCTTGACTGAACGGGTATACATGTGTATGGGGGGTTTGTGTGTGTATGTGTGTGTGTTCGCTGGTTGGAGGGGGACTGCTCTGGGATGGTAGGCAGGTGTGTTTTGGGGGAGGTGAACTGAAGGGATTCCTGTTCTGGACTCCTCCCCAGATCTCACAAATGTTCTAGTGTTTCCTGTCCTCTCAGAAGCAATCATCCTTCTCTTCCTGCATTTGCTGTAGACCAAATTCCAGAACCACAGGCAAGACATTGTGTCAGTGTTTGAACAGGGCCATCAATTCTTGAGAGAGAGAGAGCAGTACCTGTTGGACTTGCTGGTGGGGCTGGAGCAGGAACTCATAGACGGGCGGAACAGCCATATCACGAAAGGCTCTGAGGAGGTGGTCCGGCTTGGGACCCTCATTTCTGAGTTAGAGAAGAAAGTTCGGCAGCCAGCACTTGAACTTTTGCAGGTTAGTAAGCAGTTAAACTGTGTCTGTCCTTTTGCTCAAGCTGTAGTATGGCCTCTTCCTTAGCAAGGGATTTGGACCAACAGTCAAGAAAGAGGATGTTTATTCTCATTTTTTCTGTTCTTCAATATGGTAATCCTATTTTGTTAACACCTCCAAATATTACCATCATATTATGAATCTATCAAGGGATTAATCTATTGGTTAGGTCAGAGCACTCAGGATCCATTTGATTCCCCAAAGCACATTAGCCCTGAACAAAACCCCAATACATGAGGCTATGGGAAACATTTCAAATGCAAATCAAGATAGGAATACAGCAGGTACAGACCATGCACTGAAGTATTAAGGTCTGCATATCTATGATTACAGCACCCAGCCAGACTGGTGGCCACAGCAGTGCTGGCCAAAGCTAAAGTTTAGTCCTGCAGGTCTTCAGAAAAGAAGAAGTTTTTTTTTTTTTGGTTGTTGTTGTTTTTTTTAATGTCAGTCTTGAAGAATATAAAGACTTGGATTCTCATAAAGGTGGAGCTCAACATTCCACTTGGTGAAGTAGGTCAGGCTCATTGGTTAGAAATAGATAAATGAACTGAGTACTGGTAGCTACCTATAATCTGAGCGACATAAGAGGCTAAAATCTGAAGATTATGGTTCAAAGCCAGCCCAGGCAGGAAAAGTCAGTCAGGAGACTTTATTTCCAACAAACTACTCAGAAAAAGCCAGAAGTGGTGCTGTGGCTCAAATGGTAGAGTGTTAGCCTTGAGCAAAAGAAGCTTAGAGACAATCCCCAAGCCCTGAGTTCAAGCCCCAGGACCAGCACAAAGAAGAAAAGTAAATGCAAAGGTAAACGTATACAATAATAAAGTTAGCATATGTATGTCCAGACAGGTGTTGTAGGTGCTGGGAAAAACAGGAATAGGAAGAGAGACGAGGAAGGTGTCATAGTGAAGAGAGCTGGCTTTCTGGGGGGTGAGTTTAAGAGAAGAAGTTAAAGGAGCAATAAGACAAAACAAATGGGACCAACCAACATAATTCAAATGGAGGAAAGCAGGAAAAAGCATGTGTTTCTATAAACCACCACTGTAGTGGAAAGCTGAACAGGTTCCAGCCATGAGACTCATTCTCTGTGGAGAAGCCATTCCCCCAGTGGGCCACATGGGGGCTGCTGATAGCTCCTGAGAAGGTTGTGTTCGTGACTTTGTCATCTATCTCTCTTCCTTCCCAGGATCCAAGTGATATAATGAGCAGGTAAGTAAGTGCTGCTTCTTTGCTTGTTCATTTGCTTATACCACTCACAGTACATCCCTTTATTTTCTTTCTCTTATTTAATTTTGATAAGAACTAGAAAAGGATTAGAAGGAAGAGCTCTTCTAGTAGAGAACTCAAGTTCACTTTCCTTCTAGGAAAGAGTTTTGCCTTTATTTTTTTCCTTGTTTGCTAGTAGGTTTTGAAGGGTCTTCAAGGCAGAAATGGCCCTTTCATATTTTAATGTGATACCTAAAGGATATGTTGATGGGTAGAGGATCCTTGGTCATGGCCTCTTCTCCAGAACTATGTAGCTGCCTTTTGCCTGGCATTGGAATGGAGCACTTGAGCACTGCACTGCTTCCATTCTTAAAACCACTGTGGGATTGTTGGGCAGGGGCTGGGGGGGAGTGACCATGGAATGTCACCATTCTTCCTTTCACTGGTTCCTTCTGTGAATTTCCTTTCTCTAGGTATCCCCGGAAGAAGTTCTGGATTGAAAAGCCTATCAGCCCTGCAGTCAAAAAGCGGGCAGAAGAATTCTCTGATAAGTTTCTTTCTCTAGAGAAAGGACTGAGAGGATTCCATGGTATAGTAAAGCAATGGGTGAAGGAAGGGGTTTGGAGCTGAGAAATTTCTTTCTTGCTGTTTCCTTAGGTTTTGACTCTCTGGCCTTGGCTTATCAGAGTCTCTTGATCTTGGGCAGGTTACTTGCACCAGGCACATTCATTGGGGAGGGAATCTTCCCATAGTACAGGCTAAAAACAAAGGTACAATCATAATAGGTCCCAGAGTTGGATAAAAATGATGAGTTGGGACAGGTACCAGTTGCCTCACGCCTGTAATCCCAGCTACTCAGGAGGCTCAGATATGAAGATTGAAGTTGAAGCCAACCTAGGCCGAAAAGTCCATGAGATACTTATCTCTAATTAACCAGCACAAAAGCCAGAAGTAGGGGGTGTGACTCAAGTGGTAGAGTGCCAGCCTTCACTGAAAAAGCCAAGCAAGAGTGCAAGGCTCTGAGTTCAAGTCCCAGTATAGGCATGCACAAACAAAAAGATGATCCATCAGGCTTGAGTTTTGGCTTGAATGGTAGAACACTTGAGATTAAAATCCAGTACCCGGGCTGGGAAGGTGGCTCAGCGGTAGAGCGCTTGCCTTGCATGCATGAGGCCCTGGGTTCAATTCCTCAGCACCACATAAGCAAAAAGAAAAAAGCTGGAAGTGGCGCTGTGGCTCAAGTGGTAGAGCGCTAGCCTTGAGCTGAAGAGCTGAGGGACAGTGCCCAGGCCCAGAGTTCAGGCCCCACGACCAGACCCCCCCCCAAAAAAAAAAAAATAAGTAAAATAAAATCCAGTACCATCAAAAAGAAACAAAAGAAAGATTCCGATCTAAAAATACTAGTAAACTAAGGAAAACAATACAGCAGTTCCTCAAAACATTAAAAACAGCATCATTAAAAATAGCATTCATTAATATGAATATATTCCAGAAGAATTGAAAGTACAATCTAAAATAGATATTTTGTATAACCATGTTTATTAGAATAATTTATGACTTATGATAGCCAAGTGGTGGAACAGCCAAAATGTCCACTAATGGAGGAATAACAGAGAAAATGTGTATCTACACACAATTCAAATGATTAAATCTTAAAAAGGAAGGAAACTCAAACACATGCAACAATGTGGATGAACTTTGAGGACATTTTGTTAAGTGAAAAAGGCCATTCATTAAAAGGACAAGTATCCCTTTAAAAAAATAAAAATAAAAGGACAAGTAATATGTAAGCCGACTTGCATGTGTTTTTAGAGTGTCAAACTCATAGAAACAAAAGTAGAATGTTGACTGCCAGAAGCCTCAGGGAAGAGGAAAGTGAGAAGCTGCTATTTAACTGGGTATAGAGTTTAAGTTTCACAAGATGGGAAGGTTCTAGAAATTGGTTGCATGACAATGTGAATATACTTAACACTACTGAATATAACATGATAAAGATGGTAAAGATGATAAAGATGTCTTTTCTTACAATTAAAAAATTTAGCAACACTTTGTAAGAAATCTTAGATTTATGGGGCTGGGAAGGTGGCTCAGTGGTAGAGTGCTTGCCTTGCATGCATGAGGCCCTGGGTTCGATTCCTCAGCACCACATAACCAAAAAAGAAAAAAGCCGGAAGTGGCACTGTCGCTCAAGTGGTAGAGCACTAGCCTTGAGCTGAAGAGCTGAGGGACAGTGCTCAGGCCCAGAGTTCAGGCCCCACGACCGGACCCCCCCAAAAAAAAAAAAAGAAAAGAAAAGAAATCTTAGATTTACTTAAGAGTATAGAAAAATAGTGTGATTTGGGTCTAGGACTTTAGGATTCATGAAAGAAGAGAGTATGGGACTAGGTATGGCAGTGCAAACCTTTAATCCCACCTGTTAGGCAAGCCTTCTACTACTAGAGCCATGTCTCTAGCCCTTTTTTTAATTCTTTGTGGTACTGGGAATGGAACCACCAGGGCCTCATCATGCCAAACAAGTGTTATAATCCCAATTTGCAGGAGGTAGAAACATGAGGATCATGGTTCAAGGCCAGCTCATGTAAAAATTAGCAAGACCATGTCTCAAAAACAAGCCAGGTATGCTGGCAG
Organism: Dipodomys merriami; assembly: GCF_024711535.1. Lineage (NCBI taxonomy): Eukaryota > Metazoa > Chordata > Mammalia > Rodentia > Heteromyidae > Dipodomys > Dipodomys merriami. The sequence continues at coordinate 12,399,281 of NW_027202937.1, read as the reverse complement.
ACACTTGTAGTCCCAGCTGTTTGGGAGGAAAGAGGAGTAAGGATCATGGTTTGCCTGGAAAAAAAAGCTAGTCCAAGGCCCTGTCTGAAAAATAAACAAAGCACAACAAGATGGGCATGGCTCAAGTGGGAGAATAACTTTTGCAAGTGCAAAAGTACAGAAGGAAAAAACACACACAGTTTGGTCCAGTGTACTCTTTCATGAAGCAGGTACTCTAAGCAAATGCTGACATGGGAACAACGCCATTGCTTTCTCTATTTCATGTGAGTTTTCATCATGTCTGTCACTGTTTAAAGTTTACAAGCCAAAAAAAAAAAGAATAGGAGGGGCTGGGAAGTTGGCTCAGTGGTAGAGTGCTTGCCTTGCATGCCTGAGGCCCTGGGTTCTACTCCTCAGCACCACATAAGCAAAAAGAAAAAAGCCAGAAGTGGTGCTATGGCTCAAGTGGTAGAGCACTAGCCTTGAGCTGAAGAGCTGAGGGACAGCGCCCAGGCCCAGAGTTTAGGCCCCATGACCAGACCCAAAAAAAGAAAAAAAAAAAAAAAAGAATAGGAAAATCTGAACTAGGAAGATGTGCTGTCAGAATTGGTTTACTGGGGCTAGGAAGGTGGCTTAGCGGTAAAGTGTTGACTCCCATGCATGAAGTCCTGGGTTCCATTCCTCAGCACCATATAAACAGAAAATGCTGGAAGTGGCACTGTGGCTCAAGTGGTAGAGCACTAGCCTTGAGCTAATGAGCTCAGGGGAAGCTCCCAGGGCTAGAGTTAAAGCCCCATGACCCACCAAAAATAAAACACACACACACACACACAACAGAATCGGTTTACTGTAATATAATGTTCTTCCTTCATTCTAGGAAAGTTAATGAGGGATCTGGAATATAAAACAAGTAAGTATCTGGTGGGGGTGGTATACAAATTTTTGCCTCAAACAAAGTGAGTTCTCCCACACAGAATCACAAGCTCTCTGAGAAAATTATTTTATTTATGGGTCATTTCTTTAAATAGGAAGGTCTTGGTGCTAATCCATCATAATTCTTTATTCTGATATAAAAACTATGAACTTTGGAGGAAAGATTTCCACAACTATAATGAGCCCAGGCCCTCTCCATTTCTTCTTACAGGGGTGTATATTGGTGTGTATGTGTCTGTCTCTGTGTGTGTGTGTGTGTGTGTGTGTGTGTGTGTGTGTGTGTGTGTAAGTGTGTGTATGATTTGTGTGCCTGTATGTGTAACTAAAGATTGAACCCAGGGCCTCCTACATGCTAGGAAAGCATTCTACCACTGAGCCACACCCCCAGCCTTTTGATTTCAAAAACAAAAAGTATTGAGGATTGAACCATCCAGCTCTTCACATATACTTAACAAGCACTGTACCATTTGAGCCACATCCCAGGCCCTTATTTTGCTTTTGACATAGGGTCTCACTAACTTTGTTAGGGCAGCCTTGAACTCAATCAGCCTTGAACAATCCTTCTGAGTCTGCCTCCTGAGTAGCTGGGATTGCAGGTGTCTACTAACATACCAGGAGGCTGTGTATGTGTGTGTGTCTGTGTGTGTCCTAGGCTGACATGGAATTTATTCTATAATCCAGGCTAACCTCCAACTTTGACCTTCTCCTGTCTTAGCCTCCTAAGTACTGAGATTTCAGTACCACCATGCTCCTACAGGTCTTTTCATACTGTCTTTCCATGGTCTTAATATGGGAATTAAGGGTAATGTGAACATAAGATCTAAGATATTCTCAGACTGGGAAGGTGGCTCAGTGGTAGAGCGCTTGCCTTGCATGCATGAGGCCCTGGGTTCGAGTCCTTAGCACCACATAAGCAAAAAGAAAAAAGCCAGAAGTGGCGCTGTGGCTCAAGTGGTAGAGCGCTAGCCTTGAGCTGAAGAGCGGAGGGACAGCTCCCAAGCCCAGAGTTCAGGCCCACGACTGGACCCCCCCCCCAAAAAAAAGATCTAAGATATTCTCTATCCTGGTCCCCAAAGGATGCCACTATCAGAAGGGATCTAGAGCCTATGAGAAAAGTCCCCTTGATAGCTTTCATGGTGTCATACCTTTATCCCCTTGTCCCCACAGTGAAGATCGTCCTGAATTCTCAGACAGCCAACGGCTACCTCTTAGTGTACCCCAATGGGAAGAGTATGATATTCACTGGCTTGTGGATGAACAAATACCAGCGCGGTCAGCGGTTTGATCCTGAGCCTGGTGTGCTGGGCAGTAAGGGCTTCACCTGGGGGAAAGTATACTGGGAAGTGAAAGTGGACAGGGTCTGGTGGGGAGAAGAGGAGGAGGAAGCAATGAAGTTCAGAGGTGGAACCAGAGGTATGTTTGGCAGTAGCTATCTTGGTGGGTTCCTAGGTATCGCTGATAGCTATGCCTCTCCTGTGTACAGAAATGAGAGCGAAGAGTTAGAGGAGGAATGGTCTCAGGAGAATGGAATGTGGCCCAAATTCTGCTTGGTGGGGGTGGCCAGAGAGTCAGTGGTGAGAAGAGGGTCTCTCAGCTTCACCCCTGAGGAGGGATTCTGGACTCTGAAGTTGTCTTCAGCAGGGGTCTTTATTTGTACTAGCCCTGAGCCCTTCCAGATCCTGTCCTACTGTCCAAGGCAGATTGGCGTTGCCCTGGATTATGATGGAGGGAAGGTGACCTTTACCAACGCGAGAACTCAAGAGTTTATCTATGAATTCTCATCTTCCTTCACTGGGAGGATTTTCCCGTTCCTGTGGCTTAATTGCATGAGATCCAGACTTACCCTGAGACCCTGAAAGGAGACCTCATGAACACAGTCTTTGAGTCTTTTTTTTTTTTCCATTTATCCCTTATTCCTCTACATTATCCCTCAATCCATTCATTATCTGGCTAGACTGTCCTGCCAGTTTCTGAATCCCCTTAGCTGATTGGAACAGGATGGCAAGAGTCTCATGCCATCTCTGCATTGTTTCCAAAATGGAAGTGTTAATACTTGTTGTCTTTTATGTATGGTGCAAGAAATATAATCTCTTTGAAGTATTTATTAAAATGTGTGCCGTTGTTAATCATTTTTTTCTGTTGTGTTTTATTTGTCTTTGTCTGAGCCACTGATGTGTCAAGCCTGTGTCAAGGGATTGTCACCTCTGTCACGGATCACAATGTCTAGATTCCTAGAGGCCCTTTCCTTTCTCTTAATCGTTTCTGCCATCCCCCTGAGCAGCCCAGAAAACAGTAATTATTGTGATTCAAATCATGCCTGATCAAATATCACATCTTTTCTACATTCTCAGATTGTATATATTGACAAGTTAATAAATTTATTCTAACTATGTTGTTCCCACTTTTACACTTTTTCACCATGTATAGGTCAGCATTCCTTAAGTTTTTGGAAATCAGTTCTGGAGTAAATCTTAGTTGGGTTTTGAGACAGTACAATTACATATTTAGTTTCCTTACTAATCTTAAGCTACCAGTAGAAAACAAGTCTGGCTAATATTAGCAGATGGAAAACTCTGTTCAACAATACTGGAAAAAAGAGAATCAAAGCAAAAGTATTCCTGTTCCTACCTGTTATATAATGTCTGCATTTGCCACAGAGCCTGGGTAGAGGCAGGGTGGGAGCTACAGGAGTGGAGATGGCCCCAGAACTTGAAAGGAGGTTGGGATGGCTAGATATAAACATCTTACACACGAATACAAGCTAGTATTCTTCAAGACTGTGAGTGTCATAGGCTCTTTCTTGTCAGCAAAATACTCAACAATAGGTACTTTATAAAGAATATAAATTTATTTGGCTCACAATTCTGGATAATTTGAAGTCCAAGAACATGACACCAATATCTGCATGATATGAAGAGAGGAGCTTCTTGCTGCATCTAAACATGGATGAGGACATACATGTGAGATGGGCAAGCATGCTAGCCTGGGTCTCGTTCACATTTTTCTTATAGTAGTAAGGCTTGAACTCAAGACTTTTGAGTTTGTTAGTCAAGCACTCTACCACTAAAGCCATGCCCTGTATCAGTCCTCTCTTTTATAAAACCACTCCTGGCCGGGAGCTGGTGGTTCACGCCTATAATCCTTGCTACTCAGGAGGCTGAGATCTGAGAATCATGGTTCAAAGCCAACCCAGGCAGGAAAGTCCATGAGACTCAAGTAGTAGAGTGCTAGCCTTGACCTGAATTGCTGAGGGACAGTGCCCAGGCCCAGAGTTTAAGCCCCACGACTGACAAAAATAAAACCACTTCTCCAGCCCTCAACTAATTATAACTAATCCCTAGAGACCAACCTTCAAGTACCATTAGCATAAATTCAGGGATTGTTACCAATACATGAACCTTTAGAGAACACATTAAAACCATAGCATGGGAAAAAAATCTCCACCCCACCCCTACTTTTGTTTTTGGTTGTTTTTTGTTTTTTTTTGTTTTTTTTTGAGACAGGGTCCTCCTATATATGGTCAGGGCTGGTCTCTAAGCAATTCGTGCCTCTCTTCCTGGGTTCAGGGTCTCAGACCCACGGTGATACTGGGTCAGAAAGTCCAGCACTGAGGATTCCCCCGCCCCCAATGCCAGTTCAATTGCTTCCACCTGGACACTGGTGACGCGGTCTGATTCCTCGCTTCTTATTGGGTGTCTCGTTCCTAGAGAGGCCAATCAGCGTCGTTGGGGTCCTGGGTTATAGTTCCCACGGAGTCCTGCTGCTGCTGGTGTGTGGTGGCAGTAACTCGGACTTGGAAACTGGGTGCTGTGTGTATACCGGAGGAGAAAGGGGACCGGGGCCTGGGAGGATGGGCCGTGGGGGGAGGACTGTGGAGAGGGCAGGGCGCGATGGGGGGGGGGGGGGGAAATGAAGGGACTGTAGGGGCGCAGTTCGTGCGCTTCCACAACGAGGCCTGGAGACTGAGGGCGGAGCCCAGGACGCGTGGCGGGAGCCATGGGTGGAGCAGGTGTGCTCGGGTCCTGGGAGCGGGAGACGCAGAACTCCAGGACACCGCACAGACTTAAGAACCTGCACACCGCCCGGGTCAGAGGTCACCACACCTCTATCCGCAAGGTCAAGATCTAAGATACCTTGTGGGAGCCGCGAAGCCACTTGGCCTGTACGCGCGAAGAGCAGGCAGGTAGGGCAGGGAGAGGAGCGATGATGATGACCTGTTTCATTTTCAGTTTATTTTGAAAGCCAAGGTGTGGGGCCCCAGCTGAGCAGGTGCGCAGAGTTGAGTGGGTGGTCACTAGTGGGCGGAGTTTGCCGTGGGGCTGGAGCGGGGCAGATCTTCACGCCATCCAGTCCCAGTACTGCTGAGGTGATGTGGGACAGACATCTCATCCCCGGGTACCGACAGGTACCCTCAGTTTGCCTACGACCAAGACTACCTCTCCTGAGCAGGAACTTGAGCTCCTGGAAAGCAGCGGACGTGGCAGCTCAGATCCGTCAGCCCGAGTGGGAGGAAGCTGATGTAGCAGAGCATTGGAGGGAAGGTGCGTGGAGGGGCTGCTCAGTTACCTGCAGAACGGCAAGGAGATGCTGTAGCGCACAGGTACCACAGATATTCTCCTGTGGAAGTCCCCCCTCCACTCACACAACCAAAGAGGGAAAATGGGGCCCACCCTGGGACACTGCCCTCCCTCTGCTCCGGAGGGGGATGAGCCCTCCTGCCTTTCACAGGCTGTGTCAGAATGACTCACGTCTGCCCCAATCTCAGGACACTTAGAGTCACTTTTCCTCCATGCACAGAATGGAAGACTGTCCCTGAAACAAGTGTCCAGCAGGTCCCTTCCTCTCTGGCAGTGGTCCTAGGCATCACCGGGAGGCTCTCAGCATTTGTCCTCTGCTGCAACCCAGTGTCTTTGTCATCTTTATCTGCTTTTCAGAAAGGGTCAGTCTTATCTCCAGATCAGGACAGAAGCCAGAGTGACCTGAATTCTGTATTCAGGCTCCATTATTTTTGGGGAGGGGGGGTCCCGTCGTGGGGCCTGAACTCTGGGCCTGGGTGCTGTCCCTCAGCTCTTCACCTGAAGGCTAGTGCTGTACCACTTGAGCCACAGCGCCATTTCCAGCTTTTTTTTTTTTTCTGCTTACGTGGTGCTGAGGAATTGAACCCAGGGCCTCATGCATGCAAAGCAAGAGCTCTACCACTAAGCCACCTTCCCAGCCCGGGGCTCCATTATTTTTTAATGTCATAATTATGCCTGGTCTTACCATATATGGGTTCTGCTATTATACCCTTCTGGGGTGCCACCTGTCAATGACAGCAGTAGACGGTGTCTTTCTGTCATTTTGCCACAAGGGGGCATGGAGGCCTTGCACACAGAATCTCTGTGCTATAGAAAAATGAGTTTTCAGCACTGTGTAACTGTCTTGTCCTCCCAGTGCTATTTCCTGGGTAGTGATTACTACAGTTTTTTTTTAGTATTTTTTTTAAAATGGGAACCGACTGTGGGAATAGCAGAGAGGAAGGGTCTCATGATTTGTTATCTTAGAGAAATGTCTGTTAAGTTTCCATCTTCTTTGCTCCCCCTACCTGCCATTGCTCTACTAATATTAGCACAACTGCTGCCAGGAGATGAATTAACTTCCCTGCTCTACCACAACCTCCCACCAAGGTGGACTCCCTTCATGCCGACAGTTAATTTCAGCTCATTTGGCAGGAAGGGGAAGAGAGCAAGGAGGGACCAAGGTCCCACAATTCCTTTCCAAAGTCCATCCAAATAGCCTCAGGCCCGCCCACTATATAGTGCAGCTCAGAGGTTCTGTTCCATCAGAGGAGCACCACCCTGGGGACTAAGCCTTTAACACATGGGTCTTAGGGAACATCTTCCACCCTAATTCAGCAATAAGATGAAGGATGGTCCTAAAAGATATTGTCTAGAGGGTGTTGAGAGCCTTGCAGGGAGTCTATCTGCATGATAGGCTTGACTATCTCACTGGAACATCAGGAGGCTGTTCACAGAATCCGGTCTTTTCATCCTGCCCCATACAAATACCGGTAGCTGCTAACAACCACCTTTTCACCCCCTAATAGCTACTAACGACTACCTTTTCACCCCCCATACAAACACCCAGTAGCTGCTAACGACCACCTTTGATGCACCAATGCCAATAAACTGGGAAAACAAAAGATGTATTTCATCAGAATGAAAAATCTGTCTCATTTCTCCCAAACACAGTGTTTTCAGGAAATGTACCTGAAGCCTGTGTTGAGAGACAGAGGGAGGGAGGAGACAGGGGGCGGAGGGTTGAAGGGTTGAAGCCAACTGGGCAAACAAATCTGAGAGACTCTTACCTTCAATTAACCAGCAAAAAGTCAGAAACAAGCCTGTAATCTTAACTACTCAAGAGGCTGAGATCTGAGGACTGAAGTTCAAAACAAGTCAGAAAAGAAAAATCCATGAGATTTTTGGGGGACAGGGGAGGATTGGTCATGGGGCTTAAACTCTGGACCTGGGCACTATCCCTCAGCTCTTCAGGTCAAGGCTAGCACTCTACTACTTGAGCCACAGCACCACTTCTGGTTTTCTGAGTGGTTTATTGGAATTAAGAGTCTCACTGACTTCCCTTCCCCCGCTGGCTTGGACCATGATCCTCAGATTTCAGCCTTCTGAGTAGCTAGGATTACAGGAGTAAGCCACCAGTGCCCAGCCCATGAGATTCTTATATCTAAATTCTTATTACTAAATTAATATCTAATTAATTATCTAATTCTTATGTCTAAAAATGAAAGCCAAAAGTGGAGCTGTGACTCAGTGGCAGAGTGGTAGCCTTCAACACAAAAGCTGAGACCAGACACAGTTGCCACTATCTGTGACCATAGGTCCAGCACCACCAACGACCACCCTACATGTCTCCTCAGCAGAGTCTGATTCTCAACCTGTCACCTCTCTTACTTATTCTTTTTTGTTGTTGGTGGTGGTCATGGGACTTGAACTCTGGACCGGGGTGCTGTCCCTGAGCTCTTCAGCTCAAGGCAAGTGCTATACCACTTGAGCCACAGTGCCACTTCTGATTTTCTGTTGGTTCATTGGGGATGAGAGTCTCACGGACTTTCCTGCTCAGGCTGGCTTTGAACTGTGATCCTTGGATCTCAGCCTCCTGAGTAGCTAGGATTATAGGCATGAACCACTGGCACCCAACTTCTCTGCCCTATTCTTTTCCCTGTCTTCTTCACTGAATTGATCTGGTTGGCATGGCATCACCTGACCCTGGGCCTGATACAGCCTAAGGGCCTAGTCAAGTAACTGTGGGCCACCCCTCAAAACATATTATCCTGTTCTTTGGCTTATGTGATGAGTGAACACTTGGCTAAAGAATTGCAGTTAGAAAAAGAAGCTACTGCTTTTCCTGAATTTGTTGTTGCTAAAGGACCAATTATTTACGGTAAGAATATTGACACTTCCAGTGACCCGATGCAGGCTCAGATGCATCAGAGTATAATGCACAGAGTATAATGCACAGCTTAGGCATGAAGAAAAAATTTCAGTGGTTTCCATTTCCTTTGAAAATTATTTTTAAAAATGCATCCTTAGTAGACTAGCAGGATACTTGTGATGATCCCTAGAGACTAATAAAACAAATTCCTACTCCTAAAAGGGGTTTTATTAGAAAAGGAAAAGATACCACCACCAAACATGATCGAGTGGTGTATGGGAGAAAGAACGCAGCAAGAATGGAAAATTGTGTACCTGAGTTTCGAGTAGGATAGGGAATTGAAATGGATTTCAAACTATCAATCCATGTTTTCCATGCCTTAAAACAACATGCCTGGACTGGGAAGGTGGCTCAGTGGTAGAGTGCTTGCCTTGCATGCATGAGGCCCTGGGTTCAATTCCTCAGCACCACATAAGCAAAAAGAAAAAAAGCCAGAAGTGGCACTGTGGCTCAAGTGGTAGAGCTCTAGCCTTGAGGTGAAGAGCTGAGGGATAGGGCCCAGGCCCAGAGTTCAGGCCCCACAACTGGACCCCCCCTCCAAAAAAAAAAAAAAAACAACAGCATGCCTATTCAGAAGAATGTCAGAGTGCCTGCCTTCATGGAAAGAAAGAACATTCTACTGGGGAAAAAGCAGTTGATCTTAAGACACATTTACTTATGTATAAAATAGTCAACTCTGGAATGTTGAATACTATCACTGGCTGTAATAAATAGTACAGGAAAAGAATCTGTTGTCTTCCATGCATACAGAGGGAGCATGGAGGATGAGAAGGAAGATAGTAAAGTCATACCTGTAGAATGGTACTCTCCATGTCTTTAAAACAATCCTTAATGAGTTTAAGAATCATGACAAATAGGGGCTGGGAAGGTGGTTCAATGGTAGCCTGCTTGCCTTGCATGCATGAGGCCCTGGGTTCAATTCTTCAGCACCACATAAGTAGAAAAGGCCAGAAGTGGGGCCGAGGCTCAAGTGGTAGAGCGCTAGTCAACAGCTGAAGAGCTGAGGGACAGTGCCCAGGCCCAGAGTTCAGGCCCCACAATCGAAGAAAAAAAAAAAAATCAAGACTGTTGGGAGCCAACTATCTCACTGGAACATCCTGAGGCTGAGTTTACAGAATCCCACCTTTTCACCCCGCCCTAAGCCAACACCCTGCAGCTACTAATGACCACCTTTTCACCTTGCCCTAAGCAAGCACCCTGCAGCTGCTTCGGCCAATGAAAAAGCTCCCTTATTCCAAGCATATAAATACCCTTGTGTGAAAAATAAAAATTGGCAGCTGGATCAGAATCCTTATCTTGCTGTCATTCTTCGTGTCTCTTGTCCCTTCATTCCTTCTCACTTAGGTTCACTGCCCTAGTTGAAGTCCTGCGGGTCGGGACACATGACAAATATATTAAAGATGATTTCAGGTTTAAAGACTGCTTCAGTAAACTAAATCAATGTAAGATCATCCACCTGTAGGCAGAAAGAGAAATGTACACGCACTCTCACAAGAATGCAGAGAGCTGGAATTCCTTGTCCAACAGTTATACTGCTCAAAAAACATATTTTAGTTGTCTTTTATTGGTCATGATCAAGTTCCAGCCCCTAAATTAAGAAAAGTAAAGCTCAGTAGGGAAGAAATGAAAGAAGCCTACTACCAAACTCTTCATTTGGTACAGAAGTTGTATAATAAATGTACATGCCAACCTCAGCGAGTATACCATGTTGGAAAGGTTTGGTTGATTGATGTCAGTCAGTCAGTAGAACCAACTCATCTTCATGGCCTGGAGTTCTTGTTCTGTGACTGTAGGAATGTTTCAGTTTTTCCAGAAGGGAGGAGTAAAGGAAGCCCTTAGTGAACAGCAGTTCTTCAATGCTGTTTCAGACTTGAACATCTCAGCAGAAAAAGGAACTGATTTCTTAGCTGAGATAGAAGCATTGGAGAAAATGAATGAAGATAATGTTCAGAAGAATGGAAGAGAAGCTGCTTCATTTTTGCAGTATTATATGCTGAATAGCATCAGTGCTCACTGCTTTCTGTATCAATATGACCGTGATTGTCAGTGCCTACAGCAAGTGCAATATGGATGACTTAGAATTCCAACACAGGGGCTGGGAAGGTGGCTCAGTGGTAGAGTGCTTGCCTTGCATGCATGAGGCCCTGGGTTCGATTCCTCAGCACCACATAAGCAGAAAAAGCTGGAAGTGGTGCTGTGGCTCAAGTGGTAGAGCACTAGCCTTGAGCTGAAGAGCTGAGGGACAGTACCCAGGCCCAGAGTTCAGGCACCATGACTGGCAAAAAATAAAAAAAAAAAATAGAATTCCAACACAGGAGGAGTGGACAGTGGTACTTCTGTTTTTCCCCTTGTAATCCCTGTGCCAGATATGTGAATTTTTTAGCTTGGCATTGAGAGACTAAAATTACTACCTCTCATCCTATGGACAGAATAATACAGTTCCTTAACAGCTATAGATCATCTAGGGAGACAGAATTATAGATGACACATGGTAGAAAATGTTTTGATAAGATTTTTTTTTTTTTTTGCCAGTCCTAGGGCTTGGGCTCTGTCCCTGAGCTGCTTTTGCTCAAGGTGAACAATCTACCACTTGAGCCACAGTGTACTTCCGGCTTTTTGTGAGTAATTTATTGGAAATAAGAGTCTCACAGAGTTTCCTGCCCAGGCAGGCTTTGAACCATGATCCTCAGATCTCAGCCTCCTGAGTAGCTAGGTTTACAGGTCGGAGCCACCAGTACTCAGCCTTGTAAAAATTGTTAAAACTTAGATAACACTTCCAAAAAGGAAAGGGACAGATGTGTTTAAAAGGGAAGTATTGGGACAACACATTGCTTTATTTACTTCCCCATTTTGTGTTACAGCCTTCCTCAAATATTTTTTGCCCAAAATGATCCCTTCTGCTGGGTGTTGGTGGCTCACACCTGTAATCCTAGCTACTCAGGAGGCTGAGATCTGAGGATCACTGTTCAAAGCCAGCCCAGGCAGTGAGTGAGACTCATCTCCAATAAAACACCAGGAAACTGGAAGTGGCGCTGTGGCTCAAGTGGTAGAGCACTCACCTTAAGCTGAAGAGCTAAGGGACAGCGCCCAGGCCCAGAGTTCAATCCCCACAACCGACAAAAAAAAAAAAAAAGAGCCCTTCTAGACTGTGACCATGGTGCTGTGGGAAAATTTCTTCTCCTTAGTGGGTGATGAAAGTGTAAACTGTTTTGGAAGAACTCATGGAAATACACGTAAGCAATACTTTTATTGGTATGTGAAGAAAATCAATGGAATGCTACTTTCCCTGCTCATATTAAAAAAGGATTGTAGATTTATGAAAGAGATAAATTTGCAAGAACTACATAATCGCATTTTAAAACTAAATTACAGGGCTGGGAATGTGGTTTAGCTGTAGAGTGCTTTCCAAGCATGCATGAAGCCCTGGGTTTGATTCCTCAGTACCACATAAACAGAAAAAGCCATAAGTGGCACTGTGACTCATGCAGTAGAGCACTAGCCTTGAGTTTTAAAAAAAAAAAAAAAAAAAAAAAAAAAACCACTAAATTTCATCCTTGAAATTATTTCTTGGGGCTGGGAAGGTGGCTCAGGGGTAGAGCACTTGCCTTGCATGCCTGAGGCCCTGGGTTCAATTCCTCAGCACCACATAAGCAAAAAGAAAAACGCCAGAAGTGGTGCTGTGGCTCATGTGGTAGAGCGTTAGCCTTGAGCTGAAGAGCTGAGGGACAGCACTCAGGCCTAGAGTTCAAGGCCCACGACCACCAAAAAAAAAAAACCAAAACTATGGGACAGCACCCAGGGCCTGAGTTCAAAACCCAAGTACTAGCACCAAAATAAAAAACAAAAACAATTGTTTCTGTTAAGTTCAAATTACTTATTAGTATTATAATCAAGCCTTATTTGTTGTTATGTTAAAGATGATATAGAAAGGTTACAGTTACAAAAGTCAAAGAGTTCATTTCTTTTTGGACAATGTCACCTCTTCCCCTGCTCTCCCAGTCTTTCCCTCCTCTCTTCACCACAAGTTTTATAATTTATTTTCAATATTAGTGTCTAGTGAGGACCACTGCTGCATTTGGTCACCCTTTGTCACTCCTTTTCTATTAAATCAAGTATTTATAAGGACTGTTGTTTTTTTTGATCAGGGGCTTGAATTCAGGGTCCCGGTGATATCGCGGAGCTTTTCTACTTAAAGGTAGCCCTCTATTACTTTGAGCCACAGCTCCACTGAGGTTTTCTGGTGGTTAAGTGGAGATAAGAGTCTCAGGGACTTTCCTGCCAGGGTTGACTTCAAACCGCGATCTAAGCCTCTGAGTAGCTAGGATTACAGGGAATGAGCCACCCACTTTAAGGACTGTTTCCTGTGGAACATAGTGACTATTGACAGATAGAATGCACATGGTACAAATAACCTTGAGGTCCACACGGATGTGGGAGTGCGCAGTGCTCCCATAATCAAACCCTTGAGAAACTTTGATTTGGCCCCCAGGCTTGGACAGAGTGCTGGTGCGGGAGGACAGGAATCAGGACAAAGCCCCAGGCCTAGATCTCAGGGTCTCAGAACCAGAGCGGCTCTGGGCCCAGAAACTCAGCACTGGGGATTCCTGGTCTCCCCAGCTGGAATTCTTCCCCAACCTGTGTCAGCAGAACACTGCGGCCCAGCTCTCACTGCTATTGGCTGTCAGGTTCTAGAGAAGCCAATCAGTATCACTGGGGTTCCGTGTTCTGAAGTCCCCCGCGAGTTCCCAGGACTCAGATTCTCCGCAGAGTCTCAGCATGAGGTCATGGCTCCCCATCCATCCAGACGCTGCTGTCGGGGCCCTGACACTGACCAAGACCTGGGCGGGTGAGTCTGGGAACCAGGGGAAACAAATCTACAGGACAGAGCGAGGGAACAGGTAGGTAGGGTGAGGGGACCCTCGAGGGTGGGGGGAGGCGGACCCCTCCGCCCAGACCCTCCTGCCCCCTTTCTGTCTTTCTGAGCCCCTTCTCCCGGCCCCCGCCGCGCTCCCGCCCCCTCTCCCCCCCCCCCCCGCCGCTCTTCTGCTCCACTGTGGGTGGAGCGGGACACGAGGATCAGCACCGAGGCGCACAGATTGCAAAAGTGAGCCTACAGAATCTGCTCGGCTACTACAACCAGAGCGCGGATGGTAAGCGACGCCGCTGGGTGGGAGGTCACGACCCCTCCCCGCCTCCCGCTGACCAGCCCGAGCCCCCGGGGTCTCGGACAGAGGTTCAGCCCAGGCTGCGGGCGCTGCGGGGGGACCGGCACCCCGGGAAAGAGCCGCGGGGTGGGGCCGGTGTCCTCTCCGTGTAGGCCAAAGTCCCCGCGGGGCGCGGGCTGACCGTGGGGGCGGGGCAGCTTCTCACACCCTCCAGACCATGTTCGGTTGCGACGTGAGCGCAGACGGCCGTCTCCTCCGCGGGTACCATCAGCTCACCTACGATGGCCAGGACTACATCGTCCTGAACGAGGACTTGAGCTCCTGGACCGCGGCCGACATGGCGGCTCAGATCACCAGGCAAAAGTGTGAGGAGGCCGGTGAGGCAGAGCGCCACAGGGCCTACCTGGAGCACACGTGCGTGGAGTGGCTGCGCAGATACCTGGAGCACGGCAAGGAGACGCTGCAGCGCACAGGTACCAGGGCCCGGGGACTCCTCCATCTCCTGTGGAAGTCCCCCTCCACTCCCACAGCCAGAGAGGAAAAGGGACCCAGCCCACCACACCCCTTCCCCTGCCCAGAGAACCATGAGCCCCTGCCTTTCACATGCTGTGTCACACAGTGGCTCTGGAATCCACCTTGACCTCACCACAGTGAAACACACACACTATCTTTCTTTCCTTTCTCTCTCCCCCTCCCTCCCCACGCATGGAGGGGAAGACTGTCCCTGAAACAAGTGTGCAGCTGGCCCCTTCCACTCTGGCAGTGGCCCTGGGCAGCACCAGGAGGCTCTCAGCATTTGTCCTCAACCAGGACCCAGTATGGCTAGAAGTCTCTTCCAGTGCTTTGGAGAAAGTATCTCTTATCTCCACTCAGGACAGAGCCATGACTCTTGAGAGATCGAGGGCTTCTGGCCTTGGGTGATCTCAACCAGAGTCTACAACACTGCACAGGTTAGAAGATGATTCCAGAAGCCTAGTTCCTGACTGGATCTGCCATCCCTGTCCCTACTATATGAGCTGGTTCAGTGGCCCATGGGAGACAAGGTGATGCACCTGAGTTTCTGGGTTCAGATCCCCCAAAGGCACACATCACCCTCCACCCCACCTCTGAACATAAGATGACCCTGAGGTGCTGGGCGCTGGGCTTCTACCCTGCGGAGATCACCCTGACCTGGCTGTGGGATGGAGAGGAACAGACCCAGGAAATGGAGCTGGTGGAGACCAGGCCTGCAGGAGATGGAAGCTTCCAGAAGTGGGCAGCTGTGGTGGTGCCTTCTGGGGAGGAGCAGAGATACACATGCCATGTGCAGCATGAGGGGCTGCCTGAGCCCCTCAGCCTGACATGGGGTAAGCAGGGCTGAGGGCACAGAGCACAGCTGTGCTCAGAGACAGCAGGAGGCATGTGCAGCTCTCAGCAGGTAAGGACTGAGAGCTGGGTTCACAGCCCTCATCCTCCTTTCCCTTCTCTTCCCAGAGCCGCCTGCTCAGCCCACCATTCCCAACACTGGAATTGTCATTGGCCTGGGCATCTTTGCAGTTCTGGTTGTTGTAGCTGTGGTGCTTTTTGTGCTGTGGAGGAAGAGGACTGGAGGTAGGAAGGTGGAGGTCTGAGTTCCTGGGCCACTTGTGGGTTTCAGGCCCCAGGCAGAAGTGTGAGCTGCACTCCTAATGGGAAGTTGCAGCACACTCAGGGCCTTCCCCAGCCTGACAGCTCCTCTTCTGTAAATCACCTGCAACACGAAGGACACAAAATTCCCCCTCCTGAGGGTGGTGATGGGAACTGATTGCAGCACTCAGGCCCACAGGGACTCAGGTGCCCACTGAGGTCAGACTCCAGGAGGTCCTGGGGTCTCTCTTCCCAACTGTTGCACTCCTCTCTCCTGATGCTTCCTTGGTTCTATGGTCACATTTCTAGAAACTTCCCATGAGATCAAGGCCAGGGGTTCATCCAGGCCCTCATGGCACTGCTTGTGTCCTGCCTCTCACATGGTGTTTCTCCCTACAGGTGACAAGAGAGAAGGCTATGATAAGGCTGCAAGTGAGTGCCATGGGGGAGGAGGTGACCTTTGTTGTGCTGCAGACAGGACCTGTGGGAGCTCATGCACCCCGGAATTCCTCCAATGATGCCTGTGTTCTCTAACCAGTTCCTCTCTTCCACCACAGGAGACGACAGTGACCAGGGTTCTGATGTTTCCCTCAGAGCTGAAAAAGGTGACAACCTGGAGACCCTATGTGGGGGGGCAGGGCTGAGGCCCAGGGAAGGCTGTGTTGTGGTTATAGGGACTATGAATTGGGATGTTGGGCTGCTCAGAGTGTTCCCCTAACAGTGATTGATCTGAATTGTTGTCCTTGTTCTTTTCTTCTTCAGTGAGAAATGACTCCTCTGCAGGGGACTGAGAGTCACAACATTTGTTCCTACCCTGCCTCTTCTCCCTCCTGGGACAACATGAGCTCCTGACTTC
Source organism: Dipodomys merriami (assembly GCF_024711535.1). NCBI lineage: Eukaryota > Metazoa > Chordata > Mammalia > Rodentia > Heteromyidae > Dipodomys > Dipodomys merriami. The sequence continues at coordinate 12,383,255 of NW_027202937.1, read as the reverse complement.
TCCTTCTGTACCTGGATTTTGACCGAGTCCATGTGTCTGTGTCTTGTCAGGACCTGTTAGGAAATGAAGTGGCAGTCCATCCCTGAGCACTGGGACCCTCCCCACACTGACCTTGGTCTCTTTCTCCATCCACCTGCTGCACCAGCAGAGGCAGGGCTAGGGTTCCCCATTCTTGACTTCACTTTAGTTTGCTCTGAGTTGCAGCTCCTCACTTCGCCATTGATAAAGAGAATGATGATGTGGACTAGTTTTTTCAATTGTTGTCACAATTGTTGAATAGGTAATAAATCAAAGGATGTTTCCCAAAACTTGAGACAGAAAATAAAACATGAAGCTCACACCTATAATCCTAGCTACTAAAGAAGCTGAAATCTGAGGACCATGGTTCAAAGCCAGCCGGGGCAGCAAAGTCCTGGAGACTTTTGTCTCCAATTAACCACCAGAAGATGGGAAGTGGCACTGTGGCTCAAGTGGTAGAGCACTCGCCTTGAGCTGAAGAGCTGAGGGACAGTGCTCAGGCCCAGAGTTCAAGCCCCATGACTGGTTAAAAAAAAAAAAAAAAGAATCATCATGTTTGCTGAGCTGAGTGTTTTTTCAGTATTTCTTTTTTTTTTTGGGTCCAGTCATGGGGCCTGAACTCTGGGCCTGGGCGCTGTCCCTCAGCTCTTCAGCTCAAGGCTAGCGCTCTACCACTTGAGCCACAGCGCCACTTCTGGCTTTTTTCTTTTTGCTTATATGGTGCTGAGGAATCGAACCCAGGGCCTTAGGCTTGCAAGGCAAGCGCTCTACCACTGAGCCACCTTCCCAGCCCATGAGCTGAGTGTTTTGTGGGTGGGGACAGGGCTAGGCTGTGAGCAGCCCAGTGTGGAGAGGGCCATGTGCTTGGAGCTCAGTCCATCCTGGATAGTCATATTGTCAGTCCTCACCTCGGTTGTCTTCCTTGCTCCTTATAAGGACCTGTAATCACAGACCTTAGAGATTCCCAGGGCTTCTCCTGTGTCTAGGACATAGGACAGACAGTACAGGTGAGACTAGGCTCAGGCCTGAGTCCTATGTTCCATTTTTTGCTCCATAATTACACCCATTTTTTTTCATCCTGCATGAGCTGGTGTCTTGTTGGCCCTCTGAGTGTCCCTGTGACAGCAGCAGGGGTGTGTTCCTGTCACTGCCTCCCAAAGCACCAGGCAGCCTTGCACAGGGTGTGTGTGGTGAGGAGAAAGGCAATGTGAGCAGCTTGCTTTCCTTCTAGCACTGCTGCCTCCAGTGTGGGTCTGTGCTGTCCCCAGGGCCCTCAAGGGAGCCACCTGTGGGAAGAGCAGGGAGGAGGGATGTCAGGTTTCTCCTGTGAGCTCCCTTCCTGATCCTCTGCATCTTCTCTGCCCACCTTCCCTCCACCTGCCCTCAGCTCTTTTTAGTCTCAGCTCTGCTCACACCCAAATTCCTGGATTGAAAAGCAGAGTGAGGAGGGGATTGTGATCCTCATCTTGATTGGCTGAGAGGGTCTGGGAGGTTAGTAGAGCTCATATCCTCCTGTGTATGTGTGTGTGTTTGGGGGGGGGGGGGCATTTCAAAGAGAACTGGGACATGAGGGCTCTGACCTAGGGAGTGGTATTATCCACTGATGGATTCAAAACCTGAACAGGGTTTGGCAGCTGCCTCCTGCTGCTAGGAGAGGCCCTGTACTTCCCTATTGTGCCCCACCCTTCCTGTCAGGCTGGACTCAGTCCTTTCAAACCCTGATCAAAACACTTCCGACTGCTTAAACTGATTCTCCAGCTAACAATTTAATACAGGAACCCCCTGCCAAAGAGTCAGGCCATTGCTGTGATTATGTAATTGTGTAGTTCTAAAACCTTTGGGATTGGTCTGCAGATGGAATTTAGAAAAGTTTGATGAAGCCCAGGATGCTGGCAACAGAGCAATTCTGGTGGGAGCTTAGTCCACAGTGCCCACAGGAACTCGGACATTGCATGCCAGCTCCTGATCCTGCAGGTAGGGAAGGAAGAACTCTATTGGGACCCACACCCAAGGCCAGAGCACTTGGGGAAGAAATACAATGCATGGACCAAGGACAAGGTTTCCTGAGAAGTAACTTGTTCTCCTTAGCTGAGGAGAGGAGGGCAGGGGAGGGAGGAGAGAGAGTGAAGCAGGGGAGGAAGAGGAAGAACTTGTGAGCACTGCCGTCCCAAGTGGCCCTGAGCTCCCTGGGGGAGGCCCTGGTGCCACAGCTACCCCTCAGCAGTAGGTGGCCAAGGCTCCAGTGGTAAAGGCAGTGTATGCACAAGAGGGCAGGCTCTGCTGCGATAGACTGTCCATTTAGTAGACCTGGGGTGAGCACTGAGGGTTTGGCTCATTATGTATCTCAGATCCATCAGGGAAGTAAAAGGAGATCAGAACTGTCATTCTTGTGGAGCTTGTGTTCTATTGAGAAGAAGCAGGGAGCATGCTCTCTCAGAGAGCAAGGAAGGGCCATGTCATGCAGGAAGAGGACAGTGCTACAGGATTGGTGACATAGTGTGGGTATAGGGAAGGAAAGATGACTGTTACTAGGTGTTTGGGGTTTTTTTTATTTTTGAAGATTTTGTTTTTCTTTATTTTTGTATTTCTCTTCTTTCTTTCTTTTTTCTTTTCTTTTTTTTTGGTTGGTCATGGGGCTTGAACTCTGGGCCTTTCTTGTGGGTTTTTTTTCTGTTCTTTTTTTTTTTTTTATGGAAGTTTTGAAGGCTATGAAGGATTTGCCTAGAGGATATCTAGAGAAAGTGTTTGTAAGCTGGAAGAGCCTCTCATGTAAAGGCCTTGGGGCATGATCTTATCTGTGTTCTGTGGAAAGGCAGGAATCTGGGTTTGTCACTGAGATGCTGAGTTGTCACTGAGATGAGGTCAGAGGGATGGCCAGGTCCACAAGTCTTGAGGAAGTTTTGAGCTAAGACAGATAGGGCACAACTACCCTTCTCCAAGGATCTCTCTGGCTGCTGGGCTGAGTGTAATGTAAAGAGGTAAAGATTAGGGGAAGATGTCAAAGATGAGTCAGCCCTCAGGGCTGGATGTGTTCTTTCCTTGGACTTGGATGTGAACTTAGAAATAGGGAACACGATTGGATTCTGCCCATCTTGAAGCTAGATTGTAAGGCTTTGCTGCTTTGAAAAAAGATGTACCTATGCAGCCCAATCCAGTCTGGAATTCAGAATCCCTCTTTTCTGTTTCTCCAGTTCTGGGACTACACGTGTTGATCACACCATACCCTAATTCAATGCATGTGTTAAAACCCTGATTCTAGGGTCTGTATACGAGAAGGAATAGGGGAAACATTAGCAACAATTTCATTAAAAAAAAAAAAAAAAAGAAGCTGGGTGCCAGTGGCTCACGCCTATAATCCTAACTACTTAGGAGGCTGAGATAGAAAGATCATAGTTCAAAATTAACCCAGTAGGGAAGTCCATGAGACTCTTGTCTTCAATTAAGCATAAAAAAAGCTATGGCTCAATGGTAGAAAGCTAGCCTTGAGCACAAAAGCTCAGGGACAGCACCCAGGCCGAGTTTAAGCCCCAGGACTGGTACAAAAAAGAGAGAACATAGAAATAGGCAAGTCTGGCAAGGCAATTTGTGAGAAGGAATAGAGCAGACACTCAGGGGATAATAAACTCAGACGTCCACTAGAAATAAAGGCAAATAAAGGAGCTGAATGTGATGGCATATGCCTGTGATGTCAATATCCAAAGCCTGGAGGCATATCACCTGAGCTGAGACACTGGATTCCAGCCAGGGCAAATGAGCAGGTCTCTATCAGAAAGAAGAAATGCAGATGAGGTGGGTGCACTGACAACAGGCAGACAAGAATGGAGACACTGAGGAGAGATGTGTGGGCTGGAGCAGATGACTTAGAAAGTGACATCATACAAATAATATCTGCAGCCTTGAGAACAGCAGAGGACACTGAGGGAACGATGGTCACAAAGGAGAAAGGTAGCTGGGCACCGGTGGCTCACAGCTGTACTCCTAGCAACTCAGGAGGCTGAGATCTGAGAGGATCACAGTTCAAAGTCAGGCCAGGCAGGAAAGTCCTTCAGATTCTTATCTCCAATTAATCACAGAAAAAGCTGGGTGCAAGTAGTAGAGTGCTAGCCTTAAGCAAAAACAAAGCAAAACAACAACAACAAAATGGAGCTCCTGAGCACCCAGGCCCAGAGTTCAAGCCCCAGGACCAGCAAAAAAGAAAAGGGCTGAGAATGTGGCTTAGTGGTAGAGTACTTGCCTAGCATGCATGCATGAAGCCCTGGGTTCAATTCATCAGTGACACATAAACAAAAAAAAAAAAAAGCCAGAAAGTGATGCTGTGACTCAAGTGGTAGAGCTCTGGCCTTGAGCATAGAGAGGTTCAGGGACAGAGCCCAGGCCCAGAGTTCAAGGCCCAAGACAAAAAGAGAGAAAGAAAGTGAGAGAAAGAAAAAGAAAGAAAGCTGGGCACTGGTGGCGCACATCTGTAATCCTAACTACTCAGGAGGCTGAGATCTGAGGATCTCAGTTCAAAGCCAGACTGGGCAAGAAAGTCTCTTATCTCCAACTAACCACCAGAAAACCAGAAATGGAGCTATGGGTCAAAGTATAAGAGCACTAGCCTTGAGCAAAAAAAGCTCAAGCACAGCACCCAGGCCTTGAGTTCAAGCCGCTGGACTGACCAAAAAAAAAAAAGGAGCCAGAAGTGAGTCCTTGGAGCTGCAGTGCTAGTAATCTCATCAGACCACACTCCAGAGTAGATGGCTCATTTCTAGAGCTTTCTAGACAGTACACGAGCATGAATTCCCAGACTTCCCCATGCACCTGGATATCACTTTGAACACACAGACATTAGGGAGTTGGGCATGAGATCCTGTATTTTAACAGTAGATGCTGATGGTGCTGGTCTGCAGATCACACTGTCAGTAGTAAAAACAAAGACCAGATTTCTGTGGAGTGGTTCAATAAGAGCTCCTGCACTCTGTGTCTAACAGCCCAGCATGATGGTCTGCAGAGTGGCCTCCAGTGGGATCCTGCTGCTCAGCTAGATGAGAGCCACTGAGGTCAGAGGTCACTGTCCAGAGTGATGAGGGGTCTGACATTGACATTTAAATATGGTTTTCCCATAGAAAGGATTGGGAGGACTCCAGTCCATTATGAGACACAGTATTCAAAGACAAATGTCATTTCTATCCCATGGACACAGCTTGATGGAGGATCTGAGCATGGCTCTGAGCTCAGCATCTGTAAATGTCCAGAGCTGTTCTGGGATTCCACTGCCCAGAGTGACTTGTCACCATGCCCACAGTGAGCTGTGGCCTGCAGGCCATCCTGTTCAGTAATACAGGGAAATAAATATGTACACACAATTCAGGGGGACCCTGAGGCTGACTGCACAAGCTGAAACAGAATCTACAACCCCCTCTCCAGCCCAGATCAAGGGGGGACCCATGGCAGGGCAGAAGCCACAGAGACCTTGATGACGGCAACCAAAAGGCTGGTTAATTTGGAATCTCTAACCTAGGAAGAAAGTACAAGTGCTGGAGGTAGAGGATGAGGGAGTGGGGGGATATTATTACAGATTTCTGGAACAATGATGTGATATTAAAACTGTATCTGGTCCATTTCAAGAACATGAATATGGTTGAATGAAACTAGTCTTCCAATGCTTAGAGTCAACCACCATTAGCTGTCCTAAGTGTCAACTTGCAGCAAGACAGACCATCCTTCCACTGGCTGTCAGCATTTATGACTTAATCTATTATGGAAAAGGATAGAGGACACATACATGCAGCACTTCTCCAGTCTGTATCTTAAATGTGTTGTTACGTCTGCTGTATTAACACTAGATGGCGTGCTGGGTACCGGTGGATCATGCCTGTAATCCTAGCTACTCAAGAGGCTGAGATGAGGATCACGGTTCAAAGCAAGCTTGAGCAGGAAAGTCCATGAAACTCTTATCTATAATTAACCACCAGAAAACTGGAAGTGGTGCTATGGCTCAAGTGGTAGAGCGTTTGCCTTGAGCTGAAGAACTCAGGGACAAGCGCCCAGGCCAAGTTCAAGCCCTATGACCTACAAAAAACACTAGGTGGCGCTTTAGGTCTAGATTTCACCTACAACTTAATGCCACAGAAAATAAGCATTACCAAATACTTATTTGGTGAGATGACTTCTGGTAAATACAGCCCTCCCCCAGTATCATCACTCTGTAAGAAACCCTTTTAGGCCCATCTCATCAATTACATTTCTAAGTCATATTTGGGGCTGCCATTGCCATTTCAGTTTGGAAGCACATCATTCTATTTTACCTTTATTTATTTATTTTGTTGGTCATGGGGCCTGAACTCTGGGCATGGGCGCTGTCCCTCAGCTCTTCAACTCAAGGCTAGCACTCTACCATTTGAGCCACAACGCCACTGCTGGCTTTTTCTGCTATGTGGTGCTGAGGAATGGAACCCAGGCCTCATGCGTGCAAGGCAAGCACTCTACCACTGAGCCACCTTCCCAGCCCACTCTATTTTACCTTCATAACACTTTTTTTTTTTTCAATCAAAAGCTGGGGGCTGGGAAGTTGGCTCAGTGGTAGAGCGCTTGCCTTGCATGCCTGAGGCCCTGGGTTCAATTCCTCAGCACCACATAAAAGCCGGAAGTGGTGCTGTGGCTCAAGTGGTAGAGCATTAGCCTTGAGCTGAAGAGCTGAAGTACAGCGCCCAGGCCCAGAGTTTAGGCCCCACGACCGGACCAAAAAAAAAAAAAAAAAAAAAAAGCTGGGCGCCAGTGGCATATGCCTGTAATCCTAGTAACTTAGGAGGCTGGGATCTAAGGGTTGTAGTTTGAAGCCAGCCCAGGCAACAAACTCCATGAGATTATTTCCAATTAGCTATCAAAAAAGCCAGAAGTGGAACTGTGGTTCAAGGGGTAAAGGGCTAGCCTTGAGCACAAAACTCAGGGACAGCTTCTAAGCCTCGATCTCAAGCCTCTAAACCAGCACCAAAAAGGAAGGAAGGAAGGGAGGGAGGGAGGGAGGGAGGGAAATACAAAGAAGAAATATCACAAATAAATGCTCCTTAACTTAGACCTCTGCCCCCTCCAAATACAAACATATAAACTTGTATCTTTAGGAGATCCTTTTTAGCACCTGGCTTCTGACTATACCCATGTGTCTATGCTTGTCAGCCTGTGTGGAAATGAGCCTCTCATCCCTGAGCACCAAGACTCCGTCTCCCTCCTCACACTGACCTTCCTGGGTTCTATTCACTGATTAACATCTCCATCAGATTGGTGCAAGGATTTCTCCATCCTTATCTCAAAGTAATGTTTCAGTGGGCAGCCATTTACTTCCCTATTGAAAATAAGCATCTGGACACAAAATTGTCTTCAAACTTCTTGTCTTTGTGGAGTTGATGGCTTAAGAACAGGATTCTGAAAACTCTTGTGAAGAAATAAACCCTCAAAACCAGCTGGGCACTCCTGGTTCATACTTGTAATCCTATCTACTCAGGAGGCTGAGATCTGAGGATCACAGTTCAAAGATAGCCCAAGCAGGAAAGTCCATGACTCTTCTCTCCAACTAACCACCAGAAAACTGAAACTAGCGCTTTGGCTCCACGTGGTAGAGTGCAAGCTCTGAACAAAAGAGCTCAGGGACAGCTGAGCTAAACTCATGCCCTGAGTTCAAGCCCCATGACCTGACCAACAAAAATGAAACAAAACCTCAGAACCCTCCAGAATCCACATTTGCTATGCTGAGCTTGTGGGAGATGGGGGAAGAAGGCTGTGAGGGCCAAGTGTGGAGCGGACTGTGCTCAGTAGGTGCCCAGTCCCTTGTTTTGATGGACTCACTTTTTAGCTGGATCATTTTCACGTCTATTGTCGTTGCTCAGTGGGACCAAGACTTGTAATCACAGGGACCCAGATTTGCCTGGACATTGTCCTAGGTCTAGGACCATAAAGAGTAAGGATTCTTGTGTCTGAGTCAGCCAACTTTCAACTCCCAAATGTTTCTTAGTTTCTGTAGTTCAAAAAGAACATATTTCTTGTCTAATCTTCTTCCCCAGAGTCCCATCTCTGACAGCAGATGCTTTTTCTGGAATTGCCCCACAAGATCTAAGACCTCTCATCACCAGAAAATCTGATCTCAAGACACTGGGCACTGGTGGCTCACACCTGTAATCCTAGCTACTCAGAAGACCGAGATCTGAGGATCAAAGCCAGCGGTTCAAAGCCAGAGAGGGGTGAGGGAGAGGGAGAGATTTTCCTTTAAAAAAATTTTTTTTTTCTTTGTTGGTTATGGGGCTTGAACTCTGGGCCTGAACGCTGTCCCTCAGCTCTTCAGCTCAAGGCTAGGGCTGTACCACTTGAGCCATTGAACCACTTCCAGTTTTCTGAGTGGTTTATTGGAGATAAGTCTCATGGACTTTCCTGCCCAGTCTGTCTTTGAACCCGTTGTTCCTCAGATCTCAGCCTCCTGACTAGCTATGATTACAGGCATGGGCCACCAGCACTGGCTTTTAAAATTGTCATTAAGTAGCTGTACAAATGGGTTTCAATTCAATGTCAGTTTATGAGTACAATGCATCTTAATCAATAAAGAAGCAAATTGCAGTAGCAGCCTGAGCCAGATTAAGCTCCTGGGAACTTTTCTTTTCTTCACCTCTCCCCAGACTACAGATGCAAGGCTCCTGTGATGGAAAGAGAATGGGGAAAAGGATTTTTGGCCAGTCCTGGGGCTTGAACTCAGGACCCGGACACTGTCCCTGAGGTTCTTTTGCTCAAGGCTAGCACTCTACCACTTGAGTCACAGCAGCACTTAAAGCGTTTTGTGTTTATGTGGGACTGAGGAATCAAACCCAGGGCTTCATGCTTGGTAGGCATGCACTCTACCACTGAGCCACCTTCCCAGCCAGAAAAAGATTTGTGAAAGCACTTTCATAATACCTTGGTCAAGCTTGAGTCCTCCAGCGTGTACACGAAGCCCCACTGATTCTACCCTACTTGGGAGATCCCCTTGTAAACCTTCTAGTCCAAGAGATTAACTTTTTTGTGGTGCTATTTGTGGTGGAATCCATGGGTTAATTAGGACTAGGGAGCCCAGGAAATTCATCCACATTTGTTGGCTTTTTTTCCCCTGACCTGGAGTTGAGCATGGATTCTATATTGCAAGATTCCAAATTGCAAGAATTGTGCTGAAGCTGCTGGCCTTCTGATCATACTTTCAGTAAGCAATATATAAACCAGATTTCCTAGACTGTGCATCACTGTCTCCTCTTTAAGGATTAATAAGAAATTCTTTAATTCGTGTCTAATACTGAGACAAGGCTCTGTATGGAGGTCTTAGTGTTTGTAAGAAGCCCACCAGCCATCGTGATGGTCAGCCAGATGGTCAGTGAGGTCAATGATCAGAGAAGGTAAAGAGGAATTTTTTTAATTTACTTTATTATTATAAAGGTGTATACAGAGGGCTTACTATTACAGAAGTCAGGTAATGAGTACATTTCTTTTTGTGCAGTATCTTCCATTTCCTCTCTCTCTCCACCCATGAGTTATATAGTTCATTTTCATCAGTATTCAGTGAGCTCCACTGCTGCACTTTTTCACCTTTTCCCTTGAGTTATGTACCCTCTCCCACCCTCCTAAAGATATATACATAATACACCATAAAGACAGAATCATCAAAAAATAAACATTTTTTTAAAAAATATTTCCATATCTCAGAGTTCATTTCAATAAATATTTTATGTAAATATGAAGAGGCACTTAGGGATTGTGTTTTTGTGTTTCTCTCCTAAGAGTGTCCTCTTCTGGTCTCACTGTGTGTGAGTGTCTAGAATCCTGCATAATTTATCATATCGCAGTGTGTTTTAGATCTAATTTCCTCATATTGGCAAGAACATGTGCCATTTGTGTCTATGAGCTTAGCTTACCTCACTTAGCGTGGTTTGTTAGAGTTTCATTCATTTCCCTCCAAATGACATAATTTTATTCTTTCTAATGTCTGTGTAAAATTTCATTGTGTATAGGTACCACATTTTTTAAAATCTACTCATCTGCTGTGGGACATTTGGGCTGTTTCCCTATCCTGGCTACTGTGACTAGTGCAACAATAAACATGGATATGCAGGTATCTTATCATATCCTGGCTCATGATGTTCAGGGCAGATGCCCAGGAGTCTATATTTAGTTTTTTGAGGCACCTCCAGACTGCTGTTGAGAACGGTTGTACTAGTTTACATTTCTACCAACGGTGCAGTAAGGTGGTAAGGAGGGATCTTAAATCCACCTTTAAATCAATTTCTTTTTCTCACAAGTGCAAACCAAGAGGTTTACTTTATAAGCCAATACTAATTAGTAATAGCTTATGGAACATAATTTAATGAAAAGGCCTACAGCTACACTTGATTCAACAGGAGTAAATGTAATATAGCAATTTTATGAGATTGAAGTCTCAGCATCAATATAAAGTTTTTTTTTTTTCTTTTGTGCCAATCCTGAGGCTTGAACTCAGAGCTAGGATGCTGTCCCTGAACTTTCTGCTCAAGGCTAGCACTCTACCACTTAAGTCACAATTACAATTCTGGCTTGATAGTTAATTGGAGATTAAAAAGGCTCAAGAACTTTCCGGCCCCAGTGGGCTTTGAACTATGAGATACTCAGACCGCAGCTTTCTGAGTAGCTAGGGTTACAGGAGTGAGCCAGACATTTAGCTGCTTTTTTTTTTTTTTTTTTTGGTCGGTCGGTTGTGGGGATTGAACTCCGGGCCTGGGCACTACACCTCAGCTCTTCAGCTCGAAGCTAGAGCTCTACCACTTCAGCCATAGCACCACTTCCAGTTTTCTGTTTTTTTGTTTTTTGGGTCCGGTCATGGGGCCTGAACTCTGGGCCTAGGCGCTGTCCCTCAGCTCTTCAGCTCAAGGCTTGCGCTCTACCACTTGAGCTACAGCACCACTTCCGGCTTTTTTCTTTTTGCTTTATGTGGTGCTTAGGAATCTAACCAAGGGCCTCTGGCATGCAAGGCATGCGCTCTACCACTGAGCCACCTTCCCAGCCCCCCCCCTTCCAGTTTTCTGATGGTTAATTGGAGATAAGAGTCTCACAGACTTTCCTGTCTGGGCTGGCTTTGAACCGCGATCCTCAGATCTCAGCCTCCTGAGTAGCTAGGATTACAGGCCTGAGGCACCGGCGCCCTGCCAGATAATTCTTGATATGCCCTCCGAAATGTACTAGCTAGTTATTTCCTGAAAGCACATACGCAAACAGACACAAAGCCAGGAAAAAAAAAAAGAAAAAAAGAGTGCTTAACATTATACTACAAACTAATAAATCAAAACCTCAAAACCATCATTACTCTCTGAGAGCCAAGCTTAGAAGTTGACAGTCTAGTTAGTGGCTTTCAAACTATAACACTGTTTTTGAACCATAACAAATGGTATTAACAAAATCCCTAAAGGTCAAATAGGAATGATAAGGGGGAAAACGTTAATGGATTTTTCTCGTTTCATCTTGTTAGCAACAGTAAGGAAAACAAAAGGCAAAGGAATAAGGAAATAAAAAAACGAACACAAGCAATTGAAATACGTTATCTTAAATCTTTACACCCTGGCCACGACATTTTCTCTAAAAAAATAGTTTGGGCTCTCAGGGTGAGAGATTTACAGAGAGTATGTAAACAGAACTGACAAGATTGACGCAAGGAACAAGTCAAACCACTTCCTGTCCAAAGAGAATAAAGTTGACTACTCCCTTCAAACGCTGTGTGACAAATGCTGGGCGTGACAGGGCCCCGGCAGGGCCACCTTTGCTCCTGCGCAGTGTCTCGTCCCTCCGAACGCTAACTCCCAAGCCCCAGCACTTTCCCTCGCCTGCATCCTCCAAAATCACACGTGCAATGCTTTACTGCAACGAGAAGCCGGAGTAGGTAAGCCATAGCCCCCATCCCCTAACTAGCATCATCTGCTTTGGAGGAAAACAAGGCACAAACCCGAGTGGGAAGAACAAGGCTGCAACCCGCGTCCTATCGCTGCGGCCAAGTGCGGCCAACAGAGCCGCGCGCCGTACCGCCTCGGTCTCCCGCCGGCAGAGGGGGATCGTTTCGACCCAGGCGGATGACCAGGGGGACCGGAGGGGCAGCCCTGGGAACCTCACCCAGGGCAGAACTCCTCCAGTCCCGAGAGCATTCACAGGCCCGACCTCTGCCGGTCGGAAGTGACGTATCCGCGGAGATCCGCGGGGCCGCCACGTAATAGGCCTTCGCCTCAAGTCGCCGTTCTCCACCCGGATCGACCCCAAAACCGGGGAAGTGAGGCCGAAAGATCCACCATCCACCCTCACCCGGCAACCAGCGACTCCCAGGCCCCACCGGGGAACCCGGCAACACCTATCCGGAACTCGAACCCGCAACCTGGACGGTGCAGCCGCGTCGGCCTGCGCGCCCGAGTGGCGGCGCCCAGCGAGCCATGGGCTTCGGCGCTCCTCCACGCGCATGCGCGGCCCTCGGTCTCGGGAGGACTCCGCGGGTGGCCGACACGCCGGCCTCGCAGCCGCCGGCACTCCGGGTCGCCCTGGTCTCCGGCTGGCCCTGACCTGCGGCCGCGCTGATCCTCCTCCCGCGGCGGGGCACGGCGGCGGGGCGCTCCGCGGCCGCCCACCGGCGCCTCAGGCTCGCCCTGACACGAAGGCTCGGCGCGGCTTCCGCTTCCGGCGAGTATTGTGTGCCCAGCCGCAGGGCGGGGGCGAGGGGAGGAGGAAGGAGGGAGGCAGCGCTCGCCCCGGCGGCTCCGCGCCCCGCACTCCCGGACCCGGAGCCGGGAAGGTAGGTGCTGTCCCGCCGCCGCGCCGGGGCCGCACGGCCCACCCCCGCTGGCCGGCTCCTCTCGCCGCATCCCTGCGCCCGGCCACTGCGTCACCGGCCCCCCACACGTAACCACCGCTGCCTCCGCCCGCCTTGGGCCCGGGCGGAGGACGTTTTGCCGCCCCGGCGACGTCAGCGCGTCCGGCGTTGCTTGGCTACCCCGCCGATCCCCCGTCCCGCAGCCACTCGGCTCCCCGGGGGAAGCTGACACCGTCACCGCGGGTCTCGGCTGCGTCAGAGCGCCTGGCATCCCACCTTCACGTCACGCCTCTTCCTTACCTGGACACGCATCCCTCTCTTTCCCCCTCTCGCCAACCACCACGGCGACTGTCTCTTCTCTCCTGTCCCCCTGCGCCAGATTTGGCAGGAGGAGATGGAGATGCGGGTGGGAAAAGAGAGGGTCGCCAGATAGAAGTCGAACAGTGATAGAAACAAAAATGAGAACGTCCCAGAAGTCTACCCTTCACGAGGGACTGAGGGAGGAGGAAGGACCCGCCCACAGGCACCCCAAGCCCCACGGCTGGCGGGCCTCGCCACTCCTCTCCTTCCCCCAAGCTCCAGCTCCTCTCCACTTTTCACTAACCTTTTCCCCTTTACTTTCTCAAACCACTTCTCTGCCAGTCTAGATCCATTGTGGTCCACAAATGTGCATACAATTCAACTCCTCCAGGTGAGGAAGCCACCACATGGCTAGAAGACTGGGAAAGAGGCAGGGTTCCTAATCCAAGTTGGATTCCAATACGTAGAGAAGAGGAAAAAAAAATATCTGAACTATCTGATATAGAGAGATGAAGTTGAGATCTAAATAAGTTACCAAATTAAACACTCATGGGTGCCAACCATCTACCAGAAGCTGGAGATGTAGCTCAATGGTAGAGCACTCCCCTGGTATGCACGAGGCCCTGGGTTTGATGCATTTTGTTTGATGCATTTTTACCCCAACTAATCACACGGCCACTTCTGTGAAGTGCATAGACCTTCCAAAATCCTTCTTTTGACTGGGTCACTTTATGAGAAGAGGCAGAAAATGGAAATAGAGAAATCAATTTAATCATGGATAAAAGTATTGATGTTTTAAGACTGGAGTAGGGGACCTGCAATCTGTTTTAGAAATCTATCATATATTTCCAAGTCTGATGCTTCACCTGAGGTAGATTTGATTGCCTCTTTTCTTCATTTAATTCCTAATTAAGTTGCTATTTGGAAGACTAAAGTGGTTGCTGAATCTTTAGAATGGATTTACCAGCTCTCAAGAAGTTACTGTCAGAGACTCAGGCTTCACCTGAGGGTGACTTGATTGCCTCTTTTCTTCATTTAATTCCTAATTAAGTGGCTATTTGGAAGACTTCAGTGGTTGTTTAATTTTTAGAATGGATTTACCAGCTCTCCTCTCAAGAAGTTACTGTACACTCTTGGAAAGAGTTGCTATGCATTTATAACTTTTAGTCATTCCAAATGTTCAAATGCCCACAAATAGAATGTTGCTTGAAAGGTTCTAGACCAAGCAGAGTACACTTTCTCTAGGCTAGTCTTGTAAAAGGAAGAATAATTTCATTCTTTTAAAAAAAGAAGCAATGTTACCTTTACCTAATTCAATTCATTACCCTGTGAAAGAGTGAGAGGATGGCAGAAAATCTTGCTTAAGCTCCAATTGACTATTAGAATAAAACTCTTCTGTAACATTTGACTTTAAAATACAGCTAGTTTGGGGCTGGGAAGGTAGCTCAGTGGTAGAGTGCTTGCTTTGCATGCATGTGGCCCTGGGATCAATTCCTCAGCACCATATAAGCAGAAAAAGCCGGAAATGATGCTTTGGCTCAAATGATAGAGCACTAGCCTTGAGCTGAAAAGCTGAAGGACAGCGCCCAGGCCCAGAGTTCGGCCCCACAACCAACAAAAAATATACATACATACATATGTATATATAATTTAAGAAATCTTAATCCTTTGGCTTATATGGTACTTCTTAAGTCCCACATTCCTTTTTAAACTATTAAATCAAAGTAGTATACATTGGTCTTGAACTGTTGGTTCTAAGGTTACAAGTAAGATCTCCTGGGCCAGGACACATATGTAGATTTTGGATTATACCTTCTGTTTCTTTTCTCCTTGGAAGTTAAATAATGGCAGAGACAAGTCTGTTAGAGGCCGGGGCCTCTGCAGCCTCCACAGCTGCTGCTCTGGAGAACCTACAGGTGGAGGCGAGCTGCTCTGTGTGCCTGGAGTATCTGAAGGAGCCTGTCATCATCGAGTGTGGGCATAACTTCTGTAAAGCTTGTATTACCCGCTGGTGGGAGGACCTAGAGAGGGACTTCCCTTGTCCTGTCTGTCGGAAGACATCTCGCTACCGCAGTCTTCGGCCTAATCGGCAGCTAGGCAGTATGGTGGAAATTGCCAAGCAGCTCCAAGCTGTTAAACGGAAGATCCGAGATGAGATACTCTGCTCCCAGCATCATGAAGCCCTCAGCCTCTTCTGCTATGAAGACCAGGAAGCTGTATGCTTGATATGTGCCATTTCCCACACCCACCGGGCCCACACCGTTGTTCCATTGGATGATGCAACACAGGAGTACAAGGTGAGCGATCAGACACATGCCAGTGTCTATATATATATATAGAGAGAGAGAGAGATGCCAGTGTGGTGGAAGATACACTCCCTAGGTAAAGGGTTGTAAGCCCAGGAGGCAGGACTGTACCTGATCTTAACTGTAAGTCCCCTCACTCCTCAGACCTGCATACATGGATACACTGTACATCTAATCAACTACACTCTAGAATATGAAGTAGAGAAGTGTGCCCCCAGATTTTCTATAAAGTTTGCAACACTCTTTGTGTCTTATGGGTGCGTATTGGTGTATATAGTCTTGGAATAGTGAGTGAAACTTCATGGAGAGGATCAAACTTCAAAAGGCATTGCGATTTCTTGATTCTGCTTCCTGCCTGGTTTTCCTATTGGTTGAAATAGGTAGCATCATTTGATTGACATCCACCAGACTATTTGCATCTTCCCTTAGATAATGGGGAACATGGCATGGGGTTTAACTTACTGCTGAGCCATAGGGTAAATGTCTAAGTAATAGAATCTTAGCATTTTATCTTAATTATATATAACAAGATGTTGAAACAGTAAGGTGATTAGTGGCATAAGTAATCAAGTTTTTGTTCTATTTTTAAGTGGTTAGAATTGGATGGGAGAACAAGGTGCAAAGGTTACTTTGAGCTGTGAATGTAGTGCAGTGGCACACCGTGTGCTTACCATATGCAAGGCCCTAGGCTTTATTCTCAGCATCATCACCAAGAGCTTTAGCCAAAACTGGTAGATCATGCCTGTAATCCTAGCTATTCAGGGGCTAAAATCTGAGGATCACAGTTCAAAGCCAACCTGGCCAGGAATGTCCATCCATGAGACTCATTTCCAATTACCCACCAAAAAAGTCAGAAGTGGAGCTGTGGCCCAAATGGTAGAGCGCTAGCCTTGAGAAAAAAAAAAAAAGCTCAAGGACAGCACCCAGGCCCTGAGTTCAAGTTCCAGGACTGGCACAAAAGAAAAAAAAAGTAGCTTTAATAGCAAGAGGCCGTTGTTCATAAGATAATGGGTGGGGTCAGGGAAGGACACAGAGTTGATTAGAACTAGAAAACTAGATTCTGTGGGAAGAAAAGTGGGTGAGCTGAGAAGCTGATGAGGACAAGCCAGTGGCAAGGGATGGGCCTGTAGGAAGTTAATGTCTCAAATTATGGGCAAAGAAAGGAGCTTTATCAAGAAATGGTGAGATGGATAGGAACTAAACAAATGGGCTTAGAAGTGGAAATGTAGGTCAGTGATGGAGTGCTTGAGTAGCCCCAGGTTTTTACAAATAAAATAATAAACAAATGGATTAATAAAACAAATAGATTAATGTCTGAGCAATGCATATGCCAGTGCATCCCAGCTGATTTTAGCACTCTTATTCTTTCCAACTCATCAGGAAAAACTGCAGAAGTGCCTGGAGCCCCTGGAATACAAGCTGCAGGAAATCACCCGCTGCAAATCCTCTGAGGAAAAGAAGCCAGGGGAGCTCAAGGTAAAGACTGGAGATCTCATTCACACTGCCCTAGGGTATTTGCCTCTGAAGGAATTAACCACATTATTTAATCCATTCATTCTGATTCCTTAGAAAAACTGTTCTTTCAAAAAAGGTGTGATTGTCCTTCAACACTGTACTTAACTTACTTGTCATGAATTCATTTTTGAGCAGAAGGATGAAAGATGAAGGATGTGGTAGAGCACCTGTTACCAAGTATAAAACCCTAAATTCAAACCCCAGCAATGCCAACAAAATAAAACAAAAAAAGACTCTCTCCTGAGACTCTCTCCTATTTGGTAATAGGAGCTTGTTAGAGGAATTGAGGAAAGAAGGATCTGGAAGGTTCCCTGGGGAAGAAGGGAAAACTCCCAGAGCTGCCCAGTGACATTAGGACCAACAACATTCTCATAACTCAAGTAAGGATAGGTTGGGCTAACTCATGTTGCTTCATTCCTTCCCCTCTCTATCTTCATCTGTAGGATTCTGTCCATCTGCCAACTTGGACAAAAGTTACTTCCTCTTCAGTATTATGGCCCTTCCGAAATTAACTTGCTTTTAAGTTCATATATTTTTGCCAGGTGTTCATGCTCATACTTGCATCCTAGCTACCCAGGAGGTTGAGATCTAAGGATCAAGATTCACAGCTAGCATGGGCAGGAAATTCTATGAGATTCTTATTTCCAATTATCCACCAAAAAGCTGGAAGTGGAACTATGGCTCAAGTGTTAGAGCACTAGCCTTGATTACAAGAGCTCAGGGACAGTGCCCAAGCCCTGCATTCAAGCCCCAGGACTGGCACACACACATATACGAAGAATTTATATTCTTTTTTTTTTTGTCGGTCATGGGGCTTGAACTCTGGGCCTGGGCGCTGTCCCTCAGCTCTTCAGCTCAAGACGAGCGCTCTACCACTTGAGTTACAGAACCACTTCCAGTTTTATTGGAGATAAGAGTTTCACAGACTTTCCTTCCCAGGCTGGCTTTGAACCTCGATCCTCAGATCTCAGCCTCCTGAGTAGCTAGGATTACAGGTGTGAGCCACGGGCGCCCATCAGAATTCATATTCTTTTGAATCTTTTCCATAGCAGTTTCTTATTTGCAGTATGGTATCTTGGTATCTGAATTATTTCTTCTGTTGGACTCAACCCCCATCAGTAGCAGCAAAAATAGTAATTAATACTGAGTCCTATGCATTAATACACTGGGTGTCTGTGACCTTCCAAATTTATATGGTTATACTAAGTCTTGCAGTTCTGCCCATGTTGGAGGTCTAAGAGTTTAGGCTAGACGTGGGACAGGTAAGATATAGAAAGGCTACAAAGACAAAGGAAAGATTCTGAGACCATCTTTTACAGGGGTAAACTTAGATACACTATAAGGTCGGTATTATCATCCCATGTTTATATAGGAGCAAACAGAACTGATTTAAGTATCTAGTCCAAAAGCATAAGGCCAATAAGTGACAAAACCAGGGATAGTAACAATTTTTGAATCTATTAATTTATTTAGCTCTTGGGGTTAGAGTTATAGCTTAAGTGGTAGAGCACCAGCCAGGGAATGAAAATGTTGGATACCGAGTTTAAGTCCCAGTCTTAGACAAAAAAGAAAAAATCATTTTTGTTTTCTTTTTTTGGGCAGGGGAGGGGGGGTCAGTAGTAGGGCTTGAACTCTGGCCCTAGGAGCTGTCCCTGAGCTCTTCAGCTCAAGGCAAGCACTCTACCACTTGAGCCACAGTGCGCTTCCAGTTTTCTGAGTGGTTTAATGGAGATAAGAGTCTCACAGCCTTTCCTGCTGGAGCTGGCTTTAAACCACAATCCTCAGATCTCAGCTTCCTGAGTAGCTAGGATTACAGGTGTGAGCCACCACACCCAGCTAGAAAAAATAAATTTAGTTAGCTCTTGACATAGGCCAAACCCTGTTTTTGACCATAGATATCAATGATGAACAAAAACACAATCCACGCCCTCCTTGTACTTAAAGACAGGTGAAGAGAATAGATAATGCCATAACACCAAAAAGAAAGCTGCCAGTTCATAAGAAGATGAACTAGGGGCTGGGAAGTTGGCTCAGTGGTAGAGCACTTGCCTCGCATGCATGAGGCCCTGGGTTTGATTCCTCAGCACCACATAAGCAGAAAAGCAGGAAATGGCACTGTGGCTCAAGTGGTAGAGCACTAGCCTTGAGCTGAAGAGCTGAGGGACAGTGCCCAGGCCCAGAGTTCAGACCCCATGATCGGACCCAAAAAAAAAAAAAGAAGATGAACTAGAACTTTAACCTTGTTAAAGGCTTTTGCAAGTAATTAGTTAAGATTCAGAGATTTTTAAATTATATTAAATTTGTTTTTATTTAAAATATATTTTTCTAATATTGCATAACAAGCAGAAAGCTAGGATTATGTGTGTGTCTATATGTGTGTGTGTGTGTGTGTGTATACATACCAGTACTAGGGCTTCAACTCAAGACCTGAGTGCTGACCCTGAGCTTTTATGTTTTGTTTTGGGTGGGTCCTAGGGCTTGAACTCAGAGCATAAGCCCTGTCCCTGTACTTTTTTACTCAAAGCTAGTGCTCTACCAGTTTGAGCCACAGTGCCACTTCCGGTTTTCTGGTGATTAATTGGTTAAAGTCTCATGGACTTTACTTCCCAGTCTGGCTTTGAACTGTGATCCTCAAATCTCAGCCTCCTGAGTAGCTACGATTATAGGCATGGGGCAGGACATCCAGCAAAATTAATTTTTTAAACATTGACTTTTGTTTTACTCTCCCCAATGGCCCTCACTACCAATCCTCAGTGGGGACAATAAGAATGGTACCAGGGGAGATATTTACAGAAGATTCCAGTAAGGACAAAAATGTGTGTCCTGGGGCTGGGAAGGTGGCTCAGTGGTAGAGCGCTTGCCTTGCATACATGAGGCCCTGGGTTCGATTCCTCAGCACCACATAAGAAAAAAGAAAAAAGCCGAAGTGGCACTGTGGCTCAAGTGGTAGAGCGCTAGCCTTGAGCTGAAGAGCTGAGGGACAGCACCCAGACCCAGAGTTCAGGCCCTACAACCGGACCCAAAAAAAAGAAAAAGGAAAAGAAAAATGTGTGTCCTGTTAAACCATCTCCAGTAAGACTGGAAGCCTGTGTTATTTCATGTACATGATGGGTTGGGGAGCGGCTACCTCCGGCCCCATACCCTGCTGACACAGTCTCCCTCTTTTCTCTCAGAGACTAGTGGAGAATCGCCGACAGCAGATCTTAAAGGAGTTTGAAGAGCTTCATAGGCGGCTGGATGAAGAGCAGCAGATTCTGCTTTCACGACTGGAGGAGGAGGAACAGGACATTCTACAACAACTGCGTGAAAATGCTGCCCATCTGGGGGACAAGCGCCGGGACCTAGCCCACCTGGCTGCTGAGGTGGAGGACAAGTGCTTCCAGTCTGGCTTCGAGATGCTGAAGGTTTGACCTTTGCCCTTGCATAGCTCCTCAGGCCAAGCACAGTATAGCTTTGTAGTCTAGTCTGTCAGTCTGGGGTGATCTCTTCCCCTGCTCAGCTTCCCAAAGCCCAGCTCTCTCTTCTAGACATATTCTAAAGTTCTTTTTTCTATAGGAAGGCTTTTCTGACTTCTCCATGTACTTGTATCATTTTTGTGCTATTTATATCTTGTCAATAATCATATGCTTCATTTGTACAAAAAAAAAAAGTCACACACAAAACAAAAAACTCCTTTAGAGAAGGAAAGTCTGAACTACTTAGTGAAAACTTATGCCTTAAAGGTCTTATAAAGCCAGGGCCTGCAGCACATGTCTATAATCCTATCTACTCCAGAGGCTGAGCTCTAAGAATAGAAGTTCCAAGGCAGCCCAGGTGGGAACGTCTATGAGACTTTTTTTTAAGTCATAGGGTTTGAACTCAGGGTCTGGGCATTGTCTCTGAGTTTTTGTGCTCAAGGTTAGCACTCTACCACTTTGAGTCACAGCACCACTTCTGGTTTTCTGGTAGTTAATTGGAGATAAGAGTCTCTATCTCTAGGACTTTTATGCTTGGGGTGGCTTTGAACTGTGATCTGCAGATCTCAGCCTCCTGGGTAGCTAGCACTATAGGCGAGAGCCATGAACATTGGCTTTCCTGGAAACTCTCTCTTTTTTTTGGGGGGGGGAGGTCTGGTCGTGGGGCCTAAACTCTGGGCCTGGGCACTGTCCCTCAGCTCTTCAGCTCAAGGCTAGCACTCTACCACTTGAGCCACAGCGCCACTTCCAGCTTTTTTCTTTTTGCTTATGTGGTGCTGAGGAATCAAACCCAGGGCCTTAGGCATGCAAGGCAAGCACTCTACCACTAAGCCACCTTCCCAGCCCCATCCTGGAAACTCTTTTTATCTCCAGTCTATCACCAAAAAAAATAAAAGTAAAAAAAAAAAAAATGCTGGAGGTAGAGTGTGGCTCAAGTAGTAGAACATATCCTTGAGCAAAAAAGCCCAAGGGCAGCACCCAAGCCCTGAGTTCAAGCCCAGGACTAGCAGCACAAAAGAAATTTCTTTTAAAAGTTTTATAAAATGCAGTTATTATTGCTTTCCAGTTCTAGAATGTGACTTACCTCATGTTAAAAAGAATAGAAACATAACTTAAGGATATTTGAAAGTATGTATGGTATCTTATTTTTGATATGTCAATGAGACCTCTAAAATGTTTAAATAGTTCTGCTCTATAAAGATGCATAGTTGCCGGGCGCTGGTAGCTCACGCCTGTAATCCTAGTTACTCAGGAGGCTGAGATCTGAGGATCGCGGTTCAAAGCCAGCCGGGGCAGGAAAGACCGTGAGACTCCTATCTCCAATAAACCACTAGAAAACCGGAAGTGGCGCTGTAGCTCAAGTGGTAGAGCGCTCGCCTTGAGCTGAAGAGCTGAGGGACAGCGCCCAGGCCCAGAGTTCAAGCCCCATGACCGACCAAAAAAAAAAAAAAAGATGCATAGTGTTGGCCAGGCACCGAGGTTCACACCTGTAATCCTAGTTACTCAGGAGGCCGAGATCTGAAGATCATGGTTCAAAGCCAGCCCAGCCAGGAAAGTCCATGAAACTCCAGTTAACTACCAGAAAACAAGAAGTGGTGCTGTGGCCAAAGTAATAGAGTGCTAACTTTGAACACAAAAACTAAGGGACAGAACCCAGGTCCTGAGTTCAAGCTCTATGACTGAAAAAAATAAATAGATAAATAAATATGCACAGTGTTGGCAAGTTTGATTGTTTTATCTTAGATATCAAATAATCTATTTAAATTAGAAAAGCTGCAATGTATATTTATTCATATATTATATATTGTTATATTTTTAATATATTATTTCCTGTGTCCTTTGAAGTAGGTGCATCTGCTTTCCACATTAAACTGAAAATCCTTGTGAAGCAGAGGTTTATTGTCTTTG
This sequence comes from Dipodomys merriami, assembly GCF_024711535.1. Taxonomy (NCBI): domain Eukaryota; kingdom Metazoa; phylum Chordata; class Mammalia; order Rodentia; family Heteromyidae; genus Dipodomys; species Dipodomys merriami. The sequence goes on along the minus strand of NW_027202937.1, from coordinate 12,360,948 downwards.
TCTTTTTTTTTTTTTTTTTGTCGGTCATGGGGCTTGAACTCTGGGCTTTGGTGCTGTTCCTGAGCTCTTCAGGCTCAAGGGGAGCACTGTCCCACTTGAGCCACAGCGCCACTTCTGGTTTTCTGGTGATTAATTGGAGAGAAGAGTTTCACGGACTTTCCTGCCCCAGGAAAGTTTTGAACTGCAACCCTCAGATCTCAGCCTCCTAAATAGCTAGGATTACAGGTGTGAGTCACTGGTGCCCAGCTTTGTCTTTCTCTTCTTTACCCCAAATCAGGGCTAGCACACATTTACTAATGTATTGGGCAGTAACAGATAGGGGCTACCAAACTGCAATGGGAAAGCATGATTATTTTCCTATGCCACCAGCCTGGAATTGTCTATACTGATCATCATGGAAACTAGTCAGTACTGGAAGGACAAAGTAAGGAGCTGACCAAATTCCTGTTTCTTGCTGGGAGCTACCAGTGTCCTGGAGGAGCAAAGACAAACATATGAGAAATCATTTGGGAATGATACAAACTACCATGCTTCATGATAACCAACAGTTAAAAGTGGGTTTAGGCTGGCAGAGATGCTCAGTTCCCGCTGAAGCTCTTCCCCTTGAGTTGTGACCCACAGTTTGCCCAGGGACTGTTTTTGGTTTTTTCCTTTCCCCTTGGCTTGAACTCAGAACCTGGGCGCTATCCCTGAGCTTTTTCAGTTCAAAGTTAATGCTTTAGTTACCACTTGAGCCACAGCTCAGCTTTCCACTTTTTTTGGTGATTAATTGGAGATTAAGAGTCTCGTGAATTTGGGAAAGGTGGCTTTGAACCAGCATCCTCAGATCTCAGCCTCCTGAGTAGTGAGGATTACAGGCATGAGCCACTGGTGCAGGGCTTGCCCAGGGACTGTTTTACTGATCTAGAACTTTGGATAGAAGTATAACCTTTTGTCCTCATGATCCTTGAATATCAAGACAAATATTTCTTTATTTCTCTTTCCCTCTAGGATGTCAAAAGTACCCTGGAAAAGTAAGTGATTTGTATGTCACTTTGAGTGAGTTTAAGTTTTGGGTTAAGGGATCAAGAAATGAGTTGGGAGGAGAAAGAATGAAATGGTCATGCAAGATCTGGGAAGAATGTGAGGAAAGAGTCATTGCATGCAGGAAGCACAATTCCCTAGGAGTAACAACCACTGGCCTTTTCCCCTTGGAGCATGAGGACATGGTTGGTAATGTAAGGTAAATCAAATAGGTAGGTTTAATTAGTAGCGAATTAAGAGAACTCCACGTAGTATTCAGGCAGGAAGATTAGTTTATTTTTTACCAAACTGCTGCCCCACCACACATGGTGGAGAGGCATGGTCAGAAGGGGAGGGCTGAGTTCTGGCCTGGGTTTAAATAGGGAAGGGGGTTGAGGAGAAGGTGTGTGCACCAGATACAGGTACCTCAGGGCCTGGGACCCTCCCACAGTCTGATTGGAGGCTGACCGATGAGGAAGCTGCCTAGGACATGACCTCGGAGGAGGAGCAGGGAGGAGGAGGGGATTGCCTCCTGGTGTGCCAGTTACTTAGGTGACAGAGGTACTGGGCGGAGGCTTAGCCAAGAGGGAGGAGTCTGCTTCCCCTTCCCAGGGCCGACCTTACAGATATAGGAAATGATAATGTAGAACCAGATTCTATTTGTGCTCTGGTTGGGTTCTTTCCAAACAAGATGTCAGGAGGAAAGGGCTGAGAGAACCAGAAAGATGATTATTAATTTGCATGAAGTACAAGAATGCCCCTAAGAAGTTCTGAGGCTCATTCTCAACATAAGGAACTGTCTAGGGTACCGTATAGCTCTCTACAGATAACAAAAGAAAGCAATTGACATCAAGGAGGAGGGAGAAAGTGGGAAGATAGAAAATTTCAGTTTTTCCCTAAAGATGACAACATATTTACTTGACTTAAGCTTCCTCTGATCCTGTCTTTTCTCCTACCTCCATGTCTCTCCTAGATGTGAGAAGGTAAAGACCATGGCGGTGACTTCAGTATCCATAGAGCTGAAAAAGAACTTCAGCCATTTTCCCCGACAGTACTTTGCCCTAAGGAAAATCCTTAAACAGCTAATTGGTAAGTTGTTCCCAAAAAGAAACTAGCAGAGAAAAGGAAGTTTTTAGGTCCTACCTATGGGCTCTTAATTTCTTTTTTTTTTTTTTTTTTTGGTCGGTCGTGGGGCTTGAACTCTGGGCCTGGGCACTGTCCCTTCAGCTCTTCAGCTCTAGGCGAGCGCTCTACCACTTGAGCTACAGCACCACTTCTGGTTTTCTGGTGGTTTATTAGAGATAAGAGTCTCATGGTCTCTCCTGCCCGGGCTGGCTTTGAACCGCGATCCTCAGATCTCTGCCTCCTGAGTAGCTAGGATTACAGGCGTGAGCCACCAGCGCCCGGCTGGGCTCTTAATTTCTTCCTACTCCCACACTAGTTACCTAGCTTTCAGTCTCACCCTGAGTCTCACAGTGAGAAACCTTAGATGTCATCTATTTTAACTTAACATCCACACCTTTTAAATAGGGACCCAGAAAGGTAGAACCTTTGTGGCTTAGGTTAGAATTTACCTAAGTCATAAGATAGAGTGACCATATAATTTATTACCTTAGCTGGGACAAATCTTGAGAATGAAAAAGAATGTCATTATTATTAATACATATGCAGGGAAAACATATTCTCCTCCCCCCCCCATACATGCTTCTTTTTCTATTTATTTGTTTGTTTATATTTTGGTGTCATAATGAGATTTGAGCTCAGGGCTTTTTGCTTACTATGCCAGTACTCTACCACTTGAGCCTCAGCCCTCATATTTTTTGGTCAGTCATGGGGCTGAACTCAGGGCCTGAGCTCTTTTTGCTCTAGGTTTTGAGCCACAGTGCCACTTCCAGTTTTTGGTGGTTAATTGGAGATAAGTGTCTTCCCTTTCTTTCTGGCCTGCAGACCTCCTCCTTTGTACTTCTCCACACAGAGATAAATGCTGCTGTGGGAAAGGAAGAAGATAGACCATTAACTTAGAGCCCTGCAGAGTTAAGGGAGCCCTTACCTATTTTAGGGTATGAGTTAGTGAATCCATTGTTTTTCCCTTCCCTTAGGCAGGACCAGGGATTGAGAAAGTTGGCCATGTTTTTCTGTTTTTATTATGGGGCCTGAACTTTGGGCCTGAGGGCTGTCCCTGAGCTCTTCAGCTCAAGGTTAGCTAGTGCTCAACTACTTGAGCTATAGCACCACTTCTAGCTTTTTCTGCTTATGTGGTGCTGAGGAATCGAACCCAGGGTCTCATGCATGCAAGGCAAGCACTCTACCACTGAGCCACCTTCCCGGCCCACCATCTAGTGTTTTTGTTTTGTTTTATTTTGTCATTCGTCGGGCCTGAACTCTGGGCCTGGGCTCTGTCCCTCAGCTCTTCAGTTCAAGGCTAGGGCTCTACCACTTGAGCCTCAGCAGCACTTCCAGTTTTCTGGTGGTTTATTGGAGATAGTTTCATGGACTTTCCTGCCTGGGCTGGCTTTGAATCACGATCCTCAGATCTCAGCCTCCTGAGTAGCTAGGATTACAGGCGTGAGCCACCAGTGCCCAGCTTCATCTGGTGTTTTTAAGGATCCAAACTATGTACTTGCAGGCTGGAAAAGTGAAAAAGTGTCCTCATTTACCTCCCTTCTCTGGCTTCTTCTCAGCGGATGTGACCTTGGACCCTGAGACAGCTCATCCTAACCTCGTACTGTCAGAAGATCGGAAGAGTGTCAAGTTTGTAGAGACAAGACTCCGAGATCTCCCTGACACACCCCAGCGTTTCACCTACTACCCTTGCGTCTTAGCTACTGAAGGTTTCACCTCAGGTCGACATTACTGGGAGGTGGAAGTAGGCGACAAGACCCACTGGGCAGTGGGTGTGTGCAGGGACTCCGTGAGTCGAAAGGGCGAACTGACTCCACTCCCTGAGACTGGCTACTGGCGGGTGCGCCTGTGGAATGGGGACAAGTACGCAGCCACCACCACACCTTTTACCCCTTTGCACATCAAAGTGAAGCCCAAGCGAGTGGGCATATTCCTAGACTATGAGGCTGGCACGCTGTCTTTTTACAACGTCACAGACCGCTCTCATATCTACACCTTCACTGATACTTTTACAGAGAAACTTTGGCCCCTCTTCTATCCAGGCATCCGGGCTGGTCGGAAGAATGCTGCACCACTTACCATCCGGCCACCAACAGATTGGGAATGACAGGTTGGCAAATAGGTTTTATTGGGATGAGGCAGGGTCAAGAGCTATGGGCCTTTATTCCTGTGTCCCGCTGGAATGTCTTGGTGTTTGCCGAGTTCCAGGTCTGAGTCATCTTGGAAAAACACCCTGGCGGTCACTATGTTTTGTGTAGAGGAATAAGGAGGCCTGGGCTGCATGACAACACAGCTGTGTCTCCTCCTCACTGTAGGAAGGGGGGCTGGTTGCCAGGGAACTGTAGCCCTGTCATCCATCAGGTTTTCTATTGCACAAGGACAGGTCAGGAAGGATGGAGAGGCTTTTGCAGAAACAAAGAAGTCTAGGAGAGGGTCCAACTTGCCCAAACAAAATGAAACTGAAACCTTTGGTGGTTTGTTTGGTTTTGGTTGTTTTTTGTTTGTTTGTTTTTTGACCCAAAAAACGATTCCATTTTGTTCCTTGAGGAACATTGAAAAAACATGAAGGATAGTTGCTGTCACAGGTCCAAAAGTTATGCAATTTTGCCTGAGGACAGAGACTGAGCACCAAGAATGTTAGAAGGACGATCAGGGAAGAGGGCTAAAGGAACATAACCCTAGAAACTAATAAAGAAGATGGAGATGTCTTTGATCTTATTCCCAGGGTAAGGTTGCCACTATGAGTAGGACTGGCCAGAAGTAGGGAACAAGGAACATAGGGAGAAGGAAAGAGTGGGAAGAAGAACTCAAGTCCCTGTAGAGCTTGCTTCTTACCTGCCTCCTTACAGTTGGTTGTCTCCAAGAAGTTGCTTACGTGGCTCCTCTCCAGTGGTGAGGTAGAAGAGATCGTGCTAGACACGTCTACCCTTCCACAGTTTTCCCAAGAGAAATTGGTAGAGTCAGGTATTAGAAGAAAGAGGTATGTCTACCTAAAGCCCCTAAAGAATGTCACTAAGTAACTACTCCCAAGTAGTCAGCCCTGTTACCTGGTTCAGGTGTCTTAAGAAGGAAGAAAGGAAAGAAGGAAGGGTGATAGAGTCTGAAGCAGTCTTTCTCACCCTAATGACAGGGTAGAAGTTGGTATATATAAGGAAGGACCAGATAGGCAACTTCCTTTTTTCCTGTGAGCATCTGACCCAGAACTGAGTGTTAACAACAGCCTTGTGCGTGTTTGTTGGCATCCTTCACCTTTCGCCATTCCCCTTTACAGAGAATGTATATCATTTTTTATCTTAGGCCAAAATAAACAACCTGTAGGGTACATACACTGTCAAAAAAGGTAAAGTGATGCATGTCAAACCAAACTAAAACAACTGGGATTATCTGCTGCTCTGAAGACTGAGACAAGAAACTGCAGTTTATTGAGGGCATTGAGTTCCTCCTACCACCTCAACAGGACTTTGTCCACTCTCCTCCTCTTACCTTTGTGCCTTGACTGTGGTTCTTTGTGGCAAGATACTTCGGTTGTTAAACAATATGAACAAAGGATCCACTGAAGTGAACTCTGTGTTGTGTGATAATTTGATAATGGTCTTACCTTGATGTGTAAGAATCCCTGAGTGTGAAAAACACATATTAATGGGCCTTAAGTGCTTGACTGAGGTCTGGATGGGCCTGGGAATCTAAATTTTAACCACACGCTTGATGTGAAACACTACACTGAGGAAGCCTTAGGTAATTGCCATCCTGTGGGCTGGAGGCCTGGTTCTCTACCCAGCCTGGCAGAGGTCTGCAATGGAAAGGGGGGGTGGGGGTGAGGGGGGAGTCTTACCTTCTTCTGACTCACACTGCACTTCTTAGAATTGAATATACTTCTTTCAACCCCAACCCTTCCATTCCCCAGTTCGCATCCCTCAGCTTCTGACCTCAGGCACTAGTAGTCATTAACTGAGTCAGAGGAAAACAAAGGATGTCTGAACAAATGGGAGACATCAAGCCATCAGAGGAAGGAGTGTTGTCTGTCTGGCTTGGGTTGGGCTGTATTGGTGGGGAGGGACTGGTAGAGGATACTGTTGACAAGTTTAACAGGTTTTTATGCTGTGAAGATCACCTGTTTTGTGGCCAGGCCATGTAATACCAAATGTATTTCATTGTTAAATGCAAAAATGGAAGTAAGCTTGTGTTTTCTGAGGGCCTAGGCCACTCCCCTCCATCCTTGTTCCACATTCCATAGTATTTCCACTGTTGATCCTTTCCACTTTCACCCCCACAAGCACCAGTGCTTTGTGTGTACATGCCTGCTTGAACTCAGGGTGCTGTCCCTGAGCTGCTTTTGCTCAAGACTAGTGCACTGCCACTTGAGCCACTGCTCCACTTCTGGTTTTTTTTGTTGTTGTTGTTGTCAGTCATGGAGCTTGAACTTTGGGCCTGAGCACTGTCCCTCAGCTCTTCAGCTCAAGACTAGCACTCGACTGCTTGAGCCACGGCACCACTTCCAGTTTTCTGGTGGTTTATTGGAGATAAGAGTTTCATGGCTTGGGGCTGGGAAGGTGGCTCAGTGGTAGAGCACTTGCCTTGCATGAATGAGGCCCTGGGTTCAATTCCTCAGCACCACATAAGCAAAAAGAAAAAAAGCCGAAAGTACCACATAAGCAAAAAGAAAAAAGCCGAAAGTGGCACTGTGGCTCAAGTGGTAGAGTGCTAGCCTTGAGCTGAAGATCTGAGGGACAAGCGCCCAAGGCCCAAAGTTCAGGCCCCATCACCGGACCCCAAAAAGTTTCATAGCCTTTCCTGCCCAGGCTAGCTTGAACTGTGATCCTCAGATCTCAGCCTCCTGAGTAGCTAGGATTACAGGCCTGAGCCACAGGCTCCTGGCACGTCTGGCTTTAAAAAAAAAATTAGTTTATTGTAGGTAAAAGTCTTACATACTTTACTGCCCTCACTGGCTTCAAACTTCCATCCTCAGATCTCAGCATCCTAATTAGCTAGGATTTACAGGGAAACCAATAGTTAAAAGATAAAACCTCTTTCTTCCGTCTGTAGATCTTCCAGGCACCTACCTTTTGCTTCAGGAGAATGAGATGGGAGATAAACTCTCCCAATTTAGGGGCTGGGAAGGTGGCTCAGTGGTAGAGTGCTTGCCTTGCATGCATGAGGCCTTGGGTTTGATTCCCCAGCACCACATAAGCAAAAAGGAAAAAAGCCGGAAGTGGTGTTATGGCTCAAGCGCTAGCTGCAGTGCCCAGGCCCAGAGTTCAGACCCACGACCGGACCCCCCCCAAAGAAAGAAAAAAACTCCCAATTTAGCTCCATGAAGAAACTAGATTTCTGTCCTGGAAATATCCAACTCCTAAGATCCTCTCCTACTATGCTAGCCTCTCTAGTCTCTACTTAATACATGATTATAGTTTTGAGGAAGTCTGGAAGAAATCCAAAATAAAGGAGCCCTGGAACCCCTGGGGGGAACGTGTTGACAAAAGTATCTCTGTGGGGCTTCGGGCCAAGGTACTACGTTTCCCAGGAGGCGCCGCGCGAGCTCAGGGGGCGGAGCTCCGGGGCGGGGCCTGCGCCTACGTCTTCCCTCTGAGCTATGGCGGGGCAGGTGAAGGATCGTGAGGCCTTCCAGAGGCTCAGCTTCTTGTACCAGGTGAGTCCGCTAGGATAGCGTGGGGAACGGGGCCCGGTGCCGTCGGCCCCATAGTGATCGCTTGGCGTCCCCAGGCCGCGCACTGTGTCCTAGCGCAGGACCCCGAGAACCAGGCTCTAGCGAGGTTTTACTGCTACACGGAGAAGACCATCGCCAAGAGGCTCGTCCTGCGGCGGTGAGAGGCGCGCGGGCCGGCGATGGGCGGGAGCGGGCGGGGGCCGGCCCGGAGGGGCGACGCAGCGGGGGGGGGGGGGTCCGATCGCCTTTGCCTCCGCCCCCAGGGACCCCTCGGTGAAGAGGACTGTGTGTCGCGGCTGCTCCTCCCTCCTCATCCCCGGCCTCACCTGTACTCAGCGCCAGAGACGTGAGTCCTGCTGCCGCCTCGGAACGATTAAGGAGCCCTGGGGAGGGCAAGGCGGGCGACCAAACCGTTCCTCCCTCCCCTTAGACGGGGGGGGGGGGAGGGGGGGGGCTTTGGAGTTGCTGGAGCCAGGCTTTTCCAGCTCTACTGAAACTAACGTCAGGACTTGGCTTTTGTTCCCCTACCTGGTCCATTGACAATTGATCGTGCCCTAAGAGGAGCCTCACACGCGCAGTAACCATTCGTCAAGAAGTGTCAAGTTGGGGGGCTGGGACGGTGGCTCAGTGGTAGAGCACTTGCCTTGCATGCCTGAGGCCCTGGGTTCGATTCCTCAGCACCACATAAGCAAAAAGAAAAAAGCCAGAAGTGGGGCTGTGGCTCAAGTGGTAGAGCGCTAGCCTTGAGCTGAAGAGCTGAGGGACAGCGCCCAGGCCCAGAGTTCAGGCCCCACAACCGGACCAAAAAAAAAAAAGTGTCAAGTTGGTCTGGGAATGTGGCTTAGTGGTAGAAGCCCTGGGTTCATTTCCTCAGTACCACATGAGCAGAAAAAGGCGGAAGTGGTGCTGTGGCTCAATTGATAGAGAGCTACCTTTGAGCAAAAGAAGCTCAGGGACAGTGCCCAGATCCTGAGTTCAAGCCCTAGGACTCACAGAAAAATAAAACGTGTCAAGTTTCTAAGATTTCTCAAATGCTAGGTTCCTCATTGTTATTCAAATTATAGATTAAGAACAATTTACTTTCTGTTGTTTTAATTTTGCCGATCATGTTTGAACTCAGGGCCAGGTGCTGCCCTTGGGCTTTTTCTGCTCAAAGCTAGCACTCCACTAATGTGAGCCACAGCTCCACTTCTGGTTTTTGGTGGTTAATTGGAGATAAGAGTCTCACCGATGGGGCTGGGAAGGTGGCTCAATGGTAGAGCGCTTGCCTTGCATGCATGAGGCCTTGGGTTCGATTCCTCAGCACCACATAAGCAGGGGGAAAAAAAGCCAGAAGTGGTGCTGTGGCTCAAGTGGTAGAGCGCTAGCCTTGAGCTGTAGAGCTGAGGGAGAGGGACAGGGCCCAGGCCCTGAGTAGTTATTATTATAGGTATAAGCCACTAGTGCCTGGACCAAGAACAATTTAAATAGTGTAGAAGAAAAGGGGGCGAGGCTTTCATTGAGAAAGTAGATTGTTTTGTTTTCATACTAATATTGGTGGGGTTCCTCAAAAACATGAATTCTAGGCGTGGTTGAGGATTGCTTGCCCTCAAGAATGGGAAGATGGCTTTGTAGTAGAGTGCTTGCCTAGCCTGCATGATGCCCTGGGTTCCATTTCTCAGTACCACATAAACAGAAAAACCCAGAAGTGAGGCTGGGAAGGTGGCTCAGTGGTAGAGTGCTTGCCTTGCATGCATGAGGACCTGGGTTCAATTCCTCAGCACCACATAAGCAAAAAGAAAAAAGCCAGAAGTGGCGCTGTGGCTCAAGTGGTAGAGTGCTACCCTTGAGCTGAAGAACTGAGGGACAGCACCCAGGCCCAGAGTTCAGGCCCCATGACCGGACCCAAAAAAAAAGAAAGAAAAACCCTGAAGTGGCACTGTGGCTCAACTGATAGAGTGCTAGCCTTGAGCAAAAGAAGCCTAAGCCCGGAGTTCAAGCCCCAGTACTGGCCAAAAGAAAAAAAAAAAAAATGAGGGTTCCAGAGGTGGGAATTTGAGGTAAGCAGGGGCAAGAAAGAGGTGATGTTAAAGAGGGCTACAGCAGATCTTGAGTGCAGTTAAGAAATTCAAAATTCCTCAAGTCCAATTAAGGAATTTTAAATGCATCGTAAAAGAGTTACAGAAGAAAGGTAGGGGTGAGATTCCTACTAAAAAACAGGGGAGGCAAAACTGGTGCAGACCTTTTCTCCTCAGCGGCCTAGACACTCTTCCTTTCTCCCACCTTTACCCCAGGCCGCAGGGGACAGCGTTGGACAGTGCAGACTTGCCTAACTTGCTGGCGCAGCCAGCGCTTCCTCAATGACCCCAATCATCTGCTTTGGGGAGACCGGCCTGAGGCCCAGCTAGGGAACCAGACAGGTAAGCCATGGTGGGGAAAAAAAATATTGATACCCCAGGGAAGGCAACAGGGGAGGCATGGAGATGTAGATGGACAGCTGGGTCTAGTTGGTATAAAGGGTGCCACAATCTTAGACAATTAATTCTGCTCTGATTCTGTTCTTCTACCCAGATTCCAAACCACCACAGCCCCTGTCAAACACAGCCCTAAAGAGTTCTAAAGAGAAAGCACAGCCTGAAGCTGCTACAGTTGCCAGGGATGGATTTACCTCTCCTTCCACATAAATAAAGTTGAATTGTGTTTGCATGAGTCTGTGATTCTGTTCAGTGGCGTTTCAACTGAATTTCAATTCTGCTTTTCCTATTTCTGTCCGTATTTCTTGTTCACTGCCAAATCTGCCTTTCATCTTTACATCTTTGTCCTTCCACATGACAGGGAGATTCTAGTTTCCATAGGCCTTTTGGTCCCATTAAGCAGCTTCCATTTTCAATGTTAAAAATGGCTTGAAAGTGCACTTCATGGGGCTGGGAAGGTGACTCAGTGGCAGAGTGCTTGCCTTGCATGCATGAGGCCCTGGGTTTGATTCCTCAGCACCACATAAGCAAAAAAAAAAAGCCGGAAGTGGCACTGTGGCCCAAGTGGTAGAGCGCTAACCTTGAGCTGAAGAGCTGAGGGACAGCGCCCAGGCCTAGAGTTCAGGCCCATGACTGGACTCCCCCCCAAAAAAAGAAAGTGCACCTCATGCCTTGTGAAGGTGAAAATGTGTTTGTGACTTTAAGTAGCACTATCCTACAATACTGTGAGGTTTATGTAATCACTTCATCTCAAAAAATTAAAAATAAACACAAACAACAACAAAAATTCCCTGCAAATTCAGTTAAGTGGTGAGTAGTGATGGGCTCATTAAGCTCATGAAACCTATTTCCTTCCAAGCTAGAAAGAAGATGCCCTCTAGGCCCCATAGAGATTTTTTTCCCCCAATCCTGAGCCTTGAATTCAAGGCCTGGCTGCTGTCCCTGCGCTCTTCAGCTCAAGGAGAATGCTCTTCCACACTTGAGCCACAGCACCACTTCCGGTTTTTGAGTGGTTAATTGGAGATAAGAGTCTCATGGATTTTCCTGCTCTGCTGGTTTTGAACCAAGATGCCTCCTGAGTAGCTAGGATTACAGGAGTGAGCCACTGACACTTGGCTCCATAGAAGAGTCTTAAGCATTGTGGGAAGAGCAGGCCTTGAGAAAGGATGAAGTCTGATAATCATTCTGAAGATGTCTACTAATTACCATTTGAGATTTTGGCTTCTCAGCTGAAATGGCTCATTCCACGTTGGCAAGCAAGCCTGGACCCTTCAGTGTTCCCATAGGATTCCATTTCTGGGATAGGTGGACTGTGTGCAGAGGAGGACCCTGTATCCACTAGGATTAGGACACAGGGCAAAGTCTTGGTGACACCTCACTAAAGGACTGTTCCCTGAAAAACATGGAATAACTACATGGGCTGTGTTTGTAAGTGGTTGCAAAGAGAAAATACTTAACAGCAGACCAAAGCACCAGAACTCAGCACAAGTCAGTGCTTAACTGACTTGTGACTTTGGGCCACGAGGTCTTTTAGAATATACACACTTCGCCAGTCACTGGTGGCTCACCCCTGTAACACTAGCTACTCAGGAGGCTGAGATCTAAGGATTGTGGTTCAAAGCCAGTCAGGCAGGGAAGTGCATGAGACTCATCTCCAATAAGTTACCAGAAAACTGGAAATGGTGCTATGACTCAAGTGGTAGAGCAAGCCTTGAGCAGAGGAGTTCAGGGACAGTGCCCAGGCCCAGAGTTCAACCAAAACAACAACAACAAAAAAGAATATATACACTTTTATGGACTTACTGTTCTCCCTGTCAGGTAGATGACATAGTTGTCAAGAGTTGTTCCGCTTTACAAAAATGATGCCTTGAATATTTAAAAGACCTACATCTTTCATCTTCTGACAGTGAAGTTTAAAAAAATTCTTTTTTAGGGCTGGGAAGGTGGCTCAGTGGTAGAGTGCTTGCCTTGCATGCCCGAGGCCGTGGGTTCAATTCCTCAGCACCACATAAGCAAAAAGAAAAATGCCGGAAGTGGTGCTGTGGCTCAAGTGGTAGAGCGCTAGACTTGAGCTGAAGAGCTGAGGGATAGCGCCCAGGCCCAGAGTTCAAGCCCCACGACCGGACCCAAAAAAAAAAAAAAATTATTTTTTATTGATAAACTTCAATCTTATTGTGTCATAAAATTCTTTTTGATTTCTGTTGTTTTGTTTCCCTTGCCAGTAATTGAATCTTAATTTTCTTGAAAGGAAGCATGCACGTTGTATATAAAGCTCTCTGTTGATTTCAAAAAATAAAAGTGCACCTCATGAACTCATACCTATAATCCTAGATGCTCAAGATGCTGAGATCTGAAGATCTCAGTTTGAAGCCAGCACACGCATGTCCATGAAACTATTTCCAGTCATCCACCAAACAGCCAAAAGTAGAGCTGTGCTCAAGTAGTAGGGTGCCAGCCTTGAGCAGAAAAAGCAAAGGTACTGCACCCAGGCCCTGTGTTCAAACCTTACTACACCAGAAGATAGGAAAGTGCTAAATCTCCTTAGAAAGGAGACACAGGGGCAGGGACTTTGTCAGAAACTATGCTTGGAATACATTTTGTCCAAAGGAAAGATCTAACGGAGAGACCCAACCCAGTAGGAGAAAGAGAGATCCAATGAAAGAAGAGTAAAGCTGGTAAGTGAAAAGCAGTCTGGAGAACTAAGTGAAAACCTGGTAGGAGGAAGAAGCACTTGATTCTTAGTAACTCTGAAGAAAGCTGGGGCAGCACCTGGAAGAAGGCTGAAAAACAAACCATGTTAGTCATGCCTCCTGCCATCTACAATCAGTGGGGAAAAATAAGTGGAGTCTATGTAGTGCAAGAGTGCTTGCAGGTGAGGGAGTAGGGTTCTTCAGCGATGGGAAGAAGGAACAGCTTTGCCAGTAGGCCTCAACACCCTAGGCCCACTAAGGAATTCCAGTTTCCTGTCCACACACACACACATACACACACACACACACACACACACACACACACACACACACACACACACACACACACACACTCACTCACTCCTGCTTATCTCCCTAAAATATTGTAGCCATCTGGGCACCGGTGGCTCATGCCTGTAATCCCAGCTACTCAGGAGGCTGAGATTTTAGGATTGCAGTTCAAAGCCAAAGCCAGCTCAGGAAGGAAAGTCCATGAGACTCTTTTTTTTTTTTTTTTTTTAGTCGTGAGCCTGAACTTTGGGCCTGGGTGCTGTCCCTCAGCTCTTCAGCTCAAGGCTAGCACTCTACCACTTGAGCCACAGTGCCACTTCCGGTTTTTTCTGCTTATGTGGTGCTGAGGAATCGAACCCAGGGCCTCATACTTGCAAGGCAAGCACTCTACCACTGAGCCATCTTCCCAGCCCCTCCATGAGAATCTTATCTCTATTAAACCACAGAAAACCAGAAGTAGCACTGTGGCTCAAGTGGTAGAGCACTAGCCTTGAGCAAAAGAAGCTCAGGGACAGTGCCCAGGCCCTGAGTTCAAACCCCAGGACTGGGAAAAACAAAAAAGGTCAGGGACAGCTCTCAGGCCCTGAATTTAACCAAGACCATCATAGTGTCCTTGTAAGTCTTGCTTTTCTGGAGTTTCTATCTATCTATCTATCTATCTATCTATCTATCTATCTATCTATCTATCTATCTATCTATCTATCTATCTAATCTATTGGTGTTGGTCCTTGTGTTTGAATTAAAGGCCTGAAGACATGAGTGCTGTCTTGTAGCTTTTTTTTTCCAAGGCTTGTACCCTCCCACTTGAGCCACAGCTCCACTTCTAGCTTGTTGGTGGTTAATCAGAGATAAGAATCCCATGGGCTTGGGGCTGGGAAGGTGGCTCAGTGGTAGAGTGCTTGCCTTGCATGCATGAGGCCCTGGGTTCAATTCCTCAACACCACATAAGCAGAAAAAGCTTGAAGTGGCTTGTGGCTCAAGTAGTAGAGCACTAACTTTAAGCTGAAGAACTGAGGGGCAGCACCCAGGCCCAGAGATCAGGCCTCACAACTGACAAAAATAAAAGAGTCTCATGGACTTTCCTTCCTTGGTTGGCTTTGAACCACCATCCTCAGATCTCAACCTTCTCTTTTTTTGTTGTTTTTTGTTGTTGTTGGTGGTGGTGGTGGTGGTCATGGGGGCCTGAACTGTGGGCCTGGGTGCTGTCCCTCAGCTCTTTAGCTCAAGGCTAGCACTCTACCACTTGAGCCACAGTGCCACTTCTGGCTTTTTCTGCATATGTGGTACTGAGGAACCAAACCCAGGGCCTCGTGAGTGTAAGGCAAGCACTCTACCACTGAGCCACCTTCCCAGCCCCTCAACCATCTTAGTAGCTAGGATTACTGGCGTGAGCCACAGGTGCCCCGTTTCAAATATGTATAGATACTCTTTTTCTTTTCTTTTCCTTTCTCTCCTTTCTTTCTTTCTTCCTTCCTTTCTTTCTCTCTCTCTCCCTTTTTTTTTCTTTTTTTGTTGGTGTTGGTGTTGGTGGTCCAGGTTTTTGAGTGGTTAATTGAAGATAAGAGTCTCATGGGGGTTTTTCAGCCTAGACTGGCTTCAAAACATGATCTTCAGATCTCAGCCTCCTGAGTTGCTAAGATTACAGGCATGAGCCACTGGATCCTGACCTCTAAATATTTTTTTTTGATGTACTAAGGATTTTGATCCTAAAGTTTGCCAAATATTATAGTGCATTTTAGCCTAATTCATTATCTTATGAAATTACAGAAGTGTCCCAACCCGCAGGACTTCAACGAGGACAATGAACCTAAGCGAGAAGGAATGAAGGGACAAGAGACACGAAGAATTACAGCAAGACAGGGATTCTGATCAAGCTGCCAATTTTTATTTTTCACACAAGGGTAGTTATATGCTTGGAATAAGGAAGCTTTTTCATTGGCCATTAAGGAAGCTTTTTCATTGGCCGAAGCAGCTGCAGGGTGCTTGCTTAGGGCAAGGTGAAAAGGTGGTCGTTAGTAGCTGCAGGGTATTTACTTAGGGAGGGGTGAAAAGGTGGGATTCTATAAACTCAGCCTCAAGACGTTCCAGTGAGATAGTTAAGCCTATTATGTTGAGAGACTCAACTTTTGGATCCCAACACAGAAGTAGCTGCAGGTTACTGGAAATTATGTCATTTGTATTAAGTCCAGATCTTTCTCCTATCTGTGGTTCACGCCACTGTGAGAGTGTTTTACCTTTGTCAGTTTGTGATGGGAGGATTTCCTTTTACTCTTTTTTTTTTTTTTTTTTTTTTTTTTGGGTCCGGTCATGGGGCCTGAACTCTGGGCCTGGGCGCTGTCCCTCAGCTCTTGAGCTCAAGGCTAGCACTCTACCACTTGAGCCACAGGGCCACTTCTGGCTTTTCCCTTTTTGCTTATGTGGTGCTGAGGAATCGAACCCAGGGCCTCTGGCATGCAAGGCATGCGCTCTACCACTGAGCCACCTTCCCAGCCCTCCTTTTACTCTTTGTAGCTTAGCCAGCACTGATATATCATCTCAAACACAATGACTGTTCTCCTGAAGTCACATCGCCCTCTCCAAATGTTTCCTGCAGTCTTGTCAGAAGATGTTTCTGAGATGATTGCTGATGAAACACAGTTGTAGATATGAAGACTGAAGACTAGGACAAATGAAAGAATTAGTAAATTGAAAGCAGGTGCCCTTGGGTCACACCTGTAATGCTAGCTACTCAGAAGGCTGAGATCTGAGGATCTCAGTTCAAAGTCAGCCTGGTAAGGGAAGTCTGTGAGACTCTTATCTCCAATTAATCAGCAGAAAACTAGAAGTGGAGCTGTGGCTTAAGTGGTAGTAGCCCTTGTCTTGAGCTGAAGAGCTGAGGGACAGCGCCCAGGCCCAGAGTTTAAGCCCCACGACTCACCAAAAAAAAAAAAAAAAAAAAAAAAAAAAAACAATTAAATTGAAAAATCCTGAGGGGGATAAGAAATGTGGCAGTGAAAATGAAAGACAGTCCATGGCCAGACAGCAGCTGGGCCCACCTCAGCCATCCTGCACCACTTCAGGATTACAGAGATAGAGGCCTTAGGGTTAAGTAGGGAGAACTGCAGACCTTGGAGAGTTTTCTGATTGGTGTGTTTCTATTTCCTGTACGGTCTCAGGACCAAAGGTTTAGTGTTCCATCCTTATTTCCACATTCTATTATCCTTCTTACTTGCTCATTGTTTTGTAGCCCACTGGCCTCATTTCAATGTCCAGCAGGTTTTGGTTTATCAGCTTATCCTACCACCTGTAAGATGTTTGGGCTGATTCCCTGGCAGCCTACTTTTGTGTATGGGTGTGTCAATCCTGGGTCTTGAATTCAGCTTGGGCCCTCTATTTCTTTTTTTTTTTTGTCAGTCGTGGGGCTTGAACTCCGGGCCTGGGCGCTGTCCCTCAGCTCTTCAGCTCAAGGCGAGCGCTCTACCATTTGAGCTACAGCGCCACTTCCGGTTTTCTGGTGGTTTTTATTGGAGATGGGAGTCTCACGGTCTTTCCTGCCCGGGCTGGCTTTGAACCGCGATCCTCAGATATCAGCCTCCTGAGTAGCTAGGATTACAGGCCTGAGCCACCAGCGCCCGGCAGGGCCCTCTATTTCTTGAACCACAGCTCCACTTCCAGCTTTTAGGTGACTAATTAGAGAGAAGAGTCTGGAGACTTTCCTACTTTCCTGCCCAAGCTAGATTCAAACCACAATTGAAGCTAGATACTGGTGGCTCACACCTGTAATCCTAGCTACTCCCGGAGGGTGAGATCTAAGGATCGCAATTCGAAGACAACCCAAGCAGAAATGTCCATGGGGTGGGGGAATCAGTCATGGGGCTTGAACTCTGGGCCTGGGCGCTGTCCCTCAGCTCTTCAGCTCAAGACAAGGGCCACTACCACTTGAGCCACAGTGCCATTTCTGGTTTTCTGGTGGTTAATTGGAGATAAGAGTCTCACAGACTTTCCTGCCGGAGCTGGCTTTGAACCGTGATCCTCAGATCTCAGCCTCCTGAGTAGCTAGGATTACTGGGGTGAACCACTGGTGCACAGCCCATGAGATTCTTTTTTTTTTTTTTGTCGGTCTTGGGGCTTGAACTCTGGGCCTGGGCACTGTCCCTCAGCTCTTCAGCTCAAGGCGAGTGCTCTACCACTTGAGCTATAGCGCCACTTCCGGTTTTCTGGTGGTTTATTGGAGATAGGAGTCTCACAGTCTTTCCTGCCAGGGCTGGCTTTGAACTGCGATCCTCAGATCTCAGCCTCCTGAGTAGCTAGGATTACAGGCGTGAGCCACCAGCGCCCGGCTCAGCCCATGAGATTCTTATCTCCAATAAACTACTCAGAAAAAAACACCAAAGTGGTGCTGTGGCTCAAGTGGTAGTGGCTAGAGTGCTAGCCTTGAGCACAAAGAGACTCAGGAACAGTGCCCAAGCCCTGAATTTAAGCCCCAGATATGGCAAAAATAAAAAATAAAATAAACAACCTTGAGGGGGTTATACTGTTAAAAAAGAAATGCACTCATTACCTGAATTGTGTAACTGGAACCCCTCTGTGGATCACCTTTACAATAAATTTTTATTAAAAAAAAAATACCATTGATCCTCAGATCTCTGCCTCCTGAGGTTAAGCTAGGACTGCAGGTATGAGCCACCCAGACCCAGTGTCTGCCTGCAGCCTGTACAGTTCAAGTGGTCAAGCACTTACCCAGCAAATGCCAAGCCCTGAGTTCAAACCCCAGGACAACCAAACTTTTTTTTTTTAATTAAAATACCTAGTAATAAACCTATCCAATAAGATTAATGACTTCTCCAATAAAACTTATGAAACAGAAGGCATAAGCCGGACACCGGTGGCTCACGCCTGTAATCCTTGCTACTCAGGAGGCTAAGATCTGAGGATCGCAGTTCAAAGCCAGTCTGGGCAAGGAAAGTCCATGAGGCGCGTGCTCTCTCTCTCTCTCTCTCTCTCTCTCTCTCTCTCTCTCTCTCTCTCTCTCTCTCTCTCTCTTTCTCTCTTTCTCTCTCTCCCCCCTATATATATATATATATACATATATACATGTATATGTATATATGTATATATACATATATATATACATGTTTTTATTGTAAAAATACTGTACAGAGGGGTTACAGTTACATGAGCAAGGTAATAGTACATTTCTTATCAAGCATTGTTGCTTCCTCCCTTGTGTTTCCCCTACCATCCCTTACCTCCCACTGCCACAACTACACTTCCCCCACACCTGAATTGTAAAGTTCGCTTTTCAACATAGTGTCTTGTACATCTCACTGTTACAAGGGGTCAACCTGTATCCCAACTTAAACATTTTGTTTTTTCCCTTCCCCTCCCTAAATTAGACAGACATCAAATACAGTGAAAACAGGGGTTATACCATGGGGGGAGGAACATACAAAGCAACAACAACAACAACAAAAATCACATGGTACCTTATAAGTATGTTAGAAACAATAGCAAGAAAGAAAAAAACCACTTGTGTCCCTATCTTGGGGTTCATTTTGCTTAACATCATCTTATCTGGTCATATTACATAACTTTTGACCTCTTCTGCTTGTCCCAGAAATATATTAGTTATTGCAATATTGCAAATAAGGGAAACCATGGGACCTATGTATCTTTGGGCCTGGCTTACTTTACTCAATATTTTTTTTCCAAGTCTTTCCATTTCCTAACAAATGGGGCAATGTCATTCTTTCTGATGGAGGCATAGAATTTATATATATATATATATATATATATATATATATATATATATATATATATATCACATTTTCTTGATCCATTCATCTACTGAGGGGCATCTGGGTTGGTTCCATACATTAGCTATGGTAAATAATGCTGCAATAAACATAGTTGTGATGGTAGCTTTAGTGTGGTCTTGTTTGTGATTCACTTCTTCTCTGAGATAAGGACTTGGTTAAATTCACTCTTTCCTTTTACCTCTCCACATCCCTCTAATCCTATTTTTCCCCACAATTCTCCCTAAACCTATTAATTTTTGGTCTTCTGAATCCCTCCTTGATGTTCTTATCCCATTAATCCATAGTTGTTTGTTTTTTTTTTTTGTTTTTTGGGGGTTTTTTTGGGTCCGGTCATGGGGGCCTGAACTCTGGGCCTGGGCGCTGTTCCTCAGCTCTTCAGCTCAAGGCTAGCGCTCTACCACTTGAGCCACAGTGCCACTTCCGGCTTTTTTTCTTTTTGCTTATGTGGTGCTGAGGAATCGAACCCAGGGCCTCAGGCATGCAAGGCAAGCGTTCTACCACTGAGCCACCTTCCCAGCCCCTCCATAGTTGTTTGGTGTTGAAGAGATTGTATCTGTTGAACTAGATTGTACTGCAGCCATTTTGACTGTGCAACTACAGGACTCTGGTTGATGCTTGCCTTAAAATAGTGTTCTAGCACGAAATTAGTGTTACTTTCATACCAAATGGGCAGAACAAGCTGGAGAAACACAAGAAAAATGGCAAGTTCCGGTATCTCAACTCCCACTTTTGATAATCAGATGACAGAACAGTTAATGAACAATCCAGAGGAGAGTTCCCATAAAGCTCTACAAACACTACTGGCAAACATGGTGAATGAAAAGATTGAAAACCTGCAAAGGACTCAGTGTGAGCGTGACAGGAAGCAAGACGAGGCTAACCAAAGATTAATACAGGAACTTTGAGAGCATGATGAAGCTAACCAAAAATTAATACAGGAATCTCATGAGGACGCATGAGGAAGTTAATCAAAGATTAATATAGGAATTGCATGAGCAGGCTGAGAACAGTCACAGGATGAGAATAGACAAAGACCAATAGAGGCATTCATGGAATCCATAAACAGACAGCTGAAAGAATCCAGGGAGACCAGGAAGGGAATGCTGAATGGAGCCTGTCAGAAGGAAAAGGAGTTCAATGAAACCATAACCAATCAACTAAGTGATTTGAGAATAAACTTGAGACTCTTATCTCCAATAAACCACAAAAAAAAAAACCGGAAGTGGTGCTGTGGCTCAAGTGGTAGAGCCTTGGGCTGAAGAACTGAGGAACAGTGCCCAGGCCCAGTTCAAGCCCCACGACCAACAAAAACAAACAAACAAAAAACAAACTGAGGCATTGATGGGAAAGACCTCCCATGTTCATGAATGGGCAGAGTTGAACTGTTGAGCTGCTTAGAATGTGTGGGTTTTTACAAAGAGAAGGGCAGGAAGTAGGGCTTTGGCTCAAAGTGGTAGAGCGCTAGCCTTGAGTGCAAAAGCTCAGAGACTGCATCCAGGCTCTCAGTTCAAGTCCCATGAGCAACACAAATCCCCCCTCCCCGCCCCACCAATAAAAATAAAAAACAGAAGAGAAGAACAAGCACCAGTGTTTGAATCAGCCTGTTTGAATCCTCTGTAGCTCTCAGGGTTAAGGAGCCTCTAGTCTGCTATTTGGCCCTGAGGAAAGTAGGGTTAAGGATTAGAGTCTCACTAATGAATCAGGTGGGTTGGGTAATTTGCATATCAAAGGTGTTCCCTGGAGATTGTATTACTTTCTTTAGAGGTTGCTTTCCTTGGGGGGAATATTTCTTGCCTAGTTTGCTAAACTCTGAAATCAAACTATCAGTGCAGTTAAAGCACTTAACCCAGACTTCTCAAGATTAGGTTGTTCCAGACCAGGCCTGCAGGGTCTCTATGAGAGAAGGAGCTCTCTGAGCTCTATGCATGCAGTCGAGCCCAGGGGTTGGCAGACAGAAGACACTTAATCTACATTAGTTGATTTAAGGAATGGGCACTGCTGTCTGCATTGCAAGGTGGAGAAAATGACCATCCCAACCGCTTCTAGCTCTTTCCAGTTGCTTAGGTTCTTCCTTTGCCTTTCCTTCCACTTCTCAGCATCCCTGGGACCTCTTGTTCATTCTGAACTGCTTGGCATTTACTACATTCTTCATGTCTGCGTGCGTGCGTGCGTGCGTGCGTGCGTGCGTGCGTGCGTGCGTGCGTGTGTGTGTGTGTGTGTGTGTGTGTGTGAAAACGTATTTTAAATATTCCTCTCTGCTAATCTGATGGCATCCAGTTGAAGCTCCTGTTTCCCACATCCTAGGCACTGTGACTGGATCTGTCCATGGTTCTGAAAGGAATAAGCAGTCAGATCTCACTGACTTCACTAATGCCATTCTTCTGTGGAAATTGCCCATTGCTGAAAACTCCACATTCAGTACTTCCAAGGTTAGTGTCTGAACATGAACAGTCCTGCAACAAAGTGAGAGATTAACTTAGAGAGCTCCACAGTATGCTGTCTTCATATGCCCATACTGAAATGTCCAAGACAAACAAAATAGACTACATTATGAGTGAGAAGTTTACTTTGAACTTTGTAGTCAGAAAAGAAATGCAGTGTGACTGTAGGAAGAAGAGAGAAAAAATACATTTTAGTGAACTGTCTTTTTATTTATTTATTTTTGGTGCCTGTCCTTGGGCTTGAACTCAGGACCTGGGTGCTGTCCCTGATCCAGCACTCTACCACTTGAACTATAGCTCCAGGTCCAGCTTTTGATGGTTAAGTGGAGATAAGAGTCTCACAGACTTTCCTCCCTGGGCTGACAATGAAATCCAACTCTCAGCTAAGTGCTGGTGGCTCCTGCCTCCTAGCTTCTAAGGACGCTAAGATCTGAGTATCACTGTTCAAAGTCAGCTGGAGCAGGAAAGTACATGAGACTCTATCTCCAATTAACCACCAGAAAACCGGAAGTGGTGCTGTGGCTCAAGTGGTAGAACTCTAGCCTTGAGCTAAAGAGCGGAGGGATAGCTCCCAGGCCCAGAGTTCAAGCCCCACAACCGACAAAAAAGAAAAAGAAAAGAAAAGAAAGAAAGAAATCCAAATCTCAGATCTCAGCCTCTTGAGAAGGTAGGATAACAGGGATGAAGTACTGACATCTAGCTCATCTGACATTTTTATTCTGTCCAGAGTTAACCTTGGTGCTGGGAAGGTGGCTTCATGGTTGAATGCTTGTCTGGCATGCATGCAACTCTGGGTTCCATTCCTCAGAGTCCTCAACACCACATAAACAGAAAAAGCTAGAAGTGGTGTTGTGAACCCACTGGTAGAATGGTAGCCTTGAGCTAAAAGAAGCTTAGGGACAGAGCCCAGGCCCAGAGTTCCAGCCCCAGGACTAGGGGGAAAAAAAAAAGTTAACCTTAGTTTCAACTACATCATACCTTTACATTTGTTTGTTTGTTTGTTTTTTGTTTTTTTTGTTTTGCCAGTCATGGTGCCTGCTACCACTTGAGCCACAGCACCACTTCCAGCTTTTTCTGCTTATGTAGTGCTGAGGAATCGAACCCAGGGCCTCATGCATGCAAGGCAAGCACTCTACCACTGAGCCACCTTCCCAGCCCCCTACATTTGTTTTTTTTCCTTTATTTTTCCTTTCCTTCCAACATGTACCTAGTGTTTTTCCTTTGAGCTAAATCCTCTAGGATTTCTGTTAGTTCTCCCCTAGTCTTCTTGTGTCAGATTGTTCTTATCTAGAAATTCCAATGAGATTTTAATTTCAATTTCTCAATGTTAGATAGCTCTCTTTTCAAAATTTCCTGGCCATTATTTATACTGGCTATTTATTTTGAAAAAATGCTAACGTTCCAGACTAACACCAGTAATCTTAGTTACTCAGGAGGTTGAGATCTAAGGATCACAATTCAAAGCTGGCCTGGGCAAGAAAATCTTGGTGAGACCCTTATCTCTAATTAACCATTCAAAACTCAGAGGTGGTACTGTGGCTCAAGTGATAATGCATTAGCCTTGGGCTGAAGAGCTAAGGGACAGAGCCCAGGTCCAGAGTTCAAGCCCCACAACTGACAAAAAAATACTAATTTGATTTTAATTAGAATATTATGTTTTTATATAATTCCTGTTATTATAATTTCCAACTTGATTCTGTTTCATATGTGTTGTTCTTTCATAAAGTCTGGTGTGTGTGTGTGTGTGTGTGTGTGTGTGTGTGTGTGTGTGTGTGTATGTGTGTGTGTACCTGTCCTATGGTTTTAACTCAAGAGTAGCACTCTACCACTTGAGCCAGAGCCCCACTTATAGCTTTTTGGTAGTTATTTGGAGTTGAAAGTCTCAAGGACTTTCCTGTCCAGGCTGGCTTAAAACTGTAATCCTCAGATTTCAGCTTCTTCAGTAACTAGGATTACCACTAACACACTGCCTCTTTTTTTTTTTTTTTGTAATTAGCTTATATTAGTTATATGAGGAGGAAGGACTGTTGTTATATTTGTTATATTTCCACATCTTTTCTATTGTGAGAAAAGCCTATCTTCTATCAAAGTAATTTGCTTCTTTCCTGTTTTTTTTTTTTTTTTTTTTTTTTTTTGTTGTTGTTGATCATGGGGCTTGAACTCTGGGCCTGGACACTGTCCCTCAGCTCTTCAGCTCAAGGCAAGCACTCTACCGGTTGAGCCACAGCGCCATTTCCGGTTTGCTAGTGGTTTTTATTGGAGATAAGAGTCTCACGGACTTTCCTGCCCTGGCTGGCTTTGAACTGCGATCCTCAGATCTCAGCCTCCTAAGTAGCTAGGATTACAGGCATGAGCCACTGGTGCCCGGCTGCTATTATTCTTGAGAGAATTGTTTTTTCTGAAGGATTCTTGCTTTATTTTTTTTTTGGGGGGGGGTCCGGTTGTGGGGCCTGAACTCTGGGCCTGGGTGCTGTCCCTCAGTTCTTCAGCTCAAGGCTAGCGCTCTACCACTTGAGCCACAGCATCACTTCTGGCTTTTTTTTTCTGCTTATGTGGTGCTGAGGAATTGAACCCAGGGCCTCATGCATGCAAGGCAAGCGCTCTACCACTGAGCCACCTTGCCAGCCCGGATTCTTGCTTTAGTCAGGAGGCTTGGCCCGGTTAATTACACCTTAGTTATATCTTTTTTCCTGCAGCACTTTAATAAAGACATCCTGTGGAAGCTCCTTGAATTTTAGTGGCATCCTGTTAATTAAGCCACATCCTTGTGCAGAGTGTGAACCTGAGCTTGGCCAATGAGAGCAAAGAGGCAGATCCTGCTGGGTTAGGGACAAAGAAGGGGCAGCCTGTCTGCTGATGTTGCACCCTTCTGCAAAACCCAACTTTTGTCTTGCCTAGCTACTTTCCTGTTGGTGTCCTTATTTCTACACGACACCCCAACATCCTGAGCTACTTCTAACACTAGCCATGAGTGGATGAAAGGAAAGAAAGAAGACAGAGACAGGTCAGATCAGGTCAGATCAGGATTTAATCATCCCAGCAGAGACCACAAATTACCTTGTATCTACAGGCAGAGTGGGAGAGACAAGGAGAGCAGAGGGAGGGGGCCAGGGACTAAGTAGAGCAAAATGAGGAAGCTATTGTTGCAAATCAGGCAGCTACCACAGACAGTCTTGCCCATGGCAATTTTACAAAGGACCAAATAATCCATTTCCCCAGTTTTCCATCTCCTTCCTCCTCTTCCTTATCCCAGCTCCTCCCACTAGTACCCACCCCCAATAGACTCTATTTCGCTTTCTCTATGCTCTATTCCCTATTGGTCAGCAGCGTTCAATGAGTATCTTTATGCTGTTTTCATACTTTTTTCAGTGTTTTACACAATTATTCACCCTCTATATTTTTTCTTTTCCTCCTTCCTTTTCTCTTCCTAAATAGTCTTTTAGTTTCATATTTATGTTTATCCACAATTACATAATATGTTAATATACAATACATGCTATAATATAGGAATTGATATAATAATAATATATTCCTATAGTAATAATATTGTAATAATTCCTTAATATAGATTTAATATGTTAATATATAATATTTTTGTTAATATAGTGATAACAAAGGATTTATTATATACACATATAATTGTGCATATGGATTTGTATATGTGTATGTACATGTATGTCTTTTAGGTCTATTGAAAATATATTTTATTTTGCTTTTTGAGCTCGTCTTGTCTCACTCAGTATGATATCCTCCAATTGCATTCATTTTCCTCCCAATGACATGATTTTATATTTTTTGTGGCTGTGTAATATTCCATAGTGTATATGTATGTGAATACATAAATATATTTCATCATCTTTATCCACTCGCCTGTTATTGGGCCTCCTAGCTGATTAGATTGTTTGTCTATTGTGAACAGTGTAAACATAGATATGCAGGTAATTTTCTTGTATATTGATCTACTATCCTTTATTTACATATGTGACCTCTATTAAACTCATTTTATCTCACCATTTTGGTCAAGTCTTGGAGTCTGTAAAACACTTAGGTCACCTGCTGTTGATGCACCAGGTTGAGTACTGCTATGGTAGGTCCACCTACAAATGGGCACATATTAGCATACAAATTCGTATAAAATGTCAGTGCATCTATGTTTCCTTTGTCTCTTTCAGACTTGAGTACTTTTTTGTGTGTGTGCATCAGGTCTTGGAGCTTGAACTCAGGGCCTGAGTGTTGTCCTTCAACTTCTTTTGCTCAAGGTTAGCACTCTACCACTTGAGCCACAGCCTCACTTGCAGCTTTTCCTGAATAGTTTATTAAAAATTGGAGTTTCATAGACTTTCCTGCCTGGGCTGGCTTTTAACCAGGATCCCAAAGCTCAGCCTCTTGAACAGCTAGGATTACAGACATGAGCCCCCAGCACTGGCTCTGTGTGTGTGTGTGTGTGTGTGTGTGTGTGTGTGTGTGTGTGTGTGTGTGTGTGTGTGTGTGTGTGAGAGACTGTGCTGATCCTGGGACTTGAACTCAGGGCCTGTCCCTGAGCCCTTTTGCTCTAGGATAGCCCTCTACCACATGACCCACAACGCCACTTCCAACTTTTTGGTGGTTAATTGGAGATAAGTGTCTTATGGACTTCCTTACTCTGCTAACTTCAAACCATAGTCTTCAGATCTCAGCCTCCTGAGTAACTAGAATTACAGATGTGAGCCACCAGCACCTAGCTCAGAGCTTTGATCCTATTAGTAAATTAGACCGCCAGAAATGGCTTTAAATAATCATTTTAACCACCACTAGGCTACTACGCCTGAGAGTATAAACTGGAGACAACCAGAGTGGGAGCCGAACCACTTACCTGAGAATGTTAAAAGGGTCATCTATTTGACATATGCTGTGTGAACTTTCTGGGGAAGTACCTCTAAAGTGGCATAAGGCCAAAAACCCCCAAATTTAGTTTGATGATATAAAAATGAGCGTAATATGGATCATATGCAGAGCAATAGATGGCTATGCCAACAAAGGGCTGTATTTACCCAGAGGTTTCCAAGCACCAAAGTTGCCAATCAGAACTTTTTTAAAAAATCTGTCCTGGGGCTTGAACTCAGGACCTGGGTGTCAGCCCTGAACTCTTTTGCTCAAGGCTAGTGCTCTACCACTTTGCGCCACCACACCACTTCTGGTTTTCTCAAGGCTAATTGGGGATGAGAATAATGGAGCTTTCTGCTTGGGCTGGCTTTGAATGGTGATTCTCAGACCTCAGCCTCCTGAGTAGCTAGGATAACTGGCATGAGCCACCAGCACCAAGCTTCAGCACTTATTTATACGGACCTAAAGTGATAGCAAAAACTGACAACCAAAAAGCTGGGCTTATATCACCATCGTGCGGTCAAATGTGGAAACTACAGGTCTGGATAGATTCAAACCATACTCTGGGAAATTTGTATGTCTTGATCTTCATTACACATTTTCTTTTTCTTTTTTTTTTTTTTTTTGGGGGGGGGGGAGAGGTCCAGTCGTGGGGCCTGAACTCTGGGCCTGGGTGCTGTCCCTCAGTTCTTCAGCTCAAGGCTAGCGCTCTACCACTTGAGCCACAGTGCCACTTCTGGCTTTTTTCTTTTTGCTTATGTGGTGCTGAGGAATTGAACCCAGGGCCTCATGCATGCAAAGCAAGCGCTCTACCACTGAGCCACCTTCCCAGCCCTCATTACACATTTTCTTGAACTTAAAAAAAAGTCAGCTGCCAGGTGCCGGTGGCTCAAGCCTGTCATACTAGCTATTCAGGAGGCTGAGGTCTAAGAATCACCATTCAAAGCCAGCTCAGGCAAGAAAGTCTGTGAGACCAATTAACCACCAAAAACCCAAAAGTGGCACTGTGGCTCAAGTTGTAGAGTGCTCTCCTAGAGCTGAAGAGCTCAGGGAAAGCACTGAACCCCAGAGTTAAAGCCCCATGACAGGGGGAAAAAAATCCTCACGTAAGAATCTTTTCTTCAGGGGCTAAGAAGGTGCCTCAGTGGTAGAGCGCTTGCCTTGCATGCATGAGGCCCTGGGTTCGATTCCTCAGCACCACATAAGCAAAAGGAAAAAAGCCGGAAGTGGCGCTGTGGCTCAAGTGGTAGGGTGCTAGCCTTGATCTGAAGAGCTGAGGGACAGCACCCAGGCTGAGAGTTCAGGCCTTAGATATCATCTTACAAATTCTACCATATCTTTCAAAACTTCTTTCCAAGGTTATGATGAACACCTGGTACCACAATTATCTTCCCTGTCCCTACATCCACATTGTCCCCTGTCCTGTAGCACTGCCTTCCTCCTACATGACATGGCCCTTGCTTGCTCTCATAGAGAGCTTGCACCTGCCTCTTCTCATTAAAACACTAGAACAAGGACAGCAGTTCTGACATTTGACTTCCTGAATGAATCTCTGATACAAACTAACTAATGAGCCAGGGGGCTGGGAAGGTGTCTCAGTGGTAGAGCGCTTGCCTTGCATGCATGAGGCCCTGGGTTCGATTCCTCAGCACCACATAAGCAAAAGGAAAAAAAGCCGGAAGTGGCGCTGTGGCTCAAGTGGTAGAGTGCTAGTCTTGAGCTGAAGAGCTGAGGGACAGTGCCCAGGCCCAGAGTTCAGGCCCCACGACCGGATCCCCCCCCCCCAAAAAAAAAAGAAAGAAAAGAAAAAAAAAAAAAAACTAATGAGCCAAACCCTCAGTGCTCACCCTATGTCTACTGAATGGACAGTCAATCACAGCAGAGCCCCACCCTCTTGGGCAGACACTGTCTTTACTGCAGTCTTGGCCACCTGCTGGTGAGTGACAGCTACAGCACCAGGACCTCACCCAGGAAGCTCAGGACCACTTGGGGAAGCAGTTCTCACAAGTTCTTCCTCTTTCTTTCCTGCTTAGCTCTTTCTTCTCCCCTGTCCTACTCTCCTCAGCTCATAAGAACAAGTTCCTTCTCAGCAAAGATGGTCCTGGGTCCACAGATTGTATTTGTTCCCAAAGAAGTGCTCTGGCTTTGACAGTGGGTCTCAATAGAGTTCCTCCTTCCTGTCTGCAGCCTCAGGAGGGGGCGTGCAATGTCCACAGTGCACTGGACACTGTGGGCTGGCCACCCACTAGAAGGGCTGTTGCCAGCATCCTGGGCTTCTCCAAACTTTTCCAAATCTCATCAGGAAACCAATCCCAAAGCCCAGCTACACTGTTGGGCTGAGAATGTGGCTTAGTGGTAGAGTGCTTGCCTATCATGCATGAAGCCCTGAGATTGATTCCCTGTACAACATAGAAAAGGCTGGAAGTGGTGCTGTGGCTCAAGTGGTAGAGTGCTAGCCTTAATGAGTTCAAGCCCCAGGACTGGCAACACACACACACACAGACACAAACAGACACACACACACACACACACACACACACACACACACACACACACACACAAACTTACACTGTTAAGTAATTGTTAGGTAATCAAAGCAATGGCTTGATTGAGAGATGAGTCGAGTATTAATTTATATGTGGAGAATGAAGTTGAGCAGAAGGAAGTGTTTTTATCAGGATTTGAAAGGACTGAGTCCATCCTGGGGGGGAAGGCAGGGCTGATCAGGAAGCACAGCACCTCTCCTGGCAGCAGGAGGTACAGCAAGGCAATAACAGGGCCCAGAGAAAAAAAAAGCCCCCAAAGAACCTCATCCACAGTGGGTCAACGAGTTTCCCGAACTCTTTTCAAGTTTTGAATCCATCAATGGATGACACCACTCCCTAGGTCAAAGCCCTCATGACCCATTCTCCTTGAACTGCCCTGACACTCACACGTGAATATGAGCTCTACTAACTTCCAGGTCCTCTCAGCCAATCAAAATGGGGGATGGCAATCCCTTTCTAACTCTGCTTCTCAATCCAAAATTTGGATTGGAGCAGAGCTGGGACTAGCCAGAGCTGAGGGCAGGTGGAGGGAAGGTGGGCAGAGCAGATGCAGAGGATCAGGAAGGGAGCTCACAGGAGAAACCTGACATCCCTCCTCTCTGCTCTTCCCACAGGTGGCTCCCTTGAGGGCACTGGGGACAGCACAGACCCACACTGGAGGCAGCAGTGCTAGAAGGAAAGCAAGCTGCTCACATTGCCTTTCTCCTCACCACACACACCCTGTGCAAGGCTGCCTGGTGCTTTGGGAGGCAGTGACAGGAACACACCCCTGCTGCTGTCACAGGACACCCAGAAGGCAACAAGACACCAGCTCATGCAGGATGACAAGAAGGGACAGAAGTATGGAGAAGAACTGATGGAGCCTTAGTAGAGGATTCAGGCCTGCGCCTAGTCTCACCTGCACAGTCTGTGCTGTGTCCTGACAAAGGAAAAGCCCCTGTGATCATAGGTGCTCATGGAGAAGGTTCTAGGAAAACAACACAACTGAGGAGCAGGGAAGACAACCCAGGTGAGGACTGAATACATGACCGTCCAGAATGCACTGAGCTCCTATCCACACCTGCCTGTTCTCAGGCTAACCCTGGCCCCGCCCACAACACAGCTGAGCAAACATGAGGATTCTAGAATTTAATCATGTTTTATTTTCTACCTCAAGTTTTGGGAATCATTCAGTGATTTATTCAATCTTTTTCCATGACCACAATTTGAAACACAGACCCACATCCACATTCTCTTTATCAGTGGGGAAGCAGCAGCTGCAGCTCAGAGCAAGGGAAAGTGAAGTCAGGGATGGGGAAGCCCTGGCCCCGCCTCTGCTGGAGCAGCAGGTGGAGGGGAAAGAGACCCAGGTCAGTGTGGGGAGGGTCCTGGTGCTCAGGGCTGGGCTGGCTCCTCAGTTCCTCACAGGATGCTGACAGCACACAGAAGCCTGCACACGGTCAGAACCCAGGTACAGGAAGAGAAGTCAGGAGCTCATGATGTCCCAGGAGGGAGGAGGAGAGGCAGGAACAAATGCTGTGCCTCTCAGACCACACAAAGCAGCTGTGTCACACTGCAGGAGAAAAGAACAAGCACAACAATGCAGATC
The DNA here is from genome assembly GCF_024711535.1 of Dipodomys merriami. Taxonomy (NCBI): domain Eukaryota; kingdom Metazoa; phylum Chordata; class Mammalia; order Rodentia; family Heteromyidae; genus Dipodomys; species Dipodomys merriami. The sequence goes on along the minus strand of NW_027202937.1, from coordinate 12,330,489 downwards.
AGTCACTGTTAGCCACACACTCTGAGCAGGCCACTAACACCCAATGCACAGACCCTGCAACTACAACACAGCCTTCCCTGCGCCTCAGCCCTGCCCCCCATTTAGGGTCTCCAGGTTGTCACCTTTTTCAGCTCTGAGGGAAGCATCAGAACCCTGGTCACTGTCGTCTCCTGTGGTGGAAGAGAGGAACTGGTTAGAGAACACAGGCGTCACTGGAGGAATTCCGGGTGCATGAGCTCCCACAGGTCCTGTCTGCAGCACAACAAAGGTCACCTCCTCCCCCATGGCACTCACTTGCAGCCTTATCATAGCCTTCTCTCTTGTCACCTGTAGGAGAAACACCATGTGAGAGGCAGGACACAAGCAGTGCCATGAGGGCCTGCATGAACCCCTAGCCTTGACCTCATGGGAAGTTTCTAGAAATGTGACCATAGAACCAAGGAAGCACAGGAGAGAGAGTGCAACAGTTGGGAAGAGAGACCCCAGGACCTCCTGGAGTGTGACCTCAGTGGGCTCCTGAGTCCCTGTGGGCCTGAGTGCTGCAATCAGTTCCCATCACCACCCTCAGGAGGGGGAATTTTGTGTCCTTCGTTTTGCAGGTGATTTACAGAAGAGGAGCTGTCAGGCTGGGGAAGGCCCTGAGTGTGCTGCAACTTCCCATTAGGAGTGCAGCTCACACTTCTGCCCTGGAACTCAGACCTCCACCTTCCTACCTCCAGTCCTCTTCCTCCACAGCACAAAAACCACCACAGCTACAACCAGAACTGCAAAGATGCCCACGCCAATGAAAATTCCAATCTGGGGAATGGTGGGCTGAGCAGGCGGCTCTGGGAAGAGAAGGGAAAGGAGGATGAGCACTGTGAGCCCAGCTCTCAGTCCTTACGTGCTGAAGCTGCACATGCCTCCTGCTGTCTCTGAGCACAGCTGTGCTCTGTGCCCTCAGCCCTGCTTACCCCATGTCAGGCTGAGGGGCTCAGGCAGCCCCTCATGCTGCACATGGCATGTGTATCTCTGCTCCTCCCCAGAAGGCACCACCACAGCAGCCCACTTCTGGAAGCTTCCATCTCCTGCAGGCCTGGTCTCCACCAGCTCCATTTCCTGGGTCTGTTCCTCTCCATCCCGCAGCCAGGTCAGGGTGATCTCCGCAGGGTAGAAGCCCAGCGCCCAGCACCTCAGGGTCATCTTATGTTCAGAGGTGGCGTGGAGGGTGATGTGTGCCTTTGGGGGATCTGAGAAGAACCCAGAAATTCAGATGCATCTCCTTGCCTCCCATGGACCACTGTGCAGGTCAGTTGACCATGTTGAGGATACACAGCACAGCGAATGGGGGCAGGGATGGATGATCCAGGCTGGAACTAGGCTTCTGGAATCATCTCCTAAACCTTGCAGTTGAGATCACCATGGACAGAAGCCCCTGATTTCTGAAGAGTTACTTTGCTCTATTTTGGGTGGAGATAAGAGAGACTTTCTCTAAAATCGTGGAAGAGACTTCTAGCCACAATGGATTCTGGTTGAGGACAAATGCTGAGAGCCTCCTGGTGCTGCCCAGGGCCACTGCCAGAGTGGAAGGGGCCAGCTGCACACTTGTTTCAGGACAGTCTTCCCCTCCATGCATGGAGAGATGGGGAGAAGGAAGAGAGGAAGATGGGGAGAGGGAGAGTGAGAGAGAGAAAGAGAGAGAGAGAGAGAGAGAGACAGAGAGAGAGATAGTGTGTGTGTTTCACTGTGGTGAGGTCAAGGTGGATTCCAGAGCCACTGTGTGACACAGCATGTGAAAGGCAGGGGCTCATGGTCCTCTGGGCAGGGAAGGGGTGTGGTGGGCTGGGTCCCTTTTCCTCTCTGGCTGTGGGAGTGGAGGGGGACTTCCACAGGAGATGGAGGAGTCCCCGGGCCCTGGTACCTGTGCGCTGCAGCGTCTCCTTGCCGTGCTCCAGGTATCTGCTCAGTGACTCCACGCACCTGCCCTCCAGGTAGGCCCTCCTGCGCTCTGCCTCACCGGTCTCCTCCCACTTGCGCCTGGTGATCTGAGCCGCCATGTCGGCCGCAGTCCAGGAGCTCAAGTCCTCGTTCAGGGCGATGTAGTCCTGGCCATCATAGGCATACTGATCATACCCGCCGAGGAGACGGCCGTCTGCGCTCAAGTCGCAGCCATACATGGTCTGGATGGTGTGAGAAGCTGCCCCGCCCCCACGGTCAGCCCGCGCCCCGCGGGGACTTTGGCCTACACGGAGAGGACACCGGCCCCACCCCACGGCTCTTTCCCGGGGTGCCGGTCCACCCGCAGCGCCCGCAGCCTGGGCTGAACCTCAGTCCTGAGACCCCGTGGGCTCGGGCTGGTCAGCGGGAGGCGGGGAGGGGTCGTGACCTCCGACCCGGCGGCGTCGCTCACCGTCCGCGCTCTGGTTGTAGTAGCCGAGCAGCGTCTGCAGATTCACTCGGTTAATCTGTGCGCTGCCCTTGCACCTCCGCGTCTGCCGCTCCCAGTACTCGGGCGGCTCTCGCTCCACCCACGGCGCCCGCGGCTCCATCCTGGGGTTCGCGGCGTCGCTGTCGAAGCGCACGAACTGCGCGTCGTCCACGTAGCCGACGGCGATGAAGCGGGGCTCCCCGAGGCCGGGCCGGGACACGGCGGTGTGGAAATACCGCAGGGAGTGGGGGCCTGCGGGCGGGCGCGGGTGAGAGCCGGGAGCGCGGCGGGAGCGGAGAAGGGGTTCGGCACGCGGGAGACGCAAAGGGGGTCCGAATGACCCCGGCGGCGCCCAGCGAGGGCCCCCGAGGACTGGTCAGGCGGAGGGGACGGGGACGCGGCTGCCCGGGCCCTGCCCCCCGACGGCGCCCTCACCCCACCGCCACCCCTCGCTCTACCCTGCGGACTCGTGTTGCCCACGGGTCCCAGACTCACCCGCCCAGGTCCCGGCCAGCGCCAGCACCCACGACAGCAGCCGCAGGACGGATCCGGGCGCCATGAGCCCAGCCCCAGAATCCGGGGAGACTCTGAGTGCCGGTAGCTCCGCGGGGGACTTTAGAACCCAGAACCTCGGTGACACTGATTGGCTTCTCTAGAACCTGACAGCCAATAGCAGCAAGAGGTGGTGCCGTGTCAGCAGTGTCTGGGCAGAAGCGGCCGACACAGGTTGGAGAAGAAGTGAAACTGGGGAGACCGGGAATCCCCAGGGCTCAGCTTCCCCACCCAGAGCAGCTCTGGCTCTGACACGCTGAGATCTAGGTCCATGCATCTTGGGTTTCGTCCTGATCACTGTCCCCCTGCACCAGCACTCTGTCCCAGCCACGTCTGGGTTTGGCCTGAAGGCGAAGTCAGAGGTCCTCAGAGACTTTGCTTCTATGATCTCTGCACACATTCATATCGACCCAAAGGTATTTGTATCATATGGGTTCTGTCACTATTCACTGTTAGGGCTGGGAATATGGTGTAGTGGTAGAGTGCTTGCCTAGCATGTTTGAAACTCTGCGTTCAATTTCTCCGCACCACATGTGAAGAAAAAGCTGGAAGTGCTGCTGTAGTTTGAGTGGTAGAGTGCTAACTAGCCTTGAGCTAAAGAAGCTCAGGGACAGTGCCCAGGCCCTGAGTTCAAGGCCCAAGACTAGCCAAAAAAAAAATCACTTCTAGATAAGAAAGTATTTATTTTTTTCTTTTTTTGAGGGTGGGAGTGTTCCAGTCGTGGGCCTTAACTCTGGGCCTGGGCACTGTCCCCTGAGCTTATTTAGCTCAAGTCAAGTTAGCACTCTAGTACTTGAGCCACAGCACTACTTCCATCTTTTTCTTCATATGTGGTGCTGAGGATTCGAACCCAGGGCCTCATGCATGCAAGGCAAGCGATCTACCACTGAGCCACCTTCCCAGCCCATGAAACAGTCTTTAAAGCTGATGTCTCATGCCCTGTAATCCTCTCTACTTAGGAAGCAAAGATATGAGGATAGAGGTTCAAAGCCAGCCAGGGCAGGAAGCTCCCTGAGACTCTTATCTCCAATTAACTGGGAAGTGGTGCTGGGATTCTAGATGATGGAGTGCTCAGGGACAGCACCCAGGTCGACCTCAATCCCCCTTGACCAAAACAACAACAGGCCTTCAAAGTACTTGACTTGGGGCTAGGAATGTGGCTTAGTGGGAGAGTGCTTGGCATGAAGCCCTGGGTTCAATTCCTTAGTTCCACATTAAAAGAAAAAACCAGAAGTAGCACTATGGCTCAAGAAGTACAATGCTAACCTTGAACAATAAGATGTTCAGGGACAGAAACCAGACCCTGAATTCATCAAGCCCCAAGACTGGAACAAACAAAAAGCTTGACTTTTCCTGTTCCTAGTGGCTCATGATTTTAATCCTAGTTACTCAGGGGTCAGAGATCTCAGAATGTCAGTTGGAAATCAGTTGGGTCAGGAAACTGGGAGACACTTTCCTTTTTTTTTTTTTTTGGCCAGACTTGGGGCTTTGACTTAGGGCCTGGGCACTGACCCTGAGTGTCTTTTGCTTTGGCTCCCCCTCTAACACTTGAGCCACAGCACGACTCCTTGCTTTTTCTGGGTATGTAGTACTGAGGAATCCAACCCAGGGCTTCATACATGCTAGGCAAGCATACCAGTAAGCCACATTCCCAGCCCTCTTATCTCCAATGAACTACTCAAAAAACCAGAAGTGGTGCTGTGGCTCAAATGTTAGAGAGAGCACTAGCCTTGAGCAACAGAAGCTCATGGACCATGCCTGGTCCAATGACCAGCAAAGATAAATAAATGCATGAGTTGACAAAAATGGAGGCACAGAGGATGAACAAATGCAGCAGTGCTATGCACTAGATGTGCATGTGAAAAATAAACTATACAACTAGTGGGTGAGGCCAGAAGGGAAAAACTGGGAAAGCAAGAGAAAGGCTGACATTGTCCAAAAAGAAATGTTCTCTTCACCTGACTTCTGAAACTGTAACCGCTGTGCGCTCACCTTTAACATAAAAATAAAACCTTGAATTGTTTATAATTCTAATAAGTAATTTCGTGGTAACAGAAACAATTGTTTATTATTCCTGTGTGGTTTTGTGTGTTGGTGCTAGTTTCAGGCCCTGGGTGCTGTCTCTCAGCTATTTTGCTGAAGGCTACCACTCTGCCAACTGAGCCACACAGCTGAACTTTTGGCTATTTTGCTGATTAATTTGCAATCTAGAATACCATGGTTTTCCTATTCTGATTGGCTCTGAACTTTGGAATGGCACCAACGTGGAGAGAATCCACTTGGCTTTTTCACTCACAGCTGGCACTCTACCACTTGAGCCATACATCCAGTGCCACGTTTTTGCTGGTTAATTGTAGGTAAGAGTCTCAGATTTGTCTGCCACAGCTGGCTTCAAATCTTCATCCTCAGACTTCAGTCTGATTATAGGTGTGAGCCCACAGTGTCTAGTTGGTTCTGTGATATTTTCAGATGTACCACCCTAAAATCTGAAGAGCTTACTTGCAAAGAGAAACTCTTCTTCATAAGGAAAATGTAGAACTAGGAAGGTGTGAGTTCTGCAATAGACAGGATGTTGACATTCCACAGCTCACACTGCCTCATCATCGCCAGGGCTGGGTTCTAGGAAGCTGCTTATACACCAAGCTGTTCCTGCGACCATCTCTGGGAGGTATCCCCAACACAGCCACTCACCCTTTGTCTGGAGAATTCCTTTCCCTTAATCTAGATTGATTCAGTTTCTAGTACTCAGAACCAAAAACCTCTGAATAGTTTTTTTTTTTTAATTTTTGTTTTTGTTTTTTGGGTCCAGTTGTGGGGCCTGAAATCTGGTCCTGGGCACTGTCCCTCAGCTTTTCAGCTCAAGGCTAGCGCTCTACCACTTGAGCCACAGCACCACTTCTGGCTTTTTTCTTTTTGCTTATGTGGTACTGAGGAAGCGAACCCAGGGCCTCATGCATGCAAGGCAAGCATTCTACCACTGAGCCACATTCCCAGCTCTCAATAATGTTTTAAAGTTTGTCTTCTGCTTTTCCACAAAACTGTTGGCTCTACAAGGGAGAATAACTTTTTTGAGTGTGTGTATGCGGGGTGTGTTAGTTCTGTCACCTGGACTCTGGGCCTGGGCGATGTCCCTCAGTTCTTCAGCTCAAGGAGAACACTCTACCACTTGAGCCACAGCGCCACTTTGCAGTTTTCTGGAAGTGGTAATAAGAGTCTCATGGACTTTCCTGTCCGGGCTGGCTTTGAACCATGATCCTCAGATCTCAGCATCCTGAGTAGCTAGGATTAGAGGCCTGAGCCACTGGCAACCAGCTGGGAAGACATTTTTTGTCTGTTTTGTTCACGTGTGATAATCTAAATGCTTATAATAATGCCTGGCCCATCATTGATGCTCAAAAATGTTGACTGAATAACAAATATTAGCCTTTCTCATCAGTATTTTCCATGCCAAGTTTTATTCAGTGTATACTTCCCATTTACTGAAGAAAGTTCAGCCCTGCAACTTGGTCTTTATTATCTGTCCACACCGCTTCTGAAAGATTTTCAAAGTCACTGTTTCCAACTATCTTCCCCCTCCTCCTTTGCATGGTTGAAGATGATGAAAGAGTTTTCTTTGGCAGGACCCACATGCCTTGTCTTGGGAGGACGAAGATCAGCAACGCCCTCCAGTGGAGCAGGGCTTTGTAGGTCAGAACCCCACGCACGTGTGGTTTACAGAAATCCAAGAGTATTAGGGGCTGAGATATTCTTCAGCTGTGGTCAGGGCCAAGCAGACAGCAGCAATCTGTAATGGAGGCTAGAGATGTGACTATAAGTGGGGTCAACAAGAAAGGAAAACTGGGTTACCACAGCTTCAATCCTCAGATCTTGGCCTCTTGAGGAGCTACAATTACAGCCTTGCTTCTGACTTTAATGAGAAATTGGAGCAAAGTCTCTCAGATTTGCTGCCCAGGATGGCTGCAAACCACAATTCTCTGATTTCAGCCTCCTGAGGATTACAGGTGTGAGCCACCATCACTCAGCTGATTCCATGTCATATTCTCAGAACAGAAAGACAAAGATAGCTGTTGAGGGATGCTAAGTTGAAGCCCTCCACTAGACCAGTGGCCTTTGTCTCTTTGTTCTTGGCTTCCTTCACTGAAAATAATTTGCTCTTGTTCCATCCATGTCCTTGAAAATTCCATTATTTTGTCCTTTTGAATGGCTGCATAATAGTCCATTGTATATAGGTACCACAATATTTGGATCCACTCCTCAGGAGTGGGGCATCTGGGTTTTTTGGAAAACATCTGCCATCTAATATGGAGTGTGAAAAAGTAAGTTGGGTCCCTGCCATGCGATAGTGCTTCTCGGTGAGGAGTAGGCTTCTTCAGTGATGGGAACAAGGAACAGCTTTGCCACCAGGCCTCACTGTCCTAAACCCACTAAGCAATTGTCACTTGTCACCAAAAGATTCCAGTTTCCTGTCTGTTTACAGACACATACACAGCCAAGCAACAGCCCCATCTCTTCATCAGCTGCACACACACACACACACACACACACACACACACACACACACACACACACACACACACACCTCTGCTTATCTCCATGAAAACTTGCAGCCAGTAGCTGCAAGTCACTTAGCCAGGGCTAAGTCCCTCCAAGGTTTGCTTTAATAAAACCTCCTGCCTCTCACTCTCATTGCTCATTCAAACCTTAAGCTCTTTTCTGACAGACTTGTTGGATGCAAGGCAAGTGACACATAAGAAGAGATCTCAGAAATAGCAATGTGCACACCACAGTACCAATATCTGTTACCTTTCAGGTCACCCAAATCAAGGAAATACATACTTCATCCCTACTCTAGTCCAATGCATAGGGTAGATGACTTGGCCTTGGTCCTTGTGTCTGGCAAGAGCATTCCTGCAAGACAGGAACATCATAAGGGTCAGAAGGAAGCTTGTTAGAAGAAAAACTGTGGGAAAGATGGCACAAAGAAGTGAGAAGGAGCTAGTCCAAATGTCCCTTGCTCCTCATGCTAACTGCATTGCTGACCCAAAAGGAGATGCCATTTGTGAATGAATCAGCTATATTGATCCACCAGGTTCTGCATGAGAAGTGATGTTTTGTTTGTTTTTTTCCATCAGATTATCTGCTTAAACCACCAAAGGTTACTTTCCACACCAGAATCTACCACTGCAACAGCAGTCAAGAGCCAGGGAGCGCTCAGACCCAACATCCTTACACATGTATACAGGGTTAGCTGTGTCTTGTTCCCTTCTGATACACTACAACCTTGCAGATAATGTGGTTGGAAGCACAGCCACTCAGTATTTGACCAACAGAGCAGAATATGGCAGGATAGCCAGACAGTGGACACAGAGATACTCCACTGAATTCAAACCATTTGTATGCAGTGTAAAGGAACCAAAGTCTTCTTCTCGCTGTGCTTGAAAACTTTATACCCTTTACAATGTGGGCTTCTGTGCATGTGTTATCTGACTCTACTCTTTGCTTTTATCCTTTGGAGACTGGCCGACTCTCTCAAACGGTAAACGCTTATGAAGAGTAGCACTTTATAGTTGTAGACGTATTATGTTTAAAATGTATAAATATCCGGTTCTGGTGGGCATTAGCCACCAATTGGCTTCAATCTGAGGATAGAGTTTCAAAGCCAGCCAGGCAGGAAAGTCTGTTAGATTCTTTTTTTTTTTTTTTTTTTTTTTTTTGCCAGTTATGGGGCCTGAACTCTGGGCCTGGGCGCTGTCCCTCAGCTCTTTAGCTCAAGGCGAGCACTCTACCACTAAAGCCACAGTGCCACTTCCAGCTTTTTCTGCTTATGTGGTGCTGAGGAATCGAACCCAGGGCCTCATGCATGCAAGGCAAGCACTCTATCACTGAGCCACCTTCCCAGCCCGTCTGTTAGATTCTTATCCCCAATTATCTGCCAGAAAACTGGAAGTAGTACTATGGCTCAGAGTGCTAGAGCAATAGCCTTGAGCAAAAGATCTCAGGGACAGTTCTCAGGCCCTGTGTTCAATTTCCTGGACCAACAGAAAATAAAAAAGAAAGTAAGAAAATATCTCTTTGTACCTGTTGCTAGTGGCTCATGCCTGGAATCCTAGTGACTTAGGAAATCCTAGTGAGTCTAAGGAACAAGGTTCAGCCTGTGAGACTGGTATCTTCCATGAACTACCAAAAAGTCAGAAGTGGTGCTGTATCTTAAGTAGTAGAGTACCAGTGTTTTACCGGAACTCAGGTCAAGAAACACAGAAGCCACTTTTTAAGAGGCTCAATTAGGAGTCTTTATTGGAGAGCAGGTAGACTGCTGATAGACTCTTTCACAAAGACCAGCAGCTGCAAATGCAGCTAGCACAAAGCTTATATGATCAAATCCACATAAGTTGTGAGGAATTTATCTTAACAAAAGTAGTGTACAGAAGCAAAGATAACCAGATGAAGACACTTAAACCTAATAAAAATGTTAAAAAGAAGCAAAGACAATTATCTAAGGGAAGGAAGACTTTCCTGGAGCTTAGCAACTCAGGACACCTGTGTAATCCAAAGAATGTCCTCTATCACCTCTAGAGATTTTCAGAGCTGTGTGGAAAGCCCCTGTGCCCAGCAAGGCACCAAGATGGCTGTAAGGCCAAGGCCTATTGCTTCAAGCATATTGCTTATTCCCAACCTCCTAACTTCACTGGCTTTAAGAGAAAAACACCTCAGGGACAGCTCCCAGGCCCTGAGTTTAAGTTCAAGACCAGGCCCATATTCTACTGACAAGTCTTGCTTTTGTGGAGCTATCTGTTTATCTATCTTGGTGTTGATCCTGGTGCTTGAACTAAGATTTTGAGTGCTATCTCAGAGCTTTATTTTTTTTTTTTTTGGGTCCGGTCGTGGGGCCTGAACTCTGGGCCTGGGCGCTGTCCCTCAGGTCTTCAGCTCAAGGCTAGCGCTCTACCACTTGAGCCACAGCGCCACTTCCGGCTTTTTTTTTGCTTATGTGGTGCTGAGGAATCGAACCCAGGGCCTTGAGCATGCAAGGCAAGCGCTCTACCACTGAGCCACCTTCCCAGCCCCTCAGAGCTTTATTTTTATTTTTATATTTTTGTCAGTCATAGGGGCTTGAACTCTGGGCTTGGGTGCTGTCCATGCGCTCTTCAGCTCAAGGTGAGCACTCTACCGTTTGAGCCACAGCACCACTCCCGGTTTTCTAGTACTTTATTGGAGATAAGAGTCTCACAACTTTATTGCTCGGGCTGACTTTTTTTAAAAAGTTATTATTTATTGTGAAAATACTGTACAGAGGGGTTACAATTACATGAGCAAGGTAATGAGTACATTTATCATGCATTGTTGCCACCTTCTTGTTTCCCCTTACCCTCCCTGCCCTCTCATCCCCCATGCCTACTATTCCTACCCCCTCTACAGGAGTTCTTTTTTTTTTTTTTTTTTTCCCATCCTGAGGATTGAACTCAGGGCCTGGGCATGTCCCTGAGCTTCTTTTGCTCAAGGCTAGTGCTCTACCACGTGATCCACAGCGCCACTTCCAGCTTTTTCTGTTTATGTGTTGCTGAGGAATCAAACTCAGGGCTTCATGCATGGTAGGCAAGCACTGTACCACTAAGCCACATTCCCAGCCCCCAGACTGGGTTTGAACCCTGATCCTCAGATCTCACCCTCCTGAATAACTGGGATTATATGTGTGAGCCACTGGTGCTCGACCTTATTTTTTATTTTAAGGCTAGCACCACTCAACAGCTACACTGGGATTTTTTTTGTGGTTAGAGATAAGAATCTCCTGGGCTTTACTGCCATAGTTGACTTTGAGCCACAATCCTCAGATCTCAAACTCCTGAGTAGCTAGGATTACTGCATAAGCCATTGGGGCTTGGTTTCAATATATTTTTTTTGATGTACTAAGGATACTTGTCCTCAAGTCTACACAGTGTGTGTGTGTGTGTGTGTGTGTGTGTGTGTGTGTGTGTGTGTGTGTGTGTGTGTATAGCCAGTCCTGGGGGCTGGAACTCAGGGCCTGACCACTGTCCCTGAGTTCCAGTGCTCAAGTCTAGCACTCTAGCACTTGAGCCACCGGGCCATGTCTAGCCTTTTCTGTTTATGTAGTACTGAGGAATCAAATCCACAGCTTCATGCATGCTAGCTAGGCAAGCACTCTACCACTAAGCCACATCCTCAGCCCTATCCAATGTTTTGTTTTGTTTTTTAACACATGACATAGGTTTTACTCTTAAATGATTCAGTAATATGTAATAAGTTCTTAAGTCCTACCATCTAGTCATTTTGATTAAGGTAAACTAACAGCAGCCCAAACAAGTACATTAGTACTCATTGCTCTAACACTTAGCCAGAATAGACTGTTTAAGGCTGGCTGCTTCTTTTTACCAGTTACAAATCACCACTTACTACTTTTACATAGATAAAGCCCCTGACTATTTCGAAGGTGTGAGGGAAAACATTCCTTGATCCTTTCTTTCTTCATAGCATTATACTTTTTGGTTTGATCCTATTAAGATCTAAGAAAGAAAAAGTGAAACCCATTGCTTGAACTGAAAGACCTAGGAAAACAGACAACATATACTCATTGAATCCCTGAGAAATAAGAGGGAAAAGATGACCCTTTGGATAAATACCAAATTTATACAAAGAACCTAGACTGGCTACTCTGCAAACAGTGCAGGGACCTGCTACAGCGTTCAGAAATGATGGAATGTCTCCCAGTACAGAGTGGAGAGCTTCTACCCATCACCCATAGAAAGGAGTTTCTCCTGCCCTATCCATGGATATGACAGTGCTTGTGGATTTCTGATTGGATGTCACACACAAAGGCCAAAGGTTTTCTAGAACTTGCTCCCTGTTCTGCTGGAAGTCATTCTAGAGGATGCTCATCTTCTCCTTGGTCTCCTTCTCCTCCTCACTGCTGCAACTGCCATGGGATCCCAGTGCCCAGCTTCCTTGGCCTTGAACTCTATCTCCCTCTGCAGGCCGTGCTGTGCCATTTCAGCCTGGGCTTCCCTCTGGCCTGGCTTACCTTTGGTTCTTTAGTTTGTGGGCCTTGGACACCTTCTGCATGGCATGCATCTCAGCCTGCAGCAGCTGCTGAATCCCCTGTGACTCACCAGCCATGGTGGAGGGTACACAGAGGCAGAGCAAAGGCCCTACTAAATATTATGGTGCATCTTAGCTAATTCATTCTCTGTATGTGGTCACAAAAGTAGCTGTGGATGACTGGGAATGAAGGCATTTGTATTAAGCCGAGATCTGTTTGTCCACCCCTTGGTTCATGCCACTATGACAGTGTTTAACCTTTGTCAGTTTTTTTTTTTTTTTTTTTGCCGGTCATGGGGTCTGAACTCTGGTTCTGGGCGCTGGTGCTCTACCACTGGAGCCATAGAGCCACTTCCGGCTTTTTCTGTTTATATGGTACTGAGGAATCGAACCCAGGGCCTCATGCTCGCAAGGCATGCACTCTACCGCTGAGCTACCTTCCCAGCCCCTGTAAGTTTTTTTTTTAACTGTATTTTTTTTTTGTCTTTTCTTTTTTGGTACTGGGGATCGAACCCAGGACGTTGAACTTGCTAGGCAATCGCTTTGCCACTGAGCTACATCCCAGCCCTAACCTTTGTCAGTTTGTAATGGGAGGATTTCCTTTTATTTTTTTGTAGCTCAGAGAACACTGACGTATCATGTCAAACACAATGACTTTGCTCCTGAAGGCACAGTGTCCTGTCCTCACGTTTCCTGCAGTCTTGAGAGAGATGATTGCTGATGAAACACAAAGTTGTGGATGTGAAGACAACAGCAGCTCAGCCCATCTCAGCCATCCTGCCCCATCTTCAGGATTACAGAGATTGTGGCCTTGGTGTTGAATCTGGAGAACTGAAGTCTTCTTTTTCTTGGTTAGTTGTGGTGCTTAAACTGTGGGCCTGAGCGCTGTCTCTGAGTTCTTCAGCTCAAGGCAAGTACTCTAACACTTGAGCCACAGTTTTATTTCCGATTTTCTGGTGGTTAATTGGAGAAAAGAGTCTCAGGGAATTTCCTGCCCTGTTGGGCCTTAAACCATGATCCTCAGACCATGCCTCCTGATTCCCTAGGATACAGAAGAAAGCCACTGGCCCCCGACTTTTTTTTTTTTTTTTTTTTTTTTTGCCATACCTGAGGCTTGAATCAGGGCTTGGGCTCTGTCTCTGAACTTCTTTTTCTTTTGTTTTCTGAAGGCTAGCACTCTACCACTTCAGCCACACTGCCACTTCTGACCTTTTCTGTTTATGTGGTACTGTGTTGAACCAAAGCTTCATGCATGCTAGGCAAGCACTCTATCACTAAGCAACATTCACAGCCCCCAACTCTTTTTTATATTAAAATACTTACCAATAAACCTACCAAGAAAAATAAAGACCTCTACTATGAAACAAAAGGAGTTGATGGGAAAGACCTCCAATGTTCATGAATGGGCAGAATTAAAACTGTTGAACTGCTTGGAATGTGTAGGTTTTTAGGAAGAGAAGGGCAGGAAGTGGTGCTTTGGCACAAAATGAGGGTGCTAGCCTTGAGTATAAAAGCTCAGAGACAGTGTCCCGGCCCTCAGTTCAAGTCCAGGACAATCTCCAGCCATCAAACAGGAAAAAAAAAAAAAAGAAGAAGAAGAAGAAGAAGGAAGAGAACGGCAAGGAACTGGTTTGAATCAGCCTGTGTGAATCCTCTGTAGCTGTCAGGTTTATGGAACCTCTAGTTGGGTGTCCTTTGGCCCTGAAACAAGTAGGGTTAAGGATTAGAGGCTCAGAATTGAATCAGGTGGCTTAGATAATTTGCCTAACTCCTGTGTTGGGATTATAGGCATGTGTCATCACACCTGCTGGCCCACACTGCTTCAGGATCTGCCCTGAGTCTGGGTGAAAGTTCTGCCAAGCCCAGAGCCAGCTAAGTAATGCTGCCCCTGCTTCCATGCTGACATCTCACAGCATGATGTCTACTTGGCAGCAAAGGCTGACACATTTCACTAAAACAGGAGGTAAGAGGAGACCTTTTACTTATCTCTCTCTGTGATTCTCTCAGTGTCCTTATCTCACTCTCTCTCCTCTCTCTCTCTCCATCTGTCTTGAATCTAGGGCTTCTTACAAACTGAGCTTGCTTGCCAAGCCTCTACTCTACCACTAGAGCCACAAGTCAAGCCCAGCCTTTTTACTGGTTACTTGAAGATGAAATCTCTCAGATTTCACTGCCCAGGCTGGCTTTGAACTATGATCCTCACATCTCAGCCTCCTCAGTAGCTAGGATTCCAAGTGTGAGCCAGCAGTGCCTAGCCAGTGCATAGTTTTCTTAGTAATCTCAGTAAGATATACTTCACATAAAGCAACCATTTTAATCCCTCAGCATTAAGTAATTCACAGTATTACAAAAATAAATCATATTACATTTCACTTAAATTGTATTAATATAATGTAAAGTGTACTATTTCATTTACATTACTATATATTTTCTCCTTCCTGGGGCTTGAACTGAGGGCCTTGGCACTGTCCCTGAGCTTCTTTGGTTCTAGGTTAGGCTAGCAGTCTACACTTACACCACAGTCCACCTCAGCTTTTTCCAGTACTTTATTGGAGATAAGAGTCTCATAGACTTTCTTTCAGGGTTGGCATTGAATCACAAACCTCACATCTGAACCTCCTGAGTGCCTAGGATGACAGCTGTGAGCCACCAGCCCCTGGCTGATTGTCATGATTATAAAGCTAACTACTCAGGAGGCTGAGTGCAGAAGTATCAAGGTTTGAGACCAGCCTGACCAGAAAAGTTGAAGAGACTCTCAGCAATTACACGAAGATAGAATAGGACTCCACGTGAGTGTCAAGGGGGAGAGCACCAGCCTAGCAAGCTGGACACCTGAGTTCCAACTCCAGAAACACCGCCACCCCTCAGCGGCCCGGCCTTCAAAGGGCGGGTGGCGCCCTCTAGGATCGCGGCTCCCACACAGCCCTGGTTGCCAGCTTGCAGAGCTGTTGAGAGGCAGATGCCAGCTTCACTTTCACTATGTCCACTGATGCCTTCCTCCTCCTTCAGGCCTGCAGGTTGGTTGCCGCTGACTCCAGGTGCCCAGGGCCCCTGCCCTCGCCTCCCCACCTAGCAAGCCTGCTCCTGTAGCTGTGATGGGCTGTGAAGCCTGGACACGGTCAGAACCCAGGTACAGGAAGAGAAGTCAGGAGCTCATGATGTCCCAGGAGGGAGGAGGAGAGGCAGGAACAAATGCTGTGCCTCTCAGACCACACAAAGCAGCTGTGTCACACTGCAGGAGAAAAGAACACGCACAACAATGCAGATCAGTCACTGTTAGCGACACACTCTGAGCAGGCCACTAACACCCAATGCACAGACCCTGCAACTACAACACAGCCTTCCCTGCGCCTCAGCCCTGCCACCCATTTAGGGTCTCCAGGTTGTCACCTTTTTCAGCTCTGAGGGAAGCATCAGAACCCTGGTCACTGTCGTCTCCTGTGGTGGAAGAGAGGAACTGGTTAGAGAACACAGGCGTCACTGGAGGAATTCCGGGGTGCATGAGTTCCCACAGGTCCTGTCTGCACCACAACAAAGGTCACCTCCTCCCCCATGGCACTCACTTGCAGCCTTATCATAGCCTTCTCTCTTGTCACCTGTAGGAGAAACACCATGTGAGAGGCAGGACAAAGCAGTGCCATGAGGACCTGTATGAACCCCTAGCCTTGACTGCCACGCCGACCCCAGTAGAGTCTGCTTAGCATGGGAAACCATCTATCAGACCATGACAGGGGCTTCGAGACCTATCTCTGAGTTTTGGGACTTTACCGAAGTCTACCTCAGAGAATGGGGCTTTACAGAAACCTATCTCCAAGTTTTGGGACTTCACCGAAGTCTACCTCGGAGAATAGGGCTTCTAAGAGGCCTACTCCTGGGAAATTCTGGAAAAACCCCTGGGAAAAGATGTGTTTCTGTCTTTCTTCTCCTCATAAGAGTGCCTATCAGGGGCTGGGAAGGTGGCTCAGTGGTAGAGCGCTTGCCTTGCACGCTCAAGGCCCTGGGTTCGATTCCTCAGCCCCACATAAGCAAAAAGAAAAAAGCCGGAAGTGGCGCTGTGGCTCAAGTGGTAGAGTGCTAGCCTTGAGCTGAAGAGTTGAGGGACAGCACCCAGGCCCAGAGTTCAGGCCCCACGACCGGACCAAAAAAAAAAAAAAAGAGTGCCTATCAATCTTTTACTGTTTCTGCTGTTCATTGTACTTACTCATTGTCAACGTTCCCTTATTCAAAGCTCTTTCTTAAAAGTGTTGATGACTCTAATATCTGATGAGTGTCTTAAAAATATGACTAACTCACCAGAGTTAAGTGCTACCCTGAAACCCCTCTTATGAAGGCTAGTAGACAAGTTATAAGTAAATATAAAAGTATTGGGGGTTTCACAAAGTCACTCCAGCAGAAGGAATTGTAAGAAATTTACAAGAAGCTGTAGGCGCGGCTAGAACAGAAGGAATGTATGGCAATTGCTGAGATAACTACTTAGGAGAAAGAACTTCCTGGTACTCTCATTTACTAAGAGACTTGCTAGATCTAGGCCTCCCTAACCTTACTATTAAAGAAGGAACAGGAAAAATCTTATGGGATAATTAAGGCCTCTATAGAAATAAGGTAATGGTGAGATGGTGACAAACGTCGAAACCCATTATATTTCTTAGAGATAAGCCGGAAAGAAGTGCCTTTCAGGAGACCAGCTGGTGACCACCTAAGAATGAAGCCCTGCAGCAAGATTGTGTAAACTTTTGCCCTTTCAGGCGACCAGCTGGTGACCATCCAAGAACGAAGCCTTGCAGCAAGATTGTGTAACCTTTTGCCCCTTTTCTTATGAAGACTTCTGTTATAAACGTTTGTTATCCTCTGCATTAAAGGGCACTCAGCATTCAGCATCCACTCCTAATGTGTGTGAGTTGTCTGTTTGCCATCTCCCCATCCTATTCCAGGTTCCTCCCCTAGGTATCCTCCATCGTCCCGACAGAATCCGGTCCGCGGCAGGTGGCGCCCAACGTGGGGCATGAAGCGGGTCAAGAAGCAGTCTCTTCAGTCAAGGAACCTTGGGAGGTAAGCATCTCTCTCATTTCTTTTCACCTGGAATAGTGGTCAGAAGCTCGTTGGGGTGCTGCAGGCCCCTCAGTTGTGGCTGAGAAAGATAACGAGTAAATCATGGGGAATTCATCTTCTAAGAATAAGGATAGTTTGTCTCTATTTTAAAACATATACTCCACAGCAGCAGTGGGAGAACAAACTAATCCTTGGTTCCCACAGGAAAAAGGAAACCATTGAAAAAGTGAATGTAAATCTAAGTTCCATAAAGACGGAACTCCTCCTTTGAGAGGAAACAAAAAAACGGAAAAAGGGAACCATTGGAAAAGTGAATGTAAATCTAAGTTCCATAAAGACGGAACTCCTCCTTTGAGAGGAAACAAACAAACAAACAAACAAAAAAACAGAAAAAGGGAACCATTGAAAAAGTGAATGTAAATCTAAGTTCCATAAAGAGGGAACTCCTCTTCAAGAGAAACAAAAAATGGACAGAGGGGCAACCAGCCCCTCCCCAAGAGAATAAGAAACAGTTAGATCATTTGATACAATTTTCATATTTCAGGAATGGTGAAAGCCTGCAGGTGTGGTCTTGGGGCTGGCGGAGAGTCTTGGGGGACACGCTATAAGACTGCCAGTGGGGCCAGTGGGAGACGTCCCCTGGACCCCTGGGTGGGGCTGTCCTCGAGATCGGGTAGAGGGGGTTCGAGTCCCCCTGATTGGCCTATTCTCTCTGGTTGGAAGCCCTTCTGGACAGACTGTCTGACCAGCAGTCTGACGCGCTTGCTGTCTGTCTTGAGTGTGCGTATATGTCTTCTGTTAACTGTAATTTGAATCTTACGCACGCAGCCCGGGGGCTGGTGGATGAGGGGCTTACTGATCCCCTAGACCAGAGGAAGAGTGCACATTTCCCACTTAATTGCCCCTTCCACCCTTTTAGAATTCCAGGAGTGCCCGGACCAGATCGCCCACCTCCCCAGAGAAAGCGTGACCAAGTGCGCATACATTACCAACCCCCATATGCAGCAGTGTGTGTGTGTGTGTGTGTGTGTGTGTGTGTGTGTGTGTGTGTAATTTTAACTTCTTTTTCTTTCTTATCTCAGTTTTATTAATTTGGACACTCCTTGTCCCAGAGATGGGGCAAGGACAAAGCAAGCTTACTCCTCTCAACCTCCTGCTCAGTCATTTCAAAGAGGTAAAAGAGAGGGGGTATAATTTGAGTACAATTGAAAATCTCAGAAGAATCTAAAAAGAAAAATTCTCTAGAATAAATAGAGGGGGTTCGAGTCCCCTGGTAAGTGGTGAGATGTCACCCCATTCACTGAGACCTGATGTTGTCTTTGTGGCCACTTGTTTGTCTTGTTTAGTGTGTGTGTTCGTTTTATGTTTTCTGAGGTAGGAAACTTTTGGGTGAGTGTGGCAGGCTCACTCAGCAGACTCTGGATTCAGCTTGCCGAATGAAAACAGCACAGAGATTCAAAAGATTAATTAGTGAATTGCCTTGCTAACAAGCAAGCTCTGGGAAAATGAAGCCCAACAAAGGTACCTAGTTTAAAAGAAATACTGTCTTAAATTTTTGTTTAAAAACTTTAAGTAATATACGTACAACTGATTTTGATTTTTGCGCGCTTTAAGATCTGTGTGTTTTGTGTGTGTCTGTGAACGTGTTCAAAGATAAAAAATTGTCAGCATGCTGTAACAATTGGGTGAGTTTAAATTTAAAATTCAAAAGGTTATGAGGTTTGGACATTACCAAAAAATTTTAAAAATCTTCACATTGTTTTAAATGGCTTTTTAAAAGGTTCTTTAACTTGCAAATTAGAAAATCTGGTATTTTAAAAACTAATATTTTAAAATGCATAAGACTGTTTATACTGTAATCAAGTTATCTGGCTTAACAAAAATGCCTTGGCATGGGCTGGGAAGGTGGCTCAGTGGTAAAGCACTTGCCTTGCATGCTTGAGGCCCTGGGTTCGATTCCTCAGCACCCATAAGCAAACAACAAGCCGGAAGTGGTGATGTGGCTCAAGTGGTAGAGCGCTAGCCTTGAGCTGAAGAGCTGAGGGGCAGCGCCCAGGCTCAGAGTTCAGGCCCACGACTGGACCCAAAATAAAAACCAAAACAAAATCCTCTTTAGCCAGGTGCTGGTGGCTCACACCTGTAATCCTAGCTACTCAGGAGGCTGAGATCTGAGGATCGCGGTTCAAAGCCAGCCTGGGCAGGAAAGACCATGAGACTCCTATCTCCAATAAACCACCAGAAAACCAGAAGTGGCGCTGTAGCTCAAGTGGTAGAGCGCTCGCCTTCAGCTGAAGAGCTGAGGGACAGTGCCCAGGCCCAGAGTTCAAGCCCCACGACCGAAAAAAAAAAATGCATTGGCAGTTTGGGATTTAATTACCTTGGCTAAAATTTGGGGATAAATATTAGAAATTTAAATGTAAAAGTTAGTTTAACACTGTCAAAGATGTTACCTGTTCTGTCTGTCTAAAACTGTGTATTTCATTCGAGAACCAAGAGAAGAGACAGGGGGAAAAACTTAGAAGCCAACAGAAGACCTATCTTTAGGGGTAAGGGGTGAACAAGCAGAAGTGCAGTTCAGCTGGTCATGCATGGTGGGACAGGCCCTGGGAGGAGTCCACCCATGGTGAGGCAAGCTGGCACAAATGAAGTTCATCTAACCCTAAAGAGTCGGATTGGGTGTGTGCCTGCCTATTCCATAGGAGGGGCCAAGTGGCCCATCGTTGTTCTGTCTCTTTTCCCTGCGGGTAGCCACTGAAAACATGATGGCTAAAATGAGTGATGTGATGATCTGATTAGTATTGCTAAAACTTCCCCTTGGATGTGTTAACATTAAAATTAGGAAGGCCTTAAAAAGAGGGTAAAAATTATTTGTATAATGTGGCTTACTTTCAATTATGTTCTACAATTAGGATGTTTTTTTTTAATTTTTTTATTGTAAAGATACTATACAGAGGGTTACAGTTACATGAGTAAGGTAATGAGTACACTTCCTCTTGAACATTGTTACCCCCTCCATTGTTTTCCCCCTACCATCCCCTCCCTCCCTCCCTTCCCCAAGGTTCTTTTTTTTTTTTTTTTATTGTGATTAAGTGATTACTTAATTTCCGGAAATTCACAGTATTGTGGAATAATGATGCTCATTTAAAGTCACAAGTTCATTCTAACTTTCCTGGAGCAAATTGTCTATCACAGTCTGTAATATATAACGGTGCTCACATGTTATATACCATATATGTGATCAGCAGCATGGGGATATTTGGTAGTGGTTCAACCAGATGAGTGGGAGTTCTTTGTTTCTTTGAGTGGGAGTTCTTTGTTTCTTAAGTCCTGTTAGTTTTGTCATATCACCTAACATTTTGGATTTATCATCCACTTATCAGGGAGACCATGTACTGTTTGTCTCTTCGTTCTTGGCTTACCTCGCTCAACATGATTCCTTCTAGCTCCATCCATTTCCCTGCAAATGCCATTATTTTGTCATTTCTAATGGCTGCATAATATTCCATTGTGTATAGATACCACAATTTTTGGATCCATTCATCTGTGGTGGGGCATCTAGGTTGTTTCCATATCCTAGCTATTGCGAACAGTGCTGCAATAAACATGGAGGTGCACGTGTCCTTGTATATTGGTTCCTGTTGTTCAGGGTAGATGCCTAGAAGTGGTATGATTGGGTCGTAAGGGAGGTCAATCTTTAGCTTTCTAAGGACCCTCCAGACTGCTTTCCAAAGTGGTTGTATGAGTGTACATTCCCACCAGCAGTGTAATCGCGTTCCTTGTTCTCCACATCCCCTCCAGCATTTGTCGTTGGCTGATTTGTGGATGTGGGACATTCTGACTGGGGTAAGGTGGTATCTCAGGGTTGTCTTTATTTGCATTTCCTTCACCACCAGGGATGATGAACATTTCCTCATGTGTTTCTTTGCCATTTTTATTTCTTCATTTGAGAAGTCCCTCTTTAGTTCCCTTGCCCATTTAGTAATTGGTTTGTTTGGTTTGGGAGGGATTAGTTTCTTGAGTTCCCTGTATATACAGGATGTTAACCCCTTGTCTGATATATTGCTGGTAAATATTTTTTCCCAATTAGTTGGTTGTCTTTCTAGCTTGGTTGCGATAGCTTTATCTGTGCAGAACCTTTTTATTTTAAGGTAGTCCCATTTGTCGAGTCTCTCTCCAATTTGTTGTGACCCTGGGACTCTGTTCAGGAAGTTCCTTCCTGTGCCTATTAGTTCGAGTGTCTCTCCTACTCTGTCCTGCAGTAGTTTCAGAGATTCAGGTTTAATGTTAAGGTCTTTAATCCATTTTGAGTTGATGTTGGTGCATGGTGATAGGCTGGGGTCCACTTTTAGTTTTCTGCATGTGGCTGCCCAGTTTTCCCAGCACCAGCGGTTGAAGAGGCTGTGTTTCTTCCATTGTATGTCTTTGGCTCCTTTGTCGAATATCAGCTGGCTGTAGGCCTGTGGATTTATTTCTGGATCTTCTATTCTGTTCCATTGGTCTTCGGGTCTGTTTTTGTGCCAGTACCATGCTGTCTTTGTTATTATAGCTCTGTAGTAGAGTTTGAAGTTCGGCATGGATAGCCCTCCCATATTGTCTTTATCCCCTAGAATTGTTTTGGCTATTCTAGGTCTTTTGTTGTTCCATATGAATTTTTGGACTGTTTTCTGTATTTTAGTGATGTACGTCATTGGGATTTTAATAGGAATTGCGTTGAATTTGTATATTAGTTTTGGAAGTATTACCATCTTTACTATATTAAGTCGGCCTATCCAAGAGCATGGGAGGTCTTTCCATTTCCTAGTGTCTTCTGCAATTTCTTTCTTTAACTTTTTATAGTTCTCATTAAATAGTTCTTTTACATCTTTGGTTAGGTTAATTCCTAAATATTTTATTTTTCGGGAGGTTATTGTGAATGGGGTTGCTCCCTTTATTTCCCTCTCTTCCTGTACATTATCAATGTATAGGAAGGCAACTGATTTTTGTGGGTTTATTTTGTATCCTGCTATTTTGCCGAAGTGATTTATGATTTCTAAGAGTTTGGGGATGGAGTTTTTGGGATCGTGGAGGTATAGTATCATGTCGTCTGCAAAAAGGGACAGCTTAACTTCTTCTTTCCCTATGCGGATCCCTTTAATGTCTTTTTCTTGCCTTATTGCCCTGGCTAAGGGTTCTAGGACTATATTGAAGAGGAGTGGAGACAGTGGGCATCCTTGCCTTGTTCCTGATTTTAGGAGAATTGGTTGTAGCTTTTCCCCATTAAGTATAATATTGGCTATTGGTCTGTCATAAATGGCTTTTATTGTTTTTAGAAATGTTCCTTCTATTCCTATTTTCTCCAGAGCTTTTAGCATGAATGAATGTTGAATTTTGTCAAAGGCCTTTTCTGCATCTGTGGCGATAATCATGTGATTCTTGACCTTGGCTCTGTTGATATGTTGGATTACATTTATTGACTTACGTATGTTAAACCATCCCTGTGTCTCTGGGATGAAGCCTACCTGGTCATAGTGAATTATTTTTTTTATGTGTTTCTGGATTCTGTTAGCTAGAATCTTGTTAAGGATCTTTGTATCTGTGTTCATCAAGGAGATTGGCCTGTAATTCTCCTTTTTGGTTGGGTCTTTGCCTGGTTTGGGGATGAGTGTGATATTGGCTTCGTAGAATGAGTTTGGGATAGCTCCCTCCTTCTCTGTTTCTCTGAAGAGCTTGAGGAGTATGGGTATTAGTTCTTGTTTAAAGGTCTTATAGAATTCTGCTGTGAATCCATCTGGTCCTGGGCTTTTTTTTGTTGGAAGACTTTTGATAGCTTCCTGTATCTCATTATAGGATATTGGCTTATTTAATTGGTTAACTTCTTCTTTGCTCAGTTTGGGCAACTTGTATTTCTCTAAAAATGCATCCATTTCTGCCCGATTTTCTTCCTTTAGAGAGTATAGCTTTTGAAAGTAGTCTGTTAGAATTGTTTGGATATCTTGGGTAGGTGTTGTGATGTTTCCCGTGGCATCCCTAATCCTATTAATATGGGTTTCCTCTCTTCTTTTTTTAATTAATCTAGCCAATGGGCCATCAATTTTGTTTATGTTTTCAAAGAACCAGCTTTTTGTTTGGTTTATTTTGGTTATGGTTTTCTGATTTTCTAATTGGTTAATCTCTGCTTTTAATTTGGTTATCTGGCTTCGTCTAGTAGCTTTAGGTCCCATTTTTTCTTGTTTTTCTAGCTGTTTTAATTGCAACATGAGATTATTTACTTGGTCTGTCTCCATTCTCTTGATGTGGGCACTGAGGGCAATAAATTTGCCCCTCAGGACTGCTTTTGCTGTGTCCCACAAGTTTCTTTGTGAGGTGTTTTCATTTTCATTGAGTTGTAGGAAATGCTTTATTTCTTCTCTGATCTCTTCTGTTATCCAGGCATTGTTAAGGAGTGTGCTGTTCAATTTCCATGTATTAGAGAAATTTCTGCGGTATGCTTTGTTATTGAGAACTAGCTTGATTCCACTGTGGTCAGATAGGATACAGGGGATTATGTCGATCCCTTTGTATTTGGTTAAGTTCCTTGCATGAACTATGATATGGTCTATTTTGGAGAAAGTTCTGTGAGCTGCTGAGAAGAATGTGTACTGTGTTGTTTTAGGGTGAAATACTATGTAGATGTCAGTTAATTCCGCTTGAAGTATGGCCTCTCTTAATTCGGTAGCTTCTTTGCCAATCCTCTGGTTGGTAGACCTGTCCTTTGGTGAGAGTGGTGTGTTAAAGTCTCCTAGTATTATCGTATTGGGATCTATTTTATTCTGTAAGTTTGAGAGCATTTGTTTGACATATCTGGGTGCACCAATATTTGGGGCATATAAGTTGATGATGGTTATATCCTCCTCTTGGATTGTTCCCTTTATTAATATGTAGTGTCCGTCCTTGTCTTTCTGTACTGATTTTAATGAAAAGTTTATTTTGTCAGATATCAGGATAGCTACACCTGCTTTCTTACTGGGGGCGTTTGATTGGTAGATCCTTTTCCACCCCTTCACTCTGAGTTTGTTTGTATGTTTGGCTGAGAGGTGGGTCTCCTGAAGGCAACAGATGGATGGGTCTTGTTTTCTGATCCAGTCCTCAGTTCGTTTTCTTTTAATTGGCGAATTCAGCCCATTTATATTAAGAGAAAGTATAGAGAGATGCATTGTTGTTCCTGCCATTCCGCTTTCCTAAGTTTTTCTTCTTTCCTTTCCTCCTGTGCTTGCTCAGTTAGACTTTGAGTAATGCCTGTTTGGGGCAGGCCCCAGTTCCTGGTTGCTTTCTTCAGGTTGTGTCCCCCTCTTAGAATTCTTTGTAATGCTGGCTTAATGTTTATGTATTCATTTAGTTTTTCTTTGCTATTAAAAGTTTTCAGTTCTCCATCGAATGTGAATGCTAGCTTTGCCGGGTAGATCAGTCTGGGTTGGCAGTTATTGGCTCTCAGGGCTCGTATGGTGCTTTCCCAGGCTTTTCTTGCATTCATTGTTTGTGTGGAAAGATTTGCAGTAATTCTTATTTTTTTCCTGTTGTAGTATAGCTCCTTCTTCATTTTTGCTGCATGCAGGATTGTTTCCTTATTATTCAGATCTATCATTTTTACTATAATGTGTCTAGAAGTGTTTCTCCTGGGGTCTTGCTTGTTGGGTGTTCGATAAGCTTTTGTGATGTAGTTAAGATGGTCGTTTTTGAGGTGGGGAAAATTTTCATTGATTATCTTGTTAAATAGGTGTTGCATTCCCTTGTTCTGGAATTCCTCACCTTTGTCCACTCCAATTATGCGAAGGTTAAATTTTTTAGCATTATCTGCTTGCTCTTGAATATCCCTTTGGTTTAATTTGAGTGATTTTTCCATATCTGTCACTTTTTGGTCCAGTTGGTGTATTCTGTCTTCTGTATCTGACACTCTACCTTCCATTTCATTCACTCTGTTGACAGTGGCTTCTATTGTGGTTTGCATGGAGGAAATGGATCCCTTTATGGATTCAATGTTGGTTCTCAGAGTACTGATCTCACCTCTCAATGAGGTATGCATTACCTCTAATTTGGCGTTTATCTCACTTCTTACTGAGGTTTGTGCAGCTTCTATTTTTGCATGCATCTCTTGTTTGATACCCTGTATCTCTTTGGATAGTTCATCCTTGTGCTCTTTCAATTTCTGATCAATTTCTCGCTTTATTTCTTGAGTCATTGCCTCCAGCAACCCTTGGATGTAGCTTTTGTCCTCCATTCCTACTTTGCTCCCACTGGGGCTCTCCCCTGCGTGGCTGCTGGCTTTTGAGGTGAGCTTGCTGTCCTGGGTGGTGGTAAACCTTGTGATTTTTCTCTGTGATTTTCACATGGAGGTTCAGGAGACTGCTCTTCAATTTTGTTTTGGTGTGTCTGTCTTTGCTTGGTTGCTGATTCTGTATTGGTAGAGAGAGTCTGTGCCTGATCTGGGTTCTGTTGGGAGCCTATTTCCAGCTGCTATTCTGACTTACTTAGGATTCTCAGCTCTCTGCTGTAGATTGCTGGCAGTTCCCGCCTTTGGAAGGGTTGAGCAGCCTAGACTGCTTGTGTTTGCTCCTACGGGTGCTCTTGTGAAGAACAGATGCTCTGGATGCACTCTCCCAAATACTGGAGTCTGCTATGGGCTCCTGATGTGTTTTTGTTTGTTTGTTTTGGGCTGGTTGTGGGCTTGAACTCTAGGTTTGGGTGCTGTCCCTCAGCTTTTCAGCTCAAGGCTGGCACCCTACCATTTGAGCCACAGCACCACTTCTGACCCTTTTTGCTTTTGTGATGCTGAGGAATCAGATCCAGGGCCTCATACATCCAAGACTATCACTCTATTGCTGAGCCGCCTTAACAGTCTGAGCTCCTGCTTACTATCAGGTGCTGGCAGCCTGTGTTGCCCAATTCCCAGTCTAGGGTATATGGGTGGAGTTTTGGTGGGGTTTGGGCTTTTCTTGTCCTGGGCCTCCAGGTCTTTTGTTGTCACAGGCGTGCTTCCCGGGGAGTGTTGTTTCCTGGTTTTCTCCCCTCTGTTGAGGCGTATGCTCAGCTTTTTACTTCAATTGGGAGGAGTTGGTTGTGTTGTTCAGGTGCCGGATCCCCGGGCCTGGTTCCGGCCCCAGCCTGGAGCGCGCTTGTTAGGCCTGTGCTGATGTGTATACCACCTAGGTTATACAGCCTGGGGGACACAGTTCAAATTTCTTCTACTGTTGGTAGTCTTGACCCAGGGGCGTTGTTCCTGGCTTGGGCATTTAAGCTCCCTTCCAGGGGCGCTCTTGCTCTTGCCTGGCCAGCTGAGTGTGCTCCACGGGCTGGTGGAGCTCTCAAACAGTTCCCAGTTTTAGTGGGTCCTGTGGTCCGGGTGTTGGGGTAGGGAGTCTAGGTCAGGGTCTGGGGATTCCCTCCAGCTCTGGTCTCCCTTGAGGGATACACTTCCCCTGTGGGGTACTCACCCTGGAGCTGGTTGTTTCTGTGTGGTGTAGGTCATCAGTTGTTGTTGCAATCCGGGCTGGGTTGGGCGGTGGTGGCTCTGTGTGATTCTTTTCTGTCTCTGCCTCTGTCGAAGCTGTCGGGTCAAAAGTGTCCACGCTTAGGCAGCTTCTTCGCGGTACCTCTGGGGCCAGAGCGCCCCGCCGGGTCATTGCGATCGCGATTGGGTGGGCAGCGATCGGGCGGGCGGCGATCAGGCGGGCGGGTGGTCTGCCCACAGGTCCCTTTGTCGGTCCCTTTGTCGCGCTGCTGGTGCTGAGCGGCTTTGGCGGGATGGAGCCTCTCTGCTCAGGTGGAGAGTGAGGGGTGGGGGTGGGATCCTCGTGGAGACTCCCGGCTGGTAGGTTTCTCTGTTCCTGGCGATCAGCTGTTCTGCAAACCAGTACCTGGTGATCTGAAAGCGGCCCCCTGTGTCTCTGCTGTGTCTCTTGGGGCTCCCGCAGCCCCCGCCGGGCCGGCTGGCCGGCTGCTTGGCGCACTGCCGCACAGCCAGTAAAGGTTGGGGGAGGGGTCTTCGCTTTTCTCTGTTCTGAAATTCTTCTTTTCCTCTCTTTCTTTTTTTGTTGTTCTCCGCCTCTGGTTTTTCTCTAAGTGTTCGTCTTTTTGTTGTTGTCGGTCTCTTGGGGAGATTAAGCATTGGAACTCGAACTCTCTTTTTGGTTGGAGAGAGCTGTGGCGTTTCCCTACTGCCCCGTCGCCATCTTGGTCCCCCCCAATTAGGATGTTTTTAAAAGTTATAAAGATGTTAAATCTAGCTTTGTAGTATAGTAAAGGTGACTGTAATTCTTGCATTAAGGAAAATTGTCATGAGTTTAAAAATCTTAATGTGGGGCTGGGAGGATGGCTCAGTGGTAGAGCGCTTGCCTTGCATGCCTGAGGCCCTGGGTTCGATTCCCCAGCACCACATATGCAAAAAAAGAAAAAAGCCAGAAGTGGCGCTGTAGCTCAAGTGGTAGAGCGCTAGCCTTGAGCTGAAGAGCTGAGGGACAGCACCCAGGCCCAGAGTTCAGGCCCCACGACTGGACCCAAAAAAAAAAAAAAAATCTTAATGTGTGTCTGTTTTAAAACAAGCAGCCAAGAGACAATGATTGACACTTGGCCTCAAGATTTCAAGGGATCTTTTCAAAATACAAATAAAAACTAAAGTATAAAATATTAAAGGTGATTAATAAGAGGTTTAAAAAAATAGGGAATGGATTTTTGGTTATAAAGTTTAAAAGTAAAATTGTTTTTAATATTTGCCTCAAAGTGCACAAAGAAAAAATTAGGATTACCAAAAGAATTGCTATTCTAGTTTGCTCTTATAGGTTTTTTTTAGCAGTTTCCAGCAGAGCCCAGAGCAAAGCACAGAGGATTCTTACAAGTTTGTCAGATGTAACTTTGACACTTAATAAGTTTCAGGTAAGTGCATGCTTAAAAGCTACTTCTATGTTGACCACCTTGTTGCTTTTAATTGGAGTAAAGTGGCCTTTTATAAGACTCACTGATCTACACATGAAGAAATGTTCAACATCCCTAGCCATAAAAGAAATGCAAATCAAAACAACATTGAGATATCACCTCACTCCAGTTAGAACAGCAAAAATCAAGAACTCTAACAACAACAGATGCTGGAGGGGATGTGGACAGAAAGGAACCTTACTTCATTGTTGGTGGGAATGTAAACTTGTTCAACCACTTTGGAAAGCAGTATGGAGGTTCCTCAAAAGACTTCACATAGATCTCCCCTATGATCCAGCAATCCCACTTTTGGGCATTTACCCAAATGTTTACAAACAAGACCACACTAAAGCTACCAGCACAACTATGTTTATTGCAGCATTATTTACCATAGCTAAGATATGGAACCAACCCAGATGCCCCTCAGTAGATGAATGGATCAAGAAAATGTGGTATATATACACAATGGAATTCTATGCCTCCATCAGAAAGAATGACATTTCCCCATTTGTTAGGAAATGGAAAGGTTTGGAAAAAATTATATTAAGTGAAGTAAGCCAGGCCCAAAGAAGCATAGGTCCCATGGTTTCCCTTATTTGCAATATCTAGTATAGGTATGAGTCAAGCGGAAAAGGTCAGATAATGTGATGTTAGGAAAATGAACCCTTAAATATGTACTTTAATGTTTTCGTTTCTTTCATGCATGTGTTTCTAACACATTTATAAGATTATTTCTTTGTTGCTTTGTATGTCCCTCCCCCACAGTGTAACCCTATAATAATCACTATATTTGATGTCAGTATAACATGTGGAGAAGATGGGGACAAACAAGTCATTTAAGGATTCAGGTGGACCTGTTGCAACAATGAGAAGTACAAAATGTCATGTCAAAACCAGCTTTACAATGTCGGTGTGGGGGGGGAGGGGGGTATAATTGGGTGGGGGGAGGGGGGTAAAATTGGGTGGGGGGAGGGGGGAGGGGGGAAGGGAAGTGAAGGGTAAACAAAGGAGGAGGCTGCAATGCTTGGTAAGAAATGTATGCATTATCCTGCCCATGTAATTGTAGCCCCTCTGTACAGTATGTTCTCAAATAAAATAAAATACAATTTAAAAAAAAAAAAAGACTCACTGATCTGCAAACTGGTTCAAAGCCAGCCCGGGCGCAAAAAGGTCCCTGAGAGGCTGTCACCTCTATTCAGCCAGCAGAGTACTAGCCCTGGACTGAAGAGTCAGGGGACAGTACTCAAGCCCCAAGCTTGAGACTCACAGTGGCAGAGTACTAGCCCTGGACTAAAGAGTTAGGGGACAGTATTCAAGCCCCGAGTCTGGGACTCAAAGTGGCAGAGTGCTAGCCTTGAGCTGTAGAGCTGAGGGACAGTGCTCAGGCCCCGAGTTCAAGTTCAGCGACCAGCTAAAGGGAAATGCCAATGAGGCATTTATCCAGTGTAGAGAAGACACTCCTGGGACAAAAACAATGGAGGAGCATCCAGAGGCAGTAAGCCACTGCTTGGATGGCAAAAATGTCATATCCTAGAGTCATTTGTGCATGGCCCTTCAAAACTGGTCAGAGCCGGGAGGTCATGGGAAGAGTTTATAAGCATGCCTAATGTTCATGACTACCTTGTAAGGGACAGGAACTTGCCAGTCCTCTGTGATAGTAAAAAGCTAATGTTATAAAATGTGGGAGATAGCTTAAATCTTAACCCCTTTATGTGCCAAAAAGCTCTAATTGGCAGCTCCAATTGAGCTGACACTAGTTACATGAAATTCATCTGCCCAGGAAAAAGTTTGTAAACCTGAGAGAGTGTTTCTATTGATATCTGTCTTAGGCATTATTTGGGATCATTAGAGATCACATTCCTAAGCCATCTAGGAAGATGCTTTTGCAAACTAGAGTGCTATACAAGCTACACTGCTGTAGACAGAGAAAAGGTCTGTGCAGTTGTCAAAAGTTAAAAAATTATTCTTAATGACATCTAACCCTGATAGCCTCTTTGTAAAATAGGCTAAAGTTATAGGTCCCTCGCTAGGTAAGATCAATGCCCCTAAAGTCAGCTTGAAGAAGTTACAGAAGATTGACCTTCGCCCTTCTACCCCCATTTTAAGATCAAGGGTCCAGGGTCAGAAATTTTGGAGAAATGAGGCAATATAGATTTTAAAAAAAAGACATAAAAAATAGTGTTAACAGTTGTCGATGTACAAGTGTAAAAACTACATTTGTCAGAGATGGTTACAAGACTAAGCCTTCTGAGCCTTCTGTGTCTAATTACAAAAATATCTGGGTAGTAAAAAAGTTGTGATTTTAGTAAATTGTCCTGAGCTATTGTTTAAAGATCTTAAAAACCAGCAGGATCAAAGCCTGCCAAGCCTATAAAATTGAGTTAACTAATACACGGAGTCAGGACTGGTGGAAAAAAAAAAAAAGGGCAAATGCCACGCCGACCCCAGTAGAGTCTGCTTAGCATGGGAAACCATCTATCAGACCATGATAGGGGCTTCGAGACCTATCTCTGAGTTTTGGGACTTCACCGAAGTCTACCTCAGAGAATGGGGCTTTACAGAAACCTATCTCCAAGTTTTGGGACTTCACCGAAGTCTACCTCAGAGAATAGGGCTTCTAAGAGGCCTACTCCTGGGAAAAGGCTGGAAAAACCCCTGGGAAAAGATGTGTTTCTGTCTTTCTTCTCCTCATAAGAGTGCCTATCAATCTTTTACTGTTTCTGCTGTTCATTGTACTTACTCATTGTCAACGTTCCCTTATTCAAAGCTCTTTCTTAAAAGTGTTGACGACTCCAATATCTGATGAGTGTCTTAAAAATATGACTAACTCACCAGAGTTACCCTGAAACCCCTCTTATGAAGGCTAGTAGACAAGTTATAAGTAAATATGAAAGTATTGGGGGTTTCACAAAGTCAATCCAGCAGAAGGAATTGTAAGAAATTTACAAGAAGCTGTAGGCGCGGCTAGAACAGAAGGAATGTATGGCAATTGCTGAGATAACTACTTAGGAGAAAGAACTTCCTGGTACTCTCATTTACTAAGAGACTTGCTAGATCTAGGCCTCCCTAACTTTACTATTAAAGAAGGAACAGGAAAAATCTTATGGGATAATTAAGGCCTCTATAGAAATAAGGTAATGGTGAGATGGTGACAAACGTCGAAACCCATTATATTTCTTAGAGATAAGCCGGAAAGAAGTGCCTTTCAGGAGACCAGCTGGTGACCACCTAAGAATGAAGCCCTGCAGCAAGATTGTGTAAACTTTTGCCCTTTCAGGCGACCAGCTGGTGACCATCCAAGAACGAAGCCTTGCAGCAAGATTGTGTAACCTTTTGCCCCTTTTCTTATGAAGACTTCTGTTATAAAAGTTTGTTATCCTCTGCATTAAATCGCACTCAGCACTCAGCATCCACTCCTAATGTGTGTGAGTTGTCTGTTTGCCATCTCCCCATCCTATTCCAGGTTCCTCCCCTAGGTATCCTCCATCGTCCCGACAGAACCCGGTCCACGGCACTTGACCTCATGGGAAGTTTCTAGAAATGTGACCATAGAACCAAGGAAGCATCAGGAGAGAGGAGGGCAACAGTTGGGAAGAGAGACCCCAGGACCTCCTGGAGTGTGACCTCAGTGGGCACCTGAGTCCCTGTGGGCCTGAGTGCTGCAATCAGTTCCCATCACCACCCTCAGGAGGGGGAATTTTGTGTCCTTCGTTTTGCAGGTGATTTACAGAAGAGGAGCTGTCAGGCTGGGGAAGGCCCTGAGTGTGCTGCAACTTCCCATTAGGAGTGCAGCTCACACTTCTGCCTGGGGCCTGAAACCCACAAGTGGCCCAGGAACTCAGACCTCCACCTTCCTACCTCCAGTCCTCTTCCTCCACAGCACCAAAACCACCAAAGCTATAATAACCAGAACTGCAAAGATGCCCACGCCAATGACAATTCCAGTCTTGGGAATGGTGGGCCAAGCTGGCGGCTCTGGGAAGAGAAGGGAAAGGAGGATGAGCACTGTGAACCCAGCTCTCAGTCCTTACCTGCTGAGAGCTGCACATGCCTCCTGCTGTCTCTGAGCACAGCTGTGCTCTGTGCCCTCAGCCCTGCTTACCCCATGTCAGGCTGAGGGGCTCAGGCAGCCCCTCATGCTGCACATGGCATGTGTATCTCTGCTCCTCCCCAGAAGGCACCACCACAGCAGCCCACTTCTGGAAGCTTCCATCTCCTGCAGGCCTGGTTTCCACCAGCTCCATTTCCTGGGTCTGTTCCTCTCCATCCCGCAGCCAGGTCAGGGTGATCTCCGCAGGGTAGAAGCCCAGTGCCCAGCACCTCAGGGTCATCTTATGTTCAGAGGTGGGGTGGAGGGTGATGTGTGCCTTTGGGGGATCTGAGAAGAACCCAGAAATTCAGATGCATCTCCTTGCCTCCCATGGACCACCTTGCAGGTCAGGTGACCAACATAACACAGTGATTAGGGGCAGGGATGGATGATACAGGCTGGAACTAGGCTTCTGGAATCACCTCCTAAACCTTGCAGAGTCCTAGACTCAGTTGAGATCACCATGGCCAGAAGCTCCTGATTTCTCAAGAGTTACTTCACTCTGTCCTGGGTGGAGATAAGAGAGACTTTCTCCAAAAACCTGGAAGAGACTTCTAGCCACAATGGATCCTGGTTGAGGACAAATGCTGAGAGCCTCCTGGTGCTGCCCAGGGCCACTGCCAGAGTGGAAGGGGCCAGCTGCACACTTGTTTCAGGATAGTCTTCCCCTCCATGCTTGGAAAGATGGGGAGAGGGAAGAGAGGAAGATGGGAAGGGAGAGAAAGAGAGAGAGAGAGAGACAGACAGACAAAGACAGACAGACAGACAGACAGAGACACACACACAGAGAGAGCAAGAGAGAGAGAAAGAGAGAAAGAGAGAGACAGAGAGAGAGATAGTGTGTGTGTTTCAGTGTCGTGAGGTCAAGGTGGATTCCAGAGCCACTGTGTGACACAGCATGTGAAAGGCAGGGGCTCATGGTCCTCTGGGCAGGGAAGGGGTGTGGTGGGCTGGGTCCCTTTTCCTCTCTGGCTGTGGGAGTGGAGGGGGACTTCCACAAGAGATGGAGGAGTCCCCGGGCCCTGGTACCTGTGCGCTGCAGCGTCTCCTTGCCGTGCTCCAGGTATCTGCGCAGCGACTCCACGCATGTGCCCTCCAGGTAGGCCCTGCTGTGCTCGGCCGCACTGGCCTCCTCCCACTTGCGCCTGGTGATCTGAGCCGCCATGTCGGCCGCGGTCCAGGAGCTCAAGTCCTCGTTCAGGGCGATGTAGTCCTGGCCATCGTAGGCGTGCTGATAGTACCCGCGGAGGAGAAGGCCATCTGAGCTCACGTCGCAGCCAGACATTCTCTGGATGGTGTGAGAAGCTGCCCCGCCCCCACGGTCAGCCCGCGCCCCGCGGGGACTTTGGCCTACACGGAGAGGACACCGGCCCCACCCCGCGGCTCTTTCCCGGGGTGCCGGTCCCCCCGCAGCGCCCGCAGCCTGGGCTGAACCTCAGTCCTGAGACCCCGGGGGCTCGGGCTGGTCAGCGGGAGGCAGGGAGGGGTCGTGACCTCCGACCCGGCCGTAGCTCACCGTCCGCGCTCTGGTTGTAGTAGCCGAGCAGCATCTGCAGGTTCACTAGGTCATTCTGTGCTTGCTCCTTGTTGATCCGCGTCTCCCGCTCCCAGTACTCGGGCGGCTCCCGCTCCACCCACGGCGCCCGCGGCTCCATCCTGGGGTTCGCGGCGTCGCTGTCGAAGCGCACGAACTGCGCGTCGTCCACGTAGCCGACGGCGATGAAGCGGGGCTCCCCGAGGCCGGGCCGGGACACGGCGGTGTGGAAATACCGCAGGGAGTGGGGGCCTGCGGGCGGGCGCGGGTGAGAGCCGGGAGCGCGGCGGGAGAGGAGAAGGGGTTCGGCATGCGGGAGACGCAAAGGGGGTCCGAATGACCCCGGCGGCGCCCAGCGAGGACGGGTCAGACGGAGGAGACGGGGACGCGGCTGCCCGGGCCCTGCCCCCCGACGGCGCCCTCACCCCACCGCCACCCCTCGCTCTACCCTGCGGACTCGTGTTGCCCACGGGTCCCAGACTCACCCGCCCAGGTCCCGGCCAGCGCCAGCACCCACGACAGCAGCCGCAGGACGGTTCCGGGCGCCATGAGCCCAGCCCCAGAATCCGGGGAGAATCTGAGTGCCGGTAGCTCCGCGGGGACTTTAGAACCGGGAACCCCAGTGACACTGATTGGCTTCTCTAGAACCCGACAGCCAGTAGCGGCGAGAGCTGGTGCCGCGTCACCAGTGTCTGGGCAGAAGCGGCCGACACAGGTTGGAGAAGAAGTGAAACTGGGGAGACCTGGAATCCCCAGTGCTGAGCTTCCCCACCCAGAGCAGCTCTGGCTCTGAGACGCTGAGATCTAGGTCCGTGCACTTGGGTTTCGTCCTAGTCCCTGTCCCCCCGCACCAGCACTCTGTCCCAGCTACTTCTGGCTTTTGCCTGAGGGCCAAATCAGATATTCTGACAGAGTTTGTTTCTATGATCTCTGCACACATTCATTTCGACCTCAAAGGTATTTGTATCATATGGGTTCTGTCACTATTCACTGTTAGGACTGGGAATGTGCTTAGTAGTAGAGTACTTGCCTCACATGTTTGAAACTGGGGATCTATTCCTCAGCACCACATATACAAGAATGCCAGAAGTGGTGCTGTGGCTCAAGTGGTAGAGTGCTAACTACTTTGAGCAAAAGAAGCTCAGGAACAGTGCCCAGGACCTGAATTCAAGGCCCAAAACTGGCCAAAAAATAATAATAATAACTTCTAGATATGAAACAGTCTTTAAACCTAATGGCTCATGTCCTGTATCCTAGCTACTTGGGAATCAAAGATATGAGGATAGAGGTTCAAAGCCAGCCAGGGCAGGAAAGTCCCTGAGACTCTTATCTCCAATTAACTACCAGAAACTCAGAAGTGGTGCTGGGATTCTAAGTGCTGGAGTGCTAGCTTTGAGTGTAAAAGCTCAGGGAGAGCACCCAGGTCTGAGCTCAATCCCCCTTGACCAAAACAACAAGAGGCCTTCACAGTACTTGACTTGGGGCTGGGATTGTGGCTTAGGGGAAGAGTGCTTGCCTAGCATGCATGAAGCCCTGGGTTCTATTCCTCAGTACTACATAAAAAGGAAAACCCAGAAGTGGCACTATGGATCAAGTAGTAGAATGCTAACCTTGAGCAAAAAGAAGTTCATGGACAGAATCCAGCCCATCTCTGCCATACTGCACCATCTTCAGGATTATAGAGATTGTGGCCTTGGTGTTGAATAGGGAGAATTGGTCTTGTTTTGTTTTGTTTTGTGTTTTGTTTGGTTGTGGTGCTTCAACTGTGGGCCTGAGTCCTGTCTCTGAGCTCTTCAGCTCAAGGCAAGCACTCTAAGACTTTAGCCATAGTTTCATTTCTGGTTTTCTGGTGGTTAATTGGAAAAAAGAGTCTCAGGGACTTTCCTGCCCAGGCTGGCCTTGAACCATGATCCTCCGACCTTGCCTCCTGAGTACCTAGGATTATAGATGGGAGCCACTGGCCCCCAATTTTTTTTTCTTTGCTAGACCTGAGGCTTGAATTCAGGGCTTGGGCTCTGTCCCTGAGCCTCTTTTTTTACTCAAGGCTAGCACTCTACCACTTTAGCCATAGTGCCATTTCTGGCTTTTTCTGTTTATGTGGTAATGTATTGAACCAAAGGCTTCATGCAAGCACTCTACCACTAAGCAACATTCACAGCCCAAACTTTTTTTTTTCCCAAACTTTTTTAATATTAAAATACCTACCAATAAACCTAACCAAGAAGAATAAAGACCTCTACCATGAACCTTACACAACACCAAAGAAATTGATAGGACAGACCTCCCATGTTCATGAGTGGGCAGAATTAAAACTGTTGAGCTTCTTGGAATGTGTGGGTATTTAGGAAGAGAAGGGCAGGAAGTGGCGCTGTGGCTCAAAATGATAGAGTGCAAAAAGCTTGAGTACAAAAGCTCAGAGACAGCATCCAGACCCTCAGTTCAAGTCCAGGACAACCTCCAGCCATCAAAATGTGGGGAAAAAAAAAGAATGAAAGAAAGAAAAGAAAGGAAAAGAAAAAAAAAACGGAAGAGAAGGGAAAGAAGCTGGTTGGAATCAGCCTGTGTGAATCCTCTGTAGCTGTCAGCTGTTGGCTGCTCTTTGACCCTGAGGCAAGTAGAGTCTCAGCAATTGAATCAGGTGGGTTGGATCATTTCGATAGCAAAGGTGCTCACTGGAGATTGTATTACCTTCTTTTTTTCTTATTTTCTTTTTTTTGTCATTGTGGGGCTTGAACTCTGTGCTTGGGCGCTGTCCCTCAGCTCTTCAGCTCAAGGCTAGGGCTCTACCACTGGAGCTACAACGCCATTTAGGGTTTACTAGTGTATTTTTTGAGATAAGAGTTTTTCCAACTTTCTTGCCCAGGCTGGCTTTGAACGGTGAACCTCAGATCTCAGCCTTCAGAGTAGCTGGGATTACAGCCATGAGCCACTGGTGCCCGGCTGTTCTTTTGGTTGCTAAACATGGGAGGAATAATTCTTGCCTACTTTGCTAGGTTCTGAAGTCAAACTATCAGTGCAGTTAAAGCACTCTATCCCAAACATTTCAAGGTTAACTTGGTGCAGGCCAGGCCTCTGGGAGGGCAGGGGTCTAGTCCCTGCACTCCCTTGTTACACATTGCTTAGATTACACTCCTCCCCCTCCCACCCCAACCAGGAATGTGTCAGTATGAAGCCCAGGCTGGCTTTGAACTCATTCCTCCTGCCTCCACCTCCCCAGTCCTGGGATTACAGGCATATTTCATCACACCTGCTGGCCCACACTGCTTCAGGGTGAGTCTGGGTGGAAGTTCTGCCAAGCCCAGAGCCAGCTAAGTAATGCTGCCCCTGCTTCCATGCTGACATCTCACAGCATGATGTCTACTCAAGGCAGCAAAGGCTGACACATTTCGCTAAAACAGGAGATAAGAGGAGATCTTTTACTTATCTCTCTCTATCCCTCTGTCACTGTCTCTTTCTCCTTCTCTGTCTCTCTCTCCCTCTTCTCTCCTCTCTCCATCTGTCTTGAACTTAGGGCTTCTTACAAATTGAGCTTGCTTGCCTTACTGGCACTCTACCACTAGAGCCATAAGTTGAGCCCAGCCTTTTTACTGGTTACTTGATGATGAAATCTCTCAGATTTTACTGCCCAGGCTGGCTTTGAACTATGACCCTCACATCTCAGCCTCCTCAGTAGCTAGGATTCCAAGTGTGAGCCAGCAGTGCCTAGCTGGTGCAGTTTTCTTAGTAATCTCAGTAAGATATACTTCATATAAAACAACCATTTTAATCCCTCAGCATTAACTAATTCACAGTATTATAAAAATAAATCATATCATATTTCACTCAAATTGTATTAATATAGTGTAACTCGTACTATTTCATTTACATTACTATATATTTTCTCTTTCCTGGGGCTTGAACTGAGGGTCTTGGCACTCTCCCTTATATTCTTTGGCTCAAGAATAGGCTAGCAGTCTACCACTTACACTACAGTCCACCTCAGCTTTTTCTAGTACTTTATTGGAGATCAGAGTCTCATAGACTTTTTTTTTTCATGGCTGCCTTTGAATCACAAACCTCATGTCTGAACCTCCAGAATGCCTAGGATGACAGCTGTGAGCCACCAGCCCCTGGCTGATTGTCATGAATATAAAGCTAACTACTCAGGAGGCTGAGTGCAGAGGTATCAAGGTTTGAGACCAGCCTGACCAGAAAAGTTGAAGAGACTCTTTCTCAGCAATTACACGAAGATAGAATAGGACTCCACGTGAGTCTCAAGGGGGAGAGCACCCGCCTAGCAAGCTGGACACCTGAGTTCCAGCTCCAGACACACCGCCCCTCCGCGGCCCGGCCTTGAAAGGGCGGGTGGCGCCCTCTAGCGTTGCGGCTCCCGCACAGCCCTGGTTGACGGCTTTGCAGTGCTGTTGAGAGGCAGATGCCAGCTTCACTTTCCCTATGGCCACTGAAGCCTTCCTACTCTTCCAGGCCTTCAGGTCGGTTCCCGCTGACTCCAGTTGCCCGGGACCCCGCCCTGGCTTCCCGCCGAGCAAGCCTGCTCCTGTGGCTGCGATGCACTGTGCCTTCCCCGCTGCCTCCCGCCCCGCCCGCAGCTGCTGTCCACACCCCAAGCCAATGCTGCTCCTTGTGGGTTCCAAGCTGCCTGGCTGGCGGCCTTCACTCCAGGCAGCTGGACATGGGGCGGGGACGGACTCCAGCAGGGAAGGAAAATCTCTGCCAACACCACAGCACGTTTTGAGGAAGGAAACTTTCAGCTCGGGGCTTGCCAAGGCCTAGCAGGAACCATGCTCCAACAGACCTTAACAGGGCTCCAACAAAGCTCCACTCTGCCTGTGCTCCCGGGCGCGGGGTCCCTGCTTCTGCTTCTGGAGCTGGCGCTGCTGGTGTTGGTGGGGATGGTGGTGGGGGTGGAATCCCGGGGTCTGGCTAGAACATGGGTGAGGGTCATGTGTCCATAGGGCCCATGTGAGGTTGAGCAGGTGTCAGGCATGGATTGTTAAGGAAGCAGATCATCATCATCCACCTGCCTTGCTGGGCTAGTCCTGCTTGCTGCCTCTTAAAGCAGTTGTCCACACAGGCAGCGCTGAAGCTGTTCTCAGAGTTCTGCCTTCTTTTGCAAAAAATAATGTATCCTGTCACGCTGGGGTTTTTGCTTCTTTGTTGTTGTTGTTGTTGTTTACACATTCTGGCACTTTTCTTGTTCTATTTGCATGTTAAGCACAGACCTGATATCTAGATTTCTCTGGCTCACATGCTTCACTCAGGTTGTGTCCTCTCTTCCTGTCTCATTGCTTAAGGATTGGGAAGCATTTCTCTAGGGCATAGGGAATCTCCTTCAGATCAGGACCGAGTGTAAATGCCTGCATTAGGTGAGCCAAACCCTAGAGTCTGATGGGGTCATAACATACACTTCCAGAGGGCATTTTATTCTACTTTTATTTTTCTGGGGCTGGGGATTTGTACCCAGAGCCTAGCACAAGTCTTCTTCCACTGAACTACATCCACAGCCCTTGGTTATTCACTGGGCATGGTGGCTCACTCCTGTAATCCTAGCTACTCAGGAGGCTGAGATTTGAGGATTGCAGTTTGAGGCTAACCTGAGCAGAAAGTCTGTGCCTATTACCTCCAATTACCTACTAAAAAATCCAGAAGAGCAACTGTGACTCTAGTGGTAGAGTGCTAGCCTTGAGAGAGAAAGAAAAAACAATCAGGGACAGTGCCCAGTCCCTGAGGACAAGAACCAGGTCAGCCACAAAATAGATTTTTGTTTATTTGTTTGTTTTTAAATTTCTCAGCGATGTGGCACCAGCTGGCCTTGAACTTGCTATGCAGCTCATGCATACTTCTCCCACCTGGTGTTACAGGCAGGCCCCTCCACATTGGCACCAGAAGAATGTGTTTTGCTGAAATGGATGATGCTAATGTGTTGTGAGTTTGCTGATGCTACAAGTGCAAATTCCAGGCTGACTCTGGGAATGCTGAGACTTATTACTCACCCAGAGCTGGGAAGCATTTGGAAATTCCTTTCCTGGGTAGCCACCCGTGTTTGTGTGTGACACTGCAAATATGTTTCTAGAGCAGAAGTTCCAACCTATCACAGAGGACATTGCAAAGCCAGAGAAACTGGGGCTGATGGGGTCAGGTGACCAGGATAGTGAGAACTAGGGAGACAGCAGGAGAGTGCACTGAGCCCAAGAGACCACAGCTGCTCATGGGTTCCAAGGGGAGAATCAACGACAAGCTGACCTGCACAGGGCTGCAGCACAGCAGGGAGCAGACTGCAGGTGGCAGGCCTGTCCCTGGACACTGGCCCAGCTAGATGTGGACAGAGAGGTCTCCTTGAGGGAAGGGGTTCCCTGCGTTCTGTGCAGTGCAGCCCAGGGGTTGGCAGCAGAGGACACTTCATCAATGTTAGTTGCTGGAAGGAAGGAGCCCTGTTGTCCGCATTGCAAAGTGGAGAAATGACAACCCCAAGACCTTCTAGCTCTCCTTCCAGTTGCTCAGATTCTTCTCTTGCTTTTCCTTGCACTTCTCAGCATCCCTGAGAACTCTTGTACATTCTGAACTGCTTCAGATTTATTACATTCTCTCTCTCTCTCTCTCTCTCTCTCTCTCTCTCTCTCTCTCTCTCTCTCTCTCTCTCTCTCTCTCTCTCTCTGTGTGTGTGTGTGTGTGTGTGTGTGCTGATTCTGGGACTTGAACTCAGGACCTGTCCCTGAGCTTTTTTGCTTTAGGCTAGTTCTCTACCACTTGACTCACAAGTCCACTTCCAGATTTTTGGGGGTTAATTGGGGATAGAGGTCTTCAGGACTTCCTTACTGGGCTGATGCCAAACCACAATCTTCAGATCTCAGCCTCTTAGGTAACTAGAATTAGTGATGTGAGCCAACAGCACTTAGCTCAGACCTGAATGTTTTACTCCTATCAATAAATTAGATGTCAAGGAAGGCTTTAAATAATGATTTTACCACACTCGGTGCCACTGCACCTATTGAGAGTATAAACTGGAGTTGACCAGATAGGATCCAAACCCCTTACTGAGGATAAGTGAAGAGGGATGGTGTATTTGTTACATGCTGTGTGAATATTCTGGGAAGCACAATGCAGCCTTATACCCCAAATTGGGATAAGGCCAACATATGCAAAAACGTACACAAATTTTAATTGATGAGATAAACTGAGGTATTAGTACCCATGTACAAAGCAATAGATGCCTATGCCTAGAAAGGGCTGTATTTACCCAAAGGTTTCCAAGTACCAACGCTGACATCTTCCTGCCTACTCAGCCCTATTGTGTGTGTTGGGTTTGTGTTTGTTTGGTTTTGGGGTGTTTTTTTTTTCATCTATTCTGAGTCTTGAACTCTGAGCTCTTTTGCTCAAGGCTAGTGTTCTACCACTTTGAGCCACAGCAGTACCTTGCGTTCTCCTACGGTTCATTGGAGATGTGTCTCATGGACTTCTCTGCCTGGGATGGCTTTGAATGGCGATTCTCAGATCTGAGCCAACTGACTAGCTAGGATACTGGGCATGATCCACCTGAGCCAGGCTTCCACATTTATTAAAATGGTTCTACACAGATAACAAAAGCTGACAACAAAATAGTGGACTTCTATCACCATCATGTGGTCAAATTTGGAAACTACAGGCCTGTATACATGAAACCTAAACTCTGGGACATTTGTATGTCTACCCATTTTTTCCCTCTTCATTAAATACCTTCTTCGACTTAAAAAGATATTTCAGAGATTGGAAATGTGGCTTAGTGGTAGAATGCTTGCCCAACATGCATGAAGCCCTGGCTTTGATTCCTCCAACCACATATAAAAAGCTGGAAGTGGCACTATTGTAAAAAGAGTGCAGTTCTAGCCTTGAACAAAGGAAGCTCAGGCACAGTGCCCTGACCCTGAGTTCAAGCCCCAGAACTGGCTAGTGTCTCATACCAGAAGTGGTGTTGTGGCTTAAATTGGTAGAATACCTGCTTTGAGTGATAAAGCTCAGGGAGAGTGCCCAAGCCCTGAGTTCAAGCCCCAAGGAATGACACAAAAAGAAAATCACTATCAGCATCAGATAGTGTGGATCCTGCTATACTCCTACCTACTCAGGAGACTTAAGTCCCAGCATCATGACTTGAAACCAGCACTGACAGGAAAGTCTGTGGGCTTCTTATACGGCACTCTATCCTTGACCAAGAACAAGCTGAGAGGTAGCACACAAGCCATAAATTCAAGACTAGCACAAATACAAAAAAAAAAAAAAAAAAAAAAAGAATCTCTGGGGCTGGAAAGAAGGCTCCATGGTAGAGTGCTTGCCTTGCATGCCTGAGGCCCTGGGTTCGATTCCTCAGCACCACTTAAGCAAAAAGCAAAAAGCCGGAAGTGGCGCTGTGGTTCAAGTGGTAGAGAACTAGCCTTGAGCTGAAGTGCTGAAGGACAGCACCCAGGCCCAAGTTCAGGCCCCATGATTCGACCCCCCCAAAAAAATTTAAAAATATATCCCTCAAGTGAGAATCTATTTTCAGGTCTCTTCTCAAAGGCTCAACTCAGCAAATCCCAGATTCCGGGCTGACCACAGGATAGAGGTAAGGACTTTGGACAAGGAGATCTTCCAGTTTACCAACACTTTCTCTAGATATCCTCGGCCAATTTCATTACAACTCTCAAAAATTTCCTCCCAGGTCATGATGAACACCTAGTACCACAGTCAGCTCTGTCCCCACGCCCACACCATGTCACCTGTCCTGCAGCACTGCCTTCCTCCTGCATGTCATGGTCCTTCTTTGCTCTCTTACACACCTGCCACCTGTCTCTTCTGCTAGCACACACGCTCCACAACCATGACAGTTCTGACCTCCTTTGACTTTCTGAGGGATTCCTAATTCAATCTGCAGACCAAACCAAAGGCCTAAGAACCACATTGTTAAGTAGTCAGAGCACAGGCCCTGCTGTCTGCCAGGAGATTCCTGTCTTAATTTTTTTCTGAGATTGAAGCTGAGCAGAAGGGAGTGTTTTAGTCAGGGTTGAAAGGACCAAGTCAGCCTTAGAGGGAAGGCAGGGCACAGCAGGAAGCACAGCGCCTCTCGTGGCAGCAGGAGGCAGAGCAGGGCAGTAACAGGGTCCAGAGAAAACACAATCCCCAAGGAACCATACACACAGTGGAGTCCCAGCTACCACAGTCCAACAGCTTCCAGAACTCTGTGCAGATTTCCAATTTACCACCTGATGACACTCTCCCTAGGTCAGAGCTCTCATGACCCATTCTCCTTGAAATGCCCTGACACACACATGTGGACATGAACTCCACTAACTTCCAGATCCTCTCAGCCAATCAAGAGAGTAATCAAAATCCCTTCCTGACTCTGTCTTCAATCCAGGAATTCGGGTGGGAGCAGAGCTGGGATTAACCCGAGCTGAGGGCAGGTGGAGGGAAGGTGGGCAGAGCAGATGCAGAGGATCAGGAAGGGAGCTCACAGGAGAAACCTGACATCCCTCCTCTCTGCTCTTCCCACAGGTGGCTCCCTTGAGGGCACTGGGGACAGCACAGACCCACACTGGAGGCAGCAGTGCTAGAAGGAAAGCAAGCTGCTCACATTGCCTTTCTCCTCACCACACACACCCTGTGCAAGGCTGCCTGGTGCTTTGGGAGGCAGTGACAGGAACACACCCCTGCTGCTGTCACAGGACACCCAGAAGGCCAACAAGACACCAGCTCATGCAGGATGACAAGAAGGGACAGAAGTATGGAGATGAACTGATGGTGCCTTAGTAGAGGACTCAGGCCTGAGCCTAGTCTCACCTGCACAGTCTGTGCTGTGTCCTAGACAAAGGAAAAGCCCCTCTGATCATAGGTGCTCATGGAGAAGGTTCTAGGCAAACAACACAACTGAGGAGCAGGAAAGACAACCCAGGTGAGGACTGAATACATGACAGTCCAGAATGCACTGAGCTCCTATGCACACCTGCCTGTTCTCAGGCTAACCCTGGCCCCGCCCACAACACAGCCCAGCAAACATGATGATTCTGGAAGTTAATCATGTTTGATTTTCTATCTCAAGTTTTGGGATTCATTCATTGATTTTTTTCAATATTTTTCCATGACCACAATTTGAAACACAGACCCACATCCACATTCTCTTTATCAGTGGGGAAGCAAGCAGCTGCAGCTCAGAGCAAGGGAAAATGAAGTCAGGGATGGGGAAGCCCTGGCCCCGCCTCTGCTGGAGCAGCAGGTGGAGGGGAGAGAGACCCAGGTCAGTGTGGGGAGGGTCCTGGTGCTCAGGGCTGGGCTGGCTCCTCAGTTCCTCACAGGAGGCTGACAGCACACAGAAGCCTGGACATGGTCAGAACCCAGTACAGGAAGAGAAGTCAGGAGCTCATGATGTCCCAGGAGGGAGGAGGAGAGGCAGGAACAAATGCTGTGCCTCTCAGACCACACAAAGCAGCTGTGTCACACTGCAGGAGAAAAGAACACGCACAACAATGCAGATCAGTCACTGTTAGCCACACACTCTGAGCAGGCCACTAACACCCAATGCACAGACCCTGCAACTACAACACAGCCTTCCCTGCGCCTCAGCCCTGCCCCCATTTAGGGTCTCCAGTTGTCACCTTTTTCAGCTCTGAGGGCAGCATCAGAACCCTGGTCACTGTCATCTCCTGTGGTGGAAGACAGGAACTGGTTAGAGAACACAGGCGTCAGTGGAGGAATTCCAGGTGCATGAGCTCCCACAGGTCCTGTCTGCACCACAACAAAGGTCACCTCCTCCCCCATGGCACTCACTTGCAGCCTTATCATAGCCTTCTCTCTTGTCACCTGTAGGAGAAACACCATGTGAGAGGCAGGACACAAGCAGTGCCATGAGGGCCTGGATGAATCCCTAGCCTTGACCTCATGGGAAGTTTCTAGAAATGTGACCATAGAACCAAGGAAGCATCAGGAGAGAGGAGGGCAACAGTTGGGAAGAGAGACCACAGGACCTCCTGGAGTGTGACCTCAGTGGGCACCTGAGTCCCTGTGGGCCTGAGTGCTGCAATCAGTTCCCATCACCACCCTCAGGAGGGGGAATTTTGTGTCCTTCGTTTTGCAGGTGATTTACAGAAGAGGAGCTGTCAGGCTGGGGAAGGCCCTGAGTGTGCTGCAACTTCCCATTAGGAGTGCAGCTCACACTTCTGCCTGGGGCCTGAAACCCACAGGTGGCCCAGGAACTCAGACCTCCACCTTCCTACCTCCAGTCCTCTTCCTCCACAGCACAAAAACCACCACAGCTACAACAACCAGAACTGCAAACATGCCCAAGCCAATGAAAATTCCAGTCTTGGGATTGGTGGGCCAAGCAGGCCGCTCTGGGAAGAGAAGGGAAAGGAGGATGAGCACTGTGAACCC
The DNA here is from genome assembly GCF_024711535.1 of Dipodomys merriami. Classification (NCBI taxonomy): domain Eukaryota; kingdom Metazoa; phylum Chordata; class Mammalia; order Rodentia; family Heteromyidae; genus Dipodomys; species Dipodomys merriami. The sequence continues at coordinate 12,285,507 of NW_027202937.1, read as the reverse complement.
AGCTCTCAGTCCTTACCTGCTGAGAGCTGCACATGCCTCCTGCTGTCTCTGAGCACAGCTGTGCTCTGTGCCCTCAGCCCTGCTTACCCCATGTCAGGCTGAGGGGCTCAGGCAGCCCCTCATGCTGCACATGGCATGTGTATCTCTGCTCCTCCCCAGAAGGCACCACCACAGCTGCCCACTTCTGGAAGCTTCCATCTCCTGCAGGCCTGGTTTCCACCAGCTCCATTTCCTGGGTCTGTTCCTCTCCATCCCGCAGCCAGGTCAGGGTGATCTCCGCAGGGTAGAAGCCCAGCGCCCAGCACCTCAGGGTCATCTTATGTTCAGAGGTGGGGTGGAGGGTGATGTGTGCCTTTGGGGGATCTGAGAAGAACCCAGAAATTCAGATGCATCTCCTTGCGTCCCATGGACCACCGTGCAGGTCAGTTGACCATGATGAGGATACACAGCACAACGAGTGGGGACAGGGATGGATGATCCAGGCTGGAACTTGGCTTCTGGAATCATCTTCTAAATCTTGCAGAGTCCTAGACTCAGTTGAGATCACCATGGCCAGAAGCCCCTGATCTCTCAAGAGTTACTTTGCTCTATCCTGGGTGGAGATAAGAGAGACTTTCCCCAAAAATGTGGATGAGACTTCTAGCCACAATGGGTCCTGGTTGAGGACAAATGCTGAGAGCCTCCTGGTGCTGCCCAGGGCCACTGCCAGAGTGGAAGGGGCCAGCTGCACACTTCTTTCAGGGACAGTCTTCCCCTCCATGGGTGGAGAGAGAGAGAGAGACAGACAGAGACACAGACATAGAGACAAAAACAGAGAGAGACACAGACAGACACAGAGACAGAGAGAGATAGAGAGAGACAGAGAGAGAGATAGTGTGTGACTTTCACTGTTGGGATGCCAAGGTGGATTCCAGAGCCACTGTGTGACACAGCATGTGAAAGGCAGGGGCTCATGGTCCTCTGGGCAGGGAAGGGGTGTGGTGGGCTGGGTCCCTTTTCCTCTCTGGCTGTGGGAGTGGAGGGGGACTTCCACAGGAGATGGAGGAGTCCCCGGGCCCTGGTACCTGTGCGCTGCAGCGTCTCCTTGCCGTGCTCCAGGTATCTGCGCAGCCACTCCACGCACGTGTGCTCCAGGTAGGCCCTGTCATTCTCTCCCTCACCGGTCTCCTCCCACTTGCGCCTGGTGATCTGAGCCGCCATGTCTGCCGCGGTCCAGGAGCTCAAGTCCTCGTTCAGGGCGATGTAGTCCTGGCCATCGTAGGCGTGCTGTTCGTACCCGCGGAGGAGACGGCCATCTGAGCTCACGTCGCAGCCAGACATTCTCTGGACAATGTGAGAAGCTGCCCCGCCCCCACGGTCAGCCCGCGCCCCGCGGGGACTTTGGCCTACACGGAGAGGACACCGGCCCCACCCCGCGGCTCTTTCCCGGGGTGCCGGTCCCCCCACAGCGCCCGCAGCCTGGGCTGAACCTCAGTCCTGAGACCCCGGGGGCTCGGGCTGGTCAGCGGGAGGCGGGGAGGGGTCGTGACCTCCGACCCGGCGGCGTCGCTCACCGCCCGCGCTCTGGTTGTAGTAGCTGAGCAGCGTCTGCAGCCACACCCGGTTCATCTGTGCGTTGTTCTTGCCAATGCGCGTCTCCCGCTCCCAGTACTCGGGCGGCTCCCGCTCCACCCACGACGCCCGCGGCTCCATCCTGGGGTTCGCGGCGTCGCTGTCGAAGCGCACGAACTGTGCGTCGTCCACGTAGCCGACGGAGATGTAGCGGGGCTCCCCGAGGCCGGGCCGGGACACGGCGGTGTGGAAATACCGCAGGGAGTGGGGGCCTGCGGGCGGGCGCGGGTGAGAGCCGGGAGCGCGGCGGGAGCGGAGAAGGGGTTCGGCACGCGGGAGACGCAAAGGGGGTCCGAATGACCCCGGCGGCGCCCAGCGAGGGCCCCCGAGGACGGGTCAGGCGGAGGCGACGGGGACGCGGCTGCCCGGGCCCTGCCCCCCGACGGCGCCCTCACCCCACCGCCACCCCTCGCTCTACCCTGCGGACTCGTGTTGCCCACGGGTCCCAGACTCACCCGCCCAGGTCCCGGCCAGCGCCAGCACCCACGACAGCAGCCGCAGGACGGATCCGGGCTCCATGAGATCAGCCCAAGAATCCGGATCCGGGCTCCATGAGATCAGCCCAAGAATCCGAGGAGACTCTGAGTGCCGGTAGTTCCGCGGGGGACTTTAGAACCCGGAACCCCAGTGACACTGATTGGCTTCTCTAGGACCCGACACCCAGTAGCAGCGAGAGCTTGGACGCGTCACCAGTGTCCGGGCAGAAGCGGCCGACTCAGGTTGGAGTAGAAGTGAAATTGGGGAGACTGGGAATCCCCAGTGCTGAGCTTCCCCACCCAGAGCAGCTCTGGCTCTGACACACTGAGATCTAGCCCTGGGCACCTGGGCTTCGTCCTGATCACTGTCCCCTCGCACCAGCACTCTGTCCCAGCCACTTAAGGTTTGGCCTGAGGGCCAAGTCAGAGGTCCTCAGAAAGTTTGCTTCCATGATCTCTGCACACATTCATGTCGACCCCATAGGTATTTGTATCATATGGGTTCTGTCACTATTCACTGTTAGGGCTGGGAATGTGCCTAGTAGTAGAGTACTCGCCGCGCATGTTTGAAACTGGGGATCCATTCCTCAGCACAACAGATACAAAAACGCCAGAAGTGTTGCTGTGGCTGAAGTGGTAGGGTGTTAACTACCTTGAGCAAAAGAAGCTCAGGGACAATGCCCAGGACCTGAGTTCAAGGCCCAGAACTGGCCAAAAAAAAAAAAAAAATAATAACTTCTAGATATGAAACAGTCTTTATTTTTTTTTATTTTTTTTATTTTTTGGGTCCGGTCGTGGGGCCTGAACTCTGGGCCTGGGTGCTGTCCCTCAGCTCTTCAGCTCAAGGCTAGCACTCTACCACTTGAGCCACAGTGCCACTTCCGGCTTTTTTTTTCTGCTTATGTGGTGCTGAGGAATCGAACCCAGGGCCTCAGGCATGCAAGGCAAGCGCTCTACCCCTGAGCTACTTTCCCAGCCCCATGAAACAGTCTTTAAACCTAATGGCTCATGTCCTGTATCCTTGCTGCTTGAGAAGCAAAGATATCAGGATAAAGGTTCAAAGCCAGCTTGGGCAGGAAAGTTCCGGAGACTCTTCTCTCCAATTAACTACCAGAAACTCAGAAGTGGTGCTGGGGTTCTAAGTGCTGGAGTGCTAGCTTTGAGTATAAAAGCTCAGGGAGAGCACCCAGGTCTGAGCTCAATCCCCCTTGACCAAAACAACAAGAGGCCTTCACAGTTCTTGACTTGGGTCTGGGAATGTGGCTTAGTGGGAGAGTGCTTGCCTAGCATGCATGAAGCCCTGGGTTCAATTCCTCAGTACTACATAAAAAGAAAAAGCCAGAAGTTGTGCTATGGATCAAGTAGTAGAATGCTAACCTTGAGCAGAAAGAAGTTCAGGGACAGAATCCAGCCCATCTCAGCCATATTGCACCATCTTCAGGATTAGAGAGATTGTGGCCTTGGTGTTGTTGAATAGGGAGTACTGGTCTTGTTTTGTTTTGTTCTGTGTTTTGTTTGGTTGTGGTGCTTGAACTGTGGGCCTGAGTGCTGTCTCTGAGCTCTTCAGCTCAGGGCAAGCACTCTAAGACTAGAGCCACAGTTTCATTTCCAATTTTCTGGTGGTTAATTGGATAAAAGAGTGTCAGGGATTTCCCACTTGGGCGAGTCTTAAACCATGATCCTCAAACCTTGCCTCCTGATTACCTAGGATTACAGGAGTGAGCCACTGGCCTCCAACTTTTTTTGTTTTTCTTTGCTAGACCTGAGGCTTGAATTCAGGGCTTGGGCCCTGTCCCTCAGCTTCTTCTTTTGCTCAAGACGAGCACTCCTTGCCATTTCTGGCTTTTTCTGGTTATGTGGTACTGTATTGAACCAAGGCTTCATGCATGCTAGGCAAGGATTCTACCACTAAGCAACATTCACAGTCCGAAAATTTTTTTTAATATTAAAATACCGACCAATAAACTTAAGCAAGAAGAATAAAAACCTCTACCATGAAACTTACACAAGACCAAAGGAATTGATGGAAGAGACTTCCCATGTTCATGAATGGGTAGAATTAAAACTGTTGAGCTGCTTAGAATGTGTGGGTTTTTAGGAAAAGGAGGGCAGGAAGTGGCGCTGTGGCTCAGAATGATAGAGCAATAGCCTTGAGTACAAAAGCTCAGAGACAGCGTCCAGTCCCTCAGTTCAAATCCAGGACAATCTCCAGCCATCAAAACGGGGTGGGGGGGGGGAAGGAAGAGAAGGGAAAGGAACCAGTTGAAATCAGCCTGTGTGAATCCCCTGTAGCTCTCAGGGTTAAGGAGCCTTTAGTTGGCTGCTCTTTGGCCCTGAGGCAAGTAGGGTCTCTGCAATTGAATCAGGTGGGTTGGATAATTTCCATATCAAAGGTGCTCAATGGAGATTGTATTACTTTCTTGACTGGTTGCTAAGCTTGGGAGGAATATTTCTTGTCTAGCTTGCTAGGTTCTGAAGTCAAACTCACTGCAGTTAAAGCACTCTAACCCAAACATTTCTTTCTTTTTTTTTTTTTTTTTGTCGGTCATGGGGCCTGAACTCTGGGCTTGGGCACTGTCCCTTAGCTCTTCAGCTCAAGGCTAGCACTCTGCGCCACTTCTGGCTTTTCTGTTTATATGGTGCTGAGGAATGGAAACCAGGGCCTCATGCTTGCAAGGCATGCACTCTACCGCTGTGCTACCTTCCCAGCCCCATAACCCAAACATTTCAAGGTTAGCTTGGTGCAGGCCAGGCCTCTGGGAGGGCAGGGGTCTACTTCCTGCACTTCCTTGTTCCACATTGCTTATATTACACTCCCCCCACCCCCTCTGCTTAACCAGGAATGTGTCAGTATGAAGCCCAGGCTAGCTTAGAAGTCATTTTTTCTTCCTCTACCTCCCCAGAACTGGGATTACAGGCATGTGCCATCACACCTGCTGGCCCACACTGCTTCAGGATCTGCCCTGAGTCTGGGTGAAAGATCTGCCAGGCCCAGAGCCAGCTAAGTAATGCTGCCCCTGCTTCCATGCTGACATCTCACAGCATGATGTCTACTCAAGGCAGCAAAGGCTGACACATTTCACTAAAACAGGAGGTAAGAGGAGACCTTTTATTTATCTTTGTGTCACTCTGTCACTGTCTCTTTCTCTGTCTCTCTCCCTCCTCTCTCCATCTGTCTGGAACGTAGGGCTTCTTAACAGACTGAGCTTGCTTGCCTAGTTGGCACTCTACCACTAGAGCCACAAGTCAAGCCCAGCCTTTTTACTGGTTACTTGAAGATGAAATCTCTCAGATTTTATTGCCCAGGGTGACTTTGAACTATGATCCACAGATCTCAGCCTCCTCAGAAGCTAAGATGAAGAGTGTGAGTCGGCAGTGCCTAGCTAGTGCATAGTTTACTTGTTAGGTTTTAAAAAGAGGTAGCCGAGAGGCTGGGAAAGTGCCTCAGTGGTAGAGCACTTGCCTTGTATGCATGAGGCCCTGGGTTTGATTCCTCAGCACCACATAAGCAAAAAGAAAAAAGCCAGAAGTGGCACTTTGGCTCAAGTGGTAGAGCGCTATCCTTGAGCTGAAGAGCTGAGGGACAGCGCCCAGGCCCAGAGTTCAGGCCCCATGACCGGACCCCCCCCCCAAAAAAAAAGAAAAAGAAAAAAAGAGGTAGCCTAGTAAGAACAGCACCATGCAGGTGGTATTCAGGTAAGGGGTAGGTTTATTCAGTAGAACTGCTGGGACCAGGCCAGGTTGGCACTCCATGCCGCTGGGAAAGGCCTGGGAGAGACCTGAGAAAGACAGCGCTGGGAAAAGACGTGGGAAAGAGCTGGGAAAGAGGTGGGAAAGACAGAGAGCTGGGAAAGAGAGAGAGTTGGGAAAAAGAGCTAAGAGAGCTGAGAAAGAGCCTTAGGACCTGGGCCAGGCTTTATCTAGGGTATGGGCGGAGAAAGGTGTGGCCACATCCAATTCAGATGTCACCTCAGCAGATGCAGATGTGATGTCTTCCAGGTGTGCCAGTTGTCTAAGCAGGTACTGGGTGGAGACTTTGCTTGGAGGAGTGTGGAGTCTGCTCACCATCCAGGTGGGGACCTTACATACTTAGTAATCTCAGTAAGATATATTTCACATAAAACAACCATTTTAGTCCCTCAGCATTAACTAATTCAAAGTAGTATAAAAACAAATCATATTATATTTCACTTAAAATGTATTAATATAGTGTAAATTGTAGTATTTTATTTACATTACTATATATTTTCTCCTTCCTGGGGCTTGAACGGAGGGCCTGGGCACTGTCCCTGTTCTTCTTTGGCTCGAGGCTAGGCTAGCAGTCTACACTTCCACCACAGTCCACTTCACCTTTTTCTGAGTACTTTATTGGAGATCAGAGTCTCATAGCCTTACTGTTCAGGGCTGGCTTTGAATCACAAACCTCAGATCTGAACCTCCTGAGTGCCTAGCTGTGAGCCACCAGCACCAGACTGATTTTCAGGATTATAAAGCTAACTACTCAGGAGGCTGAGTGCAGAAGTGTCAAGGTTTGAGACCAGCCTGACCAATAAAGTTGAAGAGACTCTTTCTCAGCAATTACACGAAGATATAATAGGACTCCACGTGACTGTCAAGGGGGAGAGCACCAGCCTAGCAAGCTGGACACCTGAGTTCCAGCTCCAGAAACACCGCCCCTCCGCGGCCCGGCCTTCAAAGGGCGGGTGGCGCCCTCTAGCGTCGCGGCTCCCGCACAGCCCTGGTTGCCAGCTTTGCAGTGCTGTTTAGGGGCAGATGCCAGCTTCACTTTCACTATGGCCTCTGCCGCCTTCCTCCTCCTCCAGGCCTGCAGGTCGGTTCCCGCTGACTCCAGCCGCCCGCGACCCCGCCCTCGCCTCCCCGCCGAGCAAGCCCGCTCCTGTGGCTGCAATGCACTGTGCCCTCCCCGCTGCCTCCCGCCCCGCCCACAGCTGCTGTCCACACCCCAAGCCAATGCTGCTCCTTGTGGGTTCCAAGCTGCCTGGCTGGCGGCCTTCACTCCAGGCAGCTGGACATGGGGCGGGGACGGACTCCAGCAGGGAAGGAAAATCTCTGCCAACACCACAGCACGTTTAGAGGAAGGAAACTTTCAGCGCGGGGCTTGCCAAGGCCTAGCAGGAACCATGCTCCAACAGACCTTAACAGTGCTCCAACAAAGCTCCACTCTGCCTGTGCTCCTGGGCGCTGGGTCCCTGCTTCTGCTTCTGGAGCTGGCGCTGCTGGTGTTGGTGGGGATGGTGGTGGGGGTGGAATCCCGGGGTCTGGCTAGAACATGGGTGAGGGTCATGTGTCCATAGGGCCCATGTGAGGATGAGCAGGTGTCAGACATGGATTGTTAGGAAGCAGATCATCATCGTCCACCTGCCTTGCTGGGCTAGTCCTGCTTGCTGCCTCTTAAAGCACTTGTCCACACAGGCAGCGCTGAAGCTGTTCTGTTGCAAAAAATACTGTATCCTTTCATTGCTGGGGTTTTGTTGTTGTTGCTTATGCATTCTGTCACTTTTCTTGTTCTATCTGCATGTTAAGCACAGAACTGATCATTAGATTTCCTGTCTCAGCTGCTGCACTCAGATTGTGCCCTTTCTTCCTGTCTCATTGCTTAAGGATTGGGAAGCATTTCCCTAAGGCTTAGGGAATCTCCTTCAGATCAGGGCTGAGTGTAAATGACTGTATTAAGTGAGCCAAACCCTACAGAGTTATGGGGTCATAACATACACTTCCAGAGGGGATTTTCTTCTACTTTTATTTTTCTAGGGCTGGGATTTGTACCCAGAGCCTAGCACAAGTCTTCTTCCACTGAGGTACATCCACAGCCGTTGGTTATTCACTGAGGCACTGGTGCCTCATACCTGTATTCTTACCTACTCAGGAGGCTGAGATTTGAGGAGTAAAGTTTGAGGCTAACCTGAATAAGAAAGTCTGTGACTATTACCTCCAATTACCTACCAACAAATCCAGTTCAACTGTGATTCTAGTGGTAGAGTGCTAGCCTTGAGAGAGAAAGAAAAAAGAATCAGGAAAGTGCCCAGGCCCTGAGGTCGAGACCCAGGACACCCACAAAAGACTTTTTTGTTTGTTCGTTTGTTTTTAAATTACTCAGCGATGTGGCACAGACTGGCCTTGAACTTGCTATGCAGCTCATGCTGGCCTCTGACCATACTTGTCCCACCTGGTATTACAGGCAGGCCCCACCACATTGGCACCAGAAGAATATGTTTTGCTGAAATGGATGATGCTAATGTGGTGTGAGTTTGATGATGCTACAAGTGCAAATTCCAGGCTGACTCTGGGAATGCTGAGACTTATTACTCACCCAGAGCTGGAAAGCATTTGGAAATTCTTTTCCCGAGTAGCCACCTGAGTTTGTGTATGACACTGCAAATATGTTTCTAGAGCAGAAGTGCCAACCTATCAGAGAGGCCTTTGCAAAGCCAGAGAAACTGGGGCTGATGGAGTCAGGTGGCCAGGATAATAAGAACTAGGGAGACAGCAGGAGAGTGCACTGAGCCCAAGAGACCACAGCTGATCATGGGTTCCCAGGGTAGAATGAACCACAAGCTGACCTGCACAGGGCTGCAGCACAGCAGGGAGCAGCCTGCAGGTGGCAGGCCTGTCCCTGGACACTGGCCAGCTAGATGTGGACAGAGAGGTCTCCTTGAGGGAAGGGGTTCCCTGCGTTCTGTGCAGTGCAGCCCAGGGGTTGGCAGGCAGAGGACACTTAATCAATATTAGTTGCTGGAAGGAAGGAGCTCTGTTGTCTGCATTGCAAAGTGGAGAAAATGACAACCCCAAGCGCTTCTAGCTCTCCTTCCAGTTGCTCAGATTCTTGTCTTGCCTTTCCTTGCACTCTTCAGGATCCCTGAGTACTGTTGTACATTCTGAACTGCTTCAGATTTATTACAGTCTCCGTGTGTGTGTGTGTGTGTGTGTGTGTGTGTGTGTGTGTGTGTGTGTGTGTGTGTGTATGCTGATCCTGAGACTTGAACTCAAGGCCTGTCCCTGAGCCTTTTTATCCTCTACCACTGGATTCACAAGTCCACTTCCAGCTATTGGGGGGTTAACTGGGGAAGGAAGTCTTTAGGACTTCCCTACCTGGGCTGATTTCAAACCACAATCTTCACATCTCAGCCTCCTAGGTGACTAGAATTAGTGATGTGAGCCACCAGCACTTAGCTCAGACCTGAATGTTTTAGTCCTATCTATAAATTAGATGTCAAGAATGGCTTTAAATAATGATTTTACCACCCACGGAGCCATGCACCTATTGAGAGTATAAATTAGAATCGACCTCAATGGCATCCAAACCACTTACCTGAGAATAAGCGAAGAGGGGTCATGAATTTGTTACTTGCTGTGTGAATATTCTGGGAAGCACAATGCCGCCTTATACCTTCAAATTGGGATAAGGCCAACAGACCCAAAGACTTAACACAGATTTTAATGGATGAGATAAACTGAGTGTAATACCAGCCATGTACAAAGCAACAGAGGCCTGTGCCTCCAAAGGGCTGTATTTACCCAAAGGTTTCCAAGCACCAAAGTTGGCATCTTCCTGCCTACTCAGTAGTATTGGGGGGGAGGTTGTGTTTATTTGGTTTGAGGGTGTTTTTTCATCTGTTCTGAGTCTTGAACTCAGAGCTCTTTTGCTCAAGGCTCTTGTTGTACTACTTTGAACCACAGCAGTACCTTGGGTTTTCTTATGGTTCATTGGAGATGTGTCTCATGGACTTCTCTGCCTGGGTTGGCTTTGAATAGCAATTCTTAGATCTCAGCCTCCTGAGTGTGTAGGATACTGGGCATGATCCACCAGAGCCAGGCTTCAGCATTTATTTATATGGTTCTACATTGATTAAAAAAAAAAAAACGATAACAAAAAAGGAGGACATGGGGTTGGGAAGACTTGGACTTGGCTCAGTGGTAGAGCGCTTGCCTTGCATGCATGAGGCTCTGGGTTTGATTCCTCAGCACCACATAAGCAAAAAGAAAAAAAGCGGGAAGTTGCGCTGTGGCTCAAGTGGTAGAGTGCTAGCCTTGAGCTGAAGAGCTGAGAGACAGTGCCCAGGCCCAGACTTCAGGCCCCAGGAACAGATCTCTCCACCCCCCCACCCAAAAAAAGCTGGACTTTTATTGTCATCGTGTGGTCACATTTGGAAACTACAGGCCTGGATAGATTAAACATATACTCTGGGACATTTGTATGTCTACCTTTTTCTTTTTCTTCTTCATTAAACATCTTCTTCCACTTAAAACATATATATATCAAAGCCGGGCACTGGTGGCTCACGCCTGTAATCCTAGCTACTCAGGAGGCTGAGATCTGAGGATCGCAGTTCAAAGCCAGCCCTGGCAGGAGAGACCATGATACTCCTATCTCCAATAAACCACCAGAAAACCGGAAGTGGCGCTGTAGCTCAAGTGGTAGAGCTCTCACCTTGTGCTGAAGAGCTGAGGGACAGCGCCCAGGCCCAGGGTTCAAGCCCCAAGACTGACAAAAAAAAAAAAAAAAAAAAAAAAAATATATATATATATATATATATATATATCAGAGATTGAAAACGTGGCTCAGTGGTAGAATGCTTGCCAAAATGCATGAAGCCCTGGCTTTGATTCCTCCAACCACATGGAAAAGGCTGGAAGTGGCAGTATGGTTAAAAGGGTGGAGTTCTAGCCTTGAACAAAGGAAGCTCAGAGACAGTGCCCAGACCCTGACTTCAAGCCCCATAACTGACAATAAATAAATATATCTCAACTGAGAGCAAATGGCTAATGTCAGAAGTGATGCTGTGGCTCAAATTGGTAGAGTACTAGCTTTGAGTGATAAAACTCTGGGACAGTGCCCAAGCCCAGAGTTCAAGCCCCAAGAAATGACACAAAGAGAAAATCACTATCAAAGTCAGATAGTGTGGATCCTGCTATACTCCTACCTACTCAGGAGGCAGACTTCTCTGATTCATGGCTTGAAACCAGCACTGATAGGAAAGTCTGGGGGCTTCTTATTTCCCAAAAGCAGGAAGGGAACCTTTGGCTCAAACGGAACAGAAACTTTGACCAAGAACAAGCTGAGGGGCAGCACACAAGCCATGAGTTCAAGCCCCAGGACTAGCGCACACACACACACACACACACACACACACACACACACACACAAAATCCCTCCAGTGAGAATCTTTTCTTCAGGTCTCTTCTCAAAGGCTCAGCTCAGCATATCCCAGATTCAGGGCAGTCCACAGAACAGGTAAGGACTTTGCACAAGGAGATCTTCCAGTTTACCAACACGTTCTCTAGATATCTTCTTGGCCATTTTCACCACAACTCAGAAAAGTTCCCCTCCAGGTCATGATGAACACGTAGTACCACAGTCAGCTCTGTCCCCACGCCCACACCATGTCACCTGTCCTGCAGCACTGCCTTCCTCCTGCATGTCATGGTCCTTCCTTGCTCTCCTACACACCTGCCACCTGTCTCTTCTGCTAGCACACATGCTGCACAAGCATGACAGTTCTGACCTCCTTTGACTTTCTGAGGGATTCCAAATCCAATCTGCAGACCAATGCCAAAGGCCTAAGAAACACATTGTTAAGGAGTCAGAGCACAGGCCCTGCTGTCTGCCAGGAGATTCCTGTCTTAATTTGTTTCTGAGATTGAAGCTGAGCAGAAGGGAGTGTTTTGGTCAGGGTTGAAAGGACCAAGTCAGCCTTAGAGGGAAGGCAGGGCACAGCAGGAAGCACAGCGCCTCTCGTGGCAGCAGGAGGCAGAGCAGGGCAGTAACAGGGTCCAGAGAAAACACAATCCCCAAGGAACCCACACACAGTGGAGTCCCACTACCACAGTCCACCAGCTTTCAGAACTCTGTGCAGATTTTCAATCTACCACATGATGACACCCTCCCTAGGTCAGAGCCCTCATGACCCATTCTTCTTGAAATGCCCTGACACACACATGTGGACATGAACTCCACTAACTTCCAGAATCTCTCAGCCAATCAAGATGGGGATCATAATCCCTTCCTGACTCTGCTCTTCAATCCAGGAATTTGGGTGGGAGCAGAGCTGGGACTAACCAGAGCTGAGGGCAGGTGGAGGGAAGGTGGGCAGAGAAGATGCAGAGGATCAGGAAGGGAGCTCACAGGAGAAACCTGACATCCCTCCTCTCTGCTCTTCCCACAGGTGGCTCCCTTGAGGGCACTGGGGACAGCACAGACCCACACTGGAGGCAGCAGTGCTAGAAGGAAAGCAAGCTGCTCACATTGCCTTTCTCCTCACCACACACACCCTGTGCAAGGCTGCCTGGTGCTTTGGGAGGCAGTGACAGGAACACACCCCTGCTGCTGTCACAGGGGCACCCAGAAGGCCAACAAGACGCCAGCTCATGCAGGACGACAAGAAGGGACATATGTATGGAGGAACAACTGATGGAGCCTTAGTAGAGGACTCAGGCCTGAGCCTAGTCTCACCTGCACAGTCTGTGCTGTGTCCTAGACAAAGGAAAATCCCCTCTGATTATAGGTGCTCATGGAGAAGGTTCTAGGAAAACAACACAACTGAGGAGCAGGGAAGACAACCCAGGTGAGGACTGAATACATGACAGTCCAGAATGCACTGAGCTCCTATCCACACCTGCCTGTTCTCAGGCTAACCCTGGCCCTGCCCACAACACAGCTCAGCAAACATGATGATTCTAGAATTTAATCATGTTTTATTTTCTATCTCAAGTTTTGGTAATCACTCATGATTTATTCAACATTTTTCCATGACCACAATTTGAAACACAGACCCATATCCACATTCTCTTTATCAGTGGGGAAGCAAGCAGCTGCAGCTCAGAGCAAGGGAAAGTGAAGTCAGGGATGGGGAAGCCCTGGCCCCGCCTCTGCTGGAGCAGCAGGTGGAGGGGAAAGAGACCCAGGTCAGTGTGGGGAGGGTCCTGGTGCTCAGGGCTGGGCTGGCTCCTCAGTTCCTCACAGGAGGCTGACAGCACACAGAAGCCTGCACACGGTCAGAACCCAGGTACAGGAAGAGAAGTCAGGAGCTCATGATGTCCCAGGAGGGAGGAGGAGAGGCACACAAAGCAGCTGTGTCACACTGCAGGAGAAAAGAACAAGCACAACAATGCAGATCAGTTACTGTTAGCGACACACTCTGAGCAGGCCACTAACACCCAATGCACAGACCCTGCAACTACAACACAGCCTTCCTTGGGCCTCAGCCCTGCCCCCCATTTAGGGTCTCCAGGTTGTCACCTTTTTCAGCTCTGAGGGAAGCATCAGAACCCTGGTCACTGTCGTCTCCTGTGGTGGAAGACAGGAACTGGTTAGAGAACACAGGTGTCACTGGAGGAATTCCAGGGTGCATGAGCTCCCACAGGTCCTGTCTGCACCACAACAAAGGTCACCTCCTCCCCCCATGGCACTCATTTGCAGCCTTATCATAGCCTTCTCTCTTGTCACCTGTAGGAGAAACACCATGTGAGAGGCAGGACACAAGCAGTGCCATGAGGGCCTGCATGGACCCCTAGCCTTGACCTCATAGGAAGTTTCTAGAAATGTGACCATAGAACCAAGGAAGCATCAGGAGAGAGGAGTGCAACAGTTGGGAAGAGAGACCCCAGTACCTCCTGGAGTGTGACCTCAGTGGGCACCTGAGTCCCTGTGGGCCTGAGTGCTGCAATCAGTTCCCATCACCACCCTCAGGAGGGGGAATTTTGTGTCCTTCGTGTTCCAGGTGATTTACAGAAGAGGAGCTGTCAGGCTGGGGAAGGCCCTGAGTGTGCTGCAACTTCCCATTAGGAGTGCAGCTCACACTTCTGCCTGGGGCCTGAAACCCACAAGTGGCCCAGGAACTCAGACCTCCACCTTCCTACCTCCAGTCCTCTTCCTCCACAGCACAAACACCACCACAGCTACAACAACTAGAACTGCAAAGATGCCCACGCCAATGACAAATCCCAGTGTTGGGAATGGTGTGCTGAGCAGGCGGCTCTGGGAAGAGAAGGGAAAGGAGGATGAATGCTGTGAACCCAGCTCTCAGTCCTTACCTGCTGAGAGCTGCACATGCCTCCTGCTGTCTCTGAGCACAGCTGTGCTCTGTGCCCTCAGCCCTGCTTACCCCATGTCAGGCTGAGGGGCTCAGGCAGCCCCTCATGCTGCACATGGCATGTGTATCTCTGTTCCTCCCCAGAAGGCACCACCACAGCTGCCCACTTCTGGAAGCTTCCATCTCCTGCAGGCCTGGTCTCCACCAGCTCCATTTCCTGGGTCTGTTCCTCTCCATCCCACAGCCAGGTCAGCGTGATCTCCGCAGGGTAGAAGCCCAGCTCCAAGCACCTCAGGGTCATCTTATGCTCAGAGGTGGCGTGGAGGGTGATGTGTGCCTTTGGGGGATCTGAGAAGAATCCAGAAATTTAGATGCATCTCCTTTCCTACGATGGACCACCGTCCAGGTCAGTTGACCATGTTGAGGATACACATCACAGCGAGTGGGGGCAGGGATGGATGATCCAGGCTGGAACTAGGCTTCTGGAATCATCTTCTAAACCTTGCAGATTCCTAGATTCAGTTGAGATCACCATGGCCAGAAGCCCCTGATCTCTCAAGGGTCACTGTGCTCTGTCCTGGGTGGAGATAAGAGACACTTTCTCCAAAGCACTGGAAGAGACTTCTAGCCATAATAGTTCCTGGTTGAGGACAAATGTTGAGAGCCTCCTGGTGCTGTCTTAGTGGAAGGGGCCAGCTGCACACTTGTTTCAGGGACAGTCTTCATCTCCATGTGTGGAGGGGGGGGGGAGGGGGTAGTGTGTGACTTTCACTGTTGTGAGGTAAAGGTGGATTCCAGAGCCACTGTGTGACACAGCATGTGAAAGGCAGGGGCTCATGGTTCTCTGGGCAGGGGAAGGGGTGTGGTGGGCTGGGTCCCTTTTCCTCTCTGGCTGTGGGGGTGGAGGGGGACTTCCACAGGAGATGGAGGAGTCCCCGGGCCCTGGTACCTGTGCGCTGCAGCGTCTCCTTGCCGTGCTCCAGGTATCTGCGCAGCCACTCCACGCACGTGCCCTCCAGGTAGGCCCTCAGGCGCTCTGCCACACCGGCCTCCTTCCACTTGCGCCTGGTGATCTGAGCCGCCATGTCGGCCGTGGTCCAGGAGCTCAAGTCCTGGTTCAGGGCAATGTAGTCCTGGCCAACGTAGGCGCCCTGATGGTACCTGCGGAGGAGACGGCCATCTGCGCTCACGTCGCAGCCAGACATGACCTGGAGGGTGTGAGAAGCTGCCCCGCCCCCACGGTCAGCCTGCGCCCCGCGGGGACTTTGGCCTACACAGAGAGGACACCGGCCCCACACCTCGGCTCTTTCCCGGGGTGCCGGTCCCCCCGCAGCGCCTGCAGCCTGGGCTGAACCTCAGTCCTGAGACCCCGGGGGCTCGGGCTGGTCAGCGGGAGGCGGGGAGGGGTCGTGACCTCCGACCCGGTGGCGTTGCTCACCGTCCGTGCTCTGGTTGTAGTAGCCGAGCAGCGTCTGCAGGTCCACTTGGTTCATCTGCGCATTGTCCTTCCACCTCCCCGTCCCCCGCTCCCAGTACTCGGGCGGCTCCCGCTCCACCCAAGGCGCCCGCGGCTCCATCCTGGGGTTCGCAGCGTCGCTGTCGAAGCATACGAACTGCCCAGTGTCTGGGCAGAAGCGGCCGACACAGGTTGGAGAATAAGTGAAATTGGGGAGACTGGGTATCCCCAGTGCTGAGCTTCCCCACCCAGAGCAGCTCTGGCTCTGAGACGCTGAGATCTAAGCCCGGACACCTGGGCTTCATCCTGGTCCCTGTCCTTCCCCCCCCGCCCCCCCCAGCCAGCACTCTGTCCTAGCCTCTTCTGGGTTTGGCCTGAGGGTGAAGCCAGAGGTCCTCAGAGAAGTTTGTGTCTAGGATGTTTGCACACATTCATATCGACCCCAAAGGTATTTATATCATATGGGTTCTGTCACTATTCACTATTAGAGCTGGGAATATGGTGTAGTGGTAGAGTGCTTAGCATGTTTGAAACTCTGGGTTCCATTCCTCAGCACCACATATGCAGAAAAAGCGGAAGTGGTGCTGTGGCTCAAGTGGTAGAGTGCTAATTAGACTTGAGCAAAAGAAACTCAGGGACAGTGCCCAAGCCCCGAGTTCAAGGCCCAGGATTGGCCAAAACAAAAAAATGACTTTTGATATGAAAGTCTTTAAAGCTGATGGCTGATGCCCTGTAATCCTCTCTACTTGGGAAGCAAAGATATGAGGATAGAGGTTCAAAGCCAGCCAGGGCAGGAAAGTTCCTGAGACTCCTATCTCCAATTAACTACCAGAAACTCAGAAGTGGTGCTGGGATTCTAAGTGATGGAGTGCTAGCTTTGAGTATAAAAGCTCAGGGACAGCACCCAGGTCTGAACTCAATCCTGCTTGACCAAAACAACAACAAGCCTTCAAAGTACTTGACTTGGGGCTGGGAAGGTGGCTTAGTGGTAGAGCACTTGCCTTGCATGCTTGAAGCACTGGGTTCCCTTCCTCAGCACCACATAACAAAAGGGGGAAAAAAAGCCAGAAGTGGTGCTGTAGCTCCAGTGGTAGAGCACTAGCCTTGAGCTGAAGAGCTGAAGGACAGCGCCAGGCCCAGAGTTCAGGCCCATGACTTGACACAGAAAAAAACAAAGTACTTGACTTGGGGCTAGGAATGTGGATTAGTGGGAGAGTGATTGCCTTAGCATGCATGAAGCTCTGGGTTTAATTCCTTAGTTCCACATTAAAAGAAAAAGCCAGAAGTAACATTATGGCTCAAGTAGTACAATGCTAACCTTGAGCAAAAAGAAGTTCAGGGACACAGCCCAGACCTTAGTTCATCAAGCCCCAAGATTGGAACAAACAAACAAACAAACAAAAAACTTGTCATTTTCTGTTGCTAGTGGCTCATGATTTTAATCATAGTTATTCAGGAGTCAGAGATGTCAGAATCCCAGTTGGAAGTCAGTTGTGTCAGGAAACTGGGAGATGCTTTTCTTTTTTCTTTTTCTTTCTTCTTTCTTTCTTTCTTTCCTCTTCCTCCTCCTCCTGCTCCTCTTCCTCCTCCTCATCCTTCTTCTCCTTCTTTTTTTTGGCAGTCCTGTTGCTTAGACTCAGGGCCTGGGTATTGTCTCTGAGTGGCTTTTGCTCTGGCTCACACTCTACCACTTGAGCCACAGCACCACCCCTTGCTTTTTCTCTGTATGTGGTACTGAAGAATCCAACCCAGGGCTTCATGCATGCTAGGCAAGCATACCAGTAAACCACATTCCCAGCCCTCTCCTCTTCAATGAACTACTGAAAAAACCAGAAGTGGTGCTGTGGCTCAAATGTTAGAGAGAGCACTAGCCTTAAGCAAAAGAAGCTCATGGATCATGCCTGATCCAATGACCAGCAAAGATAAATAAATACATGACTTAACATGGAGGGACAGAGGGTGAACAAATGCAGCAGTGCTATGCACTTGATGTGCATGTGAAAAATAAATTATACAACTAGTGGGTGAGGCCAGAAGGGAAAAACTGGGAAAGCAAGAGAAGGGCTGACATTGTCCAAAAAGAAATGTTCTCTTCACCTGACTTCTGAAACTGTAACCGCTGTGCGCTCACCTTTAACATAAAAATAAAACCTTGAATTGTTTATAATTCTAATAAGTAATTTCAAGGTAACAGAAGCAATTGTTTATTAGTCTTGTGTGGTTTTGTGTGTTGGTGCTAGTTTCAGGCCCTGGGTGCTGTCTCTCAGCTATTTTGCTGAAGGCTACCACTCTGCCAACTGAGCCACACAGCTGAACTTTTGGCTATTTTGCTGATTAATTTGCAGTCTAGAATATCATGGTTTTCCTATTCTGACTGGCTCTGAACTTTGGAATGGCACCAACGTGGAGAAAATCCACTTGGCTTTTTCACTCACAGCTGGCACTCTACCACTTGAGCCATACATCCAGTGCCACGTTTTTGCTGGTTAATTGTAGGTAAGAGTCTCAGATTTGTCTGCCACGGCTGGCTTCAAATCTTCATCCTCAGACTTCAGTCTGATTATAGGTGTGAGCCCACAGTGTCTAGTTGGTTCTGTGATATTTTGAGGTGTACCACCCTAAAATCTGAAGAGCTTACTTGCAAAGAGAAACTCTTCTTCATAAGGAAAATGTAGAACTGGGAAGGTGTGAGTTCTGTAATAGACAGGATGTTGACATTCCACAGCTCACACTGCCTCATCATCGCCAGGGCTGGGTTCTAGGAAGCTGCTTATACACCAAACTGTTCCTGCGACCATCTCTGGGAGGTATCCCCAACACAGCCACTCACCCATGTCTCGAGAATTCCTTTCCCTTAAGCTAGCTTGATTCAGTTTCTAGTACTCAGAACCAAAAACCTCTCAATAATGTTTTAATGTTTCTCTTCTGCTTTCCCATGAAACTGTTGGCTCTATAAGGGAGAGTAACTTTTTTGAGTGTGTGTGTGTGTGTGGAGGCAGGTTAGTTGTGGCGCCTGAACTCTGT
Organism: Dipodomys merriami; assembly: GCF_024711535.1. NCBI lineage: Eukaryota > Metazoa > Chordata > Mammalia > Rodentia > Heteromyidae > Dipodomys > Dipodomys merriami. The sequence continues at coordinate 12,266,890 of NW_027202937.1, read as the reverse complement.
GCCTGGGTGCTGTCTCTCAGCTCTTCAGCTCAAGGCGAGCACTCTACCACGTGAGCCACAGCGCCACTTGCAGTTTTCTGGAAGTGGAGATAAGAGTCTCATGGACTTTTCTGTCCAGGCTGGCTTTGAACCGTGATCCTCAGATCTCAGCATCCTGAGTAGCTAGGATTACAGGCCTGAACCACTGGCACCCAGCTAGGAGCATATTTTTTGTCTGTTTTGTTCACTTGTGGTAATCTAAATACTTATAATAATGCCTGACCCATCATTGATGCTCAAAAGTGTTGACAGAATAACAAATATTAGCCTTTCTTAACAGTATTTTCCATGCTAAGTTTTATTCAGTGTATACTTCCCATTTACTGAAGAAAGAAAGTTCAGCCCTGCAATTTGGTCTTTATTATCTGTCTACACCACTTCTGAAAGATTTTCAAAGTCACTGTTTCCAACTATCTTCCTCCTCCTCCTTCGCATGGTTGAAGGTGATGAAGGTCTTTTCTTTTCTTTTTTTTTTTGTCGGTTGTGGGGCTCGAACTTTGGGCCTGGGCACTGTCCCTCAGCTCTTCAGCTCAAGGCGAGCGCTCTACCACTTGAGCTACAGCGCCACTTCCGGTTTTCTGGTGGTTTATTGGAGATAGGAGTCTCACGGTCTCTCCTGGCTTTGAACCGCGATCCTCAGATCTCAGCCTCCTGAGTAGCTAGGATGAAGAAGGTGTTTTCTTTGGCCGGACTTACATGCCTTGTCTAGGGAAGACAAAGATCAGCAACGCCCTCCAGTGGAACAGGGCTTTGTAGGTCAGAACCCCATGCAGGTTTGGTTTACAGAAATCCAAGAGCACTAGGCAGCAATCTGTAATGGAGGCTAGAGATGGGACTACAAGTGGGGTCAACAAGAAAGGGAAAACTGGGTTACCACAGCTTCAGTCCTCAGATCTCGGCTTCCTGAGGAACTACAGTTACAGTCTTGCTTCTGACTTTAATGGTAAATTGGAGAAAAGTCTCTCCGATTTGTCTGCCCAGGATGGCTGCAAACCACAATCCTCAGATTTCAGCCTCCTGAGGATTACAGGTGTGAGCCACCATCTCTCAGCTGATTCCATGTTATTTTCTCAGAACTGAAAGAAAAAGAGAGCTGTTGAGGGATGCGAAGTTGAAGCCCTCCACTAGACCAGTGGCCTTTGTCTATATGTTCTTGGCTGACTTCACTCAAAATAATTTGCTCTCGGGCTGGGAAGGTGGCTCAGTGGTAAAGCGCTTGCCTTGCATGCTGAAGGCCCTGGGTTCGATTCCTCAGCACCACATAAGCAAAAAGAAAAAAGCTAGAAGTGGTGCTGTGACTCAGCTGGTAGAGCACTAGCCTGGAGCTGAAGAGCTGAGGGATAGCGCCCAGGCCCAGAGTTCAGGCCCCACGACTGGAACCAAAAACTAATAATAACAATAATTTGCTCTAGCTAGACCCTGGTGGCTGATAGCTGTAATCCTAGCTACTCAGGAGGCTGAGATCTGAGAATCGTGGTTTAAATCTAGCCCGAGCAAGAAAGTTGGTGAAACTCTCCAATAAACCACTAGAAAACTGGAAGTTGCGCTGTGGCTCAAGCAGTAGAGCATTTGCCTTTAGCCCAAAACACTGCTGGGACAGCACCCAAACCCAGAGTTCAAGCCCCATGCTCTATCTAAAAAAAATTGCTCTTGTTCCATCCATGTCCTTGCATATTCCATTATTTTGTCCTTTGGAATGGCTGCATAATATTCCATTGTATATAGGTACCACAATTTTTGGATCCACTCCTCAGGAGTGGGGCATCTGGGTTGTTCCAAAACTTCTGCCATCTAATATGGAGTGTCAAAAAGTAAGTTGGGTCCATGCCATGGAAGAGTGCTTCTCGGTGAGGAGTAGGCTTCTTCAGTGATGGGAACAAGGAACAGCTTTGCCACCAGGCCTCATTGTCCTAAACCCACTAAGCATTTGTCACTTGTCACCAATTGGTTCCAGTTTCCTGTCTGTTTACAGACACATACACGGCCAAGCAACAGCCCCATCTCTTCATCAGCTGCATGCACATGCACACGAATGCACAAGTGCACACATACACACACACACACACGCACACACCTGCTTATCTTCATGAAAACTTGCAGCCTATGGCTGCAAGTCACTTAGTCAGAGCTAAGTGCCTCTCTTGTTTACTTTAATAAAATCTTAAGCCCTTTTCTGACAGACTTGTTAGATGCAAGGCAAGTGACACATAAGAAGAGATCTCAGAAACAGCAATGTGCACACCACAGTGCCAATATCTGTTACCTTTCAGGTCATCCAAATCAGGAAAAGCCATAATTTAACCCTAGTCCAGTCCAATGCATAGAATAGATGAGTTGGCATTGGTCCTTGTGTCTGGCACGAGAATCCAGCAAGACAGGAACATCATAAAGGTCAGAGGAAAGCTTGTTAAAAGAAAAACTATGGAAAAGATGGCACCTGCGTGTTCTCCCTGCCAAGAGCACCTGCAGCCAAGAGCACAGGGCCAGCCCACTGGAACCATCTGCTGGTCCAGCAGGAAGGGCGGATGTGTGCATCCCCTGGCGGAAAGCAGACACAGAGCACAAACAAGCATGGCACCAAGGGGTGTGTGGCCCTACTCCAGAAATTTAACAAGCCATCACTTCACCAAAATATCCAGTGTTGGGCCAACGTCCAATGATTGGAACCCACAACCAGCAGCAGTGACAGTTCTGATGCAGATCCCAGCGAGACCCAACCACTCCACAGCCTGAAGAACAGGAAGAAAGAAAACTTGCACCACCCAGCAGAGGCAAATCCAAAGTCTAGCAAAATCCCTGCTTAGGAATCCACTAGTGCTCAAAGAGTGAGAAGGAGCTAGCCCAAATGTCCCTTGCGCCTCATGCTAACTGCATTGCTGGCCCAAAAGGAGATGACATTTGTGAATGAATCAGCTATATTGATCCACCAGGTTCTGCATGAGAAGTGATGTTTTGTTTGTTTTTTCCATCAGATTATCTGCTTAAACCACCAAAGGTTACTTTCCACACCAGAATCTACCACTGCAACAGCAGTCAAGAGCCAGGGAGCCCTCAGACCCAACATCCTTACACATGTATACAGGGTTAGCTGTGTCTTGTTCCCTTCTGATACACTACAACCTTGCAGATAATGTGGTTGGAAGCACAGCCACTCAGTATTTGACCAACAGAGCAGAATATGGCAGGATAGCCAGACAGTGGACACAGAGATACTCCACTGAATTCAAACCATTTGTATGCAGTGTAAAGGAACCAAAGTCGTCTTCTCACTCTGCTGCAAATCTTTATACCCTTTAAAATATGGACTTCTGTGTATGTGTTATACTGACTCTACTCTTTGCTTTTATGCTTTGAAGAATGGGAGACTTGCTCAAAAGGTAAATGTTATTAAGAGTAGCACTTTGTAGTTGTAAAGTAATTATGTTTAAAATGTCTAATTAGCCAGTTCTGATGGCATTAGCCACCAGTTGCTTAAATTTGAGGATAGAGATTCAAAGCTAGCCCGGCAGAAAGTCTGTTAGATTCATATCCCCACTTATCTTCCAGAAAACCAGAAGTAGTACTGTGGCTCAGAGTGGTAGAGCAATAGCCTTGAGTAAAAGATCTCAGGGACAGTTCTCACATCCTGTGTTCATGTTCCTTGACCAACAAAAAAAAAAAAGAAAAGAAAAAAGAAAAATAAAATATCTCTTTGTAGCTGGTTGCTAGTGGCTCATGCCTGGAATCCTAGTGACTCCAAGGAACAAGGTTCAGTCTGTGAGACTGGTATCTTCCATGAACTACCAAAAAGTCAGAAGTGGTGCTGTAGCTTAAGTAGTAGAGTACTAGTGTTGTGAGGGAACTCAGGTCAAGAAACACAGAAGCCACCATTTAAGAGGCCCAATTAGGAGTCTTTATTGGAGAGCAGGTAGACTGCTGATAAAGTCTTTCTCAAAGACCAGCAGCTGCAAATGCAGCTAGCATAAAGCTTATACAGTCCAAATCCACATAAGTTGTGAGGAATTTATGGTAACAAAAGTAGTGAAAGACCCCCGACTTCGGGTGTCCCCCAAATCAGGACCTCCCTGCCCCAAGCACCAGTCAAACGACACCAGATGCAAAAGCAAGAGGGTTTTATTTGGGCATGCCCAGGTTCCCAGGTGCACGTGACCTCGAGATCCACAAGGTTCGGGTCAGTGGCTGGGAACCCCGAGCAGTCCCTGGGATGGTCCTTTTATGGGACCCCTCTGTCCGTTACAGGAGTGCCCGCGCTTTTTCAGCCAGTAAATTTAAAGTATTACAACCTGGTCTGCACGCAGGCAGCCAATCCTTTTAAAACAAATCATGTGTTTTGGCCAATCACTGTTCGAGGGGGTCCCTCGGTGTACATGCCCCGAGTTGTGTGTCTCCCGCCCTTGGTATGAGGAAGTGACCTTTGTCCTAGTCAGCGCCTGTCCTTCGCTCACACCAGGGGGCTGACTGCGGGGTGGGATTAGTTAGTAGGGTGTGGGCTTGTTGATTAACTGGTGAGGTTAGTTATCAAAGGGGGAGTGTGGGGTAATATAATTTTCTTAGCAAAGCATGTTACAGAAGCCAGAAATAGCTTGGTTAGATACAAAACTCTGTTCCCCTACAAAGAGGCTCAGGGCCTGGTTGGTTGGGGAGGGGGTCTTTCAGTAGTGTACAGAAGCAAAGATAACCAGATGAAGACACTTATACCTAATAAAGGTGTGAAAAAGAAGCAAAGACAATTATCTAAGGGAAGGAAGACTTTCCTGGAGCTTAGCAACTCAGCACACCTGTGAATCCCAAGAATGTCCTCTATCACCTCTAGAGATTTTCAGAGCTGTGTGGAAAGCCCCCTGTGCCCAGCAAGGCACCAAGATGGCTGTAAGGACAAGGCCTATTGCTTCAAGCATATTACTTAGACCCAACCTCCTAACTTCACTAGTTTGTTTGTTTGGTTAGTTGTGGGGCTTGAACTCTGGACTTGGGTGCTGTCCCTGCGCTCTTCAACTCAAGGCAAGTGCTCTACCGCTTGAGCCAGAGCACCACTTCTGGTTTTTTAGCCGTTTATTGGAGATAAGAGTCTCACAGACTTTCCTGCCCAGGCTGGCTTTTTATTAGTATTATCGTTGTGAAAATACTGTACAGAGGGGTTACAAGTACATGAGCAAGGTAATGAGTACATTTCCTTTTTTGGGGGGGATGGGAGTGGGGGTCCAGTCGTGGGGCCTGAACTCTGGGCCTGGACACTGTCCCTCAGCTCTTCACCTCAAAGCTAGCACTCTACCACTTGAGCCACTGTGCCACTTCCGGCTTTTTTTCTGCTTATGTGGTGCTGAGGAATCAAACCCAGGGCCTCCTGCATGCAAGGCAAGCACTCTACCACTGAGCCACCTTCCCAGCCCATGAGTACATTTCTTATCAAGCATTGATGCCTCCTGGTCACGACCACCTTGACCAGCAAGGAAGACACAACACCGAGCTCTTCTCTCAGCAGTTTATTCAGGACTTTTGAGCAATCTTCTGACCCCGGGGAGAATCCCACACAGCCTTAAGTACCCGCTGTGTAGCCAACCCTGATACGCCACGTGGGAACCACCAATAGGTCCAGGTACTCGGAAGCAAGCCAGAGTCTTTGCCTTAGCCAAATAAGGAGTTGTTTACCACAGAGAGCACTGGCCATCGGGAAGGCAGAGGGCGGAGCCGGCGCCATCTTTAAGGTGCAGCTGCACGCAGCTCTCTACACCTCCTCCTTTGTTTCCCCTTACCATTCTTGCCCTCCCATTCCCCCAACCCCCATACAGGAGTTTCTTTTTTTTTTTTTTTTTGCAGGCCTGGGGATTGAACTCAGGGCCTGGGCACTATCCCTGAGCTTCTTTTGCTCAAGGCTACCACTCTACCACTTGATCCACAGTGCCACTTCCAGCTTTTTCAGTTTATGTGGTACTGAGGAATCGAACCGAGGGCTTCATGCATGCTAGGCAAGCACTCTACCACTAAGTCAGATTCCCAGCCCTACCGGGCTGGCTTTGAACCAGAACCCACAGATCTCAGTCTCCGGAGTAGCTGGGATTATATGCGTGAGCCATTGTCGCCCAGCCTTATTTATTATTTTAAGTCTAGTACCCTATCACTTGAACCACAGGTACACTTGCAGCTTTTTTTTTGGGGGGGGGGGCGTCCTGTTGTGGGGCCTGAACTCTGGGCCTGAGCTCAAGGCTAGCGCTCTACCACTTGAGCCACAGCACCTCTTCCGCCTTTTTCTTTTTGCTTATGTGGTGCTGAGGAATCGAACCCAGGGCCTCAGGCATGCAAGGCAAGCGCTCTACCACTGAGCCACCTTCCCAGCCCCTACTTGGAGCTTTTTGTGGTTAATTAAAGATAAGAATCTTACGGGCTTTACTACCTTAGTTGACTCTGAGCCACCATCCTCAGATTTCAACATCCTGAGTAGCTAGGATTAATGACATGAGCCACTGGGGCTTGGTTTCAATATATTTTTTTTGTGATATATATTTTTTGAGGACAATTGTCCTCCAGTCTACAAAATGTGTGTGTGTGTGTGTTTGTGTTGTGTGTGTGTGTGTGTGTGTGTGTGTGTGTGTGTGTGTGTGTAGCCAGTCCTGGGGGCTGGAACTCAGGGCCTAAGCACTTTCCATGAGTGTCTTTTACTTAAGAGTAGCACTCTACCACTTGAGCCACAGCACCATGTCTAGCTTTTTCTGTTTATGTGGTACTAAGGAAACAAATCCAGAGCTTCATGCATGCTAGCTATGCAAGCACTCTACCACTAAGCCACATCCTCAGCCCTACTAAATGTTTTTTTTTTTTAAACACATGACATAGGTTTTACTGAAATGATTCAGTAATATGTAATAAGTTCTTAAGTCCTAACATCTAGTCATTTTGAATAAGGTAAACTAACAGCAGCCCAAACAATACATTAGGACTCATTGCTCTAACACTTAGCCAGAATAGACTGTTTAAGGCTGGCTGCTGCTTTGTACCAGTTACAAATCACCACTTACTACTTTTGCATAGATAAAGCCCCTGACAATTAAGAAGGTGTGAGGGAAAACATTCCTTGATCCCTTCTTTCTTCATAGCATTATACTTTTTTGTTTGATCCTATTAAGATCTAAGAAAGAAAAAGTGACACACATTGCTTGAGTCTAAAGACCTAGGAAAACAGACAACATATACTCATTAAATCCCTGAGAAATAAGAGGCAAAAAGATGACCCTTAGGATAAATACCAAATTTATACAAAGAACCTAGACTGGCTACTCTGCAAACAGTGCAGGGACCTACTACAGCGTCCAGAAATGATGGAATGTCTCCCAGAACAGAGCAGAGGGCGTCTACACACCATCCACAGAAAGGAGCTTCTCCTGTCCTATCCATGCATGTGACAGTGCTTGTGGCTTTCTGATTGGATGTCACACACAAAGGCCAGGCGGTTTTCTAGAACTTCCTCCCTGTTCTGCTGGAAGTCATTCTAGAGGATACTCATCTTCTCCTTGGCCTCCTTCTCCTCCTCACTGCTGCAACTGCCATGGGATCCCAGTGCTCAGCTTCCTTGGCCTTGAACTCTATCTCCCTCTGCAGGCCGTGCTGTGCCATTTCAGCCTGGGCTTCCCTCTGGCCTGCCTCACCCTTTGGTTCTTTAGTTTGTGGGCCTTGGACACCTTCTCCATGGCATGCATCTCAGCCTGCAGCAGCTGCAAAATCCCCTGTGATTCACTAGCCATGGTGGAGGGGACGCAGAGGCAGAGCAAAGGCCCTACTAAATATTATGGTGCAGGGCTGGGAAGGTGGCTCAGTGGTAAAGCACTTGCCTTGCACACATGAGGCCCTGGGTTCCATTCCTCAGCACCACATAAGCAAAAAGAAAAAAAGCCAGAAAATGGTGCTGTGGCTCAAGTGGTAGAGCACTAGCCTTGAGTTGAAGAGCTGAGGGACAGTGCCCAGGCCCAGAGTTCTGGCCCCAAGCCTGGACCCCCTCCCCCCCAAAATATTATAGTGCATCTTAGCTAATTCAATTTCTGTATGCAGTCATGAAAGTAGCTGTAGATGAGTGGAAATGAGGACATTGTACTAAGCCCAGATCTCTTTCTCCATTCCTTGGTTCATGCACTATGACAACGTTTAACCTTTGTCAGTTTGTAATGGAGGATTTCCTTTTATTTTTTGTAGCTCAGTGAACACTGATGCTTATCAAAAACAATGACTTTGCTCCTGAAGGCACAGTGTTCTGTCCTAACGTTTCCTGCAGTCTTGAGAGAGATGATTGCTGATGAAACACAAGCTGTGGATGTGAAGACAACAGCAGCTCAGCCCATCTCAGCCATCCTGCCCCATCTTCAGGATTACAGAGATTGTGGCCTTGGTGTAGAATAGGCACAACTGGTCTTTTTTTTTTTTTTTTTTTTTTTTCTTTCTTGTTTCGTTGTGGTGCTTGAACTGTGGGCCTGAGCACTGTCTCTGAGCTCTTCAACTCAAGGCAAGCACTCTAACACTTAAGACACAGTTTCATTTCTGGTTCTTTGGTGGTTGGTTAATTGGAGAAAAGAGTCTCAGGGACTTTCCTGCCCAGACTGGCCTTGAACCATGATCCTCAGACCTTGCCTCCTGAGTACCTAGGATTACAGGAATGAGCCACTAGCCTCCAACTTTTTTTTTTTTTTTTTTTTTTTTTTGCCAGACCTGAGTCTTGAATTCAGGGCTTGGGCTCTGTCCCTGAGCTTCTTCTTTTGCTCCAGGCTAGCACTCTACCACTTCAGTCACAGTGCCACTTCTTGCTTTTTCTGTGTATGTGGCAATGTGTTGAAGGAAGGCTTCATGCATCTTAGGCAAGCACTTTACCACTAAGCGACATGCACAGCCCCAGACTATTTTTATACTAAAATACCTACCAATAAACCTAACCAAGAAGAATGAAGACCTCTACCATGAAACTTACACAGACCAAAGTAATTGATGGAAGAGGCCTCCCATGTTCATGAATGGGCAGAGTTAAATCTGTTGAGCTGCTTGGAATGTGTGGGTTTTTAGGAAAAGAAGGGTAGGAAGTGGCGCTGTGGCTCAAAATGGTAGAGTGCTAGTCTTGAATACAAAAGCTCAGAGACATCGTCCAGCCCCTTAGCTCAAGTCCAGAACAACCTGTAGCCATCAAAATGGAAAAAAAAAGAAAAAAAAAAAGAAAAAAAAAAAGGAAGAGAAGGGCAAGGAACCGGTTGGAATCAGCCTGTGTGAATCCTCCGTAGCTGTCAGGGTTAAGGAGCCTTTAGTTGGCTGCTCTTTGGCCCTGAGGCAAGTAGAGTCTCAGCAATTGAATCAGGTGGGTTGGGTAATTTGCATATCAAAGGTGCTCAATGAGGGTTGTTAAGCTTGGGAGGAATATTTCTTGTCTAGTTTGCTAGGTTCTGAAGTCAAACTCAGTGCTAAAAACAGTTAAAGCACTCTAACCTAAACATTTCAAGGTTAGCTTGGTGCAGGCCAGGCCTCTGGGAGGGCAGGGCTCTAGTCCCTGCACTTCCTTGTTCCACATTGCTTATATTACCCACCCCCGCCCCCCCCAGCCAGGAATGTGTCAGTATGAAGCCCAGGCTAGCTTAGAAGTCATTTCTCCTGCCTCCACCTCCCCAGTGCTGGGATTACAGGCATGTGCCATCACACCTGCTGGCCCACACTGCTTCAGGATCTGCCCTGAGTCTGGGTGAAAGTTCTGCCAGGCCCAGAGCCAGCTAAGTAATGCTGCCCCTGCTTCCATGCTGACATCTCACAGCATGATGTCTACTCAAGGCAGCAAAGGCTGACACATTTCACTAACACAGGAGGTAAGCAGGAGATCCGTTACTTATCTCTTTGTGTCACTGTGTCACTGTCTCTTTCTCTGTCTCTCTCCCTCCTCTCTTCATCTGTCTGGAATCTAGGGCTTCTTAACAAACTGACCTTGCTTGCCTAGCTGGCACTCTACCACTAGAGCCACAAGTCAAGCATAGCCTTTTACTGGTTACTTGAACATGAAATGTCTCAGATTTTATTGCCCAGGGTGACTTTGAACTATAATCTACAGATCTCAGCCCCCTCAGACGCTAGGATTAAAAGCGTGAGTCGGCAGTGCCTAGCCAGTGCATAGTTTACTTTTTAGGTTTTTAAAAAGAGGTAGCCGAGGGGCTGGGAAGGTGGTTCAATGGTAGAGCACTTGCCTTGTATGCATGAGGCCCTGGGTTCGATTTCTCAGCATTACATAAGCAAAAAGAAAAAAGCCAGAGGTGGCACTGTGGCTCCAGTTGTAGAGTACAATCCTTGAGCTAAAGAGCTGAGGGACAGCCCCCAGGCCCAGAGTTCAGGCCCCACGACCAGACCCCCCCCCCCAAAAAAAAGAGGTAGCCCAGTAATAACAGCACCATGCAGGTGGTATTCAGGTAAGGGGTAAGTTTATTCAGTAGACCTGCTGGGACCCGGCCAGGTTGGCACTCCATGCAGCTGGGAAAGTCCTGGGAGAGACCTGAGAAAGAGACAGCGCAGGGAAAAGAGGTGGGAAAGAGCTGGGAAAAAAGTGGGAAAGAGGTGGGAAAGAGGGAGAGTTGGGAAAGAGAGCTAAGAGAGCTGGGAAAGAGCTGAGAGGGAGCATTGGAACCTTGGCTAGGCCTTATCTAGGGTGTGGGAGGAGAAAGGTGTGGCCACATCAAATTCAGATGGAACCTCAGCACCTGCAGATGTGATGTCTTCCAGGTGTGCCAGTTGCCTAGGTAACACAGGTACTGGGTGGAGACTGTGCTTGAAGGAGGGTGGAGTCTGCTCACCATTGAGGAGCCGACCTTACCTACTTGGTAATCTCAGTAAGATATATTTGACATAAAACAACCATTTTAATCCCTCAGCATTAACTAATTCACAGTAGTATGAAAGCAAATCATGTTATATTTCACTTAAAATGTATTAATATAGTGTGAATTGTACTATTTCGTTTACATTACTATATATTTTCTCCTTCCTTGGGCTTGAACTGAGGGCCTTGGCACTGTCCCTGTTCTTCTTTGGCTCAAGCCTAAGCTAGCAGTCTACACTTACACCACAGTCAACTTCAGCTTTTTCTAGTACTTTATTGGAGATCAGAGTCTCATAGACTTTCTTTTCAGGGCTGGCTTTGATTCACAAACCTCAGATCTGAACCTCCTGAATGCCTAGGATGACAGCTGTGAGCCACCAGCCCCTGGCTGATTGTCATGATTATAAAGCTAACTACTCAGGAGGCTGAGTGCCGAAGTATCAAGGTTTGAGACCAGCCTGACCAGAAAAGTTGAAGAGACTCTTTCTCAGCAATTACACGAAGATAGAATAGGACTGCACGTGAGTGTCAAGGGGGAGAGGACCAGCCTAGCAAGCTGGACACCTGAGTTCCTCCTCCTCCAGGCCGGCAAGTGGGTTCTCGCTGACTCCAGGCGCCCACGGCCCCAGCCCTCGCCTCCCCACCGAGCAAGCCCGCTCCTGTGGCTGCAATGCACAGTACCTTCCCACTGCCTCCTGCCCTGCCCGCAGCTGCTGTCCACACCCCAAGCCAATGCTGCTCCTTGTGGGTTCCAAGCTGCCTGGCTGGCGGCCTGCACTCCAGGCAGCTGGACATGGGGCGGAGACGGACTCCAGCAGGGAAGGAAAATCTCTGCCAACACCACAGCACGTTTAGAGGAAGGAAACTTTCAGCGCGGGGCTTGCCAAGGCCTAGCAGGAACCATGCTCCAACAGACCTTAACAGTGCTCCAACAAAGCTCCACTCTGCCTGTGCTCCCGGGCCCGGGGTCCCTGCTTCTGCTTCTGGAGCTGGCGCTGCTGGTATTGGTGGGGATGGTGGTGGGGGTGGAATCCCGGGGTCTGGCTAGAACATGGGTGAGGGTCATGTGTCCATAGGGCCCATGTGAGGATGAGCAGGTGTCAGACATGGATTGTTAGGAAGCAGATCATCATCATCCACCTGCCTTGCTGGGCTAGTCCTGCTTGCTGCCTCTTAAAGCACTTGTCCACAAAGGCAGCGCTGAAGCTGTTCTCAGAGTTCTGCCTTCTTTTGCAAAAAATAATGTATCCTTTCATTGCTGGGGTTTTATGTTTTTGGTTTTTTGTTCTTGTTGTAGCTTACACATTCTGGCACCAGCTCATGCAGGATGACAAGAAGGGACATAAGTATGGAGAAGAACTGATGGAGCCTTAGTAGAGGACTCAGCCTGTGGAGCACATGGGCAGCAAAGATGGCGCTGAGAGAGAGTAGAGTGGGCAGAGCCCAATTGACCTGCCCATCAGTGCCCAACCAGCCCATGAAGGCTCAGGTGAATGATAGGGTGTGGCCTTGACAGTGATTGGTTCCTCTTCCTCCCTTACCATGGCACCCACCCTTTTTGTCTTTAAAAGGGGCTGCTCTCTGTTAAAAAACGAGTTTTCTACCTGCTGGATTTGGCTCCCTGCTGTGTCTGATTGTCTCCCAGGCTGAGGGAGGAAAGGGCTAGCACAGCACTTACCTTTCCTCAGACCCCGTCCATCTTTTGTGGGACTGACAAAGACCCAACATCAGCCCTGAGCCTAGTCTCACCTGCACAGTCTGTGCTGTGTCCTAGACAAAGGAAAAGCCCCTCTGATCATAGGTGCTCATGGAGAAGGTTCTAGGCAAACAACACAACTGAGGAGCAGGGAAGACAACCCAGGTGAGGACTGAATACATGACAGTCCAGAATGGACTGAGCTCCTATCCACACCTGGTAGTTCTATCTACATTTTTAAGCACAGAACAGATCACTAGATTCCTCTGTCTCCGCTGCTGCACTCAAGTTGTGCCCTTTCTTCTTGTCTCATTGTTTAAGGACTGGGAAGCATTTCTCCAGGGCACAGGGAATCTCCTTCAGATCAGGTCTGAGTGTAAATGACTGCACTAGGTGAGCCAAAACTTACAGAGTGACGGGGTCATAACATATACTTCCAGAGGGATTTTCTTCTACTTTTATTTTTCTGGGGCTGGGGATTTGTACCCAGAGCCTAGCACAAGTCTTCTTCCACTGAGCTACATCCACAGCCCTTGGTTATTCACCAAGGCACTGGTATTCATACTTGTAATCTTAGCTACTCAGGAAGCTGAGATTTGATGATAGCAGTTTGAGGCTAACCTGAGCAAGAAAGTCTGTGACTATTACCTCCAATTACCTACCAACAAATCCAGAAGTGCAACTGACTCTAGTAGTAGAGTGCTAGCCTTGGTCAGGGTTGGAAAGGACCAAGTCAGCCTTAGAGGGAAGGCAGAGCACAGCAGGAAGCACAGCGCCTCTCGTGGCAGCAGGAGGCAGAGCAGGGCAGTAACAGGGTGCAGAGAAAACACAATCCCCAAGGAACCATACACACAGTGGAGTCCCAATTACCACAATCCACCGGCTTCCAGGACTCTCTTCAGGTTTAAAATCAACCACCTAATGACATTCTCCCTAGGTCAGAGCTCTCATGACCCATTCTCCTTGAAATGCCCTGACACACACATGTGGACATGAACTCCACTTACTTCCATAATCTCTCAGCCAGTCAAGATGGGGATCATAATCACTTCCTGACTCTGCATTCAATCCAGGAATTTGGGTGGGAGCAGAGCTGGGACTAACCAGAGCTGAGGGCAGGTGGAGGGAGGCAGGCAGAGAAGATGCAGAGGAGCAGGAAGGGAGCTCACAGGAGAAACCTGACATCCGTCCTCTCTGCTCTTCCCACAGGTGGCTCCCTTGAGGGCACTGGGGACAGCACAGACCCACACTGGAGGCAGCAGTGCTAGAAGGAAAGCAAGCTGCTCACATTGCCTTTCTCCTCACCACACACACCCTGTGCAAGGCTGCCTGGTGCTTTGGGAGGCAGTGACAGGAACACACCCCTGCTGCTGTCACAGGACACCCAGAAGGCCAACAAGACACCAGCTCATGCAGGATGACAAGAAGGGACAGAAGTATGGAGGAACAACTGATGGTGTCTTAGTAGAGGACTCAGGCCTGAGCCTAGTCTCACCTGCACAGTCTGTGCTGTGTCCTAGACAAAGGAAAAGCCCCTCTGATCATAGGTGCTCATGGAGAAGGTTATAGGCAAACAACACAACTGAGGAGCAGGGAAGACAACCCAGGTGAGGACTGAATACATGATAGTCCAGAATGGACTGAGCTCCTATCCACACCTGGCTGTTCTCAGGCTAACCCTGGCCCCCCCCACAACACAGCTCAGCAAACATGATGATTCCAGAATGTAATCATGTTTGATTTTCTACCTCAATTTTTGGGATTCATTCATTAATTTATTCAATCTTTTTCCACGATCACAATTTGAAACACAGACCCACATCCACATTCTCTTTATCAGTGGGGAAGCAAGCAGCTGCAGCTCAGAGCAAGGGAAAGTGAAGTCAGGGATGGGGAAGGCCTGGCCCCGCCTCTGCTGCAGCAGCAGCTGGAGGGGAAAGAGACCCAGGTCAGTGTGGGGAGGGTCCTGGTGCTCAGGGTTGGGCTGGCTCCTCAGTTCCTCACAGGAGGCTGACAGCACACAGAAGCCTGCACACGGTCAGAACCCAGGTACAGGAAGAGAAGTCAGGAGCTCATGATGTCCCAGGAGGGAGGAGGAGAGGCAGGAACAAATGCTGTGCCTCTCAGACCACACAAAGCAGCTGTGTCACACTGCAGGAGAAAAGAACACGCACAACAATGCAGATCAGTCACTGTTAGCCACACACTCTGAGCAGGCCACTAACACCCAATGAACAGACCCTGCAACTACAACACAGCCTTCCCTGCGCCTCAGCCCTGCCCCCCATTTAGGGTCTCCAGTTGTCACCTTTTTCAGCTCTGAGGGAAGCATCAGAACCCTGGTCACTTTCGTCTCCTGTGGTGGAAGAGAGGAACTGGTTAGAGAAAACAGGCGTCACTGGAGGAATTCCGGGGTGCATGAGCTCCCACAGGTCCTGTCTGCACCACAACAAAGGTTACCTCCTCCCCCATGGCACTCACTTGCAGCCTTATCATAGCCTTCTCTCTTGTCACCTGTAGGAGAAACACCATGTGAGAGGCAGGACACAAGCAGTGCCATGAGGGCCTGCATGAAGCCCTAGCCTTGACCTTATGGGAAGTTTCTAGAAATGTGACCATAGAACCAAGGAAGCATCAGGAGAGAGGAGTGCAACAGTTGGGAAGAGAGACCCCAGGACCTCCTGGAGTGTGACCTCAGTGGGCACCTGAGTCCCTGTGGGCCTGAGTGCTGCAATCAGTTCCCATCACCACCCTCAGGAGGGGGAATTTTGTGACCTTCGTTTTGCAGGTGATTTACAGAAGAGGAGCTGTCAGGCTGGGGAAGGCCCTGAGTGTGCTGCAACTTCCCATTAGGAGTGCAGCTCACACTTCTGCCTGGGGCCTGAAACCCACAAGTGGCCCAGGAACTCAGACCTCCACCTTCCTACCTCCAGTCCTCTTCCTCCTCAGCACAAAATGCAGCACAGCTCCAATAAACATAACTGCAAAGATGCCCAAGACAATGAAAATTACAGTGTTGGGAATGGTGGGCTGAGCCGGCGGCTCTGGGAAGAGAAGGGAAAGCAGGATGAGCACTGTGAACCCAGCTCTCAGTCCTTACCTGCTGAGAGCTGCACATGCCTCCTGCTGTCTCTGAGCATAGCTGTGCTCTGTGCCCTCAGCCCTGCTTACCCCATGTCAGGCTGAGGGGCTCAGGCAGCCCCTCATGCTGCACATGGCATGTGTATCTCTGCTCTTCCCCAGAAGGCACCACCACAGCTGCCCACTTCTGGAAGCTTCCATCTCCTGCAGGCCTGGTCTCCACCAGCTCCATTTCCTGGGTCTGTTCCTCTCCATCCCGCAGCCAGGTCAGGGTGATCTCCGCAGGGTAAAAACCCAGCGCCCAGCACCTCAGGGTCATCTTTTGTTCAGAGGTGGGGTGGAGGGTGATGTGTGCCTTTGGGGGATCTGAGAAGAACCCAGAAATTCAGATGCATCTCCTTGCCTCCCATGGACCACCGTGCAGGTCAGTTGACCATGCTGAGGATACACAGCACAGTGAGTGTGGCAGGAATGGATGATCCAGGCTGGAACTAGGCTTCTGGAATCATCTCCTAAACCTTGCAGAGTCCTAGACTTAGTTGAGATCACCCAAGGCCATAAGCCACTGATCTCTCAAGAGTCACTGGGCTCTGTCCTGGGTGGAGATAAGAGAGACTATCTCCAAAAACCTGGAAGAGACTTCTAGCCACAATGGGTCCTGGTTGAGGACAAATGCTGAGAGCCTCCTGGTGCTGCCCAGGGCCACTGCCAGAGTGGAAGGGGCCAGCTGCACACTTGTTTCAGGACAGTCTTCCCCTCCATGCATGGAGACATGGGGAGAGGGAAGAGAGGAAGAGGGGAAGAGAGACAGAGAGAGACAGAGAGAGAGAGAGAGACAGAGAGAGAGAGAGAGAGGGAGAGAGAGAGAGAGAGAGAGTGACAGAGAGAGAGAGAGAGACAGAGAGAGAGAGAGAGAGGGAGAGAGAGAGAGAGAGAGAGTGTTTCACAGTGGTGAGGTCATGGTGGATTCCAGAGCCACTGTGTGACACAGCATGTGAAAGGCAGGGGCTCATGGTTCTCTGGGCAGGGGAA
The DNA here is from genome assembly GCF_024711535.1 of Dipodomys merriami. Classification (NCBI taxonomy): domain Eukaryota; kingdom Metazoa; phylum Chordata; class Mammalia; order Rodentia; family Heteromyidae; genus Dipodomys; species Dipodomys merriami. The sequence goes on along the minus strand of NW_027202937.1, from coordinate 12,250,220 downwards.
GGGGTGTGGTGGGCTGGGTCCCTTTTCCTCTCTGGCTGTGGGGGTGGAGGGGGACTTCCACAGGAGATGGAGGAGTCCCCGGGCCCTGGTACCTGTGCGCTGCAGCGTCTCCTTGCCGCGCTCCAGGTATCTGCGCAGCCACTCCACGCACGTGTGCTCCAGGTAGGCCCTCCAGTGCTCTGCCACACCGGCCTCCTCCCACTTGTGCCTGGTGATCTGAGCCGCCATGTCGGCCGCGGTCCAGGAGCTCAAGTCCTCGTTCAGGGCGATGTAGTCCTGGCCATCATAGGCGTGCTGATAGTACCCGCGGAGGAGACGGCCGTCTGCGCTCACGTCGCAGCCAGACATGATCTGGATGGTGTGAGAAGCTGCCCCGCCCCCACGGTCAGCCCGCGCCCCGCGGGGACTTTGGCCTACACGGAGAGGACACCGGCCCCACCCCGCGGCTCTTTCCCGGGGTGCCGGTCCCCCCGCAGCGCCCGCAGCCTGGGCTGAACCTCAGTCCTGAGACCCCGGAGGCTCGGGCTGGTCAGCGGGAGGCGGGGAGGGGTCGTGACCTCCGACCCGGCGGCTTCGCTCACCGTCCGCGCTCTGGTTGTAGTAGCCGAGCAGCGTCTGCAGGTTCACTCGGTCAATCTGTGCGTTGTCCTTGCAGATCCGCGTCCCCCGCTCCCAGTACTCGGGCGGCTCCCGCTCCACCCACGGCGCCCGCGGCTCCATCCTGGGGTTCGCGGCGTCGCTGTCGAAGCGCACGAACTGCGCGTCGTCCACGTAGCCGACTTCGATGTAGCGGGGCTCCCCGAGGCCGGGCCGGGACACGGCGGTGTGGAAATACCGCAGGGAGTGGGGGCCTGCGGGCGGGCGCGAGTGAGAGCCGGGAGCGCGGCGGGAGCGGAGAAGGGGTTCGGCACGCGGGAGACGCAAAGGGGGTCCGAATGATCCCGGGGCGCCCAGCGAGGGCCCCCGAGGACGGGTCAGGCGGAGGGGACGGGGACGCGGCTGCCCGGGCCCTGCCCCCCGACGGCGCCCTCACCCCACCGCCACCCCTCGCTCTACCCTGAGGACTCGTGTTGCCCACGGGTCCCAGACTCACCCGCCCAGGTCCCGGTCAGCGCCAGCACCCACGACAGCAGCCGCAGGACGGATCCGGGCGCCATGAGCCCAGCCCCAGAATCCGGGGAGACTCTGAGCGCCTGTAGCTCCGCGGGGGACTTTAGAACCCGGAATCCCAGTGACACTGATTGGCTCCTCTAGAACCCCACAGCCAATAGCAGCGAGAGCTATTATCGTGTCACCAGTGTCCGGGCAGAAGCGGCGGACACAGATTGGAGAAGAATTGAAACTGGGGAGACCGGGAATCCCCAGTGCTGAGCTTCTCTACCCAGAGCAATTCTGGCTCTGACAAGCTGAGATCTAGGCCTGGTCACCTGGGACTTTGTCCTGGTCCCTGTCCTCCTGCACCAGCACTCTGTCCCAGCCTCTTATGGGTTTTGGTCTGGAGACCAAGTCAGAATTTCTCACATGGTTTGCTTCCATGATGTCTGCACAGGCATACATTCCCGTGACCCCCAATTTATTTGTATTGTGCAGGTTTGTCAGTCAGTAGTCAGGATGTGAGACATGAAACTAATCTTAAAGCTGGTGGCTCATGTCCTGTAATGCTAGCTTCTGGGGACACTGAGATCTGAGGATCGAGGTTCAAAGCCAGCCAGGGCAGGAAAGTTCTTAAGACACTAATCTCCAATTAACCAGCAGAAAACTGAAAGCTGAGATGTGGCTCAAAATAGTGGAGGGCTACCTTTGAGTAGAAAAGCGCAAGGACAGTGCCCAGGTCCAGAGTTTAAGTCCCTGAATCGGCAAAAATAAATAAATATTTGACAGAAGTGGAAGGCCAAAGAATGACCAAATACATTATTGGTATTCACTAGACACTAATGTGAAACATGAACTATACAACTTGTGGGTGGACAGAAAGGAAAAACTGGGAGAGCAAGAGAAGGGGTGACCAAAAAGAATGACATCCAAAAAGAAATGTACTCTTTTTTGGGGGGAGGGGTTAGTCTTGGGCCTAGGTGCTGTGCTTCAGCTCTTCAGCTCAAGTGAAGCACTTTACCACTTGAGTCACAGCACCACTTCCCATTTTCTGGTAGTAAATTGGAGATAAGAGTCCCACAGACTTTTCTGCCCAGGCTGGCTTGGAACCACTATCCTCAGATCTCAGCCTCCTAAGTAGCTAGGATTACAGGCATAAGCCACCAGTGCCCAGCAGAAATGTTCTCTATACCTGACTTTTGTACCTGTAACCCAAAGTTATTTGTTCCATGTGATTCTGTCTGTCAGTATTCAGTATGCTAGACATGAAACAGTCCTTAAAGCTGGTGGCTCATGTCCTGTAATGCTAACGACTCTGAAGGCTCAGATTTGAAGATCAAGGTTTAAATCTAGCCCCCAGGGAAAGTCCCTGAAACTCAAATCTCCAATTAACCACCAGAAAACCAAAAGTGCAACTGTGGCTCAAGTGATAGTGTGCTAACTTTGAGTAGAAAAAGATCAGGGATAACACCCAGGCTCTGAGTTCAAGTCCCCGACCATCGAAAACAACAACGGGGTGGGGAGGGGAGGTGGCTCAGTGGTAGAGTGCTTGCCTCCAATGCATAAGGCCCTGAGTTCGATTCCTCAGTACCACATACACAGAAAAAGCCAGAACTGGTATTGTGGCTCAAGAGGTAGAGTGCTAGCCTTGAGCACCAAAGCTCAGGTGCCAGTTCCCAGGCTCTGAGTTCAAGCACCAGGACTGGCACCGAAAAACAAAACAAAGCAAAAAAAAAAGTGACAGAAATGGAGAGACAAGGTGTGAACAAATTCAGCATCTGTACTCACTAGACACAAATGTTGAAAATGAACTATACAACTTATGAGTGGGGACAGGAGAGTAAGGAAAGGGATTTTTTTTTTTTTTTTTTTTTTTTTTTGTCGGTTGTGGGGCTTGAACTCTGGGCCTGGGCGCTGTCCCTCAGCTCTTCAGCTCAAGGCGAGCGCTCTACCACTTGAGCCACAGCGCCACTTCCGGCTTTTTTCTTTTTGCTTATGTGGTACTGAGGAATCGAACCCAGGGCCTATGCATGCAAGGCAAGCGCTCTACCACTGAGCCACCTTTCCAGCCCCAGGGATGTATTCTTTATGTGACTTTTATAATTCTAACCCCTCTGTATATCACCTTTATCATAATAATAAAACAATACTTGATTTGTTTATAATAATAATTAATTCCAAGTTAACAGAAATAATTGTTTATTTCATGGTGGGTATTTTTTGTCTGTATTGTGTGTGACTGCACGCATGCGCGGGCATTCGCGCACTAACACGGATGGGTCTTGAACTCAGGGCCTGGGAGGCTGTCCCTTAGATATGTTGCTGAAGGTTAGCTGGTACTCTTCCACCTGAGCCACAGCTCCACTTTTGACTTTTTTTTTCTTGATTAATTTGTAGATAAGAATCTCATGGATTTTCCTGTTCTGACTTCTTTGAACTTCAATCCTCAAATCCTCTTGAATAGCTAGGATTACAGGCTTGATTCTGACTTTTTCATGCTTATTTGGAGATGAGTCTCTTCAATTTGTCTCCTCAGGATAGCTTCAATCTACAATCCTCAGATTTCAACCTTCTTAGTAGCTAGGATTACAGGTGTGAGCCACCATCACTTAGCTGATTCAATAATATTTTCTCAGAACTGAAACAAAAAGACAGCTGTTGAGGTATGCTAAGCATATGCCCTCACTAGGCCTGTGACCAATTGGGTAATATGCACACAATGTCCAGGTTGTCCCTGGAGAGAGGGACAGCTGAGCTGCTGTAGGGGGAGCCTAGCCAGCCACTCTGCCAGGTGTGATCAGTGGGAAATCTCAGGCTCAGGCAGGAGACCCTGTTTTCCTTTTCCTCATTCATATCTTAATGACTTACCCAACATCCTTTTCTGAGCTACTCCTCTCAGCCTCCTTTCTATGGAAGTGGTACTCTGAGCCTGCTGTTCAGGAGCCCTGAAAGCAGGACACAGGCCCCTTGCTGGATCCTTGGCTCCCTGGAATGTGGATTAGGCTGAGCCTGGCTCTTCAGATGGAGCTGTCTTTTTCCTCATTTCTGTAACTTCTACCAGCCAGCAAACATGGTCCTCTGGGTCTCTCTGGCTTTTTTGGCTTTCATTTTAATGATCTGGCCCTAGATATGAGCAGAATATCTACCAGTCAACTGTTTCTCCCAGGACCCTGAAGTTAATGGTGTTGGACCCAGATGAAGACTGACTACATCAAAACCCAGCATAGACAACTCTTCCATACTTACCTGCCTTCTCTTGTCTCTACCTACAACACACCAAGCACAGCAAACATACGATTTTTGGACAGTTTCCAGGTTTTATATTCTGTCTCAAGTTTTACCCTTCATCCTTCAGTTATCAACCTGCTCTCATGACAGGAATTTGAAAAACAAGTCCATATCCACATTCTCCTTGTCAATAGAAAACTGGGAAGCTATAGCTGAGATCAACCTACAGTGAAGTCACATTTGGAAATGTCCAGCCCTTCTTCTGCTAGAGCAGCAGGTGGATGGGGAAAGAGACCCAGGCCAGTGTGGGGAGGGGTCCTGGTGCTCAGGACTGGGTGGGGCTCCTCATTTCCTCACAGGATGGCAGTAGTTGTGCTACTATTAGTAGAGCAATGACAGATGGGAGCAGCAAAGATAGAAACCTAACAGGTATCTCTAAGATTCAGACACTTAGACCCAGTCCAGGCAAGGTGCAAAAAGAGAAGCCAGGAGCTTTTGATGTCCGAGGAGGGAGGACACAAGGCAGGAATAAGTTGTACATCTTTCAGTGCCCAGGGCCAGCATTCAAGCCCCATGACTGACTAAATAAATAATAAAAAAAAAATTCATGAAGTCAGAGCAGTATAAGGTGTGACACTAAGCAGGGACCAAACATTCATTATGTCCCAATCCAGAGTTCCCATAGAACCATAAGAGAGTCTTCCATATCCCTTTTAGATCCCTTCTCCAGAGATGCAGGATAATGGTCACCTTTTTAAGCTGTGAGAGAAGCTTTAGAACCCTGAGAGCTGTCTCTGCCTGTGGCAGAAGAACCAAACAAGAGCTGGTCAGAGCCTACAAGAGACATGGCTAAAAGAAATTATGGGCCAAGTGCTGGTGGCCTGTAATCCTAGCTACTCAGGGAAAGTAGCTCAGTGGTAGAGTGCTTGCCTTGCACGCATGAGGCCCTGGGTTCGATTCCTCAGCACCACATACGCAGAAAAAGCCGGAAGTGGTGCTGTGGCTCAAGTGGTAGAGCACTAGCCTTGAGCTGAAGAGCTGAGGGCCCAGAGTTTAGGCCCCACAACTGACAAAAAAAAAAAATCTTGATGCAGTAACTGAGCATTTAGAACTCAGGAGAAACCTACCTAGCTACTCAGGAAGCTGAGATCTGAGGATTATGGTTCAAAGCCAGCCCGGGCAGGAAAGTCTGTGAGACTCTATCTCCAATATAACTAGTAGAAAACCAGAAGTGGCACTGTGGCTCAAGTGGTTGAGTGCTAGCCTTGAGCTAAAGAGCTCAGAGTTCAAGCCCCATGACCGACAAAAAAAAAAAAAAAAGAAAGAAATTATGGGGTGGATGAGCTCCCATGGGCTCCCAACTGTCTCAAGGGTCTCAGTGATTACTTCCTCCTTCCTCCTTCCTCCTTCTTCCTTCTTTCCTTTATAGTCACTTGCAACCTAAGCATAGCTGCCTCTCTACCTGTGAGAAGAAAGCAACGTGTGAGGTCAGGTAGGGCCATGAACGCCTTGAATTCTAGGCAAGTTTTCACAGACCAGTAAAAAATCAGTAGAGATGAGGAGAAGAGCAAGGAAGGAAGAAAACCAATGGTCGTCCTGGAAGTCTGACTTAGTAGAGGCCTTCCCTTATGGACTCGGACTGCTGGGCAACATGCCCTCATCACCATCATCAGGAGCATGATATGACCTTCGTTTCCATGTGATTTAACAAAAGAGGAGGAGTCAGCACCCCGGTCATCAGGCTGGGTAAGTAGCTTAGCGTGGAAGGAGGCAAAGCACACTTAACTGGAGATATGAATATACAAGTGGGACAAAAACTCGGACCTTGTTCCTACCTTCATTGCCCCTCCTTCACATCACAACAGCCACCATAGCTCCAATGGCCATGGCTCCAAGGAGAACCAGGCCAGTGACAATTCCTAGGATGGAGACAGTGGTTTGAAAGGGAAGATCTAGGGGAGAGAAGGTCCTGACCACCACCTTTCAGATCGGACCCTGCTGAGGGTCTCCAGATGGGCTCCTCCTTTCCACAGTTCTGTGCCCACATCCTCTCCTTACCCCATGTTAAGGTGAGGAGCGCAGGCAGACCCTCATGCTGGGTGTGGCATGTGTATCTCTGCTCCTCACCAGAAGACACCACCACAGCTGCCTACTTCTGGAAGGTTCCATCTCCTGCAGGCCTAGTCTCTACCTGTTCCATGTCCTGGGTCTGGTCCTTCCTATCTCTCAGTCAGGTGAGGGTGATCTCTGATGGGTAGAAGCATAAGGCCCAGCACCCCGAGATGACCTCATGGTCAGGGGGAGGGGGAGGTCATGTGTGTCTCTGGGCCATGGGGGGGGGGGGAATCCAGATACTTCAGTAGCTCATTGTCTCCTATGAGCTATTATTGAAGCAGCACCATGTATGACCAGCCTGAGACTGGACTGGACAATAGGGTTGAGGAGGGATTGTAACATCTAGGTTTTGATAATCTATTCCCTGTTAAGGTATTGAATGGGGTTGAGACAGGTCAGAGGATCCAGGTATCTTAGAGGAACTTCCTGGCTCTGTCCTGTGTAGAGTTAAGACACACAAAAGCTTCAGTCTCCACAGATGCCAAGGTTTCTGCCAGAGTCAGGGGGGCCTGTGCTGGCCAGTCATTTCAGGCAGTATCTTCCCCTCCATGTCTTGTCCTGAGATCAGGGCCAAGTGTCAGAGTCACTCTCTGATGGAGCAACTAGAAAGTCAGGAAGATTCGATTCCCCACTAGGCCCAAGGAAAGTAGTGTCCTAAGGTTGGTCCTAGTTTCTCTTTTCTTTTTCTTTCTTTCTTTCTTTCTCTCTCTCTTTCTTTCTTCTGTTTGTGGGGCCTGAACTCTGGGCCTGGGCACTGTCCCTCAGCTCTTCAACTCGAGCTCTACCACTTGAGGCACAGCACCACTTCTGGCCTTTTCTGTTTATGTGGTGCTGAGGAATCGAACCCAGGGTCTCATGTATGCAAGTCAAGCACTCTACCACTGAGCCACCTTCCCAGCCCTGGTGGGTCCTATTTTCTTCCCCTGATGGGAGGAGAGGATTTGAAGATCTGCAGAAGATGGAGGCTCACGAGAGAGCCTCAGCCATTCTCCAGGTGTCTGAGCAGCCACTCCAGGCCCTCCAGCTCTCTGCCATGGTGGCTGGCTCCAGCTTGTGCCTGTTGATCTGAGCGGCCACATCAGCCGTGCTCTGGGAGCTCAAGTCCTGGTTCAGGGAGATGGAATCCTGGGCGTCGCTGGCGCGCTAACAGTACCCCGCTGGGAGGCACCCGGGCCCCAAGTCACAGCAGACCTGTGCGGGAGAGGAGGCCTGGCTCCCGTCCTCGCGGTCGGGCCCGCCCTCCCGGCCCCGCCCCGCCCGGGACGCGCTGAAAAGCCAACTTCGCCGCCGCCGCAATCCTCGCCGCTCCCCTGGACCCTGCAATTGGAGGTTAGTCTGGGATTTGGGGTCCCGGGGGATTCAGACCCGTCCTTGGGAAAGGCAGAGGGGTCGTGACCTCCGACCCGGCCTGCGGTCGCTCGGGACCACGTTGCAGGCGGTGACCTCGGCCGCGCGCGCGCCTCCGGCTGCCGTACTCGGGCGTGCGGCTCCCGCGCCATCCACAGCACCCCATCCTCGGATTCGGGGCGTCGCTGTCGAAGCTCAGGAACTGTGTCCACGTAGCGGACCGAGAGGAAGCGGGGCTCCCAAGCCCGGCCGGGACACGGCGGGTGGGACACCGCAGGGAGGGGGGGCCTGCGGGCGGGAGCGGAGGAGAGCCCGCGCGACCCCTCGTGGGGCGGGACCCGGGGTCCCAGGTTGAAGCTTGCGACAGGAAGGAAGGAGCCAATGGGGTGTCCGTAGAGGAAAACGGGGCCGCGAGGAAAGGGCCCAGGTGCGGGGACCCGAGGACCAGCCTGAGGGACGGAGATGGAGATGTGGCTTCCCAGGTCCTCCCCTCCCCCCCCCCCCCCCCCGCCACAGTCCCGGTCCCCCCAGACCCCTCATTCTCTCACCCCACCCTGACCCTGCACGCCCCCCTCTTCGCTCCTCCCACAGAGGTCCTTTCTCTCCTAACCCCCCCGCACTCCCGGCCCAGGTCCGGGTCACTGCCACCGCCATGACCCCCGTCCTGAGAATCTGGGGTGAGTCCAGCGCCTCCGTGGGGAATCGGTAACCCGGAATTGTGGCGGCGCTGATGGGCTCCGCTAATAGCAGCGAGAGCTGGGGCCGCGTCACCAGTGTCCGGGCAGAAGTGAAACTGGGGAGACCGGGAATCCCCAGTGCTGAGCTTCCCCACCCAGAGGCGCCCTGGGTCTGAGACGCTGAGATCTAGGCTCAGGCACCTGGGGCTTTGTCCTGATCCCTGTCCTCCCGCACCAGCACAAAAACTCTGCCCCAGACTTTCCTGGGTTCCTGGTCTGGGGACCAAGTCAGAGATTCTCATTGGGTTTGATTCTAGGAGCTCTGCACACTCACACATTCGGGTGGAGAACTCTGCCTGTTAATATTCACTATGTTCGACCTGAACCCTTCTTTAAAGATTCTTATTTAGGGGACTGGGAAGGTGGCTCAGTGGTAGAGCACTTGCCTTGCAAGCATGAGGCCCTGGGTTCGATGCCTTTGCACCACATAAGCAAAAAGAAAAAAAGCCGGAAGTGGCGCTGTGGCTCAAGTTGTTGAGCACTATGCCCAGGCCCACGACTGACTGGACCCCCCCCCAAAAAAAGATTCTTATTTAGAATATTAATAGTTACATGTTAAGAGAAATAATAATTTTGGTTTCTTTGTTTTTGGGTGCTTTTGGTGTTGGTTTTGTATTTGTGTGGTGGTTGTTTTTTCTTTCCTTCTTTCTTTGTGCTGGCCCTGGGGCTTGAACTCAGGGCTAGGGTGCTGTCCTTGAGCTTTTGTCCTCAAGGTTAGCACTCAAGCACTTGAACCACAGCCTCAGCTCCACTTTCTGCTGTTGGGAGCATTGACTGGAGATAAGAGTCTCACAGACTGCAGGGCACTGGTGGCTCACACCTGTAATCCTAGCTACTCAAGAGGCTGAGATCTGAGGATTAAGGTTCCAAGCCAGCCCAAGCAGGAAAGTCCAGGAGACTCATAAATAAACCATTCAGAAAACTGGAAGGGGTGCTGTAGCTCAAGTGGTAGAGCACTTGCCTTGGGCTGAAGAGCTGAGGGACAGCGCCCAGGCCCAGAGTTCAAGCCCCATGACTGACCAAAAAAAAAAAAAAAAAAGAATCTCACAGACTTTCCTGCCAGGGCTGGCTTTGAATCATAATCCTCAGTTCTCAGTCTTAGGTGCAGTTTTTGAGACAAGGTGTAGCTCTATAGCTTTGGCTGGCTTTGAACTTTGGATTCAAACTCCCATGTATTGGAATTAAAGGTGTATGCTATCATGCCTGGCTTGAAAATAAGTTTTATTTTACTTTATTTATTTTTAGTTTGCTGGTACCAGGACTCAAACTCAGGGCCTCATGCTCTTGATTAGATTATTTGCTCAAATCTGGTACTCTACCACTTGAGCCACAGCTCCACTTCTGACTTTTAACTGGTTAATTGGAGATGAGTCTCTCAGATTGTGTGTGCATGGGTGGTGTGTGTGTGTGTGTGTGTGTGTGTGTGTGTGTGTGTGTGTGTGTGTGTGTGTGTGTGTGTGTGTGTGTGTGTGTGTGTGTGTGTGTGTGTGTGTGTGTGTGTGTGTGTGTGTGTGTGTGTGTTGGTTCTGGAGCTTGAACTCAGGGCCTGGGTGCTGTTCCTGAATTTTTTCTGCTCAAGGTTGGTGCTCTACCACTTGAGCCATAGCTCCTCTTCTCATTTTTTTTATTTTTATTTTTTGCTAGTTAATTGGGGATGAGAGTCTGATGTACTTTCCTGGTCTTGCTGACTTTAAATTGAGATCCTTAGATCTCAGCCTCCTGGGTAGCTAGGATTACAGGTGTGAGGCACCATCCTCTCAGTGTTTTTCTTTTCAGTGACCTTTGTTATGTGCTGTGTATGTGTGTCTGTCTGTCTATGTGTGTGTGTAAAAGAGAGAGAGAGGAAGAGAGAGAGAGAATGAGAGAGAGAGAGAGAATCCTGGGGCTTGAACTCAGGGCCTAAGAGCTGTCCCTAAGCTTGTTTTGCTTAAGGCTATTACTCTGCCCACTTTGCCCCACAGTGCTATTTCTGACTTTTTGGTAGTCAATTGGAGATACACTGACTTTTCTGCTTGGGATTGCTTTGAGCTAAGATCTCAGTCTTCTGAGTAGGATTACAGGCATGAGCCCCCAATGCCCAGCTTCCTGCTGTTAATTGGACCCCAGAGTACAGTACATTGAAAGTGCATTCTGTGGCCTGTATTTGTCTGTGTGCTGCATGTCACAGACAACTGTAAGATGCATACAGAAATGAGTGCAAACTCCTACCTCACTTAGTCCATCTGGAGTTTGGACACTAGGCTTTGCTGGCTAAGCAGGCACTCCAACCCCTAAGCCTTTTTTGCTTTAGTTATTTTTTGGACAGCATCTCCCACTGTTGCCCTTGGTAGGTCTCTGACCACATCCTGTGTGTTTCCTCTACCATAGCTTGGTGTGGTATATACCACCCTACCAAGCTTGTTAGTAATATAGGGGAGGGGAGTCTTGCTTTTTTACTGGAGGTTGGCCTCAAACCCCACCTCTCCAGAAGCTAGGATTACAGGCACAAACCACCAGTCCAGGTGTCTAAAAACCTTGATCACCAGCTGTACTGAATACCAAAAATTATGTGGCTGTAAGGCTATAGCAGAAACCTGGTGATAGCCACCTAGCGAAAAATACAGGTAACCACAGGTGTTTTGTTTTGTTTTATTTTGATAGGTGCTGTGCCTTGAGCTCAGGCCAAGGCAGTGTCCTTGAGCTCTTTTGGCCCAAGGCTAGAACTCTACCACTTTGATCCATAACTCCATATCTGGCTTTTTGGTGGTAAATTGGAGATAAAGAGTCTCATGGAATTTCCTGCTTGGGCTGACTTTGAACCTCGATCCTCAGATCTCAGATTCCTTAGTAGCTAGTATTACAGGTGTGAGTCACCAACACCCAGCACAACAGCTTTAGGTGGTCAAAACCCCAGCTCTGGGATAGTTACAGGTTTATCTCCTTTTCCATTATAAGGATTTTGTGGGTCTCTGAACTATGGAGAGGATGGCTCACTGTCTTGCAGGGTGACACAGTAAATGGCAACTTGCTCTAAAATGGAATTTGTCTACCAGGATTTGGGGGAGATGTCATAACATCCTTCAGTTAAATTGAGGTGCCACAATGTGCCAGACACAGACCTAATCTCATATTGTTGTACCATGAAGTGAAATCTATTGGGGTTTTTTTTCCCCTCCTTCTAAGATCTACCTCTAGTCCCTGTGCTCTTTTTAGGTTAGAAATGTCAAACCAACCAGCCTTGTCAGGAGACAGAGATGTGTTTTCCTTTCATGAAGGAGAAAAGTCCACTTTCTCCTATGTCATGATATTTGGACAGTGCAGGTTTTATGCATCACATGACCGTGTGTCAACCTCTGACCAGGACATGGTGACACACAGGCTGGGACTGTGCAGACACATGTGGCAAGGGTGGCTTGCAGGGCAGCAGTGAGGCTGCCCAGTCTCCAGGAGTGGCACATGCCTGTGATCTAAGCACTTAGGAAGGATCACAAATTCCAGAAAGACCAGCTTGAGCTACATAGAGAGATTGTCTCAAAGTAATAATAATAACAATAATAACCCCATGAATTTGGATTGCAGTCAGAGCTGGGATTAGTAGCTATGGGCAGAGGGAAGGGCAAGTGAGTGGACAACTTAGAAACTAAACAGGTGTTTGTCTCAAATGAGAAAGTATGAGATCCTTCCTCTTTGCTATTCCCATAGTCAGCCTCATTTGAAAAAATATTGGGAAAATGACAGAAAATCCCACCGAAGAAACAATGGTTGAGCCGGGCGCTGGTGGCTCACGCCTGTAATCCAAGCTACTCAGGAGGCTGAGATCTGAGGATCGCAGTTCAAAGCCAGCCCGGGCAGGAGAGACCGTGAGACTCTCTCCAATAAACCACCAGAAAACCGGAAGTGGCGCTGTAGCTCAAGTGGTAGAGTGCTTGCCTTGAGCTGAAGAGCTGAGGGACAGCGCCCAGGCCCAGAGTTCAAGCCCCACGACCGACAAAAAAAAAAAGAAAAGAAACAATGGTTGAAGGAGCAAAAGCTACTTGGGTAGAAAAACTCATTTCTCCATACCATAGTGGTGAAGGTCTCCATGGACAAAGGAGACAATGACAGGAAAAACACCTCCCTCTAGGAGATGGGACATGCCCAGAAGGAAATGACAGCAGAATCCATACAAAATAACAAGAACAGGCATGATTCTGTATAAAAACATAAAGTAAAAAGGATGGACTAGGGGCTGGGAATGTGGTTTAGTGGGAGAGTGCTTGCCTAACATGCATGAAGCCCTGGATTTAATTCCTCAGTACCACATACACAGAAAAGGCTGGAAGTGGTGCTGTGGCTCAAGTGGTACAGTGCTAGCCTTGAGCAAAAGAAGCTCAGGGACTGTGCCCAAGCCCTGAGTTCAAACCCCTGGACTGACTAAAAAATGAAAAAAAGTAAAAGAAAAAAAAAAAGGATGGACTAAACAGCCCTGGCTGCCCCCAATACTGGATTTAGAACCAGGACATGTAGTCTAAGGTCCTGGTAGGTCAATGTTCTATTGAAAGAATGGGACTAAAAAGCAGCTGAGAAGCAACCACATCACATCCCAGGATGGCCTGAGCCACAACTCTGCACAGCCTTGTCCTCAGTCAGCTGAACACGGCCTTCCCCCGTCCCCATGGACAAAACACTCAGCAAACATGACGATTCTGGAAGCTTCTCAGGTTTTATGAATCATCCTGTGATTTCATTAACTCTTCAACCTCATCTCATGACAAGAACTGGAAGAATAAGTCCACATCCACACTCTCCCTGTCAATAGTGAAGCAAGAAGCTGCAGTAGAGAGCAACGAATGTGAAGTCAGGGATGGGGATGCCCTGGCCTCGCCTCTGCTGGAGCAGCAGGTGGATGGGAAAGAGACCTAAGTGAGTGTGAGGAGGGGTCCCAGTGCTTGGGGCTGGGCTGGGCTCCTCATTTCCTCACAGGATGCTGATAGGATGCAGATACCTGGGTACAGTCAGAGCCCATTGTAGAAAATGAAGCCAGAGGGCTCTTGAGATCACAGAAGGAAGCAGAAGGGACCTGAATGTGTCTAATATGGCCCAGTCTTTCCACTCTAAAAGAAAATAATCATCATTCAGAGTAGTGACTGTACAGGGTGACACTCTGAGCAGCCTACCACACATTCAAATAGTCCAATCTAGAGTCCTCCTAACCAAGGAGTCTGCCCTCTGCCCCAACCCCTGTCCTACATCAGACCCTACAGAACGTCACCTTTTTAAGTTGTAAGAGACATATCACAGACCTGGGCACTGTTCCTGCTTGAAGTAGAACAAAGCAGAAGGTAGTCAGAGCCCATAGGATGTCAGGACAATGGAGTAGTTATGGGGAGGGTGAGCTCCCATGAGCTTCTGTCTAGACTATCCCACAGTTATTCTGGATTCTTTTGAAGGGTTAAAGTACTTGTGGCAGTGACCATTTGTTGCTTGTTTCAGAGCAGAGCAACACGTGGTGGTCCAAACACCTGATTGTAAGCCTTTATAAGCTCTGCAAATCCTTAGCTCGGGGCTCTCCTCCTAGGCTCCGCTGTGTTGTAGTGTAGGACGAGGCCCGAGCTGCAGCCCATCTGAATAAAACCTTAAAACAGCTGTAAAGTCTGACTCTTGGTGATCTTCTTGGTGGGGGTTCTGCGACCTGGGCACAACACTTTGACCCAACATACATGTTCTCAGCCTGAACATAACATAGCTGCCCTTATTTCCATCTGTGGGAAAAATCAATCTGTGAGAAACAAGGGCTATTGAAATGTAGAGGAATTCCTTAGTCCTGAGCCCCAGGAGAGTGTCCAGAACTGTGACTGCAGACCTAGGAAAGATCCAGAAACATGAAGAAAGAAATATGCTTCCTTTCTGAGAGATCTGTCTTCAGCAGGGACTTTCTCTCATCTCTCATTGCTGGAAATCAGGTCCCCATCACCACTGTCACAAAGGTGAAATTTTTTGTTTTTGTTTTTGGCCAGTCCTGGTGTTGGAACTCAGGACCTGGGCACTCTTCCTGAGCTTCTTTTGCTCAAGGCTAGCTAGCACTGTACCACTTGAGCCACAGCACTACTTACAGCTTTTTCTGTGTATGTGGTACTGAGGAACTGAACCCAGGGCTTTATGCATGCTAGGCAAGCACTCTACCAATAAGCCATATTCCCAGCCCAAGGGTGATTTTTTTTTTTTTTTTTTTGCCGGTTGTGGACCTGAACTCTGGGCCTGGGAGCTGTCCCTCATCTCTTCAGCTCAAGGTGAGTGCTCTGCCGCTTGAGCCACAGCGACACTTCCAGCTTTTTCTGTGGTGCTGAGGAATCAAACCCAGGGCCTCATGCATGCAAGGCAAGCACTCTACCACTGAGCCACCTTCCCAGCCCGAAATTTTTTGTCTTCTATTTCCATGTAATTGATACCCACTGGTGTTAGCAAATGAGATCCCAGGCTGACTAAGTATCTTTCATGGTGCTACATCGTATTACTATGGTAGAGCACACTTCTAGCTAGGACTTGAAGCCCCCATTGGGACAAGGCCTCAGACCTGGCCCCTTAACCACCTGTTTTTCCCTCCCCCACCTCATAACATCCACCCCAACTCCAAGAAGAACAAGGATAGTAACAATTTCCATGATGGGCAGGGTGGACCAACAAGGAAGCTCTAGGAACAGAAAGGAAGGAAAGGTGAGGGCCCTTGACCCCTAGCTCTCAGCCCTGTCTCTGCTGAGGGGCTCCAGATTGCTTCTGCTTTTCATAGGCTCTATGCCCACACCCCTCTCTTTTACCCCATGTCAGGATGAGGGGCTCATGCTGCACATGGCATGTGTATCTCTGCTTCTCTCCACAGCTTCCCACTTCTGAAAGGTTCCATCTCCTGCAGGCCTAGTATCTACCAGCT
The DNA here is from genome assembly GCF_024711535.1 of Dipodomys merriami. Taxonomy (NCBI): domain Eukaryota; kingdom Metazoa; phylum Chordata; class Mammalia; order Rodentia; family Heteromyidae; genus Dipodomys; species Dipodomys merriami. Next base: position 12,234,815 of record NW_027202937.1, on the reverse strand, counting down.
CCATGTCCTGGGTCTGGTCCTTTCCATCTCTCTGCCAGGAGAGCGTGATCTCTGATGGGTAGAAATCCAGGGCCCAGCACTTCAGGGTGACCTCATGGTCAGAGAGGGAGTGGTGGGTTATGTGTGTCTCTGAGGGATGGGGGGGGATCTAGAATCCAAGGGGGAAATCCAGAAATTCAGATACTTTAGTAACCCATTGTCTCCCACCCACGAACCACTGCAGCAGCTCCATGTGACCACCCTAAGAATGGATTGGACAATTGGGTTAAGGAGCAAGTATAAGAGCCAGGTTTTGATCATCTCTTGTTCCTTGTTAAGATCCTGAATGGGACTGGGAATGGGAATGGGGCTTAGTGGTAGAGTGCTTGCCTAGCATGCATGAAGCCCTGAGTTTGATTCCTCAGTACCACATACACAGATAAAGCTGGAACTGGTGTTGTGGCTCAAGTGGTATAGTGCTAGTCTTGAACAAAAGAATCTCAAGGACTGTGCCAAGGCCCCGAGTAAAAGCGTGTGTGTACACACACACACACACACACACACACACACACGCCAAAAGGGCCTGGTAGCCAGTTACTTTGGGTACCTCCAGGTATCTGAGGAGCCAGAGCTACTCCACCCTTCCCTGACTGCCTCTCACTTGTCCTGGGTCATCTGAGCAGGCAGGTTTGCCGCAGTCCAGGAGAGCAGGTCCTCATTCAGAAACAGCTAATCCTGGCCCTCGTAGGCGTACTGATGGTACCCACCGAGGAAGTGCCCATTTGTCTCTGCTTCCCAGCCATATATCATAGTCAGTGTGATGTGAGGCTCAGGCCAGGTCCTTGCAGTCAGCCACGCCCATCATTGCCCCTCTCCGCGGCCATCCCCCTCCAGGCACCGCCCACCCCGCAAACCACGCCCACACATCACCGCCCCTCCCGTTCGCCCCGCCCACGACCCCGCCCCGATGGTAAGCGCCGCCCAGCTCAGCCTGGGGAATTCGGTTGTGAATGAAAACGAAAGCCTGGGTGGGCGTTCCGACGGACTCTTCCAGGCCTAGCCTGAAGTCTAGGTTTGAACCTGGAAACTCTGAGTGATTCTGGTCAGGTCCGTGGGTCGGGGGCCGTGGAGAGATCAGACTCCCGACCCAGCACAGAGTGACTCACGGAACTCGTAGCCCCACAGGTTCCGCGGGTTCCTTTGGTAGGACCGGGCGCTGACCGTGGGCCGCCGCCTGGTCCGCTCCCAGTACGCGGGCGGCTCCCCCCTCGGAGCACGAACTGCGTGTCGTCCACACAACCCACAGCGATGAAGCGGGGCTTCCGAGGCCCGGCCGGGACACGGAGGCTTGGAAATACCGCAGGGAGGGGGGCGGGCCGGAGCGGATGAGAGCCCTTAGGGTGGAACCTGGGGATCGGGGTGTCTCAGCTTAATACGGCCAGGAGGGGAAGAGAGGTGCACGGCCTCGTTAGAGGGAAATGTGGGGCTGCGGGAGAAGGCGTGGGAGAGCGGAGAGGGGACAGAGGCAGAAACACTGCTTGCTCCCCCCGCAGAGGTGGCCTCCCGACCCCGCACTCTCCTGCCCAGGTCTCAGTGCGGGCCAGGGCTCCCGAGAGAAAGCAGGAGAAGAGTTTGGGGGCGCCATGGGAGAACTTAAGCTTGGGGAAGTTGATTGGCTTCTCTAGGAACCCAGCATCCAATAGGAGGAGAACTGGAGGCCTGGTCATGAGTGTCCAGGCAGCAGCAGCTGGCACGGGTTGGGAGTTTGAAACTGAGGGGGATGGGGGGGGGAATCTCCAGGGCATACTCCAGACCCCCACCCCAAAAATAAAGCAAAAAAGTGGTAGAGCAGCTGAGTTCAATCTCCAGCATGAAAGAAAGAAGGGGAGAGAGGAAGACAGGGCGGGAGGTTCAAACCCCCTAGTACCAAAAAGAAAAAGAAAAGAAAAACAGGTGGGGAGGACAGGGGCAGGTTGAACACTGAGTACACTCGGTGGTAGGGCTGTGCATTTTTTTAAAAGCTAATCTGACCAATCTCCTCTCTTGCGTTGACTTTCTATTTCCCTCACCCTCTCCTCTCCCCCATGGACTCTTATCTCCAGGGACCAGCTCTTCCACTGGTGGCAAAGTCCTGTTCGGTCAGGAAGAAAACAAGAAGAGAGGCCGCCAGGACGGTGCAGGGGGTCCCTAAGGAAGGGATCACACAGACTCTCTGCCGCTGGGGCAGCCCCCTCCCACCCCCGGGGCTGCGGACGTGTCGTAGCGCTCTTACAGCACAGAAGTTCTGCTCTACTCATGAAAGTGAAACCAACCAACAGGGTACGCTCCTGAGTCCTGACGTCGGAGGCTGGGTCGGCGGTGTGGACCCCGACTCCTGGGGCTCTGAGCCCCGCGATGCTGCGGGTTGCCATGGTCCTCGCCTCAGTCCTCACCGCGGTGCGACCCCGTGAGTAGGGAGCGGGCAAGGCTCGAGGAGAGGGCGGGCAGGGGGGAGGACGCAGAGCGCTGCCACCCAGAACCTCACGGCCTTTTGTTTCTTAGCGGTGGCTTCCCAAAATCTTGGCAGGAGCGATGGCGGATCTTAGTTCAGCACCCTGGGTACTCAGATTTGGCGTTTCTGGAGCTTTATTATTTTTATTTGTGGGGTTTTTGTTTGTCGGTTATGGGGCTTGCTCAAGGCTAGCGCTTTACTACGCCACAGCTCCACTTCCTTTCTCGAGTGAGAAGAATCTCATGGACTTTCCTATTACAGCAGGCTTCAAACTGACATCTGCTCACAGCTTCCGCAGTGGCTAGGATTAGAAGCCTGAGCCAGTAGCGCCCAACTCAGCTCATCCCTCACCTTTTTTGTTTGTGGTCAGGGGCTTGGACTTGGGCTGGGCACTGTCTCAGAGCTCTTCAGCTCAAGGCGACCGCCCTACTGCTTGAGCCACAGCACCACTTCCTGTTTTCTGAGTGGTTTATTGGAGGTAAGAGTCTCTCGGACTTTGCTTACCTGGGCTGGCTTTGAACCCTGATCCTCAGATCTCAGCCGCTGAGTAGCTAGGATTATAGACGTGAGACAATGGTGCCAGGCTACTTTTTTGGGGGGAGGGGGTCTGTTTTGGGGCTTGAACTCAGCGCCTGAGGCACTGCCCTTGAGCCTCTTTGTGCTCCAGGCTAGCATTCTATCATTTGAGCCACTCAACCCCTTCCTGCCTTTGGAGATAAGAATCACAAGGACTTTCCTGCCCCAGCTGGCTCCAACTCAGATCCTCAGAATCTCCTGAGTAGCTAGGATTACAGGTGTGAGCCACCAGGACCCAGCTTGATAGTTAATGTTATATGTCAACTTGGCCGTGCCAAAATATAACAGCTAGTTTATTAAACACTTTCTGGATGTTTTTGTGGGAGTGATAGGGATGAGATTTACACTTAAACCAGTAAGTTTTGAGTAAAGCTGGTTGTTCCCTACATGTGAGTAGGCCTTTTTCAATCAGTTAAAGACTTTAAGAGACAAAGACTGAGGTCCATGAGAAGTAAAGAATTCTCCCCCTACATTGCCTCCATGGGATGTTTGCTCCCAGCCTACTTATCCTACAGATTTTCAATGTGCTCTCACCATTGTGTGATACAGTTTATATTTGCCCTACAACTACATGAGACAATCCTTTTCATCCTAGCAAGTCTCCTTCCCTCTAGCTACCTAATATAGTATTGTTATACACACTAAGAATGCAATGAGCAACAAAAAAGAGAACTCATCTGATACAATTTATTCCCAAGCACATAGTGAATACATAATCAACGGATGTTCCTTGAGTATTGGGACATACGTATGTCTTTCTTGGGCTGAGAGGTGGCAAGAGAGGTGAGGCCTCCCTGAGTTCAGACTTTGGCACAAGACCAATAGTAGCCAAAAGGTGGAGACAAAGTATTCCAGATGAGAGAATAATAAGCGCTCAAAAGTCTCTGGAGCATCCAGGCACCAGTGGCTCACACCTAGAATCCTAGCTATCTAGGAGGCTGAGATCTAAGGATTGCAGTTTGAAGCCAGCCCTGAACAGGCAAGTCCGTGAGACTGCAATTTCCAAGTAAAAAGAAAAAAGCCAGAAATGGAGCTGTGGCCCAAATGGTAGAGCACTAGACAATGAACAACAAAACCCCCAAAACAGCCGGGCTGTTCATTTGAGCTGGGTGCTGGTGGCTCATGCCTGTAATCCTAGCTACTCAGGAGTCTGAGATCCGAGGATCACAGTTCAAAGCCAGCCTGGGCAGAAAAGTCTTGAGACTCTTATCTCCAATAAACCACCAGAAAACCGGAAGTGGCCCTGTGGCTCCAGCGGTAGAGCACTGGCCTTGAGCTGAAGAGCTGAAGGATAGCTCCCAAGCCAGAGTTCAAGTCCCGTGACCAACAAAATCCCCCAAAATCCTCAGGTACAGTGCCAGGCTCTAGTTAAAGCCTCAGGAACACACACATACACACACAGAGATACACACATACAATCTTGATTGAGGAATAGAGGGATCTGGAGCAGTAGACATTTAGAAATACATTTGAGGCACTAAAGCACCAACCTAGCAAGCATGAAGCCATGACCTCAAACCCTGGTATTAAAAAAGAAAGTGGGGGGAGGGGGAAGAAGGAGGAAGAGAAAGAGGAGGAGGAGGAGAATCTCAGGAAGCAGAGACTGGAGCATAATAGTTCCAGGCCTACCCAAGCAAAGCCAAAAACAAAACAAAACCAAAAAAAAACAAACAACAACAAAAGGAACAGGCAGTGTGGCTCAAGGTAGTATTTGCCTAGCAGACTAGAGTCTCTGAGTCTTTATCAGGGTTTCTAACTTATTGGCTTTTTTCTCCAGTTCCCAGTGAAGCATCTGAAGTCAGGGGTCCTGAGTCAGGGGCCCACCCAGGCTCCAGATGCTGCAGTCAGTCAGAACTGGAGGAAAATCCTATTTCACAGAACTTTGACCTCAGCCCATACTCTGAGGGTATTTTGAAATATCTATTGCTCAAAATCCCTCTGTCTCAATTGAGAACATCTTTGTGGGGACTTCTCCCTGGGACTGGATCCAGGGCCTTGAGCATGCTAGGCAAGTGCTCTCCTACTTGAGCCATGTCTCCATTCTCCACAGGAACTTTCTGATGAGGCCTTAAGCAAACATTTTGCCCCTTTTCTGAAATCTGTTAGCACAGACTCTATGGAATTAGAATTCATTTGGGCTAGCCGTACACCAATAGCACAAACCTGTAATCCTAGCTACTCAGGAGGCTGAGATCTGAGGATTTCGGTTCAAAGCAAGTCTGCCAGGAAAGTCCCTGAGACCTTTATGTCCAAATAATTACTAAAGAGCTAGAAGTGGAGCTGTGACTCAAGTGGTAGTGAGTTCAAGTCATAGGACTAGAACCCTCACCCAAAAAATAACAATTTTCTTGGACCTATAGGTTGTTCTCTGTTCCCACTGTTTTACACTGTGTCTTGCCTCTTCTACTGTATGCACATGTATATTCATGCACACACATGTGTGCACAAAATATATGCATTGTGTAGTATGCCAAGTGCATTGTGTATATGAATGCATGCACATGTACATATACCTACATTGATATGTATGTGCAGCCATGCATGCACACACATGGATTCTCATGCATGTAATATGTTCTGCTACTTTGACAGGTAAAACACATGTCTGTACATTCATGTGTGTGTGTCTACTCACATACACATGCAAAGATGATGTAAACATTCAACTTACACAAGTACACATGTATATGCAAACATGCACATATGCAGGTGCACACATACATAGGCACTAATGTGCACATACAAGTGTATACATGTAAACATTCAACTGGCCTGCATATATATATATGCTTAAAGTACATGCATACACAAAGTACAGGCATGCACACATGAACATGCACCTAAGGTGTGCACAGCTGCACAGCACACATAAGCATGCATATGTAAATTCATGCACATATATGGACATGAACATACAGATGCACATATGCACAACACATACATGTGAGCACTCACACATACATGCACACACATATACACATATTGGGAGCTAGTTCTCACTCAATAAATTCTGTCACTCACTGTGGATGCACGCTTCCTACTGCAGGGTCATACTCTCTGCAGTATTTCTATTTGGCTGTGTCGGAGCCCAGTCCAGGAGTCCCTGCCTTTCTGGCCACTGGCTTGGTGAATGATCTGCCCTTCATCCGCTATAACAGTGAGAAGGAGAAAGCAGAGCCACTGGTTCACTGGTTGACAGAAGACGGGAGTTACTTTGATGATGAGACTAAAATCTTCATAAACCGGATGAACATTTTCCAGTTAAGTCTGAGAAATGTGCAGAACTACTACAACAACACTCTGAGCAAGAGCCTGGCCTCCACACACCCCCAGCGTGCAGGTATGTGCCATGACAGAGTGGTGGGAAGCAGACCTCACATTATCCCACCCTCAGGGGCTGTAGACTGGCAGCAAACCTCCTGACAAGCTGTCACTTGAGACAACTGGCAAGGTCTCAACCATCAGGGTCTGTTTGACCTTAAGCATCGCACAGTCTGGCTGTCCCAGATGCCAGCAGCATGCATCTTTGGGGGCTGGAGGAAGGAATTAGAAAAGCAGAAGGACCCATGCTTGTCCTCAAAGCCCTGACAACTACTATGCAGAAACACCACTTCATTAGGTCATCCTCACCCCTCACCCCTCATCACCCCACTCCCCTCTCTCCCCACACTAGTCCCTTTTTGACTTTCATGTCTTTTTTGTTGTTGTTTTTTTTTTAATCTAGATTCCATATGTGAGAAAGACGAAGTGATATTAGTCTTTTGAGTCTGGCTTATTTTGCTTAACATGATGATCTACAGTTCCACCTGTTTTCCTGTAAATGATGTTATTCCATATTTCTTTATGATCGGAGCATTATGCCATACTTACCTATGCATGAAATCCTCCACTGATCTGAGCTGTTATATTCACTATGAACGAAAACATTTCATTTGATCTGAACCATTATACCATGTTTGATGAGAATCATTATACCATGTTTGATGAGAATCATTATACCATGTTTGATGAGAATCATTATACTTGTCTATGAATGACAATATTCTATAGCCAGGCGCTGGTGGCACACACCTGTAATCCTAGCCACTCAGGAGGCTGAGATCTGAGGATCAAGATTCAAAGCCAGTCCGGGCAGGAAAGCCCTTGAGACTCTTATCTCCAATAAACCACCAGAAAACCAGAAATGATGCTATGACTCAAAGTGGCAGAGCTAGCCTTGAGCAAAAAGAGCTCAGGGACAGCACTCAGGCTCTGAGTTCAAGCTCCACACTGAAAAAAAAAAAGAGAGAGAGAGAGAAAGAGCCTGGCATCAATGGCGCACGCCTGTAATCCTCGCTATTCAGGAGGCTGAGATCTGAGGATCATGGTTCAAAGCCAGCCCGGGCAGAAAAGTCCGTGAGACTCTTATCTCCAATAAACCACCAGAAAACTGGGAGTGGTGCTGTGGCTCAAGTGGTAGAGCACTCGCCTTGAGCTGAAGAGCGCAGGGACAGCGCCCAAGCCCAGAGTTCAAGCCCCACAACCAACCAAAAAGAAAGAAGGGGGTGGGCACTGGGAATGTGGGTTAATGGTAGAGTGGTTGCCTAGCATTCATGAAGCTCTAGGTTCAATTCTCAGTACCACATAGAAAGAAAAAGCCAGAAATGGCTCTGTGGCTCAAGTGGTAGAGTGCTAGCCTTGAGCGAAAGAAGCTCAGGGACAGTGCCCAGGCTCTGAATTCAAGCCTCAGGACTGGAAGAAAAAAAAAAAAAAAAGCTGGAAATGGCAGCGCATGCCTGTCATCTCAGCTATGTGGGAAGCACAAATAGGAGGATTGTAGACCAGGCTAGGCAAGTCTGGGTATAAATGCAGCACCCTATTTGAGAAGCAATGAAAGAAAGACTGGAGACATGACTCAAGTGATAGAGCTTCTGCCTAGTAAGCTCAAGTATCTGAATTCAAACTCTAGTGCCCTCCAAAAGAAAAAAACCCACATGCACACACACACATATATATCCAATTGTGCATATATATGTGTATATATATATATATATATATATATATATATATATATATATATATATATGCATTGGTCAATGCATGGAATTGGTCATTCATTTGTTGTACCATGACTAATTCCATGACTGATCTATTGTGAATTGATAACACATTTGTGAAGGGTCTTTATTTTTTATTTTTATTTTGGCAGCCCTGGGGCTTGAACTCAGGGCCTGGGCACTGTCCTGAGCTTCTTTTGAACAAGAGTAGTACTCTACTACTTGAGCCATAGCACCACTTCCAGCCTTTTCTGTTTATATGGTACTAAGAAATTGAGCCCAGGACTTCATGCATGCTAGGCAAACACTCTACCACTAAGACACATTCCCAGTCTGTGAAGGGTCCTTAAACCAGTGAGCATGCAAGGCACTTGTGGCTCATGCCTGTAATCTTAGCTGCTCAGGAGGCTGAGATCTGAGGATCATGGCTTGAAGCTAGCCCAGGCAAGAGCTGGAAGTGGAGTTGTGGCTCAAGTGGTAGAGCACTATCTTTGAGCAAAAAAGCTAAGGGACAGCACCCATGTTCTGAGTTCAAATCCCAAGACACACACACACACACACACACACACACACACACACACACACACACACACACACACACACACACACACACACACACACACACACACACACACACACACACACACACACACACACACACACACACACACACACACACACACACACACTTCCCCAATGAGTGATATAATGAAGCCTGATGAGTGAAGCTGCTTCATTTGCTACCAGAGGCTCCAGAAGGAACAGGTAAACTTTCCCAACTTTCAAAGGGCTCAAGGAAAAGCAGGGAATAAGTGGTGTATAGTAGTGTTCAGTATAACATGTGAGTGTGATTTAGATTGCTCAAATCTGTGGGCCGTGAGATCTCAGATTAGGACACAATTCAAAATGGAGCAATCTCAGAGTTAGTTCTATCTGGCTTTGGAAGTCTTTAGAGTTTTCAACAGAAGTTACTGCTTGTTAATGCTAAGTCTGTTTTCCTTGAGTACTTCATGGAAAGTGAAGTACAGTGTGTCCTTTTATGGTAACACTGTGTACTAGAATTCTATTTCTAGGAAATCACACATATAGTTGGAGTCGGTCAGCAAAGCAGAGACCTGTGGAATATTCTCTAATCCATGTACATGAGGTAGAGAGCTGAATGTGTTATCTAGACAGCACAGTTCATGAAAACACCCCAGTCTTTACCTTTCCATGAAGGCTTTCCCACTACATGCTAGAGCCCAGCACAAAAGATTGCAGAGCCAACAGCAAGATAAGAACACCAGAAGAGAGAGACAGAGAGAGAGGAGAGAGAGAGAGAGACTACAGGAGTGGTTAAGTGGTAGAGCATCAGCCCATGAGTGAAAGCATCAGATACCAAGTTAGAGTCCCAGTCTTAGATAAAAGAGAAAGGAAGAAGGAAGGAGATAAAAGAAAAAGGAAGAAAGAAGGAAGGAAGGGAAAGAAAGAAAAAGAAAGGGAAAGAAAGAAGGAAAAGAAAAGAAGGTAGGTTGGCCAAGAGATCATGTAGGGGAGGGAAGGAAGGAGTGGGGGGAGGGGAGGGGGCGGGGACCATGGTGGAGAGGCCTTGAGTATTTGCCTGACTTCCTTGACATGCCTTTCCTGGGGGGATGGTAGGCTCCCATACCCTCCAGTTCATCTATGGCTGTGAGCTGCAGGAAGATGGCAGGAAGAGCGGGCACTGGCAGTATGGCTATGACGGTGAAGATTACCTCATCTTGGATATGGACTCTGAGGAATACTTGGCAGCCTCATCCCCTGCCAGGTACACCACACAGAAGTGGAAGGCCTCTGGGAACAACATAGAACACGACAAGATCTATTTGGAGAATGAATGCATCTTGTGGCTGAAGAAATATTTGAAGCTTGGAAGGTACAATTTGAACTACACAGGTAATGATGTCGCCCAGCTCCCCTTCCCAGTATCCTCATGACCCCATCAAGGCCCCTACTCTTCTCTCAGGGCCACCCCTGCACAGGGGTGTGGCTCTCTATTGTGGAGGGTGGGGCTCATGTTGAGGGTAACTTCCCTCTGGAGTCTCCTGGGCAGTACTCCCTGCTACCTTCCCAAGTCCTCCCTGGAGGCCAAGGTGTCTCAGGAGACTGGTAGGCACATTCCTTAGCTCTTGGGGGTTTTGTTACACATGAGCTTCTCCCATTAGACACAGCTGTGAGGCTTGAGAGTCAGAAAATGGAGCCCGTGGAGGATGTTGGGAATGAATTCCCAGGCCTTTTTTTGGGTCCCTGCTTAGCTTAGGATGGGTTCCCACGACCCCACCTAGATGACACCATTGGAGGGGCTGGAGTTCTGGCTCCTGTCATTCATTACATCAGATGTTACTCAACATGGCTGCACATGGATCCTCTCTACTTTATCTACCTCAGAGAGTCCCCGGACCCACGTGACCCACCACCCCCTTTCCAACCATTATGTGACCCTAAAGTGCTGGGCACTGGGTTTCTACCCTGCGGAGATCACCCTGACCTGGCTGCGGGATGGAGAGGAACAGACCCAGGAAATGGAGCTGGTGGAGACCAGGCCTGCAGGAGATGGAAGCTTCCAGAAGTGGGCAGCTGTGGTGGTGCCTTCTGGGGAGGAGCAGAGATACACATGCCATGTGCAGCATGAGGGGCTGCCTGAGCCCCTCAGCCTGACATGGGGTAAGCAGGGCTGAGGGCACAGAGCACAGCTGTGCTCACAGACAGCAGGAGGCATGTGCAGCTCTCAGCAGGTAAGGACTGAGAGCTGGGTTCACAGCCCTCATCCTCCTTTCCCTTCTCTTCCCAGAGCCGCCTGCTTGGCCCACCATTCCCAAGACTGGAATTGTCATTGGCGTGGGCACCTTTGCAGTTCTGGTTACTGTAGCTGTGGTGGTTTTTGTGCTGTGGAGGAAGAGGACTGGAGGTAGGAAGGTGGAGGTCTGAGTTCCTGGGCCACTTGTGGGTTTCAGGCCCCAGGCAGAAGTGTGAGCTGCACTCCTAATGGGAAGTTGCAGCACACTCAGGGCCTTCCCCAGCCTGACAGCTCCTCTTCTGTAAATCACCTGCAAAACGAAGGACACAAAATTCCCCCTCCTGAGGGTGGTGATGGGAACTGATTGCAGCACTCAGGCCCACAGGGACTCAGGTGCCCACTGAGGTCACACTCCAGGAGGTCCTGGGGTCTCTCTTCCCAACTGTTGCACTCCTCTCTCCTGATGCTTCCTTGGTTCTATGGTCACATTTCTAGAAACTTCCCATGAGGTCAAGGCTAGGGGTTCATCCAGGCCCTCATGGCACTGCTTGTGTCCTGCCTCTCACATGGTGTTTCTCCTACAGGTGACAAGAGAGAAGGCTATGATAAGGCTGCAAGTGAGTGCCATGGGGGAGGAGGTGACCTTTGTTGTGGTGCAGACAGGACCTGTGGGAGCTCATGCACCCCGGAATTCCTCCAGTGACGCCTGTGTTCTCTAACCAGTTCCTCTCTTCCACCACAGGAGATGACAGTGACCAGGGCTCTGATGCTCCCCTCTGCCCTGAAAAAGGTGACAACCTGGAGACCCTAAATGGGGGGCAGGGCTGAGGCACAGGGAAGGCTGTGTTGTAGTTGCAGGGTCTGTGCATTGGGTGTTAGTGGCCTGCTCAGAGTGTGTGGCTAACAGTGACTGATCTGCATTGTTGTGCGTGTTCTTTTCTCCTGCAGTGTGACACAGCTGCTTTGTGTGGTCTGAGAGGCACAGCATTTGTTCCTGCCTCTCCTCCTCCCTCCTGGGACATCATGAGCTCCTGACTTCTCTTCCTGCACCTGGGTTCTGACCGTGTGCAGGCTTCTGTGTGCTCTCAGCCTCCTGTGAGGAACTGAGGAGCCAGCCCAGCCCTGAGCACCAGGACCCTCCCCACACTGACCTGGGTCTCTTTCCCCTCCACCTGCTGCTCCAGCAGAGGCGGGGCCAGGCCTTCCCCATCCCTGACTTGACTTTCCCTTGCTCTGAGCTGCAGCTGCTTGCTTCCCCACTGATACATAGAATGTGGATGTGGGTCTGTGTTTCACGTTGTTGTCATGGAAAAATATTGAATAAATCAATGAATAATTTCCCAAATTAAGATAGAAAATAAGACATGATTAACTTCCAGAATCCTCATGTTTGCTGATCTGTGTTGTGGGCGGGGCCAGGGTTAGCCTGAGAACAGGCAGGTGTGGATAGGAGCTCAGTGCATTCTGGACTGTCATGTTTTCAGTCCTCACCTGGGTTGTCTTCCCTGTTCCTTAGTTGTGTTGTTTGCCTAGAACCTTCTCCATGAGCACCTATGATCAGAGGAGCTTTTCCTTTGTCTAGGACACAGCACAGACTGTGCAGGTGAGACTAGGCTCAGGCCTGAGTCCTCTACTAAGGCTCCATCAGTTCTTCTCCATAATTATGTCCCTTCTTGTCATCCTGCATGAGCTGGAGTCTTGTTGGCCTTCTGGGTGTCCTGTGACAGCAGCAGGGGTGTGTTCCTGTCACTGCCTCCCAAAGCACCAGGCAGCCTTGCACAGGGTGTGTGTGGTGAGGAGAAAGGCAATGTGAGCAGCTTGCTTTCCTTCTAGCACTGCTGCCTCCAGTGTGGGTCTGTGCTGTCCCCAGGGCCCTCAAGGGAGCCACCTGTGGGAAGAGCAGAGAGGAGGGATGTCAGGTTTCTCCTGTGAGCTCCCTTCCTGATCCTCTGCATCTTCTCTGCCCACCTTCCCTCCACCTGCCCTCAGCTCGGGTTAATCCCAGCTCTGCTCCCACCCAAATTCCTGGATTGAAGAGCTGAGTCAGGAAGGAATTATGATCCCCATCTTGATTGGCTGAAAGAACCTGGAAGTAGAGTTCATATCTATGTGTGTGTCAGGGTATTCCAAGGAGAATGGGTCACGAGGGCTCTGACCTAGAGAGTGGTGTCATCCATTTATGAATTCAAAACATGCAGAGAGTTCTGGAAGTTGGTGGACTGTGAAAGATGGGACCCCACTGTGGGGTTCCTTGAGGGCTGTGTTTTTCTCTGGGCCCTGACTGTTACTGCCCTTCTCTGCCTCCTGTTGCCAGGAGAGGCGCTGTGCTTCTGCTCTGCCCCGCCCTTCCTGCCAGGTGGACTCAGTCCTTTCAAACCCTGACCAAAACACTTCCTTCTTCTCAACTTCATTCTCAGAAACAAATTAAGATGGGAATCTCCTGCCAGACAGTAGGGCTGTTGCTCTGACTACTTAACAGTGTGGTTCTTAGGACTTTGGAGTTGGTTTGCAGATTGAATTTGGAATCCCTCAGAAAGTCAAAGGAGGTCAGAACTCTCATCCTGTGGAGCATGTGTGCTATTAGAAGGGGCAGGTGGCAGGGTCTCTAACAGAGCAAGGAAGGAGGAGGCAGGAGGAGGCAGTGCTAATGCAGAGATGATATGTGTGGGTGTGGGTGTGGGGACAGATCTGCCTGTGGGACCGGTGTTCATCATGACCTGGGAGGGAATTTTTGAGACTTGTGACAAAATTTCCCAAGAGGATATCTAGAGAAAGTGTTGGTAAAGTTCCTCTTGTGCAAAGTCCTTGGGGCATGATCTTACCTGTGTTCTGTGGACTGCCAGATATCTGGGATTTGCTGAGTTGCATCTTTGAGAAGGGGTCTGAAGAAAAGATTCTCACTTGAGGGATTTTTGTATGCTTCCAGTTGTGGATCTTGAACTCATGGCTGTGTGCTTCCCCTAACCTTGTTCTAGGTAAGGGCTAGTGTGCCACTTGAGCCACAGTTCACTTCCTACTTTTGGAAAATGAGAATCCCACAGAATTTTCTGTCAGTGCTGGTTTCAAACCATGATTCTGAGACTTCAGCCTCCTGAGTAGGTAGGAGGATAGGCAGGATCTACACTACTGACTTTGATAGTGATTTTCTTTGTCACTTGTTGGGCTGGAACTCCGGGCTTAAGCACTGTCCCTGAACTTTTCCACCCAAAGCTAGTGCTAGAGCACTTTGAGCCACAATTGCACTTCTGGCATAACTCACCAACCCTGACATTTTCTTTCCGAGTTCTGGGACTTGAACTCAGAGCCTGTCCCTGAGCTTCTTTGTCCAAGGCTAGTACTCCACTCCTTGAGCCACGGGGCAACTTCCACCTTTTTCTATGTGGTAGGAGGAATCAAATCCAGGGCTGCATACATGTTAGCAAGCATTCTACAATTAAGCCACATTTCAAATCTCTGACATTTTTTTAAGTGGAAGGAGATGTTTAATGAAGATGAACACAGAGGATAAACATAGAAATGTCCCAGGGCATAGTTTTAATCTATCCAGGCCTGTAGTTTCCAAATATGACCTCACGATGGCGATATAACTCCAGCTTTTTGTTGTAGGTGTTTGTTATCAATTTAGAACTATATAAATAAGTGCTGAAGCCTGGCTCCGGTGGATCATGCCCAGTATCCTAGCTACTCAGCAGGCTGAGATCTGAGAATCACCATTCAAAACCAGTCCAGGAAGAAAAGTCCACGAGACACATCTCGAAGGAACTATAAGAAAATCCAAGTACTGCTGTGGTTCAAAGTGGTAGAACATTAACCTGAGCAAAAGAGCTCAGGGTTGGCCCCCAGACCATGAGTTCAAGCTTCAGAACAGATGGAGGAAAAAAAACCCAAAACAAACAAAAAACCTACAATACTTCTGAGGCAGGAAGATGTCAGCTTTGGTACTTGAAAACCTTTGGAGGGCAGGGAAGGTGGCTCAGTGGTAGAGCGCTTGCTTTGCATGCCTGAGGCCCTGTGTTCGATTCCTCAGCACCACATAAGCAAAACAAAAAATCCAGAAGTTGCACTGTGGCTCAAGTGGTAGAGTGCTAGCCTTGAGCTGAAGAACTGAGGGACAGCACCCAGGCCCAGAGTTCAGTCCCCATGACCCGACCCAAGAAAAAAGAAAACCTTTGGATAAATACAGCCCTTTCAAGGAATAGGTATCCATTGCTTTGTATATGGCTGGTATTACGCTCAGTTTTTCTCATCAATTGAAATTTGTGCAATTTTGGGCAGTCTGTTGGCCTTAAGCCAATTTGGAGGTACAAGGTTGTATTGTGCTTCCCCAGAAAATTCACACAGGAAATAACAAATAGATGAGACCCCTTTTCAGTAAGTGGGTTTGGATCCCAGTCTGGTCGACTCCAGTTCATACTCTCAATAGGTGCAGTAGCCCCGTGGGTGGTAAAATCATTATTTAAAGCGTTTTATTTGGTGGGATGGGGGGAAGTCCAGTCGTGGGCCTGAACTCTGGGCCTGGGCACAGTCCCTCAGCTCTTCTGCTCATGGCTAGCACTCTACCACTTGAGCCACAGTGCCACTTCCGGCTTTTTTTCCCTGCTTATGTGGTGCTGAGGAATCGAACGAACCCAGGGCATCATGCATTCAAGGCAATTCTCTACCACTGAGCCACCTTCCCATCCCTCAAAGCTTTTCCTGACATCTAATTTATTGATAGGACTAAAACATTCAGGTCTGAGCTAAGTGCTGGTGGCTCACATCACTAATTCTAGTTACCTAGGAGGCTGAGATCTGAAGATTGTGGTTAGGAATCAGCCGGGTAAGGAAGTCCTGAAGAGTGGAAGTGGCGGGGAGGCGAGGGCGAGGGCCGTGGGCATCTGAAGTCAGCGGGAACCGACCTGCCGCCTAGGCAGAGGAAGGCATCAGTGGCCACAGTGAAAGTGAAGCTGGCATCTGCCCCTCAACAGAACTGCAAAGCTGGCAACCAGGGCTGTGCGGGAGCCGCGACGCTAGAGGGCGCCACCTGCCCTTTGAAGGCCAGGCCGCGGAGGGGCGGTGTTTCTGGAGCTGGAACTCAGGTGTCCAGCTTGCTAGGCTGGTGCTCTCCCCCTTGACACTCACGTGCAGTCCTATTATATATTCGTGTAATTGTTGAGAAAGAGTCTCTTCAACTTTTCTGGTCAGGCTGGTCTCAAACGTTGATACCTCTGCACTCAGCCTGCTGAGTAGTTAGCTTTATAATCCTGACAACCAACCAGGGGCTGGTGGCTCACAGCTGTCATCCTAGGCATTCAGGAGGTTCAGATCTGAGGTTTGTGATTCAGCCCTGAAAAGAAAGGCTATGATCTCCAATAAAGTACTAGAAAAAGCTGAGGTAGACTGTGGTATAAGTGTAGACTGCTAGCCTAGCCTTGAGCCAAAGAAGATCAGGCACAGTGCCAAGGCCCTCAGTTCAAGCCCCAGGAAGGAGAAAATATATAGTAATGCAAATAAAATAGTACAATTTATGCTATATTAATACTATTGAAGTGAAATATAATATGATTAATTTTTATAATACTGTGAATTAGTTAATGCTGATGGATTAAAAAGGTTTTATGTGAAGCATATCTTACTGAGATTACTAAGAAAAATATGCACCAGCTACACACAGCTGGCTCACACTTGGAATCCTAGCTACTGAGGAGGCTGAGATGTGAGGATCATAGTTCAAAGCCAGCATGGGCAGTAAAATCTGAGAGATTTCATCTTCAAGTAACCAGTAAAAAGGCTGGGCTCGACTTGTGGCTCTAGTAGTAGAGTGCCAGCTAGGCAAGCAAGCTCAGTTTGTAAGAAGCCCTAGGTTCAAGACAGATGGAGAGAGAGAGAGGAGGGAGAGATAAAGACACTGACAGAGTCACAGAGAAAGATAAGTAAAAGATCTCCTCTTACCTCCTGTTTTAGTGAAATGTGTCAGCCTTTGCTGCCTTGAGTAGACATCATGCTGTGAGATGTCAGCATGGAAGCAGGGGCAGCTTTACTTAGCTGGCTCTGGGCTTGGCAGAACTTTCACCCAGACTCAGGGCAGATCCTGAGTCAGTGTGGTACAGCAGGTGTGATGGCACATGCCTGTAATCCCAGCTCTGGGGATATGCAAATTATCCAACACACCAGATTCAATTGCTGAGTCTCTAATCCTTAACCCTACTTGTCTCAGGGCCAAAGAGCAACCAACTAGATGTTCCTTAAACCTGACAGCTACAGAGGATTCACACAGGCTCATTCCAACCAGTTCCTTGCCCTTCTCTTCCTTCTTTTTTTTTTTTTTTTCTGTTTTGATGGCTGGAGGTTGTCCTGGACTTGAACTGAGGGCCTGGACGCTGTCTCTGAGCTTTTGTACTCAAGGCTAGCGCTCTCATTTTGAGCCACAGCACCACTTCTCTTCCTAAAAACCCAAGCAGTTCAACAGTTTTAACTCTGCCCATTCATGAACATGGGAGGTCTTTCCCATCAACTCCTTTTGTTTCATAGTAGAGGTCTTTCTTCTTCTTGGTTAGGTTTATTGGTAGGAATTTTAATATAAAAAAGAGTTGGAGGCTGTGAATGTTGCTTAGTGGTAGAGTACTTGCCTAGCATGCATGAAGCTTTGGTACAACACAGTACCACATACATAGAAAAAGCCGGAAGTGGCACTGTGGCTGAAGTAGTAGAGTGCTAGCCTTGAGAAAAAGAAGAAGAAGAAGATGGGAGAGGAGGAGGAGGAGGAGGAGGAGGAGGAGGAGGAGGAGGAGGAAGAAGAGGAGGAAGAGGAGGAGGAGGAAGAAGAGGAGGAAGAGGAGGAGGAGGAGGAGGAGGAGGAGGAGAAGGAAGCAGGAGCAGCAGCTCAACCACAGAGCCCAAGCCCTGAATTCAAACCTCAGGTCTGAAAAAAAAAATTCAGGGGCCAGTGGCTCACTCCTATATTCTAGGTACTCAGGAGGCAAGGTCTGAGGATCATGGTTTAAGGCCAGCCAGGGCAGGAAAGTCCCTAAGTCTCTATTCTCCAATAAGCACCAGAAAACCAGAAATGAACTGTGGCTCAAGTGTTAGAGTGCTTGCCTTGAGCTGAAGAGCTCAGAGACAGCGCTCAGGCCCACAGTTCAAGCACCACAACCAACCAAGAAAAAAAAAAGACTTCAGTTCTTCAGATTCAACACCAAGGCTACACTCTCTGTAATCCTGAAGATGGGGCAGGATGGCTGAGATGGGCTGAGCTGCTGTTGTCTTCACATCCACAACTTGTGTTTCATCAGCAATCATCTCTCTCAAGACTGCAGGAAACGTTAGGACAGGACACTGTGCCTTCAGGAGCAAAGTCATTGTGTTTGACATGACACATCAGTGTTCTCTGACCTACAAAAAATAAAAGGAGAGGCTGGGAAGGTGGCTCAGTGGTAGAGCGCTTGCCTTGCATGCCTGAGGCCCTGGGTTAGATTCCTCAGCACCACATAAGCAAAAAGAAGAAAGCCGGAAGTGGCGCTGCGGCTTAAGTGGTAGAGCGCTAGCCTTGAGCTGAAGAGCTGAGGGACAGCGTCCAGGCCCAGAGTTCAAGCCCCACAACTGAACCCCCCCAAAAAAAAATAAATAAATGAAAAAAATAAAAAATAATAATAAAAGGAAAAAGAAAACAAAAAATACTTAAAAGGAAATTCTCCCATTACAAACTGACAAATGTTAAACACTGTCATAGTGGCATGAATCAAGGAGTGGAGAAAGAGATCCCTGCTTAATACAAATGCCTTCATTCCCGGTCATCCACAGCTACTTTTGTGACCACATACAGAGAATGAATTAGCTAAGATGCACCATAATATTTAGTAGGGCCTTTGCTCTGCCTCTGTGTCCTGTCCACGGTGGCTGGTGAGTCACAGGGGATTCAGCAGCTGCTGCAGGCTGAGATGCATGCCATGCAGAAGGTGTCCAAGGCCCACAAACTAAAGAACCAAAGGGTAAGGCAGGCCAGAGGGAAGCCCAGGCTGAAATGGCACAGCACGGCCTGCAGAGGGAGGTAGAGTTCAAGGCCAAGGAAGCTGGGCACTGGGATCCCATGGCAGTTGCAGCAGTCAGGAGGAGGAGACCAAGGAGAAGAAAAGCATCCTCTAGAATGACTTCCAGCAGAACAGGGAGCAAGTTCTAGAACACCTCTTAGCCTTTGTGTGTGACATCCAATCAGAAATCCGCAAGCACTGTCACATCCATGGATAGGACAGGAGAAGCTCCTTTCTGTGGGTGGTGGGTAGACGCCCTCTGCTCTGTTCTGGGAGACATTCCATCATTTCTGGACGCTGTAGCAGGTCCCTGCACTGTTTGCAGAGTAGCCAGTCTAGGTTCTTTGTATAAATTTGGTATTTATCCAAAGGGTCATCTTTTTGCCTCTTATTTCTCAGGGATTCAATGAGTATATGTTGTCTGTTTTCCTAGGCCTTTCAGTTCAAGCAATGGGTGTCACTTTTTCTTTCTTAGCTCTTAATAGGATCAAACCAAAAAGTATAATGCTATGAAGAAAGAAGGGATCAAGGAATGTTTTCCCTCACACCTTCTAAATAGTCAGGGGCTTTATCTATACAAAAGTAGTAAGTGGTGATTTGTAACAGGTACAAAGCAGCAGCCAGCCTTAAACAGTCTATTCTGGGTAAGTGTTAGAACAATAAGTACTAATGTACTTGTTTAAGCTGCTGTTAGTTTACCTTAATAAAAATGACTAGATGGTAGGACTTAAGAACTTAATACCAGAGGGGCGGGAGGATTGGGTGAGGGGGCAGGGGGAGCTTGGGAAGGGATGTGAAGGGTAAACAAAGGAGGAGGCTGCAATGCTTGATAAGAAATGTACTCATTATCTTGCCCATGTAATTGTAACCCCTCTGTACAGTATGTTCACAAAAAAAGAAAAGAAAAGAAAAGAACGTATTACCAGGCTGGGAAGGTGGCTTAGTGGTAGAGTGCTTGCCTTGCATGCATGAGACCCTGGGTTCGATTCCTCAGTACCACATAAGCAAAAAAGAAAAAAGCTGGAAGTAGTGCTGTGGCTCAAGTGGTAGAGCGCTAGCCTTGAGTTGAAGAGCTGAAGGACAGCACCCAAGCCCAGAATTTAGGCCCCACGACCGGACCTCCTCCCCTCCAAAAAAGAACTTATTACATAGTACTGAATCATTTAAGAGTAAAACCTATGAGGATGTGGCTTAGTGGTAGAGTGCTTACAGAGCTAGCATGCATGAAGCCCTGGATTTCATTCCTCAGTGCTACATAAAAAGAAAAGCCTATACATGGTGCTGTGGCTCAAGTGCTAGAGTGCTAGCCTTGAGCAAAAGACACTCTGGGACAGTGCTCAATCCCTGAGTTCCAGCCCCCAGGACTGGCTACACACACACACACACACACACACACACACACACACACACACACACACACACTTTGTAGACTTGAGGACAAGTGTCCTTAGCACATCACAAAAAATATATTGAAACCAAGCCCCAATCCTAGCTACTCAGGCGGTTGAGATCTGGGGATTGTGGCTCAAAGTCAACTAGGGCAGTAAAGCCCAGTAGATACTTTTTTTTTTTTTTGGGTCCAGTCATGGGGCCTGAACTCTGGGCCTGGGCGCTGTCCCTCAGCTCTTCAGCTCAAGGCTAGCACTCTACCACTTGAGCCACAGTGCCACCTCCAGCTTTTTTCTTTTTGCTTATGTGGTGCTGAGGAATCGAACCCAGGGCCTTGAGCATGCAAGGCAAGCGCTCTACCACTGAGCCACCTTTCCAGCCCCCAAGCCCAGGAGATTCTTCTGTCTAATTAACCACAAAAAGCTGTGTGGTTCAAGTGGTAGGGTATTAGCCTTAAAATAAAAAATAAGGCAGAGCACCAGTGGCTCACGCATATAATCCCAGCTACTCAGGAGGCTGAGATCTGAGGATCATGGTTCAAACCCAGCCTGGGGGCTGGGAATGTGGCTTAGTTGTAGAGTGCTTGCCTAGCATGCATGAAGCCCTGAGTTTGATTCTTCAGTAACACATAAACAGAAAAAGCTGGAAGTGGCGCTGTGGATCAAGTGGTAGAGTGCTAGCCTTTAGCAAAAGAAGCTCAGGGACAGTACCCAGGCACTGAGTTCAATCCCCAGGATGTGGGGGGGGGGGAAGAACTCCTGTATAGGGGGTGTGGGTGGTAGGGGTGGGGGGATGGGAGGGCAGGGAGGATAAGGGAAACAAGAAGGAGGCAACAATGCATAATAAGAAATGTACTGGGAAGTGGCGCTGTAGCTCAAGTGGTAGAGCGCTTGCCTTGAGCTGAAGAGCTGAGGGACAGCGCCCAGGCCCAGAGTTCAAGCCCCACGACCGACAAAAAAACAAAACAAAACAAAACAAAACAAAAGAAATGTACTCATGGGGCTGGGAAGGTGGCTCAGTGGTAGAGTGCTTGTCTTGCATGCATGAGAACCTGGGTTCGATTCCTCAGCACCACATAAGCAGAAAAAGCTGGAAGTGGCGCTTTGACTCAAGGGGTAGGGCGCTAAGGACAGTGCTCAGGCCCAGAGTTCAGGTCCCATGACCTACCAAAAAAGAAAGAAAGAAAGAAAGAAAGAAAGAAATGTACTCATTACCTTGCTCATGTAATTGTAACCCCCTTTTTGTATGGCATTTTCACAATAAATAATAACTTAAAAAAAAAAAGTCAGCCCGAGCAGGAAAGTTGTGAGACTCTTATCTCCAATAAAGCACTAAAAAACCTGAAGTGGCACTGTGGCTCAGGCAGTAGAGTGCTCACCTTGAGCTAAAGAGCGCATGGACAGCACCCAAGCCCAGAGTTCAAGCCCCATGACTGACAAAAATATAAAAATAAAAATAAAGCTCTGAGACAGCACTCAAAATCTTAATTCAAGCACCAGGATCAACACCAAGATAGACTGATAGATAGCTCCACAAAAGCAAGACTTGTCAGTAGAATATGGGCCTGGTCCTGAACTTAAACTCAGAGCCTGCGAGCTGTCCCTGAGGTTTTTTTCTCTTAAAGCCAGTGCAGTTAGGAGGTTGGGAATAAGCAATATGCTTGAAGCAATATGCCTTGGCCTTACAGCCATCTTGGTGCCTTGCTGGGCACAGGGGCTTTCCACACAGCTCTGAAACACTCGAGGTGATAGAGGACATTCTTTGGATTACACAGGTGTCCTGAGTTGCTAAGCTCCAGGAAAGTCTTCCTTCCCTTAGATAATTGTCTTTGCTTCTTTTTCACACCTTTATTACATTTAAGTGTCTTCATCTGGTTATCTTTGTTTCTGTACACTACTTTTGTTAGGATAAATTCCTCACAACTTATGTGGATTTGATCATATAAGCTTTGTGCTAGCTGCATTTGCAGCTGCTGGTCTTTGTGAAAGAGTCTATCAGCAGTCTACCTGCTCTCCAATAAAGACTCCTAATTGAGCCTCTTAAATAGTGGCTTCTGTGTTTCTTGACCTGAGTTCCCTCACAACACTAGTACTCTACTACTTAAGCTACAGCACCACTTCTGACTTTTTGGTAGTTCATGGAAGATACCAGTCTCACAGACTGAACCTTGTTCCTTAGACTCACTAGGATTTCCTGAGTCACTAGGATTCCAGGCATAAGCCACTAGCAACAGGTACAAAGAGATATTTTCTTACTTTCTTTTTTATTTCTTTTGGTCCAGGAAATTGAACACAGGGCCTGAGAACTGTCCCTGAGATCTTTTGCTCAAGGCTATTGCTCTACCACTCTGAGCCATAGTACTACTTCCAGTTTTCTGGCAGATAATTGGGGATAAGAATCTAACAGACTGCCGGGCGCTGGTGGCTCACGCCTGTAATCCTAGCTACTCAGGAGGCTGAGATCTGAGGATTGCGGTTCAAAGCCAGCCCGGGCAGGAGAGACCGTGAGACTCCTATCTCCAATAAACCACCAGAAAACCGGAAGTGGCGCTGTAGCTCAAGTGGTAGAGCGCTCGCCTTGAGCTAAAGAGCTGAGGGACAGCGCCCAAGCCCAGAGTTCAAGCCCCACGACCGATAATAAAAAAAAAAAGAATCTAACAGACTTTCCTGCCTGGCTGGCTTTGAACCTCTATCCTCAGATTGAAGGCAATTGGTGGCGAATGCCCACCAGAAGTGGCTAATTAGACGTTCTAAACATAATACGTCTACAACTATAAAGTGCTACTCTTCATAGCATTTACCTTTTGAGAGAGTCTGCCAGTCTCCAAAGGATAAAAGCAAAGAGTAGAGTCAGATAATACATGCACAGAAACCCACATTGTAAAGGGTATAGAGTTTTGCAGCACAGCAAGAAGAAGACTTTGGTTCCTTTACACTGCATACAAATGGTTTGAATTCAGTGGAGTATCTCTGTGTCCACTGTCTGGCTATCCTGCCATATTCTGCTCTGTTGGTCAAATACTGAGTGACTGTGCTTCCAACCACATTATCTGCAAGGCTGTAGTGTATCAGAAGGGAACAAGACGCAGCTAACCCTGTATACATGTGTAAGGATGTTGGGTCTGAGCGCTCCCTGGCTCTTGACTGCTGTTGCAGTGTTAGATTCTGGTGTGGAAAGTAACCTTTGGTGGTTTAAGCAGATAATCTGATGGAAAAAACAAACAAAATATCAGCTTCTCACACAGAACCTGGTGGATCAATATAATTGATTCAATTACAAATGTCATCTCCTTTTGGGTCAGCAATGCAGTTAGCATGAGGAGCAAGGGACATTTGGGCTAGCTCCTTCTCACTTCTTTGTGCCATCTTTTTTTTTTTTTTTTTTTTTTTGGGTCAATCGTGAGACCTGAACTTTGGGCCTGGGCATTGTCCCTCAGCTCTTCAGCTCAAGGCTAGCCCTCTACCACTTGAGCCACAGCGCCACTTCCAGCTTTTTGCTTTTTGCTTTTTGCTTATGTTGTGCTGAGGAATCGAACCCAGGGCCTCTGGCTTGCAAGGCAAGTGCTCTACCACTGAGCCACCTTCCCAGCCCTCTTTGTGCCATCTTTCCCACAGTTTTTCTTCTAACAAGCTTCCTTCTGACCCTTATGATGTTCCTGTCTTGCTGGAATGCTCTTGCCAGACACAAGGACCAAGGCCAACTCATCTACCCTATGCATTGCACTGGAGTAGGGATGAAGTATGTCTTTCCTTGATTTGGATGACCTGAAAGGTAACAGATATTGGTACTGTGGTGTGCACATTGGTATTTCTGAGATCTCTTCTTATGTGTCACTTGCCTTGCATCCAACAAGTCTGTCAGGAAAGAGCTTAAGGTTTGAATGAGCAATGAGAGTGAGAGGCAGGAGGTTTTATTAAAGCAAACCTTGGAGGGACTTAGCCCTGGCTAAGTGACTTGCAGCTACCAGCTACAAGTTTTCATGGAGATAAGCAGGTGTGTGTGTGTGTGTGTGTGTGTGTGTGTGTGTGTGTGTGCGTGCAGCTGATGAGAGGGGGTTGCTGCTGCTTGGCATGTGTATGTGTCTGTAAACAGACAGGAAACTGGAACCCATTGGTGACAAGTGACAAATGCTTAATGGGTTTAGGACAGTGAGGCCTGGTGTCAAAGCTGTTCCTTGTTCCCATCACTGAAGAAGCCTACTCCTCACCGAGAAGCACTCTTCCATGGCATGGACTCAGCTTACTTTTTCACACTCCATATTAGATGGCAGAAGTTTTTTTTTTTTTTTTTTTTTTTTTTTTTTGGTCGGTCGTGGGGCTTGAACTCTGGGCTTGGGCGCTGACCCTCAGCTCTTCAGCTCAAGATGAGTGCTCTACCACTTGAGCTACAACGCTACTTCCGGTTTTCTGGTGGTTTGTTGGAGATAAGAGTCCCACAGTCTTTCCTACCCGGGCTGGCTTTGAACCACGATCCTCAGATCTCAGCCTCCTGACTTGCTAGGATTACAGGCATGAGCCACCAGTGCCCGGCTAGGATTGGAGTCTTAACATAAAAATTGGCCAGCCCGGACAGGAAAGTCCATGAGACTCTTATCACCACTTCCAGAAAACTGCAAGTGGCGCTGTGGCTCAAGTGGTAGAGTGCTCTCCTTGAGCTGAAGAGCTGAGGGACAGCGCCCAGGCACAGAGCCCAGGTGCCATAACTAACATCCCCCCCCCACACACACACACACTCAAAAAAGTTATTCTCCCTTGTAGAGCCAACAGTTTCGTGGAAAAGCAGAAGACAAACATTAAAACATTATTGAGGGCTGGGAATGTGGCTCAGTGGTAGAGTGCTTGCCTTGCATGCATGAGGCCCTGGGTTCGATTCCTCAGCACCACATAAGCAAAAAGAAAAAAGCCAGAAGTGGAGCTGTGGCTCAAGTGGTAGAGCGCTAGCCTTGAGCTGAAAAGCTGAGGGACAGTACCCAGGCCCAGAGTTCAGGCCCCCAACTGGACCCAAAAAACAAAAACAAAAATTAGAAAAAAACTATTAAGAGGTTTTTGGCTCTGAGTACTAGAAACTGAATCAAGCTAGCTTAAGGGAAAGGAATTCTCGAGACAAAGGGTGAGTGGCTGTGTTGGGGATACCTCCCAGAGATGGTCGCAGGAACAGTTTGGTGTATAAGCAGCCTCCTAGAACCCAGCCCTGGCGATGATGAGGCAGCGTGAGCTGTGGAATGTCAACATCCTGTCTATTACAGAACTCACACCTGTCCAGTTCTACATTTTCCTTATGAAGAAGAGTTTCTCTTTGCAAGTAAGCTCTTCAGATTTTAGGGTGGTATACCTCAAAATATCACAGAACCAACTAGACACTGTGGGCTCACACCTATAATCAGACTGCAGTCTGAGGATGAAGATTTGAAGCCAGCCAGATTTGCAGACAAATCTGAGACTCTTACCTACAATTAACCAGCAAAAATGTGGCACTGGATGTATGGCTCAAGTGGTAGAGTGCCAGCTGTGAGTGACAAAGCCAAGTGGATTCTCTCCACGTTGGTGCCATTCCAAAGTTCAGAGCCAATCAGAATAGGAAAACCATGATATTCTAGATTGCAAATTAATCAGCAAAATAGCCAAAAGTGCAGCTGTGGCTCAATTGGCAGTGTGGTAGCCTTCAGCAAAATAGCTGAGAGACAGCACCCAGGGCCTGAAACTAGCACCAACACACAAAACCACACAAGACTAATAAACAATTGTTTCTGTTAACATGAAAAAACTTATTAGAATTATAAACAATTGAAGGATTTATTGTTATGTTAAAGGTGAGCGCACAGCGGTTACAGTTTCAGAAGTCAGGTGAAGAGAACATTTCTTTTTGGACAATGTCAGCCCTTCTCTTGCTTTCCCAGTTTTTCCCTTGTGGCCTCACCCACTAGTTGTATAGTTTATTTTTCACATGCACATCTAGTGCATAGCACTGCTGCATTTGTTCATCCTCTGTGCCTCCATTTTTGTCAAGTCATGTATTTATTTATATTTGCTGGTCTTTGGACCAGGCATGGTCCATGAGCTTCTGTTGCTCAAGGCTAGTGCTCTCTCTAACATTTGAGCCACAGCACCACTTCTGGTTTTTTGAGTAGTTCATTGGAGATAAGAGGGCTGGTATGCTTGCCTAGCATGCATGAAGCTCTGGGTTGGATTCCTCAGTACCACATACCCAGAAAAAGCAAGGAGTGGTGCTGTGGCTCAAGTGGTAGAGTGCTAGCCTAGAGTAAAAGAACTCAGGGTCAGTGCCCAGGCCCTGAGTCAAAGCCACAGGACTGGCAAAAAAAAAAGAAAAAAGAAAAATGTCTCCCAGTTTCCTGAACCAACTGATTTCCAACTGGGATTCTGAGATCTCTGATCCCTGAGTAACCAGGATTAAAATCATGAGCCACTAGGAGCAGGAAAACTTAAGCTTTTTGTTTGTTTGTTCCTGTCTTGGGGCTTGATGAACTCAGGGTCTGAGCTCTGTCCCTGAACTTCTTTTTGTTCAAGGTTAGCATTGTACTACTTGATCCATAGTGCTACTTCTGGCTTTTTCTTTTTATGTGGAACTAAGGAATTGAACCCAGGGCTTCATGCATGCTAGGCCAGCACTCTCCCACTGAGCCACATTCCTAGCCCCAAGTCAAGTATTTTGAAGGCCTGTTGTTGTTTTGGTCAAGGGGATTGAGCTCAGACCTGGTTGCTGTCCCTGAGCATTTATACTCAAAGCTAGCACTCCATCATCTAGAATCCCAGCACCACTTCCCAGTTTCTGGTAGTTAATTGGAGATAAGAGTCTCAGGGACCTTCCTGCCCTGGCTGGCTTTGAACCTCTATCCTCATATTTTTGCTTCCCAAGTAGAGAGGGTTACAGGGCATGAGCCATTAGCTTTAAAGACTGTTTCATGGGCTGGGAAGGTGGGTCAATGGTAGATTGCTTGCCTTGCATGCATGAGTCTCTGGGTTCGATTCCTCAGCACCACATTAAGAAAAAAGCCGGAAGTGGTGCTGTGGCTCAAGTGGTAGAGCGCTAGACTTGAGCTGAAGAGCTGAGGGACAGCACCCAGGCCCAGAGTTCAGGCCCCACAACTGGACCAAAAAAAAAAAAAAAAAGACTGTTTCATGGGCTGAGAAGGTGGCTCAGTGGTAGATCACTTGCTTTGCATGCATGAGGCCCTGGGTTCAATTCCTCAGCACCACATATGAAGAAAAAGCTGGAAGTGGTGCTGTGGCTCAAGTACTAGAGTGCTAACTTGACTTGAGCTAAAGCACCTAAGGACACAGTGCCCAGGCCCAGACTTCAGGACCGCGACTGAAACCCCCCCACCCCCAGCCAAAAAAAAAGAAAAAAAAATACTTTCATATCTAGAAGTGATTATTTTGGCCAGTCTTGGGCCTTGAACTCAGGGCCTGGACACCGTCCCTGAGCTTCGTTAGCTCAAGGCTAGTTAGCACTCTACCACTCGAACTACAGCACCACTTCCAGCTTTTTCTTCACATGTGGTGCTGAGGAATGGAACGCAGAGTTTCAAACATGCTAGGCAAGCACTCTACCACTACACCGTATTCCCAGCCCTAACAGTGAATACTGACAAAACCCAAGTGATACAAATACCTTTGGGGTCAGCATGAATGTATGAGTGTGCAGAGATCAGAGAAGCAAACTCTCAGAGAACCTCTAACTTTGTCCTCAGGCCAAACCCAGAAGAGGCTGGGACAGAGTGCTGGTGCGGGGGGAACAGGGATCAGGACGAAACCCAAGGTGCAGGGACCTAGATGTCATCATCTCAGAGCCAGAGCTGCTCTGGGTGGGGAAGCTCAGCACTGCGGATTCCCAGTCTCCCCAGTTTCACTTCTCCAACCTGTTTCGGCCACTTCTGCCCGGACACTGGTGACGTCGCCGCAGATCTCGCTGCTACTGGCTGTCGGGTTCTAGAGGAGCCAATCAGTGTCACCGGGGTTCCGGGTTCTAAAGTCCCCCGCGAAACTATGGGCACTCAGATTCTCCCCGGATTCTGGGACGAATCTGGGCTCATGGCGCCCGGATCCGTCCTGCGGCTGCTGTCGTGGGTGCTGGCGCTGACCGGGACCTGGGCGGGTGAGTCTGGGACCCGTGGGCAACACGAGTCCGCAGGGTAGAGCAAGGGGTGGCGGTAGGGTGAGGGCGCCGTCGGGGGGCAGGGCCCGGGCAGCCGCGTCCCCGTCCCCTCCGCCTGACCCGTCCTCGGTGCCCTCGCTGGGCGCCCCGGGGTCATTCTGACCCCCTTTGCGTCTCCCGCGTGCCGAACCCCTTCTCCGCTCCCGCCGCGCTCCCGGCTCTCACCCGCGCCCGCCCGCAGGCCCCCACTCCCTGCAGTATTTCGAAACCTCCGTGTCCCGGCCCGGCCTCGGGGAAGCCCGCTTCATCACCATCGGCTACGTGGACGACGCGCAGTTCGTGCGCTTCGACAGCGACGCCGCGAACCCCAGGAAGGAGCCGCGGGCGCCTTGGGTGGAGCGGGAGCCGCCCGAGTACTGGGAGCCGGAGATGCTGAGCTGCAAGGACAGCGCACAGATTTACCAAGTGTGGCTGCAGACGCTGCTCGGCTACTACTACCAGAGGGCGGACAGTGAGCAACGCCGCCGGGTCGGAGGTCACGACCCCTCCCCGCCTCCCGCTGACCAGCCCGAGCCCCCGGGGTCTCAGCACTGAGGTTCAGCCCAGGCTGCGGGCGCTGCGGGGGGACCGGCACCCCGGGAAAGAGCCGCGGGGTGGGGCCGGTGTCCTCTCCGTGTAGGCCAAAGTCCCCACGGGGCACGGGCTGACCGTGGAGGCGGGGCAGCTTCTCACACCCTCCAGGGCATGTATGGCTGCGACGTGAGCGCAGACGGCCGTCTCCTCCGCGGGTACAGTCAGGACGCCTAAGATGGCCAGGACTACATCGTCCTGAACGAGGACTTGAGCTCCTGGACCACGGCCGACATGGTGGCTCAGATCACCAGGCACAAGTGGGAGGAGGCCGGTGTGGCAGAGCTCAGGAGGGCCTACCTGGAGCACAGGTGCGTGGAGGGGCTGCGCAGATACCTGGAGCACGGCAAGGAGACGCTGCAGCGCACAGGTACCAGAGCCGGGGACTCCTCCATCTCCTGTGGAAGTCCCCCTCCACTCCCACAGCCAGAGAGGAAAAGGGACCCAGCCCACCACACCCCTTCCCCTGCCCAGAGAACCATGAGCCCCTGCCTTTCACATGCTGTGTCACACAGTGCCGCTGGAATCCACCCTGACCTCAAGACAGTGAAACACACACACTTTCTCTCTCTCTCTCTCTCTCTCTCTGTCTGTCTGTCTGTCTATATGTGTCTCTCGCTCTAGCTCTCTCTCTCCTCTCTCTGTCTCCCTATCTTCCTCTTTTCCCTCTCCCCATCTCTCCATGCATAGAGGGGAAGCCTGTCCTGAAACAAGTGTGCAGCTGGCCCCTTCCACTCTGGCAGTGGCCCTGGGCAGCACCAGGAGACTCTCAGCATTTGTCCTCAACCAGGACCCATTGCGGCTAGAAGTCTCTTCCACATTTGTGGGGAAAGTCTCTCTTATCTCCACCCAGGACAGAGCAAAGTAACTCTTGAGAGATCAGGGGATTCTGGCCACGGTGATCTCAACTGAGTCTAGGACTGTGCAAGGTTTAGAAGATGATTCCAGAAGCCTACTTCCCGCCTGGATTATCCATCCCTGCCCCCACTCACTGTGCTGTGTATCCTCATCATGGTCAACTGACCTGGACGGTGGTCCATGGGAGGTAAGGAGATGCATCTGAATTTCTGGGTTCTTCTCAGATCCCCCAAAGGCACACATCACCCACCACACCACCTCTGAAAATAAGATGACCCTGAGGTGCTGGGCGCTGGGCTTCTACCCTGGGGAGATCACTCTGACCTGGCTGCGGGATGCAGAGGAGCAGACCCAGGAAATGGAGCTGGTGGAGACCAGGCCTGCAGGAGATGGAAGCTTCCAGAAGTGGGCAGCTGTGGTGGTGCCTTCTGGGGAGGAACAGAGATACATATGCCATGTGCAGCATGAGGGGCTGCCTGAGCCCCTCAGCCTGACATGGGGTAAGCAGGGCTGAGGGCACAGAGCACAGCTGTACTCAGAGACAGCAGGAGGCATGTGCAGCTCTCAGCAGGTAAAGACTGAGGGCTGGATTCACAGTGCTCATCCTCCTTTCCTTTCTCTTCCCAGAGCCGCCTGCTTGGCCCACCAGTCGCAAGACTGGAATTGTCATTGGCGTGGGCATCTTTGCAGTTCTGGCTATTGTAGCTGTGGTGGTTTTTGTGCTGTGGAGGAAGAGGACTGGAGGTAGGAAGGTGGAGGTCTGAGTTCCTGGGCCACTTGTGGGTTTCAGGCCCCAGGCAGAAGTGTGAGCTGCACTCCTAATGGGAAGTTGCAGCACACTCAGGGCCTTCCCCAGCCTGACAGATCCTCTTCTGTAAATCACCTGCAACACGAAGGACACAAAATTCCCCCTCCTGAGGGTGGTGATGGGAACTGATTGCAGCACTCAGGCCCACAGGGACTCAGGTGCCCACTGAGGTCACACTCCAGGAGGTCCTGGGGTCTCTCTTCCCAACTGTTGCACTCCTCTCTCCTGATGCTTCCTTGGTTCTATGGTCACATTTCTAGAAACTTCCCATGAGGTCAAGGCTAGGGGTTCATGCAGGCCCTCATGGCACTGCTTGTGTCCTGCCTCTCACATGGTGTTTCTCCTACAGGTGACAAGAGAGAAGGCTATGATAAGGCTGCAAGTGAGTGCCATGGGGGAGGAGGTGACCTTTGTTGTGGTGCAGACAGGACCTGTGGGAGCTCATGCACCCGGAATTCCTCCAGTGACCCCTGTGTTCTCTAACCAGTTCCTCTCTTCCACCACAGGAGACGACAGTGACCAGGGTTCTGATGCTTCCCTCAGAGCTGAAAAAGGTGACAACCTGGAGACCCTAAATGGGGGGCGGGGCTGAGGCGCAGGGAAGGCTGTGTTGTAGTTGCAGGGTCTGTGCATTGGGTGTTAGTGGCCTGCTCAGAGTGTGTGGCTAACAGTGACTGATCTGCATTGTTGTGCTTGTTCTTTTCTCCTGCAGTGTGACACAGCTGCTTTGTGTGGTCTGAGAGGCACAGCATTTGTTCCTGCCTCTCCTCCTCCCTCCTGGGACATCATGAGCTCCTGACTTCTCTTCCTGTACTGGGTTCTGACCGTGTCCAGGCTTCTGTGTGCTGTCAGCCTCCTGTGAGGAACTGAGGAGCCAGCCCAGCCCTGAGCACCAGGACCCTCCCCACACTGACCTGGGTCTCTCTCCCCTCCACCTGCTGCTCCAGCAGAGGCGGGGCCAGGGCTTCCCCATCCCTGACTTCACTTTCCCTTGCTCTGAGCTGCAGCTGCTTGCTTCCCCACTGATACAGAGAATGTGGATATGGGTCTGTGTTTCAAATTGTTGTCATAGAAAAATGTTGAATAAATCAATGAATGATTTCCAAAATTAAGATAGAAAATAAAACATGATTAACTTCCAGAATCATCCTGTTTGCTGAGCTGTGTTGTGGGCAGGGCCAGGGTTAGCCTGAGAACAGCCAGGTGTGGATAGGAGCTCAGTGCATTCTGGACTGTCATGTATTCAGTCCTCACCTGGGTTGTCTTCCCTGCTCCTCAGTTGTGTTGTTTTCCTAGAACCTTCTCCATGAGCACCTATGATCAGAGGGGCTTTTCCTTTGTCTAGGACACAGCACAGACTGTGCAGGTGAGACTAGGCTCAGGACTGAGTCCTCCACTAAGGCTCCATCAGTTCTTCTCCATACTTCTGTCCCTTCTTGTCATCCTGCATGAGCTGGTGTCTTGTTGGCCTTCTGGGTGTCCTGTGACAGCAGCAGGGGTGTGTTCCTGTCACTGCCTCCCAAAGCACCAGGCAGCCTTGCACAGGGTGTGTGTGGTGAGGAGAAAGGCAATGTGAGCAGCTTGCTTTCCTTCTAGCACTGCTGCCTCCAGTGTGGGTCTGTGCTGTCCCCAGGGCCCTCAAGGGAGCCACCTGTGGGAAGAGCAGAGAGGAGGGATGTCAGGTTTCTCCTGTGAGCTCCCTTCCTGATCCTCTGCATCTTCTCTGCCCACCTTCCCTCCACCTGCCCTCAGCTCTGGTTAGTCCCAGCTCTGCTCCCACCCAAATTCCTGGATTGAAGAGCAGAGTCAGGAAGGGATTATGATCCCCATCTTGATTGGCTGAGAGGATCTGGAAGTTAGTGGAGTTCATGTCCACATGTGAGTGTCAGGGCATTTCAAGGAGAATGGGTCATGAGAGCTCTGACCTAGGGAGGGTGTCATCAGGTGGTAGATTGAAAACCTGAAGAGAGTTCTGGAAGCTGGTGGACTGTGGTAGTGGGACTCCACTGTGTGTGGGGTTCCTTGGGTATTGTGTTTTCTCTGGACCCTGTTACTGCCCTGCTCTGCCTCCTGCTGCCACGAGAGGCGCTGTGCTTCCTGCTGTGCCCTGCCTTCTCTCTAAGGCTGACTTGGTCCTTTCAACCCTGACCAAAACACTCCCTTTTGCTCAGCTTCATTCTCAGAAACAAATTAGGACAGGAATCTCCTGCCAGACAGCAGGGCCTGTGCTCTGACTACTTAACAATGTGGTTCTGAGGCCTTTGGCTTGGTCTGCAGATTGGATTTGGAATCGCTCAGAAAGTCAAAGGAGGTCAGAACTGTCATGCTTGTGCAGCATGTGTGCTAGCAGAAGAGACAGGTGGCAGATGTGTAAGAGAGCAAGGAAGGACCATGACATGCAGGAGGAAGGCAGTGCTGCAAGACAGGTGACATAGTGTGGGCGTGGGGACAGAGCTGACTGTGGTACTATGTGTTCATCATGACCTGAGGGGAAACTTTTCTGAGTTGTGAAATTCGCCAAAAGATATCTAGAGAAAGTGTTGGTAAACTGGAAGATGTCCTTGTGCAAAGTCCTTACCTCTTCTGTGGACTGTCCAGATCTATTGCTTTGAGCCTTTGAGAAGAGACCTGAAGACAAGATTCTCACTTGAGGGATTTTTCTTTGTGTGTATGTGCTAGTCCAGGGCTTGAACTCATGGCTTGTGTGCTGTCCTTCAGCTTGTTCTTGGTCAAGGTTACTGTGCTGTTTGAGTCACAGATTCCCTTCCTGCTTTTGGGAAATAAGAATTCCCCAGACTTTCCTATCAGTGCTGGTTTCAAGCCATGAATGGGAGAAGTCTGCCTCCTGAGTAGGTAGGAGTGTAGCAGGGTCCACACTACCTGACTTTGATAGTGATTTTCTTTTTGTGTCATTTCTTGGGGCTGGAACTCAGGGCTTTGGCACTCAAAGCTTTTATCACTCAAAGTTAATACTCTACCAATTTGAGCCACAACATCACTTCTGGCATGAGCCACTTGCTCTCAGTTGAGATATATTTATTTATTTTCAGTTCTGGGGTTTGAACTCAGGGCCTGGGCACTGTCCCTGAGCTTCCTTTGTTCAAGACTAGAATTCCACACGTTTAACCATACTGCCACTTCCAGCCTTTTCCATGTGGTTGGAGGAATCAAAGCCAGGGCTTCGTGCATGTTGACAAGCATTGTACCACTAAACCTCATTTTCAATCTGTGATATATATATTTTTTTAAGTCGAAGAAGACGTTTAATGAAGAAGAAAAAAAAGTGTAGACATACAAATGTCCCAGAGTATAGGTTTAATCTATCCCGGCCTGTAGTTTCCAAATGTCACCACACGATGGCGATACAAGTCAGGCCTTTTTTTTTTTTCTTTCTTTCTTTTGGTCTGGTTGTGGAACCTGAACTCTGGGCCTGGGCGCTGTCCCTCAGCTCTTCAGCTCAAGGCTAGTGCTCCACCACTTGAGCCACAACGCCACTTCCGGTTTTTTTTTCTTTTTTGCATATGTGGTGCTGAGGAATTGAACCCAGGGCCTCAGGCATGCAAGGCAATCGCTCTACCACTGAGCCACCTTCCCAGCCCTTTTCTTTCTTTTTTGTCTAGTCCTGGGGCTTGATCTCTTGGCCTGGGCACTGTCCCTCAGCTCTTCAGCTCAAGGCTAGCACTCTACCTCTTGAGCCACAGCCCAACTTTCGACTTTTTTTCATTTTGCTTATTTGGTGCTGAGGATTCAAAACCAGGGCCTCATGCATACAAAGCAAGCGCTCTACCACTGAGCCAAGTCCAAGTCTTCCCAGACCCTAGTCCAGCTTTTTCATTGTTGGTTTTTTTTTTTTTTAATCAATGTAGAACCATATAAATAAGTGCTGAAGTCTGGCTCTGGTGGATTATGCCCAGTATCCTACACACTCAGGAGGCTGAGATCTAAGAATTGCTATTCAAAGCCAACCCAGGCAGAGAAGTCCATGAGACACATCTCCAATGAGCCATAAGAAAACCCAAGGAACTGCTGTGGCTCAAACTAGTGCAACACTAGCCTTGAGCAAAAGAGCTCTGAGTTCAAGACTCAGAACAGATGTAAAAAACACCCCAAAAACAAACAAACACAACCCCTCCCCCATAGTACTGAGTAGGCAGGGAGATGTCAACTTTGGTGCTTGGAAACCTTTGGGTAAATACAGCCCTTTGGAGGCACAGGCCTCTGTTGCTTTGTACATGGCTGGTATTACACTCAGTTTATCTCATCCATTAAAATCTGTGTTAAGTCTTTGGGTCTGTTGGCCTTATCCCAATTTGGAGGTATAAGGCTGCATTGTGCTCCCCAGAATATTCACACAGCAAGTAACAAATTCATGACCCCTGTTCACTTTTTCTCAGTAAGTAGTTTGGATGCCATTGTGGTCAATTCCAATTTATACTCTCAACAGGTACAGTGGCACCGTGGGTGGTAAAATCATTATTTAAAGCCTTTCTTGACATCTAATTTATGGATAGAACTAAAACATTCAGGTCTGAGCTCACATCACTAATTCTAGTTACCTAGGAGGCTGAGATTTGAAGATTGTGGTTTGGCATCAGCCTAGGTAGGGAAGTCCTGAAGACTTCCATCCCCAGTTAACCCCCCAAAACCTGAAAGTGATCTTGTGAGTCAAGTGGTAGAGGACTAGCCTAGAGTAAAAAGGCTCAGGGACAGGCCCTGAGTTCAAGTCTCAGGATCAGCACACACACACACACACACACACACACACACACACACACACACGGAGAATGTAATAAATCTCAAGCAGTTCAGAATGTACAAGAGTTCTCAGGGATGCTGAGAAGTGCAAGGAAAAGCAAGAGAAGAATCTGAGCAACTGGAAGGAGAGCTAGATGGGCTTGGGGTTGTCATTTCTCCACTTTGCAATGCAGACAACAGGGCTCCTTCCTTCCAGCAACTAACATTGATGAAGTGTCCTCTGCCTGCCAACCCCTGGATTGCACTGCACAGAACACAGGGAACCCCTTCCCTCAAGGAGACCTCTCTGGCCACATCTAGCTGGGCCAGTGTCCAGGGACAGGCCTGCCACCTGCAGGCTGCTCCCTGCTGTGCTGCAGCCCTGTGCAGGTCAGCTTGTGGTTCTTTCTTCCCTTGGAACCCATGAGCAGCTGTGGTCTCTTGGGACTTAGTGCACTCTCCTGCTCTCTCCATAGTTCTTATTATCCTGGCCACCTGAGCCCATCAGCCCCAGTTTCTCTGGCTTTTCAAAGTCCTCTGTGATAGGTTGGAACTTCTGCTCTAGAAACATATTTGCAGTGTCACACAAAAACTCGGGTAGCTACCCAGGAAAGGAATTTCCAAATGCGTCCCAGCTCTGGGCGAGTAATAAGTCTCAGCATTCCCAGAGTCAACCCGGAATTTGCACTTGTAGCAGTATCAAACTCACAACACATTAGCATCATTTATTTCAGCAAAACATTTTTCTGGTGCCAATGTGTTGGGGCTTGCCTGTAATACCAGGTGAGAGAAGTATGATCAGAGGCCAGCATGAGCTGCATAGTAAGTTCAAGGCCAGTCGGTGCCACAATGCTGAATAATTTAAGAACAAATGAACAAACAAAAAACTATTTTGTGGCTGACGTGGGTTTTTACCTTAGGGCCTGGGCACTGTCCCTGATTCTTTTTTTTCTCTCTCTCTCTCTCTCAAGGCTAGCACACTATAACTAGAATCACAGTTGCACTTCTTGATTTGTTGGTAGGTAATTGAAGGTAATAGTCACAGACTTTCTTGTTCAGGTTAGCTTCAAACTTCAATCGTCAAATCTCAGCCTCCTGAGTAGCTAGGAATACAGCTATGAGGCACCAGTGCCTCGGTGAATAACCAAGGGCTGTGGATGTAGCTCAGTGGAAGAGGACTTGTGCTAGGCTCTGGGTACAAATCCCAGCCCTAGAAAAATGAAAGTAGAAGAAAATCCCCTCTGGAAGTGTATGTTATAACCCCATCAGTCTCTAGGGTTTGGCTCACCTAATGCAGTCATTTACACTCAGCTCTGATCTGAAGGAGATTCCCTGTGCCCTAGGGAAATGCTCCGAATCCTTAAGCAATGAGACAGGAAGAAAGAGAACATGCAGACAGAACAAGAAAAGTGCCAGAATGTGTAAACAACAACAACAACAAAGAAACAAAAAAAAAAACCCGCAATGACAGGATACATTATTTTTTGAAAAAGAAGGCAGAACTCTGAGAACAGCTTCAGCGCTGCTTTAAGAGGCAGCAAGGCAGGTGGATGATGATGATCTGCTTTATTACCAATCCATGCCTGACACCTGCTCATCCTCACATGGGCCCTATGGACACATGACCCTCACCCATGTTCTAGCCAGACCCAGGGATTCCACCCCCACCACCATCCCCACCAACACCAGCAGCGCCAGCTCCAGAAGCAGAAGCAGGGACCCCGCGCCCAGGAGCACAGGCAGAGTGGAGCTTTGTTGGAGCACTGTTAAGTTCTGTTGGAGCATGGTTCCTGCTAGGCTTTGGAAGCCCCGCGCTGAAAGTTTCCTTCCTCTAAACGTGCTGTGGTGTTGGCAGACAGAGATTTTCCTTCCCTGCTGGAGTCCGTCCCCGCCCCATGTCCAGCTGCCTGGAGTGAAGGCCGCCAGCCAGGCAGCTTGGAACCCACAAGGAGCAGCATTGGCTTGGGGTGTGGACAGCAGCTGCGGGCGGGGCTGGAGGCAGCTGGGAGGGCACAGTGCATCGCAGGTACAGTAGAGGGCTTGCTTGGCGGGGAGGCGAGGGCGGGGCCCTTGGCGGCTGGAGTCAGCGGGAACCGACCTGCAGGCCTGGAGGAGGAGGAAGGCATCAGCGGCCATAGTGAAGGTGAAGCTGGCATCTGCCTCTCAACAGAGCTGCAAAGCTGGCAACCACGGCTGTGCGGGAGCCGCGACGCTAGAGGGCGCCACCCGCCCTTTGAAGGCCGGGCCGCGGAGGGGCGCTGTTTCTGGAGCTGGAACTCAGGTGTCCAGCTTGCTAGGCTGGTGCTCTCCCCCTTGACACTCACGTGGAGTCCTATTCTATCTTCGTGTAATTGGTGAGAAAGAGTCTCTTCAACTTTTCTGGTCAGGCTGGTCTCAATCCTTGACACTTCTACACTCAGCCTCCTTGAGTAGTTAGCTTTATATTCATGACAATCAGCCAGGGGCTGGTGGCTCACAGCTGTCATCCTAGGCACTCAGGAGGTTTAGACCTGAGGTTTGTGATTCAAAGGCAGCCATGAAAAAAAAAAGGCTAGGGGTTGGGAAGGTGGCTCAGTGGTAGAGCGCTTGCCTTGCATGCACAAGGCCCCGGGTTCGAATCCTCAGCACCACATAAACAGAAAAAGCTGGAAGTGGTGCTGGGGCTCAAGTGGTAGAGCGCTAGCCTTGTGCTGAGGAGCTGAAGGACAGTACCCAGGCCCAGAGTTCAGGCACCATGACTGGCAAAAAAAAAAAAAATCTGTGAGACTCTGACCTCCAATAAAGTACTCAGAAAAAGCTGAGGTGAACTGTGGTGTAAGTGGTAGACTGCTAGCCTATTCTTGAGCCAAAGAAGATCAGGGACAGTGCCAAGGCCCTCAGTTCAAGCTTCACGAAAGCAAAAATATACAGTAATGTAAATGAAATAGTACAAATTACACTATATTAATACAATTTGAGTGAAATATATTATTTGTTTTTATAATACTGTGAATTAGTTAATGCTGAGGGATTAAAATGGTTGTTTTATGTGAAGTATATCTTACTGAGATTACTAAGAAAACTGCACCAGCTAGGCACTGCTGGCTCACACTTGGAATCCTAGCTACTGAGGAGGCTGAGATGTGAGGGTCATAGTTCAAAGCCAGCCTGGGCAGTAAAATCTGAGAGATTTCATCTTCAAGTAACCAGTAAAAAGGCTGGACTCCACTTGTGGCTCTAGTGGTAGAGTGCCAGCTAGGGAAGCAAGCTCAGTTTGTAAGAAGCCCTAGGTTCAAGACAGATGGAGAGACGAGAGAGGAGGGAGAGAGAGACAGAGAAAGAGAAAGAGACAGTGACAGAGTGATAGAGATAAGTACAAGATCTCCTGCTTACCTCCTGTTTTAGTGAAATGTGTCAGCCTTTGCTGCCTTGAGTAGACATCATGCTGTGAGATGTCAGCATGGAAGCAGGGGCAGCATTACTTAGCTGGCTCTGGCAGAACTTCCACCCAGACTCAGGGCAGAACCTGAAGCAGTGTGGTACAGCAGGTGTGATGACATGTGCCTGTAATCCCAGCACTGGGGATATCCAAATTATCCAAGCCACCAGATTCAATTGCTGAGACTCTAATCCTTAACCCTACTTGCCTCAGGGCCAAAGAGCACCCAACTGACAGCTACAGAGGATTCAAGCAGGCTCATTCAAACCGGTTCCTGGCCCTTCTCTTTCTCTTTTTTTTTTTTTTGGATGGCTGGAGGTTTCCTGGACTTGAACTGAGGGTCTGGACGCTGTCTCTGAGCTTTTGTACTCAAGGCTATCGCTCTCATTTTGAGCCACAGCGCGACTTCCTGCCTTTCTCTTCCTAAAAACCCACACATTCCAAGCAGCTCAACAGTTTTAACTCTGCCCATTCATGAACATGGGAGGTCTGGCCTATTAACTCCTCTTGTTTCATGGTAGAGGTCTTTATTCTTCTTGGTTAGGTTTATTGGTAGGTATTTCAATACAAAAAATTTGGGAGCTGTGAATGTTGCTTAGTGGTAGAGTGCTTGCCTGGCATGCATGAAGCTTTGGTTCAACACAGTACCACATAAACAGAAAAAGCCAGAAGTGGCACTGTGTCTGAAGTGGTAGAGTGCTAGCCTTGAGAAGAAGAAGAAGAGGAGGCGGAGGAAGAGGAGGAGGAGGAGGAGGAGGAGGAGGAGCAGGAGGAGGAGGAGGAGGAGGCGGCAGCTCAACCACAGAGCCCAGGCCCTGAATTCAAACCTCAAGTCTGGGGGAAAAAAAAGTCAGGGGCCAGTAGCTAACACCTGTATTCTAGGTATTCAGGAGGTAAGGTCTGAGAGTCATAGTTTAAGGCCAGCCAGGGCAGGAAAGTCCCTGAGACTCTTTTCTCCAATTAACCACCAGAAAACCAGAAATGAACTGTGGCTCAAGTGTTAGAGTGCTTGCCTTGAGCTGAAGAGCTCAGAGACAGCACTCAGGCCCACAGTTCAAGCACCACAACTAACCAAGAGAAAAACAAAAAGACTTCAGTTCTCCAGATTCAAGACCAAGGCCACAATCTCTGTAATCCTGAAGGTGGTGTAGGATGGCTGAGATGGGCTGAGCTGCTGTTGTCTTCACCTCCACAACTTGTGCTTCATCAGCAATCATCTCTCTCAAGACTGCAGGAAACGTTAGGACAGGACACTGTGCCTTCAGGAGCAAAGTCATTGTGTTTGAGATGATACATCAGTGTTCTCTGAGCTACAAAAAATAAAAGGAAATCCTCCCATTACAAACTGACAAAGGTTAAACACTCTCATACTGGCAAGGAGTGAACCAAGGAGTGGACAAAGAGATCCGGGCTTAATACAAATGCCTTCATTCCCAGTCATCCACAGCTACTTTTGTGACCACATACCACATACAGAGAATGAATTAGCTAAGATGCACCATAATATTTAGTAGGGTCGTTGCTCTCCCTCTGCGTCCCCTCCACCGTGGCTAGTGAGTCACAGGGGAATCAGCAGCTGCTGCAGGCTGACATGCATGCCATGGAGAAGGTGTCCAAGGCCCACAAACTAAAGAACCAAAGGGTGAGGCAGGCCAGAGGGAAGCCCAGGCTGAAATGGCACAGCACGGCCTGCAGAGGGAGATAGAGTTCAAGGCCAAGGAAGCTGGGCACTGGGATCCCATGGCAGTTGCAGCAGTGAGGAGGAGGAGACCAAGGAGAAGATGAGCATCCTCTAGAATGACTTCCAGCAGAACAGGGAGAACTTTCTAGAAAACCTGCTGGCCTTTGTGTGTGACATCCAATCATAAATCCACAAGCACTGTCACATGCATGGATAGGACAGGAGAAGCTCCTTTCTGTGGATGGTGGGTAGACGCTCTCCGCTCTGTTCTGGGAGACATACCATCATTTCTGAACGCTGTAGCAGGTCCCTGCACTGTTTGCAGAGTAGCCAGTCTCGGTTCTTTGTATAAATTTGGTATTTATCCAAAGGGTCATCTTTTTGCCTCTTATTTCTCAGGGATTCAATGAGTATATGTTGTCTGTTTTCTTAGGTCTTTCAGTTCAAGCAATGTGTTACTGTCACTTTTTCTTTCTTAGCTCTTAATAGGATCAAACGAAAAAGTATAATGCTATGAAGAAAGAAAGGATTAAGGAATGTTTTCCCTCACACCTTCTAAATAGTCAGGGGCTTTAATCTATGCAAAAGTAGTAGGTGGTGATTTGTAACTGATACAAAGCAGCAGCCAGCCTTAAACAGTCTATTCTGGATAAGTGTTAGAGCAATGAGTCCTAATGTATTGTTTGGGCTGCTGTTAGTTTACCTTAATCAAAATAATTATGCGACGGACCAGCTCGGCCGGAGCACTGGGACCGACGGGACAGGGATCTCGGGATAGGTGGGCAAAGGAGTCGGCGAAGTGACAAACAGACACAGACTCAAAAGAGTTGCATCTGAGTGTATCTTTATTGAGGAGAATTAACATTTTTATACAGTGTGTGATTGTGACATAGATTCTTTGTTTATTTAAGCACGTAATCAATTTTTTAAAGGCAAAGCATTGATGAATTACATGAAAATTAATGACTATCCCACCAACTGTTTAAGCTAAGTGGTGCGAAACAAGTCTAGCATATTGTTTAATAGAATACGTCATCTATTCAGCCTTTTTTATGTTTAATAATTAACAAACCTAAGACAGGGCTGTACTTAAATTATACTCTTTTTAATTTTATCCAACTAATTTCATCTTTATAAGCTCCTGTATAAGGAAATGGTTCTTGGTTGGTTCAGGAAATATGTTACTAACTTTATATTTTGTGTGAAAACACCATCTATTCCCTATAATGTAAGTTGGACTAAACTTAATCATAACTGTTGGGAGAATCTTTCTTTTTCTTTTATAATCAGAGGTCCCTTCTTTTTAGAACTCTCTAAACTACTGGGATAACTCTTTCTAACTTAGTTTAGTTTATTGATTTTGTCTATTAGACATATCTAGAAATTTTAAGTCTTTATATTTACTATTTATGAGCTGCAAAACCGCTTGTGAAGTTGTAGGAGTTTCTGGAGGCAACGTCACATCAGATGATAGATTGATTGGGGGATTGCCCACATTTAATCTTTGGCCTTAGTCTTTATTACTTAGAGAAGCCATCTCTATTGGACTGGAAAAATACAACATGCTCTGTTCACGGATCAATGGAAAAATAGCCAAAATGAGAATAAAGACAACGAATGTACAGCCAAGAAGAATATAGTAAGAATAAAGGTAGAGGCTATAAAGGTGCAGCCAAGTGTATGGGAAGCCTTGAACCAACACCCCCTTCCTGGGGGCATGCTTCCTTGAAGCTCTTTGTCCAACACAATCTCTCACGCAGACTCCGCAGAAGGTGGGGTGGCACCCACTGGTCACAGAAAGATGTCCACTCAGCTGGAAATACCAGGAACCACTGGAAATGAAGAAACTTAAGTGTTTGACCTTGTTTCTCTGGCCAGAGACTATTCATTGAACTTGCAGTCCCTTATTTTGTTGTCGAGGTCAAATCAGTCCATCTGTCCACCACAGGCAGCTTTATGGAAGTGCTCCGCCCACCTGCGCTGGCTTCTCTTTGCTGAACCCAGCTAAGGACTCCTTGCAGACACATCTTCATGGCTGCTTTGCCTGCTGTGATCTCTGCTCCTTTCCAAACGCTTGCTTCGGCAGCTTCCTCTCCATTGTGCCTCTCGGACTGGGTTCCCATAGTGGTTGGATACTGAGCTGCTTGTTAGAGGAGGAAACAAGAGTTGTACACAATGGCAGGCCTGAATTGGCCTGGAGGCAGGACAGACGCTCTCCCAGGTGGGACTTGTCAGGGCACAGGGCAGGCATCCTGCCACTGGGCCCTGGGTCACTGTGGTGGGCAGCAGTCACACTGGAACTTCTCTTTCTCAGAGAACAACGGGTTAATTCTGACCAGATTGTCTTTTTTAGGGAATCCAGTTCTCCACCAACTCCTGGGGGATGCCTGGGGCTTGAGTCTATGCCAGGCTCCACTCCTGTCCAGAACCTTTTATTCCAAAAGTTTCAACCAAGTGTACGTGGCGTGGCATAATTAGATGGTAGGACTTAAGAACTTATTACATATTACTGAATCATTTAAGAATAAAACCTATGGGGCTGGGAAGGTGGCTCAGTGGTAGAGTGTTTGCCTTGCATTCATGAGCCCCTGGGTTCGATTCCTCAGCACCACATAAGCAAAAAAAGCTGGAAGTGGTGCTGTGGCTCAAGTGGTAGAGTACTAACCTTGAGCTGAAGAGCTGAGGGACAGTGCCCAGGCCCAGAGTTCAGGCACCATGACTGGCAAAAAAAAAAAAAGAATTAAACCTATGTCATGTGTAAAAAAAATTTTTTTTGATAGGGCTGAGGATGTGGCTTAGTGGTAGAACTAGCATGCATGAAGCCCTGGATTTAATTCCTCCATACCACCTACACAGAAAAAGCTAGATGTGGCGCTGTGGCTCAAGTGGTAGAGTGCTAGCCTTGAGCAAAAGACACTCAGGGACAGTGCTCAGGCCCTGAGTTCCAGCCCCCAGGACTGGCTACAAACACACACACACACACACACACACACACACACACACACACACACACACACACACACACACACACTTTGTAGACTTGAGCACAAGTGTCCTTAGTACATCACAAAAAATACATTGAGACCAAGTCCCAGTGGCTCATGCCAGTAATCCTAGCTACTCAGGAGTTTGAGATCTGAAGATTATGGTTCAAAGTCAACTAGGGCAGTAAAGCCCAGGAGATTCTTATCTCTAATTAACCACTAAAAGCTCCAAGTGTAGCTGTGGGTCAAGTGATAGGGTGCTAGCCTTAAAATAAAAAATAAGGCCGATGGGGCTGGGAAGGTGGCTCAGTGGTAGAGCGCTTGCCTTGCATGCCTGAGGCCCTGGGTTCGATTCCTCAGCACCACATAAGCAAAAAAGAAAAAAAGCCAGAAGTGGGGCTGTGGCTTAAGTGGTAGAGGGCTAGCCTTGAGCTGAAGAGCTGAGGGACAGCGCCCAGGCCCAGAGTTCAGGCCATACGACTGGACCCCAAAAAAAAAAAAAATAAGGCCGAGCACCAGTGGCTCACGCATATAATCCCAACTACTCAGGAGGCTGAGATCTGAGGATCATGGTTCAAAGCCAGCCTGAGGGGCTGGGAATGTGACTTAGTGGTAGAGTGCTTGCCTATCATGCATGAAGCCCTGGGTTCCATTCCTCAGTACCACAGAAACAGAAAAAGCTGGAAGTGGCGCTGTGGATCAAGTGATAGAGTGCTAACCTTGAGCAAAAGAAGCTGAGGGACAGTGCCCAGACCCTACATTCAATCCCCAGAACTGGCAACAAAAGGAACTCATGTATAGGGGATGAGCAGATGGGAGGGCAGGGATGGTAAGGGGAAACAAAGGAGGAAGCAACAATGCTTGATAAGAAATGTACTCGTTACCCTGCTTATGTAATTGTAACCCCTCTGTATAGTATTTTCAAAAAAAAAAAAAAAAGCCAGCCTGGGCAGGAAAGTCCATGAGACTCTTATGTCCAATTATCCACTAGAAAAC
This sequence comes from Dipodomys merriami, assembly GCF_024711535.1. NCBI lineage: Eukaryota > Metazoa > Chordata > Mammalia > Rodentia > Heteromyidae > Dipodomys > Dipodomys merriami. The sequence goes on along the minus strand of NW_027202937.1, from coordinate 12,190,362 downwards.
CAGAAGTGGCTCTGTGGCTCAAGCAATAGAGTGCTCACCTTGAGCTGAAGAGCTCAGGGACAGTATCCAAGCCCAGGGTTTAAGCCCCATGACTGACCAAAAAAAACCCCAAAAACTCTGAGACAGCACTAAAAATCTTAGTTTAAGCACCAGGATCAGCATCAAGATAGATAGACAGATAGATGGATAGATAGACAGATAGACAGACAGACAGATAGATAGCTCCTCAAAAGCAAGACTTGTTAGTAGAATATGGGCCTGGTCTTGAACTTAAACTCAGGGCCTGGGAGCTGTCCCTGAGGTTTTTTTTCTCTTAAAGCCAGTGAAGTTAGGAGGTTGGGAATAAGCAATATGCTTGAAGCAATAGGCCTTGTCCTTACAGCCATCTTGGTGCCTTGCTGGGCACAGGGGCTTTGCACACAGCCCTGAAACACTCTAGAGGTGACAGAGGACATACGTGGGATTACACAGGTGTGCTGAGTTGCTAAACTCCAGGAAAGTCTTCCTTCCCTTAGATAATTGTCTTTGCTTCTTTTTAACACCTTTATTAGGTTTAAATGTCTTCATCTGGTTATCTTTGCTTCTGAACACTACTTTTGTTAGGATCAATTCCTCATACATTATGTGCATTTGGTCATATAAGCTTTGTGCTAGCTGCATTTGCAGCTGTTGGTTTTTGAGAAAGAGTCTATCAGCAGTCTACCTGCTTTCCAATAAAGACTCCTAATTGGGCCTCTTAAGTGATGGCTTCTCTGTTTCTCGGCCTGAATTCCCTTACAACACTAGTACTCTACTACTTAAGCTACAGCACCACTTCTGCCTTTTTGTTTTTTGTGGTTTTTTTTTGGTCAGGTCGTGGGGCCTGAACTCTGGGCCTGGGCACACTCCTTCAGCTCTTCAGCTCAAGGCTAGCGCTCTACCACCTGAGCCACAGCGCCACTTCCGCCTTTTTTATTTTTGCTTATGTGGTGCTGAGGAATCAAACCCAGGGCCTCAGGCTTGCAAGGCAAGCGCTCTACCACTGAGCCACCTTCCCAGCCCCCACTTCTGCCTTTTTGGTAGTTAATTGAAGATACCAGTCTCACAGACTGAACCTTGTTCCTTAGACTCACTGGGATTTCCTGAGTCACTAGGATTCCAAGCATGAGCCACTACTAACCAGCTACAAAAAGATATTTTCTTTCTTTTTTATTTTTTGTTGATCTAGGAACTTGAACACAGGTCCTGAAAATTGTCCCTGAGATCTTTTGCTCAAGGCTAACGCTCTACCTCTCTAAGCCATGATACTACTTCTGGTTTTCTGGCTGATAATTGGGGATATGAATCTAACAGACTTTCAACCTCTATCTTCAGATTGAAGCCAATTGGTGGCTAATGCCACCAGAACTGGCTAATTAGACATTTTAAACATAATTAGTCGACAGCTACAAAGTGCTACTCTTGATAGCATTTATCTTTTCAGTGAGTCTCCCAGTCTCCAAAGCATAAAAGCAAAGAAGCCCACATTGTAAAGGGTATAAAGATTTGCAGCACAGTGAGAAGAAGACTTTGGTTCCTTTACACTGCATACAAATGGTTTGAATTCAGTGGAGTATCTCTGTGTCCACTGTCTGGCTATCCTATGATATTCTGTTCTGTTTGTCAAATACTGAGTGGCTGTGCTTCCAACCACATTATCTGCAAGGTTGTAGTGTATCAGAAGGGAACAAGATGCAGCTAACCCTGTATACGTGCGTAAGGATGTTGGGTCTGAGCGCTCCCTGGCTCTTGACTGCTGTTGCAGTGGTAGATGCTGGTGTGGAAAGTAACCTTTGCTGGTTTAAGCAGATAATCTGATGGAAAAAACAAACAAAACAACAGCAGAACCTGGTGGATCAATATAGCTGATTCATTCACAAATGTCATCTCCTTTTGGGCCAGCAATGCAGTTAGCATGAGGAGCAAGGGTCATTTGGGCTAGCTCCTTCTCACTTCTTTGAGCACTAGTGGATTCCTTAGCAGGGATTTTGCTAGACTTTGGATTTGCCTCTGCTGGGTGGTGCAAGTTTTCTTTCTTCCTCTTCTTCAGGCTGTGGAGCAGTTGGGTCTCACTGGGGTCTGCATCAGAACTGTCACTGCTGGTTGTGGGTTCTGATCATTGGAGGTTGGCCCAACACTGGATATTTTGGTGAAGTGATGGCTTGTTAAATTTCTGGAGGAGGGGCACACACCGCTTGGTGCCATGCTTGTTTGTGCTCTGTGCCTCCTTTCAGCCAGGGGATGCTCACATCCACCGTTCCCTGCTGGATGAGCAAATGGTTCCAGTGGGCTGGCCCTGTGCTCTTGGCTGCAGGTGCTCTTGGCAGGGAGGACATGCAGGTGCCATCTTTTCCATAGTGTTTCTTCTAACAAGCTTTCCTCTGACTTTTATGATGTTCCTATCTTGCTGGAATTCTCTTGCCAGACACAGGGACCAAGGCCAACTTATCTATCCTATGCATTGGACTGGAGTAGGGATGAAGTATGTCTTTTTCTGATTTGGATGACTTGAAAGGAAACAGATATTGGTACCAGGAACACGGCAAGGAGACGCTGCAGCACACAAGTACCAGGGCCCGGGGGAATCCTCCATCTCCTGTGGAAGTCCCCCTCCACTCCCACAGCAAGAGAAGAAAAGGGACCCAGCCTACCACACCCCTTCCCCTGCCCAGAGGACCATGAGCCCCTGCCTTTCACATGCTGTGACACACAGTGGCTCTGGAATCCACCTTGACCTCACAACAGTGAAAGATACACACTTTCTCTCTGTATCTCTCTGTTTCTGTTTCTGTCTCTGTCTCTCTCTCCCTCTCTCTCCTTCCCAAAGTCCCTCCCTCCCTCCACATGGAGGTGAAGACTGTCCCTGAAACAAGTGTGCAGCTGGCCCTTCCATTCTGGCAGTGGCCCTGAGCAGCACCAGGAGGCTCTCAGCATTTGTCCTCAACCAGGACCCATTGTGGCTAGAAGTCTCTTCCAGGTTTTTGGAGAAAGTCTCTCTTATCTACACCTAGGACAGAGTAAAGTGACACTTGAGGGATGGGGAGCTTCTGGCCATGGTGATGGCAACAGAGTCTAGGACTCTGCAAGGTTTAGGAGATGATTCCAGAAGCCTAGTTCCTGACTGGATCAAATGTCCCTGCCCCCACTCGCTGTGCTGTGTATCCTCATCATGGGCAACTGACCTGCACAGTGGTCCATGGGAGGCAAGGAGATGCATCTGAATTTCTGGGTTCTTCTCAGATCCCCCAAAGGCACATGTGGCCCTCCAGGCCACCTCTGAACATAAGATGACCCTGAGGTGCTGGGCGCTGGGCTTCTACCCTGCGGAGATCACCCTGACCTGGCTGCGGGATGGAGAGGAACAGACCCAGGAAATGGAGCTGGTGGAGACCAGGCCTGCAGGAGATGGAAGCTTCCAGAAGTGGGCAGCTGTGGTGGTGCCTTCTGGGGAGGAGCAGAGATACACATGCCATGTGCAGCATGAGGGGCTGCCTGAGCCCCTCAGCCTGACATGGGGTAAGCAGGGCTGAGGGCACAGAGCACAGCTGTGCTCAGAGACAGCAGGAGGCATGTGCAGCTCTCAGCAGGTAAGGACTGAGAGCTGGGTTCACAGCCCTCATCCTCCTTTCCCTTCTCTTCCCAGAGCCGCCTGCTCAGCCCACCATTGCCAACACTGGAATTGTCATTGTCTTGGGCATCTTTGCAGTTCTGGTTATTGGAGCTGTGGTGCATTTTGTGCTGAGGAGGAAGAGGACTGGAGGTAGGAAGGTGGAGGTCTGAGTTCCTGGGCCACTTGTGGGTTTCAGGCCCCAGGCAGAAGTGTGAGCTGCACTCCTAATGGGAAGTTGCAGCACACTCAGGGCCTTCCCCAGCCTGACAGCTCCTCTTCTGTAAATCACCTGCAAAACGAAGGACACAAAATTCCCCCTCCTGAGGGTGGTGATGGGAACGGATTGCAGCACTCAGGCCACAGGGACTCAGGTGCCCACTGAGGTCACACTCCAGGAGGTCCTGGGGTCTCTCTTCCCAACTGTTGTACTCCTCTCTCCTGTGCTTCCCTGGGTCTAGTCACACTTCTGGAAACTTCTCATATGTTCAAGGCTAGGGATTCTTCCATGACCTCATGGCACTGCTTGTGTCCTGCCTCTCACATGGTGTTTCTCCCTACAGGTGATGAGAGAAGGCTATAAGGCTGCATGGGGGGAGGAGGTGACATTTGTTGTGGTGCAGACAGGATCTGTGGGAGCTCATCCACCCCAGATTTTTTCCAGTGATGCCTGTGTTCTCTAACCAGTTCCTCTCTTCCACCACAGATGACAGTGACCAGGGTTCTGATGTTTCCCTCAGAGCTGATAAAGTTGACAACCTGGAGACCCAAAGTGGCGGACAGGGCTGAGGCACAGGGAAGACTGTTATGGTTGTAGGTCCTATGGATTGGGGTGTTAGGTGGCCTGCTCAGGGTGTGTCCTGATGTGACTGATCTGAATTTTTCCTACAGTGAGGAACAGCTGCTTTGTGCGGCACTGAGAGGCACATTTGTTCCTGGAGAAGCCCAGGATGCTGCAACACCGTAATTCTAGGGCTTGAACTCAGAGCCTGGGCACTGTCGCTGAGCTTCTTTCACTCAAGGCTAGCACTCTACCACTTGAGCCACTGCGCCACTTCTGGCCTTTTCTGTTTATGTGGTACTGAGGAATCAAAGCCAGGGCTTCATGCATGCTAGGCAAGCATTCTACCACTCTAAGTGAGAGGCAAGGCTGAGGCACAGGGAAGGCTGTGTCATGGTTGCAGGGTGTAAGTACTGGGGTGTTAGGTGGCCTGCTCAGAATGTGTCCCAGTGACTGATCTCTCCTTCAGTGAAAAATGACTCCTTTGCATGGGACTGAGATGTATGCTTGTTCCTGCCTCTCCTCCTCCTTTCTGGGACATCAGGTGCTCCTGACTTCTCTTCCTGCACCTGGTCTGTTTTCTCAGCCATGGATTGATTCTTCCAACATGAACTTCTTGAACAAGACCAGGAGCAGCTAGATAAAGGGTGACTGGGGACTAACCATCTTTTCCAGTCCCGTGGTTGCCCTCTAGTGGACATTTGGGGAATCATTAATGCATTTATTCCCACACATTTCCAAGAAATCCTTCCTCCTTCAAGTTTGTTACCCATTTTACAATCTTGATCTTTCCAAGTCACACCTCCCAGGGTGGTGTGTTGATCTTCCAATGCCTTGCACCTCATTCCAAGCCATCACTGTTGATAACTTGGATGGTTTCCATGCTGGGCCCTGCCTGCAATGCTGTAGTGTCCCATTATCAACTTCATAATGATACTACCTGGCCACTCCTCTCAAGTATGTATTAGTAACCTAATCCAATGAGGATCTGGTCCAAAATACTGTACCCGTCAAGGTAGCAGCAGTAGTCAAATGGCACATCCAGTAGGAAATCCCAGGATAATCCAATAGAATGACTTCTTTTTTTGTCAGTTGTGGGGCTTGAACTCAGGGCCTGGGCACTGTCCCAAAGCTCTTTTGCTCAAGGCTAGTGATTTACCACTTTGAGTTACAGTGCCACTTCTGGCTTTATGGTGGTTAACTGGAGATAAGACTCACCAAGGACTTTCCTACCAGGGCTGGCTTTTACACAATTCTCATATCTCAGACTCCTGCGTAGCTAGGATTACATGTGTGAGCCACCAGCACCTAGCAAATGGAATGACTTTTTTTACAATTATATGAGCAAAGTTAGAAAAAAGAAAAAAGATCCTAAGGTACCTTGGGAAAAGCAAAATGCTACCCTCTCAGTAACTGTGGTCTCTGATAAGGATTCAGATAGTCTCCACTGGAGACAGCTGAGGGATGCATACTCTTACTCTTCCCCCAAGGATTTTTTTTGGGGGGGCAGTCCTGGAGTTTAACTCAGCCCTGATGTCTACCCCCTACCCCCATTCCTTTCCCACCAGTATCCCAAATTCTCTCCATATGGAACTACCACTTATGAGGTCTCCACCACTCTCCTCATGGCACTCTGATAATTACCAACTTGTTCTCATTCTCCAATAACGAGCTCCACAAAGGACCCATTCTATCCTTGCCATTTAGCAGTGATTGGCAACAAATGCTCAATGCCCAACATGTTCAAAGGGTGAACGAATACTTGATTATAGTATATCCATCTACCTTGGTTACAAAAATGCAATCAGTATATGTACGACAATGTGTAACTTACCTAGGGCTACAGAATCTTTCTCTATTGTATTAGTAGTATCTGGCTGTTCCAGTCCTTGAGAGAAGGAACTTTGTTCAATTTCTATTGTCCCAGAATTTAACATGTGGCATATACTGTTTCCAACAAACTTGTGTTGACCATACTGATTTTAAAAAGAAAAACAGCTGGGTGCTGGCTTCCATCTGTAATCCCAGCTACTCAGGAGGCTGAGATCTGAGGATTACTGTTCGAAGCCAGCCTGGGCAGAAAAAGTTCCCATGAGGTGCTCATCTATAATTAACCACTCAAAAATCTGGAAGTCCCACAACTGACAAAAAAAAAAATCCAGAAGCTTAGATAATTAAACTGCCCTGGAACATACATAACTACCAGTTCCAGAACCAAGACTGGAACCTAATCTGCAAAAGGGAATGGGATGGTTTCAATGAAGTTCTAGCATAGGGAGAGAAGCCCTGTCTTCTCCGGGCTGGAGTTCTCCAGACCTCACTGGCTAAGTATCCACATAGTAGACATCACTGACCCAGGCAAGGAAGCTCAGCTGGCATGGGCAACTGAACCCTGGTTTCTCTTGTCCTTTCAGTTTCAACAGAAGCTTCTGGCACTTGTTGCACTGGTCTCCCACCCCTTCCTGATTGTCTCTTCACATGGTGCTTTTCCTCACATTACTTTCCTATCAAGTCCGAGTCACGGACAGCGCCTGGAAGTTCATCTGATGGGACTACCTCTTGTCCTGTCTCTAGCTCCCATGCCCATCCAGCCCCTGGTCTCTTCATCCTCAGCCTCAGCCCCTCCCATGTCCTCCCCTGGTAAAACAACAGCAGAAGATAATAGACTCGTGAGAAGCAGCTGGAGGAAGCAGGAGTACCACGTCTTCCATTGAAGACGTGAACCTAATGTCCACGCCTGCAACAGAGAAATCCCTGAGCACCGCTGAACATCATGAACTCTCAAGGGAAGCTCAGCTGGCCTTCATCTGTGAGGCTAGAGTCCCAATGCAACTCAACTTTTTCCAACCAGACCTTTTTTTCTAGCACATTCTGAGTAACCTTCAAGCACATTCACAGGCTAGCAGTATGTAAACTTTCCACTGGAGTGTAAATTCCAGTACTTAAGTCCTCACCGGCACTAACAGGAGCAGGAAGGTGCACGAAGGAATGGCTCAAATACCTCAGCCTGTCTTTAATGTAGTTTCCTTTGTTCCTTGGTTGACAAGGTTTCTGCTGGCATTAGAGAAACTTCCCAGTGATACAGGTAAAGTGAAAAAGGAATCTAGTAGTCCTCCCTCTCCATCTTGCCTCTCCTCAACAGTCAACCTGTCAAGCAATGCTTTTTGCTACCAGCCAACCTAGACAATGCCGTGGCAGTCAATACTACAAAGTCCATTTTCCTCTTTCTCCAGGAATTCAACCTAAATGTCTAGCTTAGGTTGCTTCACAAAGGAGATCTTTGCTGAAATACAGATGCCCCTCTAAGATGGTGCTACCTGCCAACTTCTGGCTCAGATTCTACAGTGGGCCATCTTTGCTCTATTTCCAGACCAGAATAAATAGGTCATAGGAAGTTGATTCTGTGCTATCCACTAGCTCCAAGACCTGTAAATAATGAAACTTAACAGAACCCTTAAAGGGCTGTTCTGTGCAAATCATAAATGTTCACACAAGTTTTGTGCTAGCTATTAAATCTCTACTCATGCACATTTAATATTCTTACAAGCAGGTGGGTCTTAACTAAAAATTTATATAAATAAGAAGTCCTAGAATTATATTGTATGAGACTCTGGACATAGAAAACATTATACCTCACCTTGGGTGCCCTATGGGGTCTTGACTATAAGCGTTGACCAAGCCTTGTTTGTGCATCTTTACACATTCAGTGTTTATCACCTTCTAGGCACATAGTAAGACTCTCAATGAATATTCGTTGAATTTGAAAATTTCCTACAGAAACTTCATTTGAGCCACATGCTGGTGGCTCACGCCTGTAATCCTAGCTACTCAGGAGGCTGAGATCTGAAGATCGCGGTTCAAAGCCAGCCTGGACAGGAAAGAGTCCTGGAGATTCTTATCTCCATTAAACCACTTGAAAACTGGAAGTGGTGCTGTTGCTTAAGCAGTAGAGTGCTCGCCTTGAGCTGAAGAACACAGGGACAGCGCCCAAGCCCAGAGTTCAAGCCCCATGACCAACCCCCGCAAAAAACCCAAAAAACTTCATTTGGACCTCAGCTCTGAAGACTCCTTCCAGAAGATCCTGGTATATCCCAGGTGTGCTAGCAGGGTGCACAAAGGGCTGCTCTTCAAATCAGAGTGGAGGTCACAAACTACACAGGAGGTTGGTTTCGATTGAGGCCTCCTGTCCTCACGGATGGGGTGCGCAGCAGAGAGTGGCTAAAAACCCAATGAGTTAAGAACTTGCCTTGAAAAGAGAAGGCACGAGAAAAGAAGGGAGAAGAGGAGAGAAACCTCCCATAGCTGTCAGCCCAAAACAGCCGCTGTCAAGCTCACGTCACCTTGGGAAGGGGCTACAAAGCAGACAATCTTTATTCACAATCGGGGTGGCAGACGGGAGATGCCTCCAGATCAGTCCAAAAGCAAAGATATTGGGAGGAAAGATGGCTCTAGATGGGGACTCAGCACTCATCCTCACCCAGCAGGGCATAAGGGTTTCGGGCAGCCAGGCAGGACCCTGGAGCTGAGGTTGGGGTGTCTTCATCCCCTTCTCCCTCCTCATCAGCATCTCGGTCCTCCTCTCCTTCCTCCTCACAGGAGCTGCTCAGCTCTTCCTCCTCCTCCTCTTCCTCGTCACCAGCTGGCCCCACCCTGCCCTGTAAAACCACCAGCTCCGTGGTCTCTGGATGAGACTCCCAGGTGCCTGGGGAACATAAAGAAGAGAGAAAATGGAGATTTTTGAGCAAGGGATTAAAACCAGAGAAAGATGAGGAAAAGGCAAAGACTGCAAAAAACAATGATTCTTGTAGCTGGCATTCATTCATTCATCCAACCTTACATGAAGAGCACTGAGTGGAAGCTTGTTCATACTAAACCTCACAACCACCTTTAGGTAGGAGTGTAAATCTGGAAAACATCTTAGTGATGTTAATAAACACAACTGGCCAGCAAGTACAGACCCACGTTTAACCCTCTCTTGTCTGGTCACCAAAGCCCACATTCTTTTGCCTATCCTATAGCAGGGGCTGGGGCGAATATCTGGATTCTGACCTTTCTGTTCGCTGTAGCCCGGGGGATAGAAACATAAGCTGAGGCGACCATCCACTGCCAGCCTCAGGAGGCTGTTAGCCGCTCTGTATACATCGTTGCGAGCTGCTTTGGCTGTCTTGTACCCACGTTTCTCTGCCCAGGCTGCAAGGAGAAAGGAGAGAAACATGTGCATCAGGCTCCAGTTATTCCCATAAAAGTCCTACCAATTTTCCTCAAAACATTCCAGGCCAGTGGCCAGATGCCAGTGGCTCACACCTGTAGTCCTAACTACTCAGGAAGCTGAAACCTGAAGATTAAGGTTCAAAACCCACCCAACCAGACAAACTTTGAGACTCAGTTATCTCTAATTAAAACTAGCAAAACAAAAAACAAAAACAAAACTGAAAGGAGCAGGGTGCTGGAGGCTCATGCTTATAATCTTAGCTTCTCAGGAAGCTGAGATCTGAGGATCACAGTTCAAAACCAGACCAGGCAGCAAAGTCCATGACACTCTTATTTCCAATTAGCTACCAAAGAAGTCAAAAGTAGAGCTGTGGCTCAAGTGGTAGAGCACTAGCTTTGAACGAAAATGCTAAGGGATAGCATCCAGGTCCTGAGTTCAAACCCCAGTAATGGCACACCCCCCCAAAAAAAACAAAAATCTACAAGTAAGTGAACAAAGGCTTCATTAAGTGCAGAATCTGGAGGAGGACACGAGAAAGGGACAGGGAAGCAAGGTCACAGCAGCCAGGCCAGGTGGGAAACTCACCTTCACAGATGTCCCAGGCACACCAGGGGTGCTCAGCGAAGGGATCCTCAGCCTCTGGGTGGCATAGGTGGAGGATAGCCTGCACAGGGATCCTGGAGGCCAGATAGCCTACAGCAGTGTAGGGCTCTTGAATCTGGGCGATGGGGTAAATCCCAGCAAGAACCTGCGGGAACAGCACTCAGTGCCTTCTACAGTGGACACCTTCTCAGCCTCCTCCCACCCTTCTGCCACATACCTGCAGCTGCCTAGGCAGCAGAGAGGGGAAGATGAGGCCGGGACAGTCACAGAGCTTCACAGAGGGGGTAAGGAAGTAGGTCTGAAAATATCGGGTATGGCCGGGGGTTCTGGAGACGCTCACGACCTTCCGCCCCACAAGTCCATTGATCAGCGAGGACTTCCCAACATTGGGGAAACCTGAGAAAGGAATGGAAAACCAGTGTCTGTCAGGCCCTTGCTCTGGCAAGTAGCGCTCTAGCGAGGCTGGAGATCAGAAGACTGTCCTGACAACTGTGTAAGGCCTGTAAAATCATTTGGTACATGATAGCACAGACACATGCTCTGTTCCTTTTTTTTTTTTTTTTTTTGGTTGATTGTGGGGCTTGAACTCTGGGCCTGGGGACTGTCCCTGAGCTCTTCAGCTCAAGGCAAGCGCTCTACCACTTAAGCCACAGCTCCACTTCTGGTTTTCTGGTGGCTAATTGAAGATAAGAGTCTCATGGACTTTCCTGCCAGGCTGGCTCTGAACTGTGATCCTCAGATCCTCAGATCTCAGCCTCCTGAGTAGCTAGGATTACAGATGTGAGCCACCGGTGCCCGGTTGCTCTTTTCATTTGTTGCCCAGTCCTATCTGCCTCCAGGTAATTTTGTATCACCTGAAAATCATGTCATAAATGTCTAAATGGTCCTTGGCAGGAAAAAAAAGTCCCATCCCGGGCTAGGAAGGTAGCTCAGTGGTACAAAGCCTGCCTGGCATGCATGAGGCCCTGGGTACAATTCCTCAGTACCACATAAGCAGAAAACTGGAAGTGGCGCTGTGGTTCAAGTGGTAGACCACTAGCCTTGAGCTGAAGAGTTGAGAGACAGTGCCCAAGCTCAGAGTTCAGGCCTCACGACCAAAAAAAAAAAAAAAAAAAAAAAAAAATACCATCCCTGCTGTAGATGAAAAGGAACCAAGGCTTAGAAATAAGGAAGTGATGTAACACTGCAAACTATGAATAAGGATTTGGCTGCCAACAATGAATCTCAGCCTTTCACTTAGAGCTCTGTGATCTCAAGGCAATATACTGAACTTTTCAAGCCTGTTTCTTCTTTTCACAGAACAGATACATCCTATCTCAATCCTAGCATCTCATAATAATATCATGACCTGTATAATGAGAAACCTAGCACTCCTTGAGACTCACTACTCCTCTCTCCATCTTTCTAGCCAAGTCCGGGGCCTACACAGATCTCTAGTCCAGCACTTTGGTCCTCACTGCTTATACTTCACTCTCAAAGATTATTCCCTTCCCTAGTCCTCCCAGTTCAGTTTTGTGGGGTTTTTTTTGTTTGAACTCAGGACTTGAACTCAGGACCTAGGCACTGTCCCTGAACTTTTTTGCTCAAGTCTAGTTTTGTACCATTTCAGCCACAGTTCCATTTTCAGCTTTTGTGAGGAGTAACTGGAACTAAAAGTCTTATGGACTTTCCTGACCCCACTGGGCTTCAAACCAAAGTCCTCGATCTTTAGTCTCCTGAGTAGTCAGGATTACAGATTTGAGCCACCAGTGCCAGGCTGGAAGTTCTTTATTCCTTGCTTTCTCTTATGTATGAAATATAAGCCATCAACAATCTTTTTCTCTCCACCTTCAAAATATGTTTTTGATCTTGTCTACCCATTACCACCTGCTATGAGCAGCTCTCATTTCTGCTCTAGACTAATGAGGAAGTCTCTGACTGCTCTCTCAGCTTCCTTTCTTGCTCATCTTCTACCATTCATACTCCATTTAGTAGGCCAAAGGAACTTCTGAAAAAGGAAATCAAATACTGTCACTCCTTGTTCTAAATCTACCATGGGCTTCTCATGATACTAAGACTAAAGTCCACAACCATGAGACCCAAAATGATGTGGCCCCTTGTGACCATCTTCCCTCATTTTCCTGTCTCCATCCTCCATCCTCCACATCCCTCAAGTCTTGCTAACCAGAATCACCAAGCTTACTCCCACCTCAAGACCCTGTCACTCACTGGCCTTCTGGCTCTCAAGATCCTTTTCCCAGAACTTCATCTCCTTACCAGGTGTCTACCCTGGGGACCCCTCCCCTCTAAGTACTCTTTCCTTCTTCAGGGCTTTACTTCATTGCTCCTAGTCTGACTTCAGTTCACACATCTACTTACTCACAAGGAAACATGCTCCATAAGTGTAGGGACCTTTTTGCCATCTTCACAGAGGCATTTTCCATCCCTAGAATGGCATCTGGCACCTGTAGGTGCTTAATAAAGTATTTACTCAATGAATAAGTGAATGAGAATTGAGAGAAATCACAACTCAGGGCTGCCTGTACCATAGCAAACACTCTTCCTTTCACAACACCAAGTTAGCACAGAGGCCCCTGAGAGGGACAGCAGAGGCCCCTGGGAAAGACGGTGTATGTCAGAAATGGGAAGATGGAAAGCCAGGGTGAAATGGCCAGGAAGAGAAGCAACTGCCCACAAGACAGGGAGGTTGTCAACAAAACAAAAAAGACAGTGAAAAGGAGGCGTCTACCTGGCATCCCTACTATTTTTCTGGCATGGGCTCTTCTTGGTTCCAAAAGCATCTGATACCACAACTTTGCCAAGGTCTTGTCACCTCGCCCATCCACAATGTAAAGGGACCCTGGAACTAAATCAAACAGCCTCTGCCCACAATGGGAGCTGAGACAAAGCCCTTAGTCAAGGGGAGACTGTCTCTGACCACAGACTGAAAGGGATCAGATCCAGAAGGGAGCTAATGCTTGCTGCGCTCCTGCTATGACTTAGTGATCCCTGTACTAGGAAATAAGAACCACAATGGGACAATGAATATTCACATATCACCTCAGAACAAGGTTGGCATGTGGTTATGTACCACATAAATGGTAAAAATTTAACAATCAGTTAAATTAATAACCATTGTTACTGTTATCACTACCTGCCAATCATTGTCACACTCTTTCAATACCATGCCTTCCATTCCTCACATCCATTTTCTTGAACTGGGTATAAACATGTTTGTTTTTGGTTTTGCTTTTTTGCTCAAGGCTAGTGTTCTACCACTTTGAGCCACAGCTCCATTTCTAGCTTTTTTTTTTTTCTGTAATTAATTGGAGATAAGAATCTTACAAACTTTCCTGTCTGGGCTGGCTTTGAACCTTGATCCTCAGATCTCAACCTCTTGAGTAGCTAGGATTGCAGGGATGAGCCACTGACACTCAGTATGGCATGTTTGTTTTCATGTATTTATTTCTGGCAGTATTGGAGTCTGAACTCAGGACCTGGTACTTGCCAGGCAGGTACTCTATCACCTGAGTTACACCTTCAGCCCAACCTTTTCATTTTTATAATCAAAATAACTAGGACTCAGTAGTTAAAGGACTTGTTCACAATCATCCAGTTGAGAAAAGGTGGAATTTAACTCCAACATATCACCTTATCAGCCTTGCGAGGACTACTAGTAGAGGCTACTCTCAAGAGATCTGAAGGCCTTCTCTGTACTCAAACACAGTGCCTCCTGTAGGCCACTGGACACAGTTATCCTGTCCTTACCCACACAGCCGATGGTCACCACACCATCCTTGTAGCGTTCCCGAGTTGGGCCAGTGGGCTCCATTGCTGAGTCAGTCTGCTGTTCCACCAGGACTGCAGGCCCATCTTCTTCTTCCTCCTCCTCCCCAGAGTCATTGCCCCAGGTGGCCCCAGCCACATCCTGAGCAATCTTCTCCCTCCACCTGCTCAAGTCCACTGCTCAGAGAAAGAAATAAAAGAGGCCCACTAAAGTCACTGCGGAGAGTGGGACAAACTGTGCCCTGCACAGCTGATGTCACTAGCATCCTCTGGAATCATAGAGTGCCAACCTGTACAACTTCAAGCCAGAGAATCCCAGCCTTCATTTGACCCCACTCTGGAATCATGTGCATTTTGGTCTGAGTTTCTAAAGAGTTCATGGAAGATGTAAGGTAACAAAGGCAATGTGGATCCTGCTTACCTTGTGCCTGTTTGTTCCTTATTTCATCCCTCTGCATATCTATAATAGAGACTGACTTCCAGAAAGATGAGCAAAATGACTCCAAGCCTCAGGTCTCGCCTGTGAGCTCCCACCTCCCCCCCAATCCCCACTCCAACAAGCACATACCTTTTCCCACAGTGATGGCTTCACAGGCTCTCAGCAATTGCTCTGGCCCCAAGGCTCGAGTCCATCCTCTTCCCCTCCTCCGACTCTTCTTCAAGACTGAGATGAGATGGCACCGGAGGATTAGCAAATGGGCTTCTACAGCCCATATATCCCACCACCTTTGGGCCCAAGATCAAGTTACCCCTGGCCAGTATGTTTCTCTGCTTTTCCCTTTATCTCCTGCCACCCATTTCTTCCATGATATATTCCTCCTTGCCCACTCACCACTACTAGGCTCTTGTGGAGTTCGAGGGTCCCGAGGGAAAGAAGTGAAAAGGACGATGTGGAGCTGGGGATAGTGTTGGTGGAAATAATGCTTCCAGGCAACCACGAGAGCTGGTGGGGCCAGATCCACCTTGTTCAAGACCAGCACCAAGGCCAACCCAAGTTCTCCAGTCACATACTCATAAAGTGCTGGTGGGAAATTCACAACCTAGGACAAAGTAGTTAAGGGAATAGAGTGAAGAGAGATCCACCCAGAGATCTCTGCCTCCAGCTCCCCACTCACAAGGCACAGCTCCCAGACGAGACCCTGGCAGTAGCAGATTCTGGAGTAAAAACAGTAAACCAGCCAAACTGAACGAAAAAGACAAAGCAGGGGTTAGTAATACCTGTGCAAGTCTCATGGAGCTTCCTAGAGGTCATGATTAAATATAAAAATCAATGAAAGATATGAAAAGGAAATAGCAACACCTAGCATACTGAGATAAAGGCTAGGATCAAAACAGGAATGGAAGTTGAGGTAGAAAGTAATACCTGTTTTTGTGTGCAAAAATCTGTACAAGTGGGTAGACATGCATACAAGCATGCATGCAGGTATGTGCACATGTGATGTGCTCAGTATGAATGACTGTGAACATGAGTGTGTGAATGTGCTTGTGTATATGGATGTACACATGCATGCGTGTATTTGTATGTGCGTGTAGGTTCATTTAGAAACTCCAACCTAAAATGTCCTCCATAGACCTTCCTCTTTCTACAGAAGGACAACAGTGAAGTGGCAGAGTCTGGATTCACAGCAGCAGTCTATGGCCTTAACCACTACCCTAGCATTCCAGGTGGATTCTGTAGCAATTGATGTGGCCGCACTAGAGAAATGAGATAAGGAAGAAAGGGCATCTTTGGGATGGGCAGGGGAAGTCCCCAGCTGCCTCCACAGAATCCCTGGAATTTTCTGTTGGTCTAGTTCTGGTAGGATAGAAGACAGGACATGCAGTTTTTCATCAAGGGAAGTACAAAAGAAAGTTATCGGGACAGGGGAGAAGTGAAAGGATATGACAAGAGATGAATAAAAAACTGAGTTCCGGGCTGGGAAGGTGGCTCAGTGGTAGAGTGCTTGCCTTGCATGCATGAGTCTCTGGGTTCGATTCCTCAGCACCACATAAGCAAAAAGAAAAAAGCTGGAAGTGGTGCTGTGGCTCAAGTGGTAGAGCGCTAGCCTTGAGCTGAAGAGCTAAGGGACAGCACCCAGGCCCAGATTTCAGGCCACACGACTGGACTCAAAAACAAAAAAAAACTGAGTTTCCAGCCAGGCACTAGTGGCTCATGCCTATAATCCTAGATACTCAGGAAGCTGAGATCTGAGGAATGCAGTTCAAAAGACTAAGATTCTTTTTTTTATTTTTATTTTTTTATTGTGAAAATACCATACAGAGGAGTTACAATTACATGGGAAGACTAAGAGTCTTATCTCCAATTAACTACCAAAAAGCTGTAAATAGAGCTGTGACTCAACTAGCAGAGTATCAGGCAGCCTTGAACAAAAAAGTTAAGGGATAGCACCCAGGGCAATTTCAAGCTCCAGTACTAGGACAAAAACAAAAACAAAAACAAAAACAAAATGAGCACTTTGGAAGTGGAGTTGTGGCTTAAGTGGTAGAATGTCAGCCTTGAGTGGAAAAAGGTAACTGAAAGCATGAATTTAAACCCTGGTACCGGCCCAAAACACCTGGGGTTGAGTGGGACTAAATTCCTGATTGTAGACATTAGAGGGAGCTGGAAAAACAAAGGAGGCCCCAGTTTTGCATGAAGGAGAGATAAGAAGATCACGGACTGAGGCCAGCCTGGGCAAAAACAGTGAGACCATATCTTAAAAAACAAGCTGGGGCTAATAATGAGAGAAGTATATGTAGAAGGATCTCAGTCTAAAGCTGACCCAAAACAAAAAATACAAAACCTTATCTGAAACTAAAGCAAAAAGACTTAGGATGTGGCTATTGTGGTAAAGCACTTGCCTAGCAAGCACCAAGCTGAGTACAAATCCCAGTACTGAAAGAAAAAAACAAAAATGAATGACTAGGAAAAGGTACCTCTCCATGTTCTGATTCCTGCCGCTCACCTTCCCCTACAAGAACTTTCCTCCCTCTTCCCCTTTGCCCACTCTCAAACCAAGTCCTCACTGGATGCCGGATATCAGTGATGAGCAGGACAATGTCAGACATCTCTAACACCCGCCACAGCTGCCTCCATGTCTAAAAAGACAAGACCAATGGAAGAGAACCTAACCCAGAGTCCTGCCCAAACTGACCCCAGACCAATTTTTCCAGGCTCATAATGCCCCAACTGCTGGACCCCACTCCACTGTCACCTCCAGGTTGTGTTCAAAGTAGCTGAGCTTCTCAGAAGTGTAAGCTCCATGTATCTTCCCAAGATATTCCTGGAAGCTCCGTTCCTCTTGGCTCATTAGTTGGTCCTTGGACATCTCATAGTTCCAAGGAGGACGTCGGGGAAAGTCCAAGACTAGGAAATCAGGAAAAAGTCCAAGCAGATATGAGACAGCTCTTACCCTTCCCCAAGAGCACTGCTGATGAGAAACATCCAGATGCCTTGCTCTCACTTACCTGAGCCAGGCTGATAGACTTCTCGGATATCCAGCTCCAGCACTTCCGCACTGACAGGAGTTAGTACTTGTTCTCTGCCTGCTCTCTTTCTTCTCTCCACCTCTTCCCGACTGTCCCGTTCAAAATGCAGTCGGTACCTAAAAGAGCAGGGACCACACATCCAGCCACACACTCCCAGTTTTCTCCCTTGTTGGGCAACTTCATAAACCTTCCAATCTCAACCTGTTCAAGTCTCTTTCAGTAGGCCTAACACACCGCATCCCCCCCCCCCCCCCCCCGCCACTACTCACTAGTCTGTCAAAAAAGATCCTTTCAACCGCTTTTAAAAGCAAAACTCTGCAGCCCCTCTAGAAGGGAGGATTATAGGCTGCTCCAGAAAGAACCCCACTGTCTCCTCTTTCGAGCCTCCAGTAGAAGCAGTAGCAGTAGTAGTAGCAGTAACAGTAGCAGTAGCAGAAGTAGCCGCCTTTCCTGCCCACACTCCGATTTCCAGGTGGGCGCCCCATTCCCTCCCTCACCGATTTGGATCGTAGCCTCTCGACCCCAGGCCCTGGGAAGGCTGCTGGTTGAGCCTACGGATGTGATGGGTCACAGATTCCCCGTCCGAGGTGTCGGTCTGCTCCTCCCGCCGCTCCCGGCTCTCGCTGCGGCTGTTGGAACTGGAGCGTAGCCCATCTTGAAGCCCTGCGGGGAGGGGCCGGTGACGCCAGTGCTGGCCCACTCTTCAGGGACTGAAGGACCCCCAACCCGGCCAGCCAGGTCTCCAGCCTACCCAACTTCTCTTGGGCCTCAGACCTCCCAGCACCCTTCCCGGGCGGACCCTCCCGGGATGCTGGGAGGGGGGGGGGGGTAGTCACTCCGCCGGGGAACTTTGAGGTTGGCGCCCCGTTGGAGCTAGGAGGGACCCCCCTCCCCCAACTCCTTCCCCACTCCTTCCCGAGGTGCAGGGGACTGGAGTCGGGGAATCCCCTCTGCGGTCTCCCACGCAGATCCTCAGGGGCCTACCACCCCTCCCACGACCCCCCCCTTCCAGAGGTGCGGCGGGCACACCCCTCCTTCAAGAGGTGCGGGAGCCCGGGCCCCGCCCCCTCCTCCCACACTGACCTCGCTAACACTCCCGCTTATCCTGCAACTGCTTATTCTTCTGCTTCACACTGAAGGTCTTCTTCCTCGGCATAGCCTGGACCAGTCAACCTGGCCCGCCCTCCGCCGAGTTCCCGCCGCCTGGAATTGTCATTGGCGTGGGCATCTTTGCAGTTGTGGTTATTGTAGCTGTGGTGCTTTTTGTGCTGTGGAGGAAGAGGACTGGAGGTAGGAAGGTGGAGGTCTGAGTTCCTGGGCCACGTGTGGGTTTCAGGCCCCAGGCAGAAGTGTGAGCTGCACTCCTAATGGGAAGTTGCAGCACACTCAGGGCCTTCCCCAGCCTGACAGCTCCTCTTCTGTAAATCAACTGGAAAACGAAGGACACAAAATTCCCCCTCCTGAGGGTGGTGATGGGAACTGATTGCAGCACTCAGGCCCACAGGGACTCAGGTGCCCACTGAGGTCACACTCCAGGAGGTCCTGGGGTCTCTCTTCCCAACGGTTGGACTCCTCTCTCCTGATGCTTCCTTGGTTCTATGGTCACATTTCTAGAAACTTTCCATGAGGTCAAGGCTAGGGGTTCATGCAGGCCCTCATGGCACTGCTTGTGTCCTGCCTCTCACATGGTGTTTCTCCTACAGGTGACAAGAGAGAAGGCTATGATAAGGCTGCAAGTGAGTGCCATGGGGGAGGAGGTGACCTTTGTTGTGGTGCAGACAGGACCTGTGGGAGCTCATGCACCCCGGAATTCCTCCAGTGACGCCTGTGTTCTCTAACCAGTCCCTCTCTTCCACCACAGGAGACGACAGTGACCAGGGTTCTGATGCTTCCCTCAGAGCTGAAAAAGGTGACAACTGGAGACCCTAAATGGGGGGCAGGGCTGAGGCGCAGGGAAGGCTGTGTTGTAGTTGCAGGGTCTGTGCATTGGGTGTTAGTGGCCTGCTCAGAGTGTGTGGCTAACAGTGACTGATCTGCATTGTTGTGCGTGTTCTTTTCTCCTGCAGTGTGACACAGCTGCTTTGTGTGGTCTGAGAGGCACAGCATTTGTTCCTGCCTCTCCTCCTCCCTCCTGGGACATCATGAGCTCCTGACTTCTCTTCCTGTACCTGGGTTCTGACCGTGTCCAGGCTTCTGTGTGCTCTCAGCCTCCTGTGAGGAACTGAGGAGCCAGCCCAGCCCTGAGCACCAGGACCCTCCCCACACTGACCTGGGTCTCTCTCCCCTCCACCTGCTGCTCCAGCAGAGGCGGGGCCAGGGCTTCCCCATCCCTGACTTCACTTTCCCTTGCTCTGAGCTGCAGCTGCTTGCTTCTCCACTGATAGAGAGAATGTGGATGTGGGTCTGTGTTTCAAATTGTGGTCATGGAAAAATGTTGAATAAATCAATGAATGATTCCAAAATTAAGATAGAAAATAAAACATGATTAACTTCCAAAATCATCAGGTTTGCTGTGTTGTGGGCGGGGCCAGGGTTAGCCTGAGAACAGCCAGGTGTGGATAGGAGCTCAGTCCATTCTGGACTGTCATGTATTCAGTCCTCACCTGGGTTGTCTTCCCTGCTCCTCAGTTGTGTTGTTTGCCTAGAACCTTCTCCATGAGCACCTATGATCAGAGGGGCTTTTCCTTTGTCTAGGACACAGCACAGACTGTGCAGGTGAGACTATGCTCAGGCCTGAGTCCTCTACTAAGGCTCCATCAGTTGTTCCTCCATACTTCTGTCCCTTCTTGTCATCCTGCATGAGCTGGAGTCTTGTTGGCCTTCTGGGTGTCCTGTGACAGCAGCAGGGGTGTGTTCCTGTCACTGCCTCCCAAAGCACCAGGCAGCCTTGCACAGGGTGTGTGTGGTGAGGAGAAAGGCAATGTGAGCAGCTTGCTTTCCTTCTAGCACTGCTGCCTCCAGTGTGGGTCTGTGCTGTCCCCAGTGCCCTCAAGGGAGCCACCTGTGGGAAGAGCAGAGAGGAGGGATGTCAGGTTTCTCCTGTGAGCTCCCTTCCTGATCCTCTGCATCTTCTCTGCCCACCTTCCCTCCACCTGCCCTCAGCTCTGGTTAGTCCCAGCTTTGCTCCCACCCAAATTCCTGGGTTGAAGAGCAGAGTCAGGAAGGGATTATGATCCCCATCTTGATTGGCTGAGAGGATCTGGAAGTTAGTGGAGTTCATGTCCACATGTGTGTGTCAGGGCATTTCAAGGAGAATGCGTCATGAGAGCTCTGACCTAGGGAGAGTATCATCAGGTGGTAAATTGAAAACCTGAAGAGAGTCCTGGAAGCTGGTGGACTGTGGTAATTGGGACTCCACTGTGTGTATGGTTCCTTGGGGATTGTGTTTTCTCTGCACCCTGTTACTGCCCTGCTCTGCCTCCTGCTGTCACGAGAGGCGCTGTGCTCTGCCTTCCCTCTAAAGCTGACTTGGTCCTTTCCAACCCTGACCAAGGCTAGCACTCTACTACTAGAGTCAGTTGCACTTCTGGATTTGTTGGTAGGTAATTGGAGGTAATAGTCACAGACTTTCTTGCTCAGGTTAGCCTCAAACTGCTATCATCAAATCTCAGCTTCCTGAGTAGCTAAGATTACAAGTATGAATACCAGTGCCTTGGTGAATAACCAAGGGCTGTGGATGTAGCTCAGTGGAAGACTTGTGCTAGGCTCTGGGTACAAATCCCCAGCCCCAGAAAAATAAAAGTAGAAGAAAATCCCTCTGGAAGTATATGTTATGACCCCGTCACTCTATAAGGTTTGGCTCACCTAGTGCAGTCATTTACACTCAGACCTGATCTGAAGGAGATTCCCTGTGCCCTGGAGAAATGCTTCCCAGTCCTTAAACAATGAGACAAGAAGAAAGGGCACAACTTGAGTGCAGCAGCGGAGACAGAGGAATCTAGTGATCAGTTCTGTGCTTAAAAATGTAGATAGAACTACCAGGTGTGGATAGGAGCTCAGTCCATTCTGGACTGTCATGTATTCAGTCCTCACCTGGGTTGTCTTCCCTGCTCCTCAGTTGTGTTGTTTGCCTAGAACCTTCTCCATGAGCACCTATGATCAGAGCAGCTTTTCCTTTGTCTAGGACACAGCACAGACTGTGCAGGTGAGACTAGGCTCAGGGCTGATGTTGGGTCTTTGTCAGTCCCACAAAAGATGGACGGGGTCTGAGGAAAGGTAAGTGCTGTGCTAGCCCTTTCCTCCCTCAGCCTGGGAGACAATCAGACACAGCAGGGAGCCAAATCCAGCAGGTAGAAAACTGGTTTTTTAACAGAGAGCAGCCCCTTTTAAAGACAAAAAGGGTGGGTGGCATGGTAAGGGAGGAAGAGGAACCAATCACTGTCAAGGCCACACCCTATCATTCACCTGAGCCTTCATGGGCTGGTTGGGCACTGATCGGCAGGTCAATTGGGCTCTGCCCACTCTACTCTCTCTCAGCGCCATCTTTGCTGCCCATGTGCTCCACAGGCTGAGTCCTCTACTAAGGCTCCATCAGTTCTTCTCCATACTTATGTCCCTTCTTGTCATCCTGCATGAGCTGGTGCCAGAATGTGTAAGCTACAACAAGAACAAAAAACCAAAAACATAAAACCCCAGCAATGAAAGGATACATTATTTTTTGCAAAAGAAGGCAGAACTCTGAGAACAGCTTCAGCGCTGCCTGTGTGGACAAGTGCTTTAAGAGGCAGCAAGCAGGACTAGCCCAGCAAGGCAGGTGGATGATGATGATCTGCTTCCTAACAATCCATGCCTGACACCTGCTCATCCTCACATGGGCCCTATGCACACATGACCCTCACCCATGTTCTAGCCAGACCCCGGGATTCCACGCCCACCACCATCCCCACCAACACCAGCAGCGCCAGCTCCAGAAGCAGAAGCAGGGACCCCGCGCCCGGGAGCACAGGCAGAGTGGAGCTTTGTTGGAGCACTGTTAAGGTCTGTTGGAGCATGGTTCCTGCTAGGCCTTGGCAAGCCCCGCGCTGAAAGTTTCCTTCCTCTAAACGTGCTGGGGTGTTGGCAGAGATTTTCCTTCCCTGCTGGAGTCCGTCCCCGCCCCATGTCCAGCTGCCTGGAGTGAAGGCCGCCAGCCAGGCAGCTTGGAACCCACAAGAAGCAGCATTGGCTTGGGGTGTGGACAGCAGCTGCGGGCAGGGCGGGAGGCAGTGGGAAGGTACTGTGCATTGCAGCCACAGGAGCGGGCTTGCTCGGTGGGGAGGCGAGGGCTGGGGCCGTGGGCGCCTGGAGTCAGCGAGAACCCACTTGCCGGCCTGGAGGAGGAGGAAGGCATCAGTGGCCATAGTGAAGGTGAAGCTGACATCTGCCCCACAACAGAGCTGCAAAACTGGCAACCAGGGCTGTGCGGGAGCCGCGACGCTAGAGGGCGCCACCCGCCCTCTTAAGGCCGGGCCGCGGAGGGGCGGTGTTTCTGGAGCTGGAACTCAGGTGTCCAGCTTGCTAGGCTGGTGCTCTCCCCCTTGACACTCACGTGCAGTCCTATTCTATCTTCGTGTAATTGCTGAGAAAGAGTCTCTTCGACTTTTCTGGTCAGGCTGGTCTCAAACCTTGATACTTCGGCACTCAGCCTCCTGAGTAGTTAGCTTTATAATCATGACAATCAGCCAGGGGCTGGTGGCTCACAGCTGTCATCCTAGGCATTCAGGAGGTTCAGATCTGAGGTTTGTGAATCAAAGCTAGCCCCGAAAAGAAAGTCTATGAGACTCTGATCTCCAATAAAGTACTAGAAAAAGCTGAAGTTGACTGTGGTGTAAGTGTAGACTGCTAGCTTAGGCTTGAGCCAAAGAAGAACAGGGACAGTGCCAAGGCCCTCAGTTCAAGTCCAAGGAAGGAGAAAATATATAGTAATGTAAATGAAATAGTACAATTTACACTATATTAATACATTTTAAGTGAAATATAACATGATTTGCTTTCATACTAATGTGAATTAGTTAATGCTGAGGGATTAAAATGGTTGTTTTATGTCAAATATATCTTACTGAGATTACTAAGTAAGTAAGGTTGGCTCCTTAATGGTGAGCAGACTCCACCCTCCTTCAAGCAAAGTCTCCACCCAGTACCTGTGTTACCTAGACAACTGGCACACCTGGAAGAGATCATATCTGCATGTGCTGAGGTTACCTCTGAATTTGATGTGGCCACACCTTTCTCCTCCCATACACTAGTTAAGGTCTAGCCAAGGTTCCAATGCTCTCTCTCAGCTCTTTCCCAGCTCTCTTAGCTCTCTTTCCCAACTCTCTCTCTTTCCCACCTCTTTCCCACCTCTTTCCCACCTCTTTTCCCTGCGCTGTCTTTCTCAGGTCTCTCCCAGGACTTTCCCAGCTGCATGGAGTGCCAACCTGGCCGGGTCCCAGCCGGTCTACTGAATAAACTTACCCCTTACCTGAATACCACCTGCATGGTGCTGTTATTACTGGGCTACCTCTTTTTTTGGGGGGGGCGGTCCGGTCGTGGGGCCTGAACTCTGGGCCTGGGCGCTGTCCCTCAGCTCTTCAGCTCAAGGATTGTGCTCTACAACTGGAGCCACAGTGCCACCTCTGGCTTTTTTCTTTTTGCTTATGTGGTGCTGAGAAATCAAACCCAGGGCCTCATGTATACAAGGCAAGTGCTCTACCATTGAACCACCTTCCCAGCCCCTTGGCTACCTCTTTTTAAAAACCTAAAAAGTAAACTATGCACGGGCTAGGCACTGCCGACTCACCCTTTTAATCCTAGCTTCTGAGGAGTCTGAGATCTGTGGATCATAGTTCAAAGTCACCCTGGGCAATAAAATCTGAGACATTTCATGTTCAAGTAACCAGTAAAAGGCTATGCTTGACTTGTGGCTCTAGTGGTAGAGTGCCAGCTAGGCAAGCAAGGTCAGTTTGTTAAGAAGCCCTAGGTTCCAGACAGATGAAGAGAGGAGGGAAAGAGACAGAGAAAGAGACAGTGACAGAGTGACACAAAGAGATAAGTAACAGATTTCCTGCTTACCTCCTGTGTTAGTGAAATGTGTCAGCCTTTGCTGCCTTGAGTAGACATCATGCTGTGAGATGTCAGCATGGAAGCAGGGGCAGCATTACTTAGCTGGCTCTGGGCCTGGCAGAATTTTCACCCAGACTCAGGGCAGATCCTGAAGCAGTGTAGGCCAGCAGGTGTGATGGCACATGCCTGTAATCCCAGCACTGGTGAGGTGGAGACAGGAGAAATGACTTCTAAGCTAGCCTGGGCTTCATACTGACACATTCCTGGCTGGGGGGGGTGGGAGTGTAATATAAGCAATGTGGAACAAGGAAGTGTAGGGACTGGAGCCCTGCCCTCCCAGAGGCCTGGCCTGCACCAAGCTAACCTTGAAATGTTTAGGTTAGAGTGCTTTAACTGTTTTTAGCACTGAGTTTGACTTCAGAACCTAGCAAACTACACAAGAAATATTCCTCCCAAGCTTAGCTACCCTCATTGAGCACCTTTGATATGCAAATTACCCAACCCACCTGATTCAATTGCTGAGACCCTACTTGCCTCAGGGCCAAAGAGCAGCCAACTAAAGGCTCCTTAACCCTGACAGCTACGGAGGATTCACACAGGCTGATTCCAACCGGTTCCTTTCCCTTCTCTTCCTTTTTTTTTTCTTTTTTTCTTTCTTTTTTTTTTTTTTTTTCCATTTTGATGGCTAGAGGTTGTCCTGGACTTGATCTAAGGGGCTGGACGATGTCTCTGAGCTTTTGTATTCAAGACTAGCACTCTACCATTTTGAGCCACAGCGCCACTTCCTGCCCTTCTCTTCCTAAATACCCACACATTCCAAGCAGCTCAACAGTTTTAACTCTGCCCATTCATGAACATGGGAGGTCTCTTCCATCAATTCCTTTGGTCTGTGGAAGTTTCACGGTAGAGGTCTTCATTCTTCTTGGTTAGGTTTATTGGTAGGTATTTTAGTATAAAAATAGTCTGGGGCTGTGCATGTCGCTTAGTGGTAAAGTGCTTGCCTAAGATGCATGAAGCCTTCCTTCAACACATTGCCACATACACAGAAAAAGCAAGAAGTGGCACTGTGACTGAAGTGGTAGAGTGCTAGCCTGGAGCAAAAGAAGAAGCTCAGGGACAGAGCCCAAGCCCTGAATTCAAGACTCAGGTTTGGCAAAAAAAAAAAAAAAAAAAAAAAAGTTGGAGGCTAGTGGCTCATTCCTGTAATCCTAGGGACTCAGGAGGCAAGGTCTGAGGATCATGGTTCAAGGCCAGTCTGGGCTGGAAAGTCCCTGAGACTCTTTTCTCCAATTAACCAACCACCAAAGAACCAGAAATGAAACTGTGTCTTAAGTGTTAGAGTGCTTGCCTTGAGTTGAAGAGCTCAGAGACAGTGCTCAGGCCCACAGTTCAAGCACCACAACGAAACAAGAAAGAAAAAAAAAAAAAAAAAGACCAGTTGTGCCTATTCTACACCAAGGCCACAATCTCTGTATTCCTGAAGATGGGGCAGGATGGCTGAGATGGGCTGAGCTGCTGTTGTCTTCACATCCACAACTTGTGTTTCATCAGCAATCATCTCTCTCAAGACTGCAGGAAACGTTAGGACAGACACTGTGCCTTCAGGAGCAAAGTCATTGTTTTTGATAAGCATCAGTGTTCACTGAGCTACAAAAAAATAAAAGGAAATCCTCCATTACAAACTGACAAAGGTTAAACGTTGCCATAGTGCATGAACCAAGGAATGGAGAAAGAGATCTGGGCTTAGTACAATGTCCTCATTTCCACTCATCTACAGCTACTTTCATGACTGCATACAGAAATTGAATTAGCTAAGATGCACTATAATATTTTGGGGGGGAGGGGGTCCGGGCTTGGGGCCAGAACTCTGGGCCTGGGCACTGTCCCTCAGCTCTTCAACTCAAGGCTAGTGCTCTACCACTTGAGCCACAGCGCCACTTTCTGGCTTTTCTTCTTTTTGCTTATGTGGTGCTGAGGAATGGAACCCAGGGCCTCATGTGTGCAAGGCAAGCGCTTTACCACTGAGCCACCTTCCCAGCCCTGCACCATAATATTTAGTAGGGCCTTTGCTCTGCCTCTGCGTCCCCTCCACCATGGCTAGTGAATCACAGGGGATTTTGCAGCTGCTGCAGGCTGAGATGCATGCCATGGAGAAGGTGTCCAAGGCCCACAAACTAAAGAACCAAAGGGTGAGGCAGGCCAGAGGGAAGCCCAGGCTGAAATGGCACAGCACGGCCTGCAGAGGGAGATAGAGTTCAAGGCCAAGGAAGCTGGGCACTGGGATCCCATGGCAGCTGCAGCAGTCAGGAGGAGAAGGAGACCAAGGAGAAGATGAGCATCCTCTAGAATGACTTCCAGCAGAACAGGGAGCAAGTTCTAGAAAACCTCCTGGCCTTTGTGTGTGACATCCAATCAGAAATCCACAAGCACTGTCACATGCATGGATAGGACAGGAGAAGCTCCTTTCTGTGGGTGGTGTGTAGACGCCCTCCGCTCTGTTCTGGGAGACATTCCATCATTTCTGGATGCTGTAGCAGGTCCCTGCACTGTTTGCAGAGTAGCCAGTCTAGGTTCTTTGTATAAATTTGATATTTATCCTAAGGGTCATCTTTTTGCCTCTTATTTCTCAGGGATTCAATGAGTATATGTTGTCTGTTTTCCTAGGTCTTTCAGTTCAAGCAATGGGTGTCACTTTTTCTTTCTTAGATCTTAATAGGATCAAACCAAAAAGTATAATGCTATGAAGAAAGAAGGGATCAAGGAATGTTTTCCCTCACACCTTCTTAATTGTCAGGGGCTTTATCTATGCAAAAGTAGTAAGTGGTGATTTGTAACTGGTACAAAGCAGCAGCCAGCCTTAAACAGTCTATTCTGGGTAAGTGTTAGAGCAATGAGTCCTAATGTATTGTTTGGGCTGCTGTTAGTTTACCTTAATCAAAATGACTAGATGGTAGGACTTAAGAACTTATTACATATTACTGAATCATTTCAGTAAAACCTATGTCATGTGTTTTAAAAAAAAAAAAAAAAACATTTAGTAGGGCTGAGGATGTGGCTTAGTGGTAGAGTGCTTGCCTAGCTAGCATGCATGAAGCCCTGGATTTGTTTCCTTAGTACCACATAAACAGAAAAAGCTAGACATGGTGCTGTGGCTCAAGTGGTAGAGTGCTACTCTTAAGTAAAAGACACTCATGGAAAGTGCTTAGGCCCTGAGTTCCAGCCCCCAGGACTGGCTACACACACACACACATACACACACACACACACACACACACACACATTTTGTAAACTGGAGGACAATTGTCCTCAAAAAATATATATCACAAAAAAAATATTGAAACCAAGCCCCAGTGGCTCATGTCATTAATCCTAGCTACTCAGGATGTTGAAATCTGAGGATTGTGGTTCAGAGTCAACTAAGGTAGTAAAGCCCGTAAGATTCTTATCTTTAATTAACCACAAAAAGCTCCAAGTAGGGGCTGGGAAGGTGGCTCAGTGGTAGAGCGCTTGCCTTGCATGCCTGAGGCCCTGGGTTCGATTCCTCAGCACCACATAAGCAAAAAGAAAAAGGCGGAAGTGGTGCTATGGCTCAAGTGGTAGAGCGCTAGCCTTGAGCTGAAGAGCTGATGGACAGCGCTCAGGCCCAGAGTTCAGGCCCCACAACAGGACGCCCCCCCCCCAAAAAAAAGCTGCAAGTGTACCTGTGGTTCAAGTGATAGGGTACTAGACTTAAAATAATAAATAAGGCTGGGCGACAATGGCTCATGCATATAATCCCAGCTACTCCGGAGACTGAGATCTGTGGGTTCTGGTTCAAAGCCAGCCCGGTAGGGCTGGGAATCTGACTTAGTGGTAGAGTGCTTGCTCAGCATGCATGAAGCCCTGGGTTCGATTCCTCAGTACCACATAAACTGAAAAAGCTGGAAGTGGCACTGTGGATCAAGTGGTAGAGTGGTAGCCTTGAGCAAAAGAAGCTCAGGGATAGTGCCCAGGCCTGAGTTCAATCCCCAGGCCTGCCAAAAAAAAAAAAAAAAAGAAAGAAACTCCTGTATGGGGGTTGGGGGAATGGGAGGGCAAGAATGGTAAGGGGAAACAAAGGAGGAGGTGTAGAGAGCTGCGTGCAGCCGCACCTTAAAGATGGCGCCGGCTTCCGCCCTCCGCCTTCCCGATGGCGAGTGCCCTCTGTGGTAAACAACTCCTTATTTGGCTAAGGCAAAGACTCTGGCTTGCTTCAGAGTACCTGGACCTATTGGTGGTTCCCACGTGGCGTATCAGGGTTGGCTACACAGCGGGTACTTAAGGCTGTGTGGGATTCTCCCCGGGTTCAGAAGATTGCTCAAAGGTCCTGAGTAAGGTGCTGAGAGAAGAGCTCGGTGTTGCGTCTTCCTTGCTAGTCGAGGTGGTCGTGACAAGGAGGCATCCTCCTTGTCATGGGCTGGGAAGGTGGCTCAGTGGTAGAGCGCTTGCCTTGCATGCAGGAGGCCCTGGGTTTGATTCCTCAGCACCACATAAGCAGAAAAAAAAGCCGGAAGTGGCACAGTGGCTCAAGTGGTAGTGCTAGCTTTGAGGTGAAGAGCTAAGGGACAGTGTCCAGGCCCAGAGTTCAGGCCCCACGACTGGATCCCCACCCCCACCCCCGAAAAAAAAGGAAATGTACTCATTACCTTGCTCATGTAATTGTAACCCCTCTGTACAGTATTTTCACAATGATAATAATAATAAAAAGCCAGCCTGGGCAGGAAAGTCTGTGAGACTCTTATCTCCAATAAACCACTAAAAAACCAGAAGTGGTGCTCTGGCTCAAGCAGTAAAGCACTTGCCTTGAGTTGAAGAGCACAGGGACAGCACCCAAGCCCAGAGTTCAAGCCCCACAACTAACCAAACAAACAAAAAAACTAGTGAAGTTAGGAGGTTGGGAATAAGCAATATGATTGAAGCAACAGGCCTTGTCCTTACAGCCATCTTGGTGCCTTGCTGGACACAGGGGCTTTCCACACAGCTCTGAAAATCTCTAGAGGTGATAGAGGACATTC
This sequence comes from Dipodomys merriami, assembly GCF_024711535.1. Classification (NCBI taxonomy): domain Eukaryota; kingdom Metazoa; phylum Chordata; class Mammalia; order Rodentia; family Heteromyidae; genus Dipodomys; species Dipodomys merriami. The sequence continues at coordinate 12,160,852 of NW_027202937.1, read as the reverse complement.
TTGGGATTCACAGGTGTGCTGAGTTGCTAAGCTCCAGGAAAGTCTTCCTTCCCTTAGATAATTGTCTTTGCTTCTTTTTCACACCTTTATTAGGTATAAGTGTCTTCATCTGGTTATCTTTGCTTCTGTACACTACTTTTGTTACCATAAATTCCTCACAACTTATGTGGATTTGGACTGTATAAGCTTTATGCTAGCTGCATTTGCAGCTGCTGGTCTTTGAGAAAGACTTTATCAGCAGTCTACCTGCTCTCCAATAAAGACTCCTAATTGGGCCTCTTAAATGGTGGCTTCTGTGTTTCTTGACCTGAGTTCCCTCACAACACTAATACTCTACTACTTAAGCTACAGCACCACTTCTGACTTTTTGGTAGTTCATGGAAGATACTAGTCTCACAGACTGAACCTTGTTCCTTGGAGTCACTAGGATTCCAGGCATGAGCCACTAGCAACCAGCTACAAAGAGATATTTTCTTTTTCTTTTTTCTTTTCTTTTTTTTTTTTTGTTGGTCAAGGAACATGAACACAGGATGTGAGAACTGTCCCTGAGATCTTTTACTCAAGGCTATTGCTCTACCACTCTGAGCCACAGTACTACTTCTGGTTTTCTGGAAGATAAGTGGGGATATGAATCTAACAGACTTTCTGCCGGGCTAGCTTTGAACCTCTATCCTCAAATTTAAGCAACTGGTGGCTAATGCCATCAGAACTGGCTAATTAGACATTTTAAACATAATTAGTCTACAACTACAAAGTGCTACTCTTAATAACATTTACCTTTTGAGCGAGTCTCCCACTCTTCAAAGCCTAAAAGCAAAGAGTAGAGTCAGTATAACACATACACAGAAGTCCACATTTTAAAGGGTATAAAGATTTGCAGCAGAGTGAGAAGATGACTTTGGTTCCTTTACACTACATACAAATGGTTTGAATTCAGTGGAGTATCTCTGTGTCCACTGTCTGGCTATCCTGCCATATTCTGCTCTGTTGGTCAAATACTGAGTGGCTGTGCTTCCAACCACATTATCTGCAAGGCTGTAGTGTATCAGAAGGGAACAAGATGCAGCTAATCCTGTATACGTGTGTAAGGATGTTGGGTCTGAGGCTCCCTGGCTCTTGACTGCTGTTGCAGTGGTAGATTCTGGTGTGGAAAGTAACCTTTGGTGGTTTAAGCAGATAATCTGATGGAAAAAACAAACAAAACATCAGCTTCTCATGAAGAACCTGCTGGATGAACATAGCTTCTTCATTCACAAATGGCATCTCCTTTTGGGCCAGCAATGCAGTTAGCATGAGGCGCAAGGGACATTTGGGCTAGCTCCTTCTCACTCTTTGAGCACTAGTGGATTCCTAAGCAGGGATTTTGCTAGACTTTGGATTTGCCTCTGCTGGGTGGTGCAAGTTTTCTTTCTTCCTGTTCTTCAGGCTGTGGAGCGGTTGGGTCTCGCTGGGATCTGCATCAGAACTGTCACTGCTGCTGGTTGTGGGTTCTGATCATTGGACGTTGGCCCAACACTGGATATTTTGGTGAAGTGATGGCTTGTTAAATTTCTGGAGGAGGGGCACACACCGCTTGGTGCCATGCTTGTTTGTGCTCTGTGCCTCCTTTCAGCCAGGGGATGCACACATCCGCCCTTCCCTGCTGGACCAGCAGATGGTTCCAGTGGGCTGGCCCTGTGCTCTTGGCTGCAGGTGCTCTTGGCAGGGAGGACACGCAGGTGCCATCTTTTCCATAGTTTTTCTTTTAACAAGCTTTCCTCTGACCTTTATGATGTTCCTGTCTTGCTGGATTCTCGTGCCAGACACAAGGACCAAGGCCAACTCATCTATCCTTATGCATTGGACTGGACTAGGGTTAAAGTATGGCTTTTCCTGATTTGGATGACCTGAAAGGTAACAGATATTGGCACTGTGTTGTGCACATTGCTGTTTCTGAGATCTCTTTTTATGTGTCACTGGTTTTGCATCCAATAAGTCTGTCAGAAAAGGGCTTAAGGTTTGAATGAGCAATGAGATTAAGAGACAGGAGGTTTTATTAAAGCAAAAAAGAGAGGGACTTAGCTCTGACTAAGTGACTTGCAGGCATAGGCTGCAAGTTTTCATGAAGATAAGCAGGTGTGTGTGTGTGTGTGAGTGTGTGTGTGTGTGTGTACTTGTGCATTCGTGTGCATGTGCATGCAGCTGATGAAGAGATGGGGCTGTATGTGTCTGTAAACAGACAGGAAACTAGAACTAATTGGTGACAAGTGACAATTGCTTAGTGGGTTTAGGACAATGAGGCCTGGTGGCAAAGCTGTTCCTTGTTCCCATCACTGAAGAAGCCTACTCCTCAACAAGAAGCACTCTTCCATGGCTTGGACTCTGCTTACTTTTTCACACTCCATATTAGATGGCAGAAGTTTTGGAAACAACCCAGATGCCCCACTCCTGAGGAGTGGATCCAAAAATTGTGGTACCTATATACAATGGAATATTATGCAGCCATTCCAAAGGACAAAATAATGGAATTTGCAAGGACATGGATGGAACAAGAGCAATTTTTTTTAGATAGAGCATGGGGCTTGAACTCTGGGTTTGGGTGCTGTCCCAGCAGTGTTTTGGGCTAAAGGCAAATGCTCTACTGCTTGAGCCACAGCGCCACTTCCAGTTTTCTAGTGGTTTATTGGAGAGTTTCACAAACTTTCTTGCTCGGGCTAGATTTAAACCACGATTCTCAGATCTCAGCCTCCTGAGTAGCTAGGATTACAGCTATCAGCCACCAGGGTCTAGCTAGAGCAAATTATTGTTATTATTAGTTTTTGGTTCCAGTCGTGGGGCCTGAACTCTGGGCCTGGGCGCTATCCCTCAGCTCTTCAGCTCCAGGCTAGTGCTCTACCAGCTGAGTCACAGCGCCACTTCTAGCTTTTTTCTTTTTGCTTATGTGGTGCTGAGGAATCGAACCCAGGGCCTTCAGCATGCAAGGCAAGCGCTCTACCACTGAGCCACCTTCCCAGCCCTAGAGCAAATTATTTTGAGTGAAGTCAGCCAAGAACATATAGACAAAGGCCACTGGTCTAGTGGAGGGCTTCAACTTCGCATCCCTCAACAGCTCTCTTTTTCTTTCAGTTCTGAGAAAATAACATGGAATCAGCTGAGAGATGGTGGCTCACACCTGTAATCCTCAGGAGGCTGAAATCTGAGGATTGTGGTTTGCAGCCATCCTGGGCAGACAAATCGGAGAGACTTTTCTCCAATTTCCCATTAAAGTCAGAAGCAAAGCTGTAACTGTAGTTCCTCAGGAAGCCGAGATATGAGGATTGAAGCTGTGGTAACCCAGTTTTCCCTCTCTTGTTGACCCCTCTTGTAGTCCCATCTCTAGCCTCCATTACAAATTGCTGCTGTCTGCTTGGCCCTGACCACAGCTGAAGAATATCTCAGCCCCTAGTGCTCTTGGATTTCTGTAAACCACACCTGCCTGGGGTTCTGACCTACAAAGCCCTGCTCCACTGGAGGGCGTTGCTGATCTTTGTCTTCCCTAGACAAGGCATGTGAGTCCGGCCAAAGAAAACACCTTCTTCATCCAAGCTACTCAGGAGGCTGAGATCTGAGGATCGCGGTTCAAAGCCAGGAGAGACCGTGAGATTCCTATCTCCAATAAACCACCAGAAAACCGGAAGTGGCGCTGTAGCTCAAGTGGTAGAGCGCTCGCCTTGAGCTGAAGAGCTGAGGGACAGCGCCCAGGCCCAGAGTTCGAGCCCCACGACCGACATAAAGAAAAGAAAAGAAAACACCTTCATCACCTTCAACCATGCGAAGGAGGAGGAGGAAGATAGTTGGAAACAGTGACTTTGAAAATCTTTCAGAAGTGGTGTAGACAGATAATAAAGACCAAATTGCAGGGCTGAACTTTCTTTCTTCAGTAAATGGGAAGTATACACTGAATAAAACTTAGCAAGAAAATACTGTTAAGAAAGGCTAATATTTGTTATTCAGTAAACACTTTTGAGCATCAATGATGGGTCAGGCATTATTATAAGTATTTAGATTACCACAAGTGAACAAAACAGACAAAAAATATGCTCCTAGCTGGGTGCCAGTGGTTCAGGCCTGTAATCCTAGCTACTCAGGATGCTGAGATCTGAGGATCACGGTTCAAAGCCAGCCTGGACAGAAAAGTCCATGAGACTCTTATCTCCACTTCCAGAAAACTGCAAGTGGCGCTGTGGCTCACGTGGTAGAGTGCTCGCCTTGAGTTGAAGAGCTGAGGGACAGCGCCCAGGCCCAGAGTTCAGGCGCCACAACTAACCCCCCTCCACACACACACACTCAAAAAAGTTACTCTCCCTTATAGAGCCAACAGTTTGATGGGAAAGCAGAAGAGAAACATTAAAACATTATTGAGAGGTTTTGGTTCTGCGTACTAGAATTGAATCAAGCTAGCTTAAGGGAAAGGAATTCTCCAGACAAAGGGTGAGTGGCTGTGCTGGGGATACCTCCTAGAGATGGTCACAGGAACAGTTTGGTGTATAAGCAGCCTCCTGGAACCCAGCCCTGGCGATGATGAGGCAGCGTGAGCTGTGGAATGTCAACATCCTGTCTATTACAGAACTGACACCTTCCCAGTTCTACATTTTCCTTATGAAGAAGAGTTTCTCTTTGCAAGTAAGCTCTTCAGATTTTAGGGTGGTACACCTCAAAATATCACAGAACCAACTAGACACTGTGGGCTCACACTTATAATCAGACTGAAGTCTGAGGATGAAGATTTGAAGCCAGCCAGATTTGCAGACAAATCTGAGACTGTTACCTACAATTAACCAGCAAAAACGTGGCACTGGATGTATGGCTCAAGTGGTAGAGTGCCAGCTGTGAGTGAAAAAGCCAAGTGGATTCTCTCCATGTTGGTGCCATTCCAAAGTTCAGAGCCAATCAGAATAGCAAAATCATGATATTCTAGACTGCAAATTATGATTAATTATGATTAAATAGCCAAAAGTTCAGCTGTGTGGCTCAGTTGGCAGAGTGGTAGCCTTCAGCAAAATAGCTGAGAGACAGCACCCAGGGCCTGAAACTAGCACCAACACACAAAACCACACAAGACTAATAAACAATTGCTTCTGTTAACTTGAAATTACTTATTAGAATTATAAACAATTCAAGGTTTTATTGTTATGTTAAAGGTGAGCGCACAGCGGTTACAGTTTCAGAAGTCAGGTGAAGAGAACATTTCTTTTTGGACAATGTCAGCCCATCTCTTGCTTTCCCAGTTTTTCCCTTCTGGCCTCACCCACTAGTTGTATAATTTATTTTTCACATGCACATCAAGTGCATAGCACTGCTGCATTTGTTCACCCTCTGTCCCTCCATGTTAAGTCATGTATTTATTTATCTTTGCTGGTCCATGAGCTTCTTTTGCTTAAGGCTAGTGCTCTCTCTAACATTTGAGCCACAGCACCACTTCTGGTTTTTTCAGTAGTTCATTGAAGAGGAAAGGGCTGGGAATGTGGTTTACTGGTATGCTTGCCTAGCATGCATGAAGCCCTGGGTTGGATTCATCAGTACCACATACAGAGAAAAAGCAAGGGGTGGTGCTGTGGCTCAAGTGGTAGAGTGTGAGCCAGAGCAAAAGCCACTCAGAGACAGTACCCAGGCCCTGAGTCTAAGCAACAGGACTGCCAAAAAAAAAGAAGGAGAAGAAGGAGGAGGAGGAGGAAGAGGAGCAAGAGGAGGAGGAAGAGGAAAGAAAGAAAGAAGAAAGAAAAAGAAAAAAGAAAAGCATCTCCCAGTTTCCTGACCCAACTGACTTCCAACTTGGATTCTGAGATCTCTGACTCCTGAATAACTATGATTAAAATCATGAGCCACTAGCAACAGAAAATGTCAAGTTTTTTGTTTGTTTGTTTGTTTGTTTGTTCCAATCTTGGGGCTTGATGAACTCAGGGTCTGGGCTCTGTCCCTGAACTTCTTTTTGCTCAAGGTTAGCATTGTACTACTTGAGCCATAATGTTACTTCTGGCTTTTTCTTTTAATGTGGAACTAAGGAATTAAACCCAGAGCTTCATGCATGCTAAGGCAATCACTCTCCCACTAATCCACATTCCTAGCCCCAAGTCAAGTACACTCTCCCACTAATCCACATTCCTAGCCCCAAGTCAAGTACTTTGTTTTTTTCTGTGTCCAGTCATGGGCCTGAACTCTGGGCCTGGCACTGTCCTTCAGCTCTTCAGCTCAAGGCTGGTGCTCTACCACTGGAGCTACAGCACCACTTCTGGCTTTTTTTCCCCCTTTTGTTATGTGGTGCTGAGGAAGGGAACCCAGTGCCTCAAGCATGCAAGGCAAGTGCTCTACCACTAAGCCACCTTCCCAGCCCCAAGTCAAGTACTTTGAAGGCTTGTTGTTGTTTTGGACAAGCAGGATTGAGCTCAGACCTGGGTGCTGTCCCTGAGCATCTATACTCAAAGCTAGCACTCCATCACTTAGAATCCCAGCACCACTTCTGAGTTTCTGGTAGTTAATTGGAGATATGAGTCTCAGGAACTTTCCTGCCCTGGCTGGCTTTGAACCTCTATCCTCATATCTTTGCTTCCCAAGTAGAGAGGATTACAGGGCATCAGCCATCAGCTTTAAAGACTTTCATATCTAAAAGTCATTTTTTGTTTTGGCCAATCCTAGGCCTTGAACTCAGGGCTTGGGCACTGTCCCTGAGTTTCTTTTGCTCAAGTCTAGTTAGCACTCTACCACTTGAGCCACAGCACCACTTCCAGCTTTTTCTGCATATGTGGTGCTGAGGAATGGAACCCAGAGTTTCAAACATGCTAAGCACTCTACCACTACACCATATTCCCAGCTCTAATAGTGAATAGTGACAGAACCCATATGATACAAATACCTTTGGGGTCGATACGAATGTGTGCAAACATCCTAGACACAAACTTCTCTGAGGACCTCTTACTTCACCCTCAGGCCAAACCCAGAAGAGGCTAGGACAGAGTGCTGGCACGGGGGGACAGGGACCAGGATGAAGCCCAGGTGTCCGGGTCTACATCTCAGTGTCTCAGAGCTAGAGCTGCTCTGGGTGGGGAAGCTGAGCACTGGGGATTCCCAGTCTCCCCAATTTCACTTATTCTCCAACCTGTGTCGGCCGCTTCTGCCCAGACAGTGGTGACGCATAACAAGCTCTCGCAGCTATTGGCTGTCGCGTTCTAGAGAAGCCAATCAGTGTCACTGGGGTTCCGGGTTCTAAAGTCCCCCGCGGAGCTACTGGCACTCAGATTCTCCCCGGATTCTGGGGCTGGGCTCATGGCGCCCGGATCCGTCCTGCGGCTGCTGTCGTGGGTGCTGGCGCTGACCAGGACCTGGGCGGGTGAGTCTGGGACCCGTGGGCAACACGAGCCCGCAGGGTAGAGCGAGGGGTGGCGGTGGGGTGAGGGCGCCGTCGGGGGGCAGGGTCCGGGCAGCCGCGTCCCCGTCCCCTCCGCCTGACCCGTCCTCGGGGGCCCTCGCTGGGCGCCGCCAGGGTCATTCGGACCCCCTTTGCGTCTCCCGCGTGCCGAACCCCTTCTCCGCTCCCGCCGCGCTCCCGGCTCTCACCCGCGCCCGCCCGCAGGCCCCCACTCCCTGCGGTATTTCCACACCGCCATGTCCCGGCCCAGCCTCGGGGAGCCCCGCTTCATCTCCGTCGGCTACGTGGACGACGCGCAGTTCGTGCGCTTCGACAGCGACGCCACGAACCCCAGGATGGAGCCGCGGGCGCCGTGGGTGGAGCGGGAGCCGCCCGAGTACTGGCAGCGGCAGACGCTGATCAGCAAGGACTATGCACAGAGTTACCGAGTGAGCCTACAGAATCTGCTCGGCTACTACAACCAGAGCGCGGATGGTGAGCGACGCCGCCGGGTCGGAGGTCACGACCCCTCCCCGCCTCCCCGCTGACCAGCCCAAGCCCCCGGGGTCTCAGGACTGAGGTTCAGCCCAGGCTGCGGGCGCTGCGGGGGGACCGGCACCCCGGGAAAGAGCCGCGGGGTGGGGCCGGTGTCCTCTCCTTGTAGGCCAAAGTCCCCGCGGGGCGCGGGCTGACCGTGGGAGCTGGGCAGCTTCTCACACCTTCCAGAGCATGTATGGCTGCGACGTGAGCGCAGACGGCCGTCTCCTCCGCGGGTACCGTCAGGGCGCCTACGATGGCCAGGACTACATCGCCCTGAACGAGGACTTGAGCTCCTGGACCGCGGCCGACATGGCGGCTCAGATCACCAGGCGCAAGTGGGAGGAGGCCGGTGTGGCAGAGCGCCACAGGGCCTACCTGGAGGGCAGGTGCGTGGAGTCACTGAGCAGATACCTGGAGCACGGCAAGGAGACGCTGCAGCGCACAGGTACCAGGGCCCGGGGACTCCTCCATCTCCTGTGGAAGTCCCCCTCCACCCCCACAGCCAGAGAGGAAAAGGGACCCAGCCCACCACACCCCTTCCCCTGCCCAGAGAACCATGAGCCCCTGCCTTTCACATGCTGTGTCACACAGTGGCTCTGGAATCCACCTTGACCTCACAACAGTGAAAGTCACACACTACCCCCTCCCCCCCCTCTCCACACATGGAGATGAAGACTGTCCCTGAAACAAGTGTGTAGCTGGCCCCTTCCACTCAGACAGCACCAGGAGGCTCTCAACATCTGTCCTCAACCAGGACCTATTATGGCTAGAACTCTCTTTCAGTGCTTTGGAGAAAGTGTCTCTTATCTCCACCCAGGACAGAGCACAGTGACTCTTGAGAGATCAGATGCTTCTGGCCATGGTGATCTCAACTGAATCTAGGACTCTGCAAGTTTTAGGAGATGATTCCAGAAGCCTAGTTCCAGCCTGGATCATCCATTCCTGCCCCCACTCGCTGTGCTGTGTATCCTCATCATGGTCAACTGACCTGCACGGTGGTCCATGGGAGGCAAGGAGATGCATCTGAATTTCTGGATTCTTCTCAGATCCCCCAAAGGCACACATCACCCTCCACCCCACCTCTGAGCATAAGATGACCCTGAGGTGCTGGGCGCTGGGCTTCTACCCTGCGGAGATCACCCTGACCTGGCTGCGGGATGGAGAGGAACAGACCCAGGAAATGGAGCTGGTGGAGACCAGGCCTGCAGGAGATGGAAGCTTCCAGAAGTGGGCAGCTGTGGTGGTGCCTTCTGGGGAGGAGCAGAGATACACATGCCATGTGCAGCATGAGGGGCTGCCTAAGCCTGACATGGGGTAAGCAGGGCTGAGGGCACAGAGCACAGCTGTGCTCAGAGACAGCAGGAGGCATGTGCAGCTCTCAGCAGGTAAGGACTGAGAGCTGGGCTCACAGTGCTCATCCTCCTTTCCCTTCTCTTCCCAGAGCCGCCTGCTCAGCCCACCATTCCCAAGACTGGAATTTTCATTGGTATGGCCATCTTTGCAGTTCTAGTTGTTGTAGCTGTGGTGGTTATTGTGCTGTGGAGGAAGAGGACTGGAGGTAGGAAGGTGGAGGTCTGAGTTCCTGGGCCACTTGTGGGTTTCAGGCCCCAGGCAGAAGTGTGAGCTGCACTCCTAATGGGAAGTTGCAGCACACTCAGGGCCTTCCCCAGCCTGACAGCTCCTCTTCTGTAAATCACCTGCAAAACGAAGGACACAAAATTCCCCCTCCTGAGGGTGGTGATGGGAACTGATTGCACCACTCAGGCCCACAGGGACTCAGGTGCCCAATGAGGTCACACTCCAGGAGGCCCTAGGGTCTCTCTTCCCAACTGTTGGACTCTTCTCTCCTGATGCTTCCTTGATTCTATGGTCACATTTCTAGAAACTTCCCATGAGGTCAAGGCTAGGGGTTCATCTAGGCCCTCATGGCACTGCTTGTGTCCTGCCTCTCACATGGTGTTTCTCCTACAGGTGACAAGAGAGAAGGCTATGATAAGGCTGCAAGTGAGTGCCATGGGGGAGGAGGTGACCTTTGTTGTGGTGCAGACAGGACCTTTGGGAGCTCATGCACCCCGGAATTCCTCCAGTGACGCCTGTGTTCTCTAACCAGTTCCTCTCTTCCACCACAGGAGACGACAGTGACCAGGGCTCTGATGCTTCCCTCAGACCTGAAAAAGGTGACAACCTGCAGACCCTAAATGGGGGGCAGGGCTGAGGCGCAGGGAAGGCTGTGTTGTAGTTGCAGGGTCTGTGCATTGGGTGTTAGTGGCCTGCCCAGAGTGTGTCGCTAACAGTGACTGATCTGCATTGTTGTGCTTGTTCTTTTCTCCTGCAGTGTTGACACAGCTGCTTTGTGTGGTCTGAGGCACAGCATTTGTTCCTGCCTCTCCTCCTCCCTCCTGGGACATCATGAGCTCCTGACTTCTCTTCCTGTACTGGGTTCTGACCGTGTCCAGGCTTCTGTGTGCTGTCAGCCCCCTGTGAGGAACTGAGGAGCCAGCCCAGCCCTGAGCACCAGGACCCTCCCCACACTGACCTGGGTCTCTCTCCCCTCCACCTGCTGCTCCAGCAGAGGCGGGGCCAGGGCTTCCCCATCCCTGACTTCACTTTCCCTTGCTCTGAGCTGCAGCTGCTTGCTTCCCCACTGATAAAGAAAATGTGGATGTGGATCTGTGTTTCAAGTTGTTGTCATGGAAAAATGTTGAATAAATCAATGAATGATTTCCAAAATTAAGATAGAAAATAAAACATGATTAACTTTCAGAATCATCCTGTTTGCTGAGCTGTGTTGTGGGGGGGGCCCTGGTTAGCCTGTGAACATCCAGGTGTGGATAGGAGCTCAGTCCATTCTGGACTGTCATGTATTCAGTCCTCACCTGGCTTGTCTTCCCTGCTCCTCAGTTGTGTTGTTTTTCTGGAGCCTTCTCCATGAGCAGCTATGATGAGAGGGGCTTTTCCTTTTTCTAGGACACAGCACAGACTTTGCAGGTGAGACTAGGCTCAGGCCTGAGTCCTCTACCAAGGCACCATCAGTTCTTCTCCATACTTCTGTCCCTTCTTGTCATCCTGCATGAGCTGGAGTCTTGTTGGCCTTCTGGGTGCCCCTGTGACAGCAGCCGGGGGTGTGTTCCTGTCACTGCCTCCCAAAGCACCAGGCAGCCTTGCACAGGGTGTGTGTGGTGAGGAGAAAGGCAATGTGAGCAGCTTGCTTTCCTTCTAGCACTGCTGCCTCCAGTGTGGGTCTGTGCTGTCCCCAGTGCCCTCAAGGGAGCCACCTGTGGGAAGAGCAGAGAGGAGGGATGTCAGGTTTCTCCTGTGAGCTCCCTTCCTGATCCTCTGCATCTTCTCTGCCCACCTTCCCTCCACCTGCCCTCAGCTCTGGTTAGTCCCAGCTCTACTCCCACAGGAATTCCTGGATTGAAGAGCAGAGTCAGGAAGGGATTATGATCCCCATCTTGATTGGCTGAGAGATTCTGGAAGTTAGTGGAGTTCATGTCCACATGTGATTGTCAGGGCATTTCAAGGAGAATGGGTCATGAGGGCTCTGACCTAGAGAGAATGTCATTAGGTGGTAGATTGTAAACCTGAACAGAGTCCTGGAAGCTGGTGGACTATGGTAGTGGGACTCCACTGTGTGTGGGGTTCCTTGGGGATTGTGTTTTCTCTGCACCCTGTTACTGCCCTGCTCTGCCTCCTGCTGCCACAAGAGGCGCTGTGCTTCCTGCTGTGCCCTGCCTTCCCTCTAAGGCTGACTTGGTCCTTTCAACCCTGACCAAAACACTCCCTTCTGCTCAGCTTCATTCTCAGAAACTAATTAGGACAGGAATCTTCTGCCAGACAGCAGGGCCTGTGCTCTGACTAGTTACCAATGTGGTTCTTAGGCCTTTGGCATTGGTCTGCAGATTGAATTTGGAATCGCTCAGAAAGTCAAAGGAGGTCAGAACTGTCATGCTTGTGCAGCATGTGTGCTAGCAGAAGAGACAGGTGGCAGGTGTGTAAGAGAGCAAGGAAGGACCATGACATGCAGGAGGAAGGCAGTGCTGCAGGTCAGGTGACATGGTGTGGGCGTGGGGACAGAGCTGACTGTGGTACCAGGTGTTCATCATGACCTGGAGGGAAATTTTCTGAGTTGTGAAATTCGCCAAAAGATATATAGAGGGGCTGGGAAGGTGGCTCAGTGGTAGAGCACTTGCCTTGCATGCGTGAGGCCCTGGGTTCGATTCCTCAGCACCACATAGGCAGAAAAAAAAAGCTGGAAGTGGTTCTGTGGCTCAATTGGTAGAGCGCTAGCCTTGAGCTGAAGAGCTGAGGGACAGCGCCCAGGCCGAGTGCAGGCCCACGACCGGACCAAAAAAAAAACAAAAAAAAACAAAAAAAACAAACAAACAAAAAAAAAAAAAAAACCAAAAGATATATAGAGAACGTGTTGGTAAACTGGAGGATCTCCTTGTACAAAGTCCTTACCTCTTCTGTGGACTGCCCAGATCTCTTGCTGAGTAGAGCCTTTGAAAGAGACCTGAAGACAAGATTCTCACTTGAGGGATTTTTCTTTGTGTGTATGTGCTAGTCCTGGGGCTTGGACTCATGTCTTGTGTGCTGTCCCTCAGCTTGTTCTTGGTCAAGGTTACTATGCTGTTTGAGTTACAGATTTCCTTCCTGCTTTTGGGAAATAAGAATTCCCCAGACTTTCCCATCAGTGCTGGATTCAAGCCATGAATGGGAGAAGTCTGCCTCCTGAGTAGGTAGGAGTATAGCAGGATCCACACTACCTGACTTTGATAGTGATTTTCTTTTTGTGTCATTCCTTGGGGCTTGAACTTAGGGCTTGGGCACTCAAAGCTTTTACTATTCAAAGTTAATATTCTATCAATTTGAGCCACAACATCACTTCTGGCATGAGCCACTTGCTCTCAGTTGAGATATATTTATTTATTTTCAGTTCTGGGGCTTGAACTCAGTGCCTGGGCACTGTCCCGAGCTTCCTTTGTTCAAGACTAGAATTCCACCCATTTAACCTTACTGCGACTTCCAGCCTTTTCCATGTGGTTGGAGGAATCAAAGCCAGGGCTTCATGCATGTTGGCAAGCATTCTACCACTAAGCCACATTTTCAATCTCTAATATATATTTTTTTATCTCTGATATATATTTTTTTTTAAGTCGAAGAAGATGTTTAATGAAGAAGAAAAAAAAAATGGTAGACATACAAATGTCCCAGAGTATAGGTTTAATCTATCCGGGCCTGTAGTTTCCAAATGTGACTACACGATGGCGATATAAGTCAGGCCTTTTTTTTTTTTCTTTCTTTCTTTTTTTTGTCTGGTCCTGGGGCCTGATCTCTGGGCCTGGGCACTGTCCCTCAGCTCTTCAGCTCAAGGCTAGCGCTCTACCTCTAGAGCCACAGCGCAACTTCCGGCTTTTTTTCATTTTCCTTATGTGGTCCTGAGGATTCAAAACCAGGGCCTCATGCATACAAAGCAAGCGCTCTACCACTGAGCCAAGTCCAAGTCTTCCCAGATCCAAGTGCAGCTTTTTCATTGTTGGTTCGTTTTGTTTTGTTTTGTTTTTATCAATGTAGAACCATATAAATAAGTGCTGAAACCTGGCTCTGGTGGATTATGCCCAGTATCCTACACACTCAGGAGGCTGAGGTCAAAGAATTCCTATTCAAAGCCAACCCAGGCAGAGAAGTCCATGAGACACATCTCCAATGAGCCATAAGAAAACCCAAGGAACTGCTGTGGCTCAAAGTAGTGCAACACTAGCCTTGAGCAAAAGAGCTCTGAGTTCAAGACTCAGAACAGATGTAAAAAACACCCCAAAAACAAACAAACACAACCCCTCCCCCATAGTGCTGAGTAGGCAGGAAGATGTCAACTTTGGTGCTTGGAAACCTTTGGGTAAATACAGCCCTTTGGAGGCACAGGCATGTATTGCTTTGTACATGGCTGGTATTACACTCAGTTTATCTCATCCATTAAAATCTGTGTTAAGTCTTTGGGTCTGTTGGCCTTATCCCAATTTGGAGGTATAAGGCTGCATTGTGCTTCCCAGAATATTCACACAGCAAGTAACAAATTCATGACCCCTGTTCACTTTTTCTCAGTAAGTGGTTTGGATGCCATTGTGGTCGATTCCAATTTATACTCTCAACAGGTGCAGTGGCACCGTGGGTGGTAAAATCATTATTTCAAGCCTTTCTTGACATCTAATTTATGGATAGAACTAAAAGATTCAGGTCTGAGCTAAGTGCTGGTGGCTCACATCACTAATTCTAGTTACCTAGGAGGCTGAGATTTGAAGATTGTGGTTTGGCATCAGCCTAGGTAGGGAATTCCTGAAGACTTCCATCCCCAGTTAACCTCCCAAAAGCTGAAAGTGAACTTGTGAGTCAAGTGGTAGAGGACTAGCCTAGAGTAAAAAGGCTCAGGGACAGGCCCTGAGTTCAAGTCTCAGGATCAACACACACACTCACACACACACACACACACACACACACACACACACACACACACAGAATGTAATAAATCTCAAGAAGTTCAGAATGTACAAGAGTTCTCAGGGATGTTGAGAAGTGCAAGGAAAGGCAAGAGAAGAATCTGAGCAACTGGAAGGAGAGCTAGAAGGGCTTGGGGTTGTCATTTCTCCACTTTGCAATGCAGACAACAGGGCTCCTTCCTTCCAGCAACTAACATTGATGAAGTGTCCTCTGCCTGCCAACCCTGGGCTACACTGCACAGAACACAGGGAACCCCTTCCCTCAAGGAGACCTCTGTGTCCACATCTAGCTGGGCTAGTGTCCAGGAACAGGCCTGCCACCTGCAGGCTGCTCCCTGCTGTGCTGCAGCTTTGTGCAGGTCAGCTTGTGGTTCATTCTCCCCTGGGAACCCATGAGCAGCTGTGGTCTCTTGGGCTCAGTGCACTCTCCTGCTGTCTCCCTAGTTCTCACTATCCTGGCCACCTGACCCCATCAGCTCCAGTTTCTATGGCTTTGCAAAGTCCTCTGTGATAGGTTGGAACTTCTGCTCTAGAAACATATTTGCAGTGTCACACACAAATTTGGGTAGCTACCCAGGAAAGGAATTTCCAAGTGCTTCCTAGCTCTGGGTGAGTAATAAGTCTCAGCATTCCCAGAGTCAACCCGGAATTAGCACTTGTAGCATTATCAAACTCATAACACATTAGCATCATTCATTTTAGAAAAACACATTCTTCTGGTGCCAATGTGGTGGGGCCTGCCTGTAATACCAGGTGGGACAAGTATGGTCAGAGGCCAGCATGAGCTGCATAGCAAGTTCAAGGCCAGTTGGTGCCAGAAGGCTGAGTAATTTAAAAACAATTGAACAAACAAAACACTATTTTGTGGCTGACCTGGGTCTTTACCTCAGGGCCTAGACACTGTCCCTGATTCTTTTTTTTTTTTCTCTCTCTCTCTTTCAAGGCTAGCACTCTGTAACTAGAGTCACAGTTGCACTTCTGGATTTGTTGGTAGGTAATTGAAGGTAATAGTCACAGATTTCTTGTTCAGGTAAGCCTCAAACTTCAATCCTCAAATCTCAGCCTCCTGAGTAGCTAGGAATACAGCTATGAGGCACAAGTGCCTCGGTGAATAACCAAGGGCTGTGGATGCAGCTCAGTGGAAGAAGACTTGTGCTAGGTTCTGGGTACAAATCCCAGCCCTAGAAAAATGAAAGTAGAAGAAAATCCCCTCTGGAAGTGTATGTTATAACCCCATCAGTCTCTAGGGTTTGGCTCACCTAATGCAGTCATTTACACTGAGCTCTGATCTGAAGGAAATTCCCTGTGCCCTAGGGAAATGCTTCCCAATCCTTAAGCAATGAGACAGGAAGAAAGAGCAGAACCTGAGTGCAGCAGCTGAGAGAGGAAATCTAATGATGTTCTGTGCTTAACATGCAGAGAGAACAAGAAAAGTGCCAGAATGCGTAAACAAAAACAACAACAAAGAAACAAAAAACCCCAGCAATGACAGGATACAGTATTTTTTGCAAAAGAAGGCAGAACTCTGAGAACAGCTTCAGCTCTGCCTGTGTGGACAACTGCTTTAAGAGGCAGCAAGCAGGACTAGCCCAGCAAGGCAGGTGGATGATGATGATCTGCTTCCTAACAATCCATGCCTGACACCTGCTCATCCTCACATGGACCCTATGGACAGATGACCCTCACCCATGTTCTAGCCAGACCGCGGGATTCCACCCCCACCACCATCCCCACCAACACCAGCAGCGCCAGCTCCAGAAGCAGAAGCAGGGACCCCGCGCCCAGGAGCACAGGCAGAGTGGAGCTTTGTTGGAGCATGGTTGCTGCTAGGCCTTAGCAAGCCCCAAGCTGAAAGTTTCCTTCCTCTAAAAGACCTGTGGTGTTGGCAGAGATTTTCCTTCCCTGCTGGAGTCCGTCCCCGCCCCATGTCCAGCTGCCTGGAGTGAAGGCCGCCAGCCAGGCAGCTTGGAACCCACAAGGAGCAGCATTGGCTTGGGGTGTGGACTGCAGCTGCGGGCGGGCGGGAGGCAGCGGGGGATGGCACAGCGCATTGCAGCCACAGGAGCGGGCTTGCTCGGCGGGGAGGCGAGGGAGGACCGTGTGCTGCTGGAGTCAGCGGGAACCGACCTGCAGGCCTGGAGGAAGAGGAAGGCAGCAGCGGCCATAGTGAAAGTGAAGCTGGCATCTGCCCCTCAACAGCGCTGCAAAGCTGGCAACCAGGGCTGTGCGGAAGCCGCACGCTAGAGGGCGCCACCCGACCTTTGAAGGCCGGGCCGCGGAGGTGCGGTGTTTCTGGAGCTGGAACTCAGGTGTCCAGCTTGCTAGGCTGGTGCTCTCCCCCTTGACACTCACGTGGAGTCCTATTAAATCTTCGTGTAAGTTTTTACATTTGGGGGGCTGGGGGGGGGATCCTGTCGTCGGGCCTGAACTCTGGGCCTGGGCGCTGTCCCTGAGCTCTTCAGCTCAAGGCTAGCACTCTAGCACTTGAGCCACAGCACCACTTCCAGATTTTTTCTTTTTGCTTATTTGGTGCTGACTATTCAAACTCAGGGCCTCATGCATGCAAGGCAATCGCTCTACCACTGAGCCACCTTCCCAGCCCCTTCAGGTAGTTTCTGAGAAAGAGTCTCTTCAACTTTTCTGGTCAGGCTGGTCTCAAGCCTTGATACCTCTGCACTCAGCGTGCTGAGTATTTAGCTTTATAATCATGACAATCAGCCAGGGGCTGGTGGCTCACAGCTGTCATCCTAGGCACTCAGGAGGTTCAGATCTGAGGTTGGTGATTCAAAGCCAGCCCTGAAAAGCAAGTCTATGAGACTCTTATCTCCAATAAAGTACTAGAAAAAGCTGAAGTAGAGTGTGGTGTAAGTGTAGACTGCTAACCTAGCCTTGAGCCAAAGCTCAGGCACAGTGCCAAGGCCCTCAGTTCAAGCCCCAGGAAGGAGAAAATATATAGTAATGTAAATGAAATAGTACAATTTACATTATATTAATACCTTTTAAATGAAATATAATATGATTTATTTTATAATACTGTGAATTAGTTAATGCTGAGGGATTAAAATGGTTGTTTTATGTGAAGTATATCTTATTGAGGTTACTAAGAAAACTATGCACTGACTAGGCACTGCTGGCTCACTCTTGTAATCCTAGCTACTGAGGAGGCTGAGATGTGAGGATCATAGTTCAGAGCCAGCCTGGGCAGTAAAATCTGAGAGATTTCATCTTCAAGTAACCAGTAAAATGGCTGGGCTCAACTTGTGGCTCTAGTGGTAGAGTGCCAGCTAGGCAAGCAAGCTCAGTTTAGAAGAAGCCCTAGGTTCCAGACAGATGGAGAGAGGAGAGAAGAGGGAGAGAGAGACACAGAAAGAGAAAGAGACAGTGACAGAGTGATAGAGATAAGTACAAGATCTCCTCTTACCTCCTGTTTTAGGGAAATGTGTCAGCCTTTGCTGCCTTGAGTAGACATCATGCTGTGAGATGTCAGCATGGAAGCAGGGGCAGCATTACTTAGCTGGCTCTGGGCCTGGCAGAACTTCCACCCAGACTCAGGGCAGATCCTGAAGCAGTATGGGCCAGCAGGTGTGAGGACACATGCCTATAATCCCAGTACTGGGGAGGTGGAGGCAGGAAGAATGAGTTCAAAGCCAGCCTGGGCTTCATACTGACACATTCCTTGCTGGGGGTGGGAGGGGGAGGAGTGTAATCTAAGCAATGTGGAACAAGGAAGTGCAGGGACTAGAGCCCTGCCCTTCCAGAAGCCTGGCCTGCACCAAGCTAACCTTGAAATGTTTGGGTTAGAGTGCTTTAACTGCACTGACAGTTTGACTTCAGAACCTAACAAACTAGGCAAGAAATATTCATCCCATCTTTAGCAACCAAAAGAACTGCCAGGCACCAGTGGCTCACGGCTGTAATCCTAGCTACTCTGAAGGCTGAGATCTGAGGGTCACGGTTCAAAGCCAGCCTGGGCAAGAAAGTTGGAGAAACTCTTATCGTGAAAAAAACCACTAGTAAACCCTAAGTGGCGTTGTAGCTCAAATGGTAGAGTGCTAGCCTTGAGCTGAAGAGCTGAGGGACAGTGCCAAAGCCCAGAGTTCAAGCCCCACAAGGACAAAAAGAAAAAGAAAGAAAGTAATACAATCTCCAGTGAGCACCTTTGCTATGCAAATTATCCAACCCACCTGATTCAATTGCTGAGACCCTACTTGCCTCAGGGCCAAAGAGCAGCCAAAAAGGCTCCTTAACCCTGAGAGCTACAGAGGATTCACACAGGCTGATTCCAACCCGTTCCTTTCCCTTCTCTTCCTTTTTTTTTTTCCTTTCTTTTCTTTTCTGTCTTTCATTCTTTTTCCCCCCCATTTTGATGGCTGGAGGTTGTCGTGGACTTGAACTGAGGGCCTGGACGCTGTCTCTGAGCTTTTGTACTCAAGGCTAGCACTCTATCATTTTGTGTCACAGCGCCACTTCCTGCCCTTCTCTTCCTAAAAACCCACATATTCCAAGCAGCTCAACAGTTTTAACTCTGCCCATTCATGAACATGGGAGGTCTGTACTATCAATATCTTTGGTGTTGTGTAAGTTTCATGTTAGAGGTTTATTGGTAGGTACTTTATTTATTTATTTATTTATTTGGGTCCGGTCATGGGGTCTGAACTCTGGGCCTGGGAGCTGTCCCTCAGCTCTTCAGCTAAAGGCTAGAGCTCTACCACTTGAGCCACAGCGCCACTTCCAGCTTTTTTCTTTTTGCATATGAGGTGCTGAGGAATCGAACCCAGGGCCTCAGGCGTGCGAAGCAAGCACTCTACCACTGAGCTACCTTCGCAGCCCCTTGGTAGGTATTTTAATACTAAAAAAAAGTTTGGGGCTTTGAATGTTGCTTAGTGGTAGAGTGCTTGCATGAAGCCTTGGTTCAATACAGTACCACATAAACAGAAAAAGCCAGAAATGGCACTGTGGCTGAAGTGGTAGAGTGCTACCCTTGAGTAAAAAAAGAGGCTCAGGGACAGAGCCCAAGCCCTGAATTCAAGCCTCAGGTATAGCAAAGAAAAAAAAAATTGGGACCAGAGGCTCACATCTGTAATCCTAGCTACTAAGGAGGCAAGGTCAGAGGATCATGGTTGTCCCGACTTGCAGGACTTCAACGAGGGCAGTGAACCTAAGCGAGAAGGAATGAAGGGACAAGAGACACGAAGAAAGACAGCAAGACAAGGATTCTGATCAAGCTGCCAATTTTTATTTTTCACACAAGGGTATTTATATGCTTGGACTTAGGGCGTGGTGAAAAGGTGGGATTCTGTAAACTCAGCCTCAGGTTGTTCCAGTGAGATAGTTAAGCCTATCAAGTTTGAGAGACTTAACTTTTGGCTCCCAACAATGGTTCAAGGCCAGCCTGGGCAGGAAAGTCCTTGAGACTCTTTTCTCCAATTAACCACCAGAAAACCGGAAATGAAACTATGGCTCAAGTCTTAGAGTGCTTGCCTTGAGCTGAAGAGCTCAGAGACAGCACTGAGGCCCACAGTTCAAGCACCCCAGCCAAACAAAACAAGACCAGTACTCCTTATTCAACACCAAGGCCACAATCTCTGTAATCCTGAAGATGGTGCAGTATGGCTGAGATGGGCTGGATTCGGTCCCTGAACTTCTTTTTGCTCAAGATTATCATTCTCCTACTTGATCCATAGTGCCACTTCTGGCTTTTCCTTTTTATGTAGTACTGAGGAATTGAACCCAGGGCTTCATGCATGCTAGGCAAGCACTCTTCCCCTAAGCCACATTCCCAGCCCCAAGTCAAATACTGTGAAGGCCTCTTGTTGTTTTGGTCAAGGGGGATTGAGCTCAGACCTGGGTGCTGTCCCTGAGCTTTTACACTCAAAGCTAGCACTCCAGCACTTAGAACCCAGCACCACTTCTGAGTTATTCGGAGATATGAGTCTCAGGGACTTTCTTGTTCTGGCTGGCTTTGAACCTCTATCCTCATATCTTTGATTCCCAAGTAGCTAGGATACAGGATATGAGCCAATAGGTTTAAATACTGTTTCCTATCTAGAAGTTATTTTTATTATTTTTTTGGCCAGTTCTGGGCCTTGAATTCAGGTCCTGGGCAATGTCCCTGAGCTTCTTTGGCTCAAGGTAGTTAGCATTCTACCACTTGAGCCACAGCACCACTTCTGGCATTCTTGTATATGTGGTGCTGAGGAATGGATCCCCAGTTTCAAACATGGGAGGCAAGTACTCTACTACTAAGCACATTCCCAGTCCTAACAGTGAATAATGACAGAACCCATATGATACAAATACCTTTGGGTTCGACATGAATATGTTCAGAGATCATAGAAGCAAACTCTCTCAGAATCTCTGACTTGGCCCTCAGGCAAAAGCCAGAAGTAGCTGGGACAGAGTGCTGGTGCGGGGGGACAGGGACCAGGACAATGTCCCAGGTGTCCAGGCCTAGATGTCATTATCTCAGAGCCAGAGCTGCTCTGGGTGGGGAAGCTCAGCACTGGGGATTCCGGGTTTCCCCAGTTTCACTTCTTCTCCAACCTGTGTCAGCCGCTTCTGCCCGGACACTGGTGACACGGCACCAGCTCTCGCTGCTACTGGCTGTCGCGTTCGAGAGAAGCCAATCAGTGTCACTGGGGTTCCGGGTTCTACAGTTCCCCGCGGAGCTACTGGCACTCAGAGTCTCCCCGGATTCTGGGGCTCGGCTCATGGCGCCCGGATCCGTCCTGCGGCTGCTGTCGTGGGTGCTGGCGCTGACCGGGACCTGGGCGGGTGAGTCTGGGACCCGTGGGCAACACGAGTCCGCAGGGTAGAGCGAGGGGTGGCGGTGGGGTGAGGGCGCCGTCGGGGGGCAGGGCCCGGGCAGCCGCGTCCCCGTCCCCTCCGCCTGACCCGTCCTCGGTGCCCTCTCTGGGCACCGCCGGGGTCATTCGGACCCCCTTTGCGTCTCCCGCGTGCCGAACCCCTTCTCCGCTCCCGCCGCGCTCCCGGCTCTCACCCGCGCCCGCCCGCAGGTCCCCACTCCCTGCGGTATTTCCACAACGCCGTGTCCCGGACCGGCTTCGGGGAGCCCCGCTACATCGCCGTCGGCTACGTGGACGACGCGCAGTTCGTGCGCTGCGACAGCGACGCCGCGAACCCCAGGATGGAGCCGCGGGCGCCGTGGGTGGAGCAGGAGCCGCCGGAGTACTGGGAGCGGCAGACGCTGATCAACAAGGACAACGCACAGATTCACCGAGGGAGCCTACAGACGCTGCTTGGCTACTACAACCAGAGCTCGGACGGTGAGCTACGCCGCCGGGTCGGAGGTCACGACCCCTCCCCGACTCCCGCTGACCAGCCCGAGCCCCCGGGGTCTCAGGACTGAGGTTCAGCCCAGGCTGCGGGCGCGGAAGGGGGACCGGTACCCCGGGAAAGAGCCGCGGGGTGGGGCCGGTGTCCTCTCCGTGTAGGCCAAAGTCCCCGCGGGGCGCGGGCTGACCGTGGGGCGGGGCAGCTTCTCACACCCTCCAGAGCATGTATGGCTGCTACGTGAGCGCAGACGGCCGTCTCCTCCGCGGGTACCTTCAGCACGCCTACGATGGCCAGGACTACATCGCCCTGAATGAGGACTTGAGCTCCTGGACCGCGGCCGACATGGCGGCTCAGATCACCAGGTGCAAGTGGGAGGAGGCCGGTGCGGCAGAGAGCAGGAGGGCCTACCTGGAGGGCAGGTGCGTGGAGGGGCTGCGCAGATACCTGGAGCACGGCAAGGAGACGCTGCAGCGCACAGGTACCAGGGCCCGGGGACTCCTCCATCTCCTGTGGAAGTCCCCCTCCACTCCCACAGCCAGAGAGGAAAAGGGACCCAGCCCACCACACCCCTTCCCTGCCCAGAGAACCATGAGCCCCTGCCTTTCACATGCTGTGTCACACAGTGGCTCTGGAATCCACCTTGACCTCACCACAGTGAAAACACACACAGTATCTCTCTCTCTCTCTCTCTCTCTCTCTCTCTCTCTCTCTCTCTCTCTCTCTCTCTCTCTCTCTCTCTCTCTCTCTCTCTCTCTCTCTCCATCTTCCTCTCTTCTCCTCTCTCCGTCCCTCAATTTGCAGGGGAAGCCTGTCCTGAAACAAGTGTGCAGCTGGCCCCTTCCACTCTGGCAGTGGCCCTGGGCAGCACCAGGAGGCTCTCAGCATTTGTCCTCAACCAGGACCCATTGTGGCTACAAGTCTCTTCCACATTTTTACAGATAGTCTCTCTTATCTCCACCGAGGACAGAGAAAGTAACTCTTGAGAGATCGGTGGCTTCTGGCCATGGGTGATCTCAACTGAGTCTAAGACTCTGAAAGGTTTTGGAGATGATTCCAGAAGCCTTCTTCCAGCCTGGATCATCCATCCCTGCCCCAACTCGCTGTGCTGTGTATCCTCAACATGGTCTACTGACCTGCACGGTGGTCCATGGGAGGCAAGGAGATGCATCTGAATTTCTGGGTTCTTCTCAGATCCCCCAAAGGCACACATCACCCTCCACCCCCCTCTGAACATAAGATGACCCTGAGGTGCTTCTACCCTGCGGAGATCACCCTGACCTGGCTGCGGGATGGAGAGGAACAGACCCAGGAAATGGAGCTGGTAGAGACCAGGCCTGCAGGAGATGGAAGCTTCCACAAGTGGGCAGCTGTCGTGGTGCCTTCTGGGGAGGAGCAGAGATACACATGCCATGTGCAGCATGAGGGGCTGCCTGAGCCCCTCAGCCTGACATGGGGTAAGCAGGGCTGAGGGCACAGAGCACAGCTGTGCTCAGAGACACCAGGAGGCTTGTGCAGCTCTCAGCAGGTAAGGACTGAGAGCTGGGTTCACAGTGCTCATCCTCCTTTCCCTTCTCTTCACAGAGCCGCCTGCTTGGCCCACCAGTCCCAACACTGGAATTGTCATTGGCGTGGGCATCTTTGCAGTTCTGGTTATTGTAGCTGTGGTGGTTTTTGTGCTGTGGAGGAAGAGGACTGGAGGTAGGAAGGTGGAGGTCTGAGTTCCTGGGCCACTTGTGGGTTTCAGGCCCCAGGCAGAAGTGTGAGCTGCACTCCTAATGGGAAGTTGCAGCACACTCAGGGCCTTCCCCAGCCTGACAGCTCCTCTTCTGTAAATCACCTGCAAAACGAAGGATACAAAATTCTTCCTCCTGAGGGTGGTGATGGGAACTGATTGCACCACTCAGGCCCACAGGGACTCAGTGCCCACTGAGGTCACACTCCAGGAGGTCCTGGGGTCTCTCTTCCTAACTGTTGGAATCCTCTCTCCTGATGCTTCCTTGGTTCTATGGTCACATTTCTAGAAACTTCCCATGAGTTCAAGGCCAGGGGTTCATCCAGGCCCTCATGGCACTGCTCGTGTCCTGCCTGTCACATGGTGTTTCTCCTACAGGTGACAAGAGAGAAGGCTATGATAAGGCTGCAAGTGAGTGCCATGGGGGAGGAGGTGACCTTTGTTGTGATGCAGACAGGACCTGTGGGAGCTCATGCACCCCGGAATTCCTCCAGTGACGCCTGTGTTCTCTAACCAGTTCCTCTCTTCCACCACAGGAGACGACAGTGACCAGGGTTCTGAGGCTTCCCTCAGACCTGAAAAAGGTGACAACCTGGAGACCCTAAATGGGGGGCAGGGCTGAGGCCCAGGGAAGGCTGTGTTGTAGTTGCAGGGTCTGTGCATTGG
Organism: Dipodomys merriami; assembly: GCF_024711535.1. Classification (NCBI taxonomy): domain Eukaryota; kingdom Metazoa; phylum Chordata; class Mammalia; order Rodentia; family Heteromyidae; genus Dipodomys; species Dipodomys merriami. The sequence continues at coordinate 12,136,761 of NW_027202937.1, read as the reverse complement.
GTGTTAGTGGCCTGCTCAGAGTGTGTGGCTACCAGTGACTGATCTGCATTGTTGTGCGTGTTCTTTTCTCCTGCAGTGTGACACAGCTGCTTTGTGTGGTCTGAGAGGCACAGCATTTGTTCCTGCCTCTCCTCCTCCCTCCTGGGACATCATGAGCTCCTGACTTCTCTTCCTGTACCTGGGTTCTGACCGTGTCCAGGCTTCTGTGTGCTGTCAGCCTCCTGTGAGGAACTGAGGAGCCAGCCCAGCCCTGAGCACCAGGACCCTCCCCACACTGACCTGGGTCTCTCTCCCCTCCACCTGCTGCTCCAGCAGAGGTGGGGTCAGGGCTTCCCCATCCCTGACTTCACTTTCCCTTGCTCTGAGCTGCAGCTGCTTGCTTCCCCACTGATAAAGAGAATGTGGATGTGGGTCTGTGTTTCAAATTGTTGTCATGGAAAAAGATTGAATAAATCACTGAATGATTCCCAAAACTTGAGGTAGAAAATGAAACATGATTAAATTCTAGAACCATCATGTTTGCTGAGCTGTGTTGTGGGCGGGGCCAGGGTTAGCCTGAGAACAGCCAGGTGTGGATAGGAGCTCAGTGCATTCTGGACTGTCATGTATTCAGTCCTCACCTGGGTTGTCTTCCCTGCTCCTCAGTTGTGTTGTTTTCCTAGAACCGTCTCCATGAGCACCTATGATCAGAGGGGCTTTTCCTTTGTCTATGACACAGCACAGACTGTGCAGGTGAGACTAGGCTCAGGCCTGAGTCCTTTACCAAGGCACCATCAGTTCTTCTCCATACTTCTGTCCCTCTTGTCATCCTGCATGAGCTGGTGTCTTGTTGGCCTTCTGGGTGTCCCTGTGACAGCAGCAGGGGTGTGTTCCTGTCACTGCCTCCCAAAGCACCAGGCAGCCTTGCACAGGGTGTGTGTGGTGAGGAGAAAGGCAATGTGAGCAGCTTGCTTTCCTTCTAGCACTGCTGCCTCCAGTGTGGGTCTGTGCTGTCCCCAGGGCCCTCAAGGGAGCCACCTGTGGGAAGAGCAGAGAGGAGGGATGTCAGGTTTCTCCTGTGAGCTCCCTTCCTGCTCCTCTGCATCTTCTCTGCCCACCTTCCCTCCACCTGCCCTCAGCTCTGGTTACTCCCAGCTCTACTCCCACAAGAATTCCTGGATTGAAGAGCAGAGTCAGGAAGGGATTATGGTCCCCATCTTGATTGGCTGAGAAATTCTGGAAGTTAGTGGAGTTCATGTCCACATGTGTGTGTCAGGGCATTTCAAGGAGAATGGGTCATGAGGGCTCTGACCTAGAGAGAATGTCATTAGGTGGTAAATTGAACACCTGAAGAGAGTTCTGGAAGCTGGTGGACTGTGGTAGTTGGGACTCCACTGTGTGTGGGTTCCTTGGGGATTGTGTTTTCTCTGTACCCTGTTACTGCCCTGCTCTGCCTCCTGCTGCCACGAGAGGCGCTGTGCTTCCTGCTGTGCCCTGCCTTCCCTCTAAGGCTGACTTGGTCCTTTCAACCCTGACCAAAACACTCCCTTCTGCTCAGCTTCAATCTCAAAAACAAATTAACACAGGAATCTCCTGGCAGATAGCCGGGCCTTTGCTCTGACCACTTAACAATGTGGTTCTTAGGCCTTTGGCATTGGTCTGCAGATTGAATTTGGAATCCCTCAGAAAGTCAAAGGAGGTCAGAACTGTCATGCTTGTGCAGCATGTGTGCTAGCAGAAGAGACAGGTGGCAGGTGTGTAAGAGAGCAAGGAAGGACCATGACATGCAGGAGGAAGGCAGTGCTGCAGGACAGGTGACATGGTGTGGGCGTGGGGACAGAGCTGACTGTGGTACGACGTATTCATCATGACCTGGAGGGAAATTTTCTGAGTTGTGAAATTCGCCAAAAGATATCTAGAGAAAGTGTTGGTAAACTGGAGGATCTCCTTGTACAAAGTCCTTACCTCTTCTGTGGATTGCGCAGATCTGTTGCTGAGTTGAGCCTTTGGGAAGAGACCTGAAGACAAGATTCTCACTTGAGGGATTTTTCTTTGTGTGTATGTGCTAGTCCTGGGGCTTGAACTCATGGCTTGTGTGCTGTCCCTCAGCTTGTTCTTGGTCAAGGTTACTGTGCTGGTTGAGTCACAGATTCCCTTCCTGCTTTGGGGAAATAAGAATTCCCCAGACTTTCCCAGCAGTGCTGGTTTCAAGCCATGAATGGGAGAAGTCTGCCTCCTGAGTAGGTAGGAGTATAGCAGGATCCACACTACCTGACTTTGATAGTGATTTTCTTTTTGTGTCATTCTTTGGGGCTTGAACTCAGGGCTTGGACACTCAAAGCTTTTATCACTCAAAGTTAATACTCTACCAATTTAAGCCACAACATCACTTCTGGCATGAGCCACTTGCTCTCAGTTGAGATATATTTATTTGTTTTCAGTTCTGGGGCTTGAACTCAGGGCCTGGGCACTGTCACTGAGCTTCCTTTGTTCAAGACAAGAATTCCACCCGTTTAACCTTAGTGCCACTTCCAGCCTTTTCCATGTGGTTGGAGGAATCAAAGCCAGGGCTTCATGCATGGTGACAAGCATTCTACCACTCAGCTACATTTTCAACCTCTGATATATATATATATATATATTTTTTTTTTTTAAGTCGAAGAAGATGTTTAATGAAGAAGAAAAAAAAAAAGGTAGACATACAAATGTCCCAGAGTATAGGTTTAATGTATCCAGGCCTGTAGTTTCCAAATGCGACCACACGATGGCGATATAAGTCCGGCCTTTTCTTTTTCTTTCTTTCTTTTTTTGTCTGGTCCTGGGGCCTGATCTCTGGGCCTGGGCACTGTCCCTCAGCTCTTCAGCTCAAGGCTAGTGCTCTACCTCTTGAGCCACAGCGCAACTTTCGGCTTTTTTTCATTTTGCTTATGTGGTGCTGAGGATTCAAAACCAGGGCCTCCATGCATACAAAGCAAGCGCTCTACCACTGAGCCAAGTCAAAGTCTTCACAGACCCAAGTCCAGCTTTTTCGTTGTTGGTTTTTTTTTTTTTTAAATCAATGTAGAACCATATAAATAAGTGCTGAAACCTGGCTCTGGTGGATTATGCCAAGTATCCTACTCACTGAGGAGGCTGAGATCTAAGAATTGCTATTCAAAGCCAACCCAGGTAGAGAAGTCCATGAGACACATCTCCAATGAGCCATAAGAAAACCCAAGGAACTGCTGTGGCTCAAACTAGTGCAACACTAGCCTTGAGCAAAAGAGCTCTGAGTTCAAGACTCAGAACAGATGTAAAAAACACCCCAAAAACAAACAAACACAACCCTTCCCCCATAGTACTGAGTAGGCAGGAAGATGTCAACGTTGGTACTTGGAAACCTTTGGGTAAATACAGCCCTTTGGAGGCACAGGCATGTATTGCTTTGTACATGGCTGGTATTACACTCAGTTTATCTCAGCCATTAAAATCTGTGTTAAGTCTTTGGGTCTGTTGGCCTTATCCCAATTTGGAGGTATAAGGCTGCATTGTGCTTCCCAGAATATTCACACAGCAGGTAACAAATTCATGACCCCTGTTCACTTTTTCTCAATAAGTGGTTTGGATGCCATTGTGGTCGATTCCAATTTATACTCTCAACAGGTGCAGTGGCACCGTGGGTGGTAAAATCATTATTTAAAGCCTTTCTTGACATCTAATTTATGGATAGAACTAAAAGATTCAGGTCTGAGCTAAAGTGCTGGTGGCTCACATCACTAATTCCAGTTACCTAGGAGGCTGAGATTTGAAGATTGTGGTTTGGCATCAGCCTAGGTAGGGAATTCCTGAAGACTTCCATCCCCAGTTAACCTCCCAAAAGCTGAAAGTGATCTTGTGAGTCAAGTGGTAGAGGACTAGCGTAGAGTAAAAAGGCTCAGGGACAGGCCCTGAGTTCAAGTCTCAGGATCAGCACACACACTCACACACACACACACACACACACACACACACACACACACACACACACACACACACACACACAGAATGTAATAAATCTCAAGAAGTTCAGAATGTACAAGAGTTCTCAGGGATGTTGAGAAGTGCAAGGAAAGGCAAGAGAAGAATCTGAGCAACTGGAAGGAGAGCTAGAAGGGCTTCGGGTTGTCATTTCTCCACTTTGCAATGCAGACAACAGGGCTCCTTCCTTCCAGCAACTAACATTGATGAAGTGACCTCTGCCTGCCAACCCTGGGCTGCACTGCACAGAATACAGGAAACCCCTTCTGTCAAGGGGACCTCTCTGTCCACATCTAGCTGGGCCAGTGTCCAGGGACAGGCCTGCCACCTGCAGGCTGCTCCCTGCTGTGCTGCAGCCCTGTGCAGGTCAGCTTGTGGTTCATTCTCCCCTTGGAACCCATGAGCAGCTGTGGTCTCTTGGGCTCAGTGCTCTCTCCTGCTGTCTCCCTAGTTCTCACTATCCTGGCCACCTGACCCCATCAGCCCCAGTTTCTCTGGCTTTGCAAAGTCCTCTGTGATAGGTTGGCACTTCTGCTCTAGAAACATATTTGCAGTGTCACACACAAACTCGGGTGGCTACCCAGGAAAGGAATTTCCAAATGCTTCCTAGCTCTGGGTGAGTAATAAGTCTCAGCATTCCCAGAGTCAACCCGGAATTAGCACTTGTAGCATTATCAAACTCATAACACATTAGCATCTTTCATTTTAGCAAAACACATTCTTCTGGTGCCAATGTGGTGGGGCCTGCCTGTAATACCAGGTGGGACAAGTATGGTCAGAGGCCAGCATGAGCTGCATAGCAAGTTCAAGGCCAGTCGGTGCCACAAGGCTGAGTAATTTAAAAACAATTGAACAAACAAAACACTATTTTGTGGCTGACCTGGGTCTTTACCTCAGGGCCTAGACACTGTCTCTGATTCTTTTTTTTTTTTTCTCTCTCTCTCTCTCAAGGCTAGCACTCTGTAACTAGAGTCACAGTTGCACTTCTGGATTTATTGGTAGGTAATTGAAGGTAATAGTCACAGATTTCTTGTTCAGGTAAGCCTCAAACTTCAATCCTCAAATCTCAGCCTCCTGAGTAGCTAGGAATACAGCTATGAGGCACCAGTGCCTCGGTGAATAACCAAGGGCTGTGGATGCAGCTCAGTGGAAGAAGACTTGTGCTAGGTTCTGGGTACAAATCCCAGCCCTAGAAAAATGAAAGTAGAAGAAAATCCCCTCTGGAAGTGTATGTTATAACCCCATCAGTCTCTAGGGTTTGGCTCACCTAATGCAGTCATTTACACTGAGCTCTGATCTGAAGGAGATTCCCTGTGCCCTAGGGAAATGCTTCCCAATCCTTAAGCAATGAGACAGGAAGAAAGAGCAGAACCTGAGTGCGGCAGCTGAGAGAGGAAATGTAATGATGTTCTGTGCTTAACATGCAGAGAGAACAAGAAAAGTGCCAGAATGCGTAAACAAAAACAACAACAAAGAAACAAAAAACCCCAGCAATGACAGGATACAGTATTTTTTGCAAAAGAAGGCAGAACTCTGAGAACAGCTTCAGCTCTGCCTGTGTGGACAACTGCTTTAAGAGGCAGCAAGCAGGACTAGCCCAGCAAGGCAGGTGGATGATGATGATCTGCTTCCTTAACAAGCCATGCCTGACATCTGCTCATCCTCACATGAACCCTATGGACACATGACCCTCACCCATGTTCTAGCCAGACCGCGGGATTCCACCCCCACCACCATCCCCACCAACACCAGCAGCGCCAGCTCCAGAAGCAGAAGCAGGGACCCCGCGCCCAGGAGCACAGGCAGAGTGGAGCTTTGTTGGAGCATGGTTGCTGCTAGGCCTTAGCAAGCCCCAAGCTGAAAGTTTCCTTCCTCTAAAAGACCTGTGGTGTTGGCAGAGATTTTACTTCCCTGCTGGAGCCCGTCCCCGCCCCATGTCCAGCTGCCTGGAGTGAAGGCCGCCAGCCAGGCAGCTTGGAACCCACAAGGAGCAGCATTGGCTTGGGGTGTGGACAGCAGCTGCGGGCAGGGCGGGAGGCAGCGGGGGGGATGGCACAGCGCATTGCAGCCACAGGAGCGGGCTTGCTCGGCGGGGAGTCAAGGGAGGACCGTGTGCTGCTGGAGTCAGCGGGAACCGACCTGCAGGCCTGGAGGAAGAGGAAGGCAGCAGCGGCCATAGTGAAAGTGAAGCTGGCATCTGCCCCTCAACAGCGCTGCAAAGCTGGCAACCAGGGCTGTGCGGAAGCCGCACGCTACAGGGCGCCACCCGCCCTTTGAAGGCCGGGCCGCGGAGGGGCGGTGTTTCTGGAGCTGGAACTCAGATGTCCAGCTTGCTAGGCTGGTGCTCTCCCCCTTGACACTCACGTGGAGTCCTATTAAATCTTCGTGTAAGTTTTTACATTTGGGGGCTGGGGGGGGGGGGATCCTGTCGTCGGGCCTGAACTCTGGGCCTGGGCGCTGTCCCTGAGCTCTTCAGCTCAAGGCTAGCACTCTAGCACTTGAGCCACAGCACCACTTCCAGATTTTTTCTTTTTGCTTATTTGGTGCTGACTATTCAAACTCAGGGCCTCATGCATGCAAGGCAATCGCTCTACCACTGAGCCACCTTCCCAGCCCCTTCAGGTAGTTTCTGAGAAAGAGTCTCTTCAACTTTTCTGGTCAGGCTGGTCTCAAGCCTTGATACTTCTGCACTCAGCCTCCTGTGTAGTTAGCTTTATAATCATGACAATCAGCCAGGGGCTGGTGGCTCACAGCTGTCATCCTAGGCACTCAGGAGGTTCAGATCTGAGGTTGGTGATTCAAAGCCAGCCCTGAAAAGAAAGGCTATGAGACTCTGATCTCCAATAAAGTACTAGAAAAAGCTGAGTTGGACTGTGGTGTAAGTGTAGACTGCTAGCCTAGCCTTGAGCCAAAGAAGCTCAGGCACAGTGCCAAGGCCCTCAGTTCAAGCCCTAGGAAGGAGAAAATATATAGTAATGTAAATGAAATAGTACAATTTACATTATATTAATACCTTTTAAATGAAATATAATATGATTTATTTTATAATACTGTGAATTAGTTAATGCTGAGGGATTAAAATGGTTGTTTTATGTGAAGTATATCTTATTGAGGTTACTAAGAAAACTATGCACTGACTAGGCACTGCTGGCTCACTCTTGTAATCGTAGCTACTGAGGAGGCTGAGATGTGAGGATCATAGTTCAAAGCCAGCCTGGGCAGTAAAATCTGAGAGATTTCATCTTCAAGTAACCAGTAAAATGGCTGGGCTCAACTTGTGGCTCTCGTGGTAGAGTGCCAGCTAGGCAAGCAAGCTCAGTTTGTAAGAAGCCCTAGGTTCCAGATTGATGGAGAGAGGAGAGAAGAGGGAGAGAGAGACTGAGAAAGAGAAAGAGACAGTGACAGAGTGATAGAGATAAGTACAAGATCTCCTGCTTACCTCCTGTTTTAGTGAAATGTGTCAGCCTTTGCTGCCTTGAGTAGACATCATGCTGTGAGATGTCAGCATGGAAGCAGGGGCAGCATTACTTAGCTGGCTCTGGGCCTGGCAGAACTTCCACCCAGACTCAGGGCAGATCCTGAAGCAGTGTGGGCCAGCAGGTGTGAGGACACATGCCTGTAATCCCAGTACTGGGGAGGTGGAGGCAGGAGGAATGAGTTCAAAGCCAGCCTGGGCTTCATACTAACACATTCCTGGCTTGGGGTTGGAGGGGGAGGAGTGTAATCTAAGCAATGTGGAACAAGGAAGTGCAGGGACTAGAGCCCTGCCCTCCCAGAAGCCTGGCCTGCACCAAGCTAACCTTGAAATGTTTGGGTTAGAGTGCTTTAACTGCACTGATAGTTTGACTTCAAAACCTAGCAAAGTAGGCAAGAAATATTCCTCCCATCTTTAGCAACCAAAAGAACAACCGGGCACCAGTGGCTCACGGCTGTAATCCTAGCTATTCTGAAGGCTGAGATCTGAGGATCACGGTACAAAGCCAGCCTGGGCAAGAAAGTTGGAGAAACTCTTATCGTAAAAAAACCACTAGTAAACCCTAAGGGCGTTGTAGCTCAAATGGTAGAGCGCTAGCCTTGAGCTGAAGAGCTGAGGGACAGTGCCAAAGCCCAGAGTTCAAGCCCCACAAGGACAAAAAGAAAAAGAAAAAAAGAAAGTAATACAATCTCCAGTGAGCACCTTTGATATGCAAATTATCCAACCCACCTGATTCAATTGCTGAGACCCTACTTGCCTCAGGGCCAAAGAGCAGCCAACTAAAGGCTCCTTAACCCTGACAGCTACAGAGGATTCACACAGGCTGATTCCAACCGGTTCCTTTTCCTTCTCTTCCTTTTTTTTTCCCTTTCTTTTCTTTTCTTTCTTTCATTCTTTTTCCCCCCCATTTTGATGGCTGGAGGTTGTCCTGGACTTGAACTGACTGTCTGGACACTGTCTCTGAGCTTTTGTACTCAAGGCTAGCACTCTATCATTTTGTGTCACGGCACCACTTCCTGCCCTTCTCTTCCTAAAAACCCACATATTCCAAGCAGCTCAACAGTTTTAACTCTGCCCATTCATGAACATGGGAGGTCTGTACTATCAATTTCTTTGGTGTTGTGTAAGTTTCATGGTAGAGGTTTATTGGTAGGTACTTTATTTATTTATTTTTTTTTGGGGGTCCGGTCATGGGGTCTGAACTCTGGGCCTGGGAGCTGTCCCTCAGCTCTTCAGCTAAAGGCTAGTGCTCTACCACTTGAGCCACAGTGCCACTTCCAGCTTTTTTCTTTTTGCTTATGTGGTACTGAGGAATAGAACTCAGGGCCTCAGGCGTGCAAGGCAAGCACTCTACCACTGAGCTACCTTCCCAGCCCCTTGGTAGGTATTTTAATATTTAAAAAAGTTTGGGGCTTTGAATGTTGCTTAGTGGTAGAGTGCTTGCATGAAGCCTTGGTTCAATACAGTACCACATAAACAGAAAAAGCCAGAAATGGCACTGTGGCTGAAGTGGTAGAGTGCTAGCCTTGAGTAAAAAAGAGGCTCAGGACAGAGCCAAAGCCCTGAATTCAAGCCTCAGGTCTAGCAAAGAAAAAAAAAAAAAAATGGGACCAGTGGCTCACATCTGTAATCCTAGCTACTAAGGAGGCAAGGTCGGAAGATCATGGTTCAAGGCCAGCCTGGGCAGGAAAGTCCCTGAGACTCTTTTCTCCAATTAACCACCAGAAAACCGGAAATGAAACTATGGCTCAAGTCTTAGAGTGCTTGCCTTGAGCTGAAGAGCTCAGAGACAGCACTCAGGCCCACAGATGAAGCACCACAACCAAACAAAACAGAAAACAAAACAAAACAAGACCAGTACTCCCTAGTCAACACCAAGGCCACAATCTCTCTAATCCTGAAGATGATGCAGTATGGCTGAGATGGGCTGGATTCTGTCCCTGAACTTCTTTTTGCTCAAGGTTAGCATTCTACTATTTGATACATAGTGCCACTTCTGGCTTTTTAAGTAGTGCTGAGAAATTGAACCAAGGGCTTCATGCATGCTAGGCAAGCACTCTCCCCCTAATCTACAATCCCAGCCCCAAGTCAAGTACTGTGAAGGCCTCTTGTTGTTTTGGTCAAGGGGGATTGAGCTCAGACCTGGGTGCTCTCCCTGAGCTTGTATACTCAAAGCTAGCACTCCAGCACTTAGAACCCAGCACAACTTCTGAGTTTCTGGTAGTTAATTGGAGATATGAGTCTCAGGGACTTTCCTGCCCTGGCTGGCTTTGAACCTCTATCCTCATATTTTTGCTTCCCAAGTGGCTAGGAAAAAGGACATGAGCCATTAGCTTTAAAGACTGTTTCATATCTAGAAGTTATTATTATTATTTTTTGTCCAGTTCTGGGCCTTGAATTCAGGTCCTGGGCACTGTCCCTGAGCTTCTTTTGCTCAAGGTAGTTAGCACTCTACCACTTGAGCCACAGCACTACTTCTGGCATTCTTGTATATGTTGTGCTGAGAAATGGATCCCCAGTTTCAAACATGTGAGGCAAGCACTCTACTACTAAGCACATGCCCAGCCCTAACAGTGAATAGTGACAGAACCCATATGATACAAATACGTTAGGGGTAGACATCAATGTGTGCAGAGATCATAGAAGCAAACTCTCTGAGAATCTCTGACTTGGCCCTCAGGCCAAACCTTAAGTGGCTGGGACAGAGTGCTGGTGCGGGGGTCAGGGACTAGGACCAAACCCAAGGTGCACGGACCTAGATGTCATCATCTCAGAGCCAGAGCTGCTCTGGGTGGGGAAGCTCAGCACTGGGGATTCCCAGTCTCCCCAGTTTCACTTCTTCTCCAACCTGTGTTGGCCGCTTCTGCCCGGACACTGGTGAAGTGGCATCAGCTCTCGCTGCTATTGGCTGTCGGGTTCTAGAGAAGCCAATCAGTGTCACTGGGGTTCCGGGTTCTAAAGTCCGCCCCGGAGCTACCGGCACTCAGAGTCTCCTCGGATTCTGGGTCTGGGCTCATGGCGCCCGGATCCGTCCTGCGGCTGCTGTCGTGGGTGCTGGCGCTGACCTGGACCTGGGCGGGTGAGTCTGGGACCCGTGGGCAATACGAGTCCGCAGGGTAGAGCGAGGGGTGGCGGTGGGGTGAGGGCGCCGTCGGGGGCAGGGCCCGGGCAGCCGCGTCCCCGTCCCCTCCGCCTGACCCGTCCTCGGGGGCCCTCGCTGGGCGCCGCCGGGGTCATTCGGACCCCCTTTGCGTCTCCCGCGTGCCGAACCCCTTCTCCGCTCCCGCCGCGCTCCCGGCTCTCACCCGCGCCCGCCCGCAGGCCCCCACTCCCTGCGGTATTTCCACACCGCCGTGTCCCGGCCCGGCCTCGGGGAGCCCCGCTTCATCGTCGTCGGATACGTGGACGACGCGCAGTTCGTGCGCTTCGACAGCGACGCCGCGAACCCCAGGATGGAGCCGCGGGCGCCGTGGGTGGAGCGGGAGCCGCCCGAGTACTGGGAGCGGGAGACGCGGATCAGCAAGGACAACGCACAGAGTAACCGACGGAGCCTACAGAATCTGCTCGGCTACTACAACCAGAGCGCGGACGGTGAGCGACGCCGCCGGGTCGGAGGTCACGACCCCTCCCCGCCTCCCGCTGACCAGCCCGAGCCCCCGGGGTCTCAGGACTGAGGTTCAGCCCAGGCTGCGGGCGCTGCGGGGGGACCGGCACCCCGGGAAAGAGCCGCGGGGTGGGGCCGGTGTCCTCTCCGTGTAGGCCAAAGTCCCCGCGGGGCGCGGGCTGACCGTGGGGGCGGGGCAGCTTCTCACACCCTCCAGAACATGTATGGCTGCGACGTGAGCGCAGACGGCCGTCTCCTCCGCGGGTACCGTCAGGGCGCCTACGATGGCCAGGACTACATCGCCCTGAACGAGGACTTGAGCTCCTGGACCGCGGCCGACATGGCGGCTCAGATCACCAGGCGCAAGTGGGAGGAGGCCGGTGGGGCAGAGCACTGGAGGGCCTACCTGGAGCACATGTGCGTGGAGTGGCTGCGCAGATACCTGGAGCACGGCAAGGAGACGCTGCAGCGCACAGGTACCAGGGCCCAGGGACTCCTCCATCTCCTGTGGAAGTCCCCCTCCACTCCCACAGCCAGAGAGGAAAAGGGACCCAGCCCACCACACCCCTTCCCCTGCCCAGAGAACCATGAGCCCCTGCCTTTCACAGGCTGTGTCACACAGTGGCTCTGGAATCCACCTTGACTTCACAACAGTAAAAGACTGACTCTCTCTCTCTCTCTCTCTCTCTCTCTCTCTCTCTCTCTCTCTCTCTCTCTCTCTCTCTCTCTCTCTCTCTCTTTCTCTCTGTGTCTCTCTTCCCATCTTCCTTCTCCTCATCTCTCCATGCATGGAGGGGAAGCCTGTCCTGAAACAAGTGTGCAGCTGGCCCCTTCCACTCTGGCAGTGGCCCTGGGCAGCACCAGGAGGCTCTCAGCATTTGTCCTCAACCAGGACCCATTGTGGCTAGAAGTCTCTTCCACATTTTTGGGGAAAGTCTCTCTTATCTCCACCCAGGACAGAGCAAAGTAACTCTTGAGAGATCAGGGGCTTCTGGCCACGGTGATCTCAACTGAGTCTAGGACTCTGCAAGGTTTAGGAGATGATTCCAGAAGCCTAGTTCCAGCCTGGATTATCCATCCCTGCCCCAACTCCCTGTGCTGTGTATCCTCATCATGGTCAACTGACCTGCACGGTGGTCCATGGGAGGCAAGGAGATGCATCTGAATTTCTGGGTTCTTCTCAGATCCCCCAAAGGCACACATTACCCTCCACCCCACCTCTGCACATAAGATGACCCTGAGGTGCTGGGCGCTGGGCTTCTACCCTGTGGAGATCACCCTGACCTGGCTGCGGGATGGAGAGGAACAGACCCAGGAAATGGAGCTGGTGGAGACCAGGCCTGCAGGAGATGGAAGCTTCCAGAAGTGGGCAGCTGTGGTGGTGCCTTCTGGGGAGGAGCAGAGATACACATGCCATGTGCAGCATGAGGGGCTGCCTGAGCCCCTCAGCCTGACATGGGGTAAGCAGGGCTGAGGGCACAGAGCACAGCTGTGCTCAGAGACAGCAGGAGGCATGTGCAGCTCTCAGCAGGTAAGGACTGAGAGCTGGGCTCACAGCGCTCATCCTCCTTTCCCTTCTCTTACCAGAGCCGCCTGCTTGGCCCACCAGTCCCAAGACTGGAATTGTCATTGGCCTGAGCATCTTTGCAGTTCTGTTTATTGTAGCTGTGGTGCTTTTTGTGCTGTGGAGGAAGAGGACTGGAGGTAGGAAGGTGGAGGTCTGAGTTCCTGGGCCACTTGTGGGTTTCAGGCCCCAGGCAGAAGGGTGAGCTGCACTCCTAATGGGAAGTTGCAGCACACTCAGGGCCTTCCCCAGCCTGACAGCTCCTCTTCTTTAAATCGCCTGGAACACGAAGGACACAAAATTCCCCCTCCTGAGGGTGGTGATGGGAACTGATTGCAGCACTCAGGCCCACAGGGACTCAGGTGCCCACTGAGGTCACACTCCAGGAGGTCCTGGGGTCTCTCTTCCCAACGGTTGGACTCCTCTGTCCTGATGCTTCCTTGGTTCTATGGTCACATTTCTAGAAACTTCCCTGGATTCATGCAGGCCCTCATGGCACTGCTTGTGTCCTGCCTCTCACATGGTGTTTCTCCTACAGGTGACAAGAGAGAAGGCTATGATAAGGCTGCAAGTGAGTGCCATAGGGGAGGAGGTGACCTTTGTTGTGGTGCACACAGGACCTGTGGGAGCTCATGCACCCCGGAATTCCTCCAGTGATGCCTGTGTTCTCTAACCAGTTCCTCTCTTCCACCACAGGAGACGACAGTGACCAGGGTTCTGATGCTTCCCTCAGAGCTGAAAAAGGTGACAACCTGGAGACCCTAAATGGGGGGCAGGGCTGAGGCCCAGGGAAGGCTGTGTTGTAGTTGCAGGGTCTGTGCATTGGGTGTTAGTGGCCTGCTCAGAGTGTGTGACTAACAGTGACTGATCTGCATTGTTGTGCGTGTTCTTTTCTCCTGCAGTGTGACACAGCTGCTTTGTGTGGTCTGAGAGGCACAGCATTTGTTCCTGCCTCTCCTCCTCCCTCCTGGGACATCATGAGCTCCTGGCTTCTCTTCTTGCACCTGGGTTCTGCCCGTGTGCAGGCTTCTGTGTGCTGTCAGCCTCCTGTGAGGATCTGAGCAGCCAGCCCAGCCCTGAGCACCAGGACCCTCCCCACACTGACCTGGGTCTCTCTCCCCTCCACCTGCTGCTCCAGCAGAGGTGGGGCCAGGCCTTCCCCATCCCTGACTTCACTTTCCCTTGCTCTGAGCTGCAGCTGCTTGCTTCCCCATTGATAAAGAGAATGTGGATGTGGGTCTGTGTTTCAAATTGTTGTCATGGAAAAAGATTGTATAAATCACTGAATGATTCCCAAAACTTGAGGTAGAAAATCAAACATGATTAAATTCAAGAATTATCCTGTTTGCTGAGCTGTGTTGTGGGCGGGGCCAGGGTTAGCCTGAGAACAGCCAGGTGTGGATAGGAGCTCAGTCCATTCTGGACTGCCATGTATTCAGTCCTCACCTGGGTTGTCTTCCCTGCTCCTCAGTTGTGTTGTTTTTCTGGAGCCTTCTCCATGAGCACCTATGATCAGAGGGGCTTTTCCTTTGTCTAGGACACAGCACAGACTGTGCAGGTGAGACTAGGCTCAGGCCTGAGTCCTCTAATAAGGTACCATCAGTTCTTCTCCATACTTCTGTCCCTTCTTGTCATCCTGCATGAGCTGGTGTCTTGTTGGCCTTCTGGGTGTCCTGTGACAGCAGCAGGGGTGTGTTCCTGTCACTGCCTCCCAAAGCACCAGGCAGCCTTGCACAGGGTGTGTGTGGTGAGGAGAAAGGCAATGTGAGCAGCTTGCTTTCCTGCTAGCACTGCTGCCTCCAGTGTGGGTCTGTGCTGTCCCCAGTGCCCTCAAGGGAGCCACCTGTGGGAAGAGCAGAGAGGAGGGATGTCAGGTTTCTCCTGTGAGCTCCCTTCCTGATGCTCTGCATCTGCTCTGCCCACCTTCCCTCCACCTGCCCTCAGCTCTGGTTAGTCCCAGCTCTGCTCTCACCCAACTTCCTGGATTGAAGAGCCAAGTCAGGAAGGGATTATGATCCCCATCTTGATTGGCTGAGAGGATCTGGAAGTTGGTGGAGTTCATGTCCACATGGTGTGTTAGGGCATTTCATGGAGAATGGGTCATGAGAGCTCTGACTTAGGGAGAGTGGCATCAGGTGGTAGATTGAAAACCTGAAGAGAGTTCTAGAAGCTCGTGGACTGTGGTAGTTGGGAGCCCACTGTGTGTGGGGTTCCTTGGGGATTGTGTTTTCTCTGCACCCTGTTACTGCCCTGCTCTGCCTCCTGCTGCTACGAGAGGGGCTGTGCTTCCTGCTGTGCCCTGCCTTCCCTCTAAGGCTGACTTGGTCCTTTCAACCCTGACCAAAACACTCCCTTCTGCTCAGCTTCATTCTCACAAACAAATTAGGACAGGAATCTCCTGGCAGACAGCAGGGCCTGTGCTCTGACTACTTAACAATGTGGTTCTGAGGCCTTTGGCTTGGTCTGCAGATTGGATTTGGAATCCCTCAGAAAGTCAAAGGAGGTCAGAACTGTCATGCTTGTGCAGCATGTGTGCTAGCAGAAGAGACAGGTGGCAGGGTGTGTAAGAGAGCAAGGAAGGACCATGACATGCAGGAGGAAGGCAGTGCTACAGGACAGGTGACATGGTGTGGGTGTGGGGACAGAGCTGACTGTGGTACTAGGTGTTCATCATGACCAACGGGGGAACTTTTCTGAGTTGTAGTGACAATGGCCAAGAATATATCTAGAGAAAGTGTTGGTAAACTGGAAGATCTCCTTGTGCAAAGTCCTTACCTGTTCTGTGGACTGCCCTGAATCTGGGATTTGCTGAGTTGAGCCTTTGAGAAGAGACCAGAAGCATAGATTCTCACTTGAGGGATTTTTTTAAATTTTAATTTGTTGTGGGTCCAGTCGTGGGGCCTGAACTCTGGGCCTGGGCACTGTCCCTCAGCACTTCTGCTCAATGATAATGCTCTACCACTTGAGCCACAGTGCCACTTCTGGCTTTTTTCTTTTTCCTTAAGTGGTGCTGAGGAATTGAACCCAGGGCCTCATGCATGCAAGGCAAGCGCTCTACCACTGAGCCACCTTCCCAGCCCCAGGGATTTTTTTTTTTTTTTGAGTCCGGTCGTGGGGCCTGAACTCTGGGCCTGGGCGCTGTCCCTCAGCTCTTCAGCTCAAGGCTAGCGCTCTACCACTTGAGCCACATCGCCACTTCCGGCTTTGTTCTTTGTGCTTATGTGGTACTGAAGAATCGAACCCAGGGCCTCATGCATGCAAGGCAAGCGCTCTACCACTGAGCCAACTTCCCAGCCCCGGGATTTTTTTTTTGTATATGTGCTAGTCTTGTACTTATGGCTTCTGTGCTACCTCTCAGCTTGTTCTTGGTCAAGATTAGAGTGCTATATAAGAAGGCCATAGACTTTCCTGTCAGTGCTGGTTTCAAGTCATGATGCTGGGACTTAAGTCTCCTGAGTAGGTAGGAGTATAGCAGGATCCACACTATCTAATGCTGATAGTGATTTTCTTTTTGTGTCATTCCTTGGGGCTTGAACTCAGGGCTTGGGCACTGTCTCTGAGCTTTATCACTCAAAGCTAGTACTCTACGAATTTAAGCCACAACACCACTTCTGGCATGAGTCACTCGCCAGTTCTGGGGCTTGAACTGAGGGCCTGGACATTGTGCCTGAGCTTCCTTTGTTCAAGGCTAGAACTCCACTCTTTTTACCATAGTGCCACTTCCAGCATTTTGTATGTGGTTGGAGGAATTAAAACCAGGTCTTCATGCATGTTGGCAAGCATTCTACCACTAAGTCACATTTCCAATCTCTGAAATATTTTTTAAGTCAAAGATGATGCTTAATGAAGAGGGGAAAAAATGGGTAGACATACAAATGTCCCAGAGTTTAGATTTAATATATCCAGGCCTGTAGTTTCCAAATTTGACTACATGATGGTGATATAAGTCCAACTTTTTATTCTTGGTTTCTGTTATCAGTGTAGAACCATATAAATAAGTGCTAAAGCCTGGCTCTGGTGGATCATGCCCAGTATCCTAACTACTCAGGAGGCTGAGATCTGAGAATCGCCATTCAAAGCCAGCCCAGGCAGAGAAGTCCATGAGACACATCTCCAATGAACCATACCAAAACCCAAGGTATTGCTGTGGCTCAAAGTGGTACAACACTAGCCTTGAGCAAAAGAGCTCAAAGTTCAAGACTCAGAACAGATGAAAAAAACACCCCAAAACCAAACAAACACAACCCCTCCCTCCCCAATAATACTGAGTAGGCAGGAAGATGTCAACTTTGGTACTTGGAAACCTTTGGGTAAATACAGCCCTTTTTAGGCATAGGCATGTATTGCTTTGTACATGGCTACTAATACCTCAGTTTATCTCATCTATTAAAATTTGTGTAAGTTTTTGTGTCTGTTGGCCTTATCCCAATTTGGGGTATAAGGGTGCATTGTGCTTCCCCAGAAAATTCACACAGCAAGTAACAAATTCATGACCCCTCTTCACTTATTCTCAGGAAGTGGTTTGGATCCCATCTGGTCAACTCCAGTTTATACTCTCAATAGGTGCAGTGGCGCCGAGTGTGGTAAAATCATTCTTTAAAGCCTTTCTTGACATCTAATTTACTGATAGGAGTAAATATTCAGGTCTGAGCTAAGTGCTGGTGGCTGACAACACTAATTCTAGTCACCTAGGAGGCTGAGATTTGAAGATTGTGGTTGAGCATCAGCCCAAGTAAGGAAGTCCTGAAGACCTCTATCCCCAATTAACCCCCCAAAAGCTGGAAGTGGACTTGTGAGTCAAGTGGTAGAGAACTAGTCTAAAGCAAAAAAGCTCAGGGACAGGTCCTGAGTTCAAGTCCCAGAATCAGCACACACACACACACACACACACACACACACACACACACACACACACACACACACAGAGAGAGAGAGAGAGAGAGAGAGAGAGAGAGAGAGAGAATGTAATAAATCTGAAGCAGTTCAGAATGTACAAGAGTTCTCAGGGATGCTGAGAAGTGCAAGGAAAGGCAAGAGAAGAATCTGAGCAACTGGAAGGAGAGCTAGAAGGGCTTGGCGTTGTCATTTTCTCTTCTTTGCAATGCAGACAACAGGGCTCCTTCCTTCCAGCAACTAACATTGATGAAGTGTCCTCTGCCTGCCAACCCTGGGCTGCACTGCACAGAACGCAGGGAACCCCTTCCCTCAAGGAGACCTCTCTGTCCACATCTAGCTGGGCCAGTGTCCAGGGACAGGCCTGCCACCTGCAGGCTGCTCCCTGCTGTGCTGCAGCCCTGTGCAGGTCAGCTTGTGGTTCATTCTCCCCTGGAAACCCATGAGCAGCTGCGGTCTCTTGGGACTCAGTGCACTCTCCTGCTGTCTCCCTAGTTCGCACTATCCTGGCCACCTGACCCCATCAGCCCCAGTTTCTTTGGCTACTCAAAGTCCTCTCTGATAGGTTGGAACTTCTGCTCTAGAAACATATTTGCAGTGTCACACACAAACACGGGTGGCTACCCAGGAAAGGAATTTCCAAATGCTTCCCAGCTCTGGGTGAGTAATAAGTCTCAGCATTCCCACAGTCAACCAGGAATTTGCACTTGTAGCATCATCAAACTCACAACACATTAGCATCATTCATTTCAGCAAAACAGATTCTTCTGGTGCCAATGTGGAGGGGCCTGCCTGTAACACCAGGTGGGAGAAGTATGCATGACCGCATAGCAAGTTCAAGGCCAGCCAGTGCCACATCGCTGAGAAATTTAAAAACAAACAAATAAACAAAAAACTATTTTGTGGCTGTCCTGGGTCTTGTCCTCAGGGACTGGGCACTGTCCTTGATTGTTTTTTCTTTCTCTCAAGGATAGCACTCTACCACTAGAATCACAGTTGCTCTTCTGGATTTTTTAGTAGGTAATTGGAGGTAATAGTCACAGACTTTCTTCTCAGGTTAGCCTCAAACTGCAATCCTCAAATCTCAGCCTCCTGAGTAGCTAGGATTACAGGTGTGAGCCACCATGTCCAGTGAATAACCAAGGGCTCTGGATGTAGCTCATTTGAAGAAGACTTGTGCTAAGCTCTGGGTACAAATCCCCAGCCCTAGAAAAATAAAAGTAGAATGAAATCCCGTCTGGAAATGGATGTTATGACCCCATCAGTCTCTAGGGTTTGGCTCACCTAATGCAATCATTTACACTCAGCCCTGATCTGAAGGAGATTCCCTGTGCTCTAGGGAAATACTTCCCCATCCTTAAGCAATGAGACAGGAAGAAAGGACACAACCTGAGTGCAGCATCCAGCCATCAGTTCTGTGCTTAACATGCAGATAGAACAAGAAAAGTGCCAGAATGCGTAAATAACAACAACAACAAAGAAACAAAAACCCCAGCATGACAGGATGCATTATTTTTTGCAAAAGAAGGGAGATCTCTGAGAACAGCTTCAGCGCTGCTTTAAGAGGCAGCAAGCAGGACTAGCCCAGCAAGGCAGGTGGATGATGATGATCTGCTTCCTTAACAATCCATGCCTGACACCTGCTCATCCTCACATGGGCCCAATGGACACATGACCCTCACCCATGTCCTAGCCAGACCCCGGGATTCCACCCCCACCACCATCCCCACCAACACCAGCAGCGCCAGCTCCAGAAGCAGAAGCAGGGACCCCGCGCCCGGGAGCACAGGCAGAGTGGAGCATTGTTGGAGCACTGTTAAGGTCTGTTGGAGCATGGTTCCTGCTAGGCCTTGGCAAGCCCGGAGCTGAAAGTTTCCTTCCTCTAAACGTGCTGTGGTGTTGGCAGAGATTTTCCTTCCCTGCTGGAGTCCGTCCCCGCCCCATGTCCAGCTGCGTGGAGTGAAGGCCGCCAGCCAGGCAGCTTGGAACCCACAAGGAGCAGCATTGGCTTGAGGTGTGGACAGCAGCTGCGGGCGGGGCAGGAGGCAGCCTGGAAGGCACAGCGCATCGCAGCCACAGGAGCAGGCTTGCTCGGCGGGGAGGCGAGGGCGGGGCCGTGGGCGGCTGGAGTCAGCAGGAACCGACCTGCAGGCCTGGAGGAGGAGGAAGGCATCAGTGGCCATAGGGAAAGTGAAGCTGGCATCTGCCTCTCAACAGCTCTGCAAAGCTGGCAACCAGGGCTGTGCGGGAGCCGCGACGCTAGAGGGCGCCACCCGCAATTTGAAGGCCGGGCGCGGAGGGGCGGTGTTTCTGGAGCTGGAACTCAGGTGTCCAGCTTGCTAGGCTGGTGCTCTCCCCCTTGACACTCACGTGCAGTCCTATTATATCTTCGTGTAATTGCTGAGAAAGAGTCTCTTCAACTTTTCTGGTCAGGCTGGTCTCAAACCTTGATACTTCTGCACTCAGCCTCCTGAGTAGTTAGCTTTATAATCATGACAATCAGCCAGGGGCTGGTGGCTCACAGCTGTCATCCTAGGCATTCAGGAGGTTCAGATCTGAGGTTTGTGATTCAAAGGCAGCCATGAAAAAAAAAAAGTCTAGGGGTTGGGAAGGTGGCTCAGTGGTAGAGTGCTTGCCTTGCATGCACGAGGCCCTGGGTTCGATTCCTCAGCAGCACATAAACAGAAAAAGGTGGAAGTGGTGCTGGGGCTCAAGTGGTAGAGCACTAGCCTTGTGCTAGGAGCTGAAGGACAGTACCCAGGTCCAGAGTTCAGGCACCATGACTGGCAAAAAAAAAAAAAAAAAAAGAGTCTATGAGACTCTGACCTCCAATAAAGTACTCAGAAAGCTGAGGTGGACTGTGGTGTGTAAGTGGTAGACTGCTAGCCTATTCTTCAGCCAAAGAAGATCAGGGACAGTGCCAAGGCCCTCAGTTCAAGCTTCACAAAAGCAAAAATATATAGTAATGTAAATGAAATAGTACAAGTTACACTATATTAATACAGCTTGAGTGAAATATGATATTATTTGTTTTTATAATACTGTGAATTAGTTAATGCTGAGGGATTAAAATGGTTGTTTTATGTGAAGTATATCTTACTGAGATTACTAAGAAAACTGCACCAGCTAGGCACTGCTGGCTCACACTTGGAATCCTAGCTAGTGAGGAGGCTGAGATGTGAGGGTTATAGTTCAAAGCCAGCCTGGGCAGTAAAATCTGAGAGATTTCATCTTCAAGTAACCAATAAAAAGCTGGGCTCGACTTGTGGCTCTAGTGGTAGAGTGCCAGCAAGGCAAGCAAGCTCAGTTTGTAAGAAGGCCTAGGTTCCAGGCAGATGGAGAGAGGAGAGAGGAGGGAGAGAGAGACAGAGAAAGAGAAAGAGACAGTGACAGAGTGATAGAGATAAGTAAAAGATCTCCTGCTTACCTCCTGTTTTAGTGAAATGTGTCAGCCTTTGCTGCCTTGAGTAGACATCATGCTGTGAGATGTCAGCATGGAAGCAGCTGGCTCTTGGCTTGGCAGAACTTCCACCCAGACTCAGGGCAGATCCTGATGCAGTGTGGGCCAGCAGGTGTGATGACATATGTTTGTAATCCCAGGACTGGGGAGGTGGAGGCAGGAGGAATGAGTTCAAAGCCAGCCTGGGCTTCATACTGACACATTCCTGGCTGAGGGTGGGAGGGGGAGGAGTGTAATCTAAGCAATGTGGAACAAGGAAGAGCAGGGACTAGACCCCTGCCCTCCAAGAGACCTGGCCTGCACCAAGCCAACCTTGGAATGTTTGGGTTAGAGTGCTTTAACTGCACTGATAGTTTGACTTCAGAACCTAGCAAACTAGGCAAGAAATATTCCTCCCGTGTTTAGCAACCAAAAGAACAGCCGGACACCAGTGGCTCATGGCTGTAATCCTAGCTACTCCTGAGGCTGAGATCTGAGGATCACGGTTCAAAGCCAGCCTGGGCAAGAATGTTGGAGAAACTCTTATCTGGAAAAAAAAATCCACTCGAAAACCGGAAGTGGCCTAGCCTTTTTTTTTGGTCCTGTTGTGGGGCCTGAACTCTGGGCCTGAGCACTGTCCCTTAGCTCTTCAGCTCAAGGCTAGTGCCCTACCACTTGAGCCACAGCGCCACTTCCGGATTTTTTTCTTTTCTTTTTTGCTTATGTGGTGCTGAGAAATCTAACCCAGGGCCTAAGTCATGCAAGGCAAGCACTCTACCACTGAGCCAACTTCCCAGCTCAAGACCTAGTCTTGAGCTGAAGAGCTAAGGCACAGCACCCAAGCCCAGAGTTCAAGCACCACAAGGACAAAAAAAAAGAAAAAGAAAAAGAAAGTAATACAATCTCCAGTGAGCACCTTTGCTATGCAAATCATCCAACCCACCTGATTCAATTGCTGAGACTCTACTTGCCTCAGGGCCAAAGAGCAGCCAACAAAAGGCTCCTTAACCCTGACAGCTACAGAGGATTCACACAGGCTGATTCCAACCAGTTCTTTTCCTTCTCTTCCTTTTTTTCCCCCTTTCTTTGCTTTTCTTTCTTTCATTTTTCCCCCCATTTTGATAGCTGGAGGTTGTCCTGCACTTGAACTGAGGGCCTGGACGCTGTCTCTGGAGGCTCTCTCTGAGCTTTTGTACTCAAGGCTAGCGCTCTACCATTTTTTGTCACAGCGCCACTTCCTGGCCTTCTCTTCCAAAAAACCCACACATTCCAAGCAGCTCAACAGTTTTATCTCTGCCCATTCATGAAGATGGGAGGTCTGTCCTATCAATTCCTTTGGTGTTGTAGAAGTTTCATGGTAAAGGTCTTTATTCTTCTTGGTTAGGTTTATTGGTAGGTATTTTAATATTAAAAAAACGTTTGGGGCTGTGATTGTTGCTTAGTGGTAGAGTGCTTGTCTGGCATGCATGAAGCCTTGGTTCAGTACAGTACCACATAAACAGAAAAAATCAAAAGTGGCACTGTGGCTGAAGTGGTAGAGTGCTAGCCTTGAGTAAAAAAAGAAGCTGAGGGACAGAGCCCAAGCCCTGAATTCAAGCCTCAGGAATAGCAAAGAAAAAAAAAGTTGGGGGCCAGTAGCTCACTCCTGTACTCTTAGGTACTCAGGAGGTAAGGTCTGAGGATCATGGTTCAAGGCCATCCTGCGCAGTAAAGTCCCTGAGACTCTTTTCTCCAATTAACCACCAGAAAACCAGAAATGAATCTGTGGCTCAAGTCTTACAGTGCTTGCCTTGAGCTGAAGAGCTCAGAGACAGCACTCAGGCCCACAGTTGAATCACCACAACCAAACAAAACACAAAACAAGATCAGTACACCCTATTCAACACCAAGGCCACAATCTCTATAATCATGAAGATGGTTCAGTATGGCTGAGATGGGCTGGATTCTGTCCATGAACTTCTTTTTGCTCAAGGTTAGCATTCTACTATTTGATCCATAGCGCCACTTCTGGCTTTTTCTTTTTATGTAGTACTCAGGAATTGAACCCAGGACTTCATGCATGCTAGGCAAGTACTCTACCCCTAAGCCACATTCCCAGCCCCAAGTCAAGTACTGTGAAGACCTCTTGTTGTTTTGGTCAAGGGGGATTGAGCTCAGACCTGGGTGCTCTCCTTGTGTTTTGATACTCAAAGCTAGCACTCCAGCACTTAGAACCCCAGCACCACTTCTGAGTTTTTGGTAATTAATTGGAGATGAGAGTCTCAGGGACTTTCCTGTCCTGGCTGGCTTTGAACCTCTATCCTCATATCTTTGCTTCCCAAGTAGCTAGGATTATAGGACATGAACCATTAGGTTTAAAGACTGTTTCATATCTAGAAGTTACTTTTTTTTTTTTTTGGCCTGTTCTGGGCCTTGAATTCAGGTCCTGGGCATTGTCCCTGAGCTTCTTTTGCTCAAGTTAGTTAGTACTCTAACACTTGAGCCACAGCCCCACTTCTGGCAATCTTGTATATGTGGTGCTGAGAAATGGATCCCCAGTTTCAAACATGCAAGGCAAGAACTCTACTACTAAGCACATTCCCAGCCCTAACAGTGAATAGTGACAGAACCCATATGATACAAATACCTTTGGGGTCGACATGAATGTGTGCAGAGATCATAGAAGCAAACGCTCTCAGAATCTCTGACTTGGCCCTCAGGCAAAACCTTAAGTGGCTGGGACAGAGTGCTGGTGCGGGGGTCAGGGACTAGGACGAAACCCAAGGTGCACGGACCTAGATGTCATCATCTCAGAGCCAGAGCTGCTCTGGGTGGGGCAGCTCAGCACTGGGGATTCCCAGTCTCCCCAGTTTCACTTCTTCTCCAACCTGTGTCGGCCGCTCCTGCCCGGACACTGGTGAAGTGGCATGAGCTCTCGCTGCTATTGGCTGTCGGGTTCTAGAGAAGCCAATCAGTGTCACTGGGGTTCCGGGTTCTAAAGTCCCCCGCCGAGCTACCTGCACTCAGATTCTCCCCGGATTCTGGGGTAGGGCTCATGGCGCCCGGATCCGTCCTGCGGCTGCTGTCGTGGGTGCTGGCGCTGACCGGGACCTGGGCGGGTGAGTCTGGGACCCGTGGGCAACACGAGTCCGCAGGGTAGAGCGAGGGGTGGCGGTGGGGTGAGGGCGCCGTCGGGGGGCAGGGCCCGGGCAGCCGCGTCCCCGTCCCCTCCGCCTGACCCGTCCTCGGGGGCCCTCGCTGGGCGCCGCCGGGGTCATTCGGACCCCCTTTGCGTCTCGAACCCCTTCCCCGCTCCCGCCGCTCTCCCGGCTCTCACCCGCGCCCGCCCGCAGGCCCCCACTCCCTGCGGTATTTCTACACCGCCGTGTCCCGGCCCGGCCTCGGGGAGCCCCGCTTCATCTCCGTCGGCTACGTGGACGACGCGCAGTTCGTGCGCTTCGACAGCGACGCCGCGAACCCCAGGATGGAGCCGCGGGCGCCGTGGGTGGAGCGGGAGCCGCCCGAGTACTGGGAGCGGGAGACAGGGAGGTGCAAGAACAACGCACAGATTAACCGAGTGAACCTGCAGACGCTGCTCGGCTACTACAACCAGAGCGCTGACGGTGAGCGACGCCGCCGGGTCGGAGGTCACGACCCCTCCCCGCCTCCCGCTGACCAGCCCGAGCCCCCGGGGTCTCAGGACTGAGGTTCAGCCCAGGCTGCGGGAGCTGCGGGGGGACCGGTACCCCGGGAAAGAGCCGCGGGGTGGGGCCGGTGTCCTCTCCGTGTAGGCCAAAGTCCCCGCGGGGCGCGGGCTGACCGTGGGGGCGGGGCAGCTTCTCACACAGTACAGAGAATGTATGGCTGCTACGTGAGCGCAGACGGCCGTCTCCTCCGCGGGTACGAACAGCACGCCTACGATGGCCAGGACTACATCGCCCTGAACGAGGACTTGAGCTCCTGGACCGCGGCCGACATGGCGGCTCAGATCACCAGGCGCAAGTGGGAGGAGGCCGGTGATGCAGAGCGCCACAGGGCCTACCTGGAGCACACGTGCGTGGAGTGGCTGCGCAGATACCTGGAGCACGGCAAGGAGACGCTGCAGCGCACAGGTACCAGGGCCCGGGGACTCCTCCATCTCCTGTGGAAGTCCCCCTCCACTCCCACAGCCAGAGAGGAAAAGGGACCCAGCCCACCACACCCCTTCCCCTGCCCAGAGAACCATGAGCCCCTGCCTTTCACATGCTGTGTCACACAGTGGCTCTGGAATCCACCTTGACCTCACAACAGTGAAAGTCACACTCTCTCTCTCTCTCTCTCTCTCTCTCTCTCTCTCTCTCTCTCTCTCTCTCTCTCTCTCTCTCTCTCTTTCTCTCTCTCTCTCTCTCTCTCTCTCTTTCTTCCCATCTTCCTCTCTTCCCTCTCCCCATTTCTCCATGCATGGAGGGGAAGCCTGTCCTGAAACAAGTGTGCAGCTGGTCCCTTCCACTCTGGCAGTGGTCCTGGGCAGCACCAGGAGGCTCTCAGCATTTGTCCTCAACCAGGACCCATTGTGGCTAAAACTCTCTTCCACATTTTTGGAGAAAGTGTCTCGTATCTCCACCCAGAACAGAGCAAAGTAACTCTTGAGAGATCAGGGGCTTCTGGCCATGGTGATCTCAACTCTGCAAGGTTTAGGAGATGATTCCAGAAGCCTAGTTCCACCCTGGATCATCCATCCCTGTCCCCACTCACTGTGCTGCATATCCTCAGCATGGTCAACTGACCTGCACGGTGGTCCAAGGGACGCAAGGATATGCATCTGAATTTCTGGGTTCTTCTCAGATCCCCCAAAGGCACACATCACCCTCCACCCCGCCTTTGAACATAAGATGACCCTGAGGTGCTGGGCGCTGGGCTTCTACCCTGCGGAGATCACCCTGACCTGGCTGCGGGATGGAGAGGAACAGACCCAGGAAATGGAGCTGGTGGAGACCAGGCCTGCAGGAGATGGAAGCTTCCAGAAGTGGGCAGCTGTGGTGGTGCCTTCTGGGGAGGAGCAGAGATACACATGCCATGTGCAGCATGAGGGGCTGCCTGAGCCCCTCAGCCTGACATGGGGTAAGCAGGGCTGAGGGCACAGAGCACAGCTGTGCTCAGAGACAGCAGGAGGCATGTGCAGCTCTAAGCAGGTAAGGACTGAGAGCTGGGCTCACAGCGCTCATCCTCCTTTCCCTTCTCTTCCCAGAGCCGCCTGCTCAGCCCACTAGTCCCAAGACTGTAATTTTCATTGTCTTGGGCATCTTTGCAGTTCTGGCTATTGTAGCTGTGGTGGTTTTTGTGCTGTGGAGGAAGAAGACTGGAGGTAGGAAGGTGGAGGTCTGAGTTCCTGGGCCACTTGTGGGTTTCAGGCCCCAGGCAGAAGTGTGAGCTGCACTCCTAATGGGAAGTTGCAGCACACTCAGGGCCTTCCCCAGCCTGACAGCTCCTCTTCTGTAAATCACCTGCAAAACGAAGGTCACAAAATTCCCCCTCCTGAGGGTGGTGATGGGAACTGATTGCAGCACTCAGGCCCACAGGGACTCAGGTGCCCACTGAGTCACACTCCAGGAGGTCCTGGGGTCTCTCTTCCCAACTGTTGCACTCCTCTCTCCTGATACTTCCTTGGTTCTATGGTCACATTTCTAGAAACTTCCCATGAGGTCAAGGCTAGGGCTTCATCCAGGCCCTCATGGCACTGCTCGTGTCCTGCCTCTCACA
Source organism: Dipodomys merriami (assembly GCF_024711535.1). Classification (NCBI taxonomy): domain Eukaryota; kingdom Metazoa; phylum Chordata; class Mammalia; order Rodentia; family Heteromyidae; genus Dipodomys; species Dipodomys merriami. The sequence continues at coordinate 12,110,093 of NW_027202937.1, read as the reverse complement.
TGGTGTTTCTCCTACAGGTGACAAGAGAGAAGGCTATGATAAGGCTGCAAGTGAGTGCCATGGGGGAGGAGGTGACCTTTGTTGTGGTGCAGACAGGACCTGTGGGAGCTCATGCACCCCGGAATTCCTCCAGTGACGCCTCTGTTCTCTAACCAGTTCCTTTCTTCCACCACAGGAGACGACAGTGACCAGGGTTCTGATGCTTCCCTCAGAGCTGAAAAAGGTGACAACCTGGAGACCCTAAATGGGGGGCAGGGCTGAGGCCCAGGGAGGGCTGTGTTGTAGTTGCAGGGTCTGTGCATTGGGTGTTAGTGGCCTGCTCAGAGTGTGTGGCTAACAGTGACTGATCTGCATTGTTGTGCGTGTTCTTTTCTCCTGCAGTGTGACACAGCTGCTTTGTGTGGTCTGAGAGGCACAGCATTTGTTCCTGCCTCTCCTCCTCCCTCCTGGGACATCATGAGCTCCTGACTTCTCTTCCTGTACCTGGGTTCTGACCGTGTCCAGGCTTCTGTGTGCTGTCAGCCTCCTGTGAGGAACTGAGGAGCCAGCCCAGCCCTGAGCACCAGGACCCTCCCCACACTGACCTGGGTCTCTTTCCCCTCCACCTGCTGCTCCAGCAGAGGCGGGGCCAGGGCTTCCCCATCCCTGACTTCACTTTCCCTTGCTCTGAGCTGCAGCTGCTTGCTTCCCCACTGATAAAGAGAATGTGGATGTGGGTCTGTGTTTCAAATTGTCATGGAAAAAGATTGAATAATTCAATGAATGAGTCCCAAAATTGAGATAGAAAATAAAAGATGATTAAATTCCAGAATCATCATGTATGCTGAGCTGTGTTGTGGGCGGGGCCAGGGTTAGCCTGAGAACAGGCAGGTGTGGATAGGAGCTCAGTCCATTCTGGACTGTCATGTATTCAGTCCTCACCTGGGTTGTCTTTCCTGCTCCTCAGTTGTGTTGTTTGCCTAGAACCTTCTCCATGGGCACCTATGATCAGAGGGGCTTTTCCTTTGTCTAGGACACAGCACAGACTGTGCAGGTGAGACTAGGCTCAGGCCTGAGTCCTCTACTAAGGCACCATCAGTTGTTCCTCCATACTTCTGTCCCTTCTTGTCATCCTGCATGAGCTGGTGTCTTGTTGGCCTTCTGGGTGTCCCTGTGACAGCAGCAGGGGTGTGTTCCTGTCACTGCCTCCCAAAGCACCAGGCAGCCTTGCACAGGGTGTGTGTGGTGAGGAGAAAGGCAATGTGAGCAGCTTGCTTTCCTGCTAGCACTGCTGCCTCCAGTGTGGGTCTGTGCTGTCCCCAGTGCCCTCAAGGGAGCCACCTGTGGGAAGAGCAGAGAGGAGGGATGTCAGGTTTCTCCTGTGAGCTCCCTTCCTGATGCTCTGCATCTGCTCTGCCCACCTTCCCTCCACCTGCCCTCAGCTCTGGTTAGTCCCAGCTCTGCTCCCACCCAAATTCCTGGATTGAAGAGCAGAGTCAGGAAGGGATTATGATCCCCATCTTGATTGGCTGAGAGGATCTGGAACTTAGTGGAGTTCATGTCCACATGTGAGTGTCGGGGCATTTCAAGGAGAATGGGTCATGAGGGCTCTGACCTACAGAGAATGTTATTAGGTGGTAGATTGTAAACCTGAACAGAGTCCTGGAAGCTAGTGCACTGTGGTAGTTAGGACTCCACGGTGTGTATGGTTCCTTGGGGATTGTGTTTTTCTCTGGACCCTGTTACTGCCCTGCTCTGCCTCCTGCTGCCATGAGAGGCGCTGTGCTTCCTGCTGTGCCCTGCCTTCCCTCTAAGGCTGACTTGGTCCTTTCAACCCTGACCAAAACACTAAGCTCAGCTTCATTCTCAGAAAGAAATTAAGACAGGAATCGCCTGCCAGACAGCAGGGCCTGTGCTCTGACTCCTTAACAATGTGGTTCTTAGGCCTTTGGCTTGTTCTGCAGATTGAATTTGGAATCGCTCAGAAAGTCAAAGGAGGTCAGAACTGTCATGCTTGTGCAGCATGTGTGCTAGCAGAAGAGACAGGTGGCAGGTGTGTAAGAGAGCAAGGAAGGACCATGACATGCAGGAGGAAGGCAGTGCTGCAGGACAGGTGACATGGTGTGGGCGTGGGGACAGAGCTGACTGTGGTACTAGGTGTTCATCATGACCTGGAGGGAAATTTTCTGAGTTGTGAAATTCACCAAAAGATATCTAGAGAACGTGTTGGTAAACTGGAGGATCTCCTTGTACAAAGTCCTTACCTCTTCTGTGGACTGTGCAGAGCTGTTGCTGAGTTGAGCTTTTGAGAAGAGACCTGAAGACAAGATTCTCACTTGAGGGATTTTTCTTTGTGTGTATGTGCTAGTCCTGGGGCTTGAACTCATGGCTTGTGTGCTGTCCCTCAGCTTGTTCTTGGTCAAGGTTACTGTGCTGTTTGAGTCACAGATTCCCTTCCTGCTTTTGGGAAATAAGAATTCCCCAGACTTTCCTATCAGTGCTGGTGTCAAGCCATGAATGGGAGAAGTCTGCCTCCTGAGTAGGTAGGAGTATAGCAGGGTCCACACTACCTGACTTTGATAGTGATTTTCTTTTTGTGTCATTCCTTGGGGCTTGAACTCAGGGCTTGGGCACTCAAAGCTTTTATCACTCAAAGTTAATACTCTACCAATTTGAGCCACAACATCACTTCTGGCATGAGCCACTTGCTCTCAGTTGAGATATATTTATTTATTTTCAGTTCTGGGGCTTGAACTCAGGGCCTGGGCACTGTCCCTGAGCTTCCTTTGTTCAAAGCTAGAAGTCCACCTTTTTAACCATACTGCCACTTCCAGCCTTTTCCATGTGGTTGGAGGAATCAAAGCCAGGGCTTCATGCATGTTGGCAAGCATTCTACCACTAAGCCACATTTTCAATCTCTGATATATATTTTTTTTTATCTCTGATATATATATATATATTTTTTTTTAAGTCGAAGAAGATGTTTACTGAAGAAGAAAAAAAAACGGTAGACATACAAATGTCCCAGAGTATAGGTTTAATCTATCCGGGCCTGTAGTTTCCAAATGTGACTACACGATGGCGATATAAGTCAGGCCTTTTTTTCTTTCTTTCTTTCTTTTTTTTGTTTAGTCCTGGGGCCTGGTCTCTGGTTCTGGGCACTGTCCCTCAGCTCTTCAGCTCAAGGCTAGCGCTCTACCTCTAGAGCCACAGCGCAACTTCCGGCTTTTTTTCACTTTGCTTATGTGGTGTTGAGGATTCAAAACCAGGGCCTCATGCATACAAAGCAAGCGCTCTACCACTGAGCCAAGTCCAAGTCTTCCCAGACCCAAGTCCAGCTTTTTCGTTGTTGGTTTGTTTTGTTTTGTTTTGTTTTTTATCAATGTAGAACCATATAAATAAGTGCTGAAACCTGACTCTGGTGGATTATGCCCAGTATCCTACACACTCAGGAGGCTGAGATCTAAGAATTCCTATTCAAAGCCAACCCAGGCAGAGAAGTCCATGAGACACATTTCCAATGAGCCATAAGAAAACCCAAGGAACTGCTGTGGCTAAAACTAGCCTTGAGCAAAAGAGCTCTGAGTTCAAGACTCAGAACAGATGTAAAAAACACCCCAAAAACAAACAAACACAACCCCTCCCCCATAGTACTGAGTAGGCAGGGAGATGTCAACTTTGGTGCTTGGAAACCTTTGGGTAAATACAGCCCTTTGGAGGCACAGGCCTCTGTTGCTTTGTACATGGCTGGTATTACACTCAGTTTATCTCATCCATTAAAATCTGTGTTAAGTCTTTGGGTCTGTTGGCCTTATCCCAATTTGGAGGTATGAGGCTGCATTGTGCTTCCCAGAATATTCACACAGCAAGTAACAAATTCATGACCCCTGTTCACTTTTTCTCAGTAAGTGGTTTGGATGCCATTGTGGTCAATTCCAATTTATACTCTCAACAGGTGCAGTGGCACCGTGGGTGGTAAAATCATTATTTAAAGCCTTTCTTGACATCTAATTTATGGATAGAACTAAAACATTCAGGTCTGAGCTAAGTGCTGGTGGCTCACATTACTAATTCTAGTCACCTAGGAGGCTGAGATTTGAAGATTGTGGTTTGGCATCAGCCTAGGTAGGGAAGTCCTGACGACTTCCATCCCCAGTTAAACCCCCAAAACCTGAAAGTGATCTTGTGAGTCAAGTGGTAGAGGACTAGCCTACAGTAAAAAGACTCAGGGCCCTGAGTTCAAGTCTCAGGATCAGCACACACACTCACACACACACACAGACACACACACACACACACACACACAGAATGTAATAAATCTCAAGCAGTTCAGAATGTACAAGAGTTCTCAGGGATGTTGAGAAGTGCAAGGAAAGGCAAGAGAAGAATCTGCGCAACTGGAAGGAGAGCTAGAAGGTCTTGGGGTTGTCATTTTCTCCACTTTGCAATGCAGACAACAGAACTCCTTCCTTCCAGCAACTAACATTGATGAAGTGTCCTCTGCCTGCCAACCCCTGGGCTGCACTGCACAGAATACAGGAAACCCCTTCTGTCAAGGAGACCTCTCTGTCCACATCTAGCTGGGCCAGTGTCCAGGGACAGGCCTGCCACCTGCAGGCTGCTCCCTGCTGTGCTGCAGCCCTGTGCAGGTCAGCTTGTGGTTCATTCTCCCCTTGGAACCCCTGAGCAGCTGTGGTCTCTTGGGCTCAGTGCACTCTCCTGCTGTCTCCCTAGTTCTCACTATCCTGGCCACCTGACCCCATCAGCCCCAGTTTGTCTGGCTTTGCAAAGTTCTCTTTGATAGGTTGGAACTTCTGTTCTAGAAACATATTTGCAGTGTCACACACAAATTCGGGTAGCTGCCCAGGAAAGGAATTTCCAAATGCTTCCCAGCTCTGGGTGAGTAATAAGTCTCAGCATTCCCAGAGTCAACCCGGAATTTGCACTTGTAGCATTATCAAACTCATAACACATTAGCATCATTCATTTCAGCAAAACACATTCTTCTGGTGCCAATGTGGTGAGGCCTGCCTGTAATACCAGGTGGGACAAGTATGATCAGAGGCCAGCATGAGCTGCATAGCAAGTTCAAGGCCAGTCGGTGCCACAAGGCTGAGTAATTTAAAAACAAATGAACAAACAAAACACTATTTTGTGGCTGACCTGGGTCTTTACCTCAGGGCCTAGGCACTGTCCCTGATTCTTTTCTCTCTCTCTCTCTCTCTCTCTCTCTCTCTCTCTCTCTCTCTCTCTCTCTCTCTCTCTCTCAAGGCTAGCACTCTGTAACTAGAGTCACAGTTGCACTTCTGGATTTGTTGGTAGGTAATTGAAGGTAATAGTCACAGATTTCTTGTTCAGGTAAGCCTCAAACTTCAATCCTCAAATCTCAGCCTCCTGAGTAGCTAGGAATACAGCTATGAGGCACCAGTGCCTCGGTGAATAACCAAGGGCTGTGGATGCAGCTCAGTGGAAGAAGACTTGTGCTAGGCTCTGGGTACAAATCCCAGCCTTATAAAAATGAAAGTAGAAGAAAATCCCCTCTGGAAGTGTATGTTATGACCCCATCAGTCTCTAGGGTTTGGCTCACCTAATGCAGTCATTTACACTGAGCTCTGATCTGAAGGAGATTCCCTGTGCCCTAGGGAAATGCTTCCCAATCCTTAAGCAATGAGACAGGAAGAAAGAGCAGAACCTGAGTACAGCAGCTGAGAGAGGAAATCTAATGATGTTCTGTGCTTAACATGCAGAGAGAACAAGAAAAGTGCCAGAATGTGTAAACAACAACAACAACAAAGAAACAAAAAACCCCAGCAATGACACGATACAGTATATTTTGCAAAAGAAGGCAGAACTCTGAGAACAGCTTCAGCGCTGCCTGTGTGGACAAGTGCTTTAAGAGGCAGCAAGCAGGACTAGCCCAGCAAGGCAGGTGGATGATGATGATCTGCTTCCTAACAATCCATGCCTGACACCTGCTCATCCTCACATGGTCTCTATGGACACATAACCCTCACCCATGTTCTAGCCAGACCCCGGGATTCCACCCCCACCACCATCCCCACCAACACCAGCAGCGCCAGCTCCAGAAGCAGAAGCAGGGACCCCGCGCCCGGGAGCACAGGCAGAGTGGAGCTTTGTTGGAGCACTGTTAAGGTCTGTTGGAGCATGGATCCTGCTAGGCCATAGCAAGCCCCAAGCTGAAAGTTTCTTTCCTCTAAAAGACCTGTGGTGTTGGCAGAGATTTTCCTTCCCTGCTGGAGTCCGTCCCCGCCCCATGTCCAGCTGCCTGGAGTGAAGGCCACCAGCCAGGCAGCTTGGAACCCACAAGGAGCAGCATTGGCTTGGGGTGTGGACAGCAGCTGCGGGCTGGGCGGGAGGCAGCAGGGAGGGCACGGCGCAACCCAGCCACTTGAGCGGGCTTGCTCGGCAGGGAGGCGAGGGCAGGGGCCGTGGGCGGCTGGAGTCAGCGGGAACCGACCTGCAGGCCTGGAGGAGGAGGAAGGCTACAGGGGCCTTAGTGAAAGTGAAGCTGGCATCTGCCTCTCAACAGCTCTGCAAAGCTGGCAACCAGGGCTGTGCGGGAGCCGCGACGCTAGAGGGCGCCACCCGCCCTCTTAAGGCCGGGCCGCGGAGGGGCGGTGTTTCTGGAGCTGGAACTCAGGTGTCCAGCTTGCTAGGCTGGTGCGCTCCCCCTTGACACTCACGTGGAGTCTTGACACTCACGTGGAGTCCTATTATATCTTCGTGTAAGTTTTTACATTTTGGGGAGGGAGGGGGAGATCCTGTCATGGGGGCTGAACTCTGGGCCTGGCACTGTCCCTGAGCTCTTCAGCTCAAGGCTAGCACTCTAGCACTTGAGCCACAGCACCACTTCCAGATTTTTTCTTTTTGCTTATTTGGTGCTGAGGAATCAAACTCAGGGCCTCATGCATGCGAGGCCAGCGCTCTACCAAGCGCTCTACCACTGAGTCACCTTCCCAGCCCCTTCAGGTAGTTTCTGAGAAACAGTCTCTTCAACTTTTCTGGTCAGGCTGGTCTCAAGCCTTGATACTTCTGCACTCAGCCTCCTGAGTAGTTAGCTTTATAATCATGACAATCAGCCAGGGGCTGGTGGCTCACAGCTGTCATCCTAGGCACTCAGGAGGTTCAGATCTGAGGTTGGTGATTCAAAGCCAGCCCTGAAAAGAAAGTCTATGAGACTCTTATCTCCAAAAAAGTACTAGAAAAAGCTGAAGTGGACTGTGGTGTAAGTGTAGACTGCTAACCTAGCCTTGAGCCAAAGAAGCTCAGGCACAGTGCCAAGGCCCTCAGTTCAAGCCCCAGGAAGGAGAAAATATATAGTAATGTAAATGAAATAGTACAAGTTACACTATATTAATACCTTTTAAATGAAATATAATATGATTTATTTTATAATACTGTGAATTAGTTAATGCTGAGGGATTAAAATGGTTGTTTTATGTGAAGTATATCTTACTGAGATTACTAAGAAAACTATGCACTGGCTAGGCACTGCTGGCTCACTCTTGTAATCATAGCTACTGAGGAGGCTGAGATGTGAGGATCATAGTTCAAAGCCAGCCTGGGCAGTAAAATCTGAGAGATTTCATCTTCAAGTAACCAGTAAAATGGCTGGGCTCAACTTGTGGCTCTAGTGGTAGAGTGCCAGCTAGGCAAGCAAGCTCAGTTTGTAAGAAGGCCTAGGTTCCAGACAGATGGAGAGAGGAGAGAAGAGGGAGAGAGAGACTGAGAAAGACAAAGAGACAGTGACAGAGTGATAGAGATAAGTACAAGATCTCCTGCTTACCTCCTGTTTTAGTGAAATGTGTCAGCCTTTGCTGCCTTGAGTAGACATCATGCTGTGAGATGTCAGCATGGAAGCAGGGGCAGCATTACTTAGCTGGCTCTGGGCCTGGCAGAACTTCAACCCAGACTCAGGGCAGCCCCTGAAGCAGTGTGGGCCAGCAGGTGTGAGGACACATGCCTGTAATCCCAGTACTGGGGAGGTGGAGGCAGGAGGAATGAGTTCAAAGCCAGCCTGGGCTTCATACTGACACATTCCTGGCTGGGGGTGGGAGGAGGAGGAGTGTAATCTAAGCAATGTGGAACAAGGAAGTGCAGGGACTAAAGCCCTGCCCTCCCAGAGGCCTGGCCTGCACCAAGCTAACCTTGAAATGTTTGGGTTAGAGTGCTTTAACTGCACTGATAGTTTGACTTCAAAACCTAGCAAAGTAGGCAAGAAACTTTAGCAACCAAAAGAACAACCGGGCACCAGTGGCTCACGGCTGTAATCCTAGCTACTCTGAAGGCTGAGATCTGAGGATCACGGTTCAAAGCCAGCCTGGGCAAGAAAGTTGGAGAAACTCTAAGTGGCGTTGTAGCTCAAATGGTAGAGCGCTAGCCTTGAGCTGAAGAGCTGAGGGACAGTGCCAAAGTCCAGAGTTCAAGCCCCACAAGGACAAAAAGAAAAAGAAAAAAAGAAAGTAATACAATCTCCAGTGAGCACCTTTGATATGCAAATTATCCAACCCACCTGATTCAATTGCTGAGACCCTACTTGCCTCAGGGCCAAAGAGCAGCCAACTAAAGGCTCCTTAACCCTGAGAGCTACAGAGGATTCACACAGGCTGATTCCAACCGGTTCCTTTTCCTTCTCTTCCTTTTTTTTTTCCTTTCTTTTCTTTTCTTTCTTTCATTCTTTTTCCCCCCCATTTTGATGGCTGGATGTTGTCCTGGACTTGAACTGACTGTCTGGACACTGTCTCTGAGCTTTTGTACTCAAGGCTAGTGCTCTATCATTTTGTGTCACGGCGCCACTTCCTGCCCTTCTCTTCCTAAAAACCCACATATTCCAAGCAGCTCAACAGTTTTAACTCTGCCCATTCATGAACATGGGAGGTCTGTACTATCAATTTCTTTGGTGTTGTGTAAGTTTCATGGTAGAGGCTTATTGGTAGGTACTTTATTTATTTTTTTTTTTATTTGGGTCCGGTCATGGGGTCTGAACTCTGGGCCTGGGAGCTGTCCCTCAGCTCTTCAGCTCAAGGCTAGTGCTCTACCACTTGAGCCACAGCGCCACTTCCAGCTTTTTTCTTTTTGCTTATGTGGTGCTGAGAAATAGAACCCAGGGCCTCAGGCGTGCAAGGCAAGCACTCTACCACTGAGCTACCTTCCCAGCCCCTTGGTAGGTATTTTAATATTAAAAAAAGTTTGGGGCTTTGAATGTTGCTTAGTGGTAGAGTGCTTGCATGAAGCCTTGGTTCAATACAGTACCACATAAACAGAAAAAGCCAGAAATGGCACTGTGGCTGAAGTGGAAGAGTGCTGGCCTTGAGTAAAAAAAGAGGCTCAGGGACAGAGCCCAAGCCCTCAATTCAAGCCTCAGGTCTAGAAAAGAAAAAAAAAATTGGGACCAGTGGCTCACATCTGTAATCCTAGCTACCACGGAGGCAAGGTCGGAAGATCATGGTTCAAGGCCAGCCTGGGCAGGAAAGTCCCTGAGACTCTTTTCTCCAATAAACCACCAGAAAACCGGAAATGAAACTATGGCTCAAGTCTTAGAGTGCTTGCCTTGAGCTGAAGAGCTCAGAGACAGCACTCAGGCCCACAGTTGAAGCACCACAACCACACAAAACAGAAAACAAAACAAAACAAGACCAGTACTCCCTAGTCAACACCAAGGCCACAATCTCTGTAATCCTGAAGATGGTGCAGTATGGCTGAGATGGGCTGGATTCTGTCCCTGAACTTCTTTTTGCTCAAGGTTTGCATTCTACTACTTGATCCATAGTGCCACTTCTGGCTTTTTATGTAGTGCTGAGAAATTGAACCCAGGGCTTCATGCATGCTAGGCAAGCACTCTTCCCCTAATCTACAATCCCAGCCCCAAGCCAAGTACTGTGAAGGCCTCTTGTTGTTTTGGTCAAGGGGGATTGAGCTCAGACCTGGGTGCTGTCCCTGAGCTTGTATACTCAAAGCTAGCACTCCAGCACTTAGAACCCAGCACCACTTCTGAGTTTCTGGTAGTTAATTGGAGATATGAGTCTCAGGGACTTTCTTGTTCTGGCTGGCTTTGAACCTCTGTCCTCATATTTTTGCTTCCCAAGTAGCTAGGAAAAAGGACATGAGCCATTAGGTTTAAAGACTGTTTCATATCTAGAAGTTATTATTATTATTTTTTGGCCAGTTCTGGGCCTTGAATTCAGGTCCTGGGCACTGTCCCTGAGCTTCTTTTCCTCAAGGTAGTTAGCACTCTAACACTTGAGCCACAGCACCACTTCTGGCATTCTTGTATATGTGGTGCTGAGAAATGGATCCCCAGTTTCAAACATGTGAGGTAAGCACTCTACTACTAAGCACATGCCCAGCCCTAACAGTGAATAGTGACAGAACCCATATGATACAAATACCTTAGGGGTAGACATCAATGTGTGCAGAGATCATAGAAGCAAAGTCTCTGAGAATCTCTGACTTGGCCCTCAGGCCAAACCTTAAGTGGCTGGGACAGAGTGCTGGTGCGGGGGTCAGGGACTAGGACGAAACCCAAGGTGCACGGACCTAGATGTCATCATAGAGCCAGAGCTGCTCTGGGTGGGGAAGCTCAGCACTGGGGATTCCCGGTCTCCCCAGTTTCACTTCTTCTCCAACCTGTGTCGGCCGCTTCTGCCCGGACACTAGTGACGCGGCCACTCCTATCGCTTCTATTGGCTGTGGCGTTCTAGAGAAGCCAATCAGTGTCACTGGGGTTCCGGGTTCTAAAGTCCCCAGCGGAGCTACCCGCACTCAGATTCTCCCCAGATTCTGAGGCTGTGCTCATGGCGCCCGGATCCGTCCTGCGGCTGCTGTCGTGGGTGCTGGCGCTGGCCGGGACCTGGGCGGGTGAGTCTGGGACCCGTGGGCAACACGAGTCTGCAGGGTAGAGCGAGGGGTGGCGGTGAGGTGAGGGCGCCGTCGGGGGGCAGGGCCCGGGCAGCCGCGTCCCCGTCCCCTCCGCCTGACCCGTCCTCGGGGGCCCTCGCTGGGCGCCGCCGGGGTCATTCGGACCCCCTTTGCCTCTCTCGCGTGCCGAACCCCTTCTCCGCTCCCGCCGCGCTCCCGGCTCTCACCCGCGCCCGCCCGCAGGCCCCCACTCCCTGCGGTTTTTCGAAACCGCCATGTCCCGGCCCGGCCTCGGGGAGCCCCGCTACATCGAAGTCGGCTACGTGGACGACACGCAGTTCGTGCGCTTCGACAGCGACGCCGCGAACCCCAGGATGGAGCCGCGGGCGCCGTGGGTGGAGCGGGAGCCGCCCGAGTACTGGGAGCGGGAGACAGTGAGGTGCAAGGACTATACACAGATTAACCGAGTGAACCTGCAGACCGCGCTCCGCTACTACAACCAGAGCGCGGACGGTGAGCGACGCCGCCGGGTCGGAGGTCACGACCCCTCCCCGCCTCCCGCTGACCAGCCCGAGCCCCCGGGGTCTCAGGACTGAGGCTCAGCCCAGGCTGCGGGCGCTGCGGGGGGACCGGCACCCCGGGAAAGAGCCGCGGGGTGGGGCCGGTGTCCTCTCCGTGTCGGACAAAGTCCCCGCGGGGCGCGGGCTGACCGTGGGGGCGGGGCAGCTTCTCACACCATCCAGACCATGTTTGGCTGCGACGTGAGCGCAGACGGCCGTCTCCTCCGCGGGTACCACCAGGAAGCCTACGATGGCCAGGACTACATCGCCCTGAACGAGGACTTGAGCTCCTGGACCGCGGCCGACATGGCGGCTCAGATCACCAGGCGCAAGTGGGAGGAGGCCGGTGTGGCAGAGCTCAGGAGGGCCTACCTGGAGGGCAGGTGCGTGGAGTGGCTGCGCAGATACCTGGAGCACGGCAAGGAGACGCTGCAGCGCACAGGTACCAGGGCCCGGGGACTCCTCCATCTCCTGTGGAAGTCCCCCTCCACTCCCACAGCCAGAGAGGAAAAGGGACCCAGCCCACCACACCCCTTCCCCTGCCCAGAGGACCATGAGCCCCTGCCTTTTACATGCTGTGTCACACAGTGGCTCTGGAATCCACCCTGACCTCAAGACACTGAAAGACACACACTTTCTCTCTCTCTCTCTCTCTCTCTCTCTCTCTCTCTCTCTCTCTCTCTCTCTCTCTCTCCTCTCTCTCTCTGTCTCCCCATCTTCCTCTCTTCCCTCTCCCCATCTCTCCATGCATAGAGGGGAAGCCTGTCCTGAAACAAGTGTGCAGCTGGCCCCTTCCACACTGACAGTGGCCCTGGGCAGCACCAGGAGGCTCTCAGCATTTGTCCTCAACCAGGACCCATTGTGGCTAGAAGTCTCTTCCACATTTGTGGGGAAAGTCTCTCTTATCTCCACCCAGGACAGAGCAAAGTAACTCTTGAGAGATCAGGGGCTTCTGCCCATGGTGATCTCAACTGAGTCTAGGACTCTGCAAGGTTTAGAAGATGATTCCAGAAGCCTAGTTCCAGCCTGGATTATCCATCCCTGCCCCCACCAGCTGTGCTGTGTATCCTCATCATGGTCAACTGACCTGCACGGTGGTCCATGGGAGGCAAGGAGATGCATCTGAATTTCTGGGTTCTTCTCAGATCCCCCAAAGGCACACATCACCCTCCATCCCACCTCTGAACATAAGATGACCCTGAGGTGCTGGGCGCTGGGCTTCTACCCTGCGGAGATCACCCTGACCTGGCTGCGGGATGGAGAGGAACAGACCCAGGAAATGGAGCTGGTGGAGACCAGGCCTGCAGGAGATGGAAGCTTCCAGAAGTGGGCAGCTGTGGTGGTGCCTTCTGGGGAGGAGCAGAGATACACATGCCATGTGCAGCATGAGGGGCTGCCTGAGCCCCTCAGCCTGACATGGGGTAAGCAGGGCTGAGGGCACAGAGCACAGCTGTGCTCAGAGACAGCAGGAGGCATGTGCAGCTCTCATCAGGTAAGGACTGAGAGCTGGGCTCACAGCGCTCATCCTCCTTTCCCTTCTCTTCCCAGAGCCGCCTGCTCAGCCCGCCATTGCCAACACTGTAATTTTCATTGTCTTGGGCATCTTTGCAGTACTGGTTATTATAGCTGTGGTGGTTTTTGTGCTGTGGAGGAAGAGGACTGGAGGTAGGAAGGTGGAGGTCTGAGTTCCTGGGCCACTTGTGGGTTTCAGGCCCCAGGCAGAAGGGTGAGCTGCACTCCTAATGGGAAGTTGCAGCACACTCAGGGCCTTCCCCAGCCTGACAGCTCCTCTTCTGTAAATCACCTGCAAAACGAAGGACACAAAATTCCCCCTCCTGAGGGTGGTGATGGGAACTGATTGCAGCACTCAGGCCCACAGGGACTCAGGTGCCCACTGAGGTCACACTCCAGGAGGTCCTGGGGTCTCTCTTCCCAACTGTTGGACTCCTCTCTCCTGATGCTTCCTTGGTTCTATGGTCACATTTCTAGAAACTTCCCATGAGGTCAAGGCTAGAGGTTCATCCAGGCCCTCATGGCACTGCTTGTGTCCTGCCTCTCACATGGTGTTTCTCCTACAGGTGACAAGAGAGAAGGCTATGATAAGGCTGCAACTGAGTGCCATGGGGGAGGAGGTGACCTTTGTTGTGGTGCAGACAGGACCTGTGGGAGCTCATGCACCCCGGAATTCCTCCAGTGATGCCTGTGTTCTTTAACCAGTTCCTCTCTTCCACCACAGGAGACGACAGTGACCAGGGTTCTGATGCTTCCCTCAGAGCTAAAAAAGGTGACAACCTGATGACCCAAAGTGGGGGGCAGGGCTGAGGCACAGGGAAGACTGTTATGGTTGTAGGTCCTATGGATTGGGGTGTTAGGTGGCCTGCTCAGGGTGTGTCCTGATGTGACTGATCTGAATTTTTTCTACAATGAGATACAGCTGCTTTGTGCGGCACTGAGAGGCACATATGTTCCTGGAGAAGCCCAGGATACTGCAACACAGTAATTCTGGGGCTTGAACTCAGAGCCTGGGCACTGTCCCTGAGCTTCTTTCACTCAAGGCTAGCACTCTACCACTTGAGCCACTGCACCACTTCTGGCCTTTTCTGTTTATGTGGTACTGAGGAATCAAAGCCAGGGCTTCATGCATGCTAGGCAAGCATTCTACACTCTAAGTGAGAGGCAAGGCTGAGGCATAGGGAAGGCTGTGTCATGGTTGCAGGGTGTAAGGACTGGGGTGTTAGGTGGCCTGCTCAGAATGTGTCTCAGTGACTGATCTCTCCTTCAGTGAGAAATGACTTCATTGCATGGGACTGAGATGTATGCTTGTTCCTGCCTCTCCTCCTCCTTTCTGGGACATCAGGTGCTCCTGACTTCTCTTCCTGCACCTGGTCTGTTTTCTCAGCCATGGACTGATTCTTCCAACATGAACTTCTTGAACAAGCCCAGGAGCAGCTAGATAAAGGGTGACTGGGGATAACCATCTTTTCCAGCCCCGTGGTTGCCCTCTAGTGGACATTTGGGGAATCATGAATGCATTTGTTCCCACACATTTCCAAGAAATCCTTCCTCCTTCAAGTTTGTTACCCATTTTACAATCTTGATCTTTCCAAGTCACACCTCCCAGGGTGGTGTGTTGATCTCCCAATGCCTTGCACCTCATTCCAAGCCATCACTGTTGGTAACTTGGATGTTTTCCTTGCTGGGCCCTGCCTGCCATGCTGTAGATTACCAGTGTCCCCTGTCAAGTTCATAGTGATACTACCTGGCCCCTCTTCTCAAGCATGTATTAGTAACCTAATCCAATGAGGATCTGGTCCAAAATACTGTACCTGTCAAGGTATCAGCAGTAGTCAAATGGCACATCCAGTAGGAAATCCAAGGATAATCCAATAGAATGAGTTCTTTGTCAGTTGTGGGGCTTGAACTCAGGACCTGGCCACTGTCCCAAATCTCTTGCTCAGGGTAGTGATTTACCACTTTGAGTTACAGTGCCACTTCTGGTTTTATGGTGGTTAACTGGAGATAAGACTCACCAAGGACTTTCCTACCAGGGCTGGATTTTACACAATTCTCAGATCTCAGCCTCCTGAGTAGCTAGGTTTACATGTGTGAGCCACCAGCACCTAGCAAATGGAATGGCTTTTTTTACAATTATATGAGCAAAGTTAGAAAAAAGAAAAAAGATCCTAAGGTACCTTGTGAAAAGCAAAATGTTACCCTCTCAGTAACTGTGGTCTCTGATAAGGATTCAGATAGTCTCCACTGGAGACAGCTGAGGGATGCATACTCTTACTCTTCCCCCAAGGATTTTTTTTTGGGGGGGGGGCAGTCCTGGAATTTAACTCAGCCCTGATGTCTACCCCCTACCCCCATTTCTTTCCCACCAGTATCCCAAATTTTCTCCATATGGAACTACCACTTATGAGGTCTCCACCACTCTCCTCATGGCACTCTGATAATTACCAATTTGTTCTCATTCTCCAATAACAAGCTCCACAAAGGACGCATTCTATCCTTGCCATTTAGCAGTGATTGGCAACAAATGCTCAATGCCCAACATGTTCAAAGGGTGAACGAATACTTGATTATAGTATATCCATCTACCTTGGTTACAACAGCGCAATACGACAATGTGTAACTTACCTAGGGCTACAGAATCTTTCTCTATTGTATTAGTAGTATCTGGCTGTTCCAGTCCTTGAGAGTAGGAACTTTGTTCAATTTCTATTGTCCCAGAATTTAACATTTGGCATATACTGTTTCCAACAAACTTGTGTTGACCATACTGATTTTAAAAAGAAAACAAAAACAACCACCAGCTGGGTGCTGGCTTCCATCTGTAATCCCAGCTACTCAGGAGGCTGAGATCTGAGGATTACTGTTGGAAGCCAGCCTGGGCAGAAAAAGTTCCCATGAGGTGCTTATCTATAATTAACCACTCAAAAATCTGGAAGCCCCACAACTGACAAAAAAAAAAATCCAGAAGCTTAGATGATTAAACTGCCCTGGAACATACATAACTACCAGCTCCAGAACCAAGAATGGAACCTAGTCTGGCAAAAGGGAATGGGATGGTTTCAATGAAGTTCTAGCATAGGAAGAGAAGCCCTGTCTTCTCTGGGCTGGAGTTCTCCAGACCTCACTGGCTAAGTATCCACATAGTAGACATGACTGACCCAGGCAAGGAAGCTCAGCTGGCATGGGCAACTGAACCCTGGTTTCTCTTGGCCTTTCAGTTTCAACAGAAGCTTCTGGCACTTGTTGCATCATGTCTCCCACCCCTTCCTGATTGTCTCTTCACATGGTGCTTTTCCTCACATTACTTTCCTGTCAAGTCCAAGTCACGGATAGCGCCTGGAAGTTCATCTGATGGGACTACCTTTTGTCCTGTCTCTAGCTCCCCATGCCCATCCAGCACCTGGTCTCTCCATCCTTAGCCTCAGCCCCTCCCATGTCCTCCCCTGGTAAAACAAGAGCAGAAGATAATACACAAGTGAGAAGCAGCTGAGGAGGAAGCAGGAGTACCAACAATCCTGCTTTTCCTTTCTTCCCTTGAAGACGTGAACATAATATCCACGCCTGCAACAGAGAAATCCCTGAGCACCTCTGAACATCATGAACTCTCAAGGGAAGCTCAGCTGGCCTTCATCTGTGAGGCTAGAGTCCCAATGCAACTCAACTTTTTCCAACCAGACCTTTTTTTCTAGCACATTCTGAGTAACCTTCAAGCACATTCACAGACTAGCAGTATTTAAACTTTCCACTGGAGTGTAAATTCCAGTACTTAAGTCCTCACCGGCACTAACAGGAGCAGGAAGGTGCAGGAAGGAATGGCTAAAATACCTCAGCCTGTCTTTAATGTAGTTTCCTTTGTTCTTTGGTTGACAAGGTTTCTGCGGGCATTAGAGAAACTTCCCAGTGATACAGGTAAAGTGAAAAAGGAATCTAGTAGTACTCCCTCTCCATCTTGCCTCTCCTCAACAGTCAACCTGTCAAGCTATGCTTTTTGCTACCAGCCAACCTAGACAATGCCGTGACAATCAATACTACAAAGTCCATTTTCCTCTTTCTCCAGGAATTCAACCTAAATGTCTAGCTTTGGTTGCTTCACAAGGGAGATCTTTGCTGAAAGACAGATGCCTCTCTAAGGTGGTGCTACCTGCCAACTCTGGCTCAGATTCTACAGTGGGCCATCTTTGCTCTATTTCCAGACCAGACTAAATAGGTCATAGGAAGTTGGTTCTGTGCTGTCCACTAGCTCCAAGACCTGTAAATAATGAAACTTAACAGAACCCTTAAAGGGCTGTTCTGTGCAAATCATAAATGTTCACACAAGTTGTGTGCTAGCTATTAAGTCTCTACTCATGCACATTTAATATTCTTATAAGCAGGTGGGTCTTAACTAAAACTTTATATAAATAGGAAGTCCTAGAATTATATTGTATGAGACTCTGGACATAGAAAACATTATACCTCACCTTGGGTGCCCTTTGGGGTCTTGACTATAAGCTTTGGCCAAGCCTTGCTTGTGCATCTTTACACATTCAGTGTTTATCACCTTCTAGGCACATAGTAAGACTCTCAATGAATATTCGTTGAATTTGATAATTTCCTACAGAAACTTCATTTGAGCCGGGTGCTGGTGGCTCACACCTGTAATCCTAGCTACTCAGGAGGCTGAGATCTGAAGATCGCGGTTCAAAGCCAGCCTGGACAGGAAAGTTCTGGAGATTCTTATCTCCATTAAACCACTTGAAAACTGGAAGTGGTGCTGTGACTTAAGCAGTAGAGTGCTCGCCTTGAGCTGAACAGCGCAGGGACAGCGCCCAAGCCCAGAGTTCAAGCCCCACGAACGACCCCCCCAAAAAAAACCAAAAAACTTCATTTGGACCTCAGCTCTGAAGACTCCTTCCAGAAGATCCTGGTATATCCCAGGTGTGCCAGCAGGGGGCACAAAGGGCTACTACTCAAATCAGAGTGGAGGACACAAACTACACAGGAGGTTTGGATTGAGGCCTCCTGTCCTCATGGATGGGGTGCGCAGCGGAGAGTGGCTAAAAACTCAATGAATTAAGAACTTGCCTTGAAAAGAGAAGGCACGAGAAAAGAAGGGAGAAGAGGAGAGAAACCTCCCATAGCTGTCAGCCCAAAACAGCCGCTGTCAAGCTCACGTCACCTTGGGAAGGGGCTACAAAGCAGACAATCTTTATTCACAATCGGGGTGGCAGACGGGAGATGCCTCCAGATCAGTCCAAAAGCAAAGATATTGGGAGGAAAGATGGCTCTAGATGGGGACTCAGCACTCATCCTCACCCAGCAGGGCATAAGGGTTTCGGGCAGCCAGGCAGGACCCTGGAGCTGAGGTTGGGGTGTCTTCATCCCCTTCTCCCTCCTCATCAGCATCTCGGTCCTCCTCTCCTTCCTCCTCACAGGAGCTGCTCAGCTCTTCCTCCTCCTCCTCTTCCTCGTCACCAGCTGGCCCCACCCTGCCCTGTAAAACCACCAGCTCCGTGGTCTCTGGATGAGACTCCCAGGTGCCTGGGGAACATAAAGAAGAGAAAATGGAGATTTTTGACCAAGGGATTAAAACCAGAGAAAGATGAGGAAAAGGCAAAGACTGCAAAAAACAATGATTCTTGTAGCTGGCATTCATTCATTCAATTCATTCATTCATCCAACCTCACGTGAAGAGCACTGAGTGGAAGCTTGTTCATACTAAACCTCACAACCACCTTTAGGTAGGAGTGTAAATCTGGAAAACATCTGAGTGATGTTAATAAACACAGCTGGCCAGCAGATACAGACCCACATTTAACCCTCTCTTGTCTGGTCACCAAAGCCCACATTCTTTTGCCTATCCTGTAGCAGGGGATGGGGAGAATATCTGGGTTCTGACCTTTCTGTTCGCTGTAGCCCGGGGGATAGAAACATAAGCTGAGGCGACCATCCACTGCAAGCCTCAGGAGGCTGTTAGCCGCTCTGTATACATCGTTGCGAGCTGCTTTGGCTGTCTTGTACCCACGTTTCTCTGCCCAGGCTGCAAGGAGAAAGGAGAGAAACATGTGCATCAGGCTCCAGTCACTCCCATCAAAGTCCTACCAGTTTTCCTCAAAACATTCCAGGCCAGTGGCCAGACCCCAGTGGCTTACACCTGTAGTCCTAACTACTCAGGAAGCTGAATCCTGAAGATTAAGGTTCAAAACCCACCCAAGCAGACAAACCTTGAGACTCAGTTATCTCTAATTAAAACTAGCAAAACAAAAAACAAAAACAAAAACCTGAAAGGAGCAGGTGCTGGAGGCTCATGCTTATAATCTTAGCTTCTCAGGAAGCTGAGATCTGAGGATCACAGTTCAAAGCCAGACCAGGCAGCAAAGTCCATGACACTCTTATTTCCAATTAGCTACCAAAAAGGTCAAAAGTAGGGCTGTGGCTCAAGTGGTAGAGCACTAGCTTTGAACAAAAATGCTAAGGGATAGCATCCAGGCCCTGAGTTCAAACCCGCGGACTGGCACAACCCCCCCAAAAAAACAAAAATCTACAAGTGAGTGAACAAAGGCTTCATTAAGTGCAAAATCTGGAGGAGGACACGAGAAAGGGACAGGGAAGCAAGGTCACAGCAGCCAGGCCAGGTGGGGAACTCACCTTCACAGATGTCCCAGGCACACCAGGGGTGCTCAGCAGAGGGATCCTCAGCCTCTGGGTGGCGTAGGTGGAGGATTGCCTGCACAGGGATCCTGGAGGCCAGATAGCCTACAGCAGTGTAGGGCTCTTGAATCTGGGCGATGGGGTAAATCCCAGCAAGAACCTGCGGGAACAGCACTCAGTGCCTTCTACAGTGGACACCTTCTCAGCCTCCTCCCACCCTTCTGCCACATACCTGCAGCTGCCTAGGCAGCAGAGAGGGGAAGATGAGGCCGGGACAGTCACAGAGCTTCACAGAGGGGGTAAGGAAGTAGGTCTGAAAATATCGGGTATGGCCGGGGGTTCTGGAGACGCTCACGACCTTCCTCCCCACCAGTCCATTGATCAGCGAGGACTTCCCAACATTGGGGAAACCTGAGAAATGAAAGGAAACCAGTGTCTGTCAGGCCCTTGCTCTGGCAAGTAGCGCTGTAGCGAGGCTGGAGATCAGAAGACTGTCCTGACAACTGTGTAAGACCTGTAAAATCATTTGGTACATGATAGCACAGACACATGCTCTGTTCCTTTTTTTTTTTTTTTTTTGGTTGATGGTGGGGCTTGAACTCTGGGCCTGGGCACTGTCCCTGAGCTCTTCAGCTCAAGGCAAGCACTCTACCACTTAAGCCACAGCTCCACTTCTGGTTTTCTAGTGGCTAATTGAAGATAAGAGTCTCATGGACTTTCCTGCCAGGCTGGCTCTGAACTGTGATCCTCAGATCCTCAGATCTCAGCCTCCTGAGTAGCTAGGATTACAGATGTGAGCCACCGGTGCCCAGCAGCTCTGTTCCTTTGTTGCCCAGTCCTATCTGCCACCAGGTAATTTTGTATCACCTGAAAATCATGTCATAAATGTCTAAATGGTCCTTGGCAGGAAAAAAAGTCCCATCTCGGGCTATGAAGGTGGCTCAGTGGTACAAAGCCTGCCTGGCATGCATGAGGCCCTGGGTACAATTCCTCAGTACCACATAAGGAGAAAAACCTGGAAGTGGTGCTGTGGCTCAAGTGGTAGACCACTAGCCTTGAGCTGAAGAGTTGAGAGACAGTGCCCAAGCTCAGAGTTCAGGCCTCACGACCAAAAAAAAAAAAAAAAAAATCCCATCCCTGCTGTAGATGAAGAGGAACCAAGGCTTAGAAAATAAGGAAGTGATGTAACACTGCAAACTATGAATAAGGATTTGGCCGCCAACAATGAATCTTAGCCTTTCACTTGCAGCTCTGTGATCTCAAGGCAATATACTGAACTTTTCAAGCCTGTTTCTTCTTTTCACAGAACAGATACATCCTATCTCAGTCCTAGCATCTCATAATAATATCATGACCTGTATAATGAGAAACCTAGCACCCCTTGAGACTCACTACTCCTCTTCCATCTTTCTAGCCAAGTCCGGGGCCTACCCAGATCTCTAGTCCAGCACTTTGGTCCTCACTGCTTATACTTCACTCTCAAAGATTATTCCCTTCCCTAGTCCTCCCAGTTCAGTTTTGTGGGGTTTTTTTTGTTTGAACTCAGGACTTGAACTCAGGACCTAGGCACTGTCCCTGAACTTTTTTGCTCAAGTCTAGTTTTCTACCATTTGAGCCACAGTTCCATTTTCAGCTTTTGTGATGAGTAACTGGAACTAAAAGTCTCATGGACTTTCCTGACCCCACTGGGCTTCAAACCAAAATCCTTGATCTTTAGTCTCCTGAGTAGTCAGGATTACAGATTTGAGCCACCAGTGCCAGGCTGGAAGTTCTTTATTCCTTGCTTTCTCTTATGTATGAAATATAAGCCATCAACAATCTTTTTCTCTCCACCTTCAAAATATGTTTTTGACCTTGTCTACCCATTACCAACTGCTATGAGCAGCTCTCATTTCTGCTCTAGACTAATGAGGAAGTCTCTGACTGCTCTCTCAGCTTCCTTTCTTGCTCATCTTCTACCATTCATACTCCATTTAGTAGGCAAAAGGAACTTCTGAAAAAGGAAATCAAATACTGTCACTCCTTGTTCTAAATCTACCATGGGCTTCTCATGATACTGAGACTAAAGTCCACAACCATGAGACCCAAAATGATGTGGCCCCTTGTGACCATCTTCCCTCATTTTCCTGTCTCCATCCTCCATCCTCCACATCCCGCAAGTCTTGCTAACCAGAATCACCAAGCTTACTCCCACCTCAAGACCCTGTCACTCACTGGCCTTCTGGCTCTCAAGATCCTTTTCCCAGAACTTCATATCCTTACCAGGTGTCTACCCTGGGGACCCCTCCCCTCTAAGTACTCTTTCCTTCTTCAGGGCTTTACTTCATTGCTCCTAGTCTGACTTCAGTTCACACATCTACTTACTCACAAAGAAACATGCTCCATAAGTGTAGGGACCTTTTTGCCATCTTCACAGAGGCATTTTCCATCCCTAGAATGGCATCTGGCACCTGTAGGTGCTTAATAAAGTATTTACTCAATGAATAAATGAATGAGAATTGAGAGAAATCCCAACTCAGGGCTGCCTGTACCATAGCAAACACTCTTCCTTTCACAACACCAAGTTAGCACAGAGGCCCCTGAGAGGGACAGCAGAGGCCCCTGGGAAAGACGGTGTATGTCAGAAATGGGAAGATGGAAAGCCAGGGTGAAATGGCCGGGAAGAGAAGCAACTGCCCACCAGGCAGGGAGGTTTTCAACAAAACAAAAAAAGACAGTGAAAAGGAGGCGTCTATCTGGCATCCCTACTATTTTTCTGGCATGGGCTCTTCTTGGTTCCAAAAGCATCTGACACCACAACTTTGCCAAGGTCTTGTCACCTCTCCCATCCACAATGTAAGGGGACCCTGGAACTAAATCAAACAGCCTCTGCCCACAATGGGAGCTGAGACAAAGCCCTTAGTCAAGGGGAGACTGTCTCTGACCAGACTGAAAGGGCTCAGATCCAGAAGGGAACTAATACTTGCTGCGTTCCTGCTATGACAGCGATCCCTGCACTAGGAAATAAGAACCACAATGGGACAATGAATATTCACTTATCACCTCAGAACATGGTTGGCATGTGGTTATGTACCACATAAATGGTAAAAATTTAACAATCAGTTAAATTAATAACCATTATTACTGTTATCACTACCTGCCAATCATTGTCACACTCTTTCAATACCATTTCCTTCATTCCTCACATCCATTTTCTTGAACTGGGTATAAACATGTTTGTTTTTGGTTTTGCTTTTTTTGCTCAAGGCTAGTGTTCTACCACTTTGAGCCACAGCTCCATTTCTAGCTTTTTTTTTTTTTTTTTTTTTTTTCGTAGTTAATTGGAGATAAGAATCTCACCAACTTTCCTGTCTGGGCTTGCTTTGAACCTTGATCCTCAGATCTCAGCCTCTTGAGTAGCTAGGATTACAGGCATGAGCTACTGACACTCAGTATGGCATGACTGTTTTCATGTATTTATTTCTGGCAGTATTGGTGTCTGAACTCAGGGCCTGGTGCTTGCCAGGCAGGTACTCTATCACTTGAGTTACACCTTCAGCCCAACCTTTTCATTTTTATAATCAAAAAAAGTAAGACTCAGTAGTTAAAGGACTCGTTCACAATTATCCAGTTGAGAAAAGGTGGAATTTAACTCCAACATATCACCTTGTCAGCCTTGTGAGGACTATTAGTAGAGGCTACTCTCAAGAGATCTGAAGGCCTTCTTTGTACTCAAACACAGTGCCTCCTGTAGGCCACTGGACACAGGTTATCCTGTCCTTACCCACACAGCCGATGGTCACCACACCATCCTTGTAGCGTTCCCGAGTTGGGCCAGTGGGCTCCATTGCTGAGTCAGTCTGCTGTTCCACCAGGACTGCAGGCCCATCTTCTTCTTCCTCCTCCTCCCCAGAGCCATTGCCCCAGGTGGCCCCAGCCACATCCCGAGCAATCTTCTCCCGCCAGCTGCTCAAGTCCACTGCTCAGAGAAAGAAATAAAAGAGGTCCACTAAAGTCACTGTGGAGGGTGGGACAAACTGTGCCCTGCACAGCTGACATCACTAGCATCCTCTGGAATCATAGAGTGCCAACCTGTACAACTTCAAGCCAGAGAATTCCAGCCTTCATTTGACCCCACTCTGGAATCATGTGCATTTTTGTCTGAGTTTCTAAAGAGTTCATGGAAGATGTAAGGTAACAAAGGCAATGTGGCTCCTGCTTACCTTGTGCCTGTTTGCTCCTTATTTCATCCCTCTGCATATCTATAATAGAGACTGACTTCCAGAAAGATGAGCAAAATGACTCCAAGCCTCAGGTCTCGCCTGTGAGCTCCCACCTCCCCCGCCATCCCCACTCCAACAAGCACATACCTTTTCCCACAGTGATGGCTTCACAGGCTCTCAGCAATTGCTCTGGCCCCAAGGCTCGAGTCCATCCTCTTCCCCGCCTCCGACTCTTCTTCAAGACTGAGATGAGATGGCACCGGAGGATTAGCAAATGGGCTTCTACAGCCCATCTCTCCCACCTCCTTTGGGCCCAAGATCAAATTACCCCTGGCCAGTATGTTTCTCTCCTCTTCCCTTTATCTCCTGCCACCCATTTCTTCCATGATATATTCCTCCTTGCCCACTCACCACTACTAGGCTCTTGCGGAGTTCGAGGGTCCCGAGGGAAAGAAGTGAAAAGGACGATGTGGAGCTGGGGATAGTGTTGGTGGAAATAATGCTTCCAGGCAACCACGAGAGCTGGTGGGGCCAGATCCACCTTGTTCAAGACCAGCACCAAGGCCAACCCAAGTTCTCCAGTCACATATTCATAAAGTGCTGGTGGGAAATTCACAACCTAGGACAAAGTAGTTAAGGGAATAGGGTGAAGAGAGATCCACCCAGAGATCTCTGCCTCCAGCTCCCCAATCACAAGGCACAGCTCCCAGACAAGACCCTGGCAGTAGCAGATTCTGGAGTAAAAACAGTAAACCAGCCAAACTGAACGAAAAAGACGAAGCAGGGGTTAGTAATACCTGTGCAAGTCTCATGGAGCTTCCTAGAGATCATGATTAAATATAAAAATCAATGAAAGATATGAAAAGGAAATAGCAGCACCTAGCATACTGAGATAAAGGCTAGGATCAAAACAGGAATGGAAGTTGAGGTAGAAAGTAATACCTGTTTTTGTGTGCAAAAATCTGTACAAGTGGGTAGACATGCATACAAGCATGCATGCAGGTATGTGCACGTGTGATGTGCTCAGTATGAATGACTGTGAACATGAGTGTGTGAATGTGCTTGTGTATATGGATGTACACATGCACACGTGTATTTGTATGTGCGTGTAGGTTCATTTATAAACTCCAACCTAAAATGTCCTCCACAGACCTTCCTCTTTCTACTGAAGGACAACAATGAAGTGGCAGAGTCAGGATTCACAGCAGCAGTCTATGGCCTTAACCACTACCCTAGCATTCCAGGTGGATTCTGTAGCAGTTGATGTGGCCGCACTAGAGAAATGAGATAAGGAAGAAAGGGCATCTTTGGGATGGGCAGGGGAAGTCCCCAGCTGCCTCCACAGAATCCCTGGAATTTTCTGTTGGTCTAGTTCTGGTAGAATAGAAGACAGGACATGCAGTTTTTCATCAAGGGAAGTACAAAAGAAAGTCATCGGGACAGGGGAGAAGTGAAAGGATATGACAAGAGATGAATAAAAAACTGAGTTCCGGGCTGGGAAGGTGGCTCAGTGGTAGAGTGCTTGGCTTGCATGCCTGAGGCCCTGGGTTCGATTCCTCAGCACCACATAAACAAAAAGAAAAAAGCCAGAAGTGGCGCTGTGGCTCAAGTGGTAGAGTGCTAGCCTTGAGCTGAAGAGCTGAGGGACAGCACCCAGGCCCAGATTTCAGGCCCCACGACTAGACCCCCCCCCAAAAAAAAAAAAAAACTGAGTTTCCAGCCAGGCATTAGTGGCTCATGCCTATAATCCTAGATACTCAGGAAGCTAAGATCTGAGGAATGCAGTTCAAAAGACTAAGATTCTTTTTTTATTTGTGATTGTTTTTTATTTTTATTTTTTTATTGTGAAAATACCATACAGAGGAGTTACAATTACATGGGAAGACTAAGATTCTTATCTCCAATTAACTACCAAAAAGCTGTAAGTAGAGCTGTGACACAACTAGCAGAATATCAGGCAGCCTTGAGCAAAAAACTTAAGGGAAAGCACCCAGGCCAATTTCAAGCTCCAGTACTAGGACAAAAACAAAAACAAAACAACAAAAACAAAATGAGCACTTTGAAAGTGGAGTTGTGGCTTAAGTGGTAGAATGTCAGCCTTGAGTGGAAAAAGGTAACTGAAAGCATGAATTTAAACCCTGGTACCGGCACAACACACCTGGGGTTGAATGGGACTAAATTCCTGATTGTAGACATTAAAGGAAGCTGGAAAAACAAAGGAGGCCCCAGTTTTGCGGGAAGCAGAGATAAGAAGATCATGGACTGAGGCCAGCCTGGGCAGAAACAGTGAGACCATATCTCAAAAAACAAGCTGGGGCTAATAATGAGAGAAGTATATGTAGAAGGATCTCAGTCTAAAGCTGACCCAAGACAAAAAATACAAAACCTCATCTGAAACTAAAGCAAAAAGGCTTAGGATATGGCTTATGTGGTAAAGTACTTGCCTAGCAAGCACCAAGCTGAGTACAAATCCCAGTACTGAAAGAAAAAAACAAAAATGAATGACTAGGAAAAGGTACCTCTCCATGTTCTGATTCCTGCCGCTCACCTTCCCCTACAAGAACTTTCCTCCCTCTTCCCCTTTGCCCACTCTCAAACCAAGTACTCACTGGATGCCGGATATCAGTGATGAGCAGGACAATGTCAGACATCTCTAACACCCGCCACAGCTGCCTCCATGTCTAAAAAGACAAGACCAATGGAAGAGAATCTAACCTAGAGTCCTGTCCAAACTGACCCCAGGCTATTTTTCCAGGCTCATAATGCCCCAACTGCTGGACCCCACTCCACTGTCACCTCCAGGTTGTGTTCAAAGTAGCTGAGCTTCTCAGAAGTGTAAGCTCCATGTATCTTCCCAAGATATTCCTGGAAGCTCCGTTCCTCTTGGCTCATTAGTTGGTCCTTGGACATCTCATAGTTCCAAGGAGGACGTCGGGGAAAGTCCAAGACTAGGAAATTAGGAAAAAGTCCAAGCAGATATGAGACAGCTCTTACTCTTCCCCAAGAGCACTGCTGATGAGAAACATCCAGATGCCTTGCTCTCACTTACCTGAGCCTGGCTGATAGACTTCTCGGATATCCAGCTCCAGCACTTCCGCACTGACAGGAGTTAGTACTTGTTCTCTGGCTGCTCTCTTTCTTCTCTCCACCTCTTCCCGACTGTCCCTTTCAAAATGCAGTCGGTACCTAGAAGAACAGGGACCACACATGCAGCCACACACTCCCAGTTTTCTCCCTTGTCGGGCAACTTCATAAACCTTCCAATCTCAACCTGTTCAAGTCTCTTTCTGTAGGCCTAACACACCGCCTCCCCCCCCACTACCCACTAGTCTGTCTGTCAAAAAAGATCCTTTCAACCACTTTTAAAAGCAAAACTCTGCAGCCCCTCTAGAAGGGAGGATTATAGGCTGCTCCAGAAAGAACCCCACTGTCTCCTCTTTCGAGCCTCCAGTAGAAGCAGTAGCAGTAGTAGTAGCAGTAACAGTAGCAGTAGCAGAAGCAGCCACCTTTCCTGCCCACACTCCGATTTCCAGGTGGGCGCCCCATTCCCTCCCTCACCGATTTGGATCGTAGCCTCTCGACCCCAGGCCCTGGGAAGGCTGCTGGTTGAGCCTACGGATATGATGGGTCACAGATTCCCCGTCCGAGGTGTCGGTCTGCTCCTCCCGCCGCTCCCGGCTCCCGCTGCGGCTGTTGGAACTGGAGCGTAGCCCATCTTGAAGCCCTGCGGGGAGGGGCCGGTGACGCCAGTGCTGGCCCACTCTTCAGGGACTGAAGGACCCCCAACCCGGCCAGCCAGGTCTCCAGCCTACCCAACTTCTCTTGGGCCTCAGACCTCCCAGCTCCCTTCCCGGGCGGACCCTCCCGGGATGCTGGAGGGGGGCGGGTAGTCACTCCGCCGGGGAACTTGGAGGATGGCGCCCCGTTGGAGCTAGGAGGGACCCCCCCTCCCCCAACTCCTTCCCACTCCTTCCCGAGGTGCAGGGGACTGGAGTCGGGGAATCCCCTCTGCGGTCTCCCACGCAGATCCTCACCGGCCGACCACCCCTCCCACGCTCCCCCCTTCCAGAGGTGCGGCGGGCACACCCCTCCTTCCAGAGGTGCGGGAGCCCGAGCCCCGCCCCCTCCTCCCGCACTGACCTCGCTTCCGCTCCCGCTTATCCTGCAACTGCTTCTTCTTCTGCTTCACGCTGAAGGGCTTCTTCCTCGGCATGGCCCGGACCAGTCAACCTGGCCCGCCCTCCGCCGAGCTCCCGCCGCCTCAACTGACTCCCCCCGGGGCAGCCCCCGCCGCAAGGGCCCGGGACCCTGGAGGAGGCGGGGCTAGGTGACGTCAGCGGGCGGGCCCGACCGAGGTGCCGCGGCTGCCTGAAAGGAAAAGGCGGACAGGGGTGGGGGTGGGAGGGGAACGGAGTCACTTCCCTCCAGGAACCGGGCGAGGGGGTGATGCGGGGGTGAGCTACCGGCACGGGAGAGCCAGTGGGACCGACAAGCGCGGCGGCTGAGGGGAAGGAGGCGCGCGTGGGAGGACCGGGCTAACTCCGTCACGGGCGCTACCAACTGGCGCCTGGAGGAGGGGGTGTGCGTGTCATCACTAGCTTGCGCTCCCGGGGGAAGCTACCACTCACCTGGAGGGGGCGGAGCGGCGGAGGGCGGGCCCTACCACCTGGACCAGAGCGGGGCGCGGGCCCGCGGTCCAACCTCAGTGCCAAGCCCCAGCTGCCAGGCCCCGGGGGATGAAGCCGCTCTGCCTGGCTAGGCGGGGGGCACGATCACAGGTCGGAAGAGTCCTGAGTGCCAACCTGCTGTGACCCGAGTCCCTCGTGGGAACGACGAGAAGAACCGGGCTTACAGGAGCTCCTAAGTGCAAGCCCGCACGAGAAGAAAAACCCAGGCGGGACAAGGACTTTGGAGAGAGGTCAGAGGGCACCAAGTTGTGCCTGCAGCTGTTACCATAGTAACCAGGGGACCGGATGTGGCGATTTTAGGATGCGACGAGCCTTCTCGTCTCAGGCCTTCAGGCCCCTCGAAAAGCCCGTCGACTCTATGGCACGCCGTAAGTTGCGGGTTGTGGTGCTTTTCAGCATGAGGAGAAAAGCGGAGAAAAAATTAGCCACTTTTAGAAACGCAGCCAAGGGACGGCCCGAGCTTGCCGCCACGCCTGGCAGAGACCGGCGAAGGCAGTTTACATGAGAACGCGGCCGAAGCCAAGATTCCCCGCAGCCTTCCGGAAGTGGGACGGTGGGAGCCTCGGTCTCACGGACCCCCGCCCCCGGAAACGGAAACAGAATCCCAGTGTGCCCCTTCCCCACTGCCCTCCAAATCCCTCTGCAGCCATTGCCGCAGCCACGATGCCGAAACGAAAGAAGCAGAATCAGCAGCAGCAGCAGCCGCCGCCGCCCCAACAGCCTCCACTGTCTGAGCGGGATGAGACTGGAGATGAGGAAGATGAGAGTCCCATCGGTGAGGGGCTGGAGAAGGGTGGGCACACGCTTGTCAGCCTGGTCAGGGCGAGGAGCGAGAAGCTGGTAGTGCGGGGAGAGGGGCTCAGGCGGAAGGAAGAGGGGGCACAGGCGCTGGGGCGAAGGTGGGAGAGGTCTGCTCTGGAAGGAACCTTTCATCGAGGAGTTCTCTGACTTAACCCTTCCAACTTATTCTAACCCCCAAAAACCTTTCTAGAGAAGGCGGAGGAGGTGAGGATAAAGAGCTCTTGTGCGCAGCCGCAGAATGGCAGGGGAGAGAGACTGTAAGGGATGTGACAGATTGTGATGGCTGGGATGACAATTTGTGACCATACTTCACTGCGAAGGTGGACGTGTAGACTTTTCAGAAGTAAGGAGAAAGGGGTGGGAGAGAGAGAGAGAAAGGCCAGCGGTTAAGGTATGGGATTGTGTTAATGGCATCATGAGGGGAAAAAAAGTTGTCAATATCTTGTATCGCCCC
This sequence comes from Dipodomys merriami, assembly GCF_024711535.1. Classification (NCBI taxonomy): domain Eukaryota; kingdom Metazoa; phylum Chordata; class Mammalia; order Rodentia; family Heteromyidae; genus Dipodomys; species Dipodomys merriami. The sequence goes on along the minus strand of NW_027202937.1, from coordinate 12,080,386 downwards.
TTTGTTGGAGTCTCCACTTTCTGTCAAGCCTGAAACAGCTTTGCAGTGGAAAGGGCGGAAAGATGAAACGAAGACTTATAATAACGCTGAAAACATACTTGACTTCTGGTTGCGTCTTAAAAATGAGTAGCAGAACAAAATAGCCTGAGAACAGGATTGTCACCCCCTTAGTCTATCCTAATGACCATACTTTTGTATCTGTTCTTAGGACCACCCAGCCTTCTGGGCCCTCCCCCCATGGCCAATGGAAAGCCTGGTGAACCCAAGTCAGGTGAGGAGTAAGGACTCTGAATTCTTGGTTTTTTTTTGTCCTAGAGGAGAGAGTAAAACCAATGGAGATTTAAAAATCAGAAGGTTCGGGCTGGGAATGTGGCTTAGCTGTAGAGTGCGTGCCTAGCGTGTATGAAGCCCTGGGTTCTATTCCTCAGTACCACATAAACAGAAAAGGCCAGAAGTGGTACTGAGCTTAAGTGGTAGAATGCTGGCCTTGAGCAAAAAAGTTCAGGGACAGTGTCCAGGCCCCGAGTTCAAGCCTCAGAACTGGCCAAAAAACAAAAACAAACAAAAATCAAAAGGTTAGGCATTTGTACCTAAGTAAATGAAGAGAAATTGTATGTTGATAAGTTTGAAAACACAGTGTTACAAAATATTTCCCAAATTGTCCCATATGTTCAATACATTCCCAATCAATCCCTATAATGTTTGTGTGAAAGTAAGCATTTTACCTCATTATATACAAATGCAGAAGCTCTGGGTAGAGACTGGCAAGACATTCTTAAAAAGGGGAGGCTTTATTCTGAACATCAGGACGCTACAACACCACAGTAGTTATGACACTAGTTTGGACACATATAGATGTATAAGTCAGCTTATAGAGTCTAATAAAAGGCCCACAGATGTAGTGACACTTGAATGTGGAAACAGAACTGAGGAAGTGGTCTTCTTTTCAATGAATGGTGCTGGACATTTTTGGGGAAAAAATGAAATTTGACCTCTTATTCTCATTGATAACATCAATTTCACACATGTAAAAAGCAGAAGAATCATTCTCTAAAAAGTAAATATATAAAGAAATACACATGCTTACTCTAAAGTTAAAAGGAAGATTGATATATTGAACTGCATCAGATAGTATAAATTTATATTAGTCAGATAACACTAGAAACTTTAACAGGAGCTGAGTGCCAGTGGCTCACACCTCACTCAAAAGAGGATCATGGTTCAAATCCAGCTGGGGCAGGAAAGTCTGTAAAACTCTTGTTTCCTATTAACCACCAAAAAGCTAGAACTAGTGCTGTGGCTCAGGTGGTAGAGTGCTAGTCTTGAGCATAAAAGCACAGAAACAGCTCCTAGGCCCTGAGTTCAAACCCCAGGGCCAACACACATACACTCATAAAGAAATGAACAGGAAACATAGCATAGAAGATATTTTCAATAACAATAAACAGGTTCATATCTAGAATTTTTTTTTTTTTTGGTCAGTTATGGGGCTTGAACTCGTGGCTTTAGCATTGCCCCTCAGCTTAGGCATGAGCCCCTGGCACCCGGTGTCATATCTAGAACTATATAAGGAGTTTCTTCGGGGTCAGGTTCCAGTGGCTCAAACTTATAATCCTAGCTACTTGGGAGGCTGAGATCTGCCTATCAAGGTATAAAAACATACATATATGAGAGACTTATTTCCAGTTAACCAGCAAAAAGATGGAAGTAGAGGTGTACCAGCCTTGAGCAAAAAAAGCTAAGTTCAAATCTCAGTACCAGCACCCAAATTTAGAAAATGAATAAAATAATTTCTCCAGACAACTCATTAAAAAGACTGTAACCACTATGTTAAACAGTTTGAAAATTTATCAAAAAAAGTGCTATATGATTCAACAGATCCCAGCTAGGTATATATCCAGAAGAAAACAAGATTTGCACACTCATTCATAGATAGCAGCACATTCACAATACTTAAGAGTTAGATAGAAGGAATCCAATGTCCATTGACAGAAGAATAGTTAAGCAAAATGTGTATACATTCAGCAGACTTGCTTGACCTTGTAAAGGAAGAAAAGTGCCCTTAGATTCTATATAACATAGATGAACCTTGAGTACATTATGCTAAGTGACATAAACTGAAATAATTGCTGTAAGTTCCCTTCACATGAACTGTCTAAAATCAATACATAGCCAGCCTCTGGTGGCTCACACCTATAATCCTTAGCTACTCAGGAGGCTGAGATCTGAGGATTACAGTTCAGAGCTAGCTTGGGCAGGAAAGTCTGTGAGCCTGTTACTGCCAATTAACCACCAGAACCTTAGAAGTGGTGCTATGGCTAGACATGGTAGAACTCTAGCCTTGAGTGAAAAAGCTCAGGGACAGCACTCAAGCCCTGAGTTCAAGCCCCATGACTGACCACCCCCTCCCCCCAAAAATAAAAGAGAGAGAAATAATAGAATGATGATTACTAGTGAAGAAAAGGAGGAAAGAGAGTTTAATGGTTACAGTGTTTCAGTTTTATAAAGTAAAGTTCAGGGGATATATTTCACAGCATGAATATACTTAACGCTTTGTAGACTTAAAACTGACTAAGTGAGGAGGAGGGGGAAGCAGTGGCTTTTGCCTATAATTCTAGCTACTCAGGAGGCTGATACTTGAGACTCACAGTTTGAAGCCACTTCAGGCAAGAAAGTCCATGAGATTGAGGGGGTTTTTTTGTTTGTTTTTTTTGGTCAGTCGTGGGGCCTGTCTGGGCCTAGACACTGTCTCAAGGCTAGCACTCTACCATTTGAGCCACAGCACCACTTCCGGCTTTTTCTGTTTATGTGGTGTTGAGGAATTGAACCCAGGGCTTCATGTATGCAAGGCAAACACTATACCAATGAGCCACCTTCTAGCCCTCCATGAGATTCTCATCTCCATTTAACCACCAAAAGGCCAGAACTGGAAGCTCTGGCTCAAGTTTTGGAGTTCTATACGAGCTCAAGGAGAGTGCCTAGGCCCTAAGTTCAAGACCCAGAACTAAAGAAACAAGACCCCCAAAAAAAGAAACAAAAGAAAAAATCTGGCTAAATAACAATTTTTTTTTTGGAGGGGGGGTCCGGTTGTGGGGCCTGAACTCTGGGCCCGGGCGCTGTCCCTCAGCTCTTCAGCTCAAGACTAGGGCTCTACCACTTGAGCCACAGCGCCACTTCCGGCTTTTTTCTTTTTGCTTATGTGGTGCTGAGGAATCGAACCCAGGACCTCATGCATGCAAGGCAAGCGCTCTACCACTGAGCCACCTTCCCAGCCCTAAATGACAAATTTTTATGTTTTGTTTTTTTTTTTTTAACCACAAAAACAAAACCCACCACTCAAAATAATGACAAAGAAAAAGACAGGATAGCAAGTGTTGTTTAGCCAGGGAACAGCTGGCTAGGAGTATAAATTGGTTACAACTTTGAAACAAAACTTAACATTATTAAACTTGAACATACATGGACTCTTTTACCAAGGATTCCTAGACTACATATATACTCAAGAGAAATGCATTCATAAGTGTAATAAAAACATGTATAAAAATGTTCATAGCAGCATTTTTCCTTATAGCCCCAAACTGGAAACCACCCACATGTTCATCATCAGTAGAGTGGATAAATCAGTTGTTGCGTGTGCATGCAATGGGATACCACGCTGCAATGAAAATGAACGAACACTGCTACAGGCAACCTGAATGAATCTCGCAAACACGTTGAGCGAAAGGAGCCAAAGTTCAAAAACAGGCAAAGATTAATAATCTATGATGTTAGAAGACAGGGGAGGAAGGAGGGGCACCTGGAAGGGTCTTTTGAAGTACGGATAAGGCTCTATCTCTTCACCTAGGTGGTGGAAACACAAATGGTTATTTTGTGGTAATTAAGCACTTAAAATTGATGTGTCTTTATATGTTCTACTTCAATAAAGATGGGGGCAAATAAGGGCTTCTGTTTCAAGACTAGGTTGTCATGCTCATTTGGTGACTGTTCTGTGTCTTTCTCCAGCTCTTCACAGAGGCCCTCCAGGATCAAGGGGACCAATGATTCCACCACTGCTGAGCCTCCCTCCTCCTCCCCGGGGCAGAGGCCCAATTCGGGGAGGCCTAGGCCCCAGGTCTGGTCCATATGGTCGTGGATGGTGGGGAATTAATGCTGAACCTCCTTTTCCGGGGCCGGGCCATGGGGGTCCCTCCAGGGAAAGCTTTCACAAAGAGCAGAGAAACCCTCGAAGGCTCAAAAGCTGGTCTCTTATCAAGAATACCTGCCCACCTAAGGATGGCCCCCAGGTTATGGAAGGTGAGGTCCATGTTGTGATGCCTATACACATTTCATACCCATCACTCCCATAGTGGCCTAATTCCCAGGATACCTGTGACCCTGAGCTGCAGTGCAAGGGATTGAACCTAAGGCTAATCTCCCAGCTATCTTATGAAGTAAGACAGCCCTGATTGTTTTTTCCCCCAGAAGAAAGAGTACTATTCCATAGTACCTGGAGGTGTTAAAAATAAAGGTCAGTGTGCATTGTATTTAGTATGCCTGAAGCCAGAATACCTGGAAGTGGTAGGGGGTAGGAAATTGGACTTTTATTTCTGCTTTCCACTCCATTTCTGTTTTTTTTGTTACTCGGATTTTTAAACCACTCAATTATCACTTGTCCACAGACAAATCCAGCCGCCCTGTCTGCCGACACTTTTCCAAAAAGGGTCACTGTCGATATGAAGACCTCTGTGCCTTCTACCATCCAGGCGTCAATGGACCTCCTCTGTGAGACTGTGCCTTCCCATCCAGACTGGAAAGAGTCCTCTAACCTAATGGCCATGTATTTCCCTGTGGCCTAGTGACAGCTACTCCGAGGCTCTTCCACCCAGTACCCTCAGTCAAGTGACCCATTCATCACCAGCGCACAGTGCGCACTGGCTCTGATACAGGCTCCAGAGACTCACCTTCAGGACCCCATCTTGTTCCCTTCACTCGGATCTTCTCCTTCGCCAAGTGACTGCTTAACAGGAAACCTTTGGTGCTCTTTCTTGTGCATCTGTCCACCTGTTCCCCAGTATTGCCCTCGATTCCTGAGAGCCCTGGAGCAGTTTGCTATCCTCTCTAGCTGGTTGTCCTCTTTACGTGACACCCCAGTGTTTTCAGCTGCTTGGGAAACTTGCCAGGTTATCTGGCCGACCCACAGTTACTTCCTGAACAGCCATCCCCCTACTTTTGGATTTTGTAGTTTCTGTCAGTAGCATGATCCCCACCACTATGGTCTGTGATCACTGTGCTTTGTGAAACTGTGCATCCCCCTGTAGCCTTTCTCAGTGTCCGTGGCATTTTTGTGACTTCCCAACACTAGAATAAGTTTTTTCTTAGTACCTTCTAGCCTTTCCCTATCTCCCAACATGGAAGAATTGTGAAATTTCCCCCAGCCTGGTCCTCCCCATTTTGGTGTTGGTTGTTCTGAGTCTGACATGGGCCAGTAATGTCTTGTAAGGCCTCAGACAACAAGCCTTCCTCTCCAGCCTATTTTAGTTAGGCTCTGTCATTGTGAGGCCACCAGCCCTTTCATTTGAATTCTGTGAATCTCTACCTGGCCTGTCTTTGGATGGAACCTGTCCCCCTCTTCCCTCACATCCCTGATACTGGTTGTTTTCTGTGAAAACGGCAGTGAACAGGTTCAGTTCTGAACTGGCCCTGAGGAAATGGGTCAGGAGTTGTGTAGGCAAGAGGGAAGGATGAGTGCTGTTGGAGAACTGAGAATGATTTTTTTTTCTTTTTAACATTTTTTTATATTAGTAATAAACACAGTGGAAACAAGCATTTTCTTTCATCTCTGTATTCCAGCCCTCTGAAAGTGCAGATGTTTTTAGTTCATGCACAATACTGATGTAAAATGCGATGCTTAAGTCCATTCTCATCTTGAGAGAATGAGTCAGGTCTCATTTGTCAATAGAGAAATGTGCTTAAGGCAGGCAGCACTGGCTCATGCCTGTAATGTTAGCTACTCAGGAGGCTTAGATCTGAGGATCACAGTTCAAAGCCAGAACGGGCAGGAAAGGCCAAGAGACATCTCCAGTGAACCACCAGAAAAAGCTGGAAGTGGATCTGTGAGTTGGATATGCAAGTTTTGATATTCACTGACATTTGTTATTTATCTTCATATTAAGCACTTGTCATCCCAGATTGTCAATTTTAAGTAGTCATAACAAAACCAGCTTGTTTTTTATTTTTAAGTAAAAAAGCCTGGGGTTTCAACTTGGGCTGGGCAGTGTCCCTGAACCTCTCTTTGCTCAAGGTTAGCACTACCACTTGAGCCACAGCACCACTTCTGGCTTTTTCTAAGGAGAATATTGGAGATAAAGAGTCACAAGGTTTCCTGCTGGGGCTAGCTTTGAACATGATCCTCAGATCTCAGCCTCCTGAGTAGCTAGGATTACAAGTGTGAGCCCCTGACGCCCTGCTCCCAGCTTTTTGTTGTTGGTTGTGGGGCTTGAACTCGGAGCTTGGGTGCTATCCTTGAGCCTATTTGTACTCAAGGCTAGTGCTCTACTACTAGAGATACATTTTTTGTGTGTGGTTGTTTTGTTTTTTAACAAGGATTTGTTTTTAGTATATCATACTGTTATAATAAGAAGAAATGAAGAAGAGAAACATTTTCCCACACCAGAAATGGGAGCAAAAGACTTCCCAAAGCTGGGCGCTGGTGGCTCACACCTGTAATCCTAGCTACTCAGGAGGCTGAGATCTGAGGATCTCGGTTCAAAGCCAGCCTGGGCAGGAAAGTCTGTGTGACTCTTATCTCCAATAAACCACTAGAAAACCAGAAGTGGCACTGTGACTCAAGCTGTAGAGTGCTCGCCTTGAGCTGAAGAGCATAGGGACAGCGCCCAAGCCCAGAGTTCAAGCCTCACAACCAACCAAAAACAAAAAAAGACTTCCCAAAGTTTTTTTCTTTTCCCAGTCCTGTGCCTTGAACTCACCTGGGCTCTGTCCCTGAGTTTCTATTGGCTCAAGGCTAGCACTATACCACTTGAGCCACAACACCACTTCTGGCTTTTTCTGCATGATTTATTGAAGATAAGAGTCTCAGACTTTACTGTCCAGGCTGGCTTCAAACCATAATCCTCAAATTTCAGCCTTTTGAGTAGCTACAATTATAGGCATAGACTACCATGGCCTGGCTCTTAAGACTTTGAAGAAGCTGGACGCCAATGGCTCACACCTGTACTCCTAGCTATTCAGGAGGCTGAGATCTGAAAATCACGGTTCGAAGCCAGCCTGGGCAGGAAAGTCTATGAGACTCATCTCCAATTAACCACTAAAACACCAGAAGTAGTGCTGTGACTCAAGCAGTAGAGTGCTAGTCTTGAGTTGAAGAGCTGAGGGACAGAGTTCAAGCCCCATAACCAACAGAAAAAGAAAAAAAAAAAAAAGACTGTGGGGAAGCTGGGTGCTGGTGGCTCACACCTGTAATCCTAGCTACTCAGAAGGCTAAGATCTGAAGATCATGGTTTGAAGCTGGCCTGGACAAGAAAGTCTGTGAGACTTAATCTCTAAATAATCACCAGAAGGCCAGAAATAGAGCTGTGGCTCAGATTGGTAAGAGTGCCAGCCTTGAGTGTAAAAGCTAAGGGAGGGCTGGGAAGGTGGCTCAGTGGTAGAGTGCTTGCCTTGCATGCCTGAGGCCCTAGGTTCGATTCCTCAGCACCACATAAGCAAAAAGAAAAAAGCCGGAAGTGGCACTGTGGCTCAAGTGGTAGAGTGCTTGCCTTGAGCTGACGAGCTGAGGGACAGTGCTCAGGCCCAGAGTTCAGGACCCACGACCGGACCAAAAAAAAAAAGCTATGGGACAATGCCTAAGCCCTAAGACCTGTAGGGTACCAGAATTGGTACCAAAAAAAAAAAGTCTTAACATAGTTACAATTTAAAAAGTAGGCAGCTGGGCACCGGTGGCTCACTTCTGTAATCCTAGCTACTCATGAGGCTGAGATCTGAGGATCACGGTTCAAAGCCAACCCGGGCAGGAAACTCTGTGAGACTCTTATCTCCAATAAGCCCCTAGAAACCGGAAGTGGTGGTGTGGCTCAAGTGGTAGAATGCTCGCGCAGGGACAGCGCCCAGGCCTAGAGTTCAAGCCCCACAACCAACAACAATAAAAAGAAGTAGACAGTCAAAGAAGTCATGTGACAGTCATCACAAGGTCCTCAGGCATTCTAAACACTAACCCCAGCTTTGTGTTTTGTAGTCTATAACCCAGACCATAAACTTATTCATGGTCCAAAGTAAAGCTCTAGTTCCTCCTCTATTTCAAAGACTGGATAAAGGGCAGAAAAACTTTTGAGGAACTTTCCTCAAAAGTTAGCCTATGGCATGCATGCAAGGTAAGCACTCTACCACTGAGCCACCTTCCCAGCCCCAGAAATGTAGCTGTATTTTTAACTTTTTTTTTTGGGTCCGGTCGTGGGGCCTGAACTCTGGGCCTGGGCGCTGTCCCTCATCTCTTCAGCTCAAGCTAGCACTCTACCACTTGAGCCACAGCGCCACTTCTGGCTTTTTTCTTTTTTTGCTTATGTGGTGCTGAGGAATTGAACCCAGGGCCTTATGCATGCAAGGCAAGCGCTCTACCACTGAGCCACCTTCCCAGTCTGACTTGTATTTTACTGTGGCTAATAACTAGTTCTTTGGGAACCATGTGATTTCAAAGAGTATGCTGTCAAGCATGAGCAACCAGGCATGGTGGAGCATGCTTTAATCCTAGCACTTGGGAGACAAGCAGGATAGTAAGTTCAAGGCCAAATTAGGCTATATAGTGAGACCCTGTCCCAAATAAAATTTAAAAAGCAGAATGATTCTATGATTAGCCTTCTTGATCTTATGTAGGAGGAAAGAATATAATAAGGTGAAAGTTACAGGGCTAGGAATGTGGCTTACTGATAGAGTGCATGCATACTAGCATGCATACTGATTCCTCAGTACCACATAAACAGAAAAAGCCAGAAGTAGCACTGTGGCTCAAGTAGAGTGCTAGCCTTGAGCAAAAGAAATTCAAGGACAGGCCCTGAGTTCAAGCCCCAGGGGGAAAAAGTCATCATTCTAAGAGAATTCATTTGCTTTTTTTCTTTTCTTTTTCTTTTTTGGTCAATCGTAGGGCTTGAACTCTGGGCCTGGCGCTGTCCCTCAGCTTTTCAGCTCAAGGCAAGTATTCTACCACTTGAGCTGCCATGCCTCTTCCAGTTTTCAGGTGGTTAATTGGAATGAGAGTCTCATGGACTTTCCTGCCTGGGCTGGCTTTGAACCTCAAACCTCAGATCTCAGCCTCCTGAATAGCTAGGATTACAGGGGTGAGCCACCAGCACCCAGCATTCATTTGCTTTTCAAATTTTTTTAAATTTTTGCAATAATGGGTTTTGAACTCAAGGGCTCGTCCTTACTACACAGGTTTATAACTTGAAACACAATCTGAGTCCTTTATGCCTTAGTTATTTTGTGGTGAAGATCTCAAATTATTTCTAGATTATCACAGACCAAAATCACTGCATTTACACATCCACTTAACTGGGACGATTGGCATGTACCACCACCATACCTTGCCCAGCTTTGAATGCTTGCGATGGAATTTGGCAAACTTTGTCTAGGCTGGTCTCAGACCTTGCTCTTCCCAATCTCTGCCTCACTTGTAGTATAGCTAGGATTACATTTGTACTTTTGTGGTTTGCATGGTAACCATTTTTTTGTGCTTAGAAAAGATTATAAAAGCTGGGTATTGATGTCTCATGCCTGTAATTTGGTCTATTCAGGAGGCTGAAATCTGAAGGTCAAAGTTCAAAGCCAGCCTGGGCAGGAGTTCATGAGACTTATTTCCAATTAACTATCATTAAACCAGGAGTAGTGCTGTGCTGAAAGTGGTAGTGCGCTAGACTTGAGCAAAAGAGCTCAGGGACATTGCCCAGGTTCTGAGTTCAAGCCCCACAACAAAAAAAAGTTACAAGCTTTGTCTAAACTTCACCATCATAGAATGACTTTATATGACACTTAGTCTTCTATGAGATTATGTTCAACAAGAGTACCATAGCCTATCCATATCAGACCAGCTCTTGGCAACACAAAAGCTGTTAATGGAGGACTATGTCCTAGTTGCCAAGAACTGTTTTTCTCAAAAATAAAATGGATTGGGCTGGGAAGGTGGCTCAGTGGTAGCGTGCTTGCTTTGCACGCATGAGGCCCTGGGTTCCATTCCTCAGCACCACATAAGCAGAAAAAGCCAGAAGTGGTGCTGTGGCTCAAGTGGTAGAGCGCTTGCCTTGAGCTGAAGAGCTGAGGGACAGCTCTCAGGCCCAGAGTTCAGGCCCCACAACCAACCAAAAAAAAAAAATAAGTAAATAAATAAAATGAACAAATAAAATGGACAAATACAAGTTGTGGTGAGTGATGTGAAAGAAATAAATGGACCAAGGGGCTACCTAAAACACACTGGCTATAATAGACTTCTCCTAGAAGTCTAACTGGGAATCCAGGGCAGAAGGAAGAGCCCAGAACTTGGCCTTGAGGAACTCTGACATTTAGTGGCTTGGTTAAATCAAATACAATACTGCCACCAACAACAACAAACATAAAAGAGAGACAGCGAGAGATCTCTGAATGGAACTGTCTGCCTGCTCTTTGTGAGTTCCATGCTGACCTCTATAAGCATTGTCTTACTTAAGCCTTGCATTCATTCACTGTGCTTATTACTGCATATTTTACTGCCAACTCAAGGGCAGGCACTGTTTTAGGGACTGGAAATCTATCTGTGAAAGGACAAAAACCTACCATGTGGAGTTTACATTGTTTTCAGCATAAGAGATAAAAGTGTAGTAAAATGTTAAGTAATAAGTATGTGGAAGAAAATGTGAAGGAAGTATGTTTAATTGTAACCCCCTTGTAAAACCTATTGAAGTTCAGAAAATAGAAGAAAATAGCCAAAAGCTACAGAGTGACAGGTAGAAAAGATAAAACTGACATTAAAATAGGTAACGTCGACAGAGACTTAAATGAAGTAAATTCATTCCAAGCATAGGGAATACTTAAGGGCAAAGGTCTTTTGAGGCAGGGATGAGTTTTGAAATAAAAATAGAGAGCCAGTGTGGCTAGATTGTAGGAAATGAGATCATGAAGTTCAGCAAATTGGGCCTGGTGGTACATTCCTGTAATACCAGTACTTGAAAAACTGAATCAGGAGGCTATATAGTTCAAAGCAGCCTAACCTGTAATCACCAGTTACTAAAAAGGCAGAGATAGGAGCACACCATTGTCCATGGGCAAAAGAACTGAGATAGGCAGATAAAGCATGGTCATGGTTGTTTTGGCCTCTGGTAAGATTGACCCACTGATCTGCCCTGTCTGAGGATTTCTCCAAGACTACTACTTTCTCACCAAATGACCATCAAAAAGTACCAACACATGTCCCACACAGACCAGCAAAAGAAAATTTCCCTTAATAGCACATGTGCAGTACTGCACTTAGCTGTCCTTAAGTAAACTTGCAGTAGAGACTCCTAATATGCCTATGTTTGTGCCTGGAATAAAATTAATATCATTATGACAGAATGCACTGTGAGAATGGCCATACATAATTTAAAACGGTTATGTAACCACCTCCTGCCACTCCAAACTGTCAATTATGAAGAACTTTAGTTTTGCTCAATTCTTTGAGATGCTGAGAACCTGGGATGACACTTAACTGCGCCACCATCCTGTAACAGCACATGATACTGCCTAAAAAAATTGAAAACTGTAGGCATGACTCAAGTGGTAGAATAGATGTCTATCAAATACAAGGCTCTAGCCGGGCACCGGTGGCTCACGCCTGTAATCCTAGCTACTCAGGAGGCTGAGATCTGAGGATCACAGTTCAAAGCCAGCCCAGGCAGGAAACTCCGTGAGACTCATCTCTCATCACTGGAAAACTGGAAGTGGTGCCATGTCTCAAGCGGTAGAGTGCTCTCCTTGAGCTGAAGAGCTGAGGGATAGCACCCAAGCCCAGAGTTCAAGACCCATGACCGACAAAAAATAAAAATAAATACAAGGTTCTAAGTTCATATCCCACTGTCAAACAAACCCTGGTACTAACAAAATTAAAATAAAATAGGAATCATTTCATTCAGAGCCCTATATGCTCTGGTAAAGTTATTCTGAATATTTATTCTGAATATTTTGAGCAAATGATTTTTATTTTGTTGATCTAGGCAAGGTTTTGTAGTTTTTTTTTAATATGGCTCAGAGTTAGAGCACCTTCCTAACAGACCATGAGGATCTCAGCACCACCATAAATAAATCTAATTGGTATTGGATATTACTTGCTCACATCTGTAATCCTAGCCACTCTGGAGGCTGAGCTCTGAGGATCATGGTTCAAAGCCAGCCCAAGCAAGAAAGTTTAACTCTGATCTTCAATTAACCACCAGAAAACCTGAAGTAGCAGGGCTTCATGCATGCAAGGCAAGCACTCTACCACTGAGTCACCTTCCTAGCCCCATGTCCCTGAGCTTTTTTGCTTTGCCTTGAGCAAAACTCTACCATTTTGAGCCACAGAGCCACTTCTGGTTTTCTAGTGATTAACTGGAGCTAATACTGGAGCTAAAAGTCTCACAAACTTTCTTCCCCAACTGGCTTTGAACTGTGATTCTCAGAGCTAAGCTTCCTGAGTGGCTAGAATTACAGGTGTATGCCACCAGTACCCAGAGGAAGCTGCTTCTTCCTCCTCCTCCTCTCCTTTCTCTTTTTCCTCTTCCTCTCCTTTTTCTTCTTCTTCCTCTTCTTTACTACTATCATACTGGTGCCACCATCACCTCCTAATAGGTTTCTACTCTGCCCCTCTTGTGTAATCTCCAGCTCCTATCTACTCTTAGCACTTCCCCCAGAATCATTCTTTGAATGTGTAGGTTGTGTGATGTCACTGCATTTTAGTTCAGAGAAGCTGACCTAAAAGACATGTGAGCACAGACTCTGCTTAACTTCCCTTCTCACCTTTCCAAGAAACTCTTGCTTACTCATACCATTTTCACCACACTGGCCCCCTTGCTGTTTGGTCCTTAAAATACACTAGGTAGTCCTTGTTATAGGGCATCACTGTGCTAGGAAGTCTCTTTCCAAGAAATGATTGTGGCCAGAATGCTTCCTGTCTTCAAGGGTTTGCTTAGATTTCACATCACTGAAGCCTATAAGCAGTCTAGTATTACAAGCTGCTACTATGATCAGTGTAGTATTACACCCTGATACTTTTCAATCATTCTTTATATATTTTTTTGTTGGTTGTGGGACCTGATCTCTGGGCCTGGGCACTGTCCCTCAGCTCCTCAGCTCAAGGCTAACACTCTACCACTTGAGCCACAGAGCTACTTCTGGCTTTTTCTGCTTATGTGGTACTGAAGAATCGAACCCCAGACATACATGCAAGGCAAGCACTTTACCACTGAACCACCTTCCAAGCCCTCTCTATACTTTAATTTTGGCCAGTCCTGGGGCTTGAACTCAGGGCCTGGGCACTGTCCCTGAGCTGCTTTTGTTCAAGGCTAGTACTCTGCCACTTAAGACACTGTACCACTTCTGAGTTTTTCTGTTTATGTGGTACCAATGAATTGAACCCAAGGCTTCATGCATGCTAGGCAAGCACTCTACTAAGCCACATTCCCAGCCTTTGCTATACTTTTTTAGGGTGACAGTATCTACGAAGCATTGTACTCACCATCTGATTTAAGAAATTGTAACACCTTTGTACAACTCCTTAATAACAATTTAATTAATTAGTTAATTTAAAAATTGAGTATGTAGCCTAGGCTGGCCTTGAACTCAAGATCCTTTCCTCTATGCCATCACACCCAGATTCATCTATAGTCTCTAGCGTAAATCAGAAATGTAGGAATCTATTTTATCAATGGTATTCCAAGAGCCTAGAACAATGCCTAAACATACTCAATAAATACATGTTTTGAGTGGATGGGTGAATAAATGAGGCACATATGGATTGCTGATGGATTGTTTAGAGGAGAAAGAATGAAGAAAGGATAACCTTGCATTGTGGGCAGAAGGAACTAGTAATTTCTTGACATGGATAGAGCTCTATTTTGCATGTGCTATTTAGAGATCTCAGAAATGCTGTCCAGGAAACATTTGGAGTCATTAGCCTGGAGGACAGACATGACAGTTGAGGCTCATAAGGAAAATTTAGAAATCCTCATCAGTTATAGAATGATAGCTAAAGCCATGGGATGTAGGTGATAAATCTAGAAAAAAGAAGGTCAGACCAGCTGGTAGCTCATGCCTGTAATCCTAGCTACTAGCTGAGATCTGAAGCCAGCCTAGGCAGGAAAGACTGTAAGACTCTGATCTCCATTAATCATTCAAAAGCCAGAAGTGGAGTTGTAGCTCAAGTGGTAGAGCGCCAATCGTCCTAGGTCCTTCAAGCCCTGGAGGAGGAGGAGGAGGAGGAGGAGGGAGATGGAGGAGGGGGAAGGGGAGGAGGGGAAGGGGAGGGGGAGGGGGAGGGGAGGAGGTGGTGAAGGAGAAGTTGTTCAAAGATTGAGTTTTCAAGCATATAAAGGAGCAGAAACCACTAAGAGTGGAAAAGGACCAGCCTTTGAAGAAAACATAAAAGAAGTGATCAAATGTATATCAAATATTGGGAAAGTAAAATAAAGTCAAGAGACTTGGTTCCTGATCTGCTGATTTTGGAATGGCTGAAGCAATGGTAGGGAGGGACAGAAACAAAAGCATGATTGTGGGCTAAACAGGAATAGGAGATGGCAGGACTATGGGAAAGCCTTGCTTAAGTTTCTACATCTATTGTTAAGTCGTAGAGTTTAAATTGCTCCCATGTCTCTAATGAGGCCAACAGGTGTCACCACTTATCAGTTTACATCTTGCAGTTCATTGCCTGTCATTTTATTTTGTAAGTTTATTTGTAAGCCAAACTGCCCACATACACACACCTCAAATAAAGGTTTTAGGCATGGCGGAAGAAGCAGAGCATCTGCTTAACAAGGGTGTATTCAAATCCTAGTATCGCCAGAAAGAAAAATTATGCCTCACTTTACTTCGTACTATCCAAAACTTATTTTCATTCCCTGAGTCCCACGGTAGCGTCTTGGAGTCACCGGGTCACGCTTCTCAGACAATAATAAAAGCTACACCAACGCCAAAGGAAAAGTCAGGCCACGCCCCTTCGCTTCAGGCCCCGCCCTCCGGTGGGAACCCACGCCCCCTCCATGACTTGCGAAACGCGCGCACGTGGGAGCCTAGGAGCAAAGACAGTGGCAGAAGCGCCTGCGCCTGCTTGGTGAGCCCGCCCCTTTCAGGACTGCACGCCGCCGGAAGCGGAAGTAGCGCCGGGGCGCCGCCAAAGTATCCCTAACTGCCAGCGCGATGCCGAAAGGGCCCAAGCAGCAGCCGCCGGAACCGGAGTGGATTGGGGACGGAGAGAGCACGAATCCCACGGGTGAGGATGATGGGCTGAGGGGAAACGGGAGAGGAGGAAGAAAGAACAGTGAGAAGCCCTTGAGAGAAGGGCGTGGGGCGCCTGACCGGCCAGGCCCTTACGGGGGTCACTGCGCATGTGTGCCATGGGTGAAGAGTTTGCCCCGGCCGGAGACAGGTTTAGAGTCAGGAGAGGAAGTGTCCGGGTGTTGCACCCGAGCCTCACTGGTGTGGAAGGAGCGCCTACGAAAGCATATGGTAGCGAGGAGAGCTGGGATGACCGGAGAGTCCTCTTTTCTGTCATTTCGTACGGCGTTCCGGCCACAGTGTCTCACAAGAAGGTTAGCATAAGTGATATCACTTGTGTCTCAAGAGAAGCTAGCTCTGTATGACATCCCATTCACTCATCTGCAAGTGTAAATGCTGAGGGTTTGAATGAGGGTGTATTTTTATTTTTTTTTGTGGTTCTGGGCGTTGAACTCATGCAAGTCAGACCCCCCCCTACCGCGCCTCCAGTCCAAGTTTATTTGAATGTTTATTGAGCACCCTTTTTAAAATAGATATTGTATTATACTGGGCTTTTGAGAGTGGGAAGAAAAAAAAAAGTATGAAGATACCTTCGCAGGCTTGAAGTCATTTGTCATTTCAAGAGGGGGACAAAATAGACACAAAAAACTACCAGTGACATGACTAATTTTACAAGCATTTATTGGATGTCTCCTGTAAGTACTGTGCAAGAGAAACTGGCAGCCTATATTTTCTTTGGCTTTTTTGTTGCGGGAAGCTTAAAAGATGTCCTACAGAGGAGGATCTTAGAAGTACAGAAGAGACTTGAAGAATGTGTGGGCCTGTGCTAGTCCTTGGTGAGAAATGGATTAGTCTCAGGGTTGTCAGAGTAAGCTGAACTTTTAATTCATCCAAATTTATTTCACCATTAATCTTGTGCATCTTTCCAGTCCCATTACTGGTAGTCACCCAATAAATACTAGAATCAGATTTTGAAAAGAATTCAGGGTGGACACAGAAAGCATGCCTAGGATTTAATCAGACTCAATCAGAGAGAAGTCAGTGCCGTGAATGTAGGTATGATAGTGTTCTTTTAGACTGAAATCCTAAATTATAGAGATTGTCTTTTTTTGTTGTTGGTTGTGGGGCTTGAACCCTGGGCCTGGGCACTATGCCTTCTGCTCTTCAGCTCAAGGCTAGCACTCCTATCATTTGAGCCACAGTGCCATTTCTGGTTTTCTGAGTGATTTATTGGAGATAAGAGTCTCACGGACTTTCCTGCCCGGACTGGCTTTGTACTGTCATCCTTAGCTTTCAACCTCCTGAGTAGCTAGGATTATAGGCATGAGCCAACAGCATTTGGCTTTTTTTTTTTGGAGTTGGGGCTTGAACTCTGGGCTTCAGCACTGCCCCTCAGCTCTCCAGCTCAAGGCTAGTGCTCTACTCTACCACTTGAGCCACAGCGCCACTTCCAGTTAAGAGTCTTACCGACTTTCCTTCCGAGGCTGGGTTTGAACTGTGATCCTCAGATTTCAGCCTCCTGAGTAGCTAGGATTACAGATGTGAGCCACCAACGCCAGGCTAGAGATTGTCTCTTATTATCTTACGCTTTGGCATGATCAGTGCTCAGAAAAACTTTTCTAAGTCAATAGTTACTGTGGAATATGTGGATTTCTGGTCTAAGAGTACTTAATATTTTTTTTTTTTAAGCCGGGCGCTGGTGGCTCACGCCTGTAATCCTAGCTACTCAGGAGGCTGAGATCTGAGGATCGCGGTTCAAAGCCAGCCCGGGCAGGAGAGACTGTGAGACTCCTATCTCCAATAAACCACCAGAAAACCGGAAGTGGCGCTGTAGCTCAAGTGGTAGAGCGCTCGCCTTGAGCTGAAGAGCTGAGGGACAGCGCCCAGGCCCAGAGTTCAAACCCCACGACCGACAAAAAAAAAAAAAAAAAAAAATATTTTTTTTTTTAATTTTTTTTTGGTCCGGTTGTGGGGCCTGAACTCTGGGCCTGGGCACTGTCCCTCAGCTCTTCAGCTCAAGGCTAGAGCTCTACCACTTGAGCCACAGCGCCACTTCCGGCTTTTTTTTTCTGCTTATGTGGTGCTAAGGAATCGAACCCAGGGCCTTATGCATGCAAGGCAAGCGCTCTACCACTAAGCCACCTTCCCAGCCCAATATATTATTTTGTTTTTTGTTTTAGTTTTGTTTTGTTTTTGTCGTGGGACTTGAACTCTGCACCTGAGCGCTGTTCTCAGCTCTTCAGCTCAAGGCGAGTGCTCTACCACTTGTGCTACAATACCACTCCAGTTTTCTGGTGGTTTATTGGAGATAAGAGTCTCATGGACTTTTCCTGCCCGGGCTGGCTTTGACCAGCGATCCTCAGATCTCAGCCTCCTGAGTAGCTAGGATTATAGGCATGAGCCACTGGTGTCCGGCTTCTTTTATGTTTTTATTTTTTTTATTTTTATTTTTTTTTGGGGTCCAGTCGTGGGGCCTGAACTCTGGGCCTTGGCGCTGTCCCTCAGCTCTTCAGCTCAAGGCTAGCGCTCTACCACTTGAGCCATAGCGCCACTTCTGGCTTTTTTCTTTTTGCTTATATGGTGCTGAGGAATCGAACCCAGGGTCTCAGGCTTGCAAGGCAAGCGCTCTACCACTGAGCCACCTTCCCAGCCCTCTTTTATGTTTTTAAAGTTAAATGCTTATAGGGATCTTTTATATAGACGTGATGGTTTATATAATACTGGAAAGACTGGATATGAAGAGATAATGAGGTTGCTTCTTCCCACTTTGATGAGTGGAAGGGGAGGGATGGTTTTTGTTGGTTGGTTGGTTGGTCATTGGGCTTGAACTCAGATCCTAGGTGCTGTCCCTGAGATTTTTTGCTTAAGGCTAGTGCTTTATTGGGCTGGGAAGGTGGCTCAGTGGTAGAGCACTTGCCTTGCATACATGAAGCCCTGGGTTCGATTCCTCAACACCACATAAGCAAAAAAGAAAAAAGGCGGAAGTGGCGCTGTGGCTCAAGTGGTAGAGCGCTAGCCTTGAGCTGAAGAGCTGAGGGACAGCACCCAGGCCCAGAGTTCAGAACCCACAACTGGGCCCCCCCCAAAAAAAAAAAGGCTAGTGATCTACCACTTTGAGCCACAGTACCACTTATGGTTTTCTTGTGGTTGATTGGAGATAAGAGTCTCACTGGGACTTTTTTGCCCAGCCTGTCTTTGAACTGAGATCCTTAGATCTCAGCTTCTTGAGTAGCCAGGATTACAGGCATGCACCACTGGCATAAGATGTGGAGAGGGGGCTGGGAAGGTGGCTCAGTGGTAAAGCTCTTGCCTTGTGTGCATGAGGCCCTGGGTTCGATTCCCCAGCACCACATAAGGAAAAAGAAAAAAAGCCGGAAGTGGTGCTGTGGCTCAACTGGTAAAGCTCTAGCCTTGAGCTGAAGTGCTGAGGGACAGCGCCCAGGCCCAGAGTTCAGGCCCCATGACCGGACCCAAAAAAAAAAAAAAAAAAGATGTGGAGAGGGATGTTAGACCTGATCCTCTACTTTCAGAGAAATGGACAGAAGGCAGAGTTAGAATTAGTGGAGTCAGCAAACTTATTTCTCCCTCTGATCCCCAGAACACAGATGAAGTTGTCAAGGTTCTTAGGGTGACAGACTGACACACAGATAAAAACAATATATTTTGCTGTAATGTGCTGGTAAGGTAGACCCAGATATCCATGTACTTACAAGCCAACTATGCAGCTTGTAAGTTTCACATACAACATATCTGTAACTGGACTCATGGAAGACAGGGTGACCTTCTCTGCCATTAGTTCCTGAAATAATGAGCGGAATCACTAGCCAACTTAATTTTATTAGCTAAAAAGGAGTGGTCTGTAAGTACCCTCCTTTTTTTTTTTTTGCCAGTCCTAGGCTTGAACTCAGGGCCTGGGCACTGTCCCTGAGCTTCTTTTTGCTCAAGACTTGCACTCTATCACTTGAGCCACAGTGCCACTTCCTCCTTTTTCTGTTTATGTGGTACTGAGGAGTGGAACCCAGGGCTTCATGTATGCTAGGCAAGCACTCTACCACTGAGCCCCAGTCCCAGTCCTGTGAGTACCCTCTTTTATTTTCCACTTCTTTTCCATCACAAAAATTCTGCTTTTCTCACTTTCCTCACCACCAACCTAGAGTACTATCATGGTCTCCCAACAGATTTTGCATTATTGTTTCCTTGCCCTTGTTCTATAATGAAGCCAAAAAGTGCAAAAAGTGGTCATACCAATAAAGTCCCCATTCCTTAACCTGAATTGTGTGTGTGTGTGTGTGTGTGTGTGTGTGTGTGTGTGTGTCTGTGTGTGTGTCTGTGTGTGTGTCTGTGTGTGTGTGTGTGTGTGTCTGTCTGTCTGTCTGTTTCTGTGTCTCTGTGTCTCTATGTCTCTATGTATGCATGTGCCTGCATGCTCCAGTACTAGGCTTGAACTCAGGGCCTGGGGTTCTGTTCCTTAGCTTTTTTTTTTTAATCTTTTTTTTTTTTTTGGTCCGGTTGTGGGGCCTGAACTCTGGGCCTGAGTGCTGTCCCTCAGCTCTTCAGCTCAAGGCTAGCACTCTACCACTTGAGCCACAGCGCCACTTCCGGCTTTTTTTTTTCTTTTTGCTTATATGGTGCTGAGGAATCGAACCCAGGGCCTTAGGCATGCAAGGCAAGCGCTCTACCACTGAGCCAACTTCCCAGCCCCCTTAGCTTTTTTTTAAACTCAAGACTGGTACTCTGCCACGTGAGACACAGCTCCACTTCTGGCATTTTGGTGATTAATTACTGAAGGTAAGAGTCTCATGGACTTTACTACTTCAGTGGGCCTTGAGTTATCCTCAGATCTCAGCCTCCAGTGTATTAAGATTACAGGCGTGAGCCACTGGTATCTGCTTCCTTACCTGATTATATGGTCCTAACTGCAGCCTTCCCTTGTTCCCTTCTACCCTCCAACATTTGAATTTTAGTCTTTCTCTTTCCTGGTACATACGGCTTCTCATTGCTGGACCTGTGTCAGCACTGGATCCTCACCCTGTGCCTAACAACTCCTCATACTTCAGGTGTTAGCTAAATACCATCTCCACAGGGAGGACAGCATGAGATAAGTTCAGCCCCTTTCCACCAAGTTGCCTTTACCTTCCCTTTTGGAAAGTTCAGCACTTGTGACTACTCTTTAAAGTTGTTTTCAAGCCTGCAAGATAAAGAGAAAAGTAGAGTAATCTTATTTGCTGCTGCACTTGTCTCTGATAGCTGGTAGCCGTTTAGTAACTAGATATTTATGGGATGAATGAATGAGGATTGAAATGATTACTTCTGCAGAATTTGTAGAATAGGATAAAGTATGGGCTGTGACAAGTGAGCCAACAAAATAGTACTGTTGTGCCAAAGCCACTGTTAATTCTGCAGGGAAGCTTAGCTTGCCTTGGAATTTGTGAATAAGCACTCATGATGTCTGCTTCACCTTCCAGAAAAGGTGGTAAAGAAAGGGAAGAAGGATAAGAAGACCAAAAAGACGGTGAGAAAATGAGGGAAGAGGAGAAATGACTATGGGTGTTGCCATACAAAATAAATGCCATGTGAAGGTGGTGGGAAGTGCAGGGAAGGGAAAATGGTCTTGCCATGAGGGGATAGCCAGGCATGGTAGATGTGGCTGTTGTCCCAGTACTTGGAAAATGAAAGCAGGAGGATTGCTTGAGTCTAGAAGTTTGAGGCTAACCTAAGCAACAGACCAAGATATTGTTCCAAAAATTTAAAACTAAAATACCAACTGATACTAAAAAGAGGGAGAGAGAGGAAACAAGGGGAGAATTGGTTGGAGAACCTGTGTGTACAGAGAGATTGACCTTAGACCCATGCTTGTCCATATCTTAACCCCTTAATAGTTCTTTGAGGAGCTGGCAGTAGAAGATAAACAGGCTGGGGAAGAAGAGAAAGTGCTCAAGGAGAAGGAACAGCACCAGCAGCAACAGGTATAAGTGATAGAGGCCCCAGTCCTGGGAACACCTTGAGTCATTCAGCCTTTCTTCAGCTAACATTGGTTTGCTCAGTTTATGGGGAATCCTCTGAGGCAAAAGTAGAGCAGGAGTCTGGCTTCATCCTCCCACTTTCTTTTGCTTTCAGCAGCAAAAGAAAAAGCGAGACCCCCGAAAAGGCCGGCGGAAGAAAGATGCAGATGATGATGGAGAGGAAAAGGAACTCATGGAGCGTCTCAAGAAGCTCTCCGTGCCAGGCAGTGATGAGGAGGAGGATGGTAAGTGACCTGAGAAATGAGTACCTGGGATCCTGAATGAGGAGGAATGATACCTCCTACTGTGGTCTTTGAATTGGAGAAGCCAGATACTGACATTTTCTTGCCTATCTCATCTTTGCCTTTTGTCATTTCAGTACCTGCAACGATACCCCGAGGAGGAAAGAAAACCAAGGTGAATTGTGTATTGGTAAGCAGAGACCCCAAGGGTATAAACATGGCCACAACCATCTCTGTTGACTTTTGTGGTTCTTTCCTCTAGGGTGGTAATGTTTTTGCAGCCCTGATTCAGGATGAGAGTGAAGAGGAGGAGGAAGAGGAAGAAGAAAAACATTTTTCTAAACCTGCCAAACTAGAGAAGAATCGGATCAACAAGGTGAGAGTGGTTGCTCCCACTCTCTATAGTGCCTTTGGCGAGGGTGTGGCACTTTTAAACTAGCTCTTCTGTCAGGTTCTCCCCCGCTGCACTCATAAGTTAATCAGAATATTTTTCTAAAAATGCTTTTAAGCAATTGAGTGAAAATTAATGTGTGTCTCCTGCAGGCTGTATCTGAAGACCAACAGCCTGGCCTTAAGGGCAAAAAGGGAAAGGAAGAGAAGTCCAAAGGGAAGGCAAAGGTGAGAGAGTGACTGGCAGGACAAAGAACTAGATTTTTTTTTAAAATTTTTTTGGGGGGTCTGGTCGTGGGGCCTGAACTCTGGGCCTGGGCCCTGTCCCTCAGCTCTTTACCTCAAGGCTAGCGCTCTACCACTTGAGCTACAGCGCCACTTCCAGATTTTTTCTTTTTGCTTATGTGGTGCTGAGGAATCGAACCCAGGGCCTCAGGCATGCAAGGCATGCCTCTACCACTGAGCCACCTTCCCAGCCCAAGAACTAGATCTTGAGAATTAGAACATTTCATCAGATCTTTCTCTTGTCTGTTAGCCTCAGAATAAATTTGCTGCTTTGGACAATGAAGAGGATGATGAAGAGGAAGAAGAAGTAACTAAAGAAAAGGAGCCTCCTAAACAAGGGAAGGAGAAGGAGAAGGAAAAGGTCAAGAAGACAGAACAGGTGTGTGTGTGTGTGAGAGAGAGACAGAGAGGGATTTAGGCTGTGCAGCTTTTAGGGGAAATTGAGATTCTAGGGATGGTTGCTATTCAAAGCAGGAGTCTAAGTATTTTTCATAAAGAGCCATATTGTGTTTTCAGCTTTGAAATTTTTTGTTTGTTTTTGTCGGGTGTGGGGCTTGAACTCTAGGCCTGGGCGCTGTCCCTCAGCTCTTCAGCACAAGACTAGCACTCTACCAGTTGAGCTATAACACCACTTCCAGTTTTCTGGTAGTTAATTGGAGATAAGATTTTTTTGACTTTCCTGCCTGGGCTGGCTTTGAACCGTGATCCTCAGATCCCAGCCTCATGAGTAGTTAGGTTTACAGGCTTGAGCCATCTGGCTTGTTTTTGTTGTTGGTTTTTTGTTTTTGTTTTTTTGGTAGGTGTGGGGGCTTGAACTCTGGGCCTGTTGCACTGTTCCTGAACTTGATTGCTCAAGGCTTGTGCTCTGCCACTTGAGCCACAGGCTACTTAGCTTTTCCTGGTTAATTGGAGATAAGAGTCTCACAGACTTCTGCTCAGGCTAGTTTCAAACTAGGATCCTCAGCTCTCAGCCTCCTGAATAGCTAGGATTATAGGCATGAGTCATTGGTGCCTGGCTTATTTGTTTTATTTAAAAATCATTTTATAGGGCTTAGGGGGAGAAGGAGAAGAGAACGAGGAGGGAGATTCTACTAAGGCAGATGATCCCTATGCAAATCTCAGCAAAAAGGAGAAGAAAAAGCTTAAAAAACAGGTAAGTTATTGGTTCTTTGTAGTCAATGTAAGAGAATTTGATTTTTTTTTTTATGCTCCAGCTAAAAGGGCATGTAAAATTGGGGTGTTTTACTGGAAGTAAAACTTTTGGAATAAGGA
Organism: Dipodomys merriami; assembly: GCF_024711535.1. Classification (NCBI taxonomy): domain Eukaryota; kingdom Metazoa; phylum Chordata; class Mammalia; order Rodentia; family Heteromyidae; genus Dipodomys; species Dipodomys merriami. Next base: position 12,056,733 of record NW_027202937.1, on the reverse strand, counting down.
ACAAAGCATGTTCTCTGAATCTTGTCTCAGCATGTGAATACAGTCTTGTTATACGGTGATAGGAGACTGGCATGATGCAGATGGCCTCATACAGTTTTTCTTTCCTTCTCAGATGGATTATGAACGCCAGGTGGCTTCATTAAAAGCAGCTAATGCTGCCGAAAATGACTTCTCTGTATCCCAGGCAGAGGTGTCCTCCCGCCAGGCCATGTTAGAAAATGCATCTGACATTAAGGTGAGGTTGGATGGGGCCCTTGCTTAAACTGTTCACCTAGGGAGGAGCCTGTTGGATTTTCCCTGAGTGATTGTGGCAACCTAGGAAGCAGGATGTGAAGGAGCTAGTTTACCAGAAAAGCAGGGCAGGGGCATTTGAACAAGGATCTAGAAAACCCAGTGGAAAGATTGGCTACTATTGGAGGGATATAGGTGAGACAATCTAGCTTGAGGATGGTGAGACTCCCATGAGAGGCGGTGGACACAGAGGTGTCCATGTGAGGGGTGCGGGATTCTGCTAGAGCTATGGGTCAGAAGCTCCCAAAAGTCACAGCTCCTGTCTCAAAGGTCTCCTGTGCTTATCTCTTCTCCCTTTCCTCTCCCCTGCTGGTCACAGTTGGAGAAGTTCAGCATCTCAGCCCATGGCAAGGAGTTATTTGTCAATGCTGACCTGTACATTGTAGCTGGCCGCCGTTATGGGCTCGTGGGACCGAACGGGTGAGGAGATGGGTCTGGAGGGCAGAGAGGGGATTTATCTATGGTGGGCAAGTCCTCATAACTCTTGTTCTTCAGCAAAGGCAAGACCACACTCCTCAAGCACATTGCCAATCGTGCCCTGAGCATCCCTCCCAACATTGACGTGTTGCTGTGCGAGCAGGGTGAGGCCAGTAGGGTGGAGGGCCTGGGGCTGAGCAGCTGAGGTAGAAGAACAAGCCCAAACCAGAAGTTGTGGTTGTGGAGTTGGGAGGATAGTGGGAAGGCTGGGAACTGAGAGGGAGACTAAAGAAAGGAGGGGAAGGTAAATAACAGACTTGACAGTTTAATTTTTTTGAGTAGTAGTGGGGCTTTTACTTAAGGCTTTATACTTTCTAGGCAGGTGCTTGAAAATGTCTTATTGAAAAATTCTGGGCAGGGTCAAGCAGAGCAGAGATGGAACTAAGGGAAGAGGAAATAGGTACCTTGGCTCCTGAGTGCTCTGACTGTTCTTCTCCATTCTGCAGAGGTGGTAGCAGATGAAACACCAGCAGTACAGGCTGTTCTGCGTGCTGACACTAAGCGATTGAAGCTGTTGGAGGAAGAGCGCCGGCTTCAGGGACAGCTGGAGCAGGGGGATGACACGGCTGCTGAAAAGCTAGAGAAGGTAGAGGAGATGGCGCAGGGGACACGAGCTAAGACTCAGGGGTCCCCGGGCCCTCAGACATGTGTCCTCTTCTCCCTCCTCCCAGGTATATGAAGAGTTGCGGGCCACCGGGGCAGCAGCTGCAGAAGCCAAAGCACGGAGGATCCTGGCTGGTCTGGGCTTCGACCCTGAGATGCAGAACCGCCCCACACAGAAGTTCTCAGGGGGCTGGCGCATGCGTGTCTCTCTAGCCAGGTGGGCAGTACACCTTACCACCCTCTTCTATCCTTAAACTGCCAGGACTTTCCCTTCTTCCCACTCTTCTAAGGCCAGTAGGGAAGTTCGAAGCCACCTTCTCCCTGCCATGCTGTGTACATTGTGAGAGATTAGGATCTTTTTTCTCCCTTGCTGATAGTATGTCCTCTACCTGTGACCTCCTCTGAGGAGAGATTGAGAAGCTTGTTTATGATGCTAGACTCTGCCTCTCAGAGGCTTCGGGAGCTATTGAGCAAAGGTCTTCCTTCCTTCACCCTACCAATGTGCCATTGTTCTTCCCTCCAGGGCATTGTTCATGGAGCCCACGCTGCTGATGTTGGATGAACCTACTAATCACCTAGATCTCAATGCTGTCATCTGGCTCAATAAGTGCGTTACCCTTGATTATGGCCTTTACATCGGTTCCCATAATGGGCTTCTTTCCCTCCCTTCCTGCCCCATCATCTGCTTCTCCGCAAACCATTGTAACACTTGCACACTCTTTAAATCACAGCTACCTTCAGGGCTGGCGGAAGACATTACTGATTGTCTCCCATGACCAGGGCTTCCTGGATGACGTCTGCACAGATATCATCCATCTTGATGCCCAGCGGCTCCATTACTACAGGGGCAATTATAGTAAGTGGGATATTTTAGGGTGGAGGAAAGAGATGAATCCTGGCAGCAGGGCTATGGTGATAAACTAAATCTCTGCAGACTTCCAGACAGTTGTGCCTTCCCACATCCTCGCCTGTTCTTAATTATTCCTCTTTTGCACTGCAGTGACCTTTAAGAAGATGTACCAACAGAAGCAGAAAGAACTGCTGAAGCAGTATGAAAAGCAGGAGAAAAAGCTGAAGGAGCTGAAGGCTGGTGGCAAGTCCACCAAGCAGGCGGTAAGCCCTGCTCTTTTAACAGCGGGAAACAGGACACACTGCAGTGACTACTGGGCAGTCTTCAGATTCCTCCCTTTTTTCTTTCCCAGGAAAAGCAAACAAAGGAAGCCTTGACTCGAAAGCAGCAGAAATGCCGGCGGAAAAACCAGGATGAGGAATCCCAGGAAGCCCCTGAGCTCCTGAAGCGCCCCAAGGAATACACAGTGCGCTTCACCTTCCCAGACCCACCACCGCTCAGCCCTCCGGTGCTGGGCCTGCATGGTGAGTGACAGAGCACTGCCAGCGGGAAGGCAGGGCATGGGCACTCCATGAGACTGCTCCCCTTCCTTTCCTCCAAGACCAGGACTTTCGCGGGGCCTGTGGATGACTGAGAATTTAAGTTTGCTTCTTTTCCTGTCTCGCAGGCGTGACATTTGGCTATGAGGGGCAGAAACCACTCTTTAAGAACCTGGATTTTGGCATCGACATGGACTCAAGGAGTAAGTTGGTATTGAGTGGCTTGGTATATGGAACAAGAACCACAGGGAGAATTTTGGGCACCTCCTTTTTTGACTACCTTTCTTTCTTCTTGCAGTCTGCATTGTGGGCCCTAATGGTGTGGGGAAGAGCACACTGCTTCTGCTGCTGACTGGCAAGCTCACACCGGTGAGTCGGAGGCAAGAATCGAGAGTGTGAGCAGTATGTGGGGCCTGCCATTCACCAGTGGCTGGAGTTAGGGAACATCTCTGCAGGCAGACTTAATACAGACCTCATCTTAGATGATTGATAAGAGAGGCTGTGGAGAAAGAGTTCAGCTTAATTTTCAGAGGAGAGGTCAGAGGGCAGGGTAGGGGTTGGGAGCCACCCTTTCCTGTATGTTTTGCTTATACAGAAAATACAAGGGTTGGACACTGGTGGCTCACACCTGTAATCCTAGCTACTCTGGAGGCTGAGATGTGAGGATCATGATTCAAAGCCAACCTATTCAGGGAAGTCAGACTCCAGTTAACCACCAAAAAACCAGAAGTGGAGCTGTGGCTCAAAAGGTAGAACACTAGCTTTTTGGGGGGGGGGGGGGGCGCGGAAAGCCATGAGCTGGTGGCTCACACCTGTAAATCTTCACTACTCAGGAAGCTGAGATCTCTGGATCACAGTTCAAAGCCAGTTGAGACAGGAAAGTCTGTGAGACTTTTTTTTTTTTTTGCCCGGTGGTGGGGCCTGAACTCTGGGCCTGGGCACTGTCCCTCAGCTCTTCAGCTCAAGGCTAGCGCTCTACCATTTGAACCATAGTGCCACTTCTGGCTTTTTTTTTCCCCTTTTTGCTTATGTGGTGCTGAGGAATCGAACCCAGAGCCTCATGCATGCAAGGCAAGCGTTCTATCACTGAGCCACCGTCCACTGAGCCACCTCCCAGCCCTGTGAGACTCTTATCTCCAATAAACAATTCACAAAAAGCCAGAAGTGGTGCTGTGGCTCCAGTGGTAGAGCACTAGCCTTGAGCACAAAGAGGCTCAGGAACAGCACCTAGGCTCTTGAGTTCAAGCTCCAGAATAGGCGCGCGCACAGGTGCACAGACACACACACACACACACACACACACACACACACACACACACACACACACACACACACACACACACACACACACACACACACACACACACACACACACACACACACACACACACACACACACACACACACACACACACACACACACACACACACGAAAAGAAAAAAGAAAAGAAAAGAAAAAGAAAATACATCACCATTGTAGAATGGCTAGAAATTGTCTAAGTCAGAAGAAAATTACAAAGGTGGTATGAATGTTTTGGGTTTGGTGGATAGCTTTTTCCTTCTATCTTTTGCAGATGTGTATTGTGTTTCTTATAAATGAGATGTCACATGAATTCTTTTTTTTTTTTTTTTTTGTCGGTTATAAGGCTTGAACTCGGTTTTGGCGCTGTCCCTGCATTCTTCAGTTCCAGGCAGGCGAGCGCTCTACCACTTGAGCCACAGTGCCACTTCCAGTTTTCTGGTGGTTTATTGGAGATAAGAGTCTCACAGACTTTCCTGTGTGGGCTGGCTTTGAACCATGATCCTCAGCTCTCAGCCTCCTGAATAGCTAAGATTACAAGCCTGAGCCACCAATGGCTGGCTTACACATGAATTCTTTTATAACCCGCCTTCCCCGGATAATGCCCATCAAATATTTTTTTATGGTTTATATGCATACCATATGTTTTATATGGTCTACCATAATGTATTTGATGGCAGTAGTCATTTGGAATTGCTTTTAGGACTTTGTAGTAGATAAGAAAAGTTGTAGCCATTTTCCCTTACTCCAGCAGAGGTCTGTGTCCTCATACCTGCAGAGTAGGTCTTTATAAGGTGTTATTTATTTATTTATTTATTTATTCTTGCCAGTTTGGGGGCTTGAACTTTGGCCTAGGCACTGTCCCTAAGCTTCTTTTGCTCAAGGCTAGCACTCTACCACTTGAGCCACAGTGCTGTTTCGCTTTTCTGTGTATATGGTACTAAGGAATTGAACCCAGGGCTTCATGTGTGTGAGGCAAGCACTCTACCACTAAGCCACATTCCCAGCCCTATATGGTTTTATTAGGTCCCTGAACCTCATCTGAGGTAGAGAATAACACTGCTGTTTATGAGTCTCATTGTATGTGGAAGTTCCTTCTTTGTACTTTTTGTCTCCTCTTTATTTTTGTTCTTAAGCTTAAAATTTCCTGGGTATGCCCTTGTGCTATTAGGAAGAATGTCCATAGTCCCTTTCCTGTACTTGGTCCCAGTAGAAATCTGGTATTTGTTTCCCTTCAGAAAAGTTGGGATAGAGTGATGCGGCCCCTTTTCTCTTACCAATTGTTTTTTGCTTGCAGACCCATGGAGAAATGAGAAAGAACCACCGGCTGGTAAGTTGGCTTTGGAAATTAAGTAATGAAAATCTGGCAAAAGAAACATGACTTTGATCACTTCCATCTCTTGGGCAGAAAATTGGCTTCTTCAATCAGCAGTATGCAGAGCAGCTGCACATGGAGGAGACACCCACCGAGTACCTGCAGCGGAGCTTCAACCTGCCCTATCAGGATGCCCGCAAGTGCCTGGGCCGCTTTGGCCTTGAGAGCCATGCCCATACCATCCAGATCTGCAAACTTTCTGGTATCACTGCAGGGGACTAGGAAGGGTGCCCTCCTCATTTTTTGTACAGATTGTTATTAGAGGCTGAAAGGAGGAGGACCTAGGAACTGGGGGGCTTCAGCAAAGATAAGCACATCTCCACGGTTTACCTTCAGTAGTGTAAGGTGATAGAAAACCTATAGATTCCCTTTTCTTCTGCTTCAGGTGGGCAGAAAGCCCGGGTAGTGTTTGCAGAGCTGGCCTGTCGGGAGCCTGATGTCCTCATCTTGGTGAGTGAGCTGGACAGTTGGGGGAGGTGAAGAGGGGAGTGAAGTATATGGGTCACAGCAATGGAAATCAGGCATTATAATGTTCATCTGTGGGTTTGTTGTTTTTTAGCAATAAAAGTTGCTCTTTATATATAGCAGTAAAATAAGCAGGCATCCTTTTAACAGCTTGTTCCCTAGGAGAAACATTATACATTATTCACAGATAAGCAGGGAGAATTTTTAAAATTTACTTTTTTTTCCCTCATAGGATGAACCAACCAATAACTTGGACATAGAGTCTATCGATGCTCTGGGCGAGGCCATCAATGAGTACAAGGGTGGTAAGTGAGCTCTAAGCATGTCCTCCTCCCCCCAAGAGAGCAGGCATCCTTTTGTTTCTAAGTCTCTTCTTTCTCCTCCTAAGCTGTTATTGTTGTCAGCCATGACGCCCGACTCATAACAGAAACCAACTGCCAGCTGTGGGTGGTGGAAGAGCAGAGTGTTAGCCAAATTGATGGTGACTTTGAGGACTACAAGCGGGAGGTGTTGGAGGCTCTGGGTGAAGTCATGGTCAACCGACCACGGGAGTGAGCTTTTCCTCCTGGATGTATCCTGAGAGACAAGTTCGCATGCCCAAGTTATCTGTTGTCACCCTTTCTCCACCTGGAAGCCTGCCTCTGGTCCACAGCTGACTGACTCTTGCAGCCAGCTCAGGCACATGAAAATGGAGTATAGCATTGACGTGACCAGGACACCACTTAGATTGCTTCCTGCCCTCTGAAAGACCTGGATGTTTGGCTTTTCTGCAGATAGCTCCACTGTCTCATCCTTGACATCTCTCTGTACAAGCAGAGGTCACATCAGCTTTGTCATTTTTGGGTTTGCTCCAGCCAAGCTTGAGTGGCCTCTAGTTTCAAGACTTCTCAGAAGCCTGCCTCTAAAGTTTGAGGCCTAACTACTCCCTGGGTCTTTGAGTGGTGCTGCTCTTTTCTGGTGGGTTTAGTGCTGATTTACTGACTCAAAAGACTACTGCACCTCAGAGTTGGAGGTGCATATCTGAGGCCCGTGTTCTTCTCTAGCCCAGATCAGATGCCTGTGGTCTCTCGTTGGGGACTTGTGGGCAGGAAAGGAAAGCTGCTGAACTTGAATCTCCTTTTACAAGAGGAAGAAATAAAAAAGCAATTTTTAACTGTCCTGTTACTGTTTGAAGATTCATGGAAGTTGAAACTTTTCTGTATTGATTTGCTGACTTTAGTGTTCTCAGATTTTAGTCATCTTCGCCTCCAGTACAGGTAGCTCTAGCTCACCATGTCATTGCACTTTAACCAGTGCTTCCTCTTCCAGGAGCCTTTCTCTCTCCCCCAACCCTAGGGCAAGACACGCCTGAGTCTCTAACTGCCCAGGCAAACCTCACAAGTGAGTAAGGTGCCCTATAGCTAGGGACCAGGTTGTGGATGCTCTTTTAAAAATAATAACTTTAACCAGATGTTGGTAGCTCAAATCTGAAATCCTAGGTACTTAGGCTGAGACCTGGAGGATTGCAATTCAGAGCTAGTCCAAGAAGAAAAGTCTGAAGAGATTCCATCTCTATATAACAGACAAAATGCCAGACTGGAGACTTGGCTCAAGTGATAAGTGCCAGCAGTGAGCAAGAAAGCCATGTAAAAGTCCAAAGACCAGGGTTAAAACCTTAGTACTAGTGTTTTAAAAAAAAAAAAAAAAAAAGTATTTCCCCACTCCGATGGCTCACGCCTGTAATTCTAGCTACTCAGGAGGCTGAGATCTGAGGATCGCGGTGCAAAGCCAGCCTGGGCAGGAAAGTCCGTGACACTCTTATCTCCAATAAACCAAGAGAAAAGCAGAAGTGGCGCTGTGGCTCAAGCGGTGGAGCTCTCACCTTGAGTTGAAGAGCTCAGGGACAGCTCCCAGATCCAGAGTTCAAGCCCCACGACCTACCAAAAAAAAAAAGTATTCAGCTACTAACCAGCAAAAAGCTGGGCTTCAGACATGGCTTAAGTATAGAGTGCCAGCTGAGCCAAGTGTGAGACCTTCATTCAAATACCTACAACATATCCTAGTTCAAACATCCACAAACAACAAAATAGCCTGCCAACATGTGCAGTACAGGAATATATAAGAAGGTAAAAGAAGCTGGGCGCTGGTGGCTCACAGCTGTAATCCTAGTTTCTCAGGAGGCTGAGATCCAAGGATCACAGTTCAAAGCTAGCCAGGAAAGGCCCTGAAATTCTTTTTTTTTTTTCTTCTTTCCACCCTCTGCGCCCCAACATACCCCAAATTCATGTCCTGACCCATGTGAAATTCTTATCTCCAATAAACCACCAGAAAATGAAGTGGTGTTATGGCTCAAGCAGTCGAGCACTAGCCTTGTGCTGAAGAGTTGAAGGACAGCAACGACTGACCAAAAAAAATAAAACAAGGGACAAATGAGTGACAGCCAGATGACATATAATTTCCACAATTTTGTGAAGTAGATCCATTATATATAGACTGGTGAGAACCAGGCTTCAAGGCCACCATTAAGTGTTGTGACCTTAGAGAAGTTACTTGGACTTGGTACCAGTCTATAAAATGAAGTTGATAATTACTTCATAGGGAAATATGTAATAATTATATGGTGCTTTAAGATTTATTTGGGCTATCTGTAGTTCATATTAGACTTTATACTGAATTTTCAATTCATTAGTCCAAGTGAGATAAAAACAATGTAGAGGAATGTTATTTGTAAACTGAATAACAAATGCTTCCCCCATCCCCCCAGCCCCGTATGAGAGCTCCAACTCGGGTTAAGGGGATTTGAACTCAGGCCCTGACATGCTGGCTCACCTTTCTTCTCTTGGCTAGCTTTTTTTTTTTTTTTTTGGTCAGTTGTGTGTGGGGCTTGAACTCTGGAACTGGGTACTATCCCTAAGCTCTTCAGTTCAAGGCAAGAGATCTACCATCTGAGCCACAGCGCCACTTCTGATTTTCTGGTGCTTTATTGGAGATAAGAATCTCATGGAGCTGAGTGCCGGTGGCTCACACCTGTAATCCTAGCTATTCAGGAGGCTGAGATCTGAGGATTGAGGTTCAAAGCCAGCCCGGGCAGGAGAGCCCGTGAGACTCCTATCTCCAATAAACCACTAGAAAGCCGGAAGTGGCGCTGTAGCTCAAATGGTAGAGCAGCTCGCCTAAGGGACAGCACCCAGGCCCAGAGTTCAAGCCCCACAACTGACAAAAAAAGAAAAAAGACCCAAAGAACACAAGTTTTCCCTATATCCCCCAGCCTAGAAAGAGGTAGTGCTGGGACAGTAGCCCTTGTTTACCTGGCTTCAGAGATGGGGTTTCCCTCCTTGATCTATAGATCTTGTGTAGGCAGGATGCCGAAAGTACCCCAGTGGGCCATGAAAGCCGGATTAGGAACACAGCATTTTAGAGGAGAATACCAGGGTGAAAGGTGTGAACCAGGAGAGATAATGCCCTAGAGAGATAAAAGGGGGCCTGGAAATGTAAGGCTGCCCTCTGTAGCCTCTGCTGAATGCAACCATAGGACAGACATATGAGGTGGTTCTCAAGTCTCAGCACAGCAGCATGAGGACCTGATCTTGAGCTTTGTGAGTGCAGAGAGTGCCATTAGTGTGTCAAAAGATTGAAGCAAGTGTGAGCTGGGTGCCAATGGCTACGCTACTCAAAAGGCTAAGATCTGAGGATTTCAGTTCAAGGCCAGCCAGGAGGGAAAATTCATGAAACTCTTATCTCCAATAAACTACCCCCCCCCCCCAAAAAAAAAAAAACCACTGTGGTGCTGTGGCTCAAGTCGTGGAGTGCTAACCTTGAACACAAACACAAAGAGGTTCAGGGACAGTAGTCAGGCCGAGTTCAAGCCCTAGGATAGGTAAAAAAAAGAAGTGGAGTGCTCTCTTCAGCAGCACATATACTAAAATTGGAGCGATACAGAGATTAGCATGGCCCCTGCGCAAGGATGACATGCAAATTCATGAAGCGTTCCATATTTTTTACAACTCTGGCCAGGGTGGGAGGAAATGGGAAGGAGAAACAAAGGAGGAGGCAACAATGCTTGATAAGAAATGTACTCATTACCTTGCCTATGTAATTGTAACCCCTCTGTACGGTATTTTCACAATTAAAAAAAATTATAAATCAAAGTAAAATTTTTTAAAAAAAGAAGTGGAGCTATGGCTCAAGTGGTTAGCCTCAAACAAGAAAAACTCGGGACTGGGACTGGGAAGGTGGCTCAGTGGTAGAGCGCTTGCCTTGCATGCATGAGGCCCTGGGTTCGATTCCTCAGCACCACATAAGCAAAAAGAGAAAAGCCGGAAGTGGCACTGTGGCTCAAGTGGTAGAGCACTATCCTTGAGCTGAAGAGCTGAGGGACAGCGCCCAGGCCCAGAGTTCAAGTCCCACAACCGGGCCAAAAAAAGAAAAAAAGAATAACTCAGGACTGCACCCAGGCCCTAAATTCATTCCCCAGGAAAAGTGCTGGAGCTGGGCACTGGTAGCTCAAACCTGTAATCCTAGCTGCTTAGGAGGTTGCCATCTGAGGATAATTCAAAGCTAGCTGGGCAGAAAAGTCCACAAGACTCATCTCTAATTAACCAACAAAAAGTTGGGAGTGGAGTTGTGGCTCAAGTGTCAGCCAGCCTTGAGCAAAAAACTAAAGGATAAGATGGGGTGACACTGTCCAAAAAGAAATCTACCTGACTCATGGATCAGTAACCTTTCTATAGATAGATACATACATATATTTTTTTTCTCTAAAATTTTTTGTCGGCCATGGGACCTGAACTCAGCTTGGGCATTGTCCCTGAGCTCTTCAGCTCAAGGCAAGTGCTCTACCACTTGAGCCACAGTAGCCACAGTGCCACGTACCGCTTTTTCTGCTTATGTGGCGCTGAGGAATCAAACCCAGGCCCTCATGCATATAAGGCAAGGCACTCCACTGAGCCACCTTTCCAGCCCTGTACATCATCTTTATAAAGTCCAGGATGTGATGCTGTGGTTCAAGTGGTAGAGTGCTCACCTTGAGCTGAAGAGCTGAGGGACAGCGCCCAGGTCCAAAGTTCAAGCCTCACGACTAACAAAAAAAAAACCCAGAGGGCTGGGAAGGTGGCCCAGTGGTAGAGTGCTTGCCTTGCATGCATGAGGCCCTGGGTTCGATTCCTCAGCACCACATAAGCAAAAAGCCGGAAGTGGCACTGTGGCTCAAGTGGTAGAGCGCTAGCCTTGAGCTGAAGAGCTGAGGGACAGCGCCCAGGCCCAGAGTTCAGGCCCCACAACCGGGAAAAAAAGAAAAAAAACCAGAAAGCCCGAGAGGGCAATGACTCACACCTATTTTTTTTTTTTAAGGGAAAGGGGTGGGGGGGGGGGGGGAAGAGTACTTGGCACCAGTGGCTTGCTTATACCTGTAATCTTGGTTCTCAGGAGGCTTAAGATCTGAGAATCATAGTTCAAAGCCAGCCTGAGCCGGAGTCTGAGACTCTTATCTCTAGCCACTAGAAAACCAGAAGTGGTGCTGTGGCTCAAAGTAGTAGAACTCTAGCCTTGAGTCAAAAAGCTGAGACAGCACCCAGGCCTTGAGTTCAATCACAAGTACTGGTACACAAAAAAATCCTGGCTGGAGCCACCACTCAAGTGGTAGAGCATGAATTGAGCTAGCAAAAGCTAAGTAAGTTTTGGGCTGGGAAGATGGCTCAGTGGTAGAGCACTTGCCTTGCATGCCTGAGGCCCTGGGTTTGATTCCTCAGCACCACATAAGCAAAAAGAGAAAAGCCGGAAGTGGCCCTGTGGCTCAAGTGGTAGAGCGCTAGCCTTGAGCTGAAGAGCTGAGGGACAGCGCCCAGGCCCAGAGTTCAGGCCCCACAACCGGACCCCCCCCCCAAAAAAAAAAAAAAAAAGTTCAGATGTACATAGCATCAGCAAAGAAAAATTATTGAATGATGGAAGGAGTTGGACTTACACAAAAACCAAATTAAAATGCGTTGTACTTCATATAAAGATTTGGAGGATATGTGTAAATTATGCGTCATTTGTAAGAGGGACGTAAGCATCATTGGATTTTGGTACACGTGGGAGGTACAACTGTCTTTAAATCTACTAGCTCTGCAACTAGAAGGTAGAACAAGTGTTTAGTTCCAAAGGACTCAAAAAGATCCCATTCTACTAATGTACCTTAAAAGCAGCTGTTTTTGTTACAGCAAGAGGCCAAACATACCAATGGTTAAATAAGCTGTTTCTCTTTACTGTTTATTATTAATGTACAAAATATACAAAACCAAAAGAAAAAAATACTCATCCCAAATCCATTGTGGTTCTAACCCAAGACCCTGCACAAACCCAACCAATTCACTGTTTTCATAGAAAACAACTGATGCCAAGACAGGTGAAGAGGACTGGGAAGGGGCAAAATCATCTTAAACCCACCCAGGGAGCAACTGGTGGGGATTCAGAGGTGGCTGGCAGGGTGAGGTTGTTGAAAACCTCACACTGACAAGGTTCCAAATGAGGGCAAGGAGCAAGTGAACTCCCAAAGGCAGTGCATGTAGTGTGACTCGTCAGGCCCAGCATGCCAGGCTTAAATAGATGAAAAGCTGGTCTCGAGTGTTTTAGGAAGTCTCTAGAATGGTTGTAAGCAAGGGTAGACCAACACCACTGGCTTTCTGCCAGCATTTTAAAACCTTCACTGGACACAGACATGAATTTGCCATCATTGAACCTAGCAGATCCATAATGCAGATTTGGGTGTTGACAGGTTGCAGTCTTGTACTTGAAAAAGGACTCAAAAGAGCCTGTTGTCATAACAGGAGTGGGGATGATGTGTGTTCCAGAACTCAATTCCAGCCCGCTTGAGCCCTCTCAGTGCAGTGGGATGTACAATACCCCTTACCATCTCCCTACCCCATGAGAAATAATGAACTTGGCTGGATGGTTCCTTAAGTGCAGCTGACCCCATGTCTGAATTGTGTGTGCATGTGGAGGACCACAACAGGAGAGCAGAGGTTCTCCAGTATAACCAGCTTTAGGTTCTCAGGCATTAGGGCTAATACTGGAAAGAGGTTGGGGACACAGGGTAAATCTCCTCATAAAGTGAAGCCAACTGGGTCTCCTCTTCAGCAGTCCAGGGTACAGAATGTGTCCAGTCTCTCTCCTCCTCAGACTGGAGGAAAATATGTACACATCGATGCGCACCAGTGATCAAAACCCCCCACGGAACCCAAACAGGTGGGAACTGGGGGCCGGCTCCTCATCAGCTGGGGGAAAGGGGAAATGGGCCTCACAGAAGCCATAACAAGTGGTAGGAGCAAGGCTGTAGTCCACACAAGGGTGTGGGTGGGGGCGGGGAGGCGGTCCCTAGGGCAAGGGGGGCCCGTTGACACCCGGATGGTAGAAGGCACAGTTGTTCTCATAGCGGCAGTTGCCCTTCATCATGAAATGTCGGCAGACAGGGCGGTTTGACATGTCTGTGGGAGTGATGGCAGAATGGTTAGATTGGAAATGGCCAAGAGGCCCGCACTACCCTCACCACCCTGGTGTAGGCCATCCTGACAGCGGCCTCCAGTGATGGATTATCTCGTGTGTAGGATGTAGGAACTGCCATGCACACAGGAGTCAAGGAGACCAGGAAAGCTCAGGTGTTCTGCCTCCCAACTCCCCAGAAACTTCTACAGTACCAAATGTCATCCTCACCTCCTCCATGACTGTGGCCTCCATCATGCCCTCGGTGGCCCCCTCCCCCGTGGCCAGGGCCATCATGGCCACGGTGCTCATGAGGGGGCCCTCGATGATCATGGCCTCGGTGACCAGGGCCATCATGTGGCCTATGGCCATGGGGTCCCCCGTGTCCAGGGCCTTCATGGGGGCGATGTCCACTGCCACCCATGCTCCCACCAGGGCCTTCATGAGAACGATGTCCACTGCCCATTCCCCCGCCAGGGCCTTCATGGGGGCGATGTCCACTGCCCATTCCTCCTCCGGGGCCTTCGTGAGAACGATGTCCACTGCTACCACCCATGCCACCACCAGGGCCTTCATGGGGACGATGTCCACTGCCACCGCTCATGCCACCACCGGGGCCTTCATGGGGGCGATGCCCACCACCTCCAACCATGCCTCCACCAGGGCCTCCTCGTCCGTTTGGGGGTCCTCCTCCAGAGCGGCCTCCTCTGGCTCCTCGGAACGGAGGAGGGGGAGGCGGCTCGTTCCCTCCTCGGCCACCTCGGCCTCTATGGTAGGGTCCAGGACCAGGTCCTGGACCCCCTCGCATTGGACCACCCCGCATGGGATCACCTGGGCCATCCCAGAAGGGATCACCCCCACGGGGAGGGGGTGGAGGACCCAGGAGACGGGGACCCACTGGTCCACCAGGGCCTCCATGGGGACCTGTTAGGGAGAAAAAGAAAAGACAATCAGTTCTCTTTTACAGTCATGAGTGCCAGCTTAAACTACCTCTTATCTTTTGCTTCTCCTATACTATTACAGGCTGAAACTAAGCAGCGAAGCCCGCTCTAAGTGCCCATTCACCACCTACCTGGCATAGGTCCTCCAGGCCCAGGGGGGAAGTGTTGCATGCCTTTGGGGCCCCCAGGGCCTCCTGGTGGAAAGCCATTGGCAATTGGACCGGGACCCAGGAGTCCATGTGGCACTGTTAATGAAAAAAGGAGGTCAGTGAGAGGATTCTACAAGACTGGTATGGCTTCCCATACAGTGTACACAACTGACCCTCTCAGACCAACCTGGCAAAATTAGGTTCCCTCTGTCCAGTCTTCCCTCCCATTTGTTGCCTATGCTGTTCAGCAGCTGTGAAACCCGGCTTCCCCCAACCTCTCAGCTGGCGTCCTCCCCGGGGCCCCTGGGGCCAGCCCTGAAGATTACCCAGCATCTGCTTGATCTTGTCTGAATAGTCTGGTTGTTTCAGCAGTTCCTCCGAAGGGTGGCTGTTTGGGCTGCCCTGTGTGGAGATAGGAGGACAGAGTGAATAGAGAGTGAGGGTAACAATCAGGAACGAAAGAAAACCAAAATGAGGCAATGGGAAGACTCAAAAGAACTGGGTTAAGCCAAGTGTGGGGCGCACACCTGTAATCCCAGTACTCAGGAGGCTGAGATAGGAGGATTACAAGTTCCAGGCCAGCTTGGTAACACGGCAAGATTCTGTCACGAACAAAACATAGCAACGAAAAACTGAGGTAAAACAAAACATACAAACAAAAAAACTTGGGTAAAACAACAAAACATGCAAATAATAAACTTGAGTAAAACAAGATATACAAACAAAAGAGAACTCTTAAGGAGATTGCACAGAAAGCAGAAAAGGGAAAGGAAGGAGAGAGCGTACCATGATGGAGGTGAGGATTTCCTGGACGTTGATACCTCCTCCTCCAGGGCCTTGGGGACTCTTCCCAGCACCCATGCTTCCCATAAGATTGGCCAGAACTGGAGGCAGCTTCGAACCCCCTGCCCCATCCGGTGAGCCACCCGACCCGCCAGGCTCCAGGGTCTCAACATATGGAGTCTCATCCATAGAACACTCCTAGGAACAGAAGAAACATCAAGACCAATGAAAAGACTGCAGATATCCTCACATGAAAAATGCACAAAACTTGGCCCATTGGCACCCATCATCACTACACACATTGACTTACCTCATCTAGGGGGATGAGTTTAGGGGGGATGGGCTCATAGGGTTCAGGATCAGGCTCATGAGGACTATCCGGAATATTGCAGGTGAGGAGAAAAAGAAAAGAAAAAAAAAAAAAAAAGATTTACTCAGGTGGCCCTTAAAGTTCTCTCTTAATTCCCAGTGTCAGGTTCCCCTCAGGAGTACAAGGACACAAACACCTCGGCTCACCTCTCCTTGTTCAGGAAGAGCTCCTGAAGAATTCCCTTCTCCCGCTCAGCCTGGATGTATCGCTCCTGGCTGTTGCTACCAGGAGTGACTAGAGGTGAGGGGAGAACCAAAGGCCGAGGGCACACCCAGGGCACCTTCTCCTCCATGTTGTCATGGCTCAGACGCCGGGCTGTCTCAAATGCATGGCGGTCTGACAGTATCTCTCGTTTAGCTGCCTCACCAAAGTCCTTGATCTTGTTCACATTAACTTGACAGAGGGAAAAAGAGCAAAGGAGGGAAAGTAAGCCTAACCAAGTCCCTTCTGGAACTCTTAATACATATCTATTGTGCAGGAAACTTGGCCTCTTACCTCGTTCAGTTTCATCCAGTTCAAAATAGAAATACTCTCTCAGCTTGCCTTCCTCAGGCCATGTCACAGTTTTCCTCTTCCTGCCCTTTCGGGTCAGCTGGCTAGGATCCCCAGGGCTCTCCACTGGCTTTGCATCCAGAGCTCCAGTCTCTGAAGAGGCTGGAAAACAAGAGTTTTTAGACCCAGCTCCTGCCTTCCAGAAAAGCTACACAGCCCCTCAGGCTTCAGGTTACCTGTATCCATGAGCTCCGGGACTTCCACAGGCGGCACTGGAGTGCCAGGGCGGTCTGTGTCCATTGACTCAGAAGGTGGTGCTGGCTCTGGGGAAGAAGGTTTGGCTGCGCTTGGTTCAGTGCTTGTTTTCCCTTCAAAAGGGCTGGGCTATTATGAAAGAGAAAAAAATGAATGAACTATAAGGAAGCCAAGGTCAAGGAAGGGCAATTCAATTCAATGATTGTTAGAAAGGGATGCCTGATTCTAACAGTTGCACCCCCTAGTTTAAACAAAAGACCAAACTCTGCTGTGATGCCCAACAATTCCTTACCACTTTGCCCTATTTTTCTTATTCTAAGACCCCATACCTTGGCAGCAGTAGGTGACAGAACTTTCTTCTTCTTCTTAATTTTGATGCCTGGGACAGGGGCTGAATTGAGAGCATCCAGAAAGCCCAGACCTTCCATAGCTACAAAAGCAAAACACACAGAAAGGAATCTCAGACCTCCTTCTAATCACATTCCTACAAAGTCTAGGTAGAAACTAAACAGTGGACATTGCCTAAACTTAGGACACAGAAAGCCCAAGATGAAAAAAGAGCTCACACAAGAAATTCCTATTGATTTTATATATATATATTGGGGGGGGGTCTGGTCATGGGGCTTGAACTCTGGGCCTGGGTGCTGTCCCTCAGCTCTTCAGCTCAAGGTGAGCGCTCCACCACTTGAGCCACAGCGCCACTTCCAGTTTATTGGTAGTTAATTGGAAATAAAGAGTCTCAGGGACTTTCCTGCCTGGGCTGGCTTTGAAACACAATCCTCAGATCTCAGCCTCCTGTGGAGCTGGGATTACAGGCATGAGCCACTAGTGGCCGGCTATCACTATTTCACTTCTCTTTTAGCAGGCAAACCAACGATTTAGACAGGAATTAAGATGGGGCCATTGAGGCAAAAAACTAAAAGGATGCCAAGAAATCAAGTGAAGGAAAATAATAATAAAAGAAGGAAAACCAATTTTCTCCTCCCAGAAGAGCTTGCTACCAACTGGAAGCACAACCCCATTTTAGACTCACGCTGAGGTGGGATGATCTTCACTTTGATCTCTTTGGTGGCATTGGGTGTTGTGTTGAGGGGCTTATATTTCTTCTCTGCAGGGGGAGCAGTGTCTCCTGGAGCAGCCACGGTGCTGAGAAAGGAGGAACAGTCAACACCACCTCTGGGTTTGCCCCTTTTTTTCTCCCATGTGCCCACATGTCAACAACTTCAGAAATGGACAATGATGTTTATACCTTTGGCGCTTGAGGGGGATGGGCTTAAGATTGTATTTGTCAGACACCATGACTGGAGTGGCATTCTTCTTAACAGGCACCAAAGATGGTGTCTCCAGCTCTAGTCCTGGGAAGAAAATACAGGTTTGTAGTTCAACTCACCCCTAATCATGACTATTCCTCCCTGTTCAGCCCCCCTCCCCCAATACACAGATACAGCTTCTCCATTAGGCTCCCCCCACCCCTTTTTTTTTTTTGTCAGGCATGGGGCCTGAACTCTGGGCCTGGGCACTGTCCCTCAGCTCTTTAGGTCAAGGCTACTGTTCTACCACTTGAGCCATAATGCCACTTCTGGCCTTTTCTGCTTACGTGGTGTTGAGGAATCGAACCCAAGGCCTCATATATGCAAGGCAAGCACTCTACCACTGAGCTACTTTCCCAGCCCCTACACTTCCTTCTTTCACATGGAAATTTGACACTGCAAATCAAAATATTCAAAGCTTAAGGTACTGGCTGCCCATGTGCGTGCCCCGCTTCAAGGCCAGCCAGCAGCCTTACCAGTGGAACGGAATTTG
This sequence comes from Dipodomys merriami, assembly GCF_024711535.1. Classification (NCBI taxonomy): domain Eukaryota; kingdom Metazoa; phylum Chordata; class Mammalia; order Rodentia; family Heteromyidae; genus Dipodomys; species Dipodomys merriami. The sequence continues at coordinate 12,038,606 of NW_027202937.1, read as the reverse complement.
GCATGACTGGGTGCTGTGGTTCGAAGAGACTTGGGCTTCTCTTTCTTTTTCTCTGGAGCTTCCTCAGCCCGGGTCTCAGTTTTCACCTCAATTAAAGGTCGCTCAGGAGGAGTGGTTCGACCCTTACTCTCTTCTTTCCGTTTCTTCTTATCTTTCTCTGTCATAGAAATTCAGAATGGAAAAGGATTTCATTTAGTTGAAGTACAGCTAACTAGGGACACCCAAAGAACTAAATACCAGGGATAAAGGACTAAGGAGCTTACCAGCAGGCTGGGTGCTACTCTGGGAGCGGATGACAGCCATCCAATCACTGACAAGGACTGAGGCCAATTTCCGGAGCTCTATAGGTGAGAAAACCAAAGAATAAATAATTTAGTAATAATTTCACAATCTTTCAGGAAACAAAATGGGATGCTTGAAAAATATACTGGGAAATCTGTGTAATAAAAAAAAAAAAAAAAACACAAAAAGTTTTAAGAACTTGAGACATACTTAAAATCAGACTCTTAGCTGAAAATGCTGGGTACCAGTGGCTCACACCTGAAATCCTAGCTCCTCATGGGGCTTAGATGAGGCTTGAAGCTCAAAGCCAGCATGAGCAGAAAAGTCTGTGAGACTGTTATCTCCAATTAACCATCAAAAAGCCAAAATGGAACTGTGGCTCAAGTGGTAAGAGCACTAGTCTTGAGCAAAAAGGCTCAGGGATAGTCCCTAGGTCTCGAGTTCAAGCTTCAGAATGAGAAGCAGTGCGCGCACGCACTCGCACGCACGCACATGCACACGCACACACACATGCACACGCACACACGCACACACATACACACACACACACAATGGAGATAAGCCCGTTACAGGGAGAAGGACTCCTACCTTCATCCTCACTTGACTTGCTCAGCTGCTTCACCAGTTTGGCTGTGTTGTTCTACAAGAGATGGGAGCAACAAAAAAATAAATGTAAGGAGAAAAATAAACCCACTTAGGTAAGGATACCCACAAACTTACAACCTCTCAGTAATCCCCCATAATAGTGACTAAAACTGACAAAAATCTTCGTAGATACATGAGACTTTTTTGTAGTACTAGGGTTTGAATAGAAGCATCTTGCTAGGCAGGTGTTCTACCACTTGAGCCATGCATAATTGCTCCCATTTTATAAATGAAAAAAAACTGAGGCTCTGTTATAAAAAGTGACCCAAGTCACAAATTTATTAGAGGAGATAAATTCAAACCAAGTCTTCTAAATCTAAATTCTTGTTTGCTTGGGTTTTTTCCCCTAATCATTCTACCTTACAGAGGTAAGCAGACTGCCCCACATTAGAGTTGGTGTGCGTTTTTCACACCAACTAACTCAAAAAAAGAATTAAGGTTGTGCAGGGTGCCAAAGGCTCTGGCCTGTAATCCTATCTATCAGAAGGCTGAGATCTGAGGATCATGGTTTGAAGCCAGCCCAGCAAGAAAGTCTGTGAGACTTGTATCTCCGATTAGCCACCAAAAAAGCTGGGAACAGAACTGTGGTTCAAATTGTAGAGCACTAGGCCTTAGGCACTAGAGACAGTACCCAGGCCTTTAGAGTTTAAGCTCCAGAACCAGCGCATGCATGCACACAAGCCCGCACACACACAAAATGAAGGTACCTGCTTGAGATGGTCCACAGTGAGGGGTAGGTGTTGCAGGGTCAGTAGAATTTGCTGAAGGAGAGGAATGTTGTTGGTTGTCTTTGAATATGTCAGCCAATTGTTCAAAAGCTTATAGCCACCAACATCAATAAATCTGAAAGAAGATAGGAGCAGAATCTTGGGTTTTGGAAATACTATTTTCTACATGCGTGGTCCCCTACTGACCACCCAGAACCTTGTGCCTTGCCTCCCTCAACTTCTAACTACACTCTCCCATTCCAGCCAATCAGATTCCCACTTACTTGACCAGTATTTCTGATGACTGGGTCTGCAGGAGAATGTTCAAGTATGTACACCGACTCACCATCTTTCGTGCTTCCTTCATCAGACTACAAAAGAGGAGATGGAATTAGAAATATAGCAGTCTCATTCATTCTTCATTCAAGCAGAGTCTTGCTTATGTAGCCTAGACAGGCTTGCATTCACAATTCTCCTTCCTCAGCCAATCAAGTGTGGGATTACAAAGTATGCATCACCACACTCAGCAAGTTTCCTCCTATAGAGAACCTACAGACCTTACATGACAGGGTCTTTACTCCAGAGAGGGGAAGTCACCAGACCTCCAGAAGGGTGACAGGGTTCCCTAGGGACATGAAAATCCATGCAGGGAGAAAGGTTACCAATGAGGCAATCGAGTCTTTGATCTGGAAGGGGAGCACTGCCCCTTCTCTAATGCACTTGACACACCTGATTTGATTCTGGATAGAGTCCACTTAAGACTAAACAAGCCTCATTTGCTTTTTCTTGGGAAATCTGACATTTTGGATAGGTGAGCATGACCCACAAGAACCAAGAATTCAGGCTCTCTTGTTCTCTTTGCAAAGTGTGACTTCTTTGGGATGGTTGCGTGTTCAAATCTGTAGCTTTCGTGTGGCTAGAAACCAAGGAATCATCTTTTCCTATTGCTTATTCTAGTATCAATGCATTCTCCTCTATTACTGTATCTCTCCTTCCTCTCCAGAAGAGTCAGTTCTGCTGCCTCAATTGTAGCCATATCACAACAAAGTATGCTCTACTCACAGTGAATAAATACAAAGTGTATTGGACTCACCTGAAGATCTTAGCAATCCCATCCACACTCTTCACTTCCCCATCTCGGTTAAGGAAGCTATCCAAGCCCTTGAGAAGTTCTTTAGGGTCTATGGGACCCGAACCCATGATTATGGTTTCTGAAAGACAAAACAAACCCACAGAATAAATGGGCAGCAAAGGCAGTCCTTTAATAAATCCCATCAGTTTTTGACAAAAATTAGTAACTAATCCACATTAATTGACATTATTTTCTAGATAAGTGAATAGATGATGATCACTGAGGAAACCAGACAAGACTGGGAAGACAATTAGGAGTAAAGGACCAAGCAGCCCAACCTGGCTCTCACTCCCAGCTACATCCTCCTAGGGAAGCTGAACTTATTATTTATGTCCATTATATCTGTACACTATCACAGTTAAGATCCCAGTACCCATAACAAGATGTTCAGTGCTACTAGATATTTATTTTTGCTTGTTAAGCTCTTCTCCCTTAGTTGCTAACAAATTTACTCTGAAAAAGATCCTGTAGCTTGGATAAGAATTGGGCCAATCTTGGATGTTTGGACTAATGTCTTATAAAAATTCCTTTCCATTGTAGCCTTTAAGAGCCACCATCACTGTTAAGTGGCAGGCTAAGTGTAAGCTGAGGCAGAAGCTGATAAAATGCAAACAAGGTCCTCCTCAACCCTGATGTTACTCTTTGACCAAACACTGCATTGTGGTTTTATTTCAGAGTTAAAGAGAAAGTTTGTTCTCAGAAGCGGAGAGAGGAGTCTGGCCCCTTCCTTCAAAAAACACACTAGCCCAAGATTCCCAAGAGAAGCCTATACCTAAATATTATAGAACAAAGCTAAAGACCAGAACAAAAAAATGCCATAATTTTTTTTTGGACTGGGTTGGCAAAAGGGGTTAATTAAAAGTTAAAATTCCATTTATAGACAGGATAAAATGAAGCAAATTATTCAGGATCAAGATGGTTGTCACAGGGATTTTTATTCACACAGGCTTCTGGGGACAAAAGCCCCATCAGCAGTATTTGCATTAGGGTGACGCTAATGCTGAGTGGGAAAGAAGACAACTTTCTGAATCCTAGCACAAGATGACAGATACAGCCCTAGCAGAAAGATGAAAAGTATTTTACTAAGATGACTATTTTAGAGTAGAAAAAATTTTTGTAGGATGAAAATTTTGTTTTCTGACAAACCAAAGAGAAAAAAAAAAGTAAAACAATAACAATCTTTCAGGTCTCCTGACGAAAAGGTTAATTTCTAAAACCTAGGCAAACAGCAGCAGCCAGGAGCCAGCACCCAGCAAGGCAGGGGTTGTCAGACAATCAATCTTGGTTCTCAAAAGTATCAGGTTCCTGCAGGCTGAATATGGAGAGGCAATTCAGTGAGAAATGCTAAGAGATGAGCAAAAATGACTTGACCAAACATGAAGATGTGGTCAGAAATACTAGGAGACTGCTAGGTACACATGGCTCATGCCTATAATCCTAGCTACTCAGGAGGCTTTGATCTGAAGATCCTGATTCAAAGCCAGGCTGGGCAGAAAGTCCATGAGACTCTTAGCTCCAATTAACTATCAAAAAATCTAGAACTAGAGCTGGTGGTACAATGGTACAGTGTTACAGTTCAAGCCTGGAGTAAAAAAGCTCAGGGACAGCACCCAGGCCCTGAGTTCAGGCCCCAGGATTAGCAACAAAAGTGAAAAAGTAAAAAAAGAAATGTTAAAAGGTGAGCAAAAACGACTTTCTAAACTGTGTTGTCACTGCTGCCCTGGAACTCCCAGAAGTGGAACCTGAGGTCAGAGGGGAAAAAATATTCAAGGAGATTAGAGTTCATGGCTAAATCCACTGAAATAGAATCATTTTTAAAGAGACAAACAGGAATAATGGAACTTTTTCCTTGTAAAAAGACCCTAGAGAGTGATAATATGGAAACTATAAAGATAGGTAAACAGATTCCCATATGTCGGAAACTGAAAAAGCAATGAATGGGCCAAGTAATAAATCTCATAAGCAATAAAGAAACTAAAAGGAATTTAAAAAAAAACTATGTATATGCACATATACCTAGCAGTAGATCCCAAACCAAAATATACCTAATTTTAGACAAAAAGCCTTAATTATTTCAAACTCTGAACACTGTTGACTCCATTGATTCAAACACAGAGGTAAATAAATGACTTGAACTCCCCTTATCACATCCAATTAAGAATGAATAGGCCTTTTACCCTCTGCCAGGAATTCAGATCATCCTTCAAGAGGAAGAAGGGAGAGAAAAGCCATTCTTAGAGAGGAAAACACAAAGACTAGAAAGCTACATTGTGTCCAGTGCCCTCTACTGGAAGTGGGACCCAGGTGCTTTTGAATTCCCATTTGTATAAACAAGCAAGCTACTTAAGCAAGCTAGGAGAGAAAACAGAAGAAATGTTAAGAGTATTTGTTTTCCACTATTATATTTTGGAAAGGCAATTAAATTCCTGTCTTATGAGTACCAATTATGATAAAAATGTCAGGTGGGATTTCTTAGTGGCTTTCTCTCAGGCAGCTTTTTAATCATTTGAAAGTAAGAACTCCTAGTCCTCTTTGTAGTAAGTACATATTGAAAGTTCTAAGGTATTTTGAGTAGAAAGAAACAGCCTAACATTCCTGAACAGGTCGGCAGCAAAGGCAAATGTGTTGACCAGGGAAGCAGAGACCAAATGTCAAAACATCACTAGGTACTCATGATCTGGATCCTGAAATAAAGCGTGGAGAAGCTTCCTAGAACCACAAATAGTCCAAGGCATGGCTATTTTTTCTTTTAATGAGCTGCTAATTTCCTTAAAGACAGCACATCTACAAAAGGGGGTCATAAACAGGCCCTCAGTCTACCACTTTGTTATAAACTAAGCCTCTTGATAGAGGACGTTAAGGTTAGAGCAATGCCCTACTGACCCAAGGTACCTGGAAACTTCCTATTGTCCTTACAAAGAGTATTTTTACTCCTGACTCCAAAATGAATTTTACATGAGGGTTATTTGGTTTAAAAATATGAAAAAAAATCCATTTTGGCTAGTTATTGTCTACATTTCAAGGTAAATGAACTGGCTCAGAAAAAGAAAAACCCACACAAGCCAGTTTTAATATCTTCAAAGGGGAAAAAAACCCCACCACATTTATCTTAGCTTAAAAGTCCTTAGCACTTCTGGAAATGAAAATGCTTTGCTTCCTTTCCTCCGTGCTTTTACACATAACCCAAGAGTGGGCTTAACTATACTTCTCTGGTGTTATCTTTCTTCTAAATTGTTTTAAGCCCTTGTCAGTTTTAAAGCTTATCTGGATTTCAATAAGGATGTAAAAATCACTTATATCATCCTTATCCATAGGAAAAGAACCCAGAACTTTGTTCAGATTACAAAGATGAAGTTCTCCAAGGTTCTCTGGACGGCTCTGGTTCCCCTAGAAAACCTTCCTTGTAATCTCGCATTACAAAGGAAGATCTTTATTAGGGCCCTTGCTAACTAGCAACCAGGTAGCCCAGTAGGTGGGATGCTCAACTCCCCAGGTATGTTTAAGAATGCTGCAGAGGCTCGTGGAAAACCGCTTAAAAGACATTTCCCAAAAGAAAAAAAAAAAAAAAAGGAAAAAGAATTGTGGTCAATAGAAATGAAGAGGCTTTCCCATTCAATCTAGATATTTGAGAACCTGTACAGAGCAGAACACTAGCCCTGTTGTACCCAAGTCATCATAGGAAAGTTGCAGAGAAAGGCTTTCAAATTCTGCCTGGCAACCCGTCTCCCAGCTTTGATGCATGATTTAAAAAAAAGTCTGCTAAAGATCTGATTGAGGAAGCTGGAGGGGAGGAAGGGAAGGGAAGGAAAAGAACCAGACACCCAATACCACCCTCAGGGCATGGCTTTCAACATGCACCAATAGCCACAGCACTAAACAAGTAGAAAAAAAATGAGGAGGGCATTATTTCTTTCATCAGTACTTTCAAGGAATTTCTTTTAGAGAGGAAAAAGAAATTCAAAAAAGGTGGCTCCTTAGAAAAAAAGAAATGAAGATTGTGAAATGTAATACCAGAAATGTTTTGCTTACCAGAAACCGTAGCTTGATTCCCCCTGCCTCGAGTTTACAACTGCCGCCTCCTTTCCTAAAAGATTCACTTCTCATCCTAGTACCAGTGTACAGGAACTAAGCAATTGGAGAACTTAATATGGCATTGAATAAAAAGTTTATCCCCAAATTCTGAAGTGGGAACATAGGTGACTTAGGCAGTCCTAAAAGTACCCACCCTTCCCCCAGCTTACAAAGCAATTCCCTGAAGGAGGCCCAAGGACTAGATTCTTAGCAGCAATGGTACATTTCAGCCTCATTAGGCCAACTGTCTATTCAAGTTACAGCCCTCTTTCCTATCTCCCCCAACACACCCACACATACACCTCTCATTCTCAAAGTACAGTTGAGGTTTGACTGTTTTTTCACTGAAGAGGGATAAACTTCCAAGCAGTTGTGGTGAGTGCAGGGTGAAAATAAAACTAGAGCTACCCAAGGAGACAGGCAGCGTTTATATCTAATTCCTATAGGCTTTTTATCCCTGTAAGGTAAATACCTTAAGATAGTAAACTAAAGAATACAGGAACATAAGAAAAATGTCTTCTCCCTAGCAACACCGGGCACAGGGAGTTCAGGATGATTCTGCTAGGGGGTGGAGTTTCCAGAGGGTGGAGAGAGGAAGAAGCAAGCTGATTACATCACCTTCCAGTGCTGCTGCTCCTCCCCCTAAGCCAAGTTTCTAGGGCGGCCCTAAGCGCTGGATGGCAAAAGGGAGAGAAAAACAACAAAGGCGGAGGGAGACGCCATTTTGTAATGCAGAAGAGGACTCAATTAAAAAAGCTACTCCGTCTTTGCCGATAGCTTTGCTTACATTGTTAAACACGTTTTAAAAGGAAAAAAAAAATAAAGCAAAAAAAAAAAAAACCAAAACAGAAGCCAATCCCGATCCTGAATCTTTAACCTAATTTGAATCAGTAAGAACGTAGTGAAAATTAAAAGCAATTAAAATATTTAAAAGAACAATTTCTGCGGGTAAGAATGGAATTTGCAACTGAAGTCCAATTTGTTACCATCGACCACCCCCATCCTCCCTATAAAGAGAAAAGGGGGAGGACTTGGACCCCTCTCAACGAATAGGGTTGAGGTGGGAGGACAGGAGAAAAATGGGTCAAGACACAACCTGCAACGCCGCTTGGAAGACAAAAGGACAAGGAAAGTCGCCATATTGAAGCAGGGAAGAAAAAAATTGCTTTAACGACACAAATCTTTTAGAAAGCTAGCATTCAATTGCACTAAATGGCTTTTAACTTTATACTCCTGAACCCCACACCCCCCAACCTCCCCATTATAACTGTATCCCCCCCCACCATAAAGTACCAAGTTAAATTGTTAAATCATTTTTGCTTTTAAATAACCTATGCAATCTGCAACAATTACAAGACATTCTTTACCTCCCCAACTATTTTGTATGTACTGACACTAAGATTATATTGTCCTAAATTTAAGTGTCTTGCAATCTTTATTTCTAGATTGCCACGTATTTTAACCATACAATATACCCCCCCAAGCAAATTACTTTAAAATAGAGAGGATTTAACAATCACTTAATTCATAGCCAGCTAACACTTCTGCCCATCTCCTTACCCTGCAATCTTTATGTACAGATTGCTTATTAATCTGGCAAATTGAAAGGCACCCTACTTGTCTCACACACAAAGAAGTGGGACTTATGGGCCACAAGATCCACCATCTTTTGTATGTGAGCTCATTAACCCTTTTGTAGACTGCTAACCAGAGGAAGGTAAACTTTCCTCCTTATAAAAAGCAAAACACTTATGCTTTGGCAGTCTGAAAATTTTCTGGATTACCAAGGGTTAACCATCAAAATCCTCACTTACTGGCCCTCCCACCACCCTCTCCTTGCCACCAGCAGGGCAGGGAAGAAGGTGGTAAGGGAGAACTATACTGTTGAGACCCAAAGGCCCTTTTTTAATGGAGATTAAGCGACCTGATTGGTCCTTCTCCAGTTCTATATTTGTTCTATGGTCTCATTTCTTCCTCTCATTAGTTTGGTTTCACAACGGGAAACGTTGATTTCTTGTTGCAAGGCTGGTTTTTGAAAATTCGACACTTACTATCCAATTTTTTTGCGACGTCAGCACCTCGGGCTCAGGGGGGGAGGGGGTAAAATTTTGGAGGAAAAAAAATAAAACAACCAACCAGGACCCAAAACTCAATTATTTGGGGGGTCTCATTGGATCAAAAAGTCTCTTAAAAAGTAAAGACCAACTCAGTATTCATTTTCCCCCCCACCCAACTCCGCATTTAGGGAGGGGGGTCGTAGAAAAAAATGCTGAGTGGATTAAAAAAAAAGGAAACGCTGGATGAGTGAAATTGAGTGGGTTTAGGAAGGGAGGGTGGTTGATTATTTTTGAAGTTATGTGGTGACGGTCCTTCGGCCACAGATTTCAAGTCCCAAGCAGCGTGGGCTGGTGGGGTGGGCAAGATAGGAGGAGGGAAGGGGCAGAAGACACAGTGGTTGGGCTGGTGGCGGCTGTTTTCCCTTTCCCCCCTCTCTCAGGATCCTTTGAAGGGCTTAGATGTTGCTGCGGCTTGTTTCTGTTTTCCTCGTGGCCAACCTCGTGGTCTTTCTCCGAGAAAATTCAACCTGGGATAAAAGGAACACAAGGGAGAAAGATGTGATCAGTACGGGACGCTTTAAAATACCCTCAAATGCCACCTTTGTGGTCCAAAAAGACATCTCTAAGCCCCAAACAGGTCATAGCCGCTTAAGATACGCTGTGGCCCCCTCCCAGATCCTTCCTAACCCGTTTCCCAGTCCAACACGATCCGCGAAATCTTACGCCCTAAACGGCAAGATGGCAAACTTACCTCTAAACGAACACCAGAATGGCGGCTGCCCTCTCGGGCGGAGTCTTTTATATCCGGACTCCACCCAACGCACTCAAACGTGCTATTGAAACGCCCTTGTCGCGAGACATTGTGCGCGAGGCGTGAACTTATTGGCTAATGCGAAATACACCTCGGCCGCTGATTGGCTATTCTTCCTTTCGCTAAGGGCAACTCCTCGGCACTAACTTCCTCCTTCTTCCCGGCCGCCGCCCGGTTGCGAGCGCATGATCAGAAAATCTAACTCCGCCTTTTCCTCTGTGTCCTCCACTTCCGCCCAGGCAAACATTTCTCACCCTGGATTGGTAGAAATCCGAGGGCGCATGCGCACTGGAAGGATCGTGCTCAAAATCGCTTTCAAAATTTCTTCCAAGGCATACTATATGTATAGACTCTATGACTCGTGGTGACTGGTCCCAAAAAAAGTAATTTTGAAGCCTAATTCGATTGTGACGCAGTTGAAATTAGCTCCCCACCCCCTCTTACGGCTTCCCTTTTACGCTTCCGTACTGACGCAAACACGCAGCCCTCTTCCGCATTGCGGGATTATTCTTGGCCCTCCCCTTGTCATTTTCTTGGCGCATGCGCAATCGCTCTCCCGGGCATTTCTATTCTGGGCGTACGTCAAGATGGCAGCCTCCGTATTGAACACGCTATGGGGGCGGTTTCCTAGGCTTTTACGGTTCCAAAGTGCTTACGGAGTTCAGGTAACTCCTCGGAAGATCTTATTTTCAGAATCCCAATTTAGTGATGCTTTCTCTGTGTCTCTCCACTTCCCTGGATCCACGGGCAGAGACTTTTCCCCCGAGCTTAGGTTTTAGCTGGACATTTCCGGACCACCACCCCTTGTCCCGTACGGCCCGCGTATTCTCATTCTCTACGCCTGAGAATCAAGGTTATGACTTCCCAAAATGCCACCTCGATAAAATAATTAACAAGGTGGGATTATTAACCTCTTGGATATAAGCACCGTAAACTATAATACATTGCAAAATTATGATGCCTGCCCTTGAGTGTTCTTGAATTTAAAGGATCTTAATTTTACCACCTCTTGCTATCCTCGAGGAATTGTAGCCAAGGTATATGTCGCCAGAATATAAGACTTGGGGATCTGTTTCTTATAAGAGCATGCAGGGGAGGATTAATTCTGTCCTTAGGGTTGAGGTTTCCCTCCAGCCTCAGGTACTCACCACCCTGGAGGTTCTTGGCAGTGCTGGGCGAGATAGGAAGGCTTGCTTAGCTGCCATTCCCTAAAGTAGATTTGAAAAGTAATGATCGAAGTCACCACAGAATTAATAACAGGCTTGGTAGCTTTAAAACGAGCGTTAGGACTCAATTTTGTTTTGTTCGATGGAATGTCGACCTTCAACTTTATATAAAACTGAACAACTCAGTGATTAGGGATTGCTCTGTGCCACCATACATCTTAGTTCCAAGAGGATAAATGCCCTATTTTTCCCCTTCCACCAGATTCAGTTCATTCCCCTAAAGCACAATATATTTTGTGGGCCAGGTTTTTTAATTATCTTCTCTAATAAGATTGTTTTCCAGCCACTTATTCCTGGTTATCCCTTTACCTGTAGCTTATTGCTACTCATTGGAGAATGAGTGTTGATTTGTCAGTTTAACACCCACAAAGTAATACCTTCTATATTTCTGCTAAGTTACATTAATAAACTGGACACACATTCCTCCTCTCCCCACAGTGCAAACAAAACAATTAACTCCTTTTCTTGAACTCATCCTCTCCTTTTTTTCCCCTTCCTTTGTAGGTTCCCTTCCAGACTCTTTGCACCAAAGCCTCCACTGAAAAAGATTCTTTGCCTTCACTTCCTATTTCTCCCTATGAAAATGAACCCTGGAAATATCTGGAATCAAAAGGTACACCTAATTGGGGAAGGGAGAGGATCAGATGAGGTCTGAAGTAAATGGATAGACACCTCCTTTACTCCCACCCTGATATAACTTGTCTGATTTTTTTTTTTTTTAATTTCAGAATATGAGAATCGCTATGGTTCTCATCCTGTCTGGGCGGATTATCGCCGCAATCACAAAGGTGGTGTACCCCCACAGTGGACTCGAAAAACATGTATTGTGAGTTTTTGAGGGTAACACCTGGGTGGGATGTGGAGTAGGGCATAAGCCCTAGTGACAGTAGGAACAGCACTTTTTTTTGGACAAGGTTTTTGGATATCTTTAACTTCTAATTTCTTCTCTACAGCGTAAGAATAAAGTTGCTGGAAATCCTTGCCCCATCTGCCGGGATCACAAATTACACATTGATTTTAGGGTAAGGAGAACATTTTATCCAGAGAATGGATTTGGACTTAGAGTGCCTTTATAATGTTAATGATATTATTGTAGGTGCTCCACATGTTTATATATTCGGGTACCCTTATAGTATTATTATTTTCTTTTTGCCAGTATTGGGGCTTGACCTCTGGGCTTGGGCACTGTCCTTGAACTCCTTTTGCACAAAGTTAGCACTTTACCATTTGAGGCATAATACCACTTCTGGCTTTCCTATGGTTAATTAGAGATAAGAGTCTCATGGACTTTTCTGCCCCTGCTGTCTTCAAACTGAGACCCTCAGTCTCCTAAGTAGCTAAGATTACAGGTGTGAGCCACTGGTGCCCCTTTTTCTGTGTGTGTGTGTGTGTGTGTGTGTGTGTGTGTCTGTGTGTGTGTGTGTGTGTGTGTGTGTGTGTCTGTGTGTGTGTCTGTGTGTGTGTCTATGTGAGAGAGAGAGAGAGAGAGAATTGGAGCTTGAACTCAGGACCTAGGCTCTGTCTGAGAGCCATTTTGCCCAAGGCTAGCACTCAATCACTTTGAGTCACAGCTCCACTTCCAGTTTTCTGGTAGTTAATTGAAGATGAGTCACATCCTTTTCCTGCCTGGGCTGGCTTTGAACCATAATCCTTGGTCTACTGAATAGCTAAAATGACAGTTATAAGCCACTAGCACCCAGCTTTTTTTTTTTTTTTTTTGTCAGTCATGGGGCTTGAACTCTGGGCCTGTGTGCTGTCCATGAACTCTTCAGCTTAAGGCTAGCGCTCTACTACTTGAGCCACAGTGCCACTTCTGGTTTTCTGGTGATTTATTGGAGATAAGAGTGTGACAGACTTTCCTGTCTGGGCTGGCTGTGAACTGCTGGCCTGAGTAGCTGGTATGAGCCACCAGCATCCAGCTTTTATGTCATTTACTATAGTTAAAACTGTAAGGTTTTTAATCATGTATTTATGTATAATATCCATTATGCTGTTATATACCTTGGCTGTTTGTACATATTAGAACATCATTCCTTTGTTGTTGTTTTTTGTTTTTGTGGGTCAGTCCTGGGGCTTGAACTCTGGGCCTGGGCGCTGTCCTTCAGCTCTTCAGCTCAAGGCTAGCACTCTACCATTTGAGCCACAGCACTACTTCTGGCCTTTTCTAAAGTTTATGTGGTGCTGAGGAATCAAACCCAGGGCCTTATGCATGCAAGGCAAGTACTCTACCACTGAGCCACCTTCCCAGCCTTAGAACATTATTTTTGAACAGTGCCCAAGCTCAGAGTTCAAGCCTCATGACAGACAAAAAAAAACGGGGGGGGGGGGGCTGGGAATGTGGCTTAGCAGTAAAGTGCTTTCCTTTCATGCATGAAGCCCTGGGTTTGATTCCTCAGTAGCACATAAACAGGAAAAGCCAGAGTAGCGCTGTGGCTCAAGTGATAGAGTACTGGCCTTGAGGAAAAGAAGCTAGGCCAAGGCCCTTGAGTTCATGCCCAGGACTGGTAAAAACAAAAACAGTGAATTTATGGGATTAAAACTGGGAAATGAAGGAGGGTAGCATCCAGAGGACACAAAGATATCTTTCTGGATGAGTTGGGATTGTATATTTTTAATCTCCAAAGGTCTTGCTACTTCTCCCTCTGCTTATGTTTTTTTCTCCTCCACAGAATGTGAAGCTCTTGGAGCAGTTTGTCTGCGCTCACACGGGTATTATCTTCCATGCCCCATACACAGGTTAGCCTAATAGCACTGTCTGTACCAGAATAGTTTTTCCTTGGAGCACTCCTTGCTTATGCAGTTGGACAACAGGTATTTGGGAGAAGTCTTTTTTTTTTTTCTTTTCTGTTTATGTGGTGCTGAGGAATCGAACCCAGTGCCTCATGCATGCAAGGCAAGCACTCTACCACTGAGCCACCTTCCCAGCCCATGGAGGAAGTCTTAATGGAGATACTTATGCTGAAACATTTATATATAGACAAAAGATGAAGTATCAGCCAGGTGCCAGTGGCTCATGCCTGTAATCCTAGCTACTCAAGAGGCTGAGATCTGAGGATCATGGTTCAAAGCCAGCCTGGGCAGGAAAGTCCATGAGAATCTTATCTCCAATAAAAACCACTAGAAAACTGGAAGTGGCACTGTGGCTCAAGTGGTAGAGCACTTGCCTTGAGCTGAATTGTGCAGGTATAGCACCCAAGCCCAGAGTTCAAGCCCCACAAAAAAAACAAAAAAGAAAAAAGAAAAAAAAAAAAAGATCAAGTATCTCTGTAAGAAGACTATCTAAATAGTTCTTCCAAGATAAATGGCAATTACTTTCTATAAGGTCTGTTCACTTTTTTTTTTTTTTTTTTTTTTTGGTGTGGGGGGAGTCTGGTCCGTCATGGGGCCTGAATTCTGGGTCTGGGCGCTGTCCCTCATCTCATCTCTTCAGCTCAAGGCTAGCGCTCTACCACTTGAGCCACAGAGCCACTTCTGGCTTTTTTCTTTTTGCTTATGTGGTGCTGAGGAATTGAACCCAGGGCCTCAGGCATGCAAGGCAAGCGCTCTACCACTGAGCCACCTTCCCAGTCCCCAGGTCTCTTCACTTTTATAAAAGGCTTTTCTCATAAACTCCTGGGGCTTAAATTTAGGGTCTGGGCACTTGCAGCCTTTTCTGTTTATGTGGAATGGAACCTAGGGCTCTGTGCATGCTAGGCAAGTACTCTACCACTAAGCCACATTCCCAGCCTGTAGGGCTTTTTATTGTCTGGCTTCAAAAGTTAGAAGGAATTGCTTATAATCCTAGCTACTCAGAAGGCTGACATCTGGTGATCGTAGTTCAAAGTTAGTCTAGGCAAGAAAGTTCATAGGAAAGTTTAAGGACAGCACCTAGGCTCTGAGTTCAAGCCCCAGGACCAGCACACACATATAAAAAAGTCAGAAGGTCCAGTTACTGCTATGCTCTCAGATTACTTTTTGTTTACCATTAAATAGCTTCTCTATAGTGATAAGACATAAAATGTCCTCCCTCTAGCCGGGTGCTGGTGGCTCACGCCTGTAATCCTAGCTACTGAGGAGGCTGAGATCTGAGGATCATGGTTCAAAGCCAGCCCGGGCAGGAGAGACCAGGAGAGACCGTGAGACTCCTATCTCCAATAAAACCACCAGAAAACCGGAAGTGGCACTGTAGCTCAAGTGGTAGAGCGCTCGCCTTGAGCTGAAGAGCTGAGGGACAGTGCCCAGGCCCAGAGTTCAAGCCCCACGGCCGACCAAAAAAAAAAAAAATGTCCTCACTCTAATTTTCAGAGGAAGGGGAGGATACTTTGTCTTTGATGAGGAAACTAAGGCCCACAGAAGGTTTAGGGACATGGGTCTAAGTAATAGCACATGTTTAAATCCAGCCCTCTGTCAGCATATGGGAACAGCTATGTTCTTTTACTTACTATACCTTATAGAATGAGCACCAAGTTAATTTTTCTTTCCACAGGAGTCTGTATGAAGCAGCACAAGAAGCTGACCCAGGCAATCCACAAAGCCAGGGAGCACGGTGAGCATGAAATAGGAAATACCAGTTTCCCTAGCTCTAGGGAAGGTGATATATATGTGCTTCTACCTCTCTGAAAAAATGGCAACCTGTTCTAAGAGTCTTTTTGTTTTGTTTTTGTCCCGGTACTGCGATTTGAACTCTTTTTTGGGGTTCTGTCTCTTTTTTTGCTCAAGGTTTAGGGCTCTACCACTGGAGCCATAACTCAATTTCCAGCTTGGAAGTTGGTTAATAGGAAATGAGTCTCCTTTTCCTGCACAGCTGGCTTCTGTGATTTCACTTCTCAGCATCTGGAGTAGCTAGGATTCCAGATGTAAGTCACTAGTGCCTATCTTTAAGAATCTATTTCCTGGGGCTGGGAAGATGGCTCAGTGGTAGAGCGCTTGCCTTGCATGCCTGAGGCCCTGGGTTCGATTCCTCAGCACCACATAAGCAAAATGAAAAAAGCCGGAAGTGGTGCTGTGGCTCAAGTGGTAGAGTGCTAGCCTTGAGCTGAAGAGCTGAGGGACAGCGGCCAGGCCCAGACTTCAGGCCCCACAACCGGACCCCCCCCCAAAAAAAAAAAACAACCAAGAATCTATTTCCTTTCTCTTTTCCTTTTCCTTTTCCTTTTCTTTTTGTTGTTGCTCGTGGGGTTTGAACTCACAGCCTAGTACTGTCCCTGAGCTCTTTTGCTCAAGGCTATCACCATACCACTTTGAACCATAGCTCCACTTCCGGTTTTTAAGTGGTTAATTGGAGATGAGTCTCAAGGGGACTTTTTGTGACTCACCATTCTACTGTCCCTGTTTCTTCTCTTTATTTATTTACTTATTTATTTTTATTGTGAAACTACTGTACAGAGGGGTTACAATTACATGGGCAAGATAATAAGTACATTTCTTATCAAGCATTATAAGCCTCCTCTTTTGTTTCCCCTTCCCATCCCTTCCCATCCTCCCCCATCCCCCCGCCCCCTCAACTAAACTGTTTTTGGGTCCCATTGTGGGGCCTGAACTGTGGGCCTGGGCGCTGTCCCTCAGCTCTTCAGCTCAAGGCTAGTGCTCTACCACTTGAGCCACAGCGCCACTTCCGGCTTTTTTCTTTTTGCTTACGTGGTGCTGAGGAATCGAACCCAGGGCCTCATGCATGCAAGGCAAGCGCTCTACCACTGAGCCACTTTCCCAGCCCCCTGTTTCTTCTCTTGAATCTTTTTTTTTTTCTTCCTCATCCTTGGGCTTGAACTCAGGGCCTGGGCACTGTCCCTGAGCTTTTTTGCTCAAGGCTAGCTAGTATTCTACCACTGAGCCACAGCTCCACTTGCAGCTTTTTTTGTTGTTGGTTGTGGGCCTGTAGCCCTGTCCCTGAACTCTTCAGCTCAAGGCTAGCACTCTACCACTTGAGCCACAGTGCCACTTCCACTTTTCTGGTGGTTAATTTGGAGATAAGCCTCATGGACTTTACTGCCTGAACTGGCTCTGAACAGTGATCCTCAGATCTCAGCCTTCTGAGTATCTAGGGACTGGGCACTGTCCCTGACCTCCTTTTTGCTCAAGGCTAGTGCCCTTTTTTGTTTTTTATTAATATGCTAATGTTAATATAGAGGTGATGAACACAGAGGTTACCATTTCCTCCTCATTCTTCATTTCTCTCTTTTTTGTTGTTGTTGATGGTCATGACATTTGAACCTCTGTGCTTGAACCCTGAGCCCTTTTGCTAAAGACTAATGCTGTGAGCTACAGCTTTACTTCTGGTTTTCTGGTGGTTAATTGGAGATAAGTATCTAATGAACTTTCTTGCCTGAGCTGGCTTTGAACTGCGATCCTCAAATCTCAGCTTGCTGAGTCGCTAGGATTACAGGCATGAGCCACCAGCACCCAGCTCATTTCTCTCTCTTTTTAATTTAGTTTTTTTTGTTTTGTTTTGGTCTGTACAAAGAGCAATACTCAGAACCAGTATTCCCCTAGCTTTTTTTTGCACCTCTGGTGTTTTTTTTTTTGCCAGTCCTGGGCCTTGACCACAGGGCCTGGGCGCTGTCACTGAGCTTCTTTTGCTCAAGGCTAAGACTCTCCCACTTGAGCCACAGCACCACATCCAGCTTTTTCTGTTTATGTGGTACTGAGGAATCAAACTCAGGGTCATGCATGCTGGCAATCATTCTACCACTGAGTCACCTCCCTAGCCCTGTACCTCTGGTTTTTAGCTAGTTAATTGCAGAAGAGTCTCACGTATTTGTCTACTTAGCTGGCTTCAAACCATGATCCTTAGGACAGGATTACAAAGTGTGAGCCACCAGTGCTTAGCTCATTTCTCCTTTTAAATCTCTAGGTCTCCTCAGATACCACATTCCCCAGGTTGAACCCCGGGACCTTGACTTCAGTACATCTCATGGAGCTGTGAGTGCCACGCCACCAGCTCCCACCCTGGTTTCAGGAGAGCCTTGGTATCCATGGTACAGCTGGAAGCAGCCACCAGAGAGAGAACTGTCCCGCCTTCGCAGGCTCTATCAGGGAAATCTCAAAGAAGAAAGTGGCCCCCCACCTGAATCAATGCCTGAATTGCCTCTCAAACCACAAGTTGAAGCCTCCAAAGAGGACCCTCAGAATGCACCATAGGATTTGTGCACAGGGGAGGTCTGAAGAATTAGGAGATAGCTTCTAGTTTTTTGTTTTGTTTTGTTTAGTCAGTCATGGGCCCTGAACTCTGGGCCTGGAGGCTGTTTCTCAGCTCTTCAGCTCAAGGCTAGCACTCTACCACTTGAGCCACAGCACCACTTCCGGCTTTTTCTGCTTCTGTGGTGCAGAGGAATCAAACCGAGGGCCTCGTGCATGCAAGTCAAGCACTCTACCACTGAGCCACCTTCCCAGCCCCCAGTTTCTAGTATTATGAAGTGGGATTTACCTGGAAAATGATGTCGTTTTTGCCAGTGACAGACACAAAAAGAAAATAATTGTTAAAGAGACAAATCCATTTGAAGTTGGGGGAGGGCAGTGTAGATGTGTATGGGAACCCAGATCTCTATGTGTGCTTTCAACTGTCACTTTCAGACTTGCTTAGCATTTCCACAATAAAACTGTTTCTCCGGTCTCTGGCTTTGCTTTGCCATTTCATATTGAATAGTATCTGGGGCAGGGTTGCTCAATGATGCTAACTTTTCATATAAGAAATCCACTGCTGCAGTGGGGAGGGAGAGGGGTCTGACTTAAGCTAGCCCTCCTTGTGGCTCTGGATCACACCTGGCAGAGACAGGTGCACCAACCTAGCAGGATGGCTTCTGTGACCCCTCCCTCTACCCCTCAACCACCTAGCTCTGTTCGTGTTCCCAGCTGCTCACTGGGACCTAACGGAGCCTTAGGAGTGAAATACTAGGCCCCGGAAACGAGCGTTGCGCTGGCATCACTGGAGCGGAATGCAGGGTTGGGAGCTGCTTGGCGAAGGTACAGCTGGTTTGGAGACACGGAGATCCCTGCCCTGCTGGGCTGGGGGGCGGAGGGCGGCCCGCCCGGGGGCGGTCCCAGAGCCCCCCCCACGCGCCTGGAAATAAAGGCACGCGGGGCGGGGCCTCAGGGCGGAAGTGACATCTCGTGCGGGCGGGTCCGGTCTCGCACAATGGGCCATGGAGTTCCCGTTTGATGTGGACGCGCTGCTCCCGGAGCGGATCACGGTGCTGGACCAGCACCTGCGGCCCCCGGCCCGCCGACCCGGAACCACAACGCCGGCCCGGTGACACCTCAAGCCCGCCCCATGGCCCTTCCCTCCCGGTTTCCCTCTGAGCCGGGTCCAGGCACCACGCCCCCTTCTCACAGATTACTAGCCTTTCCTTTTGAGGTCCCGGCTCCGCCCTTTTGATGACTTTTGACCTTAAACCTAATGGACTAGAACCGTTCTTAAATCTGTGACCTTTTTTACCCTTTGTGTCCAATCTGGTCGTTAACAGTCTGTGGTTGGCCTTACTGCTTCATAGTAATCTTAACTAGGAGGAGGGAGGGGACCATCTTGAAAGCTCTAGCAAATGTTTGGGTTCCAGAGGGTGGGATTGCATTTGGAAGACTCTCAAGCTAAGGCAGAAGGGCCTTAAACGTTGAACCTGTGTTGAAGCTGTAGCCCAGTCCCAGGAATGACTGACCAGGGACCACTAATTCAGTGAATGTCTGACTCTTTGTCTCTACAGTGTTGATCTGCAGCAGCAAATAATGACCATCGTAGATGAATTGGGCAAAGCCTCTGCTAAGGTATTGGGGCATTAAGTAAAGGAGGATTTGGGGGGATGGGCACATAAGGGAGGCCTAGGTCCATCGGTACCTAAGGACTTGCAAAAAATCTGCCTTCTGGGCTTGGAATGTGCTAGCCTAGTGTGCATGAAGTCCTGGGTTTGATTTCTCAGTACCGCATAAACAGAAAAGGCCAGGAGTGGTGCTGTGGTCAATTGGTAGAGTGCTAGCCTTGAGCAAAAGAAGCTGGGAAGGTGGCTCAGTGGTAGAGTGCTTGCCTTGCATGCATGAGGCCCTGGGTTTGATTCCTCAGCACCACATAAGCAGAAAAAGCCGGAAGTGGCACTGTGGTTCAAGTGGTAGAGCGCTAGCCTTGAGCTGAAGAGCTGAGGGACAGCACCCAGGCCCAGAGTTCAAGCCCCACAACCAGCAAAAAGAACCTTAGGGACAGTGCTCAGGCCCTGCATTCAAGCCAGGACTGGAAAAATTAAAAAAATCTCCCTGACAGGCTCAGCATCTTCCTGCTCCTATCACCAGTGCATCAAGAATGCAAAGTAACCGCCATGTTATTTATGTGCTCAAAGACACTTCAGCCAGACCGTGAGTGCATAATGCTTTTCCATACCCTCATTCCTTCCTCCCACAGCCCTTCTCCCTTCTTTTACTTTTTTGTCTTTTCTAGACAGCTGCCACAAGCTTGTTCATTATTTTCTCCATCCTACAGGGCTGGGAAGGGAGCCATTATTGGTTTCCTTAAAGTTGGATACAAGAAACTCTTTGTACTGGTGAGTGTTACTGGAGGCTGGGATTCTATATTGGATTGAGAGAATAAAAATATTAAAGATTGGAAGGCAACAAAGATGCCTGGATCCTAAAAGATATTTATTGTTCTTTGTGTTTTAGGATGATCGCGAGGCTCACAATGAGGTAGAACCACTTTGTATCCTGGATTTTTACATCCATGAGTCTCTGCAGCGTCATGGCCATGGGCAAGAGCTCTTTCAATATATGTTACAGGTATCATTATCTCTTCACTAGTTCATCTAAGAAGAGAAAAAGCTCTTTTGTCCCTTGTCCTTCCAAGGGCCTTGCTATTCTCCCTTCCCCC
This sequence comes from Dipodomys merriami, assembly GCF_024711535.1. Taxonomy (NCBI): domain Eukaryota; kingdom Metazoa; phylum Chordata; class Mammalia; order Rodentia; family Heteromyidae; genus Dipodomys; species Dipodomys merriami. Next base: position 12,017,855 of record NW_027202937.1, on the reverse strand, counting down.
AATTTTCCCATTTCCTCCTATTCCCTCCTCAATTCCTGAATTCCTGTTGGCATGCTCTTCTGATACTTCTTCCTACCCTGAATCTCTTATTCCCTGCAGAAGGAGCGAGTGGAACCACACCAACTGGCCATTGACCGACCCTCGCAGAAGCTGCTGAAGTTCCTGAATAAGCACTACAACCTGGAGACTACTGTCCCACAGGTTAGAGGCTCAAAGGATAGAACCTCACTGACATTTTCATTGAATTCATTTACTTGGGGCAACAAAGTGATGCTTTCCAGGAGTTCTTTATTCCCTTCACGTAGAATTTATTTTATACAACTCTTTTTCTTCTGGTACTATTGTGCATCCCACAGCTATTTCACCCTCACATGTTTTGGTTCTTTATCACGGGTTGTTTTGCATGCCTCATTTTCATGTCCAGCACACTCAGCTCATTTCTACCACCTTGTTTTTACACAAGCCATTACTTAATAAGTCAATATTTATTGGAGGGCTACAATAATATACATTCCTTATCCTCAGGAAACTTTGGTCCATCACGGGGAAGGTGATCTTGTTTGTAAGTAGCTGCAGTAATGTATTACTGATGCTGTCCATTCATTCAGCAAATATTTTTAGTGTCTGTTGTGGGCACGAAGAATACTTTAGTCAGTTAAATAGACAAATATGTCTGCTTTTGTGGAGCTCATATTCTGTTTGGTGAGACACACATAGACAAGAAAAGTATAATATGGTTAATGAGAAGTGCTCTGGAAAAATGAGAACAAGTAAGCAGCTTGGGAGTGCCAATGTGGGTAATCCAATGTGGGTGTATGTGAATGCAGGTTCATATATCATTAGGAAGTTCTCACTGAACATATCATTTGGGCAGTATCTTAGAGTGTCTGGGATGGACAGCATCCCTAGATAGAGGGAATGGCTAGGGCAAAATCCACAGTGTGTGACTGTGTCTAGAAAAGTGATAAGAATCAGGATGAATGTAGTAGATGAGCTGTAGGAGATAATGGGGAGAAAATCAATCTTGTTTTTGTTCCGTTTATTTATTTGTGGTACTGGATTTTGACTCAGGGCCAGGACGCTTGGTTTTTTCCCTCAAGGTTAGTAATCTACCACTTCAGCCATAGATACCTTTTTGGCTTCTTGGAGGCTAAATTGGAGATAATAAATAGTCTCAATGACTTTCCTGCCCAGGCTGACTTTGAATGGTGATGCTCAGATCTAAGCTTCCTGAGCAGCCAGGATTACAGCTGTGAACCACTAGTGCCTAGCTTGCCTGGCTTTTTACTAATTACTTTTGGTGATAGAGGTTCCCAGTCTTTTCTGAACATGCTGGTTTCAAACAATGATCTTTTGGATCTTACCCTCCTAAGTATAGGAGTATGGATATAAGCTACCAGCACCTGGAAATTTTTAAATATTTTGAAGGTACATCAAATGAGAATTCCTGAGAAAAAGTGAGGAGTTAAAGTTGACTCCAAAGCCTCAACAGTTGGAAGGATGAAGATGCACTAAGTAAGATAGTAGTTAGGTTAGCTTTGGGGGTAGATATTGAGATAATGGATTTTGTTTGTTTGTTTGTCTGCTTGGGTCCTGGTAGCTGTCCCCCAACTCTTTTTGCTCAAGGCTAGCACTCTACCATTGAGCCATAGTGCTACTTCCTGTTTTCTGGTGGTTAATTGGAGATAAGAGTCTCCCATGCTGGGGCTGGGACGTTGGCTTAGTGGTAGAATACTTGCCTACATGCATAAAGCCCTGGGTTTGATTCCTCAGTACCACATACACAGAAAAGGCCAGAAGTGGCACTGTGGTAGTGTTAGTCTTGAGCAAAAGAAGCTCAGGGACAGTGCCCAGGCCCTGAGTTTAAGCCCCAGGACTGGAAAAAACAAAAAAAGAGTTTCCCATGAGACTTTTTCCTGCCTGGGCTGGCTTTGAACTGCATTCCTCAGATCTCAACCTCCTGAGTGGCTAATATTAACAGGCATGAACCACTGGCACCTGGCTTTTTTTGTATTATTATTTAAAAATTTTAATAGTATAATAGTAATTGTACAATGTGAGGGGTTTCATTGTGACATCTCCATACAGGCATATGATGTACTTTGATTATTCCCCTGCTCAATTATTCTTATCCCTTTCCCTTGATTCTTCCCTCCTCCTCTCCCCCCCCCCCCCCCCATTTAACATTGTGGCAAAATTTTTATTTCATTTACTTTTTTTTGTTGTTGTTGTTGGTTGTGGGGCTTGAACTCTGAGCCTGGGCACTGTCCCTCAGCTCTTCAGCTCAAGGCGAGCGCTCTACCACTTGAGCTATAGCACCACTTCCAGTTTTCTGGTGGTTTATTGGAGATAGGAGTCTCACGGTCTCTCCTGCCCGGGCTGGCTTTGAACCGCGATCCTCAGATCTCAGCCTCCTGAGTAGCTAGGATTACAGGCGTGAGCCACCAGCGCCTGGCTATTTTATTTACTTTTTAATTTTTTTTATTTTATTGTATTTAAGTAGGTGTACAAAGAGTTTTTAATTCAACATGTCAGTGTAAGAATACAATGCATGGCTGGGAATGTTAGCTTAATGGTAGATTGCTTGCTTGGCATGCATGAAGCCCTGTGTTCGATTCCTTAGTACCACATAACAGAAAAAGCCAGAGGTGGTGCTGTGGCTCAAGTGGTAAAGTGCTAGCCTTGAACAAAAGAAGCTCAGGGACAGCACCCAGGCCCTGAGTTGAAGCCCCAGGACTGTCAAAAAAAGGAATACAATGCATCTCGATTAATGTCACATTTTCATCATTCTCCCCTATCTGGCCCAACCCCACCTATGTCCTCTAGTTACCTGGTTCTGTTTTTAAGTATGTACTACAGATATTATAACTGTATTCACCCACCTTTCTTCTTTCCATCTTTCCCCACCCCTTCTCCATCTCCCCCTCTGACAAAATATGGGTCAGTCTCCTCATATTCATTTTGGTAAAGTATGTTCAAAGGAATTGATTACACCATTGAAATCCTTCCCTGCATATGCCATACTTGGTTTATATATGCATACGGCCCTGTAGATGTTTTCGTATATGTCTATGATTTAGATCTGATTTCTTTGGGAAAGAATATGTGCCCTCTGAATTTATATTATTTATTTGCTGTGTGTGTGTGTGTGTGTGTGTGTGTGTGTGTGTGTGTGTGTGTGTGTGTGTGTGTGTTTGGTGTGTTGCTAGAGAGTGAATCAAATGCTAGACAAGCACTCTGCCATGGAGCTGCACTCTCAGCCAAGGAGTCTGTTGGAGATGTCTGTGATAGATAGGTCTAGTTGAGTAGACAGTGGGGGTATTTCCCCTGGAGATCCCCTGGGGAATAGATTTGAAGTGGAAAGTTTTCAGCATGCACATGGTATTTAAAGCAATCAGATAGGATATTGCCAAAGAAAAAGTATTTGCTTGTGCCCTTGAGCACTCTTAAGAAGTTAGGGAAGAACACTAGATTTGAGCTGGCACAGATTGCTCACACCTATAATCCTAGCTACCCTGGAGGCTGAGATCTGAGAATTGAGGTTTGAAGCCAGCCAGAGCTTAGGAAAGTCCATGATACTCTTATCTCTAATTAAACAAAATCAGAAACAGTGCTGTAGCTCAAAGTGGTAGCACTAGCTCTGGGATAGCATCCAGGGGCAGAGGATCAAGAGCTTGAGGCCCGGCTTAGCTACATAGTGAGGCCCTGTCTCAAAACTATCTCCTTCAAAACAACTAGACAGTGGTGTGGGGGTGGGGGGAAAGACCAGAAAGAAGGCCTAGTAAACACAACCAAGGACAGACTTCTGAAGCAAATGGAAGTTTAAAAGTTAGTGACCTCGCCTTGCGCTGGTGGCTCACGCCTGTAATCCTAGCTACTCAGGAGGCTGAGATCTGAGGATCACGGTTCAAAGCCAGCGCGGGCAGGAGAAACCGTGACACTCCTATCTCCAATAAACCACCAGAAAACCGGAAGTGGCGCTATAGCTCAAGTGGTAGAGCGCTCGCCTTGAGCTGAAGAGCTGAGGGACAGCACCCAGGCCCAGAGTTCAAGCCCCACGACCGACAAAAAAAAAAAAAAAGTTAGTGAACTAGAAGGTTAAAGAAAGTGTTTCCAGGGGGAACAAATGGTTTGCTGAGCCAAATGTTGCTGATCAAGTGAGTTAAGAGCTAAGAACACCAGGTGCTGGTAGCTCACGCCTGTCATCCTAGCTACTCAGGAAGCTGAGATCTGAGATTGTGTTTTGAAGCCAGCCCAGGCAGAAAAGTCTCAGCAAGACTTTTTTTTTTCTTCTTTTTTTTTCTTTTTTTTTTTTTTGTCAGTTGTGGGGCTTGAACTCTGGGTCTGGGTTCTGTCCCTCAACTCTTCAGCTCAAGGCTAGCACTCTACCACTTGAGCCACAATGCCACTTCCCGTTTTCTGAGTGGTTTTTTTTTTTTTTTTTTTTTGGGTCTGGTCATGGGGCCTGAACTCTGGGCCTGGGCGCTGTCCCTCAGCTCTTCAGCTCAAGGCTAGCACTCTACCACTTGAGCCACAGCGCTAGCCACTTCCGGCTTTTTTATTTTTGCTTATGTGGTGCTGAGGAATCGAACCCAGGGCCTCAGACATGCAAGGCAAGCGCTCTACCACTGAGCCACCTTCCCAGCCCCCTGAGTGGTTTTTGAGCATAAGAGTCTCATGGACTTTTCCTGACTGAGCTATCTTTGAACAGTGATCCTCAGATCTCAGCCTCCTGAGTAGTTAGGATTACAGGCATGAGGCACCAGCACTCAGCCAGTGAGACTCTTATTGCCAATTAACCACCAAAAACTGGAAGTAGCACTGTGGCTCAAGTGGTAAAGTGCTAGCCATGAGCACAGAGAGACTCAGGAACAGAGCCCAGGCCCTGGGTTCAAGCCAAAGAACCAGCCAAAAAAAAAAGGAGTCTTAGAGTTATTGGAAAGGGCCAGTATGATGGTGTATACCCATAATCTAGCCATTTGGGAGATGGAGATAAGAGGATTGGGAATTCAAGGGCTGCCCAGGGAAAGATAGCAAGGTCTGGTTGGGAAGGTGGCTCAGTGGTAGAATGCTTGCTTTGCATGCATGAGGCTCTAGGTTCGATTCCTCAGCACCATATAAACAGAAAAAGCTGGAAGTGGTGCTGCGGCTCAGGTGTTAGCCTTCAGCTGAAGAGCTAAGGGACAGAGCCCAGGCCCAGAGTTCAAGCCCCGTAACCAAAAAAAAAAGCAAGATCCTGTCTCAAAAACAAAATAAAGCTGGGTGCTAGGCCCAACCTACAATCCTAACTACACAGGATGCTGAGATCTGAGTATCACCATTTGGCACCAGCCAGGGCACAGAAAATCAAGAGAATTCTTTCCAGTTAACCAGAAAAAGCTTGATGTGGAGACTTGCTGCACGTGGCAGAGTGTCAACTTTGAGGGAGAAAAGCCAAGTGAGAAAAGGGGCCCTGAATTCAAGCCCTAGTACTGTCACAATGAGGCAGTATATATATCTAAGTAAATCTAAATAGATGAGCTATCTGTAAACAAATCCAAATACATGTATACATACATACTAAATCTGAGTAGATGAGCCATCTGTAATCCTAGTGTGTTCTATATTTTTAAAACTAAACTAAATAAAAACAAGGATAAGAGGGCACAAGCTAGCACTAGCCTTGAGCAAAAAGAGCTCAGGGACAGCACCCAGGCCTCAAGTTCAACATTAAAAAAAAAAAAGATGGGCTGGGAATAGGCTGGTAGAGTGCTTGCCTAGCATACATGAAGCCCCTGGGTTCAATTCCTCAGTACCACAGAAACAGAAAAAGCAGGGAGTGGTCCTGTGGCTCAACTGATAAGAGTGCCTTGGGCAAAAGAAGCTCAGGGACAGTGCCCAGGCCCTGAGTTCAAGCCCCAGGACTGGCACACAAACACAAAAAAGATGGTTAAGGGCATGGCTCAAGTTGTAGAGCACTTGCCTAAGTAGGCCTTGAGTTCAAACTCTAGTACCCCCAAAACAAAGGTGAATTCTTGTTAGGTGGTCAAAGTATGCAGATTAAGGTGTTTTCCACATAGAAAAACCAACAGAAGAAGCTGGGTGCTGGTGGCTCACATCTGTAATCCTAGCTACTCTACCATGAGATATGAGGATCGCAGTTCAAAGCTATCCCTGGCCGGAATTAAACCACCTTTCCAAGGCACTCCTAGCTATTCTGGTGACCTGAGTGGTAGGCCAAGATGAGGGTAGACTGGTAGACATGACAGCAATGTCTAGGCAGGGTATACTGAGAAAGTCCTTCCACAGTGCATTTCTCCATTAGGAGGCAGCAGAGAGCAGGAGAGCAGTATTTGTCATCTATCACATAGCCACCTTGCAGGAAAGCCAGAGCAGTGAAGATTGCAGATAGTAGATAGCTTTCTGTGAGCTCTGAGTAGCATCTTCCTGCATCATTTCAGTCGATTCTTACACATCTCTTTGAAGTAGGTGTTATTATTAACCTTGCTTTGGGTTTATACATTTGGGAACTTGACCAAATTCACACAGCTAATAAGTGGTAGATTTGATCTACTTTTTTTTTTTTTTTTTTTTTTTTTTAAGGAGGAAGAGAGGGAAAGGCAGTCCTGGGGCTTGAACTAAGCACTTAGATGCTATCTCTGAGCTTTTGTGCTCAAGGATAGTGCTCTACCAGTTTGAGCCACAGCTTTATTTTGGATTTTTGGTAGTTAATTGGAGATAAAGAGTCTCAGGGGCTTTCCTGCCAGAGCTGTCTTTGATCTGTGTTCCTTAGCTCTTAACCTCCTGAGTAGCCATCAGTACCCATCTACTGACTTTTTGAGACACAGTCTCACTATGTTGTGCAAGCTACCCCTGACCTCGTAGGCTCAATGGATCATCTTGCCTTAGCCCCTAGAGCAGCTGGGACTGTAGATGCACAGTGCTAGGGATTGAACCTATGTCCTAGTGCATGGAAGGCAAGTGTTCTACCATTGAGCCTACACTCTTTTTTTTTAATTGCTAGTCCTGGGACTTGAACTCGGCCTAGGCACTGTCTCCGAGCTTCTTTTACTCAAATCTAGCACTCTACCAATTTGAGCAACAGTGCAACTTCCGGCTTTTTGTTTATGTGGTACTAAGGAGTTTAACCTAGGGCTTCATGCATGGTAGGCAAGTACTCTACCGATAAGTCACATTCCCAGCTCACTCTTTAATTTCTACACTGTATTCTTAGCTGAAAGTTTACAACTTAAAGCAGAAGTCTAGTGGTTGATGCCCAACTCTACCCATCATAGCTACTTGGTTTTGGGTTAGCCATGTCTTCAAGAGTTTCTGCTTTAAATTTTTTTCTTTCTTTTCTTTTTTTTTGCACTGGTCTCAGGGCTTTGGGCTGTCCTAAAGCCTTTTTGCTTAAGGCTGGCAGTCTACCACTTGAGCCATATAGTGTTTTTGGTCTTTTTGCTTGTTAATTGGAGATGAGTATCACAGACTTTCCTGCTTGGGCTGGCTTTTATTCCTGATCCTCAGATCTGAGTCTCCTGAGTAGCTAGGATGAAGGTATGAACCACTGATTCCCAGCCCCTCGCTTTTCTTAATTTTGTAGGATATACATTGAATTCTTGACTGCATTCTCTGTAAAAGTTCTTTATATGTTCTAGATATAACACCTTTCTATATTTCCCCCCATTCTATGGGTTGCCTTTTCACTTCCTTTTTTTCCCCCTTGTCTCTTTTTAGACAGGGTCTTGCTGTGTGGTGCAGGCTAACCTTGAACTCAGTATCCTTCTGCCTCAACCTCCCAAGTACTGGGACTACATGCAAGAGCCACCATGCCTCACTTTTCTTTTCACTTTGTTGACAGTATGGGAGCTTTTTTTTTTTTTTTTTTGCCAGTCCTGGAGCTTAGACTCAGGACCTGGGCACTGTCCTTGAGCATCTCTGTGCTCAAGGCTAGCACCCTACCACTTGAGCCACAGTGCCACTTCTGAATTTTTCTGTGTACATGGTACTGAGGAATTGAACCCAGGGCTTCATGCATGCTAGGCAGGCACTCTACTGCTAAGCTACATTCCCAGGCCCTTCCCCCCGTTTTTTTCCAGTCATGGGGCCTGAACTCAGCCTGGGTGCTGTCCCTGAGCTCTTCAGCTCAAGGTTAGCGCTCTACCACTTGAGCTACAGCACCACTTCCGGCTTTTTTTTGCTTATGTGATGCTGAGGAATCAAACCCAGGGCCTCATGCATGCGAGGCAAGCACTGTACCACTAAGCCACCTTCTCAACTGTATCCTAGCCCCTTTTGATAGTATGTTTGAGGCATACAAATTTTATTTATTTACTTGATTTTCAGCACTGATGTTGAGCTTGGGTACTTTTACACTTGCTCTGATCTACTCATACTTAACTACTCTCTGGTATTCTGCTTTATATTCAAGGGGGCCTTACCCCTTCGTAGATAGGCAGTCTATTACTTGATTTATCATGCCTCCAGCCTATTTTATCCTTTTAATAAACTGTTTGGGGCCAGGTACAGGTGTCTTATGCCTATGATCCTAGTTATACAGGAGGCTAAGACCTGAGGATCAAGGTTTCAAGCAGACAGATCCTTAAGACTCCAATTAACCAATAAGTGTGGCTCAACTGGTAGACTGCCAGCTTTGAGCTAAAAGCCAAGTGAGAGCAAAAATCCCTGAGTTCAAGCTCCAGTACTGGTACACACACAAACATGCATGCACGCACTCACCCTATACACAATTTGCTTAAGTACTATTTGAGGTTTTTTTTGTTTTTTTTGTTTTTTTTTGCTGGACATGAAATTTAGGATCTGTTTGCTGGGGTCTGGGATTTTGACTGATCTGTCACTAAGGACAAGAACTGGCTTTTGTTCCTTGTTTTTCTGGAACAAGTTCTGAAAGTAAGTGCTGAGTGGTTGAATGGGCAATTATATTTTATTTGCTTCATCTTCTAGGTGAACAACTTTGTGATCTTTGAAGGGTTCTTTGCCCATCAACACCGTAAGTCTTCTCACCTTTATTGGTTCCATAGCTGGGAAGAGGGGAAGGAAAGAAGTGGGCTCTTGGTCCCACTGGCCCCCACTGAGGGCCACCGCCGCTTCCTTCCTCACAGGGCCCCCTGCTCCCTCTCTGAGGGCAACTCGACACTCTCGTGCTGCTGCGCTCGACCCCACACCTGCTGGTAAAGCCTGCATTGAATGGGTAGAACTGTAGTACAGTGATGGCAGATTTCGCTAGAGGCTCCAGCAGTGCTATTTGTGGGCAATTTCAGAAAAGCTCAGAGCAACCCAGGTTGCCAGCAGTCATCTTGGTTTGGCTCTGCCCTCAGAGGAACACTATGTATTTTATCCTTGTTAAGAACCTAGGGGCCTCTCACATGCTAAAGAATGAGCTGCACCAATAGATCACACCCTCAGCCCCATATAAAGAGGCCAGGTTTTTAATGAAGCAAGCTCTTCAGAACCTGTTTAAGGCTTGATGTGAATGGAATCCCTTGCTTTGGTCCTCAAAGTAGGCCACAGTCGCTTTCCTTTGTAAATGGCTCAGGTTTCTCTCAGCCAGACAGGGACTGGCCAATCAAGCAGCCCTTCCATTTCCAGACTTGGCATAGTGACATGAATGGTCCACAGTTGAAATATTAGTTTGAGAAGATAACACTCAATATTTGTAACTTTTTTTGTGTGTGCCAGTATTTAGGCTTGAATTTAAGGGCTTTCACTTGGCTCTTTTGCTTAAGGCTGGTTGGGCCATATCTCCACTTCTGGCTTTTTCTGGTTGGTCGGAGATAAGACTGTCATAGATTTTTCTGCCTAGGTTGGCTTTGAACCATGATTTTCAGATCTCAGCTTCCTGAGTAGGATTATAAGCATGAGCCACCAGTGTTTACCTTATAACATTTTAAACAACATAATGAAAATTGACCTGGAGAAATCAAACTTGCAGCACTGTATAGGTTCTCCATCCGATTTGCACACTCACATGTCTATCTACCAGCCTGAGCTGCCCTCCTCCTGCCCTCAGTACAGCCTCCAGGAGAGTGGTGCAGCCTTCACTGGCTGTGCAGTGCTTGCTGGCACAGAAGGGCCCCTGCCTAGGCTGTCCTTGCAGCTGGCCCTCACCTTCCTCTGTCCCCAGGGAAGGGAGTAATATTTAACCTAGAGAGAGAACAGTGCGTGGCCTGTGGTTAGCATCTACCAGCATCAGACACTGAAAGGCTCTTTATATCCCTGCCCCAGCTGGTTTCCAGAGCGGCACCTGTGTGCTCCTGCGCAGGCAGGGAGGACAGTGAGGCTGCGGGGATGCGGGGAGAGCATGGGTGAAGGCTTCAGCCAATCAGCCCACAGGGCTGCTCCGTCTCACGTGATAGAGAACCTAAGAGGAAGCGGGAGGCTGAGCCTTGGCCAGCACATCAGTCAGCTCCCACATACAGAGAGCAACTTTGCAGATGCCTATAATTTTCCCTCACCCTTCTTTTTTTCTTAGCTTGATAAAATTTTAGTCTCTCCACATCTTTTTTTGCCCAGGAAGGAGAGGTTTTCCCTACCCCACCCCCCTCTGACCTCTCCAGAGCATTTCCCAATTAACCAAGGACTTTGTCCATCTCATCTAGAGGAATTCAGGGTCCTCACTGGCCTAGCTGGGACCATTCCACTGCCCCAGAACCCCAGGGGGGCCTGACAGCACCCACGGACAGTAAGAGCTCACCTCCCCTCGGCCGCCTTTCCCCGCATTTCCCAGGCCCCCAGTCTCCCCTTGGGTTTTTCTCCTGTAACTGTGTTTGGCCTACTCCTTCTGGCTCTCCCCAAAAGTGCTCCAGCATTCCCCTCCCCCAATTCCTTTGGTGTGCTGGCTTTGCCACAGCACGGCTTCTGTGATGGCATTCCCAGAAGGAACTGTGGTGTCAGAGAGCAGAGGTTTGGGTTGTGTGGGGCGTGGTGGGGAGGAGGGGTGCAAAGAATATTTTCTAATGCTTCTCTTTGTCTGCTCTCCACTCCCCCCAGCTCCAGCAAGGAAGCTGCCACCCAAGAGGGCAGAAGGAGAGATTAAGCCATACTCCTCCAGTGACCGAGAATGTAAGAGGGGCTGGGGTAGGGTAAATAGGCTTGGGATCTTTTTTTTTTTTCTCTTCCCAGTCCTGCAGCTTGAACTAAGGTCCCGACACTGTCCCTGAACTTCTTTTGCTCAAGGTTAGCACTCTACTACTTGAGCTACAATTCCACTTCTGGCCTATTCTGTTTATGTGGTACTGAGGAATCGAATCCAGGACTTCATGCATGCTAGACAAGCACTCTACCACTGAACCACATTCCCAGCCCAGGCTTGGGATCTTTTTTTTTTTTCCCCCAGTCCTGGGGCTTGAACTCAGTCCTGGGCACTGTCCCTGAACTGCTTTTGCTTAAGGCTAGCGCTCTTAATACTTCAGCCACAGTGCCATTTTTTTCTGTGTATGTGGTACTGAGGAATGGAACTCAAGGCTTCATGCATGCTAGGCAAGCACTCTACCACTAAGCCACATTCCCAGCCCAGGCTTGGGATCTTAACACTGTGAAAGAGGGTGCTTAGAGAAGGATGGTGCCTTTTTTGTTTGTTTGTTTTTGTTTTTTTTTGGTCATGGGGCCTGAACTCTGGGCCTGGGCGCTGTCCCTCAGCTCTTCAGCTGTAGACTAGTGTTCTACCACTTGAGCCTCAGCCCCACTTCCAGCTTTTTCTGCTTATGTGGTGCTGAGGAATCGAACCCTAGGGCCTCATGCATGCAAAGCAAGCACTCTACCACTGAGCCACCTTCCCAGCCCAGGATGATGCCTTTTAAAAGAACCTATCTGTGAGCTGGGAAGGTGGTTCAGTGGTACAGTGCTTGCCTCACATGCATGAGGCCCTAAGTTCAATTCCTTAGCACCACATAAACAGAAAAAGCCAGAAGTGGTGCTGTGGCTCAAGTGGTAGAGTGCTAGCCTTGAACTGAAGAGCTGAGGGAGAGGGCCCAAGTTGAATTCACGCCTCAGGACCGACAAAAAAACTGATTTGTTTTCTTCCTAATCCTTACCGTCATGACTTTTCTGTGTTCTTTTTCTTTTGTCCTGCCTTTTATTCCTCTCCTCAGTTCTGAAGGTAGCTGTGGAGCCCCCTTGGCCCCTAAACAGGGCCCCTCGCCGTGCCACACCTCCAACGCACCCACCCCCACGCTCCAGCAGCCTGGGGAACTCACCAGATCGGGGTCCCCTCCGCCCCTTTGTGCCAGAGCAAGAGCTGCTGCGTTCTCTGCGCCTCTGTCCTCCCCACCCTACTGCCCGCCTGCTGCTGGCCACCGACCCTGGGGGCAGCCCAGCTCAGCGTCGCCGCACCAGGTAATAGGAGTTGGAGGGTTCTGTTGGCCAGCCTCAAGCCTGTCAGAGGAGGTTCATTGGAATCTTATCAGAAATGTGAAGTATGAAGCAATGATTGGTGGATGGGAAGAGTTTTACAATCTTTTCAAGAAAAATACATTTACATAGATTTGTGGAATTGCTTTGGGGAAAAGAACAAAGGAGATATTGGTGTTGGTGAGAGGGTTGTATGGCAGAATGGGAAGACTTGAGTTCCACTGGGTACCCCCCCCACCCCCCGCACCCAGCCTTCAAGGACAAGGGATGTAGGTTTAGCACTTGTGGGGATAGGGATTGTGTCACACAGATTGGGAGCCCTTGGGTTCCAAGGCCAATGCCTTGTGCCAAGAGCCCTTCCCAGCAAGCAAGAGGTGGGCTTCTTCTTTATTTCTCTGCACTTCTTCAACTCTGACTTCTCTGTTTTTCTCTCTCCCCCATCTTCCCTCTCCCTTCCTCCTGTCCATAACATCCTTCCATAGCTCCCTTCCCCGTTCTGATGAGAGCCGATACTGACCATCCTCCCCCCTTTTTCCCTGTGTCCATGGGAGACCTGCGGTTGGGCAGAGTCCCTTCTCCCCGAGAACCTGACCCACTCTTCTACAGCATCCTTCAGGACCCAGTGGAACCTGACAGGACCCGTCAGAGTCCTTTCCCTTCCTTGGACAACTGGGTTGTCAGGGTCCCAAATAGCCTAATACTTTGTAGCTTTTCTTATCATAGAAGGAACAAACCCTTGTTCTCTCAACCTGGGCTCTGAACACTCCCCCACAGCCCAATCTGTTGCCAGACTCCTACGCCCCGCCTTGGTGGCTCCTACTTAGTTTCTAGAGAAGCACACTTGCTTGCCAGCAGACTCCAGACCACCATGGGAGGTGTTAGCGCCTTCTTTTTCCAGGGAAACCTTTTAAGGAGTTCTGTCCATGTAATAATCCCAATTTCCTCTACAGTGGCCACTGGTGGCTCTAATACTGCTTTATGCCACCTACTGCACTTATTACTCTCTCAGCCTGCTGGTGCCAGCCAATGAGCGAGCTCTTCTTCAGAGCTGCCCAGTCAGGTAGGACAAGTACTGGCTCCCCAAAAGGAGTCCACTCAACATTGCCAAACTCCTCATTTCCACGTATTGTGTGTATATGCCAGGGAACCACTAAGCTGATGTTGCTTTGAGGTCTCTAAAGGAGACACCACTGCTTCCCCCAGATCCAGATTCTCTGAAGGACTTTGTTTTTGACAGGAGATCCCAGCAAAAACTCGGGGGTTACTTTTGCCTGGTGGTGGTCATGAGGCTTGAACTCTGGGCCTGAGCGCTGTCCCTGAGCTCTTCTGCTCAAGGTGAGTGCTCTACTGTTTGAGCCACAGCACAACTTCCAGTTTTCTGGTAGTTAATTGGAGATAAGAGTCTCACGGACTTTCCTGCCCAGGCTGGCAGCCTCCTGAGTAGCTAGGATTACAGGTGTGAGTCACCAGCACTTGGCTCCTTGGGGTTACTTTTAGTCGTGTTTCTGTAGATAGGCCTGGGTCTCAAGGATCTGTTAAATCCTGAAATCCCCTTCATGCCCACCCCTCCCTGGTAGATATACTAATACATTCCTGTGTTGTGAGATTGTCTTGAGATGAGACAGGGGCCACTCTTCACTGGCCTTCCTCTCTTCTTTCCTTCATAGCCAGACTTCCCTCCCTGCTCCATTCCCTGCATATAGACAGATCCTTCCTTCCCCACCCTTGAATGTATGGTAGACCAGGTACCCCAAGGTGCCCCTTTTTAATCCTTGGGAGCAGGATCTCCCTCTCCCTACTCTTCCCTTTTCTTCTCCCTCTGTATGTTGTCTAAATAAAGTGTGAATTCTTTCGTGTTTTCTAAATTGACATTTTCAACGAGGAAAAAAAAAAGTACCATAAAGGAAAAGAAAAAAGAATTTAAGGTGTCAGCCTCATTTGTGCACCACTCCTTGTTTTCCTGGGGTCTCAAGACCTCTGTCCTTCTCATTATGTTTCTTTCTGACATCTTCAGATCTTCCTCCACGAAGCCTCAGCACTCCTGTTCCAGGATCTGCTGTCTGCCTCTCTTATTGTCACTCGCTGGTTGTCTCTTGCAGGTTGGGTCTCCTCTCAAGAGAGCGATCAGATAACTCTAGGTAGGCTTCTGTATCCACTCCTCCAGTTATCTCAGTAGCTTCTCCTTCATCCTGACCAGTCTTTATCCTGAGATGTCAAGAGTTACCAGTATCTTGGGATCCACTAATGTTCTCTGGATTCCTCTTCCTACTCTTTGACTCTCTGATGTCTTGGCTGTCTCTCTCAAGCCAAACCCTTATTTCCACTGATAGTCCATTTGTCATTCTGCAAAATCTCCTTTTCCTCCTATATTTGGTTTTGTTAGTCGCTACTTCCCTCTACTCTGAGGTATCCTACACTTATGGTAATCATGTTTACCAAACCAAACATCAAGGCAGCAAGTCCCAACAGATTCTCTTTTTGTGGGTATGCTAGTCCTGAAGTCCTGGAGACAGGGCCTGGGCACTGTCCCCAAGCTTTTTGGCTCAAGCTAGTACTCTACCACTTGAGCTACAGATCCGCTTCTTGCTTTTGTGTGTGTGTGTGGGGGGGGGGGGGCGCTAATTGGAGATAAGAGCCTCATGGGCTTTCCTGCCCAGGCTGGCTTTGAACTATGATTTCTTTTTTTTTTTTTTTTTTTTTTTGCCAGTCCTGGGCTTGAACTCTGGGCTTGGATGCTGTCCCTCAGCTCTTCAGCTCAAGGAAAGCGCTCTACCACTTGAGCCAAAGCACCACTTCCAGCTTTTTCTGCTTATGTGGTGTTGAGGAATCAAACCAGGGCCTCATGCATGCAAGGCAAGCACTCTACCACTGAGCCACCTTTCCAGCCCTGAACTATGATTCTTAAATCTCAGCCTCCTGAATAGCTAGGATCACAGACATGAGCCACTAGTGCCTGGCTTCTTTTTTTCTTTTTAAATGACATGGTTTAGATCACACTATACATTACCTCAGTTAGAACAGGGAAACCAGACTACTTGATGAAATCTTGGGATACCTCTCCCCTTTTCTGGGGCAAAGCTTAGATTAGAGCCCCTTAGCAATGATAATTACTCTCTTCTCTGTTCCTGTGCTAGTTCTCTTATTCTTTTCCTTCATACCCACCCATCTTTCATCCTGTAGCCTCTTTCCCATCATCTCCCATTTCTTCTACAGGGGGACTTCCCCAGGGCTGGTAGCCCAAAGCTGCTGCTACAGCCGCCATGGGGGACTGAATTCCACATCCCTCAATAAAGGTAAGTATTCATTCCTCCTTATCCTCAAATCAAGTAAGCCAAACACAGTCTACTCCAATCTCCCCATGCACATGCCTGGTATTTCCACAGGCAACCAGGGATCGAAGCAGGGGGAACGGGAAACAGAGAATAGGTGAGGTCTAAAGCCCTCCTGAAACAACTCCCAACACTTTCTGACTAACATTACTCTCAGCTATTTGCATCTCCTAAATCTTACTGTTTGGACAGCAGCTTCTCCCACAGTCCTAACTAACACGGTCCAAGCCTCTCTCTCCATAGGTGGAAGTCTGGTGCTTCGCTTTGCCATTCTCAAGGGTTAAGTTGGGACACAGTAGTAATTCTTTGGTTGCATATCCACCATGTGTCTTCTACATTAAGATTTGGTACCTAATCCGAATTTCCACATCAGTGCCTCTATAACTCACTCTTCTCCCCGCCCACTAGGTCTGCCAATCAGAAGCAGGTCTTGTCACAGGATGGGTCTGCGGAGGAACCCACGCACACAGTTCCTCCACAGGCACAGGCCCAGGCCCCACAGGCCCCACAGGCCCAGTCTCCTCCAGCCCCGTCCTGGACAGTGGGTAGGGACATGTTCAACGCCAGGTTCATTCGAAACTTGCAGGAATTTCGCGGCACCAGGCCTTGGTGAGCACAGGCGCCCCACTCCCCACACTTTGAAAGTCAGTATAATTTTTCCTTCACTAAAGGATACAGGCAAGCCGAAATCTTCATTATGGATTTATTCGTTCACTCCTTTCACCACTTTCTTATGCACTTTGAACCATGTGTATCTTATTTTTAACTAGAGCAATAAAGAATTTATTTTTTCAATCATGAGTTGTTCAAAAAGGAGATTGTCATTAATTCCGTCACACCCACTCTTCATTCTCACTTCACCGCGTTCAGCCACAGCTTGCGGAAAAAAGCAGGGCGTATTGCGCAAGCGCCCTAGGACAACCTCCGGTCCGACTAGCGCAAGCGCAGTCAGGGCGGACTGAGCGCTCAGCTGCCTGCCTGGAGTCCGCAGTACGCAAGCGCGCAACATCTCCGTTTCCCTCCTCAGGCCCTTGCCCCCCCTCCCACTTTTCCCCTTCACGAAGCCGGGTCCCGGGCGCGCTCACCCCTGTGAGGAGGCCGGAGGCCGGACTCGGGAGGCGCCCACTCCACTCCCGGAAGATCATGTACCATCCCAGTCGGGGGGCGGCCCGGCGTCTTGGCCCCTGCCTCCGCGCCTACCAGGCTCGACCCCAGGTGAGAGCAGAGCAGCGGGAGCGGAGACGAGGGGGCGGGGAGAGACCCTCCACGGAGCCGGTGCGTGGGGCGGAGCGTGCCGGGTCCCGCGCAGGCGCAGTGGCACCCCGCCGCCCCTTCCCACCTGCTCGGGGAGGCGCGTGGACTGGCCCGGGGTCGTGCGGGCGGAGAAGGCGGCGCTGCCCGGCCCGCGCAGAGGGAGGGCTGGCGGCTCTGCCTGGCTGAAGACCGGCAGGCGGGGTAGGGCAGCGGGGCGTGTCCGCCGGCGCCGCGGCTCCGCGGTTACCTGTGCCTGGAGGTGATTTGAAGGGCAGGGGTGGAGAGGTTAACCGCTGGGCCGCCGCGCCGCTCGCAATGTCCCATTTCGGACCAGGACCGCGGGCCTTGGCGTGCAGCCCGCGCAGCCCGCGCCCCATGCACCTAGAGGGCCCGCCTCGGTGGACCCGGTTGGGACGACGCCGGTCCCCGGCTGTCAAGATTGCCACGCCCCCGGCCGAGAAAGGGCCTCTAGGACGCGGTCTGTACCCAGGCACCCGCAGGACCCGCCCCCAGGGCTTCCTTCCTTGGGAGCCGGGTCCCGATTGACTTTGGTTGACCTCCGGTGCTCGCAGTTTGAACGTCGATTAACCAAAGATAAAGTTCACCTTTAACAGTCGTCTCAACGTTTTATATACATTCATTATCTCTTATAGACCTTATAATAACCCGGTGAGTCTTTATTGTCCCCATTATACGAGGACATTTATAGGAAACAGGCGTGGGGAATGAGTGTCGAAGGTTACACAAGAGAACTGGAACTCTACCTTCTACACTTGCCTCACAGTTCATGGACTCCGTGTTGTACACGACATCATTTCATCCACAGTGTAATGAAACAGGCATTCTTAGGATTCTTGCTATCAAGAGAGGTGGAACTGGCCCCAAACGGTTGAGAGTTTAGGTGTAAGGGTGCGCCTTAACACTTGGGGGAGATATTTGTGCTTGTGTTTTATGTAACTTATTTCCTCTTGTTTGCAGTAGAGGTAATTAGTCCATCTTTTTTCCCTTTAGTAATTCCATCTTTTATGTCGAGTTGTAGATGGAGCCAGACACTAGAGGCTCAGGACTGTAATCCTAGCCACTCAGAAGGCTGAGATCTGAGAATGTCTGTTCAAAGACAGCTGGGGAAGTAAAATCTGGGAGACTACTATCTACAGTTTAGCAAAATGCCAAAACTGGAGCTGAGGTTCAAGTGGTTGAGCACTAGCTATGAGCAAAAACAGCTAAGGGACAGTGCTGAGGCCCTCAGTTCAAGCCAGAGTACGTACACACACACACACACACACACACACACACACACACACACACACAGAGTAGTAGGTGGAGAGGGGGAAGAATGATGGAAGGGGTGACACTGGTCAAGATACATAGGAGGGGCTGGGAATGTGGCTCAGTGATAGAGTGCTTGCCTAACATGCATGAAGCCCTGGGTTCAATTTCAGTACCTCATAAACTAAAAAAGCTGGAAGTGGCACTGTAGCTCAAGTGGTAGAGCACTATCCTTGAGCAAAAGAAGCTCAGGGACAGTGCCCAGGCCCTGATTCAAGCCCCAGGAATGGAAAAACAACAAAAAAGATACACATGATTGCATACATAACTGGACATTGAAGCTCCACCCCCCCCCCCCATTTTTTGGTGGTGGTGGTGGTGGTGGTTGTGGAGCTTGAACTCTGGGCTTGGGTTCTGCCTTTATGCTCTTTGGCTCAAGGTGAGTGCTCTACCACTTGAGCCACAGCACCACTTCTGGTTTTCTACTGGTTATTGGAGATAAGAGTCTAACAGGCTTTCATGCTGGCTTTGAACCACAATCCTCAGATCTCAGCCTCCCGAGTAGCTAGGATTACAGGCATGAGCTACCGACACCCGGCTTGAAGCCCCTTTTTACAATTATTTATGTCAGTTGTGGGGCTTGAACTCAGGGTCTGGGTGCTGTCTCTGAGCTTTTTTTTTTATGGGTCTGGTCGTGGGGCCTGAACTCGGCCTGGGTGCTGTCCTTCAGCTCTTCAGCTCAAGGCTAGCGCTCTACCACAGCACCACTTCCGGCTTTTTTCTTTTTTGCTTATGTGGTACTGAGGAATCGAACCCAGGGCCTCATGCATGCAAGGCAAGCACTCTACCACTGAGCCACCTTCCCAGCCCTGTCTCTGAGCTTTTTTCACTCAAGGTTAAGCGCTCTATCACTTTGAGCCACAGCTCCACTTCCAGTTTTAGCTGGTGGCTAATTGGAGATGAGTCGCACAGATTTTCTTGCTGGCTTTAAAACGTGATCCTTAGATATCAGTAGCTGGGATTATAGGCATAAACCACCAGTGTCTAGCATTGGACAACTATTTAGACATAATAATACTAACGATACTAGTAATGTACATTAAATTGGAAACCTGTTAAGCATAGCTTGAAGAAAGAAGCTTTAAGCATCTGAATTCTCCTTTCCCTTCTGTTTTCTTAGGATCAGCTTTCTCCACGGACTCTACCATTCCCACCCCTCTGGCCCCACTCTACAACAGTCACTTCTCCATCTTCTCCTCTTTTCTGGTCCCCTCCACCCCCACATCCTCCAACCCGGTCTCCTTCCCAGGTTTTCCCTCTTCCTCTCTCTCAGGTCCTGACCCTCAACTCATCATGGATGGTTCTCCCTCCAGAAAAGGGGGAGGAGGGACCAGGACCTGAACTGCACAATGGATGCCTTGATGGGCTTAGGAGCCTTTTTGAGGGACCTCCTGGGGCTTTGATACCTTTCCAAGCCCCTGGAACTGCCCACCCTTCCCCTGCCACCCCCTCAGGAGATCCTAGCATGGAGGAGCACCTGGCTGTGATGTATGAGAAACTAAGACAAGAGGTAAGTCTGTTCAAAGGTGAGAAAGAATGTAGGCAATTATTGGAGATGGGCTAGGGAAGTGAATTCTTTCTTAGAACCATGAGGCAGATACAACAGTCCAGTAAATTCAGTCCTGAGGAAAAAGATGCTTTTCCATGTGGACTCAGGGAGGTTAAGCATAGGATCAGATGACACTTCAGAAGAAGTTGAGGCCTAAAAAATAGAAAACTGAAAAGCCAAACTTGGTGGTATGGTAGCACAGGCCATACCACCACTGGAGAGGCTGAGGCTGTAGGATCAGGAGTTCAAAGCCAGACTGAGCTACATAGTAAGGCCCAATCTCAAAAAAAAAAAATAAATAAAATAAAAATAAAAAAACAATAAGCTTAAAACCTAATAACATGTTTTCTTTCCCACTGAGCTGACACCATCTTCTTCCACCTAGCTTCCCAACCTCTTCCTTCACTCCCACGACTATTCTCTCTATTCATCAGATGTGGAATTCATCAATGGGATCCTCAACATTCGCACCAAGTGAGAATTGGGGTAGGGGTGAGGGAGGAAAGGGTGAAGTGCTATACACTAGACCCTTTTCCCAGAGAAGGTTCTAGGCTGCTTCTCACAAGTTCTCCCCATTCTTTGGACAGAAGCCAGTGTGGTGTTTTGATCCTGCCATTAACAAAATTTTTCTTATTCCTCTTCACAGAGGCCGGGCATGGTATATTCTGTCTCTAACCCTTTGTCGCTTCCTGGCCTGGAACTACTTTGCACAACTTCGGTTGGAGATTCTACAACTAACCCGCCACCCTGAGAATTGGACACTGCAAGCCCGCTGGCGGCTTGTAGGATTACCCATCCACATGCTCTTCCTGCGTTTCTACAAGCGGGATAAAGAGGAGCTTTATAGGTAAAAGAGTAATCTTACCCTTTTGGGAGTTTGGTGATCTAATGTCTCAGCAGTGCTTCACCTGGACTGTGTGCAGAGGGATAGTTTGACTCCAATTTAATGTAACAAAAGTAATGACCTTGGGGCTGGGAAGGTGGCTCAGTGGTAGAGCGCTTGCCTTGCATGCATGAGGCCCTGGGTTCGATTCCTCAGCACCACATAAGCAAAAAGAAAAAAGCCAGAAGTGGCGCTGTGGCTCAAGTGGTAGAGCGCTAGCCTTGAGCTGAAGAGCTGAGGGACAGCAGCCAGGCCCAGAGTTCAGGCCCCACAACCCGACTCAAAAAAAAAAAAAAGTAATGACCTTGTATATTACAAAACTTTTTAACTTCTTTCTTCACTTACATATGTTGTTCTCATATAATTACTGAACAAATGAAAATTCCTAAGTTGAGCTTCACAGTCTTAAAGTACTTAGTAAATTTCTGGCTGGTAGAAGCCCAAAGAAATTACTAGGCTTAACCTTTAACATTGTATGTAAGCACTTAAACCTGATGTACAGGCTAGAAATGTGGCCTCGTGGTAGAATGCTTGCTTAGCATGCATGAGGCCCAGGGTTCAATTCCCTGGTACCACATAAAGAAAAAAATAACAAAAAAAAAGCTACTGTACAGTCAACTGATGATCTATAAAATTGGGGCCCTTCTGATTTGTTAGAGGCCAGTCTGAGTGCTGGGATGTTTAAGTTTCCCAGGTGGTCAGACCTGGCAGTACAGGACTGTAATTCAAACTCAGGAGGTTGAGTTAGGAGGATTATAAGTTCAAGGGTAAGCCTTGCTACATTAGTGGGATCTGCCTCAAAAACCATTCTCCAGGTGATCTATTATGTAGAGAAGTTTTCATTTAAAAAATACTTGAAGCCAGGGCACTGGTGGCTCATGCCTGTAATCCTAGCTGTTTAGGAGGCTAGGATCTGAGGGTCCTAGCCCAGGCAGAAAAGTCCCCAAAAGACTCATCCCCAATTAACCACTCAAAAGTGGTTATGTGGCTCAAGTGGTAGAACGCTGGCCTTGAACACCAAGAGGCTCAGGGACAGTGCCCAGGCTCAGAGTTCAAGTGCCAGGAAAAAAAAAAGTTGAATTAAAGCTCTGGGCCAGGGCTGGGAAGGTGGCTCAGTGGTAGAGTGCTTGCCTTGCATGCATGAGGCCCTGGGTTCGATTCCTCAGCACCACATATGCAGAAAAAGCTGCAAGTGGCGCTGTGACTCAAGTGGTAGAGCGTTAGCCTTGAGCTGAAGAGCTGAGGGACAGCGCCCAGGCACAGAGTTTAGGTCCCACAACCGGCAAAAAAAAAAAAAGCTCTGGGCCAGTAGCTTCCCCCTCAGAAAAGTCTCTCCCGTTGCCAGGACCTACGATGCCTTTTCCACCTTCTACCTGAATTCCAGTGGCCTCATTTGCCGTCATCACTTAGACAAAGTGAGTTCTGGGGCTGGGTGGGGGTGATCTGAAGGGTAGACAGCTGTGTGCACTTCCTCATCTTCTATTAACTATTACCTCTGCAGATGATGCCTTCGCATTCACCTCCATCGCCTGTGAAGAAGCTGCTAGTGGGAGCTCTGGTGACTCTAGGGCTGTCAGAGCCAGAGCCCAACCTAAATGTATGTCCCAAGGCCTGAGCCAGAAGTCAGGTGGGGCAGCACTGAAAACGTCGCTACGCACAAGAGGAGGTGGAGGCAGCCAAAGATCTCCAGACCAGTTGCCTCCCCTCTTTCTCTGTCCTTCCTTTCCATCTCATGCTGTTTAAAGCTGCTGTGTAACTTGACTTGTAAATAATAGTGTAAGTGACTGATATGAGATGGATTTCATGTCACTTTCTGTGCATCCCACAAGTTCCCACAAACTTTATTCAAAAATAATTTTATTTAATAGATATTAAACAGTGTACAGAAAGAAAAGGTGCTGGTATCAAGTTCTTTCCATTTGTCCTTTTCTCTACCCCAGCTCTTCTCGTGTCTTGCCTATTTTTTTGGGCATTTTCTTTGTATGGGGATCTTCTACCTCCTTGGCCTTATAGTAGTGGGGAGCCACTTCCAAAAGCCAACTGCTCTCAATCTCCAACACCTAGAAAAGAGAAAAAAGATCAGTCAGGGCTCCCTTGTTTTTAATCTAGCATCTCAAGTGTATAGGTCACAAAAAAAAAAAAAAAATATATATATATATATATATATATATTGCATTGACTGCCGGGCTGGGGGAAAAAGGTACTGGCTGTATTACATACCTAAAGTGCAGATATAGTTCTATATTCAAAATATCAAGTAAGTTATCCCTAAGAAGGAGCTATGAAAAGACTAAAAGTACACTCTAATGACAGACTCCATCTGCTTTACTTACCACTGTAATCCAAGCACCTTAAACACTTGTATTTAAACACATTTAAATGTTATTGAATATAAGTTACAGTTCTCAGATCCTGGAAGACACCAAGCCAGCTGTTAGAAATTATGTCTTTTGGAGTTCCCTAGGGCAGCTGAGCCTGAAAACTCAAGTAGTTGAAGAACTGGTAATAGATGGAAAGTGGGTTTGTATGGCCTCTACACAGGGAATAAAGGAATGGCAGGTATGGAGAGAAATGAGCTTTTTGGTTGGTTGTGAGGCTTCAACTCTGGGCTTGGGTGCTGTCCCTGAGTGTTTTGTGCTCAAAGCTTGGGAACTACCAATTGAACCACGGCTATACTTCTGGGTTTTGTTTTTTTTTTTTTTTTGAGTGGTTAATTGGCGATAAGTCTCATGGGACTTTTCTATCCAGGCCAGCTTTGAAATACCATCCTCAGATCTCAGTCTCCTAAGTAGCTAGGATTACAGGTGTGAGCCATCGGTGCCCAGCTGAGAAGCCAGCTTCAAGGGGCTACTAAATGAAATTAATGGTCGCGCTTGCTTTTCCAGCACATATACTACAATTGGAACGATATAGAGAAGATTACCATAGCCTCTGTGCAAGGATGACAGGTAAATTCAAGTGTTCCATATTTTTGGGGAAAAAAAAAAAAGAGTTAATGGTCTGGGGGAACGAGGAAGACAAGGAAATGAGGAGGGAAAGAGGGAAAGAGGTACCCCTCAGAGTCTTTAGGGTGTTTCCAATGAACAGTGGGCTCACTCTTCCTTACCATAGGCATCAGACCTCACTTCAGGTGTTGCTATGGTTGAATTAATGGTTTTAATGAATACATCAAATACATGTGTTAGAAGATGCAGAAAAAATTTTCTAAAAATCAAGAAAACTCCAAGCGAAGAAAACAACTGAATCAGATCTTGTTAGGAGACAGTTATTACTCTCTAGTAAAATATCTCCAGCTAGAAAGGATCAATGAAGTAAATTAATCGTATATAAGCTGGAGGCTGGTAGACTCATACCTGTTATACTAGCTACTCAAAAAGTTAAGATCTGAGCATCAAGTTTGAATTGAGCCCAGCAGAAAAGTCTGTGAAACTTACCTCCAATTAACCACCAAAAAAAAAAAAAGCTTGAAATGTTGTGGCTCAAGTGGTAGAACACTAGTCTTGAGCAAAAAAATTCAGTACCTAGGCCCTGAGTTCAAGCCCCAGGAATAATAATAATAAAAAAAAAAGTCCTACACTCAGAAGGCTGAGATCTGCAAATCTCAGTTTGAAGCCAGCCCAAGCAGACAAGTCAGAAAGACTCTAAATCCAGAAGTGGAGGTGTAGCTCAAGTGTTAGAATGAAAAGCCGGGCACTAGTGGCTCATGCCTGTAATTCTAGCTACTCAGGAGGCTGAGATCTGAGAATTGAAATTCAAAGCCAGCCCAGGCAGAAAACTTCCAGTGAGACTCTTATCTCCAATTAACCACTCAAAAAAGGAAAATGGCACTGTGGGTCAAGCTGTAGAGTGCTAGCCCTGAGCACAAAGAGACTTAGAGACAGCACTCAGGCTCTTGAGTTCAAGCCCCACAACCAACAATAAAAATAGCAAGAGACCCTGAGTTTAAGCCCCAATAATAGCGCGCACACACACACACACACACACACACACACACACACACACACACACACACACACACACACACACACACACACACACACACACACACACACACACACACACACACACAGTGAAAAAGAAAAGGAAGTCTTTCCATCTGATCCTACATAAAAATAATGTATTTTTCTGTACTAGTCCCAGAAACAAGAAACTTGGTTCTTAGTTTGTCATCATTCTATCTATCCCACACACATTACCTGGGCAGATAATGATCCCTTACCTGTCTCATAAACTCCTTGGTGGTCAAGACGAGTTCATGGTAGAGCAACCAGCGTGGCTGCTGCTCAAAGAGTGAGGAGTTGGGATGGATGAACACTGTCTGCTGCTGTTTCACTGTGCGGTAACCACTACGTGTCAGCCGTGCTATGTGGTAAAAGTAACCAGCAGTGATAGCCTAGGGAGCAGGCAAAAGAAAGTCATTGGGGTCAGACAGATGGGGGAACCCTTGTTTAGGCTTCAGAAAACTAGAAAGGAAAAGAATGTGTGAAAACCCCACTGAGATAAGCTTTAGTGGTCTGGGAAAGAGCAAACTTGAGAGAACACATGGTCCACCAGGGGAAGAGCTCAGGATGGGCACTGCTGTGTGGCCTCAGGGGAAGAGCTTGCTCCTCAGGGGTTCTGGGCAGACAGCAGCAGACTGAAGAACATTGACTGACCTTGCGGACCCGGATGTAGTCCCCCTGGCAGGAGCTCAGACCAACTTCCACCCGCTCCAGGAGCCCTTCCAGCTGTTCCCGCACATCCCGGGCTCGGCGCATGGATCTGAACTGTACAAAGTTCTCATAGCACCATTGGGAAGAGTAGCCACTCTCAGCCCACTAAATGAAAACGGTTCAAAAGAAAGGTGGAGGGACTTTCAGGATACAACAGGACCATAGTCTCCCACATTTCCCACTTTCCCACTCACTCAAGCCCTGACCTGTGTATACACGTTCAGCAGAACCAGGTGGTCCCCACCAGGGAGGAAGAAGTTGACTCGGGCATTGTCAGCATGGACAACCTTGTCCTTAGGCCGGTAGAAGATGGAGTTGTTGACAGAGAGCATGGCAGCCACTGTCAGGATCTCCTCTGAACAGCTGTACCTGAACAGGAAGACAGTGAGAGTTCAAAGCAAGGCACCTAACTATAGGCATACAATCAGAGGAGACTGATCACTGTGGTAGATGTGTCTCACGTGGGAAGAGCTGGTTGGGACAGTGGCTACAAAAGACAGCAAATCTGTTCTGGTGGTGGCAGTACCTTTGTAGGGATGGCGAAGGGGGAGGCATATGTAATCATCCTATTACACAGCATAATGGCCACTGAGGCAGGGGTAGGAAGGGAAGTCTGGGGGTGCTTTGTAGAAAGGTGTGTCTGTGTGCCTTGGGGAGAGTTCTAACAACCACAGCAGAGGAATGGCTTTCAAGGTGGAGTCACACAGCTACATCTATGTGGTCCAGTCTGAAATCTCAGGAATGAGAAAGCATCAAGAGCAGCCCTGTCTCCCCACCTCTCACAGAAGGAAATCTCCCACCTCCATTCACAGCCCTGGATTTTCTATGTCTGTCAACCTTATCCACTTAATATTGATCCAGAGCACAGCATGTTTTTTTTGTGTTTTTTTTTTTTTGTCCGTCGTGGGGCTTGAACTTTGGGCCTGGGTGCTGTCCCTCAGCTCTTCAGCTCAAGGAGAGCACTCTACTACTTGAGCTACAGCGCCACTTCCGGTTTTCTGGTGGTTTATTAGAGATAGGAGTCTCACAGTCTTTCCTGCCCGGGCTGGCTTTGAACTGTGATCCTCAGATCTCAGCCTCCTAAGTAGCTAGGATTACAGGCGTGAGCCACCGGTGCCCCACAGCATGTTTTTATTTTGTGTTTTTTTGTTTTGCACTGTGGCTTCTACTTGGCCTTGCTCTCTTGACTGGCATGCTTTCTCCTAGCCCACTGCCACTTAAGCCACATCTCCAGTCAAGCTTTTTTGCTGGTTAGTTGGAGAAAAAGTATTGCTGACTTTTCTGTCCAGGGATGGCTTGAAACCACAATCCTCAGCCTTCTGAGAAGTTAGGATTACAGGTGTAAGCCACTGGCATGTGTCTATGACAGCATTTTACACAATGGGCCTTGAACGGGACAATAAGAGTTCTTAAACATCTTGTTATTTGCTAAAGGACAGTATGATCAAGAAAAGGAGGAAGAGATGGCCCGTGCAGCCACAGGTGGAAGACTTACTTCTCAGAGGCCAAAATCATTTTAGACAGCATGGGGTCCACGGGCAGCTCTGCCATCTTTCGACCAGTCTAAGGAGAACAAAGACAGAGTTGAGTCTTCCCTCAGGTTCCCCTCCACAACAGGGGTCTCTTGCTTCATCCAGTCCCAGCCTGTGCCACCCAGTCATCTCACCGTGGTGAGCTCCCCAAGGTGATTAAGGGCTCCTAGAGCATACAGTTGTTCCAAAGCCAGCAGCAGGGTCTCATATGGTGGCGGGTCCAGGAAGTCAAAGTGCACCAGGTCATGGATCCCTGGAGAAAGATATAAAGGATAGAGACGCCACATATGGACCAGTGGCCTCACCCATTCACCTGCCTCTAGGGAGCACTAGTGCAGCCTACTCACCTAAGCTCTTGAGCAGTAACACAACATTGCCCAGGCTGGTCCTCTGGATCTCAGGCACTGTGGTCTCTTCCAGCTCATGCTGATAGGCCCAGGCTGTGTATAGGCGGAAGCACTTCCCTGCAGCCACTCGACCTGCTCGCCCAGCCCGCTGATTGGCTGAAGCCTGGAAAGTAAGGACAGGCAAGCTGGCTGATGATAGGGTCAGGGAACACAGAGGACAAGGCAATATTTATGCAAAAATTCTGGGAGGATGCAAACTGCTCTTCTCCTGTCCTCTAAGTGGGGCCACCCTATTGCTGAATTGTACTGTTCCTAGAGGCTATTTCTGCCTTTCCCTGCCCCATGGGGACCCAGGCTGACCTTGCTGCAGGGTGTGACAGTGAGCGACTCCATGCCTGTGCGGGGATTGTAGCTCTTCTGCTTACAGAACCCTGGATCAAGTACATAAATGATGCCCTCGATGGTGAGTGATGTCTCTGCAATGTTTGTTGCCACAACTACCTGGGGAAAAGCACATGAGACAAATTCAGAACCCGGTCCCCCCAACCTCGATACTCAGGAAGAGTAATCGTGGAAAGCTAGGAATGGACAGTCAAGTGGGAGGCGGGAGGCTGGGGAAAGGGAGTAAGAGGAATTCACATTTAAGGCTAGGAGATGACAAGACCAGCAAACAGGTAAAAGAAGCGGGGGTGATAGTCAGCAGGGACATGATGCAGAAAGAAAACGGAGAGGCAGAGGGTACTTAGGGCTTTTCTTTCAGAGATGGGAGATGGGGGTGTGCAAGTTCTTGCCCCCATCTTCCTTACCTCCATTTCCATATTCATCTTTACACACCTCTTCTTATAACAGTCTCCCTAGAGCCATCTCCTGGCTTCTATTCCGAGAGTATCACCCAGCCTCCAGAATGGTCCCTTTTTCCCTCCCAGTGATGACACTGGGATTTGAACTCAGAACCTTATACTTGCTTGACCAGCACTCTACCACTTGAGCCACACCTCTAACCCTGCTTTTGCTGACTATGGAGAAGGGGTCTAGTGGACTTTTCCGCATGTGCTGGCTTTGGATCTTAGCCCCCTGAGTAGCTAAGATTAGAGATATGAATTACCAGTGCCTGGCCAGAATAGTCATTTTTAGCATAGAAACATCACATCATTCCCAGCTCCCTCACTACAGAGTATGATCCAAGTACCTTAAAGCCTAAGGCCCTAGGCCCAGATGTCTTCCCAACCTCTTCTAGCACCATCTGTACTTCCTTTCTGACCCATCTAGGTGCATGCTTTCCTCACTCTTTCTTTTTTGGTCAGTTGTAGGGCTTGAACTCTGGGCCTGGGTGCTGTCCCTCAGCTCTTCAGCTCAAGGCAAGTGCTCTACCACTTTAAGCCACAGCACGACTTCTGGTTTTCTGGTGGTTAACTGGAAATAGTCTCATGGCCTTTCCTGCCTGGGCTGGCTTTGAACCGTGATCCTCAGATCTCAGCCTCCTGAGTAGCTAGGATTACAGGCGTGAGCCACTGGCGCCGGTTCACCCTTACTTCTATAGCGCTCTCTTCCTTCTTGCTCCCTCATTCCTCTACTTCACCTTCTCCTTATTAGAGAAGCCTTCCCTATATCCCCTCAACCAGCAAAGTCTATGTGCATCCTCCAATGCTGCCCTGCAGTTTTTCAGAGGACTCCTTAGAAACAGGTATTATTATTTGTCTGTCCAATGTTGCCTCCTATGAGGATACAAGTTCTGTGACTAGGCTAGACTTTGTGTTGATCATCATTTGTTGTTGTTGCAGTGTTACGGATAGGACCCAGGCCCTCAAACATGCTACCCGTGCTAGGCAAGTACTCTTCCACTGAGCTACAACCCAACCCCACCTAAAATCCTTTGGTTGTCATTCCGCCAAATGCATCTACCTGCCATCAAAACCCCCTTTATCTCAGCCCACAATAGATGGCCTTGGGCCTCTGTCACACTACATGAGCTTATTAGGCCCACCTTCTCCACGCTAACCTCAGGCTTTCCTCTGGTATTTTCCCAGTGCTTTTCTCCAAGTTCCATTTCAAACTTTACCTCCCAGCACATCAATCTCTGTCCTACCTACTCCGTGGGTTGTGTACTTGGCTTTTTCTCAGTGGACATCACATTCATCCACCTGCAGCCTGGAATGAGGACCTGGTGGCTCCTCAGCTACATCTACAATAGTGCTAGCACAGTCCTTTGCTTCACCACCCACCATGTACATTGCAAGATCAAGAGTGGAGGCTTCTTGGAAATGGCACTGTGGCTCAAAGTGGTAGAGAGCTAGCCCTGAGCAGACGATATCAGGGACAGCTCTCAGGCCCTGGGTTTAAGCCCCATGATACAAAAAAAAAAAAAAAAAAAAAAAAGTGGAGGTTTCTCCAACTGACCTTTCGGGCCCCAGGAGGCGTAGGTTGGAAGATGCGAGCCTGCATGTCAGAGGGCAGGTTGGCATAAATGGGCAGCACCAGGAGCTCCCGGATTTTGGAGCCCAGTCGACGGCAGCGATCCTGGAGCATCTCACAAGCAGCCTCAATCTCCTCCTAGGTGTGGGGCAGGAGAGCATCAGTGATCCTGAAGTCATGGAAACCTATACCCTCACCCCTGCCCTGTTTTCCTTAGGGATACACTAGCCCCTTTCCCACTATAGCACATACCTGTCCAGTCAGGAACACCAGGATGTCCCCAGGGGGCTGTGTCACATGGATTTGCAGCACAGACACAACACAGGCTTCCAGGTAGTCAGCCTCTGGAGCCTGGGGAGGAAGAAGACAGAGTTGGGGAGTCACCTGTATAAACAAGCTTCTCTTCCTCTCCCAGCTCAACGTACACTTTACCGCACTCCCCTGCCCCAAAGGCCCCAGCTTCACTGCATCCCACTTAAATCCACCCTCCCTGAGGGTGCACCTTGGTATAGAAGATGTCAACTGGAAACCTCCGGCCAGGGATTCGAAACACAGGGGCATCATCAAAGAAGGTAGAAAACCGGGCAGTGTCCAATGTGGCAGAAGCTACCAGGACCTTGAGCTCAGGCCGGAAGCGAGCCACATCCTTGATCAGCCCAAAGAGAATGTCTGTGTGCAGGGTCCGTTCATGAGCTTCATCCACCATCACCACACTGGGAAAAGAATGGGAGGAACAGTGAGGGAGGAGATCTGGACCTGGATGCTAGGTCTTCTATAACAAAAGGGAGGGTTAGAAGCAAAGGACAAAAAAAAAGCAGCCAGGAGGTAGAGGTTGGAAGCTAGAGTTGGGATGACTCTGACATCTCTGGGTCAGAGTCAAGAGTCTGCCTGTGGTGTAGAGTTGATGTGCCACCCTTTAACCTCTCAAGTTCCAGAGCCTTCTGAGTCACATGGCACAAAACCTGGTGCTTCTTCCCATGTGATAGCCCCTCTTAAGATTCTCCTCTGTAAGAAGAACAACTGTGTTCAAATGGTCTCATAGCACTTCCAGTCCTCATAGTACTACTCTGCCATTTTGGTCTTCTAAATTCTGCTGCTCTGCTCTCTAGCCTAGAGACATATAGACCAGTTCGAGGACCATTTCAACAACAGAGTCAAGAACTGGTGGGCTGATCAGAAGACAATGGCAGAATTGGCTGGGTGGGAAGGGGAGAGAAGATTAAAGGATACAGGAGGAGAGGGCAGTTGAGTAGGAGAAGTCCAGATTGGGCCTCTGTGTGTACCTGTAGCTGGCTAGGTCAGGTTCAGAGAGGAACTCCCGGAGAAGCATCCCATCCGTCATGTAGCGGAGGACTGTTCGCTCTGATGTGCAGTCCTCAAAGCGGATGCTGTAGCCAACCTGGTCAAAGGGAGCATTGGCAATTGAGAGTGGACTTATGGCCCCTGAGGGGAACGTGAGGACAGGGGACAAAGGATCAATGCAGTCCCCAGGGCAATGTGGACTGAGTCTCAGATCCTAGCAGATCGCTCCACCCCTGAGTTCCTATAGCTCACCTCATTCCCAAGCTTTACACCCATCTCCCGGGCCACTCTGGCAGCCACACTCATGGCTGCCACTCTGCGGGGCTGGGTGCAGGCAATCTTCATACCCTTCTTTGTGTAGCCCTGAATGACAAAGAAAGAAGTAACTGGTAAATATACCTCCCGGATCCAACCACAGTTCAGAGGAAGTTACAAAACCCAGGAAGGTTAGGGGAAAGGAGAGAACAGAGAGAAGCTGAAAAGGAGAAAGACAGGCAAACAAACAACAGACTGAGAACTCAAGAAGTGCTCAGCCAGCCCTGCAGTCCTTTGGGTCTGCAGCTAACCACCTGGGTCATCATCAAGGTCTGGGCTTTGCTAACCTTGAGCTAGAAAGGAACAGATCAGATAAGGCAATAGGAGACAACAGGTAAAACCTACAGGAAACAAGACCTTTAACTCCTTATTCTCTGGCTGGCAGTGAGAGACAGAGGTCATGCTGGGCTGAAGTATGGGAGGGCAACACTGACCTGCAGCGCATTGCATCTGTCTCCTAGGCCTTTGCATGTGAGTGTACTGAATGCCTACCGGGTATGGACACCATGAGAAGAGATGCAAAAATGGTATAGTCTTTCTTCTCAAGAGCCACAAGATTAAGTGGAAAAGACAGGTAGACAACTCCTCAGGCTATGGAAAGGAGTTTGGACAGGACTGTGAGCGCCAATACCCAGGACAAGGCTGTGATGACTAACCTCCTCAAACAGGTACTGTGGGATCTGGGTGGTCTTCCCTGAGCCAGTCTCCCCTTCGATGATGAGAACTTGGTGATTAGCGATGGCAGCCAGGAGCTCTTCCCGGAATGGGAACACAGGGAGGCTGCGACGGACGGCCTGGATGGACTCCTTCTGCTGGGCCTGTGCTGATGGAGGGGGAGCTGACGGCTCCTAAGGAAGGAAGGGAGGGCTATGAGCTACATGCCAGCTTGGGAGGGGGAGAGGATTCTCCTCATATTGTCCTGGTTTCCCTCTTACCTCATCACCCTGGAGCTGAGTGGCGCAGACAAACTCGATGGTCTCCTCCTCTTCCAGCACTAGCTGATACTTGGGCTCCTGGGAGGCGGCATCTCGAGCCCCAAATTTCAGGGATGCTGCCCCAAGTCGGGCCTCCTCCCATCGCCTCTGTTCTTCCCCAGGAGCACTTGATTCCTCTTCTACTACCTCTACAGCTCGAGCTGGCTATGGAAAGAGGGACAGGTAAAGATCAGAAGACAGAGGTGCCCCCCCCCCCCGCCGCTTTTTTTGTCAGCCATGGGGCTTGAACTCAAGAGCTCTTCAGCTCAAGGCTAGTGCTCCACCACTTTGAGCCATAGCGCCACTCAGGTTTTCTGGTGGTTAATTGGAGATAAGAGTCTCACGGCCTTTCCTGCCTGGGCTAGCTTTGAACCACAATCCCCAGATCTTACCCTCCTGAGTAGCTAGGATTACAGGTGTGAGCCACCAGTGCCTGGCTTAAGGGAGGCTTCTGTGCACAGTTCCCTCCTCTCATCACTACCTCTACCCCTGGGGGAGTCAAGGCATACTCCATCCTGTGAAGTGACACCGTTTCAGCTCACCTGTCCCCGGGTCTCCTTGGGCATGTGGTAGCGGTTGGTGGCCTCCAGCTTCTCCTGCTCACCGGCTGCCCGGTATTCCCGGGCCAGATCCCGCACTCGCCGCTTGTATTTGAGCTCCCGCCGTTCATGCCGGCTGAGTTCCACATCTCCAAAAAGGAATTCCTCATCAGCCAGCTCTGCCTCCAGGTCCTCCAGCTTCTCTCGTTCCCGTTTGGCCAGGTATTCTCGGCGGGATTTCTTCCTCAGCTCAGGGACCTGAGGCAGGAAGGGACAGTCCATCCCTAGTTAAAAGCAGCAACATCTTTTCCTACCCACCCCAAATGTGCAAGCCTCTGCCCTGCTCCGCACCTTGCATTCTAACGCCCAGCCAAAGCTGAGCCTCATTGCCCTGACCCTGCACAGTGCTTTCCAGCACAGTGGTGACTGAGCTGGAAGCCATCTTCCACTGGATAGCATCTCTTGTAATGTCAGTAATCTCTTGTCAGAGTGGATACATCAGGGCAATTGTTTGACTATTTTACTCTTACTATCTCATTCAAATTAATGGGAAGGGGAAAACAGACATAGCAAGCATTCAAAAAGCACAGGTCACAAGTGTAAACCACTGAGATAAGAATGGAAACCTTTGGGGGTGGTACAGTAGTACTCATCACCAGTTACTGCCTTAAACTCAATGGCTGCAGCTTGGGTAGGAGGAATTATAAACATATATGATGTATAGGTTTATATAGAAAAAAATATATGTGGGGCTGGGAATGTGGCTTAGTGGTAGAGTGCTTGCCTAGAATGCATGAAGCCCTGGGTTGAATTCCTCAATACCACATATACAGAAAAAAAAAGTGTGCATATATATTTTTACATATATATAAATATATACTCATATGCATATACATACTTCATATATATGTTCATATATATGTATACCCATAGATGGACTAGAGTGGGGAGAGGTTTTTTTTGGTTGATCCTGGGGCTTGAAGTCAGGGCCTGGGCACTGTCTCTGAGACTCTTTGTACTCAAGGCTAGCACTCTGCTACTTGAGTCACAGTGCCTTTTCCATGTTTCTGGTAGTTAGTTAATTGGAGATAAGAATCTCACAGACTTTCCTGCCCAACCCAGCTTCAAACCATGATCCTCAAATGTCGACCTCCTGAGTGAGCCACTGGCACCTGGTTAGGAAGTTTTTATATGATGTACACATGGCTTTGAGGACTAACCTCTCCCCATGCTATGATCACCTGGTTTCTGTGTGGTTACCTTTGCCCCAGGTTTCCCAGGGCCTTGGTAGCTCCACCTATGATTCACACTGTGGTCTGCCCTGTGATTTGGAAAATCTCTCCTACTGCAGAGAAAAACCAACCAATGTTCCCACTCAGAAAACTCCATTGATTGTTCTAATAAACTTCAAATGGAGATTATGTTTACAATCTAATCTGAGTACCACAATAAAACACCTTCAACCTGATAGGTGAGAGGTGAGACAATTTTATACTTTTATGTTTTGGGTTTTTTTGGTCGGTCCTGGGGCCTGATCTCTGGGCCTGCTCACTGTCCCTCAGCTCTTCAGTTCATGGCTAGAGCTCTACCACTTTGAGGGGATGGGAAGGTGGCTCAGTGGTGGAGTGCTTGCCTTGCATGCCTGAGGCCCTGGGTTCGATTCCTCAGCACCACATAAGCAAAAAAGAAAAAAACCAGAAGTGGAGCTGTGGCTCAAGTGGTGGAGCACTAGCCTTGAGCTGAAGAGCTGAGAGACAGCGTCCAGGCCCAGAGTTCAGGCCCCACGACCGGATCAAAAAACAAAAAAACAAAAAACTAAGGGGCTTAGAATGTGGCTTAGTGGTGGTAGAGTACGTGCCTAGCACTCTAGCATGAAGCCTCAGGTTTGATTTCTCAGTACCACATAAACAGAAAAAGCTGAAAGTGGCACTGTGGTTCAAGCAGTAGAGTGCTAGTGTTGAGCACAAGAAGCTCAAGGACAGTTCCCAGCCCTTAGTTCGAGCTCCAGGACTGGCAAAAAAAAAAAAAAAACACCTAAGTTGGGTGCTGGTGACTCATACCTGTAATCCTAGCTACTCAGGAACCTGAGATCTAAGGATTGAGGTTTGAAGCCAGCCTAGGCAGGAAATCCTGTGAGACTCTTTTGTTTGTTTGTTTGTCTTGGGCCTTGAATCTGGGCCTGAGTGCTGTCCCTCAGCTCTTCAGCTCAAGGCTAGCACCCTACCACTTGAGCTGCAGTGCCACTTCCTGTTTTCTGGTGGTTTATTGGAGATAGGAGTTTCATAGACTTTCCTGCCGGGCTGGCTTTGAACTGTGATCCTCAGATCTCAGCCTCCTGAATAGCTAGGATTAGAGGCATGAGTCATCAGCGCATGGCCCTGTGAGACTCTTATCTCTAATAAACTAATCAAAAAAGCCAGAGTGAAGCTATGGCTCAAGTGGTAGACTACTTGCCTTGAGCAAAAGAAGCTCTGGGCCAGGGCCCAGGCCCAGAGTTCAAGTCCCAAGACCAGTAAAAAAACAAAACAAAGGGGCTGGGAAGGTGGCTCAGTGGTAGACGACTAGCCCAGAGTTCAAGTCCCAAGACCAGTAAAAAAACAAAACAAAGGGGCTGGGAAGGTGGCTCAGTGGTAGACCACTAGCCTTGACCTAAAGAGCTGAGGGACAATGCCCTGGACCCAGAGTTCAGGCCCCATGACCAGCAAAAAAAAAAAAATACTAACTAAAAAATTTAGCAGGACCAAAAGGTAACACCTGTAATCCTAGCTACTCATATGTTGTAGGCCAGCAGGAGGGGGAGGGGGAAGACTGGAAGGAAAATGAGAAGACACCATTTCAACAGAAAAAGCTGGGCATGGTACTGCCCACCTCTTATCCCAGAAATGGTAGGAAGCATGAAAAGGAAGATCATAGCCATGCGCTGGTGGCTCACACCTGACTGAGATCTGAGGATCAAGGTTCAAAGCCAGCCAGGACAGGAAAGTCTGTGAGACTCTTAAATCCAATAAACTACTCAGAGCCAGAAATGGTGCTGTGGCTCAAATAGTAAGAGTGCGGGGCTGGGAAGGTGGCTCAGTGGTAGAGCACTTCCCTTGCATGCCTGAGGCCCTGGGTTCAATTCCTCAGCACCACATAAGCAAAAAAGAAAAAAGCCGGAAGTGGCACTGTGGCTCAAGTGGTAGGGTGCTAGCCTTGAGCTGAAGAGCTGAGGGACAGTGCCCAGGCCCAGAGTTCAGGCCCCACGACCGGACCCCAAAAAAAAAAAAATAGTAAGAGTGCTAGCCTTGAGCACAAAAAGGCTCGGGGATGGCACCCAAGCCCAGTGCCCAGACCCTGAGTTAAAACCCCATAACTGGAGAGAAAAAAAAAAAGCCAAGTTCATGAACTCAAAGGGCTCTGCCACCTCCCACAAGAAACCAATTCAAGAAGATCAGAAAGCCATGGGGATACTGAGATTAAGTAGGAAGAAGGTATTTGGAAAGAGTATGTCTTAGCTGAATGGTCAGCAAACTCTGGGCAATGGATAGCCACCCTGATCTGGTCCTCTAGACACCCCTTGGAGAATATTCTAGCTGCCTGGATCTCACTAAGTCCAGGAGAAGGAAAAGCCACATTTCACTCACTGATATGTTAAGGAGGGTTTGTGGTAGTTTTCTTCCCTCTAGTACTCAAGTCTTGTCTCAGCTAGGTCCTGTCAACCAAGAGGACTGCTCACTCATCAGCACCCTTACTACACTTCCTCTGTATCACCTTCCCTGTGGTCACCACTCCATCTTGTAATCCTTCATCTTCTGATCTTGGACTCCTCATCCCCAGGACTCACCATGGCTTTCCGGTCTTCCTCAGCCATCTTGAGGCGCTTCTGAGCCTCTTCATATGCCTGAGAAGAAACCAAGAGTAGAGGGGGGCATGAGACAAAACAGCCCCCACATCCGTGGCCATTTTCTCTTTGAATTCCAAAGACGGTTCAGATTGTACCCTCTGAATGGGCACCCCTCTCAGTGCAGTGAGGAATCTCTGTGTTGTACAGTCACCTTTGCCAGGAAACCCACAAGGATCCTCTTACTGCAGAGGAACACATTCCTGAATAAAGCCTCCTGACTTCCCAGAGTTATACTCTCTGAAATCATGGCCACCTCACAGTTCACCCAGGGACCTTGGAAATGGATAGAACAGATAAAGTTGCTCCCACCTTCTTGTCTGAGCGCTCTAGGACATTGCGAGTCCGATCCTTGTCCCGCTGCCGAACTCGCTCTGCGAAAGCATCACGTTCCTCCAGGTCCTGAAGACGCTCTCGCTCTGTCCGCTCCCACTCATCCTCTGATTCTGCTTTCTTTGTCTGCTCTTTATTCTCCCTGCAGACCAGAACATGGCATCAAATAGAGGCTTCCAAAAGGTCTATCATTCCATCCTCTTTCCCCATGCTTCTGACTTACTCTTTCTTCTTTTTTCCTGTCTCAGAAATGTCTTCCTCTTCTTCTTCCTCATCATCATAGTGTTTCTTCCTGAGGTGTTTCCGTTTTTTACGCTTTTTCTGGAGACTGCTCCCACTCCGACTCACAGTTTCCTCACTGCTTTCTTCACTGTCTTCCAACAACTTGTAAGATCTGTTCTTCTCTAGCAGGGCTCGAGCCTCTCGCTCTGCTACCCTAGCTGGCTTTTCTACCACGGGCTTCCGTGGTACCTGCCAATAAAGGAGACAATATGGTGTAAGAGCAACTCCTGAACTTGGCCTCCTACTTAGCTCTGTTCCTAACATAAGCTAGTACTTGATATTAAGTTAGCCTTCAGTCTCTGCTCCGTGGCTTTATCAGACTGGACAAGGACCCCTCAGCTTCTGAATGAGCTTCCTTTTAGTCATCTACTTAACGGGCATTTACTGAAGCCTGTCTCATGTGCCATGAATACAAGAATAAAGAAGGGACAAAAATCTCTACCTTCATGGAGTTTTCATAACTCTGTTTTTCCCAATGATTCATTCCTACACAAGAGACTGACAGTACTTTCACATGCATGCCCTAGAACCAGACTCCTTGGACAAACTAGTTAACAGACATATAATGTCCTTAGGCTCATGATACTTTCTTTTTTTTTTGTTGGTCATGGGGCTTGAACTTTGGGCCTGGGTGCTGTCCCTCAGCTCTTCAGCTCAAGGAGAGTGATCTACCACTGCAGCCACAGTGCCACCTCTGGTTTTCTAGTGGTTTATTGGAGATAAGAGTCTCACGGACTTTTCCTGCCTGGGCTGGCTTTGAACCATGATCCTCAGATCTCAGCCTCCTGAGTAGCTAGGATTACAGGCATGAGCCACTGGCACCCGGCTCATGGTACTTTCTTTTGGTGCTGTTTTTTTTTTTTTTTTTTTTTTTTGTCAGTTGTAGGGCTTGAACGCATGGCCTGGGAGCTTGTCCCTGAGCTCTTATGCTCAAGGATAGCAGTCTACCACTTTGAGCCACAGCTCCACTTGGGGTTTTCTGGTGGCTAAATGGAGACAAGAGTCCCACAGATTTTCTTGACCAGGATGGATTAGAACTGCGACCCTCAGCCGGGCCCCAGGATTGCAAAACAAACAAACAAACAAACAAACAAAACAAAAACAAAGAAAAGAAACGTAGTTAGCAAGTATACTCTCTGCGTTAACTCTCAGTACCACCAAAGAGAAGAGGGAGGAGGGAAGGAGGAAGGGGAGGAGAAGGAGAAAAAACAGAGGAGGTGGAGGAGAAGAGGGAGAAGTGGGGGGAGTTGGGGGTAGGAAAAGAAACAGAAGCAACCTACCCTATGAATTCGAAACTGCAAGTTACTAAGGGCTTTGTGTGAAAGTTGGAAACAGAAAAACTACTGAGTGAAGGGTTGCTTCCTGCCTTATTCCCCCAGGTGCACAAGACCAGGTCGCACACGGGTGCTTGTCCTCGGACAGGTCACTCCGACCCCAACCGGCTAAGCTGAAACCCCCCTCACCCAAGGCAGCGCATTCCGCTCTGGGCCTGGCCAAGGACACGCCCCCCTCGGCCCCCCCCAAAGACCTGTCTACTTTTTTTATTATTGATAAACCCAGCCCCAGATCGAGTCCCTCACACAACCTCCACACCTGCGGGAAGACACAGTCCTACCCTGCCGACCATCGAGTGCGGCCCTTCCCTTTCCCGTCCTTCCTCCATTTCCCTAACACTTAATACTACGTTTAAGCCCGGTCTGTCCTCGTTGGGCGGAAGCACCTAGCACAGCACTTCTAGACGGCAGGTGGATAAAAGACAAGCGCGGTGAGAACGGAGTTGGCTGGGCGGCGGCTCCGCCCCCCGCCCCAGCCCGCCCCGCCCCCCGCCCCGCTCCCCGCCCCCAGCCCGCCCCCGCCCGCCCCGCCCCCCGCCCCAGCCCGCCCCCGCCCCAGCCGGCCCCGCCCCCCGCCCCAGCCCGCCCCGCCCCCCCGCCCCAGCCCG
Source organism: Dipodomys merriami (assembly GCF_024711535.1). NCBI lineage: Eukaryota > Metazoa > Chordata > Mammalia > Rodentia > Heteromyidae > Dipodomys > Dipodomys merriami. The sequence continues at coordinate 11,978,593 of NW_027202937.1, read as the reverse complement.
CCCCGCCCTCCGCCCCAGCCCGCCAGCCCGCCCCCGCCCCAGCCCGCCCCGCCCCCCGCCCCAGCCCGCCCCGCCCCCCCGCCCCAGCCCGCTCGCCCACCCCCCGCCCCGCCCGCCCGCCCGCCGCGCCCCGCACACCTTGCTCCAGAGCCGGAGGGCGAAGTCGCGAGCGGGCCCGCTGAGGTCCAAGGTGTCGGTGTCTCGCAGGCGCTGCACGAACGCCTCGGCCGAGGCGCAGCGCTGCGCCGTGCCGATGAGGAACTGCGCGACGTGCCGCTCGCTCAGCCCCAGCACCGAGTGCAGCTCCTCCTGCACCCAGCGCTCCAGCTCCGCCGGCGTCGCCATGGCGACCTGCGCTCTCCGCTCCCGCCCGCGAAGCCTCGGGAGAGTCGGAAGCGCGGAGCCGGGTCGCAAGGCCGGAGCTGCCGGGACGCAGCGATAGCTCGACAACGGAGCTGCCTCCGAGATGGTATTTAAACCGTCTAAAACTGTCTTCCGGTACCGCGGACTGCAGAAGGAACCGCTCCATCCAGGCCTAAAACGCGACGGTGGCCGATGGAGTCCAAATCTCTTAGACTCTTCCCTCACGTTTGAGGTAGTGTATGTTCATTTCCGTTCCTGCCCGATCTCTCTGTCGCCCCCTGGTGGTCAGTCCGTAGATTTTAGTTAACAGAAGGAAGAAACCTTGTCTCTTAAAAAAATACAATTTATTTATATATTTCATATTACATAACATATATTCATGTTTAAATAAGGATGCTGGTTCTAAATAAAGCCATCTTGGCATCTTAATAAAAGTTAACAGGCTGGGCGCCGGTGTCTCACGCCTGTAATCCCAGCTACTCAAGAGTCTGAAATCTGGGGATTGCTGTTCAAAGCCAGCTGGGGCAGAAAAGTCCATAAAACTCTTATCTCCAATTAACCACCAGAAAACTGGCAGTGGAGCCGGGGCTCAGAGGAAGAGTGCTAGCCTTGAGCAAAAAATCTCAGGGACAGCACCCAGGCCCTAAGTTCAAGCCCCCCGACCAACAAAAAGAAAAAGAAAAAACTGCAAGACTTTGAAATAGGAAAACATTCCAATACCAACTGTACTTGAGCAGCAAAGCCATGACTTATTTTGGCAGTACTGGGGTTTGAACTGGCAAGGCAGATGCTCTAGCACTTGGGCTACACCTCCTGCCTATGACTATTAATACTTTCTGAACCTAGGCAGAGCGCCCATGGCTCACGCCTGTAATCCTAGCTACTCAGGAGGCTGAGATCTGAGGATTGAGGTTCAAAGCCAGCCTTGGGCAGGAAAGTCTGTGAGGCTCTTATCTCCAATAAACCACTCAAAAACCAGAAATGGCACTGAGGCTCAAGCAGTAAAACGCTCTCCTTGAGCTGAAGAGCTGAGGGACAGCGCCCAGGCCCAGAGTTCAAGCCCCACAACCTACCAAAAAAAAAAAGTTTCTGAACCTAAGACCCATTGTCTATCAGACGAAAAGCTTTTCTAGGAAATTTCACTGAGTGTTGCAGCAGTTTCTGATTGAGTATTATAGGTCTTATGTTTTGGTAAATGGCCCTGGATTAGCCACATGGGATGTGTTCTGTATTACCTGGTGGCTTGACTGGTAGCTGGCTTTGGAATACTGGAACTCTTCAACCAAAAGTGATCTCTGCCTTTTTTTTTGTTTTTGTTTTGCTGGTCCTAAGGCTTGACCTCAGGGCTGAGGTACTGTCCCTAAGCTAAAAGCTAGCACTCTACCACTTGAGTCACAGTAGCACTTCTGGCTTTTTTGAGTAGTTTATTAGAGATAAGAGTCTCTCATGGGGACTTTTCTGCCTGGGCTGGCTTCGAACCTCTATCCTCAGAGCTCAGCCTCCTGAGTAGCTAGGATTGTAGGCATGAGCCACTGGCACCAGGCTGATCTCTGTTTCTGTTTAGCTTTTTTCATCTATTCATTCATTCTAGAAATAACTTTGTCTATTAGTTGGCGGGTATAGAGATTCTGCAGGGAACTCAACCAAGTCTATCCTTACACACTGCAATTCCAGACTAGTGTGCACTGCAACTGACCTTCCTCATACCTTTGCTATCCTTCATGAAACCTATGTATAGCTCCTCAGAACCTTTTTGTGTGTATATGTGTCAGTTGTGGTCCTTGCACTCAGGGCCTGGGCACTGTCCTTGAGATTTTTCACCCAAGGCTAGCATTTTACTACTTTGTTCCATATCTCTACTTCTGGTTTTCTGATGGTTAATTGGAGATGAGTCTCATGGCCTTTCCTGCGTGGGCTGGCTTTGAACTGTGATCTTCAGATCTCAGCCTCCTGAGTAGCCAGGATTACTAGTGTGAGCCACCAGTGCCTGGTTTCCCACAGCCTTCTCTATAAATTAAAACTGAACTCCAGGGCTAGGAAGATGGCTTAGGGGTAGAGTGCTTGCCTTGCATGCATGAGGCCCTGGGTTCGATTCCTCAGCACCACATAAGCAGAAAAGGCCAGAAGTGGAGCTGTGGCTCAAGTGGTAGAACACTAGTCTTGAGCTGAAGAGCTGAGGGACAGCGCCCAAGCCCAGAATTCAGGCCCATGACTGACCAAAAAACAAACAAAAAAACTGAACTCCATGGGGTTAGGAACGTGGTTTAGTGGTAAAGTGCTTGCCTAGCATTCATGAAGCCCTGGGTTTGATTCGTCAGTATCACATACACAGAAAAAGCCAGAAGTGGCGCTGTGTCTCAAGTAGTAGCGTGCTAGCCTTGAGCAAAAGAAGCTCGGGGACAGTGCCCAGGCCCTGAGTTCCTGGCTTTTCCTCTCTCATTTTCCTCCCCTCAACCATCAGTCTTCCCTCACCCGCAGTTATTTCTAAAGAAGAAGCAGCAGGAGAGGTGGAACAAGCTCCATTTTATTATGGAAAGTTAAAAAACAACAGGCAAGAAGAACAATGGAGTGGCGGGGGGAGGGGGAGGGGGGGGCAGTGAGGTGCCGTCTTAGTCCTTCCACACAACCATTAAGAACAGAATTAAATAACCCATGGGGGTACAAAGTTAGCATTCCCGGCCTTCCCTCTTGGGGATAACTGAGACACCATAATACTGAACAAAGGTGGAGGAAGCCACATGTGACTCCCAGAGACAAATGACATGGATGACAAGTGGGCATGGCTTGGAAACCTGGGACTTTAGCAAGTGGGGCTGGGAGTTGGTGGGATTGTAAACCAGGCTGTGGTCAAGAGGCAGGATCTGTAAACAAAGGGGCCGTGATCTAGGGACGGGTGGTGAGGATAGGGAGATGTACTTGGAACTGCAGTAAGATTTAGGCCTTCCAGAGTGATGAGTACTTAAATCCTGGGGGTCCCCAGTGAATAGCATGGAGTCAAAGAACGGTTTGGGGAGGAGTGCCCCCCATCTCCACCCCAACTGAGTTCTTGGGGCACACTCTTGGACCTCCTAGGGATATTCCAGCCTGTCTGACCCCACCAGGGACCTGGGGGTAAGTTGGAAATTGAACAATTGGCTCTGCTTCCAGAAATGGAATGGGAATAGCAAGCTAGAAGATGTTGGCTGCCTTTTTCTTGCCAGGCTCATTTTCAGGGTCTGTCTGCTCTGAATTGTCTGGGGTCCAGGATCCTCAGTTGGGGGAACAGAGTGAGGTATGTCCCCATGGTTGGAGGATGGGTCACCGCCGGCAGGACTCATCTGCAAGAGAGGAAGTAATCAGGAGAATGGATGAGAGCCTTCTTCTTCCTACTGCCAGAATTAAAGGGCAGGTGGCACACAGGAAGTGCTATGCCATCTTCCAAGTCTTTTTTTTTTTTTTTTTTTGGGGGGGGGGGTCCAGTCGTGGGGCCTGAACTCTGGGCCTGGGCGCTGTCCCTCAGCTCTTCAGCTCAGGGCTAGCGCTCTACCACTTGAGCCACAGCACCACTTCCGGCTTTTTTCTTTTTGCTTATGTGGTGCTGAGGAATCGAACCCAGGGCCTCATGCATGCAAGGCAAGCACTCTACCACTGAGCCACCTTCCCAGCCCAGCCATCTTCCAAGTCTTGAGTGCATGCTCAAGACTAGCACTCTCCCACTTGAGCCACAACTCCACTTTTGACTTTTTGCTGTTAACTGGAGATAACATTTCTTGCTCTGGCTGGCTTTGAACTGCAATCCTCAGATCTCAGGCTCCTAAGTAACTAAGATTATAGGCATGAGCCACCAGCACCTGGTTAGACCTTTTTTTTTTTGGTCGGTTGTGGTACTGTCCCTGAGCTCTTCAGCTCAAGGCTAGTGCTCTAGCACTTGAACCACAGCACCACTTCTTGTTTTCTGGTGGTTACTTGGAGATAAGAATCTCAAGGAGGGCTGGGAAGGTGACTCAGTGGTAGAGCACTTGCCTTGCATGCCTGAGGCCCTGGGTTCGATTCCTCAGCACCACATAAGCAAAAAGAAAAAAGCCGGAAGTGGTGCTGTGGCTCAAGTGGTAGAGCGCTAGCCTTGAGCTGAAGAGCTGAGGGACAGCACCCAGGCCCAGAGTTCAGGCCCCACAACCAGAAACCCCCCCCCAAAAAAAAAAAGAATCTCAAGGACATTCCTGCCTGCCTAAGCCCCAACCCTCAGATCTCAGCCTCTTGAGTAGCTAGGACTACAGGAGTGAGCAACCAGCACCTGGCTATGGCTAGGCATTCTTTTTTTTTTTTTTGGTCGGTCGTGGGGCTTGAACTCTGGGCCTGGGCACTGTCCCTCAGCTCTTCAGCTCAAGGTGAGCGCTCTACCACTTGAGCTACAGCACCACTTCCGGTTTTCTGGTGGTTTATTGGAGATAGGAGTCTCATAGTCTTTCCTGCCCGGGCTGGCTTTGAACCACGATCCTCAGATCTCAGCCTCCTGAGTAGCTAGGATTACAGGCGTGAGCCACCAGTGCCCGGCTTGGCTAAGCATTCTTGGTTTTTTTTGTTTTGTTTTGTTTTTTGGGTCCGGTCGTGGGGCCTGAACTCTGGGTCTGGGTGCTGTCCCTCAGCTCTTCAGCTCAAGGCTAGCGCTTTACCACTTGAGCCACAGCACTACTTCTGGTTTTTTTCTTTGTGCTTATGTGGTGCTGAGGAATCGAACCCAGGGCCTCTGGCATGCAAGGCAAGTGCTCTACCACTGAGCCACCTTCCCAGCTCCCTTGGCTAGGCATTCTTATAACTGTAACCTCACAGTAATCCTGGGACAGGCTGAGTAATATAATATCTAACCAGGATCCTATGTGCTTCACAATTCTCCCATGCTGCAAAAGCTATTTAATTATTATCATCATCATCATCATCATCATCATCATCATCATCATTATTATGTTGCTGGGTATTGAACACAGGTCTCAAGCAAACAATCTATCAATGAGCTACCACTCCAACCCTGAGGAGAGTTATTATTAAACTCACTTCATAAATGACAAATTCAGACCAAATTGGTTCTCTGTGCTTACACACGATACTAAACCTGCCTGATCCAACTCTTATATTTTTAATCACAATGATAAACATGAAGCACCAGGAAGGAACCATGGTTTTGCAATCTGATGTGTATTTAATTTCCCAGAACCTCAGTTTCCCCATCTGTAAAAGGAGCAGCTGGGGTGTGAGGTCAAACACCATTGACAGTGCCAACACACACCTTTAATCCCTCCGGACCACCGTGCCTACAACACCAGGGGGCGCCCTCGAGTCAGCATTTCCCCACTTACCCACGATTAGGGCCTTGGTGCGCAGCCCGCCCTGGAGCTCCCGCTGCAGCAGCAGCAGTTCCTCCTCATCCTCTTCATCGTCAGGCTGGGCCTCTGGGGGGCTGGAGGAACTGGGGGGCTCAGGCTCTGGGCCCAGCTCCTCCAGTACCGAACTCTCCGAGGGGTATTGGTACGTGGTCTCCAAAGCTGTCTCACTGAAGGAGATCTTGAGCTGTGGGAGGGGAAGAGAACAGGTAAGACTGGGGAGTTAGAGATGGATTTAGACACCCTGCTGACTTCCCCTCTCTGTCCCATTCAGCTTTCCTTCCAGTAAGATTCTCCAATCCGCTGGGCGCTGGTGGCTCCTGCCTGTAATCCTAGCTACTTAGGAAGCTGAGATCTGAGGGTCATGGTTCAAAGCCAGCCTAGGCAGGAAAGTCCTTGAGACTCTCTGTCATGGGTCTTGAACACTGGGCCTGGGCTCTATCCCAGAGCTCTTTAGCTCAAGGCGACCGCTCTACCCATCTGAGCCACAGCGCCACTTCCAGTTTTCTGGTGGTTTTCATTAGAGATAAGAGTCTCACAGACTTTGCTGCCTGGGCTGGCTTTAAACTTCGATCCTCAGATCTCAGCCTCCTGAGTTGCTAGAATTACAGGCGTGAGCCATCAGTGCCCAACTTCTCTGAGACTCATCTCCAATTAACCACAAGAAAACCAGAAGTGGTGCTGTGGCTCAAGTAGTAGAGTGCCTGCCTTGAGCTGAAGAGCTCAGGGATAGTGCCCAGGCCCAGAGTTCTCCAATCCTATTTTCCCTCTTCAATCACACACTCAAAAAAAACCTCCAATGACCTTGTTCACAATAGCCAGATAATGGAAGAAGTGGTGCTGTGGCTCAAGCGGTAGAGCACTAGCCTTGAGCTGAAGAGTGCAAGGACAGCGCCCAGGCCCAGAGTTCAAGCCCCACGACGGACAGAAAAAAAAAAAAAGCCAAAATAACAATAGCCAGATAATGGAATCAGCTGAAGTGCCCAATAACCCAATAACTAATAAATGTATAAAGAAAATATGATACATACACAGTCTATAAGTCAAGAAAATGTTGTCAGACACGTTGTGTTCATATATTGTTTTGTAGAATGGGAACTTTTTTGTACAACTACTTAAAGATAATAATATATTTTTTTAAAGAAAATAGATATTGTGGGGCTGGGAAAGTGGCTCAATGGTAGAGTGCTTGCCTTGCATGCATGAGGTCCTGTGTTCAATTCCTCAGCACCACATAAGCAGAAAAAGCCAGAAGTGGCATTGTAACTCCAATGGAAGAGCGGTAGCCTTGAGCTGAAAAGCTAATGGACAGCTCCCAGGCCCAGAGTTCAGGCCCCATAACCAACAACAACAAAAAAAGATATTGTGTCACTTGAAGGCAAGTATGGAGCTAGAAATCATGTTGAGTTAGATAAGCCAAGCTCAAAAAGCAAAATCATCATGTTTTTGCTCATTTATATAATCCAGACTTTTATAACATATACATAGGTATATGTGTATATGCACATGCATATATGTATATGAAAAACTAGATTCTAATTATAGGATTGGGTTGGGGATGATCAGAAGGGGAAGAGTAAAAGAAAATGATAGAAGCTGGGTATTATTGAAATACATTGCATCTATGTATGAAAATGGCATAAGGAGGAAGTGGAGGTGTGGCACAAGTGGTAGAGCACCAGCCTTGAGCAAAAAAGCCAAGCAAAGCTGGGAGTCCACTCACGCCTGTAATCCTAGCAACTCAGGAGGCTGAGATCTGGGGATTACTGTTCAAAGCCGGCCAGGGCAGGAAAGTCCCTGAGACTCTTATCTCCAATTAACCACCAGAAAACCGGAAGTGATGCTGTGGCTCAAGTGGTTGAGTGCTAGCCTTGAGCTGAAGAGCTCAGGGACAGTGTCCAGGCCTAGAGTTCAAGCCCCACAACCGACCCCCCCACCCCCCCAAAAAAGTGTGTGTGTATGTGTGTATGTGTGTGTGTGTGTGTGTGTATGTGTAGCAAGGTACTAGTGGCTCATGTCCATAATCTTCCATAATCTTACTTAGGAGGCTGAGATCTGGTTTAAAGCCAGACCAGGCAGGAAAGGCTATGAGATTCTTATCTCCAATTAACCAGCAAAAAGCTGGAAGTGAAGTTGTGGCTCAAGTGGTAGAATGCTAAACCATATACGAAAAAACTAAGGGAAAATACCCAGGCCCTGAGATAAAGCCTTTATGCCAGCACAAAAAGAAAGAGAAAGAAAAAAAGTAAAACAGGCTTTGTTTGAGGATGAAGTAGATAATCAGCAGGAGGGAGTGGGGGAGAGTGGAGAGGGTGATTGAGGGTAAACGTTGTCTAAGTGCTTTATATGTATGAATAAAAATAGTACAATAAGCCGGGTGCTGGTGGCTCATGCCTATAATCCTAGCTACTCAGGAGGCTGAGATCTGAGGATCACGGTTCAAAGCCAGCCTGGACAGGAAAGTCTATGAGATTCTTATCTCCAATAAACCACCAGAAAACTGAAAGTAGCACTATGGCTCAAGTGTTAGAGAGCTTGCCTTGAGCTGAAGAGCTCAGGGACTGCACCCAGACCCCAAGTTCAAGCCCCCTGACTGACAAAAAAAGAAAGAAAGAAAGAAAGAAATAGTACAATAAATCTGTTAAAACTGTTTCAAGAAGCATGGAGGGGGGGATAAGGAAGAGAGATGAGGTGTTGATGGGATACATAGTATATATGTATAGAAATGTCACAATGAAACCAACCTTTTGTAACTCATATATGCTAATAAAAGTATCTTAGAAAAAAAAGGGCCTGGGGCTGGTGGCTCACACCTGTCATCCTAGCTACTCAGGAGGCAGAGGGCAGGAAAGTCCTTGAGACTCTTATCTTCAATTAACTGCTCAGAAAACCGGAAGTGGTGTTGTGGTAGAGCACTCACCTTGAGCTGAAGGACAGCGTTCAGGCCCAGAGTTCAAGCCCCATGACCAACCAAAAAAAAAAAAAGAAAATAGTTGGTTCATTACTGTAATCATAGCTACTCAAGAAGCTGAGACTCGGGCTGGGAAGTTGGCTCAGTGGTAGAGTGCTTGCCTCGCCTGCATGAGGCCCTGGGTTCAATTCCTCAGCACCACATAAGCAGAAAAAAGCCGGAAATGGTGCTCAAGTGGTAGAGCACTAGCCTTGAGCTGAAGAGCTGAAGAGCTGAGGGACAGCGCCCAGGCCCAGAGTTCAAACCCCACAACGGACAAATAAAAAAGCTGGGCTAAGCCGGGCGCTGGTGGCTCACGCCTGTAATCCTAGCTACTCAGGAGGCTGAGATCTGAGGATCGCGGTTCAAAGCCAGCCCGGGCAAGAAAGACCATGAGACTCCTATCTCCAATAAACCACCAGAAAACCGGAAGTGGCGCTGTAGCTCAAGTGGTAGAGCGCTCGCCTTGAGCTGAAGAGCTGAAGGACAGCGCCCAGGCCCAGAGTTCAAGCCCCACGACCGACAAAAAAAAAAAAAAGCTGGGCTAGAGGTGTGGCTCAAGTGGTAGAGTGCTATTCTCAGATGAAGCAAGCCCAGAGAGAGCTTAAGGCTCTGAGTTCAAACTCTGGCTAAAAATAAAGAAACAATAGAAAACAAATGAAAAACAGACTTTGGGCCCAATGTTCTCACTAGGGACTGGGGGCTGAGTAAGTAATCTGAGACCAAGGGTCTTTGCCTTCAGAGTATGACAGGCAAAGGTGTAGAAAATTAAAATACACAAATCAGAATTAGGCTTTTGGGCACTCTGGCAGCAATGAAGTAGGCATCTGGAGAAGGTGAGATCTATGCTGACCAAGCCAGGAAAGAGCTGGCTGGTACAAGGGTCTTAGGCAAAAAGTATAAACAAGTCCCTTTGACCTTTGGTTCTCCCCTGGGAAACCCCAGCTCCTACAGCTCCCTCCCTCTACCCCTATCTCTCGCTCATAGCTGACTAGGCCCAAAGCAAAAAGGTTTAGGGCTGGGAAGGAATGGGAGACAACCCCCAAAGGCCCAGAGGGACCCAGAGACTTTCCCCTAATACACAAGGGTGAAAATGAGCACCTGAGAGATACAATTAAGAGAGGTGACAGGTGGAAAGGAAAATGTACTTAGAAAAACTAGGGCCAAGGTGGAAAGGTTGGCAGCACAGAGGGGCAGAGACAGGCAAGAGATGAGAGGGGGTGTATGTGCAAAAACTCCTGCCTAAAAAGCCTGTTCCAAGAACAGGGGAGCCCAGCTGTTCCCAATGCCTCCTACCCCTCCCCTCTGCCCTCTGAAAACTCTCAGGGGGAAGGACACAGCAGGATTAACTCTAGGATTAGTGATAGACAAATGGGAGGATTACCTGTGAACTACTTGGAAAAGTCCAGAGGATCTACTGGGCATCTGGTGATGAAGACTTTGAGGCTAGGGTGTGAGGACTGTGGCTGCCCAGTGGTTGCTGGGGTCTGTCTGGGATATTACACCTCAGTCCCCTTGTAAAGCAGGGACTGGATGTGTAACCCCTACAGTCCCCTTGTAAAGCAGGGAATGGATGTGTAACCCCTACACTCTGAATCTTACAGTGGCTCTTCATTTCTCTTGGAGCAAAAGCCAGAGCCTGGCTAAAGCCTAAAGGGCACTTCTATGCCACTCTAGTTGATCTCTCTGAGTCTTTACCAGTTCTGGCCATACCAGGTCACAGTGCCTGCCAGTCTAGAGGTGCACTTCCACCTCAGGGCTATTACCCTGACTGTTCCCTCTGCCTGTCATATTTCTCTCAGATATTCTTATTGTTATCCCCTCCCAGTCACCCTATTCAGAAATTGCCCAATTCACACTTCCCACTAACCAAGCCTCTAAATTACTTACTCTTTTCTAACTTTCTGTAGGATATACAGTTCCTTCTTACTTTTTGGGGATTGATTCTGGAACCTCTGTGGATACCAAAATTTTTTGTCTTCAAGTGCTTATGTGTGTGTGTGTGTGTGTGTGTGTGTGTGTATGTGGGGTGTGTGTGTATGTATGCTGGTGCTGGACCTTAAACTCAAGAGCATCTTACTTTCACTTGGCTTTTTCCCCCTTCAGGCTGACACTCTACCACTTGAGCCATACCTCTGCTTCTGGAGTTTTGCTGGTTGACTGGAGATAAGTCTCATGGACTGGGTGCCAGTGGCTCACACTTGTAATCCTAGCTACTCAGGAGGCTGAGATATGAGGTTCCCGTTCAAAGTCAGTCCGGAAAAGTTCATGAGACTCTTATCTCTAATAAACTACTCAAAAAAAGCCGGAAGTGGCACTGTGGCTCAAGTGGTCGAGTGCTAGCCTTGAGCACAGAGGCTCAGGAACAGCACCCAGGCCCTGAGGTTCAAGCCCCAGGACACCCCCCCCACACACACACACAAAGTCATGAACTTTTCCACTTGAGCTGGCTTTGAACAGTGATTTTGAGTCAGATCTCAGTTTCCTCAGTAGCTAGGATTACAGGCATGAGCCACTAGTGGCCCAATCTATCTCCATAGACTCTCATTACTTATAATACCTGATACAATGTAAATGCTATGTTATAGTGTACTGCTTAGAGAATAATGACAACAACAAAGTCCCTACTTGTCACAACAGGCATGCTTGTTCTTGGATGTGCAACTGATTGAGCCTAGGGATATGGAGTCATGCGCACAGAGCTGACAGTACTCACTACTCTTATGTCTGCTGTTGACAGGAAATTGGAAGGAACTACAGTGGATAAAGTAAGAGTTTGGTCCAGACATCAGATGATGTCTCAACAGAGTATCAAGCCTGGGGAGAGAGTTGGGAAATAGCCCAGAATGTACACAGTTCACTCCCCCCAGTCCACGTCTATAGACATGGAGATAAAATCAAGTGACAGCAAGCAGTCTGCTTAACACCCCAACTTCTCCAAAGGAAACTTTCTTGTCTGTTACTGGTAGATTTACCCACAGTTCTGGGGACTCACTTCTGTTTTCTTTTTTCAATATCCCCCTTTGGGATCCCAAGCTCTGTCTGTAGTTGAGGATCCGATCATTCTGGAATGGATTCACTTTATTTGCTCAGTTGGTGTCACCCCCTACCATTTGCCACTTGCCTCTTTCCTCACCGCCCCCCCTCCATCTCCTGACTGGGCTTTCAGGAATGCACAGCTCGTGTGGGGGATGGGACTGAGGAGGGAGGTGACTCACCCGCTCCTCTCCCATCAGCTATATAAGGGCACAAGGGGGCCCAAGAGGGAGGGACAGATCTCTAAACCAGAGGGGCCTCGAGGGAAGGGCACAGCCCATCTCATGGCTCTGTGGCAGGGCTGGGGTTTCTCACTAGATAGTAGGGATAAGTTTGATGGGAGCAGCCTTAAATAGCTCCTTCGAAAGTTATTTAGGGAAAGTGAGGCACAGGGGTAGAGGGGTCCACCTATCATTGAGAGACAAGCACTAGGACAAGGCACACTAGTCCCTTCCCAGCAGGGCACTGAGATAGGGAAAGGCCTGAGAAGGGCAGAGAGGGAGGTGGCCGGATCTGGGGAACTCTGTGTTGCCTGGGCCCTGTCCCTACCCCCATACCCAGAGTGGCTGCTTCCTTATTCTCTCACCACATCCTGAGCTCAGTTCTGGCAGGCCCATGGCCTAGCGTCCCCCACAGAGCCCCAACAGCCTTCCGGCCCCCACCCCAGGCTTCCTGTTTGGAAGATCTGCTTCCGGCCCCTCTCGTCTCTGACCTAGGTATGGTCACCATCACAGGTCCTGCTCAGTCCTGGGCTCCTGACTCCCGGAAGATAGTCCTAGAGCTTTTGCCCCAAGGCTTCACACCTCCTTTGTTCACTGCCCAAGAGGGCAAGCCTCCTCCCCAAAGTACAAACCAACCTCAGTAGGAAATGACTTTTCTCAACACCTCAGCCTGTGAGAATTTCCGGTCCTTCCCTGCCCAGCCCTCAGGGGAACATGCTGATGGCTGTAAGAAGGCTGGGATAGATTCCCAAGTTAGGAGGCTAGAGATGGATCCTCCAGGAAGAATTGAGGGAATCAAATCACACGCTCAAGTTTAACTCTGATCTTTGGTCTTCAAGGTTTCCCAGGGCTGGGGGTAAGGGACTGGTGGTTGTGTGTGTTAGGAAGGAATTGGGCCAGGGCTGGGGTCGGGGGTGGAGGGGAAAGCTAGTCTGGCTGCTCCCATTTCCCTTCACATCCTGGTTCAAGTCTAACCTCTGACCTCCTTCTAGCCTCTACTCCCACCCCATCTAGTGGGCCAGGCCAATCCTGGCTTTCAGGTCAGGCGCCTCCAAATGTACTTGTGTCTTTTTTCTACCCCCAGGGGAGGAAAAGTCCCCAAGTAACTGGAACAGAGGGGAAAACCAAGGACTGAGCCAGTTCTAGAGAGGGGAGGGGGAAACCCAAGGAGGAAGGACAGGGAGGCTGGGGGTGGGGATATTTTGGAAGAGGAGAAGGCTTTTCTTGTCCCCAGAGAGAAGGAAGCACTGTCTGTAGCGGTGGCCCAGCTGGGGGTGTGCAACCCCGAGGTCACCCACTTCAAATGGCCTCTGTGTGAGCCTCTCCCATGGGGCAGACTTGGGGTTCAAAAGCCTTCTCTCTGCTCTTTGGCCAGTGCTGTTCTACCTCTCTCTTTCCTTTATTCTGGGATGTCCCCACTCTCCTCTGCCCCAGCCCCCCCTTCTCCTTCCTTGGTGCTGTAAGACCAAGCTGCTTCCTGTCTTTTCTCTCCCTAGAACCCCAAATTCTCCCTTTCTTTTTTTTCCTGCTTCCACATTCTCTCCCCTCCAAAGCTGTGATCCCACCCCATGACCCATGCTCAGGGCTCTAAGGCTGTCTCCAAATCACCGTCAGATGGATTCAGGGTGATCACAGACTCAAAGGAAAGAAAAGAAAGGAAGGGAGGACTTAGAGCCTGAGGGAAGAGAGAGGCAGCAGCAGCCTGGGCACACCCAGAAAATCACACACCCAGACACAAGCAACTTGATTGCTGGGCAGGATCCTTGGGGCTCCAACATGAATGGCAAAGGAGGACAACTAGAAGGGTGTGTGTGCTGAGGGAGGAAGGGAGGTAGCACAGAATTAACCAGAAAGAATAGAAGACCAGAATACAGGGGTATAAATATCAGTCCAGACTGGAGTCCAGACCACTGGAAAGTGGGTTTGTAAGAAGTCAGGCTTGGCAGCAACCCTACCTGTTTATGATGTCTTTCAGGGGACCCCTTGACAAGGCAGCTGCGGCTGAGACGGAGATAACCCCCAAGAACCAAGATCTCTTCAGCAGTCGGGTACCGCTTTTTCCCAGCTCCGGGGGCTGCAGCATCAGCTGGGGCTGGGGTAGCTGGGCTTGCAGGGGGCACAGACCTCCGGGGGTTGACTGTGAAGGTGTGTCCACTGCGGCGGGGGGCCCCTACCCCTGGCCCTGCCTTCACTCCATAGAACAGTCGACTCATGAGGGGATCCCCAGAGGGCTGGGGGGTAGTTGGGGCTGGGGGTGGGGGAGAGAAAGGGGCTGGTGGTGGGGGCTGGAGTTCTGCTGCTTCCTCTTCCTGTTGCCTAGAGCCTCCAGTCCCAGCATCCTCTTCTGGGAGGGTGGAGGGTTCTGCAGGGCATTGGTTCTGCTGGGTTCTCAGAGGCCTGCTCTGAGTCCCAGCCTCCTCCTTTTTAGCCTCCCCTTCTCCAGCTTCCATACCAGGAGGCCCCAGAAGCTTGTCTGCAGACTCTGGAGTCTCTGGTTTCTGAGGCTGAATCTCTATGTCCCTGGGTGTCCATTCTCGAGCCTTCCCTGAGTTCAGTGTCCATTTCCGCCCTTCTGTTGTCCTTGATCCCCTCTCACCGTCCTCCACAGGGCTGGGCCTCTGTTCTGTGGTCTCCACTCCCCTGGAGATGTCTTGAGTCTCTTGAGTGAAGGTCCCTGTAGTCTCTTCTGGGGCCATCTCTGGACTTGGTCTCTCTTCTTTTCTCCCACATTCCTCCAAACAGCCTTTTCTTTCTTCCTTTAAGCTCAGCCTCCACTCGGAGGATTCCAGTTGTACTGAGTTCTGTTCCTGAGACTCTCTGGAGTCAGGCCTCCATTGATGGGCCTCAGTCAAGGCCAACTTGGTGTTACCAGATTCCCCTGGGCTCAGTCTATTTTCTGTGGTCTCTTTTCTCTTGGGACTTTGATCTCTAGGCTCTGCTAGTCTTAGACTCTGCTCTGGGGCTTCTCCAGGGCTTAGCCTCCATTTCTGACTTTCTGACAATCTTGAGTTCCGGTCTCCCATCTCTCCTGGCCTCCAGTCTCGATTCTCCAAAGGTCTAGGGCTTGACTCTTGGGCTCCCCCTATGCCCAACCTCTTCTCTCTGGCCTCCTTTAGACTTAGCTTCTCTTCCCTTGACTCTCTTCCTTTGGGGCTCTGATCTCTTGAATCCCCAGGGCTAGATCTCCGTTCTCGAGCCTCCAGAGGCCCAGTCTTCCTCTCAGCCAGCAGCTCTTCATTCCGTTGCTGTTGCTGCTGACGTTCTTGCCGGATGAATCGGTTCTGGTGCACTGGCCCAATGGCCTCCAGAAGAACAGCAGACTCATCTGGGTCTGGAGGTCCAGCCTCTGCAGTTCCAGGTACAGGGCTAGGCTCCCCAGGCGACAAACCAAGCTTAGCCCTGCGGCGCTCCAGGAGTCCCCGCTTCCAGGCTGGCATCTGGGACAGGCGGTCCCGCTCTGCCTTCTCTCGGCCACGAACCACTGCCTCCTCCTGCCGGCGCCGGGCTAACAGCTGTAGCTTCCAATCTGGGATGGTGGTCATGGTCAACTAGGTGTGAAGGTAGGGGGTACTGGGGACAGAGAACAGAAAGAGAGGGTTCAGAGGGGCTCAGGGGGTGAGACCCAAGGGGGGTGTAAGGAAGTGATAGGGAGAAGTGGGGCAGAGAGATCAGTGGAGTTGAGGATAAAGACAGAGGAAACGGGGAGATGAGAGGACAGAAAGAAGGAAATGAAAAAGGGCTGTGAACCCTGTCGGGGGAGGGGAGTGATGCGAGAGGAAAAGTGGAGAATCAGGGCAGAGGCAGGAGCCAGATTGAGTGGTATGTGTGAGTGGGTTTGAAAGTTCCAAGGCTGTGGGCAGGAGCGAGAAGAGCTGGAGTGAGGAAGCAGGCAGAGAGGGAAAGGCCAGGGTAGAGAGAAGACCGTGTTCAGGCGAGGCGGGACTCAGGGATGAGAGTGGGAAGGACGGGGCAGGGAAAAAGCCAACGCGGGGATGCCGGGGAGGAGAGGAGGGGCGTGAAGAGGTCAGGGGGAGAAGGGGAAACCGGGGAGCGTCTCCGGAGCAGCCCGGCGCGACTCGGCGCGGGCCGCAAAGGTCCGGGCTGGCTCCCCAGCGCCGCTCGGCCCCGCCCCCGAGGCCCCCAGGCCCCCCGCACCCCGCCCCCCAAAGGCGGGCCCGGGGAAATACCCTCCCCCGGGACTGTGGGAAGCCGGTGGCGGTGCTGCCAGCGCGTTCCCAGGACCCCGGTGTCCACCTCCCCCCCCGTCAGCCCTGTCCCCCCCTACCCGACGCACCTCCCGACCCAGATGTCCCCAAGACGGGCTCCCGCGCCCTCCCCGTCTAGACCTGGCTCCTAAGGAAGCCTGACAGAGCCGGCCATGCCCACCCCGCTCAGACGGACCGGACAATCTCTGCACAAAGAATAGACAAGCCCAAGGTCTGGGCCAGGGACAGGAGAGGGGGGCGGAAGCGAGGAGACGACCTCCCCCCCAGGTCTGAGCCGCTCAGTCAACTCACACGCCTCGGGGTCCCGGGGAGGGTGTGCAGAGGAACCCGGCGTCCGGAGGGAGGAAGAGGAGGAGAGAGCGAAGGGGAGAGAGGAGGAGATCCGGAGTCGTGGGGAGGGGAGGAGAGGGAGGGGAGGGGAGGGGGAAAAGGGGGAGATGAGGCGGAGGCCCGAGACACGGACTGAGGGGCCGGTCGGGGGGCGGCGATCGCTTTGTCTAAGGACAATGGGGAGCGGGAAGGGGGCGCCGGACGGAGGGGCCAGGGGGCGGAGCCTCTGCGGGGCGGGGCCCGATGAGGGGCGGAGCCACGATGGGGCGGGGCCTCGATCTGCTCCACGCCGCGCGGGAGTCTAGCTCCGAGGACCCCCCCCACCCCCACTTCTGGCGGTACCCCCCCAGCACTCTGCTGTCCCCCTCCCCCAGGGTCCCTCACCGGCTTTCTGCCCCGTGGCACCAGCGAATCTAAGTATTCCGATCTCACCCCCTGCTTCCCGCTCCCCCCCCCATCGCCCAGCTGGCCTACCCCGGGCCCTGGGCGTCGGCCCGTGACTCAGGCCCCCCGAGGGACTCGGAGAGGAAGCGGCAGCTGCTGCCAGCCCGGCCCGCCCTTCCCATCTCGGGCCGCTCCTCCCCACGCTTTTGCCTTCCCGGGCCTCTTTGTTACAGCGGAATAGAGAAGGGGTGGGGGGACCAATCAGGAAGCGAGTAGCGGGAGAGGCTCTCAGAAGCAGCAAAGGGCTTTGGGGACCTCGCTCCTCTATCCCAGAGAAGCGTGTTTCCTGGGCTACAGCGGGAGAATTGAGGGGCAAGGAGGAAGGTGGACACAGGCGTCGCTCCAAAGCAGGGGCGGACCCTCGGGGCGTGGCAGCTGCCGCTGGGCGAGGTGGCTACCCACACTGGGAGTTTGGCGCTTCCAGCTTCTCGTTCGCCTTTCTTCCCAAACTCTGCCCTGCATTCAGGGACACATTGAGAACAGTGAATGTCATGTGTAGGGGGAAAAAAGACTGAATTTTATTTTTCTGCAGCGAATGTTCCTCGGGAGATCAGGAAGCCCAGAGGTTACCAGAGTTAAGAGTGGGAGAATCCCTATCACTGGGCGTGGGGATGGAGCCCTGGGGCGGGCCTGAGGCTGTGGAGAAAGTCGGGCAGGGGTGGAGAGGCATCGCTGAAGTGAAGATGGGCAGCCACTACCCACATATGACTTTGATAGATTCTGACCCAGATTCTTGGAGTGGAGACTGGAGATGGAGAAGGGGGTCCCTGAGGGACAGAGATGAGGGGCAATGCCAGAGGAGTGGTCAGGGAAGACCCTTTTTCTTGTAAGGGCAGTAGGGGGGTCAGATCCTAAACAGTGAGGAGGTAGATGAGCTGCACATCCATTCTTGGCTGGTGAGAAATGGACCTTAAAGTCTAGTGGCTGTCATTTTAAATTTAGGGTATGGAGGTGGATCCAGGGAAGGAAGTCTTAGCAGTGACAGGGACAGTCTCTAAAGTTCCTAGAGTTTAACCTCTGTCTGATGTTAATGAATTGGAATTTGAGGGGGAGAAGTGACAGGGCTTGGAAATAGAGTTAGCTCTTCACTCTGCCTCCCCATCCTGGGGCCTGGAGAGCAGGTGGAGTTTTCTTTGTAGCTGAACCCTCAAGTATCCGAGGTCTTGCTGGTCAAGTCCATGAGCCAGACCTAGGTAGAGGGTAAGGAGGAAAGCAAGGAGGAGGCGGTCTATGCTCAAGGTGGGGACCACCCACAGCACCATCAGCAGTTCCACACACACTGGGTGACGCAGATGGGAAAAGAGCCTCAGAGCCCGGGGAGACTTCAATGCCAGAGGCTCACCCAGCCCCAGCACATGGTAGTACACCTAGGAGAGAGAGCAGCACAGAAATTGAGTTAAGGGGCTGGGAAGGTGGCTCAGTGGTAGAATGCTTGCCTTGTATGCATGAAGCCCTGGGTTTGATTCCTCAGCACCACATAAGCAGAAAAAGCCAGAAGTGGCACTGTGGCTCAAGTGGTAGAGTGCTAGCCTTGAGCTGAAGAGCTGAGGGATAGCGCCCAGGCCCCCACAACCAACAAAACAAAAAAAATTAAGCTTAGGGCTTTTTCCTCTCCATACTCCCCCCACCTCCCCCCTCAAGCCTCTGATTTCTAGCCTTTGCATCTTCCCCAAGCCTAGGATATTGATTAAAAGTTGCTGAGCTTTAAGGGCAGACTAGAAGGGACAGTGGTGGGCGGGGGGGGGGGGGGTTGGGTAACAAAGAAAGAGCAGGGAGAAGCTAGAATAACTCAGGAGAAGGGAAACCCAAGGAAAAAGGAGAAAGACAAATTCCAGATAGGGTTAGAGGTCTTAGGGATCTGGGAACTTCACCTGTTTGAGGCCCATGAGCTCAGCGTAGTCAAAGACAAGAAGGATGCTGAAGATGAGGAGCCAGGAAATGATGTGGAGCACAAAGCAGAGGAGGGGCACCCAGGTGACCCAGGGCTCAGCCCGAGCCTCCCACAACACAGGGCCTCTGGGTATGGACTCCCAGTACCGCATCACCATCTGGGGAAGAACAAAGTTGCTGGGTATCCCAGCAACTGCCCACTCTGGAGAGACCCAGACTGCCCCTACCCCAAGAGAGCCCATAGTTTATTCCCCAGCCAATATTCTATCATGTAAATGGTTTTAGATGGGATTCCAAGGACTTGAGGATGACCTAATTCTAAACAGAATTTACAGAAGGCCTTAGAAAGTAGCCTATGCTAAGGACCCTATGAGAAGACAGACAGATAAAGTAACTAGAAAGCAAGTCTCCTGAGACCTAGGGAGGTATTTTGTAAGACAGGGTAAGACTAAGGAGTTAGTCTGGTGTCAGTGGCTCACCCTGTAATCCTAGCTACTAGGTAGGCTGGGATCTGAGGACTGTAATCCCAAGCCAGCCTGGGCAGGAAAGCTTGTGAGACTCTGATCCCCAATTAACTGCCTCAAAAAGCCAGAAGTAGAGCTGTGGCTAACGTGGTAGAGCACTAGCCTTGAGCAAAAAAGCTCAGGGACAGCACCCAGGTTCTGAGTTCAAGCCCCAAGACTGGCACCAAAGAGAGAAAGACTAGGAGTTAAGGAGGGAACATGACAACATGAACAAAGTTGCAAGGATGAGAATGTACACATTGTGCTTGGAGAACGACAAGGACATTCTTCTTGATAACAAGGAGGATATCTGCCCTTGTAGAATGGAAGCTGAGATTAACATCCTCACTTGTCTCAGGGTTTCCCTCCCTGGTTTCGGTCTCCCTTGAGGACTCAGCTACTAGGATCTCATACCTGTAAGGCCAGGGCAGTGCATGCCACATACACAGACCTCTGAAGGACTCCAAAGTACCGGGAAATCCATGCCTTCATTGTCTCAGTTGCCATGAAGCTATGCTGCCCAACAAATAGGAGCAGGAGTGCCAGATCCCAAGCCAGGGAGGTAAGGACACTCTGGTCCTGCAGGGCGGCCAGCCATCCCTGACGGGCATCTGTGGGGGAGTCAAGGGAGAAAGGGACAAAGGATGGAGAAAACAGCTAAACTATTTCTCCATTACTCTCCTCTCTCTTTGGGGCTCCAGTTCATGTCCCTTAATTGCTTTTAAGAATTTTCATGCTGGGGCTGGGAAGGTGGCTCAGTGGTAGAGCGCTTGCCTTGCATGCATGAGGCCCTGGGTTCAATTCCTCAGCACCACATAAGCAAAAAGAAAAAAGCTGGAAGTGGTGCGCTAGCCTTGAGCTGAAGAGCTGAGGGACAGCGCCCAGGCCCAGAGTTCAGGCCCTACAACCGGACCCCCCCCCCAAAAAAAAATTCATGCTTTCCCCCCAGGCTATGTCCAGTTCACATTCCCAATCCCATTTTTCCTCTTCCCAGGGCCTCCTTCAGACCTGGGGAAGAGGATTCCTGGAAAAATGCACGTCGGGCAGTCACAAATGGCATGGCTAGCGATGCCATCTCTGAATCTCCCTTCAATAGTGGTTTTCCAGGTTCTCCCTCCTTTTAACACCCCCCCCTCCATTATTGTTCTATCTACATTTTTTTTACCCTGCCTTCTGCATAACCCTTTCAGTCCCCACTTTTCGACTTCTCCAGACAGCTCATCTTATTTAGCTTCACAGCAGCTTTTGTGGTTCAAGTTCCCGGGCTAGGACTTCCCTGTCATTTGTCTCCAAGTCCCGCCCCCGCCCCCTGGGCTCCAGCTCCACCTCCCTGCTCCAGAGCTCATTCTTGATCTTTCCCGCTCACCCGGATCACCAAACTCCTCGATCCCTCCAAGAAGTGGCCGAAGGGAGGTAAAGCGCACGAACTCCACTCCGGTGCCAAAGGCCAGAATGAAAGAGGCGAGGGCAGCCGGGACGAGAAACAGTGCATGGGTCATGGCGAGAAACAGAGGGGTGGGGAAAGGGGCGGGCTTAGGATTCCCGCGGCTGCAAGCCCCGCCTCTCACCCGGGGTACTGCCCATCAGGGCGGGGCTCTTGCCAGCTAACACCCCAATGTCGAGGGTGCGGGGATATTCGTTTCTCCAGCCTGCAATCTGTGCGTCACTAAAGGGAATGTTAGAACCCCAAGGGGATTGTTAAGGGCAGCTGCTCTGGGGCCACCTACGTGGGGCGAGTCCCAGCTCAGCTAGTTTCCTCATTTAAAATAAAGGCAATTCTTATTGTTGGGTTCTTGTGGAAACAGAACATTAGAAGCCCCGTTTTCTGGAACTTGGCCATGGTTAGAAAACCATCAGTGGGAGGTCACAAATTCTCAGTTGACACATCTATAATGACACTTCTATAATGAATCGTAATACACTTTGACCCAAACTGAGAACCCCAAATCACCTATTAAATATTTAGCTTTTTAGATTTTTTATCCCAGACTGTCCTAGAGCTTCCCATCCCACCACAGATGTGTGTGTGTGTGTGTGTGTGTGTGTGTGTGTGTGTGTGTGTGTGTGTGTGTGTGTGTGTGTGTGTGTGTGTGTGTGTGTGTGTGTGTGTGTGTGTGTGTGTGTGTGTGTGTGTGTGTGTGTGTG
Organism: Dipodomys merriami; assembly: GCF_024711535.1. Classification (NCBI taxonomy): domain Eukaryota; kingdom Metazoa; phylum Chordata; class Mammalia; order Rodentia; family Heteromyidae; genus Dipodomys; species Dipodomys merriami. The sequence continues at coordinate 11,957,128 of NW_027202937.1, read as the reverse complement.
TGTGTGTGCCAGTCCTGGGGCTTGAACTCAGATCCTGGGAGCTGTCACCTGAGCTTTGGTACTCAAAGTTAGCACTCTACCACTTGAGCCACAATACCAGTTCTGGCTTTTTCTATGTGGTACTGAGGAATAGAACCCAGGGCTTCATGCATGCTAGGCAAGCACTCTGCCACTAAGCCACATTCTCAGCCCAAAGTCACAGTTTTTAGTGAGACCTCTCCACGTAACTGTTCTGTCTTCATCTTTTTGTGCTCAGAGGTGGGTACTGAGGCTTTGCATTTTTGTGTGTGATTTCCCAATCTTCCTTTTTTTTTTTTTTTTTTTTTTGGTCAGTTGTGGGCCTGAGCTCTGGGCCTGGGCGCTATCCCTCAGCTCTACCACTTGAGCCACAGCACCACTACTTCTGGCTTTTTCTGTTTATGTGGTGCTGAGGAATTGAACCCAGGGCCTCATGCGTGCAAGGCAAACACTCTACCACTGAGCCACCTTCCCAGCCCTTTTTTTTTTTCTTCAGTTGTAGGGCTTGAACTCAGTGCCTGGGCACTGTCTCTGAATTTCTATTTTTATTTCCTGTGGGCCTAGGTGTTGCCCTGGGCTACTTTTTTGCTCAAGGCTAGCATTCTACTGCTGATAGAATGGCAATTTTTCTGTAATTGGAATTAGAGGTCTCATGGACTTTCCTGTCTGAGCTGGCTTCAAACTCTGATCCTCAGATCTCACCCTCCTGAGGAGCTATGATTATAGTGTCCAGCTTCTTCCCTACTTCTTTGTAATAACTCTTCCATAAATTATAAGCTGACAGTGCCAAGTTTGACTATGCTAGAAACTTGACTAAGAGAATTATTACACAAAGCCATGTACTGCAAGTTGTAGGATTCATTGGAAGTCAAAGATCCCTGTTCTTGAGTTCAATTTGGGGCATTTAAAAACAATCCGGGACTGGGAATGTGGCTTAGTGGTAGAGTGCTTGCCTAGTATACATGAAGCCCTGAGTTTTATTCCTCAGTACCACATAAACAGAAAAGGCTGAAAGTGGCACAATGGCTCAAGTGGTAGAGCAGTAGCCTTGATTGAGCACAGAGAGGCTCAGGGACAGTGCTCAGGCCCTGAGTTCTAGTCCCAGGACTAGTACAAACAACAAAAAACTCAACATGAAGAGAAATGCACCAACTCTAGACATGGAAGTTACTATAAGAAAACCTGTAAGTTCAGGGATAGGGACAATTTCATGTGGTAAGACTTTGAGGCTGGGAATGTGGCTTAGTGGTAGAGTGCTTGCCTAATATGCATGAAGCCTTGGGTTCCTCAGTATCACACAGAAGCTGGAATTGGCACTGGCTCAAGTGGTAGAGTCTAGCCTTGAGCAAAAAAAAGCTCAGGGACAGTGCCCAAGCTGAGTTCAAGCCCCTAGCAGGCAAAAAAAAAAAAAAAAAGACTTTGCATTGTACAAAGGAATTGATATTTGAGTCTTAGTGTGCCAGTCATGATGGCTAATGTATGAGTAGGTATGTGTGAAATGCAGCTAGGATGTAGCTCAGTGGTAGAGCAGTTGCCTGGCAATGCACAAGGTCCTGGATTTCTTCCTCACAAGCACTGCAAGAAAATGAATAAAAAATAAAAGAGGCTGGGCGCTGGCTCACGCCTGTAATCCTAGCTACTCAGGAGGCTGAGATCTGAGGATCGCGGCTCAAAGCCAGCCCGGGCAGGAGAGACCGTGAGACTCCTATCTCCAATAAACTACCAGAAAACCGGAAGTGGCGCTGTAGCTCAAGTGGTGGAGCGCTCACCTTGAGCTGAAGAGCTGAGGGACAGCGCCCAGGCCCAGAGTTCAAGCCCCACGACCGACAAAAAATAAATAAAGAGGCTGGGAAGGTGGCTCAGTGGTAGTGCTTGCCTTGCATGCATGAGGCCCTGGGTTCAATTCCTCAGCACCACATAAGCAGAAAAAGCCAGAAGTGGCACTGTGGCTAAAGTGATAGGGCACTAGCCTTGAGCTGAAAAGCTGAGGGGCAGCGCCCAGGCCGAGTTCAGGCCCCATGACTGACAATAATAATAAATATAAAAATAAAAGAAAGCACAGTACTTGGCAAACCTCACACTAACTGTACTACATCAATTTTTCAAAGTTTAATATTAATTTACATGCATAAAAATATATTGAACAACTATTTCTCATTGATGTGAAATTCACACAGTATAAACTATTTGTCAAACATGTTAATACAGTGGCATTAAGTACATCTGCAGAGGTACAACCACCTCCTCTGTCTAGTTCCAAAACATTTTATCACCTTACAATAAAACTCCAGACCCATTAATCAATTACCAAGTCCCCCTACTCCCTAGCCTCTAACCAGCGATCTGTTCTTGATCTTCATGGATTCACCCATCCTGGATATTTCATGTAAGTTAAATTGTGTCTGTTTTTTTCATTTAGTAAAATGTTTTTGAGGCTTATCCTCTAAGTACTATACTACTATTTTATTCCTTTTTATGGTTGAATATTCCCTTGTATAGAATATATCTTGCTGAACATTTGTACTGTTTTTCTCTTTTTTCTCTACTGTGAATAGTAATGGTATGGACATTCATGTATAAGTACTTGTTTTCAATTCTTTCAGGTACAGAACTAAGCAGAATTGCTGGGCAATAAGCTAATCCTTTTATTTATTTATTTTTTGAGACAGGATTAGCACTCAGCCTCCTGCCTGAGTGCTGGGGATTAGAAGTCCATGACAATGTGCCTAGCTCTACATTTGCTTTTGTTTTTTTTCTCTTTTGTGCTCTTGAACTCTGGGCCTGACCAATGTCCCTTAGCATTTTTGCTCCAGGCTGGCACAATTCCACTTCCAGATTTTTGGTGGTTAATTGGAGATAAGAATCTCTTGGATTTTCCTTCCTGGGCTAACTTCAAGCCATGATCCTCAGATCTCATCCTTCTGAGTAGCTAGGATTACAGGCAAAAGCCACCAGCACCTGGTTTGTATCTGTTTACCACGCAGGCCAAACTATTTTACATTTTCACCATCAATATATAATGGCTTGTTTCTCCAAAGCCTTATAACTTAAAAAAATTCAAACTTAAAAAAAGTTAAATACATGTTTATAACTATTTAAAAACCTTGTCTCAACACCAGACATTTAAAAACAAACCATAAGGCATAGAGTAAGTGTTTTATTGTCCTAGAACCAAGTCAAAATGCTTATTTTAGAAATACTGGCCATAAAAGTACAGTCTCAAAGTTAATGAACGCTTCTAACCAGCCAGGTGGAAGAGAGGAAAATATTTTAGTATTATTCCATAACTCCAACTTCATATTTTACTTTAAGTATCCTTTGATTGCCTGATACCAAAATTATTTTTGCTATCTACTGAAGATGAGCAAGAAACCTAGTAAGAAAAGGAGAGATGGCCTCCAAATAGGAGGTAGACTACTTTTTGTTATGAGTGTTTGGAGAATGACTATATGTGTGGCTAAAGACAGGCAGACACTTAAGATAGCTGCATATATGATTAGCCAATTTCCTTTCTTTGGTGGTGCTGGGGATTGAATCCAGAGACTCATGTGTGCTAAGCAAGCATTCTACCACTGAGCCACACTCCCCGGCCAGGGATTAGCCAACTGTGTGTGTGTGGTACTGGGGATTGAACCCAGGATTTCTCAAGTGCTAGGCAAGCACTCTATCACTTGAGCCATCCCCCAACTTTTTTTTTCTTCAGATAGGGTTTCACTAGCTTCAGTTGAGCTGACCTCAAACTCAAACTCTGGTTCCTCCTGCCTCTGCTTCTCGAGTAGCCAAGATTACAGATGTACACCATCATTATCTGGCTACAAATTTAGGCAGAATGGCCATTCTACATTTGGTTCCAAATTTCCCTATCTTTCTGTTTTCCCATAAACTTTCTGGTTTCATCTATATTCTAGGACAAGACATAACAATTTACCCAAGTCCTTGCTAAAGCCCTTGGTTCTTTTTAACATATGTCTTCTAGAACTTTATTTACTGGGCTGGGAGGGAAAAGATACTAGGTACTAGGGTTTTCAGGTAGATGACATTTCTGCATTGGAAAGGACAAAATCTTCTGGCTTGGCTTCTTGCTTCAGAACTCCAGTCAGCAGGAACTCAGAAGAGAGAAGGGGCAGCCCCACCCGACATGGGATGGAGCAACGAGGGAAATCCTCAGGGCACGTGATCACAACTCTCTGAGGCTGTGAAAGACAGAGCAGACAAAGTCAAGAGTGGAAAATAAATTCAAGACATTACTCAAGTAGTAACTCCTAAATAGGACACCATAAGAATGAAACATGTTGTCTGGGAATATGGTTCAGTGGTAGAGTGGGTGCCTTGTATGCATGAAGCCCTGGGTTTAAGTCCTCAGTACCACATTCACAGAACAAGCTGGAAGTGGCTCTGTGGCTCAAGTGGTAGAGTGCTAGCTTTGAGCAAAAGAAGTTCAGGGGGCTGGGAAGTTGGCTCAGTGGTAGAGTGCTTGCCTCGAATGCATGAGGCCCTGGGTTTGATTCCTCAGCACCACATATTCAGAAAAAGCTGGAAGTGGCGCTGTGGCTCAAGTGGTAGGGCACTAGCCTTGAGCTGAAGAGCTGAGGGACAGCACCCAGGCCCAGAGTTCAGCCCCCACAACTGACAAAAAAAAAAAAAGTTCAGGGACAGTGCCTAGGCCCTGAGTTCAAGCCCCAGGACTGGCAAAAGAAAAAAAAAAAATAGAATGAAACATGTTGCAGTCTGTGAAGTACCCTTGTTTGAAAGCTGAAGATGAATTTAGCCAAGCTTTTTTTTTTTGGCAGTACTTGGGACTGAGTTTAGAGCCGTGTTCTTGCTAGGCAGGTGCTCTACATTTATGCCACAACTTCAGCCCCTTTTTGCAATGGTTATTCTCAAGGTAGGGTCTCCCTTTATGCCAGGTCAGCCTGAGCTATCACCCATCTACTTGTGCTTCCCTGTGTTGATGAGGACGACAGACTCACAGCCCTGTGCCCAGCCCCTGTGCTTCCCCCATAGCTAGGATGACAGGTGCATACCACCACACCCAGCCACTGTTTGAGATGGGAATCTTGTGAACTTTTGCCTGGGCTTGCCTTAAACTCTGATCTCCTAATTTCTGCCTCCCAAGTGGCTAGGACTGCAGGCTTGAGGTACAGTACCTGACCTTATCCAATATTTTTCTTTTTTTTTTGAGCCTGGCCTTGTGCTTGCTGAGCAGGCACTTTTACCATTGAGTCATGACTTTAGCCCTAAATTTTGCTTGTTATTTTTGAGATTTCTTACTTCCTGTTAGGCCATGCCTATATACCTATGTTAGATTTCTGGTAACTAGGATAAACAGTTCTCTACCACCTTGATCAGCTTTTTGAGAAGGGGGTCTCCCAAACTTTTTTCTGTGAACGCTGGCTTGACGCAGTGATTCTAACAATCTCAGTCTCCTCAATGGCTAAGATTATAGGTGTGAGTCACGGGTGCTGTTTTCCCAAGAAATAAGGAAGAAGGTAATAGATACAAAATAATTTAGGGGCTGGGAATGTGGCTCACTGGTAGAGGGCTTGCCTAACATACATGAAGCTCTGGGTTTGATTCCTCAGTACCACTAAACAGAAAAATGACAGAAGTGACACTGTGGCTCAAATGTAGCAAAAGAAGTTCAGGGACAGTGCCCAGGCCCTGAGTTCAAGCCCCAGGACTCTCAAAACAAAAAACCAAAACCAAAACAATATAAACAAGGAAGCAAACAGAAGAATGCTTGGTCTTGAGAATATTCTGCAGGAAACTAAAAAAGGTAGGGTGAGTTGGAGATGTTACAGTGAGAGAATTACAACAAATGTATCAATTCATGGTCTCTTGTGAATTTTTGCCTTTTCTGTTTTTGTGGTATTAAACTCAGGGCTTCACACTTGCTGGACAAGAATTTCCATGGGTTTTTGATTTTAAGGAATAACAGTGTGTATGCCTTGCTGTGTTCCCTAGTCTAGTATTGCAGTTCATGGTGCAAATGTTACTCTTGCCTTTGTCTCCAAGTACCTTTGACTGGATACTTTTGCCTAACTAAATCCTGTTTTGAATACTGTACAAAGACCTCTTTCATGAAACTGAAAAATTGATTAATAGAGTGAGAAAACAACCAAGAAACTATTGTTAATTTGTTATGAGATTAATAGTGATACTACCACACTACATATTTCTTAGAGGAGGACAAGTATGTAGAAGAATATAATGTTTGTCTCATCCTTTAAAATACATTAGCAGCCAGGCACTGATGGCTCATACCTTTAATTCTAGCTACTCAGGAGGCTGAGATCTGGGGATTATGATTCAAAGCTAGCCTGGGCAGGAAAGTCTGTAAGACTCTTATTTCCATTTAATCATCAAAAAGCTGGGGCTGGGAATGTGGCTTAGTAGTAGAGTGCTTGCCTAGCATGCATGAAGCCCTGGGCTTAATTCCTCAGTACCACATAAACAGAAAAATCCAGAAGTGGCATTGTGGCTCAAGTGGTAGGGTGCTAGCCTTGAACAAAAGAAGTTCAGGGACAGTGCCCAGGCCCTGAGTTCAAGCCCCAGGACTGGCAAAAAAAAAAAAAAAAAAAAAAAAGCTAGAAATGGAGCCATTTTGTCTTTTGTGTGTGCATTTTATTTTGTTCAGGGGAGTTACAATTTAACAGGTTTATTTCAGTGTTCAGGTCTTCTTGAGCACAGTCACCCCTTCCATCATTCTTCTTTTGTGTGTATTTGAAAATGTTTAAACACAAAATAAAACTAAGTCCATTTGGTGTCAACACATCTTTTCCCTCATTCTTTTTTTTTGGGGGGAGGGGGGGAGTGTCGGTCGTGGGGCTGGAACTCTGGGTGCTGTCCCTCAGCTCAAGGCAAATGCTCTACCACTTGAGCCACGGTGCCACTTCCGGCTTTTTCTGTTTATGTGGGGCTGAGGAATTGAACCCAGGGCATCATGCATGTGAGGCAAACGCTCTACCACTGAGCCACCTTCCCAGCCCCTTTTCCCTCATTCTTATACCTTTCCCATCTGTACCTCCGTATTTTCTTTGCTGGTTGTGGGGCTTGAACTCAGGCCTGGGCACTGTCCCTGAGCCTCTTTGTACTCAAGGCTAGCACTCTATCACTTCAGACACAGCATCACTTCCAGTTTTTTTTTTTTTTTTTTTTTTGGGGGGGGGGGGGGGATCGTGGGCCTTGAACTCTGGGCCTGGGCGCTATCCCTCAGCTCTTCAGCTCAAGGCTAGTGTTCTACCACTTAAGCCACAGTGCCATTTCTGGTTTTCTGGTGATTAATTGGAGATTCATCTCACAGTTGTTCCTGCCCAGCCTGGTTTTGGGTCCGGTTGTGGGGCCTGAACTCTGAGCCTGGGCGCTGTCCCTCAGTTCTTCAGCTCAAGGCTAGCGCTCTACCACTTGAGCCACAGCACCACTTCCAGTTTTTTGTTTTTGCTTATGTGGTGCTGAGGCATCGAACCCAGGGCCTCATGCATGCAAAGCAAGCGCTCTACCACTGAGCCACCTTCCCAGCCCCCAGCCTGGTTTTGAACTGCAATCCTCAGATCTCAGCCTCCTGAGTAGCTAGGATTACAGGCGTGAGCCACTGTCAGTTGGCCCTCTGTATTTCTTCTAACCTTTTTCCCTTCCTGCTGTCTTTTGCTGTTCCCTCACTAGACCCAGAACACACCAGACATACCTTATAGAGCCGGGGCATGTTGGACAGGATTGTGCCTCCACAACAGCTGATGATCTCTCCCATCTGAGGTGGTGGTGGCTGGACTCCAGGGGTCACATGAATCTCATAGCCCTGACAGAGGGAAATGGAATGGATGTTTATACTGACAGCTGGTGGGAAATGGGGGTGCGGTAGCTGAAGAACTGGGTGAAAGACAGGTGCTCACCTCCAGCAGCCTTCGCTCCTGAGCCCGGCTCAGTGCATCTCGAAGGCTGAAGCCAAAATTCTTTTCCTGCTCAGGGTCAGTCACCAGATACTCATCTGGGGGCAAGAAGTGACCAGCCTTGCGAGACTAAGGGAAGCAGCAATCAGCATCAGGATTAATCCCACTCCCTGCCTGGAGAACCTACTTAGTATCTATAATGAATTCTTGAGGACTGGGAATGTGGCTTAGTGGTAGAGTGCTTGCCTAGCAAGCATAAAGCTCTGGGTTCAATTCCTCAGTACCACATAGATAGAAAAAGCCGGAAATGGTGCTGTGGCTCAAGTGGTAGGGTGCTAACCTTGAGCAAAGGAAGTTCAGGTACATTGCCCAGGCTCCAAGTTAAAGTCCCATGACTGCCCCTCCACCCCCAAAATTCTTGAAATAACCCAGGCATCAGTGCCTCAAACCTATACTTCAGGAGGCTGAGACTTGCTGATTGGGATTTGATGCCAGACTGGGCAGAAAAGTCTGAAGACTATCTCCAATTAACCAGGAAAATGCTAGTCTATAGGCATGACTCAAGTGATAGAACACCAGCTTTAAGCAAGAAAGACAACTAAGACTGTGAGACCTAGTTTTCTTGAATGAAACAAGCCTTCTGCCTTATTAATCCCTTGTCATCCTATGTCCCCTTTCATCTTGACATTTCCTTCAATGTTAGGTGAGCTGTCTTCTGGCCTCTCACCTGATATAGCCAGTCCAGAGAGAGGATAGGGATTCCCCTTCCCAGAGCACACAAGAACTTGACAGTCCTGCGGATTCGGTCAGTGACCAGGTGGGAAGCATCTGTCACTGAGTTGGCCAGAGTCCCCCCAAGTGCCAGTACTGCCCGCTCCCCACGAGCATCCACGACTCCTGTGAAGAGTACCTGGGGGGGAGGGGATTGGTCTGAGCTGGTCACAGCTACCCATGCCAACAAGGCCCACCTTTCAAATCCCTGGGTCAGGTCCCATGAAGCCCCAGGCTCCTCCTCTCTTACTTTGGGGGCTGATCCTTGACTAGGTTTGGCCCGTCTGAGGCTGCGGCTTGGTATTCCTTTGGGCCCCTCCTCTGCCTGGTCTTTCTTCCTTTTGCCCGGTCCTGGGATCACTGTATCCTGGGATTGAGAAACATCTTGGTGGGAGGTTCTGAGCCAGTTTTTGTTCATAGTGTGGTGGTCCCAGCCCTCTCCTCACCTCTTCCTTCCCTGGCTCCTCCACAGTATCTTCCTCTTCCTTGAGGAACACTGTCTTCTGGGGCCGTTTTTGGAGTGGTGGTGAGCCCTCAGTAGCAGAAGGCCTCTTGCGGATTTGAGAAAACTTAGGCAGAGGCTCTGGGGTGAACCCAGATGTACTTTCTGTTTTTATCTTTTGGTTCCGGGGAGCATGAGTAGGTGCCTGAGGAAGCTGGTGAGAGGCAGGCTCAGGAATGGTCCCAAAGGATTCAACTGCTCTTGCAGCACCTGGTCTTTGGTTATTTGAGGACTTGGGCTTCGATTCAGGGGGTGCAGGGCAAGGCTTGAGGTTAACAGGTGTGAGAGAACCATGTTTTTCAGCATCCTGTTTCTTGCTACAATTGGCTTGAGGCATGGACTCTAGGGGAACAGGCTGGGCTATAGTGGCAGGAGGGACTTCAGAGGTGGCAACAACTGGGGTAACACTTACGGATGAAACATTTAGAGTCCTGCTATGAGTTATAGTCTCAGGGATGACAGGCTGGTCTATGGAGGTGAAGGGCTCAGGATCAGAAGTCAAAATGGAGGACTTACACGCCCTGCTCCTAGTAGTCCGAGATGTAGGCTTGGGAGTGATAGTCTGGACAACAGAGGTGGAAGGCTGGAGGTCAGGGTCTGTGGGGATAACTGATTCAGGGGTTTTGACGGAGGACCTATTTTTCCGACCCCGAGTGGCTCGAGATGTGGGCCCTGAGGTGACAGGATGCTGCTCCGTGGAGGGAGAAGGCAGGAGTTTGGAGCCTATGGAGACAACTGTTTCAGGGGTCTCATCAAAGGACCCATGTGTCCTATCTTGAGTGGCTTCAGATGCAGTCTTAGGGGTGACAGGCTGGACTGTGGAAGTGGAAGGCTGGAGTTCAGGACCTGTGGGAGCAACTGGTCCAGGGGTCTGGACAGAGGACCTGCGTGTCTTGCCTCGAGTGGTATGAGATGTAGTCTTGGGAGTGACAGGCTGAGCAGTGGAGGTGGAAGGCTGGAGTTCAGGGCCCATGGGGACAACTGGTCTAGAGGTCTGGATGGACGACCTACGTGTCTTGCCTCGAGTGGTGTGAGATGTAGGCTCGGGGGTGACAAGCTGGACTGTGGAGGTACAAGACTGGAGTTCAAGGCCTGAGGGAATAACTGGTCCAGGGGTCTTGGCAGAGGATCTAAGAGCCCTACCCCGAGTGGCATGAGACACAGGCTCGGTGGAGGTGGAAGACTGCAGTTCAGGAGCTCTGGGGACAACTGGTTCAGGGGTCTTGACAGAGGTTCTACGTGTCCTAGTACGGGTTGCCTGATATGTAGGCTCAGGGGGGATGGGCGGGTCTATGGGAGTGGTAGGAGCAGTAGAGAGTGGAGAGGGTGTCATCCTAGAGGACCGACGAGGCCTAACACTATGCTTTGGGTGAAAAGACTCTGAGGACAAGGGAGTTTCTGGAGCTTCCTGACTCCCACTGTGCCTTTTGCTAAGAGTAGGTGCCTCAGAAGAAGAGGGAGAAGGAGGAAGAAAAGGCTGAGGTGCAAGATATCCTGGACTGTGAGGTGGGGCTGAAACCTCAGACAGAGGCAGACAAGCATCTGGGGATTCTGGTTCGCCCTGTGGAGAAACAGAAGCAAATGAAGAGGGAGAAAGAGGACTCTAGGACACTGTTCTTCCTGTTCACTCAAGGCTATTGCGCTACCACTTTGAGGGGCTGGGAAGGTGGCTCAGTGGTAGACTGCTTGCCTTGCCTGCATGAGGCCCTGGGTTCGATTCCTCAGCACCACATAAGCAGAGAAAGCCAGAAGTGGGGCCGAGGCTCAAGTGGTAGAGCGCTAGTCTACAGCTGAAGAGCTGAGGGACAGTGCCCAGGCCCAGAGATCAGGCCCCACGACCGACAAAAAAAATAAAAAATCTACCACTTTGAACCACAACTCCACTTCTGGTTTTCTGGTAGTTAAAGTCTCAAGGAATTTTCTGCCTGGGCTGGCTTTGAACTGTGATGATCCTTAGATCTCAGCCTCCTAAGCAGCTAGGATTGTACAGGCATGAGCCACCAGCCTGAGGCTAACAGTACCATTTTTTAGTAGTTAATTGGAGGTAGGAGTCTCATGGACTTTTCCTGCTCAGGCTGGCTTTGAACAGATATCCTCAGACCTTAGCTTCCTGAGTAGGATTACAGGCTCAAGCCATCAACACCCAGTAGGGACTCTGTTCTTGATCCTTGTTTCTGGTTAAAGTATGATGACTGGAATTTCTTGTTCTTTGACCTGTCTTTCATTATACTGTGAAGGAAGCATCATCTCCTTTCCCGCAGGCCTCTCTATGCCAGTATGGTATTCTCCACATGCACATGACAGTGGCAACAAAGAACAAAACAAGAGATCTGTTCCTGAGTCAGGTAGAGGGAGTTACCATTAGGGAAACAGATAAGGAAAACAATGGGTACTTAAGGGCAAAACAACAGAAGCTAACTAAGGAGTGGTAAGGATAGAAGAAAACAGACCATGGTGGAAGGAATTGGAAAGGCCAGGGAAAAAGGTTGCTGGAAAGGATGGAGGACTGACCTAGGGCATAGGGAAAGTCAAGAAAACAGCTCCTGAGCTGGGCACTGGTGGCTCAGGCTTGTAATTCAGGCTACTTAAAAGGCTGAGATCTAAGGAAAGCAGATCAAAGCCAGCCTAGGCGGGAGAGGCTGTGAGACTCCTATCTCTAATGAACTATTTAGAAAAATTGGAAGTGGTGCTATGGCTCAAATGGTAGAGCGCTAGCTTTGAGTAAAAGCAGCTCAGAGACAGTGCCCAAGCCTCTAGTTCAAGCCTACAACTGACAAAAATAAAACATCTCTTACCCTGGAAGCCTTCTTAGCAGCTGGCATCTTGCGCTTGGAGTGGCCTAGAGAGTAAACAGAAGGGTGGCTTAGTTTTAAGTAGCCTGTTCGCCTGGAAAGTGATGATCATGAGGTTCACATACCACATTGGGTTCTTCTCTTTCACTTACCTCTTGGTTGCCTTCTGGGACTCACTAGGGCTCTCCTTCTGCCACCTGGCTGGCTCTCAGAAACTAAGGGGCCTGAAGTAAGTCCCTGAAGGTGCCCTGTTTCCACTCTAAACTCCGGTGTTGGACTGGCAGCTTGCCCTTTCTGGTTCTGGCTCCCCGTGTCTGCCTCCCCCCTATCTAGATTCACTTCTAACTCAGCTGGCTTGCATTTTTTCTTTGGCACTGGTTTATCTTCCTGTCTCTCATGTACTTCTCTTGTAAGGGCCTCCTTCTTCTCGTTTTCTTGTATTTCCTTGGATGTCTCCATTTCTAATTCCAAACTTTCCCTATCCCTTTTAGGACTGACACTTTTCACTTTTGTGTCAAACTCTTGTGTTTGGACAGCTCCAGCTAACATTTGGTTTTGCTCTTTATGCTCTATCTCTCTAGTTAATTCTTTTTCCCCTGTCACATCTTCTTTCTCACTGTCTGATGGCCATCCTTTGATTTCCCTCTCTGACAGCCATTTCTCAGGTTGCACCCTCTCTGCTGTTCCTTTTGGTGTGTCCATTTCTTTCTCCACAGTCTGCATCCCTTTGCCTTCAATGGCTCTCTCCAATGGCTCTGTGTGAACTGGGTTCTCTGGATGCTGGTCTCTCGATACTGCCCTAGATGGAGATTGGCAAGATCTGTGAACCTCAAAGTGGACAGCAGTGGGCTGGGGTTCAGAGACCTCAACCTCTCTCAGACAGAATGGCTGAGTAGCCAAGACTTCCCAAGGCTCATCTGGGGCACCTGCACATAAAGAGACAGTGTCAGAGAAAAAAGAAACACAGAGGTTAAAAGATAAAAAAGGTTGCAGGCTGAAAAAGGATTAAGATAAACTGATGAATATCTAAATGTGTTATTAAAGGAAAGCTGGGAATAATGTAGTAGTTTTAACATTTAATAATAAAAGATCAAGCTGGATGCTACTGGCTCATGTCTATAATCCTAGCTACTCAGGAGGCTGAGAGCTGAGGTTTGTGGTCTGAAGCCAGCAGAAAAGTCCCTGTTTGATCTTATCTCTAATACACTACTCAAAAAAGCCAGAAGTGATGGTGTGGCTCAAGTGCATAAAGAGGCTCAGGGGCAGTGCCCAGGCCCTGAGTCCAAGCCCCAGGATTGTCCAAATAAAAAAAAAGAAGAAGTGATCATACCCTTACATGAAAATATGAAAACTCATTCAATAGGCTAGATCTAGACTATGGATCTGAGTTATATCATTTTTATTTTTATTTATTTATTTATTTTGGGTCCGGTTGTGAGGCCTGAACTCTGGGCCTGGGCGCTGTCCTTCAGCTCTTCAGCTCAAGGCTAGCGCTCTACCACTTGAGTCACAGAGCCACTTCTGGCTTTTTTTCTTTTTGCTTATGTGGTGCTGGGGAATCAAACCCAGTGCCTCATGCATGCACGGCAAGCGCTCTACCACTAAGCCACCTTCCCAGCCCATGTCATTTTTATTATGTTTAAAAAGTTATTGGCAAATACTGGAGTTTGAATTCAGGGCTTCATGCACTCTACCACTTGAGCTAGTCTCTAATCCTGTTTATTGTTGTTTTGAGACAAGGTTTCACTATGTAGTCCAGACTGATCTCAAAATGCCACCCTCATGCCTCCACCTCCATGTATTCTAAATAGCACCATACCCAGCACTTTTTTTTCCCCCTGATAAGATGAAGAAACATCAACAAAATTGCAAAAGAATAAGAAAGAACCATGAGAAAGGACCATGCAGAGGCAGAAGGTAAGAAAAGATGCAAAGGTGATGCACACAGTAGAGTTTCTTGTACCTGGGGTCTGAGAAGGGCTGTGCTCCTGGGGTAGGGTACATGTGAAGGCCTGGGTGGGTTCATCCTCCATCCTCTGGACTACTGTACAAGAAAAGAAGCCTTGAATACAGCTCCTCTGTATTGAATACAGACCCTACTTCAGGTCTACTGCCCTGCCCACTCCAGCCTTCACAACCTTCAACGTCCACCAGTCTAGTCTCCCAGGTTCCTGCTGGCACCAGGTGCCTCACCTTCCACGCTCTGATTCTCTCTCTCCACAAAGCACTGAGTGGCCTGAAGGTCCAGATCTTCAGGATCTGGTGGGATGAGTACAGGAGAGATCATCAAAGAAAAAATCATGTCTGACCCTAACTCCTTACTTTATCTCTATTATTCTCTTCCTAGTCCTTACAACCAGTTTATATGAATGACCAAGGAAGGAAGGAAGGGCAACACTCACCATCATAGTTGTCTTTGGAGTCTTTGGTCCTGCCCTTATGTGCTTTTTCCCCTCTTCCTGTTGGGGTCTGGGCTCCCTCTCTCTGTGACTGTGTAGGCTTAACTGGGTGCAATAATATCTGCTCCACTTGTGTCATAGGAGATCCACTTTGGGTGACTACCTCAAGAGCTTGCTCCTGCTCAAAGACATCTGCAGGTCTAGGATTTTCTTTTTCCAGATGCTGATTCTTTTTCACATCTGCTACTAAGGACCGGTCCTCTATCACATTTGTATCCCAGTTTTCATCAGGAAGTCCACCTTTCTCTAGAGGAACCACAGGCATCTTTGCTAGGTTCCCTCCTGCTTCCACATCTATTTGATTTGTACCCTTGCTAGGCTCCTGATTTGTAACAACTGGCCCTGATGGGACTTCTTCCTCCATTTCTGTATTGTTGCCCATTACAGTAGAGGAGGAGTTCTGGCTTCTCTGAAGGTGAATCCTAGATGAGCTCAGATCTGTTTTCTCACCTACATCGCTGTTGCTAAAAGAAAGTTGGTCTTTTTCTGAATCTGCTATAACAAGAGCCCCACCCTTGTCTGTGTGACCACTAGGGACAGTTTCCTTCTTTCCCACTGGGAGCCATTCTTCTTCCATGTCTGTGTCACTGTCTTTCCCAGAGTCAATGTGGCTTTGCTCTTGAAGGACTACAGGTTGTTCTCTGTCTTCTCCCATGCCTGTGCCTCTGTCCCATAGAACAGATCCATTCTCTTTCAGACATGCCAATGTGAGTGCTGCTGAGACTTCTTCCTCATCATCTGTATCGCTGTTGATCACAACGGAAGTTTGGTTTCTCTCTGCAGGGACAGCCAGTGGAGCTTTGCCCTCCTCCACATCTATATCACTACCAGTTGGGCTCTCTTGCACATGTGCCGCACCAGATGTTCCAGGATCCTTTGTACCAACTCCATGGAAGATTTGCCTCTTCTTCATAGGAACAACTGGGGTGGCAGGAATTCCCTCTTCTTCCATATCAGTATCACTATCCACAAAGCCAGAAGTCTGAGCCCTTTCCAAATGGACATCAGCTGCCCTGCCAGAAGATCTGTCTTCTTCATCCACATCTGTGTCACTGTCCTCAGGAGGCTGGCTCCTCTCCAGAATCTCTCCATTTCCCACATTCTTAATTTTTGTGCCCTGGTCATTCTCCACTGAAGATTGAGCCTTTACTAGTCTGACAGTAGTCGGAACTCCACTGGCTTCAGGCTGCTCTGCCTCTGCAGTGGTATCTTTCCTTGAAGTTAAAGCAGTCTCCCCTGTTGCTGGTTGTTGGTCTTTTTCCTCATCTGTGTCACTGTCCAAGTTGAAGGGAAAAGATGTCCCAGAACCACCAGGGGCTGGAGAAGGCCCTTCTTCATCACTGTGAAGAGAAAAGAATCTATAGAATTTACTTCCTAAGAAGGAATATCCCAGTTTGGTGCCAGTGGCTACATCTATAATTCTAGCTACCTAGGAGGCTGAGATCTGAGGTTCAGAGTCAGCATGGGCAGACAAATTTGAGCGTCTCCTATTAGAAATTAACTTGCTAGCCGGGCGCTGGTGGCTCACGCCTGTAATCCTAGCTACTCAGGAGGCTGAGATCTGAGGATCGCGGTTCAAAGCCAGCCCGGGCAGGAGAGACCGTGAGACTCCTATCTCCAATAAACCACCAGAAAACCGGAAGTGGCGCTGTAGCTCAAGTGGTAGAGCGCTCGCCTTGAGCTGAAGAGCTGAGGGATAGCACCCAGGCCCAGAGTTCAAGCCCCACGACTGACAAAAAAAAAAAATAAATAAAAAAAATAACTTGCTAAAATGCCAAAACTAGAGGCAAGTGCTAGCCATGAGTGAAAAAGCCAAGGCCCTGAGTCAAATCCCAGTACAAGCACCAAAAAAAAAAAAAAAAAAAGAGAGAGAGAGAAGGGTATCCTATTCAACTGTGAGCTCAAGGGCAGACATAGGTAATTAGTATTTTTAGCAATTAGTTTTCCTTTGATATACATCAGATATTCCATTAAAATTCAATGGAGTGGCTGGGAATGTGGCTTAGTGCTAAGAGTGCTTGCTTAGCATGCATGAATCCCTAGGTTCGATTCCTCAGTACCACATAAATAGAAAAAGCCGGAAGTGGTGCTGGGGTTCAAGTGGTAGAGTACGAGCCTTGAGCAAGAGAAGCTCAGGAAGAAGTGGTGCTGAGGCTCAAGTGGTAGAGCACTCACCTTGAGCTCAAGAGCTCAGGGACAGCGCCCAGGCCCTGAGTTCAAGCCACATGACCAAAAGCAAAACAAAACAAAACAAATTATAAAAAAGCGGGTGCCGGTTGCTCACACCTGTAATCCTAGCTACTCAGGAGGCTGAGGGCTGAGGATCACGGTTCAAAGCCAGTCTGGGCAGGAAAGGTCCTGAGGCTTATCTCCAATAAACCACTCAGAAAAACAGAAGTGGCACTGTGGCTCAAGTGGTAGAGTGCTAGCCTTGAGCTGAAGAACTGAGGGACAGCGCCCAGGCCCAGAGTTCAAGCCCCAGGACTGGAAAAAAAAATTCAGTGGAGTAAATGAATATATGTATAGTCCCTAAGCTCCACTTTTCAGGATAATCATCTCTTAGAGACGGATCCTCCAGCTCCTGCTTATTCCTCTTGTTTTCATGCAGGAATTTGACCCTTTGATTCTCACCTTTCTGGAACCACTGTTGGCAAAGGGGAGGATGTGGTCGCTGATTCTTTCGTAACACACCTTTCAGAAACAAAATCTGGCAAGGAAGAGCAAAGATGAACAATTTTACAATCATTATTCCCGCCTCTTCATCCAGGCTCCCAATAAACAAACTTACCTACTTCCTCCTCTGAGTCCTCAACCAAAAGCCGAGAGGGCTGAGTTCCTCCCTGTACCCGGGGGGTCTCTTCTACTGTTAGAGGGCCCTGGGAAACAACGGGTTGAGGGACATCCAGGCGATGGTACTGGCAGGGAAAGTCAGCAAACAGAATCAATTCCTTGTCCCTCAGACGATGACTCACTCCAGGGCTCAAGGCTTTAGGTGGCCTCAGGATTTGAGTACCATTGAGGCTTCCACAATCCTGAAGGATGGGTGCTTTGTTCCAGGCCAAAATTTCAATCACTGCATGTTGTTTGGAGATGGATGAAAAGGGCAGGGTCACTGCACACTCAGGGCTTCGGCCTACCATATTCTTCCCAAGATATAGTGGAAAATCTAAGAATTCGAGAGTAGATGAAGTCCAAGGTTAGGCAAATGTTCTGGTTAGTTACCCTGCTATTCACTCAAGCCTGCCACAAATATTAGAAAAAAAGCCTTAGAACATCTAGGCATTGAAAAATTATATAATGCATTATTCATATATAAAACCCTGTCCCTTCCCATTGGACTTTTTGTTTACTTTTTTTTTTTTTTGGGTCTGGTCATGGGGCCTGAACTCTGGGCCTGAGCGCTGTCCCTCAGCTCTTCAGCTCAAGGCTAGCACTCTACCACTTGAGCTACAGCACCACTTCCAGCTTTTTTCTTTTTGCTTATGGGGTGCTGAGGAATAGAACCCAGGGCCTCAGGCATGCAAGGCAAGCCTCTACCACTGGGCCACCTTCCCAGCCCTTGTTTACTTTTTGAGATAAGATCTTACTATAGAGCCTACCTGGCTTCAATTCAACCATCTTACCCTTGCCTCCTAAGTGTTAGGATTAGAAGCATGTGCTATCATGCCCAGTGGACTATTTTATTGCAACAAAATATACATAAACTTATCATCTTAATTATCATTCAGTTGTGTTAAATACGCATTGTGCAACAATCACCATCACCCATCTCCAGACTGTGGTGGGTTGTTAGATTCTCTTCATCTTTTCCTATTAAAGTAAAAATCACTGCACTACTCTAGAACAAATCAACTTAGTTGGTTCCTCTTCCTGGTAAAACAATTTTTTTGATTTCTTCTGAAACATATATAAGCTTCTACCAACCCTTCCTCCCCTAAAAATAAGACCAGTTGGGCTGAGTCCCAGTGGCTCATGCTTGTAATCCTAGCTACTCAGGAAGCTGAGATCTGAGGATCAAGGTTCAAAGCCAGCCTGGGCAGGAAAGTCCATGAGATTCTTATCTCCATTTAACCATCAAAACTGGAAATGGTGCAGGGGCTCAAGTGGTAGAGTTGCCTTGAGCTGAAGAGCTGAGGGACAGCACCCGGGCCCGGAGTTCAAGCCCCATGACTGACCAAGAAAAAAAAAAAAGGACCAGTTGTACATGGTGGAGAATGCCTGTAATCTCAGCAGTTGGGAGGCTTAGGCAGGAGGATCAAGAGTTTGAGGCCAGGATGGGTTCAGGTGGCTCACACATGTATTCCTAGCTACCCAGGAGGCAGAGATCTTCGGAGCAAGATTTGAAGCCAGGTTGGGCAGGAAAGCCCATGAGATTCTGATCTCCAATTAACCACCAAAAAAACACATGTGGAGCTATGCTCAACTGGTAGAGTGGCAGCCTTGAGCAAAAACACCTGGGGACAATGCCCACACCTTGAGTTCAAGCCTCAGGACTGGTGCACACATGTGTGCGTGCGCACATACCTCCCCCCACACACCCACCCACACACACACGATGTACACATAAATGGACTTGCTAAAATGATGTAGCTTAAATGGCAGAGTACCAGTCTTGTGTGAAAGTGCCAAGCCAGAGTACAAGGTTCTGAGTTCAAGCCCCAGTACTGGCACAAAGAAAAAAAAGTATAACTAATGTAAGCTAATATTAGTATAATTGATGTAAGCTAATTTAAAAAAGTAAAATAAACCTGGATTGATTAATTGATTGATTTCCAGTCCTGGGGCTTGAGTCAGGGCCTGAACACTGTCCCTGGGCTTCTATTGCTTAAGGTTAGCACTCTTACCACTTGAGCCAAAGTGCCACTTCTGGCCTTTTCTGTGTATGTGGTACTGAGCAATTGAACCCAGGGCTTCAAGCATGCTAGGCAAGCACTCTACCACTAAGCCACATTCCTAGTCCGTTGGTTTTTTTTTTTTTTCCCCGGTTGTGAGGCTTGAACTCTGGGGCCTGGGAGCTGTCCCTGAGCTCTTCAGCTCAAGGGAAGACTGTACCACTTGACAGACAGTACCACTTCTGGTTTCCTGGTAGTTAATTTGAGATAAGAGTCTCCAGGACATTTCTGCCAGGGCTGGCTTTGAACAGTGATCCTCAGATCTCAGCTTCCTGAGTAGCTAGTATTACAGGCGTGAGTCAACAGTTCCCAGCCCCCTTGGTATTTTTTAATAAGAAAAATAATAGAGAAAAAAAAGAAGCCAGGCCCTAGTGGCTCACATCTATAACCTTAACTACTCAGGAGGTTGAGATATGAGGATTACAGTTTAAAGCCAGCCCAGGCAGGAAATTCTGTGAGACTCTTATCTCCAATGAATCACCAGAAAACCAGAAGCGGCACTATGGCTCAAGTGGTAGAGTACCAGCTTTGTGTGAGACTCTCAGGGAAAGAGCCCAGGCCCTGAGTTCAAGCCCATGACCATGACCATGACCATGACCATGACCACCACCACCACCACCACCAAGCTATGCACTGATGGCTGTTGGTTCAAAGACAGTCTGGCAAAAAAACAAAAAAAAAGTTTGCTAAACTCCAATCTCCAAAATAGTGAACTAAGTAGGATGTAGAGTTATTACTCAATTGATAAAAGAACCAACCTAGCAAGCACAGGCCCTGAATTTAATCCCCAGTACCTCCAAAAGAAAAAAAAACAAAAAAAAGATCTATAACTATCCTTTAGCATGTAATACCCCTGACCTTTTTCTGGTCCATGCGTGCCACTGAAAATTCTCAGTTGCCCCACAGGTTCCGAGCTATGCCCCAAGGATCCTCTGGATTGCTCTGTCTCCTCCTCCTCTTCAGCATCCCAGTTAATAGTCTGGGTGTCTTCCATGCTCTGTTAAGGAAAGACATTATCATTATCCCACCACTGGTTTGCATATGCAGCATGTGGAGAATGATAACTGGAAGTAAACCTTGATAGTTGTGGATGCTTCCCTTCCTACCAATCATTTTGTTATCCTTCTGAAACATTTAAAAATACTTTTTGGAGCCAGGCACTGGTGGCTCAAGCCTGTAATCCTAGCTAGTAGGAAGGCTGAGATCTGAGGATCATGGTTCAAAGCCAGCCTGGACAGGAAAGTCTGCAATACTCATCTCAAATGAACCACCAAAAATCCAGTAGAGGAGCTATAGCTCAAGTACCGAAGCTCAATTCTTGAGCAGAAAAGGGGGGAGGGGAAGAAACTAAGGGACAGCACCCAGGCTGTGAGTTCAAGCCCCAGTATTGGCATGAGCATGCGTGTGTATGCGTGTGTGTGCACGTTTACACACACACACACACACACACACACACACACACACACACACACACACACACACACAATATGGAGGAGGCTGGAGGGAGAGTAGCTTAGAGGAGCATTCACCCAGCATATGTGAGATTCTGGGTTCAACAACCAATCCAACCAATTAAAAACAGAATGAGGCTGGGCTCCCATAGCTCACACCTGTTATCCCAAACTACTCAGGAAGCTGAGATATGAGTACCATGATCTGAAGCCAGCCCAAGCAGGGAAGTCTCTGAGACTCTTATCTCCAATGAACCACCGGAAAACCAGAAATAGTACTGTGGTTCCAAGAGCCACCGGGTGCCGGTGGCTCACGCCTGCAATCCTAGCTACCCAGGAGGTTCTGGAGGTTCAAAGTCAGCATGGATAGGAAAGTCCGTGAGACTCTTATCTCCAATAAATCATCAGAAAACAGGAAGTGGTGCTGTGGCTCAAGTGGTAGAGTGCTCGCCTAGAGCTGAAGAGTGCAAGAGCACAGGGACAGCACCAAGATCAGAGTTCAAGCCCCATGACCACCCCCCCCCCCCAAAAAAAAGTGATAGAGCACTAGCCATGAGCAAAAAGAACTCAGGGCCAACACCCAGGCCCTTAGTTCAAGCCTCATGGCCAACAAATACTTTTTTTTTTTTTTTTTTTTTTTGTCGGTCGTGGGACTTGAACTCTGGGCCTGGGCGCTGTCCCTCAGCTCTTCAGCTCAAGGCGAGCGCTCTACCACTTGAGCTACAGCGCCACTTCCGGTTTTCTGGTGGTTTATTGGAGATAGGAGTCTCACGGTCTCTCCTGCCCGGGCTGGCTTTGAACCGCGATCCTCAGATCTCAGCCTCCTGAGTAGCTAGGATTACAGGCGTGAGCCACCAGCGCCCAGCTTACTTTTTTATTTTTTTATTTTTTTTGTCGGCTGTGGGGCTTGAACTCTGAGCCTGGGCACTGTCCCTCAGCTCTTCAGCTCAAGGCAAGCGCTCTACCACTTGAGCTACAGCGCCACTTCCGGTTTTCTGGTGGTTTATTGGAGATAGGAGTTTCACAGTCTCTCCTGCCCAGGCTGGCTTTGAACCGCGATCCTCAGATCTCAGCCTCCTGAGTAGCTAGGATTACAGGCGTGAGCCACCAGCGCCCGGCTTACTTTTTTTTTTAATGGGGCTAGGAAGGTGGCTCAGTGTTAGAGTGCTTGCCTTGCATGCATGAGGCCCTGGGTTCGATTCCTCAGCACCACATAAGCAAAAAAAAAGCCGGAAGTGGCACTGTGGCTCAAGTGGTAGAGCACCAGTCTTGAGCTGAAGAGCTGAGGGACAGCGCCCAGGCCCAGAGTTCAAGCCCCACAACTGGACTGCCCCCCCAAAAAAAGGTGGGGGGCTGGGAAGGTGGCTCAGTTAGAGCACTTGTCTTGCATGCATGAGGCCCTGGGTTCGATTCCTCAGCACCACATAAGCAAAAAGAAAAAAGCCAGAAGTGGCGCTGTGGATCAAGTGGTAGAGCGCTAGCCCTGAGCTGAAGAGCTTAGGGACCGCGCCCAGGCCCACAGTTCAAGCCCCAAGACTGGACCCCCCCCAAAAAAAAACTAAAAAAAAGTGGGGTGCTAATGGCTCACACCTATAATCCTGGTCAGGAAGGTAAGATCTGAGGATCAAGGTTCAAAGCCAGCCTGGAGAGAAAAGTCAGACTTTTTTAACCAGTCCTACAGCTTGAACTCAGGGCCTGGGTGCTATCCCTGAGCCTCTTTGTGCTCAATGCTAACACTCTACCACTTGAGCCATAACACTACTTCCAGCTTTTTTTGAGTAGTTTATTGGAGATAAAAGTCTCACAGGGGACTTTTCTGCCTTGACTGACTTTGAACTGTAATCTTCAGATCTTAGCATCCTGAGTAGCTAGAATTACAGGTGTGATTCACCTGTGCTCTG
Source organism: Dipodomys merriami (assembly GCF_024711535.1). Taxonomy (NCBI): domain Eukaryota; kingdom Metazoa; phylum Chordata; class Mammalia; order Rodentia; family Heteromyidae; genus Dipodomys; species Dipodomys merriami. The sequence continues at coordinate 11,934,456 of NW_027202937.1, read as the reverse complement.
CTTGTCAAAGACTCATCCCTACTTTACCATCAGAAAACCGGAAGTGAGGAAGTGATGCTGTGGCTCAAGCGGTAGAGTGCTCACCTTGAGCTGTAAGAGCTGAGAGATAGCGCCTAGGCCCAGAGTTCAGAGTTCAAGCCCCATGACCACCAACAACAACAACAAAAAATTAATTTGCCGGGTTCCAGTGGCTGTAATCCTAGCCACTGAGGAGGCTGAGATTATGGTTCAAAGCCAGCCTGGGCAGAAAAGTCCAGGAGACACTTATCTCCAATTAACCACTAGAAAACCGGAAGTGGTGCTGTGGCTCAAACAGTAGAGTGCTCACTTTGAGCTGAAGAATGCAGGGATATAGTGACCAAGCCCAGAGTTCAAGCCCCATGACTGACCAAAAGAAAAGAAAAGAAAAGAACACGGGAAGTGATGCTGCGGCAAGGTTTTAGCTTTGAGCAAAAAAAGCACAGGGACAGCACCCAGGCCCTGAATTCAAGCCCCATGAGTTACAAATAAAATAAAAATAAAACAAGGGGCTGGGAATGTGGCTTAGTGTTAAGAGCATACCTAGCATGCATGAAGCCCTGGGTTTGATTCCTCAGTAACACATAAACAAAAAAGTCAGATGCCAGGTGCCAGTGGCTCATGCCTGTAATCCTAGCTATACTCAGGAGGCTGAGATCTGAGGATCATGGTTCAAAGCCAGCCTGGGCAGGAAAGTCTGTGAGACTCTTATCTCCAGTAAACTAAAAAACCAGAAGTGCTGCTGTGGCTCAAGCAGTAGAGCACTCACCTTGAGCTGAAGAGCACAGGGACAGTGCCCAGCCCCAGAGTTCAAGCCCCATGACAGACAAAAAAAAAAAAAAAAAAAGCCAGAAGTGGTGCTGTGACCCACTAGCCTTGAGCAAAAGAAGCTCATGGGTAGTACCCAGGCCCTGAGTTCAAGCCTCAGGACTGGCAAAAAAAAAAAAAAAAGTTTGAGTGCAGTGTGATATTGCATGTCCGTAATCCTAGCCCTTATTGAGCTGAGGTAGGAAAACCATGTGTTTAAGGCCAGCTTGATTTCTTTTTTTTAATGTTGGAACTCAGGGCCTCATGTTCTTGTTCTGGTTATTTAAAGATAAGAGTCTCTTGAATTTGCCTCTGCTGGCTTCAAACATAGATCTTCAGATCTCAGCCTCCTGAAAAATTAGAATAATAGTCATGAAAGACTCTTATCTCCAATTAACCAGGACTTAAGGTTCCCCCCCCCATGACACAAGTAACAAACACTACAAGGTCCCAACTACATAATTATAAAAAGGTGCTTTAAATAAGTTTGAAAGCGAAGTAGCTCCAGCTAGTCAGGAAGCTGAAGCAGTAAGATATTGAGCCTAGCTTTTTCCTGCTTGGAAGACATATTGAAAAAGCTTGGAGTATGTTAAATGTATATTTGCCTTTATTCTTAACAGTGTCAAGGCTGGCACTCTATCAACCACACCTTTACTTCTGGCTTTAAATAAATATAGATAGATATATACACACATTTTTTTTCTAGTTAATTGGAAGGGTCTCACAAACTTTTCTTCCTGGGCTGGCTTCAAATGGACATCTTCAGAACTCAGCCTCCTGATTAGCAGGTGTGAGTCACCAGCCACTAGCGCCCAGCAAAGCCGAGCTTTTTACTTCACTTACCATCTAAGCATGATCAGACTAAAGTGCAAAGAACCAGAACAGCTGACAAGACAGTGGCTTCTATGCAACAAATACTATTTTATACTAACCTAATGTACCCCTGAACCATGGAAAGTAGGAGTTATTCTCCAATTTTCCAGATTCACAAACTGGAACATAGGTGAGCTGAGGAACTTGGCTAGTATCTCCCAGATAATCTCTCTTCCTCCCAATATTCTCTTGTGCTTTCTATTGCCCACAGCATACAATCTAAACAATCTAAACTCTTTAGCTAGCTCTATGATCAGAACCTTATGTCTGTGCATACCTGCTTCCAGTCTGTAGTAATAGAAGTGTGTCGTTCCCATGCATTCTATGGTCTCCTCCTATGCATTCTATGGTGATTATGCACACCTGGTGCCATCGGACCTATTTCAGATACACCTTCAATTAAGTAGAAAAGAATCCTGCTCTCATGTTGGCTATGGCATTGAGGCTACTAATGAAAGAACAAATGACGGAAATTCAAAGTAGTATGGATGTAATTTTACCTCGAAAGATGCCACCCTGACGGGGAAACTGTTGACAAGGAAAGTAAGAACGCCCCCGCCCCCCGGGGGGTTATTTCTGTCCCTAAGCGCGCCAACCTCAACGGGCGCCCACGCCGATTGGCTCCAATTTGAAGGGCCACCATCTTTGATCTTCACACCCCTGTAAGTCCCCTCGAGGCCCAAAGTCTCCCTTGAGTCCTCAGACCTAAACTGGAGTCCGGGCGCCAGGCAAAGGGGTGAGTATTACAATGAGAAAACAAACTTTCAAATTACCTCGGCCAGGACGCACCCAAGGCACGCCCCTCCAGCCTTCCGGAAGGACCAAGATGGTACCTGATAGCTGTGGGCGAGGTCCCCAGAACTCACTTATTTTGAGTCGCTGCGCGCCCGCTCGCGCCACCAGTAACGGCCGCGGCGTGGGCGGAGCAAGTGCGTATTCCGGAAGGAGATCAACTCGCTGATTGGCTCCCGTCTCCTATCTTTCAAAGTCCGCAGCAGGCCGAAGAAGCTTCGGGCACATTTGAAGCCCCACCCCCACCTCGCCGCTTAAAAGAGTCGGCTGGTGGCGGGAGACCGATCAGTTAAAGTAAATGATAAATTCGATGCAGCCGTCGGGAGGCAGAGAATAGCACGCAGCCATTGGTCCGCGCCAAAGGCCAACCCCCGGCTGCCGAAAGCCACCCACTTCCCGCGCAGATTTCCAAGGCGCGACCAGAGAGTCTGGCGCTAGCTGCTGGCAGTGGATAGAAGGGCCGTACCATAGAGATTACCCAACGCGGCCGGTGCGTTACAGAGCGGCCTTCCGCGGTCCTCCCAGATATGGTGTAAGCTGACTCAGGAAAAATGAAAACTGGCTGCGGGTTGCAGTCGTGGCTGGAGGCTGCAGTTTGGATAGCAGCCCATAGGCGTGGCCCTGGGAAGACTCCTCATTGCGGTGGAATTTCATTTCCTTTTTGATTTGGTCTGCTTAGTAAAATGTCATGTCATTTCTTCTGGGGAATTTATCTCTGACGGACATTTTGAGGTCGTTTTCCTAAATGAAAAATCCAAAGGCAAAACTGGTTTGCTAACAAGTCTGTAATCACCATTCAAGGGACGAGAAAAATATGCCAAAATAATGTATTGTCTACTAGTATGGCATAGAAAATAGGTAGACTTCGACATGGAATTCTTTCCCCTTTGATCTTTGTTATGTCCATAGCCAATAGTCTGAAGTAGATTTTCTAAGTCAGACATAGGAAGCTCTGTTAAACGACTAGCTTAGGTTCCTACAGGTTATATAACGTAGAAATTCTAGCTCTTTCTGCGAACAGCACAATTACATTTCATGGTGAAGGTGTGGTTGGGTGTGGTTCATGTGATGGAGTACTTCTCTGATAAACCTGAGGCACTGAGTTCAATACACTGAACCGCCAAAAACAAAAAACCCACAACACCCTAAAACATTTTTTTTTCTGGCAGCACTGGGGATTGACTTATGGGCCTCATACTTCTTTTTTTTTGCCGGTCATGGGGCCTGAACTCTGGTCTGGGCGCTGTCCCTCAGCTCTTCAGCTCAAGGCTAGTGCTCTACCACTGGAGCCACAACGCCACTTCCGGCTTTTTCTCTTTATGTGGTGCTGAGGAATCGAACCCAGGGCCTCATGCTTGCAAGGCATGCACTCTACCAGAGCTACCTTCTCAGCCCCTGGGCCTCATACTTCTTAAAACAGGTGTTCTACACGTGGAGCCACACCTCCAGTCTGTTCTAGTTGATGTTAATTTAATTAGAGGACTTAAAAAATGTGTGTTGATCTGTGTATTACTCAATGCTAATTAACAACGACCTTGGTATCATGGCTTCATTACAGTGCTCACCTGACTCATATACGCTTAACAAACTGTAAGATTCTGGAGGCTAGGGGACTAATTTTTAATCATTTATGTATTCCTGGTTCTTGATTTGGTTACTTCTACCTGGGAGGAAACATGGATTTTAACTTGCGCCCATACAGTTCTCCCTTTTCTTTTGCAACCTTGGGACTCTGCAAAGGGGATACCTGGTCAGTGACATCAGTAAGCTAAAAAAACCACTAGTTTCATCGAAGTATGTAAAAAGGACAGGCCGGAATGATATTTAAGTTCGATCATCTCACTCCATATTTGCCTTTTCACATACTTCCCTTTAGACAAGATGACCAAGATATCTTCAAATTCTGCCTTAAGGCCTAGATATCCTATGTACACAGATATTTCCGACTTCCAAAATCCGGGATCTGTTCTCAGAACTATTCAATTTACTCTTCAAAGGATACGTACCACACAACCACTCTATTCTAAGAAGCCTTTCCTGCAGTTTTGTTTCTCTTTTGAAACATTATCATTCGAAGGAAATAGGGCAATCCCTTCCTTCTTCCTGAGGTATGTTGGGGAGCAGAGGTTTCCTGAAGTTCAGGCCTCGGGTCAACAAAGGATCGGATGCAGAATGCCACACTTCTCCAGAGTTTTCGCTGAACTAAGCAGTCCTGCCCTCCCCAGAGCTACCGCAGTGGGGAGCTTTCAGGGCGTGCCGGTCCCACCTCTCAATTCACGGCACTTCAGACTCTTCAATTCCTGTGTCCCTGAAAACTGCTTAATTTCTGTGCAAAAGTAACCTGGCACAAAGGGAAAAGAATCTTGTGCAAGGGCATTTTTTTTTTTCATTCAAGAAGATAAAGGAAACTACAAAAGGCAAAAATCCAAGTACCCACCCATTTGTAAGTTCATTTTGCAGCGTGGACAATAGAGGACTTCAACTCCCAGAGAACACTGCGCTCGTCCGCTGGGCCAGGGACCAATGGGAATCTTGGACGTGACCGGCCTCGTCTAATCAGGGCCAAGCTGCTGGAGGCTTTGTCTCCTGACCGCTGCGCGGGCGCCGTTCTCCCGCCTCCAGCCCTGCGCACGCGCGCCCCACCCAGCCCGCCTTCCCTCCTTCGCCGTCCGGTATCTTCTGCCTCTCAGAATCTTCCTGCCGTCGCGTGCGGATCTCGCTGCTCCGGCCTCCGGGGCACGTTCCATCCTTTCAGCCCACGACCTGCGCTGAGGAAAAAAAAAACCATTTTCTTGTCCCGCACATAACTTGAGGCGAGCAAAAAGAAAATTAAAATTAATTTTTAACCATGAGGGAAATCGTGCACATCCAGGCCGGTCAGTGTGGCAACCAGATCGGTGCCAAGGTAAGAATTTTAAACCTTTCCTTTTAACTGTAATCTTAAAATGGAAGACCTGGGTCGGTTGTGAAGAATGGCTGGGGCCATTCGCGTTCTCCATCCTTAAGCTTTGTGCCTCCCCGAAGAAAGTTTTTCCACAGATAGATGGGATGCACATTTGTAGGTAGCATTTGACTCTGAAAAACGGGTGTTTGGAGGGGAAAACTATTGAAAGGATCTTTCGGGCGTGGCACGCGGGAAGACTTAGGGTTCTAGAAGATCTTAAAAAGGATCTTCTAACGGTTCAGGAACTGGAGAGATGGGGAAATGGTCAGAAAGCCAGACAAAGCCGGGCGAGGTTTTCCCAATGTAGATCCCGCCTCGCCTCCCCCCCCCCTCCGCCAGGGGCTTCACAGGGAAAAACTGAGGGGAAGGGGCGAGAGCGGGCGGGCAGCTGCGGGACCTCCCATGCAAAACCTCACTTCTGAGGTGGCGGACGCGAGCCGCGCGGTGGGCTGCACTGCGCTTTTGCATTCACAAAGGGATCGGGATCCCAGCACGCCCGAGGTCCCCGACGGGTATTCCCATAGTCTTTCCGTGGGTGCAACGATCATTTACAATTTACCTCTTTCGTTGCCCCTAAAATCGCACGGATTGAACCCAGTAGAAGGGAATTGAGAAAAAAAATGAAAGGCGTGCTTTTCTGTAAGAAAAAAAATGATCCTTCGGGGCTGAAATGGGGGCGAAAGTAGTAATAAAGCGAAGAGGAAGCTGGTAAAGGAATACATTTCCGAGGCTGGGGAGATTTTTTTTTTTTTTTTGCGCGCGGTTACAGTGTAGCGGGGGAGGGGCGGGAGGAAGTGCGGCTGCAACGTTGTAGCCCAAGGGCGCGGGCCTCCGGGGGCGGGGCCGCGGCGCCCCTGGCGCGCCGCGACAATGCGGCCCTGCCCGCCGGTGGGGGCGCGCGGAGCGGAAGCCCCGCCCCGCCCCTCGCCCGCCGAATTTGTGCCTCTGGCCCCGCCCACGCGCGGCGCCTCCCTTTGTCGGCTTTTGTGCGCGTGCGCCGCAGTCACGTGGCGCGCGTGGGGTGGTCTACTGCGGCAGCGTTTTTTTTCCCGACCCCCGCCTTTTGTGCACTGGGTGGAGAGGCGGTGGCTCAAGTCTTGCAGACCTTACGCGCCCACACACAGTTTGCGGCCTCCAATCCGATCCACAGCAAATCCTCACACCTCAAGGAGGGCAGATGAAGCTTTCCTTGTTGGGCTTGTGTCTTAGAGAAAGGGCGTGGCGGGTAGAAAACCGTCGCAGGCTCTGGAGGTGTTTTGGAATGGAAATGGAAGATGAGGGGGAGGCGGGGGGGACACCTTGAGATTGGAACTGTTTGCTCTTCCCTGGCAGTTCTGGGAAGTTATCAGCGATGAACACGGCATTGATCCTACCGGTACTTACCATGGAGACAGCGACCTGCAATTGGACCGCATCTCTGTGTACTACAATGAAGCCACAGGTGAGGGAGAGCAACAACAGGGGAGAGGGCCGAATATCATTTCCTTTCCTACTGGTGCCGTAAGTGCTGCTCCTAGGGCCCCTTTGGTAAAACCCACCATTTTACCTTGAGGTGGGCCATAAAGGCTTAGGTCTGCTGCCACCTGGTGTCAAGACCCGGGATGACAGGTTTGGGTCTGCAGCAGTCTCAACCCGATTTAACCAACCAACACTCTAGGGGGCGCTTATGCATCTATTTGGTTCCTTTTTTTCACTGATTTCTTATTTGGTTCCTTATAGGTGGAAAATATGTTCCTCGGGCTATCTTGGTGGATCTAGAACCTGGGACCATGGACTCTGTTCGCTCAGGTCCCTTTGGCCAGATCTTCAGACCAGACAACTTTGTTTTTGGTGAGTTACACAAATTGTATTACTAAATTCCATCATCTCAACTTAACTTGGGGTGCAAGGAGGCAAAAGATACTACTGGGGAGTAGAGTCAGCATGTCCTTGTTTGATAGATTATGGGGAGGCTATCACAGGAAGGAGATACATCGAAGAGAACAGTTGCAACATTGAGAGGTATAAACACCATTTGCATTTCACACCTTACCAATGAAGCTATTTTCTGGACTTCATTCTAGGTCAGTCTGGGGCGGGCAACAACTGGGCCAAGGGCCATTATACAGAGGGGGCTGAGCTGGTTGACTCAGTCCTTGATGTGGTGCGGAAGGAGGCCGAGAGCTGTGACTGCCTGCAAGGATTCCAGCTGACCCACTCCCTGGGTGGGGGCACAGGCTCCGGAATGGGCACCCTGCTCATCAGCAAGATCCGGGAAGAGTATCCTGACCGCATCATGAACACCTTCAGTGTAGTGCCCTCACCCAAAGTGTCTGACACTGTGGTTGAGCCCTACAATGCCACCCTCTCTGTCCATCAGTTGGTAGAGAATACTGATGAGACCTACTGCATTGACAACGAGGCCCTTTATGACATCTGCTTCCGTACCCTTAAGCTGACCACACCAACCTACGGGGACCTTAACCACCTCGTCTCTGCCACCATGAGCGGTGTCACCACCTGCCTCCGCTTCCCTGGCCAGCTCAATGCTGACCTCCGCAAGCTGGCAGTTAACATGGTGCCCTTCCCACGTCTCCACTTCTTTATGCCTGGCTTTGCCCCTCTCACCAGCCGTGGAAGCCAGCAATATCGGGCCCTTACTGTGCCTGAACTCACCCAGCAAGTCTTTGATGCCAAGAACATGATGGCTGCCTGTGACCCCCGCCATGGCCGGTACCTCACTGTGGCTGCTGTGTTCCGTGGCCGCATGTCCATGAAGGAGGTAGATGAGCAGATGCTCAATGTGCAGAACAAGAATAGCAGCTACTTCGTGGAATGGATCCCCAACAATGTCAAGACGGCTGTCTGTGACATCCCACCTCGTGGCCTCAAGATGGCAGTCACCTTCATCGGCAACAGCACAGCCATCCAGGAGCTCTTCAAGCGCATCTCTGAGCAGTTTACTGCCATGTTCCGCAGGAAGGCTTTCCTCCACTGGTACACAGGTGAGGGCATGGACGAGATGGAGTTCACCGAGGCAGAGAGCAACATGAATGACCTCGTCTCTGAGTATCAGCAGTACCAGGATGCCACCGCAGAAGAGGAAGAGGATTTCGGTGAGGAGGCTGAAGAGGAGGCCTAAGGAAGAGAACCCCTCCCCCATTACCTCAGGCTTCTCAATTCCCTGAGCTGCCCCTTTTCCTCCTTTCAGAATTTGTTTCTGCTGCCTCTGTCTTTTTTTTCTGGGGGTAGGGTGTAGAACAGTGCCTGGCACATAGTAGGCGCTCAATAAATATTTGTTTGTTGAATGTCTCCTCTCTATCCACTCTGGAAAACCTGAATTTCTGCCATTCTGGGTTACTTTTAAATTTCCTTTCAACACCCACTTATCAACGTCTGTCCAATTATTTCTGTTTCTCAAAGTTTCAAGAAGCTTGTCTCATCCAGGTCTATCTAGTAGGGACCAGGGGCTGAAATCATGGGCGGTAGCCAACATCCTAACCCCAAGTAAGTGGAGGCGGAAGGGGTAGAAAGTTACCTTCATTACAATGAGGGTGGTGTAGGATTATCCTAGGACAGTTTAAGAGGGAAATCAAATCACTGAGGGGCATTGTCAGCTTTAGAAGTATCTCCATTTGCAGTCTTGAGCTTATCTGTTTCGGTTATGCCTACTCTGTTAAGAGTGGGATTCCCCTCCAACTTTGCCTTTGTGGAATGCATTCCTTCCCTCTGATCTAAGGGAGGAACCAGTCCTGGTCTCTAGAAACTTCCCATCCCACTTACCTTTTTAAAAAGAAAATAATCCCTCACGGCCATCTTTGGTCACTGCACTGGAGGCAACCAGACACCATCTTTTTGTAACATCTCTTAATTGCTATTTTCCTCCTACCCTTGGTTTTGTCCTATCTTACACTTCAGGTTTCCATTTTGTGTTGAACTTGCTGCTTTTTTTCATATTGAAAAATGACATTGCCCCGAGAGCCAAAAAAAAAAATAAATGGGAATTGAAAAAGTTGGTGAGATGTGTGCTCATTTAGAGAAGATTACTGGTATAGGCATGGGGCCTGAGTTCCATCACACTCATTTCTACTTTACCTGATGCTTATTGATCCTCCTGTCATAAACTACTATCTGAAACAAGGTGCTGGCTGGTGGCTTATGCCTGTAATCCTAGCCACTCAGGAGACTTAAGGGTAGAGGTTCTAAGCCTGTCCCAGGCAGGGAAGTCAGACTAAATCTCCAGTAAACTCAGAAAAAGCTAGCATTGGCACTGTGACTCAAATGGTAGCTCTCTAGCATTAAGCACAAAGGCTCAAGGATCCCTCAGGTCCCCTTACAGCCCAGTTACTGATAAAAATTTTAAGATTTCAGTATCTAGTAATTAGTTCAATTCTCAACATTCTAACAGCACTCTGGTTTTTGATTGATCGTGGGGCTTGAGCTCTGGGCTCTGTTACTCTAGGCTTAGATCATTACTGCAGAGACTTATTTGTGGTTTTCTGATGGTTATTTGGAGATAGGAGTCAGCTATGATTCTCATTGGCTCCCGTGTTAGGATTACAAGTGTGAGCCACTAGTGCACAGCTTAGAATTATTAGAGCTTTAGAGAAGTAACTGCAGTTCTCAAATAGATTGCCCATTGTAGATATCCATGCCATACTGGGGCTTGAACTCAGGCTACCCTTTGGGCTCTGCCTCCAGCCCTAGCAAGTATTGAATGTAAGAGATGATCAAGCTCAATTCTGTTCATTTTTGAATTGGTGCTGGTTGTCAGTGTTTATTCCCAATGTCCATGCCTTGGTCAAGAATTCTGGATACCAAGTTCAGAGCATCTAGTTTTTAATTAAATAAGTTGGGGTGGGATCTTCAAAGGCTGGCATGGGACCCCCTAGAGCACTGGCATCTTGGCAGTGTGGGACTAGGAAGGGGACAACCCCCTCCTCAGCAAGGCACAAGCTATTTGGCAAGGAGAGATGGGACCCCAGTGTCCAAGGACATGCTCATGGAGGCCAGTTGGGGTGCATGCAGCAGGAACCATTCAGGTAACTTGGGCCACAAGACTGGACACTGGCAAGGCTGAGGACTCAGGCTGTTCGCAAAGGCTTGTGGTTCACCTGGCAAAAACAAGAGAAAATGGTGCTTGGGAAACAGGTACTTCCTAGACCTGCACTCAAATGAATAGGTTGTAGGGGGTTGGAGCCCTCCCTTAGCCCCTTTCCCTTAAGAAGTCACTAGGATCCCTGCATTTAAAGAAACTGAAACAGAAAACTGAGCTGGGTGCTGGTGGTACTCTATAATCCTAGCTGCTCAGGAGGCTGAGATCTAAAGATCACTGTTCAAAGCCAGCCTGGGCAGGGAGGTCTTGAGACTCTACTAAGAAGTGGGGCTTTGGCTTGAGTGGACACTGCCAAGGCCTTGAGTTTTAAGCCCAGAACTGGCACCAAAAAATAATCACAATCACTGAAGAAGGCAGAGGGATCAGAACTTTGCATTGATTTGGCCGAGAATCTTTGGCTGTGGGCTGCATTTTAACATATACAGCTTACTCTGCACCAAGACAACATTTTAAACACAGGTATTATGGACCGCGCGCGCGTGTGTGTGTGTGTGTGTGTCGGGCTGGCACTGAGGCTTGAACTCGTGTGTGTGTGTGTGTGTGTGTGTGTATCTTGGGCTGGCACTGGGGCTTGAACTCAGGTGTGTGTGTGTGTCTTGGGCTGGCACTGGGGCTTGAACTCAGGTGTGTGTGTGTGTGTGTTTGTGTGTGTGTGTCTTGGGCTGGCACTGGGGCTTGAACTCAGGGCCTGAGCCCTGTCACTGAGCTTTTGTACTCAAGACTAGTGCTCTACCTACCACTTGAGCCCCAGCTTCACTTACAGCTTTTTAGTGTATTTTAATTAAAAAGTCTCTCTGACTCTGCTGCCCAGGCTGGCTTTAAATGAACCATAATCCTCAGATCTCAGCCTCTTGAATATAGGATTACAGGTATGAACCATGGCTTCATTAACTGTTTCAAGGTGAAGAAATAGGTAGAGATTGACAACCTGGTGATAACCAAGCCCAAGATTCACACCACGTTAGCAGAGCTCACACTGACCTTTACCATAATTTACAGGTGAATAATCGGAGGTAGAGGGAAGTGGTGATTTGCTTTGGAATTATCAATAGGCTGCAACTAGTTTCTTGTCCTGGGGGGTATGACTACAAGCACCAACTCCAGATAGCTGGCTTGGGATAAAGCCCAGTATGGCCAGCTGTATAGTAGGCTGTTACTTAACATGTTGGTAATAATGTCTTTCCTTTGGAAAATACTACACGGACTAAACTAATTTAAAACAAACACCACATCTATGAAGAAAGGTCAGCACTGTATCTGGCACACAGAAGGCAATCTGAGTGATTTCCAGGTCCCTTGGGTGCTAGTCAAGTGATAGGTTTACTGAGTCATTTGACACAGGAAAAAAAATCTTCATTCCCTTACCACCAGACTCTCTCACCTGGGAGATGCTGACACCCGTGAGTCTCTCCACACTCTCTGGCAGGCGGCTTAGGATGTCCAGGACTTCCCCAGTCACTTTGGATGCTCCCATGGTTCCATTTCCACTGGACACCAATGTGATCTTGTTGGCTGAGGTTAAGGGACCACTGATCTCTTCCGCCACCTAGTGGATGAAAGTTGCCTGCTGAGTGCCCAGTTCTGACCACACCCTTTCACAATTCACCCTGCATTTTAAGCCCTGGCCTTCCTCACTCTGGTTGATCACTGGTTTATAATTGTCATCCCTAATTTATAGCCCCTCTAGGTTAGACCTCTCCACAATACTTAATTTCATCCCACCCTTTAGGCCCTGCTCTTGATCCTTCTTTCCTGATGAATACTGTCATCCTCAGACCTGGGGCAATTTCTCCAGCAGCATGTCCAGCTGTGCAGCTTCTTGATACATCTGGAATGCTTCTGCCTTCTTGGCCATCTGCTCAGCCTCTGCGCGGGCTCGGGCCCCTATGGCAAAGGCTTCGGCTTCCCCCCGCATCTGAGGAGAGGGTAGGAGACTTTTGAAATACATAGGAATCATTAACTAGAAGAAACACCAACCCAAACCCAGTACTGGTAGCACACACATGGAATGCTAGCTACTCAGGAGGCTGAGATCTGAGTATCTCAGCTAGAAGCCAGCTTGGGTTATTTCCAATTAACCAGCAAAAAGCTGGAAAAGGAGCTATGGCTCAAATGCTAGAGTGCTAGCCTAGAGCAAAAAAGCCAAGGGAGCTGGGTGACTATGGCTCACGCCTGTAATCCTAGCTACCCAGGAGGCTAAGATCTGAGGATTGCAGTTCAAAGACAGCTCGAGACTCTTATTGCCAGTTGACTACCAGAAAACTGGAAGTGGCTATGGCTTGAGTGGTAGAGTGCTCACCCTGAGCTGAAGAGCTGAGGGACAGCACCCAGGCCCAGAGTTCAAGCCCCACCCATGACTGCTCCCCCCCAAGCCAAGGGATGTTAAAAACCAGTCCCTAAGTTCAAATCCCAACACAGGCACGAAAACAAAACACTCAACCCAAAAAGCAAACTGGAAGCCATTTTCCACAAGCCAGCAAGGTGCCACCCCACACTCACCCGCACAGACTCAGCTTCTGCCTCGGCCTGCATAATCAACTGGGACCTGGGACAGAGAGCAAGTAGAAGGGAGCTGAAGAATGGGTGGGATCCCTGCTCCCAGGAAAGAGGCTGGAGACAGAGGCTCCTGCACCCTGAGTTTCATAGGAATCTAAATGGGAAAGGAAATCCTTAGTTTCCCATTTGGGGGTTCCCAAGTGGCAAAAGAGCCAGGAGAGGCCCAGGGGCATTTACTTCTCAGCTTCTGCTAGGCGCTCCAGCTTGTAGCGCTCAGCCTCGGCCGGCTTGCGCACACGGGCCTCCAGCTCCTTCTCTCGACGAGCAATCTCTTGCTCTTGTACTGCCACCTGCTGGGCTCGCTCCACCACCTGCACCTGCACCCGCTGCTCCTCGATCTGCTGCTTTGTCTTGGCAACCTGGAGAGCAAGGGGTGCTCAGAATCAGAATGGAAGTGCAAGTGCCCGGGAGCACAGAGATGCCAAAAGGGGATACAAACATCTGTGAAGTCTGTTCCTGGTCAGCTCAACATGCACATGAATCCATTTCAGGAACAGAGCCATGGCTGAGCCTTGAGTGGCCTCAGAACCATTATCAAGGTCTAGGCATCTCCTAAAGGCAGAGTTCGAGTGGTGTGGCTGGAACCTAGTCCTGGTGTGCAATAAACTTCCCTACACTACTGTGTGTGTGTGTGTGTCTACCAGTCCTGAGGCTTGAACTAGGGCCTGGGTGCTGCCCCTGTGCTTTTTTGCTCAAAGCTAGTGCTCTACCACTAGAGCTTTTGGTGCTCCACTTCCAGCTTTTTGCTGGTTAATTGGGCTGGGTTCTAGCTGTGAATCTCAGATCTCAGCCTCCTGAGTAGGTAGGATTACAGGCATGAGCCACCAGCACCAGGTGTGTTTCAATGTAGGTATTTTATTCTGTGTTGGGCAACTAGTAAATTGTCTCTGTCAAATGTGTTTAAATAAGGAGAATTCTATATATAAAACATCCCCTTCACTACAGATAAACAAGATTGAAGATACTGGACTGGCCTCTAATATTATCTTTACTAATTTTTCAATTCTCCTCTCCCCCCGGAAGTAGTTTAGAATTTCTCTTCCAATCTGATTTTTAAATGTTTATTTCTGCCATTTTGATAGTAACTAAGTGCTTGTTTGTTGTCTTTCTCTCCTATGTCCCCATTTCCTGAATATGAATGTGTCTTCTTTTTTTTTTTTTTGCCAGTCCTGGGGCTTGAACTCAGGGCCTGAGTGCCATCCCTGAGCTTCTTTTGCTCAAGGCTAACACTTGAGCCACAGTGCCACTTCCAGCTTTTTCTGTGCATGTGGTGCTGAGGAATTGAACCCAGGGCTTCATGCATGCTAGGCAAGAACTCTACCACTGAGCCACCTTCTTGGCCCTTCTTTTCTTTTCCAGTACCAGGGCTTGAGCTCAGGGCCTAGAGCTCACTGTGCTTGCTCATGGGCTGTTGCTCTATTACTTCAGACTAGTTTTTTCTTGGTTCTTTTTAGACAGTCTCGCAGACTTTTTTTTTGCCTGGGTAGGCTTTGCACACTGGTCCTCTGGATCCCAGTTTCCTGAGTAACTAGGATGATAGGCGTGAGCCACCAGCACCCAGCTCTTTAGTGAGATTTTTAAAAGTAAATTAGGTAGCTTATTCAATCCATTATCTATCAAAAGATTCTAATTCTCCTGTCCCCATCATGATCACCCAAACCCTTTGTGATCTGGTCCTACCTGCTCTTTCTTCTTATTTTCAGCATACAGCCACAGAGACAGAAACCTTTCTGTCTCTGGAATATGCCAAGCTCAACCGCAGGCCCCACTTGCTGTTCCCCTGCCTAATCATTAGCCACATATGACTTTTTTTTGTACCAAGAATGGATGCTCTACCAACTGAGCCACACCTCCACTCCCCACATATGATCATTTAAATAGCACTAGCCTAGAATGCTTGTGGCCCACAATTCTTCAGGTTTCCAGCTCTTCTCTTCAAGTTCTATCTCAAATATCACTTTCTCACAGCTTTCTCTGACCACCCCAACCTATACAGCTCCCCTACAAACACAGTATTACACACTACTCTGATGACTTTCTCCCTAGCACTTAAATAATTACAGCTCAAGAAGACCACTTGGTTTGCTATTTATGACATTACAATGGAAGCTCCATGTCTCATTCATACTTACATCCTCACACCCAAAACAATCTCTGGAACATAGTGGTCCCTAAACAGAAATCTGCTAAACAAATCTCTATTTCAGAGGAGTACCTAGCACAGCACCCAGCACATTAATGAGAAGCCCACTCAGTAGTTGTTTGATTTGCAGTCAAGGAAAGCAATGTCAAAGTTAGGATCTACAGTGGATTAGATAAGTGTCCCCCAAACACCCACATGTTAAAGGCTTGATCTCCATGGGGGTGCTATCAGGAGGTGGTTGACCCTTCAAAAGGTAGGGCTTGTGGGAAGTCTTTAGATCATACATTATTCTTATTGTTCCTTGCTTCTTGGCCAGAAGGTAATAAGCAGTTTTAGTCTACCATGTGCTGTGACTAGTATGTGCTAGTTTGCTACAGGCCCAATTAAGGATGGAGATCTCTAAAACTGAGTCAAAATAAGCTCTCTAGCTGGGCCAGAGCCCGTGCACGCGCACGCACATGTGCGCGCACACACACACACACACTATAATCTCTCTCTCTCCTTTCTCCCCATCTCTCCCTCACTCACTATGTTGTTGCAACTTGAACCCATGGCCTCACACATATTAGGCACAAGTGCTCTACCAATGAAGTACATTCCCAACCCCAAAACCTTTCTCTTTTGTTATAATGCTGGGAAAATGACTAACAAAAGAACTTTAACCACAGTCTCACTGCATTATGCTTTTCATTATGGTAATGATTTTCAAATCCAACATAAATAGAAACCACCTTGGAACCAGGTGCAACCAGCCTGGGCAGGAAAGTCTGCGAGATTTTTAGTTCCAATTAACCACCAGAAAACCACAAGTAGCCCTGTGGCTCAAGTGGTAGAGCACTTGCCTTGAGCTGAAGAGCTCAGGGATACCACCCAGGCCCAGAGTTCAAGCCCCATAGGGGGAAAAAAAACCCAAAACTTGGAATTTTGTTCAAATATAGGTTCTAAAAATAAGGTCTGGACTGGAGTTGGGAGATATTTTGTGTGTGTGTGTGTGTGTGTGTGTGTGTGTGTGTGTGTGTGTGTGTGTGTGTGTGTGTGTGTGTGTGTGTGTGTGTGTGTGTGTGTGTTTTCAAACTCATTCCTCAGATCTCAGCCTCCTCAGTAGCTAAAATAGTAGGTGTGAAAGCTGGGTGCTGGTGGCTCATGCCTGTAATCCTACCTACTCAGGAGGCTGAAATGTGAGAATCATGGTTCAAAGCCAGCCTGAGCCAGAAAGTCTGTGAGCCTCTTGTCTCCAATAAACCAACAGAAAACCGGAACTTGTGCTGTGGCTAAAGTGGTAGAGTGCTAGCCTTGAGCTAAGGAGCTCAGGGACAGAGCCCAGGCCCAGAGTACAAGCCCCCAACCGACCAAAAAAAAAAAATTGTAGGTGTGAATCACCAATGTTCATCTTCATACTTCTATGTGTAAGTATATGCCAGTACTAAGACTTGAACTTAGGACTGGGAAGGTAGCTCAGCGGTAGAGTGCATGCCTTGCAAGCATGAGGCCATGGGTTCGATTCCTCAGCACCACATAAACAGAAAAAGCCGGAAGTGGCGCTGTGGCTCCAGTGGTAGAGCACTAGCCTTGAGCTGAAGAGCTGAGGGACCGTACCCAGACCCAGAGTTCAGGCCCCATGACCAGCAAAAAAAAAAAAAGAAAGAAAGAAAAAAGCCGGAAGTAGTGCTGTGGCTCATGTGGGAGAGCGCTAGCCTTGAGCTCAGGGACAGCGCCCAGGCCCAGAGTTCAGGCCCCACGACAAAACCAAAAAAAAGACTTGAACTTAGGACCTTGTGCTTTCATTTGGCTTTTTCACTGATGGCTGGTGCTCTACCACTTGAGCCATACCTTGCTGCTATTTACTTGGAGATAAGAGTCTCTGGATTTGTCTGCTCAGGCTAGCTTTGAACTACAATTCTCAGACCTCAGCCTCTTGAGTAGCTAGGATTATAAGCATGAACTACTGCTACTGGAGCCCAGCATGGTCATACTTTTTTTGGGGGGGGGGTCCGGTCGTAGGGCCTGAACACTGGGCCTGGGCACTGTCCCTCAGCTCTTCAGTTCAAGGCTAGTGTTCTACCACTTCAGCTACAGCGCCACTTCTGGCTTTTTTTCTTTTTACTTATGTGGTGCTGGGGAATCAAACCCAAGGCCTCATGCATGCAAAGCAAGCACTCTACCACTGAGCCACCTTCCCAGCCTTTTTTTTTTTAGTCAACCAACCAACCAACCAATCAGCAGGTAACCTTGTTTACAGATACTTTATATATCATATGTAGCTGATGTACCAGCATATAATTATGGCTAACTGTACTACAATTCACATCTGAATAAAGTTTACCTAACACCTATTTGCTCTATAAAGCATATCACAGCCAAGAGACTCTGGATTGTACTCAGCATTATGCTTGCAGGCCAAGTTAGTGTGTATGCATGTGTGTGTTAGGGGATAGAACCAAAGCGCTTCCTGTGTGGTAGGCAAAAGCTGTATATCTCATCTACACTACACTCCCAGTTCTGGGGGTCATTCTGAACGGCAAAATCACCAACAACAAAGCACAAAAATGATGATGAAAATGTCACTGTAAATATACCATGCAACTGACATTGTGTCTCTATGATGGCTATTTATGATTTTCAACTTGATTGGATTACAAAATGTTTGAGAACTGGGAGCTGATGGCACCTGTTAATCCCAGCTACTCAGGAGGCTGAAATGTGAGGATCAAGGTTCTTAGCTAGCCCAGACAAGAAATTTCACAAAAGCCAGAATAAGATCAAAGTTGGAAGATGAAAAATAGAGATGGCCTGAGATGGGAAAGCCTGAGTGGAAGGTGAAGGGTCCATGATGGGCAACCTGGTCATCAGCCCAGTGTGGCAGCTCTTACCTGAAGCTGATAAGCCAGGTCAGCCTGTGCTCGGCGGGTGTTGACTTCGATGTCATATGCTGCCTTCTTCAGCTCATAGTCTCTCTGTGCCTTGGCCATCTCAATTTCACTCAGGTACTGAGCAGACACCTTTTCCTGTTTGGCCTTAGCCTCCTGTCCAGTCAGAAATCAGGAAGGAAAAGGCAGGTAGAAAGGAAAACATAGGGTAAGAGCTTGCTCCTCACCAGGCTTTTCAGTCTTTACCCAGGCTCCCTCTATCTCCCCTGCCAACCCAGTTCAACCAACCCCATTTAGCTGTGTTGCTTCTGTCCCCCACAAAATCCTCTCTGCCACTGGGCAAACAAGACTATCATCTCTCACCCGAATCCCAGCATCTCTCTTGGCCTCTGCTTCCCCAATTCGAGCATCTTTTTGGACTTGTGCTGTGCGAGCTTTCCCCAAAGAATGCAAATAATCCTGTGGGGAGAGGTATAGAAACAGGAGTCCTCAGGAGGGCTTGAGAGATGGGAGCGAGAAAGTGCAGAAGGATTGACTGTGTAGTTTTACCTGGTCATCATGAATGTCCTTCAGGGTATAGCTAACCACACTGATGCCCATGTTGACCAGGTCTGAGGAGGCCACCTTGAAAACCTGCTCTGAGAATTTCTGCCTGTCCTTATAGATCTCCTAGAACAACAGAATGGTGGGAAGAAAGTATTTAAGCTCTCTGAGTTTCACCATCACACAAAGTAGCTGAATCCTTTGGCTCTACTTATTCTGCATCCCCACCAGATCCTTTCTGCCCACAAACCCACCTCCACAGTCATGTGGGCCATGATAGCCCTCTGGTGGCCCTCCAATGTCTCCAGTGCAATGTGGGCAATCTCAGCCTCTGTCTTCCCTAGGAACATCTGGCAGGCAGCTGCCAACATTTCCTTGTTCTGTCCCTGGATTTTCACCTGCAGCCAGAGAAGGGATAAAAAGGGTGTGATAGAAGTCTCAGGAAGCCAAGGAGAAAGTAGGGAGAGAAGGAAGAGCCCTTAGCATCTTTTTCCTTCTCAGGGACAGAAATGCCCTGCTGGAGAATGCAGAACATGTTTCTTTGCAGGCAGAGACACATAAGACCATGGTCAGAAGCTTCTTAATGTCTGGGAGAAAAATGATGGGGTGGACTTTGTTGGGGGGGGGGGAAGGCTCTGAAAGCCTCACCTGGGCAATGCCTGTGACTGAGATGGGGACCCCATGGCGAGTGTAAACCTTTTCACTCTTGACATTGAGGGTCAGTGTGTTAAGAGAGATCCTAGGGGAAAAAGAAGGGGCCGACAGTGAGGAAAAAGAGCAGAGAGAGAACTGGGTGCACCACCCCCTGGTTCTCTTCCTACTTACCTCTGGATTTGTTGGATGCAGGGCAGGACAAACACACGTCCTCCAGCCACCATGACTGGGGGGCTTCGGCAGAAACCTGCAAGGTGAAGGCATTGTGCAGCCATGGAATGAACTGGAAGCGAGGGGTGGTGGTAGCATGCACAGGACATAATCTTTAGCTGGAAAGGAAGCAGTCTGGGGGGCTTTGAGGGTAGTGTCTAGGAATCACAACTAAGTAGCTTGCAGGAAGTAGCTGATGGAAAGAGGAAGGGGCAAAAGCCAAACCTGCATGGGTTTGATTGGGGGTGGGGGTGGTGTCACTGCTGGGAAGAGAATACTTACCCGAGACAACCATGGCCTCATTGGGGCCACAAGTAAAAAACATGGCTCAAGCCTGGAAGAGAGGCAGAAAGAAGCCTTTGCAGATACAGAAGAGTCCCTTCCCTTATCCTTCGGGCTCGCCCGTTTTACATCTGCCACCGCCCAGTCCCTTCCACGCCCAGAGGTCCGTTATGGCTTTTCCCAGTAAAAATCCAGATCCCCAGGGATCCCTCTCCCGTCGGCTGACGGTCACCTCCCTCCTCTCACCGTGCCCCCTCCCCACTGTATCTAACAATGCTCTGCCCACCCCCCCCCCAGGGCCCTCTGAGACCTTTCTGCAGGGCCAAGCTCCGCCTCCCCTCCCCCACTCACCTACCCACCCGCACGGCGGCCCGGCCTCGATTGTCCTTCCGAAGCGCGGGGCCGCGTAGGACCCGGGGGCCGAGCAGGGGCTGCCCGCGAACCCGCCTTCCAGGAAGCTGGGGCCCGCGCCCCCGCGCCTGCGTGCCCCACCTGGCCGCACCCTGTTGCTGCGGCAGACGCGACCCCGCCCCCGAGCGCTCGGCCCGCCCCTTTCCCGGCAGGCCCCGCTTGGGTCCGCAGCCCTCCGGCTCCCAGGCCCTCCCGCCGCCCCGCAAGCTCGTGGTGGGGTGGGGGGGCCCGGCCTCCCCCGCCACCCTCCGCCCAGACGCCGCGCCCGGAGCCCCGCCCAGGCCCCTCGCCACGCCCCCCGGGCGCGGGCGCCGCCTGCTGCGGAAGGAAGGTTGCCACATCCCGGGATTGCCACCCGCCGGGCGGGGAAGCCGCAGGTTGCAGCGTTGGACTACGTATCCGGCGGCCGGATATGGGCTCGTGACTCCCAGGAAAAGCAACTTTGGGGCTCAGGAGGGGAAGAGCAGACTGTGGACATGGCTGTAGCTGCGACCCACCGTCGTGGGCGCCCGAGGATGGGGGATGGAACCGCAGCCGGCAAAGACACAGGGAAGAAGACAACCGACATGAAATCAACTTTATTGTGTTCACAGAACATACTGGGGGACCCCGACAGCCACCCCCTGACAGCCCACCGACCCCTGACCTTGCAGCCACCCCTACCTAAGAGGTAACTTCGAGGAGATCGGCTATGGACCTTACTTATTCCCGGTAGGCTGTCGAAGCCTCCCGCGGTTGAACGTCGAGATGCTGGAGATCGGCCGGAGAACGGGGTGTTTACTCTCTAATCCCAAGACCCACCACCGCGCCGGACCCCTAAGCCGGGCGTCCTTCCCCAACTTCTGGCTCAGCTCTAGGCGCCCGGCCCTCCACCAAAAGCCCACAAAACTCAATAAATACCAAGATGTGCGTCTACACAGCAAGGAAGCATAGCTCGCTTCCATGCATAAGTTAAAATAAATATTACATACTTCCCTCCATCGCCTAGGAGGACATACATAAATACATTTAAATATTAAGTAGGAGCACTGAGGAATAAATTAACGCCGCTCTCCTTTTCCACTGGGCCTGGCCCGGGCTTATCACCCATGCCTCGGTCTCGCCCCCTCAAGCACCAGCTGGCGTCTTTCTGCGCTGTAGTGTGTTCTGAGTTCGAGTTCCCTTTATGGGTCCCAGTTTGGGATACGATTTCAAGCATCAGGTGTGTAGGCCTGGTGTTCTTTGTTTTTTCCCCCCGATTGTTTGGTGGTGGTGTGGGACGTCCCGGCTAGAAGGCGGCTGGGTGTTGCTGGAGAAAGGCGCTGAGGTCCAGAGCGTAGTCTGCAGGCTCCAGGGTAAGATTAAAGGGTTCGAGGACCGGGGGCGCAGGGATGGACTCAGGGACCCCGGCGCTGGGGGCGTCCTCCAGGATAAGGGGCACCGGCACACTCTCTTCAGCCATCAGGATCTGGCAGAAGACGATGGTGAGCAGAACGAAGAGGAGCCTTTTGGCTGGGTTCGGTTCCTCGGTTGGCACCTGGCGCCGCACCTGAGAGGGAGACAAAACAGCGGAGAGGTGAGGTCAAGGGCCCGGCCGTGTGATCGTTACCCCTAAGGTACTAGGGTGCGGTGTCCCCCGGCTGCCCACTTGAGCGACACTCACCACTCGGGGGTAGAGGACCCGGCGATTGCGCTTCCGGTGCCCGCGAGAGGCGCTGGGGCGCGTGGCTGGGGCTGCCGCGGGTTCCGGCAGTGGATCGAAGGTGAAGATCTCCGGGCCCGAGCCCCGCCGGACTCCCGGACTAGTCGAGGGGCTAGAAGCCGGGGCCCGCAGGCCGGTCATGGTGGGAAGAGAGCTGCGAGAGTGACACATAGCGACAGCAGCAGACGCTAAGGGTGATTAAGGATGAGTGCGGACCAGCTGCCGGGCGATGTCGTATATACTCCCGCGAGAGGGGCGGGCCCTGCTCACCCCTCCCCTCGCCGCCGGGGAGTGGTAGGCTGGAGCGGGTTGGAAATTCCGACGATTTAGCAAAGGGAGTGGGTGGAGACGATCCCTGAGCGTCCCCAAGTGCTCCAGTGCACGTTGGTGAGTGAGTAGCCCTGATTGCTAAAGGGTGAGATCCCTGAGGGTGAGCACGTGTGGGGACGTGTGGCAGCTGGAGAGGGGCTCACGACAGTTTAAAAGAGCGCCATCATCCTGGGAAGGCTGAGTGTGTGTAGGGCAAGAGGGGGATTTACAGAAAGGAGATCTGGCCTTTCTGTGACCCAGCAAGTTCAAGGAACCACAAAATGCACATTCACATACTTGCAGTTATGCATGGAAAACACACAGACTAGAGGGAAAGTCATTGAAGTTATCCAAAAGACTAAGACACGAAAACACCAATACAGCCCTGCCTGCTTTAGCATGCATGAAACCGAGCATATGCACAAAACTCACATTACATGAGCATAATACTTATGTCATGTGAACATAACACACACACACACACACACACACACACACAAAGATGCAGACTGCATAAAGACAACTCAGCAAAGCTATTTAGGAATGCACAAAAATATTCAGACAAAAATTAGTGCAGAGAGGCACCAAGTACAAAGGCAAGAGGCTGGTGGCCCTACAAGTGTGCCCATGTATGGGTCATAAAACAGTATGTAAAGAACTTTAAAATTGTGACATTGTACAAATGTTGTCGTAGTTACCAAACACAGATTTGACACATTTTCATAACTGCTTTAGAGACTGCAGCTCAATTGAACATTTTTGGAGCATTTGTCTGTAGCAGGCACTCTGATGGTTGCATTGTTGGAGCCAGGCACAGCTACTGGGGTGGGGGTGGGGGACCTGAGGTGGGAGGATTACTTGAGCCCAGGAGTTCCAGATCAGCCTGGGCAACACAGTGATATAATAAGACCCTGACTCAAAAAATAAAAGAAACTGGGTGCTGGTGGCTCATGCCTGTAATCCTAGCTACTCAGGAGAGTGAGATCTGACGGTCACAATTCAAAGCCAGGCTGGGCAGGAAAGGCACTGAGACTCTTATCTCCAATTAACCACCAGAAAACTAGAAGTGGTACTGTGGCTCAAGTGGTAGAGTGCTTGCCTTGAACATAAAGAGCTCAGGTATAGTGCCCAGGCCCTAAGTTCAAGCCCTACAACCCACAAAAATAAAATAAAGTAAAAGTAAAAGAAAAAAACTTTACTCTCAAGAGTTCTGAGGTTAGTTTCAGTGTATGTGCTGCAGAGTAAGACATCCCAGATAAAACTGTCACTTTGGCTTTAGAGCTTTATCCTCTGGTTCAAGGAGATGATCTGAGAGTCCTAAGAAAAGTGTTAAAGAGGGCTGGGAATGTAGCTTAGTAGTAGAGTGCTTGCCTAGCATGCATGAAGCCCTGGGTTCGATTCCTCAGTACACATAAACAGAAAAGTCCAGAAGTGGGTCTGTGGCTCAAGTGGTAGAGTGCTAGCCTTTAGCAAAAGAAGCTCAGGGGCAGGGCCCAGCCCTGAGTTTAAGACCCAGGAGTGGAAAAAAGAAAAGAAAAGGTAAAAACTGTTAAAGAGAACCCCAAAGAGCTAGTGTATGACTAACTAGAGGAAGTTTCATGGAAAAGTGACATCTGAGATGACCTTCACATTGAATGGGATATGACAAAATCAAATGTGAAAGATGACTTTGAAAATGAGGATGGCATCCACAAAGGCCTTGAGCTGGAAAAGTACAGGAAGCATTTGGGGGAATTTTAAGGAAAATCCTCGTAGAGTAAGTTTCCTGTAAAGGAGTCGTGGGAAATATCAATGGCTGGAAAGGTGTTTGGTAAAGTGAAGATAGTTTAGCTGGCAGACCAAGAGCCTGGGTTTGACTCTGAACCCTGGAGCTGGAGGATCTGGGGACAAGATAAAAAGAATAGCAGTTCAGCCGGGCGCTGGTGGCTCACGCCTGTAATCCTAGCTACTCAGGAGGCTGAGATCTGAGGATCGCG
Source organism: Dipodomys merriami (assembly GCF_024711535.1). Classification (NCBI taxonomy): domain Eukaryota; kingdom Metazoa; phylum Chordata; class Mammalia; order Rodentia; family Heteromyidae; genus Dipodomys; species Dipodomys merriami. Next base: position 11,910,295 of record NW_027202937.1, on the reverse strand, counting down.
GTTCAAAGCCAGCCCGGGCAGGAAAGACCATGAGACTCCTATCTCCAATAAACCACCAGAAACCTGGAAGTGGCGCTGTAGCTCAAGTGGTAGAGTGCTCGCCTTGAGCTGAAGAGCTGAGGGACAGCGCCCAGGCCCAGAGTTCAAGCCTCACGACTGACAAAAAAAAAAAAAAAAAGAAGAAGAGCAGTTCAAATTGGAAAGAAACTGGAGTAAGGACTGTGCACTGGGTCAAGGGAAACTGAGGCAGGGGACAGGACACGACTTGAGGGACTCAAGTAGAAAGTGACAGTACCTGAAAACGTAGCCATAAGTGACATTTGTATCAAAGATCACTAGAATTTGGCCATGAGATGGGTGCCACATCAGGAAGGGAGCTGGGGTGGGGGGAGTACAGGATGGTGGGAGGGAGTTGTTGACAGCAGCAAGGTGATTTAAAAAAAAAAAGACCAAAGCGGACCGCAGGGGTTCAAGATGTATCTGGCTCTGATTTTTTTTTTTTTTTGCACTGGTCCTGGGGCTTGAACTCAGGGCCTAGGTACTGTCCCTGGGCTTCTTTTGCTCAAGGCTAGTATCCTACCACTTGAGCCACAGTTCTACTTCTGGCTTTTTCTGAAGCTTAATGGAGATAAGTGTCTCATAGCCGTTACTGCCTGAGCTTGCTTCAGACCTTGATGCTTGGATCTCAGCCTCCAAAGTAGCTAGGATTACAGGTATGAGCCACCAGTGCATGGCCTGGCTCAGGTCTTTATACATCATATTAAGCCTGGTAAGAAAACTGAGAAAACACAGAGGCTGGTGGCTGAGTTATACAGATCTTTGGGTGTGTGGTAAAACCCAGCATGGTATCTTGCTGGTAGTAGTTTCTCATGTTAAATGAAAGACAAAAATACAGAACTAAAGCCGGGCGCTGGTGGCTCACGCCTGTAATCCTAGCTACTCAGGAGGCTGAGATCTGAGGATCGCGGTTCAAAGCCAGGCCGGGCAGGAGAGACCGTGAGACTCCTATCTCCAATAAACCACCAGAAAACCGGAAGTGGCGCTGTAGCTCAAGTGGTAGAGCGCTCGCCTTGAGCTGAAGAGCTGAGGGACAGCGCCCAGGCCCAGAGTTCAAGCCCCATGACCGACAAAAAAAAAAAAAAAAAAATACAGAACTATAAATACCCATGCAGAAGTATAAATTCACACATTGACTAGGTTTCCCCGAGCTTCTGATACATGGGTGTACTCCTAAATCCTCTGCACACATTCACAATGTCTTAAGAAAAACTGGGACAATCTTACACAGACATCAAATAGGACATATGGAAAGGCATTTTTGAACCAAGGATGTATAGGAAGGTAAACAAACCCTAAAACGGAGCCACAAATAGATTATTACTGATGCTCTATGCAATTGCTTCCTGGGTCTATATATAGCTATGTATTACACTTATTGCTGCAATCCAAGCATATAAAACAGACCTCTTTTGTGGGGGGAGAGAATATGACTGATGGGGAGAGATGAACTGGAATGCAGTGAGAACAGATGTAACAATGGCATTCTTCCCCCATAACTAATATAAGCTTACTGAAAAAAAACCATCTTTTACAAAGACAGGTGTCTTTCCCACATTGCCTTTTACATACCATTATCCTTATCTCTACACCTGAGCAGACCCTGTATATCTGCCTGCTCTACATAGTGACCAACATAAAGCACAGGACTGCTCACACAGGTAGACGACCCTTGTGCATAGACACACATTGAGGGTGAGGAAGAGAGTGTGATGATGGAAGAAAACTGTGGTGGGAGAAGGGGAGACGCTCAAGGTCAGGAATGCATAACTTGTTTATGATGGAAAATTTCTGCAGGGTATTATGCAGGGGAGGGAAAATGAAAAGGATGTCAGGATCTTGTTTCATTACTATCTCTCACATCTGGAATCTGGGCCACCAGCTGGGCCTGGCTATCCTCAATGTTCTTTTGGCACAGACAGATTTTTTTTGTGGGGGGGAAGGGAGGAAGGAGGTGAGACCAGAATGGGAATAAGAGCAAAAGATCTCATTCCCATTCCTGCCAACTCCACAGAGCTAGGGCTCTGCGCCTTCTTCTCTTTACCACCCAGGAAGCTAAAGAAAGGTTGAAAGTGAATCATTAAGCCAAAGAGGGGGTGAGTAGGTGAAAGTGGGGATGAGTTAAAGCCAGGAAGTGCCAGGGGCTGAGACCAGCTGCCAGACAGGTTCCTACTGCCCTCATCCTGGAGAACTAGCCCACAGCTTCTCCATTTCCAGACCTCCTATGTCCTTCCCATCCTGGAGATCATCATGTTCATGTTCCTTCATTTCCTTCCTTTTCTGGTAGCTTCACACACACACACACACACACACACACACACACACACACACACACACACACACACACACACACACACACACACACACACACACACACACACACACACACACACCTCTTTCTCATCGCCTTTGCTTTCTTCATAGCAATTAAGGAATTATTGTCTAGGTTATATCTAGTTGGTTTTTTTTTTTTTTTTCCCAGATTGGGACCTTGAACTCACAGCCTGTGCACTGTCCCTGAGCTTCTTTTTGCTCAACCACTTGAGCCACAGCCCCACATCTGGCTTTTTCTGTTTACATGGTACTGAGGAATCAAACCCAGGGCTTCATGCATACTAGGCAAGCACTACCACTAAGCCATATTTCCAGTCCATAGGGATTTTTTGGTTGTTTTTTGTTTTGTTTTTTGTGCCAGTACTGGTGCTTGAACTCAGGGCCTGAGTGTTGTCCCTTAGCTTTTTTGCTAAAGGCTGGCGACTCTACTACTTGAGCCATAGCTCCACTGTCAGCTTGTGCTGATTAATTGGAGATAAGTTTCCTGTGCTATTCATGTCCCCGGCTTTGAACAGTGATTCAGATTTCTGTCTCCCAAGTAGCAAAGATTACAAGTGTAGCCACCAGTGTCCAGCTTTATATATGCTTGTTTTTATTATTGCTATTTTTGGTGCTGATTGAACCTGTTACAGATATTGCTCTACCACTGAGCAATATCTCCAGTCTGCATTTACTTTTTTTTTGATTGGTTGTGGGGCTTGAACTCGGCTTGGGCGCTGTCCCTGCACTCTTCAGCTCAAGGCTAGTGCTCTACCACTTAAGCCGCTGTGCCACTTCCGGTTTTCTAGTGGTTTATTGGAGATAAGAGTCTCACGGACTTTCCTGCTTGGACTGGCTTTGAACCATGATCCTTAGATCTCAGCCTCCTGAGTAGCTAGGATTACAGGTGTGAGCCACCATGCCCGGCTCTTGTTTACTTTTTACTGTTGTTTCTGCTTACTTGTAGATTATAAGCTCTAGGAGTATACAAGCCACTTCTGCCTTTTTCCTTCTTAGATCTCTGCCTTGCCCTCAGTACTTGGCCCGGCATCACTAGGGAGGAGATTAATAAATGCACAACAAATATTCTTAAATCTGAGGAGCTAAACCTCATCCCCAGAGATGTTTAGCTGTGTCCCTTTCTCTTCAAAAAGGAAATGGAAGCTGGGTGCCAGTGGCTCACGCCTGTAATCCTAACCTTTCAGGAGACTGAGATTTGAGGACTGTGGTTTGAAGACAGCCAGGGCAGAAAAGTCTGTGAAAACCTTATCTCCATTAACTATCAAAGCTGGCAGTGGAGCAGTGTGTGTGACTCCAGTTGTAGAGTGCTAGCCTTCAGCAAAAAAGCTCAAGGACTGAGCCCAGGCCCTGGATTCAAGCCCCAGAACTGGCCCTCACAAAAAAAGGAGAAATAGGACAGTGCTTAGCTGTGGCCTAGGCTGATACCACATCAAATCAGGGACTGTCCTAGGGATAACACTCTGCCTGCTGCCCCACCTGGAGTACTGATACATAACTTACCATGAGGGACTAGAAAGTGGCTGTGGTAGACTGGGCAGGAGCCTCTAAGGAAGGGAAGCAGAAAGGAGGGATGGAGCCAGGTGGGTTTGGAGTCAGGAAATGATATCTGAATACTCCCAGCTGCACCTGGCACTCTGTAATTACCATTTGTTGCTTTGAAGTGGACTTGAGATTAGAAGGAAACACAGGGTAGCAAAAGGTGCGTATTATTAATCTAGTGGTGTTGGAGGAAATCCAGTTTATATTCCAGTTCTGCTACTTATTAACTGCGTCACCCCAGTCTCTGAAAATCTATTTCCTCAATTGACAAATGGGCCCATTGACCTTTAGATTATTGTAAGGATTAAGAATGCAAATGTACTGCTCCTTTTTCCTGTGGTAACTCTTATAGTTATTTAAGGGGAGGGGGCTGCAATAGAGCCAGGAAAGGCCAGTGGGCAGAACAGAGAAAACAGCCTCCTAGAGCTAAGAATACAGGAGATAAAATCCTCTTCTTCTTCCTCCTCTTCCTCCTCCTTTTCCTCCTCCTCTTCTTGTGTCAGTACTGGGGCTTGAACTCATGGTCTGGGACACTGTTTTTGAGCTTTTGTGCTCAAGGATAGTAATCTACTACTTGAGCCACAGCTCCACTTCTGGGTTTCTTGATAGTTAATTGGAGATAAGAGTCTCATGGACTTTTTCCTGCCTGAACTGGCTTCAAGCTGTGATCCTTAGATCTCGGCTTCCTGAGTAGCTAGGAGTACAGGTATGAGCCACCAGCACATGGCTGTGTGTGTGTGTGTGTGTGTGTGTGTGTGTGTGTGTGTGTGTGTGTGTGCTGGTAGTGGGGCTTAAACTCAGACCCTGGGCACTGTCCCTAAGATTTCCCCCCCAACACACACCTCAAATCTAGTGATCTACCAGTTGAGCCATGGCCCTACTTCTGGCTTTTTCAGTGGCTAATTAGAGGTAAGAGTCTCACAGACTTTCCTGCCTGATCTGGCTTTGAACCATGATCCTCAGATCTTACCCTCTTGAGTAGCTAGGATTACAGGTGTGAGCCACTGAAACCCAGCTCAATCTTTATTTTTTTAAATCTCTTCTTCCCTCTTTTGGGTCCCTGTCCATTTGTGTGGTTTTTGTTTAGCCCAGAGAAACACACTTCTGCATATCTAATTTTAGTTCAGCCAATGCAAGTGATTTTAAGATACCCTTCCAGGCTCCCTCTACACACACAATTTAGCTGGAACAACTCTGGCCAGAGGCACAGATGGGGACAGAGTGGGGGTTGGAGTGTGAGTCCAACCTAAGTAGCAAGTTAATAAATGACCATCTAAAAGATATTTATCCTCTAAGGGGTGTATGTGTGTATGTGTAAGTGTGTGTGTGTGTGTGTGTGTGTGTGTGTGTGTGTGTGTCAAGATCAGGCCCTGGCAGCTTCCTTTGACGTAAAAGCAAGGCAATAGTGCCTGGGGTGCTGAGGCAAGTTACAAAAGTACCAAGACCACCAGTGCTAGGATTCCGTTTAGCTAGTCACCCCAGCTTTGACCAGCTACAGGGAAGGAGGTAGCTGCAGAGAACAGGAGCCAACACCAGCTTCCAGAGCCAGTGCTGTGGCTCCTCTGGATTCATTTCCTTCCCACTTGATTGTAACTCTATAATGTAAGACTTAATTAGCTGGGCACTGGTGGCTCCTACCTGTAATCCTAGCTTCTCAGCTGACTGAGATCTAAGGACTGTGATTTGAAAATAGCCAGGGTAGGAAAAGTGTGTGCGACTCTTATCTTCAGTTAACCACCAAAAAGCCGGAAATAGAGTTGTGGTTCAAGTGATAGTGCTAACCTTGAGCAGAAAAGATAAGAGAGAGTATCCAAGCCCTGAGTTCCATCCACAGTACCCAAAAGAAAAAAAAATCTTAATCTGTACTGTTTATTGCTGCATCTAGTACTTACTACTGTGTCTTTTTATCAATACAGGCTGCCTAACAAGGCTACAAGTAACAAATCTTTTATGTCATTCGTTACAAAGTTGAACTCCAGGCAGCCAGCCTACAGCTCTAATGTCAGCTGTTGGAGAGTATGAGCTTTAAGTTAAAAATATAATGACAGGAGAAAGGTCCATGAATAAACTATTTTTTTCCTTTTGTCTGTCTTTTCAGACACTCTGTAGTTTCCGATCTACAAAGGGTTTAAGGATTCTCCAATACCTCTTTTCTCTGATTCAGCAGTGTCTCCCAGGAGTACCCAAAAGTCAGACAGGCCTCCCTCCTCCTTTCCAAGCAGCCTCCATAGGACTTTTTCTTTAAAGGTTGAGAGGGGCTGTCTCCTCCCACAGAGGCCTCTGGGCAAAGACAGTGCTGCAGGGCCCTGGCATCAAGCCAGTGGGCATCGCGTGTTAGGTCGAGTTGATCGGCTGCCAAGGGTGAGCCCTGCGGTAGTTTTCTGGGAAGGGTAGATGCCTTGTGTGACTCAGAACCAAGTTAGGGAAAAAATAAGCTCACTCAATCGCCCGGCACCCTCCAGCCTGGCTTGGCTTTGACTATGAGCTCATGAAAGAAGAAGTTGGGCCTGGCTGACAGCAATTCTGCTTTCCCTCAGCTTTTCTCTCCACTGGCTCATGAATTCCCTAGAGGGTCTGGGCCCATGCTGCTGTCATCCCGGTTCCCGAGTCCTTTTGTGACACTTTCCCTTCCCAGACAATCGGTCACTTGTTTCCTCAAGTTGGAAATCCCACCCAGCAAAGAAGGAGGATTGCTAGCAAGAGGAGGCTGAGGATGACATAAGTTCTGTTGAATTCCTCCTGCAGTCTTACCACCGTTTGGAGTTGCCTCTCTGGCCTCTGCATCTCTGCTATTCCAGACAGCCCAAGTGAAGGCTTTGTTTGATTGTCAACGTTAACATTCCCTAGAGCAGGAAAGAAACAGTGTGTGTGTGGGGGGGGGGGAGGGGGGGACACAGTTGAATGATCAATCAGGGCTGCTGGATCTCAGTTGGGACTAACTTCTACTTTTGGTATTCAGCCATTCAGCCAGTTCAACACTAAAAAGACACATTTTTGTTTTAGTTTTTTTTTTAATTGTGAAAATACTGTACAGAGGGGTTACAATTACATGGGCAAGATAATGAGTACATTTATCAAGCATTGTAGCCTCCTCCTTTGTTTCCCCTTTCCATCCCTTCCCATCCTCCCCTCACCCCCCCACCCAGTCTTCCCCTAAAAAGACACATTTTATTTTAGCAGAAATTATGATCATTATAGACTATAAAGAAACTTCTCCTGGGGCTGGGAAGGTGGCTCAGTGGTAGAGTGCTTGCCTTGCATGCATGAGGCCCTGGGTTCGATTCCTCAGCACCACATAAGCAAAAAGCCAGAAGTGGCGTTGTGGCTCAAGTGGTAGAGCACTAGCCTTGAGCTGAAGAGCTGAGGGACAGCGCTCAGGCCCAGAGTTCAGGCCCCACGACTGGACCCCCCCCACCGAAAAAAAAAAAAAAAGAAACTTCTCCTTCTAGTCTCCCTTTACTGCTTCAGTACTTCAATGACTTCCGATTCTTCAGTAAGGCTTCTGCTGGCCTTCCAACATAAAGCAGGGAACTGCATAGGCTTTCTCTCATTCTGTTTCCCCCTTCTTGATCCCTCTTCATCCTCCCCTACCATCTCTCTTGCGCACTAGTCCATCAGCTTTGTGCGTGAATCTCTTGGCATATCAAACATTCTATATTATAGTCACTGGTGTATTTATCTTTCGGAATGCCCAGGGGCACACATGACATTGTGATGCAGCCACTTAGATGCAGAGGACCTTTGGATAAGGCCTGAAAAGAGAATGAACTTGTCAGCATTTTAGAGGCTGAGGTTGTGGTTCAGTGGTTGGATATTTGTCTAACATGTGCAAAGCCTTAGGCTCAATCCTCATGTCAGAAACAAAACAAAGAGACAAGCTGAGTCCATCCTTTTCAGGAGTTCAGTTCAAGGAATTTTAGTTGGTTTATTTTTGTTTGTTTGTCTGGGAGCAGGGGTTGGTGCAGGAGGTAGATTCTAGGTTTCACAGTAAGAATTAGCTCTATCACTGAGCTCTAGCTTTAGCCCTTTGTTCTTGGTGTTTTGATAAGCACATATATAATACAGTTATATTAATGCCATCACAATATGATGTGGAAGATTGCCATCATTCTAGAAGTTACCTTGTGCTCCTTGTAGTTAATCCCTTTCCTGTACTCCCAGCTCCAGGCAATCACTGACCTAATACAATTTTGTTATCCTGGAATGTCGTATCAATGGAACCATGGGAGACACTCTGGTGTCTGCATTCTTTTGTACAGGATGCTATTTTTTGCAACTCATCCATGTTACTGCATGACTCAGTAGTTCTTTCCTTTTGATTTCTGAATATCTCATTGTGTAAATAGACTATGGTTGGCCTTAGTAGTCATCCATGGACATTTGTGGGTTCTTATTTTTGGCTACTATAATAAAACTGTCATAAACATTCATCTATGACATGCATACTTTCTTTTTTGAGACAGGGTCTCGACATGTAGCCCAAGGTGGCCTGGAATTCATCCTCCTCCTGTCTCAGCCTCCAGAGTGCTGGAATTATAAGCATGAGCCACCGTGCCTAGCTTATTTCTCTTAGATACCTAAGAAGAGCATAACAGGGTGTGTTGTGTTTTATCATATGACATTCTGACAGGGCTGTTTTAAGGAGACTTCATTAACCTATCCTTCTTGTAAAGTTTGGCTTCCTATCTGCCAAGTCAGCATTTTCTTTGTCAGAGAACAGGTTTCCTGAGGCTTCCTCAGGGCACAGAGGTGGGCTGGGAAGCTGCTATCTCAGCAGCCAGCAACCTGTCTATTGAAGAACTGCATGTGCCCCAGAGGCCACAGTGGCTTTAAGCGCCAGCATAGTTCCAAGAGCACAGCCCATCTCCCTGCCCAGACCACTCTGGGGCTCAGCACTTTCTTTATCTGCCTCTCTCCCCTATCTATTCTGCTGACTGTCTCTCCACATGTCCTTGTGGTTTGGATATGAAGTCATGCCACCATGCACAATGCCTCGTAGGCACTGTTCTAAGAGCTAAACTTGAGTCAGATCATAAAGCCCTTATAATCCTCACTGTTATTACTTGTATCTGTAGTTCACAGAGGAGAAAACAAGAGGTTCCGTGAGACATCTCACTCTCTTAAGATTGCATAATCATACAATCATAGGAGGCAGATTTGAACCCAGAGCCCAGCAGCACAGCAGAGTGCTCAGAGCATGACCTCTGGGGTTTTCCTTCATTGAATTTTCCTGGTAAGCCTCTGGGAGCAAGAACACACTAGAGTCTAATTTTCAGATGAGGAAACAGCAATAGGGGCTTGCAAACGCAGGGCAGTGGAAGAACTGGGTTTGGTGGAATTTTGGCTCCAGGAACAAAGGCTAATAGTATTTATGCATTTCTGCCTTTCAACAATCCTGATTATTCACAGTATTCAGCTCCCTTGCCCTTGATCTTCTGTGCCTTTGGGTTTACCCAGCCAGATTTCATGTGCTTGTTTTTGTTTCAGATGCAAACTCTGAGAGGATTGTGTGCAAACTTCCCAGGATACAGGGCATCATCAACTTCAGGCCAGCTTTGGAAGAGGGCTTGGGCATATATTCTAATGTAGTAGAAAAGACTGTGGTGGTGAGATTACATCCAAGGTGACCTAGGCCTAAGGACTTTCTCCTAAGTCCTTTCCAGAACAGGCATAGATCTAGAAGATACTTGGAGGTCTTGAGGCAATCTTAAAAGATCTTCTGCCTCCCTAAATGGATTTTGATTTGTGTGTGTGTGTGTGTGTGTGTGTGTGTGTGTGTGAGAGAGAGAGAGAGAGAGAGAGAGAGAGAGAGAGAGAGAGAGAGAGAGAGAGAGAGAGAGAGAGAGAACACACACTAGAGCTTGAACTCAGGGCTTTATACTCTCATTTGTGTGGTTTTTGTTTTTGTTTTTGTTTTTTGCTCAAGGCTAACACTCTACCACTTGATCCACACCTCTCTTTCTTTTTTCTTTTTTTTTTTTGGGTCCGGTCATGGGGCCTGAACTCTGGGCCTGGGCGCTGTCTCTCAGCTCTTCAGCTCAAGGCTAGCGCTCTACCACTTGAACCACAACACCACTTCTGGTTTTTTTCTTTTTGCTTATGTGGTGCTGAGGAATCGAACCCAGGTCCTCATGCATGCAAGGCAAGAGCTCTACCACTGAGCCACCTTCCCAGCCCCCTCTCTTTCTTTTTGTTGTTGATTTTCGTTGCTGGTTAATTGGAGAGAAGAGTTTCTGAGCTTCTTTTGCTCAGGACTAGTGCTCTACCACTTGAATCACAGCACCACTTCCAGCCTTTTCTGAATAATTGATTAGAGATAAGAGTCTCATGGGCTTTCCTGACCAAGGTGGCTTTGAACTACAATACTCTGATCTCTGCCTCCTGAGTAGTTAGGATTATAGGTATTGATCCACCAGTGCCCAGCTTAGATTCTCTTAAGTTAGGATTTTCTTAATTTAGTGTTGTGTAGTTTAACATAGTAGCGTATGGCTATCTAAACTTAAATTATTTAAAATTTAAATAAAATTTAACCACATTTCAAGGTTACAATAACCCTATATGGTTGGTGGTTATCTTACTAGAAAGGGTAAATCCAGAACATTCCTGTCTCTGCAGAAAGATACAATAGACTGGATGATAGATGGACTAAGAGAAGGAAAAAAATGCTGCATTGGGAAAACTGTAAGCTTCTTCAGCCGTACTTTGGGTTGATAGCCCTTGCCCTGGGTCCTTCACAAGCCAGGTTGGGCCATAGTTGTCTATTCCCACTGGCCCCGGCTGCGTCAGCAATGGAGTCTGGCTACTAGTCTCGGTATCACACTGATTCTAATGTATAATCACAAGGTGCCAACTATAGAATGTATTGTCTCTGCTCTAGGATGTTTCCCCCGGCTACATGAAAGCTGTAAGAGGTATTGACTTTGCTATGTGCTAGATATAGAATGTATTGTCTCTGTGATAGGAAGTGTTCTCTGGCTGCAAGCCAGTTACAGAATGTCCTGCCCTGGCTGTCTGATATTTCCAACGTCCAGCTGTGACTACAAAGATTTCCTGCCTCAGCCCCTTCTTCTGCCCTCAGACTATATCTACCTCTAAGGCTATGAGAGCGGTTTGCTGCTCTCTATCCCACAAGAGATAGCCTGTCTACTCATTATCTTGCCCATGTAATTGTAACCCCTCTGTACAGTATTTTCACAATAGCTGACATTAAATGCTTCTTTCTTCTATGTGACTTTGTGTCTGAGTGTTTTTCTGGGGTGGCACTTACAAAAACATTTAATATAGGCTATACTTTATGTTTGACAATTATTATTATTTTTAGTGATGCTGGGGATTGAACCCAGGGCCTCTCACATGCTATACAAGGATTGTATCACAGAGCCACATTACCAGATTCTGTGGGCATACTTTGTCATAGTGGATATTTGAAGTTATGTCTTCTCATTTGCCAGGCAGGTGCTCTAACACTTGAGCTATGCCTCTAGTCAACCTGTGGATACTTTTTTTTTTTGGTCAGTCATGGGACTTGAACTCTGGGCCTGGGCTCTGTCCCTGAAGCTCAAGGCAAGTGTTCTGTACTTGAGCCACAGTGACACTTTTGGTTTTCTGGTAGTTTATTGGGGATAAGAGTCTCATAGTCTTTTCTGCCCCCTTTCCTGCCTGGGCTGGCCTGGAACCATGATCCTCAGATCTCAGATCTGAGTAGCTAGGATTATAGGCGTGAGCCACTGCTGCCTGGCTCCTGTGGCTACTTTGAAGAATCAAGATCAGTCTTCTCATTAGTTATGTATACTGTTCATGCAGAGATCTAGAAACTTCTTCCTAAGGAATCTTTTATTAAGAAAGGGAAACATTGGGCTGGGAAGGTGGCTCAGTGGTAGAGCGCTTGCCTTGCATGCATGAGGCCCTGGGTTCGATTCCTCAGCAGCACATAAGCAAAAAGGAAAAAGCCGGAAGTGGCACTGTGGCTCAAGTGGTAGAGCGCTAGCCTTGAGCTGAAGAGCTGAGAGACAGCGCCCAGACCCAGAGTTCAGGTCCCACGACTGGACCAAAAAAAAAAAAAAAAAAAGAAAGGGAAACATGTTTCTGACCACATTTACCACCCATACTTCCATGAGAAGGAAGCCAGGAGGTTAAAGGAGGAACTACCATTAGTTCTCTCTGTTATTAGCCAGATAGAACTAACTAATCCAGGATGCTCTGTACCCATGATGTCATCAGTCTTCCCAGGAGCCAAAGCGGTGTGGTGAGGATATGGCTGAAGGTCATTAACTTGTTAAATGGTGGAGACTGGTCCCACATTCAAAATATCAGTAAGTAGATTGTCAAATTTGTTTCAACTAAAAGTGGTGGAAAGCAGAAAGATGCATTTTAATCTCCTTAAGGGAAAACACAAAACACATAATCGTGATCTACTGCTTGTGATTATGAATTTATCTTTAGCTATGGGTATGGATCTATCAAATAATATAATTAATACTTGTCTTATACCTTAGATCTTAAGGAGTGCTTTTTCTTATATGAAGATCCAAGAGATGACCATAATGAATGTCAATGAATGGAATGTTGAGGCAGGACCTAAGCATTCTGGGAATTCAGAGCAGGGTGAGATCACTGTGGACTGGGGTAATGGGGGAAAGGAGTTTTGCTTGAGGCACAGAATCAGCAAGAATGTCAGGCAGCAACACAAACCTAGCTATGACCCCTGTCTTCCCTACTAGAAACTTGCTTTGACTCTCCTTTACTTGTAGTTTTAAATGAGACAACTGAAAATTCATTTTAGTTTCTAGAAGACAAAATGCAGATGAAGTATACTTAGTGGCTTGTGTTTTCAGTTCTCCACCAAAATGGCCAATGTAATTTTTTTAAAGAAAGAAAACCTCCTGTGATTACTGCAGAAACACAGTGAGACATGGATATGCTAGATGTAAAATGGTTTGTCTGTATTAAATAATCCTATGATGAGTATCAATTACTAATCATATATCTCAATACCTAAACTAATACTTAGGGTTACATAATGTGAGCTCTACCCATAATTCCTGCCATACAGAACACACTAAAACCAACCTTGCGCTCTGACCAGGCTTGCCTATATTCTCTTTACATAATCGCAGCCACTTCCTTGCCAATAATGATTCAGAAATGTTCTAAAGCTAGACGTACTTTGCCTTAGCTTCCCTGAATTCTCCTAGAGCTTTTGCTTTTCTTTAGCATTCAAGATTCTTTTGCTCCAAGCCAAAGAAACAAATAGTGGCTAACTCAAACAAAAAGTTGAGTATGAGGTGATAATTAGCTTCTCGAATCCAAGGAAAGCTAGAGAAGCTCATTCAGGAAACACAGGGGCCAGGTGGCTACAGGGGATTATGTAGCAATTGTCAAGAATTTGGCCTTGGCCATTCACCAAAATCAATGATTGACACTTTCTTTTCCCATTCTTTCCATTTGTGTGCATCATTCAAAGTACCAGCAGAGAGAATTTGATTAGCCAAATTTATGTTGGGACAAGGATAAGAAAGGAACACCTTAACTGCATACAATTAATTCCCCGAAGAGTCCAACATCTGTTACCAGTGGAGGAGAGAATTGATGCAGGATGATCAAACCCCAGAAAATACCCACTACATTCCCATTTTCTCTTCCCAACCTTCATTTCCTTCTTCTAAATAGTCCTAATAGCAATGACTAAGAAAAAATACATGTAAAAACAAATCATCTGAGAAGTAGGACCATGGCTCAAGTGTTGAGCACTAGCTTTAAGAAAAAAAAAAAAAAGCTCAGCACATAGGTCCTGAATTCAAGCCCTATACTGGTACACCCACACATGAAAAAATCATGTGGTGGCTCACACCTGTAATCCTAGCTACTCAGGAGGCTGAGATCTGAGGATCATGATTCAAAGCCAGCCCAGGTAGGAAAGTCTGTGAGACTCTTATCTCCAATAAGCCAGGAAACTGGAAGTGTCAGTGTGGTTCAAGTGGTAGAGTGTTCACCTTGAGCTGAAGAGCTGAGGGACAGTGCCCAGGCCCATAGTTCAAGCCCCATGACCTTCTAAAAAAAAAAAAAAAAGAATGACACAATCTCATTCCACAAGGAATTTTCAAATGGTAGACTACTTGCCTTGAGCTGAAGAGCTCAGGGACAATACCCAGGCAGAGTTCAAGACCCAAAAATGACCAAAAAAATTCTTATGGAGCTGGTTCATTCTTGTTCACGAGCAAGATTTTTTTTGTTTTTTGTTTTTTGTTTTGGTCCAGTCGTGGGACTTGAACTCTGGGCCTGGGTGCTGTCCTCAGCTCTTCAGCTCAAGGCTAGCGCTCTACAACTTGTGCCACAGTGCCACTTCCGGCTTTTTTCTTTTTGCTTATGTGGTGCTGAGGAATCGAACCCAGGGCCTCATGCATGCAAGGCAAGCACTGTACCACTGAGCCACCTTCCTAGCCCCACGAGCAAGATGTTGATGTGTTTAAAACACAGAAGTTGCAAGTAATACAAATCAATTTACATACACACACAGTGGTTAAGCATTTTTTTTCTGGCTAGTATTCAACTCCTTTCTCTCCTTCACAAGATGTATGCAGATCTGTGTGCTAACTAGGATTAAGTGAAATTGTGAGTGACAAATGGAACAGTGGCTTCTGAGCTAGAAATTCATTTGTCTCTGGCAGAATCAAAGTCCAGATCAAGGCAACCTGTTCATGGCTCTACCTTCCTCCCCATCCTCCATGAATGGCCTGTGTCTCATCATCAAAGATGGAAGCTCAAGCTGACATTTCAGCCAGCAACCAAGAGATGGATGAAGAAACACTATTAAGTAACTCGCGCACTTCTCATTTGAGATGGAGTGGAAGGAAGTTCTCAGGAGAGTCTTGCTGCATGGAAGACTTGAAGATGGGTCAGGTCCTGGAAGCAGACATGTGTCCTGCTAGAAACTGGGGAAGATGAGGAGGGTAGATCTTGGGAAAGAGAACTAGAAGCCACTTCCACAATTAGGCAGGATTTTGGTTGTTCTTTTGGTACTGAAGCTTGAACTTGGCACTGTTGCTTGGCTTTGTTTTTGTAATCAAGAAAAAAAATATTGTTATTGTAGAGGTGAAGTACAGAGGAGTTACATTACATGTCAGGCAAAGAGACCATTTCTTTTTGGACAAGGGCACTCCTTCCCTCCCTCCTCCTGTCCCAGTTTTTCCCTCTTGTCCCTACCCACGAGTTGTGTAGTACATTTTCAACACAGTATCTAGTGGGTATTGCATGGCTAAAAGTTGGTGCTCTACCACTTGAGCCATACGTCCACTTCCAGGTTAATTAGACATAAGAGTTAATTAGACATGAGTTAATTAGACATAAGAGTTTCACAGACTTAGCCGGGCGCTGGTGGCTCACGCCTGTAATCCTAGCTACTTAGGAAGCTGAGATCTGAGAATCGCGGTTCAAAGCCAACCCGGGCAGGAGAGACCGTGAGACTCCTATCTCCAATAAACCACCAGAAAACCGGAAGTGGCGCTGTAGCTCAAGTGGTAGAGCGCTTGCCTTGAGCTGAAGAGCTGAGGGACAGCGCCCAGAGTTCAAGCCCCACGGCCCAGAGTTCAAGCCCCACGGCCAACCAAAAAAAAAAAAAGTTTCACAGACTTTTCTGCCTGGGCTGGCTTTAAATTGCAATCCTCAGATCTCAGCCTCCTGCTAGGATTACAAGCATGAGCCACAAGATGCCTGACAGCTAGGCAGGATTAGCAAAGCAGGGAAACTGGTGGTGAGTGATCGGAATGATAGGGGGTTTAAAAGTCCCTGGAGGAGCTAACTGGAATAGAGACTAAGAAATACTGACAAAGGAGGTTAAGTAAACAGGGTAGAAGTCAGATTTCAGCAAGGGTCCAGGAAAGCACAGGCAAAAATTGCTTATCTCATGCCATCAAACACTGGAGGCATTGAACTTTTCAATAGGGGAGCTGCGTGGTCAGAGACATTAAAGAAAGTTTCATCTGATATTTATGTGCTGCACCTCTTGGAGAAGGGAAGGAAAACAGGAAGCAGGTGGGAGGTCACACGGGAGACTGATTTCACAATCTAGGTGGGAGTTGACTATGTGGAGGCAGTGGGAATGAGGATAAAATAAAGGAGACCTATTTTCTAGGGAATGTATTAAGACCAATGCCTGGGCACAGCAAGGGCTTCCACCTGGCCTCCTAGCAGCAGAGTGAACATGTAAACATGACTTGGGAGGAGATTATTTATTTATTTATATTGCTGGTATTGTGGACTGAATTTAGCACCCTGTGCTATCCCTTGGCTTTTCTGAGAAAGGCTGGTACTCTTACTACTTGTACCACAGCTCCACTTCTGGGTTTTTGCTGGATAATTGGAGACAGGAATCTCAAACTCCACCCCCCCCCCACCCCAGGCTGGCTTTGAACTGTGTTCCTCAGATCTCAACCTCATGAATAACTTGATTACAAATGTGAGCCACTGGCACCCATTTAGTAGGCATTTTATTTATTTACTTATTTATTTATTGGTCTGTTGTGGGCCCTGAACTCTAGGCCTGGGGGCTGTCCCTCAGCTCTTCAGCACAAAGCTAGCACTCTGCCACTTGAGCCACAGTGCCACTTCTGGATTTTTCTGCTTACGTGGTGCTGAGGAATTGAACCCAGGGCCTCATGCATGCAAAGCAAGTGCTCTACCACTGAGCCACCTTCCCAGCCCTTGGTAGGCATTTTAGAACTTAGGGAAGGAAATGTTGTTCAAGGGATTTATTGGGGGAGGACTGCAAGAACAAGAGAGAAAAGGAAAAGGATAGGAAAGGGGAAGAAGTTAAGCAAAGATGTGGGCTGAACTTCAGTGAGATCTGCCTGTGTGGAAAGCCCAGGGCTCCAAACTGCACAAGGATTCACGTGCCCAAGTCGTTGGCTGAGGTCTGTCTAATGTGTGTGCCAGGGAGGATGGCCTTGTCTGGCACAGAACAATGCTCCAGAAAAGTGAGAGTTGTGTGGGTATGAAATAGTATTTCCAGAAGCAGAGGAAGGGTGTGTTGGATTTGAGATGGCAAAGAATAAGGAATTAGCATCTGACTAGTAAAAAATTGGTACTACAAGATATGAGTTCATAGGAAAGAACAGGGTTGGATCTGTAGACGTTGGAGTTAGGATGTTAGCACCCAAGGGACACACACATACACATATATATTTTGGTTGGTTGTAGGGCTTGAGCTCTGGGCTTGGGCACTGTCCCTGCATTCTTCAGCTCAGAGTGAGTGCTCTGCTGCTTGATTCACAGCACCACTTCCGGTTTTCTAGTGGTTTATTGGAGATAAAGAGTCTCATGGACTTTCCTGCCTGGGCTGGCTTTGAACCATGATCCTCAGATCTCAGCCTCCTAAGTAGCTAGGATTACAGGAGTGAGCCACCGGCACCCGATTCCAAGGGATATTTTAAACAAGAAGGAATAATATCTTGGAAGGCCACAGATAGACAGAGGAGAATTCCCTTTGGAAAGTAACTCAGTTAAACCCTAGTGAGAAGTTGACTGGGAGAAGAGGAATCTGAAAAATGCAAAGAAATCAGTAGACAGGCATGCTGATGTGGCATGACCTTACTTTAGAAGTGGAAGTCAAGAGAAGAAGTTGAAGATCATTGAACAAGGAGAAAAGGTCGTGTGTTTGTTTGTTTTTTGTTTTCAGTTCAGGGATGTTGGTGCCCTTTGAGGAAATAGTTTCACAGAAAAAGAGGGTAAGGAGCCAATGGTGAGGGCTAGCAGTGTGTTACACATTTTATGCTATTCTATTCTTACTCTTCACTCCTCTAGGGCACCATCTGCTATGATTTACGTGCTACTCATTCTTTCTGGGGCTTCAACTCAGGGCCTGGGCATGGTCCCTGAGCCTCTTTGTACTCAAGGCTAGAGCTCTACCACTTGAGCCACTTCACCACTTCCAGCCTTTTCTGAGTAATTAATTGGAGATGAGAGTCTCATGGACTTTTCTGTCTCAGCTGGCTTTGAATCGGGATCCTGAGTAGCTAGATTACAGGCGTGAGCCACCCATACCTGGTTCCTCATTCTGTCTGGACCTAAAGTTACTTCATGTTCTGGTTGCCCAAGGCTGTCTCCAAATCACCCTGAGACTTGGTGGCCTAAGACTACACTCTTTACAAATCCTGGGGATGAAGACTCTGGCCAGAGAACCGTGTGGGGAGGGCTTGTTTCTGTTTTACAGTGTTCAGAACTGAAGCTGTCAGGCTCAAGAACTGGGTGACTGGAGTCATCTGTTGGCTCTTTTACCCTAACTCTTGGCTTGAAGACCTCAGGTATCCTCCCCATGATCTAGTTTGAGATTTTGAGAGCAGGCATGAACTATATTTTTATATTTTATATTTTTAAAATTTGCAGAACTAGGGATTGAACCCAGGGTCTCATGCATGCTAGGCAAAGCATTGAACCACTATCTCCCAACCCTTTATATTCTTTTTATGACATCACCATATCATGATCTGCATCATGTGTATCTCATTGGTCAGAGTAGCCATAGCCCCTCCCATATGTTAGGGGAGGGAACATGGCCTCCCCTCTGGAGCATCAGAAGAAACGAAACCTATGGAAGGGGAGGGCCCATGTTGGAAAGATACAGAAGTGCTCCCTTCTCTGAGGGGGTACAGTTCACAATCCTAGTGGATGCCTTAAACTACCAAACCCTATCTTCTACTGTGTTTTTTCCTATACACCTATATGCTGAAGTTTAACTCATAAATTAGGTCCAGCAGGAGATTAGCATCACTATAATAAATTATGTGGCTATACTCCCCAAATACCTTACTGTATGCTACTTACCTTTGCGGTGGTGAGAGATGATCTCATCGCCTATGCAATGAGATGAATTGAGGTTGATGATGTAGGCATGTCACATAGCAATAGGTTACTACTGACCTTCTGATAATGTCAGAAGAAGAGTCATCTGCTTCGAGGAGCCAGGATCATGGGGTCATGATGATGTTGGGTGGATAGTGTATACAGTATGGACACCCTGAAGAAAGAGGTGATTCACATCCTGGGTGGGACAGAGCAGGGCAGAAGGAGATTTCAACATGCCACTCAAAACAGCACATCACCAAAATCTTATGAATTGTTTAGTGCTGGAATTTTCCATGTAATATCTTTTTTTGGGAGGGTAGCTGAAAGCCTGGAGAGGAAAACCACAGCTGGGGAGATTACTGTAGATCGCTGTGGAAGGATTCTATTACCTATTTTTCACACATTCTGGATCATTTGATTCCTGAATTTATAGCTACCTTTACCATTTCAAGATTAGAGAAAGAGGGATAAACTCAGCTAGCGAAACAGTTCAACAGTGACATGCCCCAGGTATCTCAGTCAATGCTGCATATATATATATATATATATATATATATATATATATATATATATATATATATATATATATATATATATATATATAGTTTGTTTGTTTGGTCAGTTATGGGGCTTGTCGGTGAGCTCTTCAGCTCAAGGCTAGCACTCTATCACTTGAGCAACAGCGCCACTTCCAGTTTTCTGGTGGTTAATTGGAGATAAGAGTCTCATGGGGATTTTCCTGCCAGGGCTGGCTTTGAACCTCCGTACTCAGATCTCAGCCTCCTGAGTAGCTAGGATTACAGGCATGAGCCACCGGCTCCAGGCTATTTATATGTTTATGCCAATGCTGGGGCTTGTACTCAAGGCCTGAGCACTGTCTCTGAGCTTTTATGCTCAAGACTGGTACCCTACCTCTTGAGGCACAGCTCCACTTCCAGCTTTTTGGTGTTTAATTGGAGATAAGAGTCTCATGCATTTTCCTGCCCTAGGTGCTTCAAATCATGATCCTTAGATCTCAGCATCCCTAGTAGATAGGCTTCCAGGCCTTAGCCCCTGATGTCTGGCTCTGCTGCTGCTCTTATTAAGAACTTTCTGCCTCCAAACAGCAGATAAAATTCCTAGATGCTGGGACTGTTTATTCAATAGGCTGGCTCCTCCCTCTCCACGACAGCACAGGGCCAACTTCAGGGCTATGGAGAGAGGTTCTTGGGTTGCTCAGGAACCAGCCTACATTTGATATGCATGGTGATTTAATAAGAACATCCTGTAAGATTTTGTATCTTGTGTGTGTGTGTGTGTGTGTGTGTGTGTGTGTGTGTGTGTGTGTGTGTGTGTGTGTGTGTGTGTGTGTGTGCAGTTAATGGCTAGGACAGGACAAATCCTCATGTTGAATTCAGCTTGTAAGCTGGGTAGAAGGTCCTAAGGAAGTTGCTCCTCATCTTGCTGACTTAGGGATGTGTAGGCAGCACAGGTAGGGAGAGGGAGGTAAGGAGAGTTGCCCAGAACAGTTTAGATAGAGCCACCAAACCCTGATGATCTGTGCAGGGAGAAGAGGAAACCCAAGCAGCCAGGTGACCCAGGTGTTTCTGGTAGGTCCAGCTCAGAAGGGAGAGAGGAGCCAGTTTCTACCTCTCCCCAGACCACACACTTCTTTCTAGGGGAAATCCTGGCAAAGGACAGCTGCTCATGATCCATCCGGGTTCATCCATCCTGCGTGGCAGGGCGGATCTTAGAACTTGCAGCGAACTTCACGTGTCTAAACACTTGCTCTACCCTTTCCCCACTCCTCACAACCAATCTTAGACTTTCATCTCTTTAGAAATGTTCCCAGACTAACAGTTTATTTTGGAGATGGCAGATCAGGAAGGGCCTTTGAAACCACAACATCAACAGGGTTTTCTTAACTCTTTGATGTCTGGAAACTAAAAAGGAAGGTTACTACTGCCTATTTTTGTCCCAAGTCAGTCCTATAGACAGTTCTTAGACCGGTTTCCTGTCTCTGGATGAGTCTCCCTGGCTTACTTTTCCCAGAATAGTCCCTTTGCTAGAAGCTCACTGTCTTCCATGTCATCTTCATCTCTCTGGGCCTCAGTGGACCTCAACTGCAGCATGTGTGACTCACGCTATTTCTTTGTTTAACCCCACCATCATGCCTCTGCGCTCTCCACGTAGCCGTTACTCACCACTGATGTCATTTAATGCCTGTGGAATGCATCCACTCCAGGATACCCTTTCTCCCCACATCCTTTATTATTTTGTTTAAACTAACAATATTATTTTCCCCCTTTGGTGGTTAAAATAGTATGTGTTTGTTCTGGAAAATTTGTAAGAGGAAAAATATATACAAAAGGAAATTAAAAGTACTGACAATCTTACAATATGCATAGAGCTAGTGGTTGCCTTTTTGGTGAATTTCCTTGTTGAATTGTCTCCAGAGTGACTTCCTGCTCCAGGCCCTGGCATATGGTTTGGTTTTTTTTTTTTTTGTCGGTCATGGGACTTGAACTCTGGGCCTGGGCGCTGTCCCTCAGCTCTTCAGCTCAAAGCGAGCACTCTACCACTTGAGCTACAGCGCCACTTCCGGTTTTCTGGTGGTTTATTGGAGATAGAAGTCTCTCCTGCCCGGGCTGGCTTTGAACCGCAATCCTCAGATCTCAGCCTCCTGAGTAGCTAGGCTTACAGGCGTGAGCCACCAGCGCCCGGCTGGTTTGGTTTTTGTTTGTTTGTTTGTTTTTTGTTTTTGTCAGTTGTGGGACCTGAACTCTGGGCCTGGGCGCTGTCCCTCAGCTCTTCAGCTCAAGGCTAGCGCTCTACCACTTGAGCCACAGCACCACTTTGGCTTTTTTCTGCTTATGTGGTGCTGAGGAATCGAACCCAGGGCCTCATGTATGCGAGGCAAGCACTCTACCACTGAGCCAATTTCCCAGGCCCTGGCATATGTTTAATAGTCTTTTATCTCCTTCTTCCTTTGAGACAGGGTCTCATTATGAAGTGTAAGCTGGCCTTGAATTCAAGATTCTTCTGTTTTAGCCTCCCAAGTTCCAGGATTACAGGTGTGTACCTCCACACTTGGTTGCATATACCTTCTACCTAGAAGTCTCCAAAAGTCTCTGGCTCTCTTCCTCTTCCCCATTCCTTATCCTATATGTTAATCTACCTATTGTCATAAAATTTTTTCTCTGAGAAACCTTCTTCTACCTCTCCCAAGATCTAATGGGGGCTGGGGGTGGCTTAGTGGTAGAGTGCTTGGCTAACATGCATGAAGCCCTGAGTTCAATTCCTCAGTACCACATAAAACAGAAAAATGCAGAAGTGGCTTTGTGGCTCACGTAGTAGAGTCTTAGCCTTGAGAAAAAAGGGCTATAGGACAGTGCCCAGGCTCTGAGTTCAAGCCCCAGGACTGGCAAAAAAAAAAAAAAGATCTCTTACTGCTCATAGTATCCAGTACTTTTCCTTATAGCATTTTCTATATCTAGAAATAAATAATAATTTTTGTTCTCTATCTCTATCTCTGTTACTCTCTCTCCTTTTCCTGGTACTGGGGCTTGAATTCAGGTCCCTTAACTTTTCTCACTCAAGTCAGGCGTTCTACCACTTGAGTCAAAGCTCTACTTCTGGCTTTTTGTTGCCTAATTGGAGATAAGAATCACACAGACTTTCCTGACTGAGATGGCTTAAAACCTAGATTCTCAGATCTCAGCCTCCTGAGTAGATAGGACTTACCACCGACTAGACCTCTTCCTAATCTTTAATTCCCTCAGCTTTTGAATTTCTCTTGTGAAAATCTCCCCAGTCTCTATGCCTTTCCTCACCTCCATGTCTCCATCCTCCAGGCCTCTATCACTTCCAGCCATGGTGCCCACCCACACCTCCTACCTCCTCTGCCTGCTTCTGGTCTTGCTTTGTTTGGATCTGTTCTCCACTTTCAGCCACAGTAAGCCTTTCCAGATGGGTGAGCTATTTTTCTCTGGCTTCACTACAAGCTTTAAAAACTATGCTTAACATTCTTTACTCAATGCATTTGTCTGCTCCAGCTGCCATAATCAAAGACTGCTGGATGGATGACTTTCACAGCAGAAATTTACTTCTCATAGTTCAAGAGACTGGAAGTTAAGAAGCAAGGTGCTGGAAAAATATGTTTCATTCTGAGGCCTTACCTCTTGGCTTGTTCATGACTACTGTTAGTTTTTTGTCTCCATGAAAAAAATACGTCAGGGGCTGGTAATGTGGCTTAATGGATGAAACCCTGGGTTCCATTCCTCAGTATCATGTACACAGAAAAAGCCAGAAGTGGCGCTGTGGCTCAAGTGGTAGAGTGCTAGCCTTGAGCAAAAGAAGCTCAGGGATAGTGCCTAGGCCCTGAGTTCAAGCCCCAGGACTGGCAGAAAACAAATACTTCAGCCAAACAGCTTAAGGGAGAAAGGGCTTATTTTGGTTCAGGGTTGCAGAGGTTTCAGTCCATCATGGCAGTGAGGTAGAGCAAACAGCTTACAACATGGTGGCCAGAAAGAATGGCAGTGAGAAAGAATGTCTGGCTTTCTGTTGATTTTCCTTTTATTCCATTCAGCCTCCAGTCTCTGTACAGTAAGAGATAAAAGGTTTTATTTACTTATTATTATTTATTTTATTTTATCTTGCTGGTTCCAGGGCTCACACTCAGAGCCTTGAGCTCTTTCTTGTCTTGCTTGCTCATGGCTGGTACTCTCTTGTTCAAACCATATTTCCAGCCCAGCTTCTTGCTAGTATTCTTTTTTTAAATATAGGAAATTGGCTCAAAATCAGGGCCTCATGCTATTGCTTAGCATTTAATTGATTAATTAGTTAATTATTTTGCTGCTTCTAGGGCTTAAACTCGGGGCCTGGGCACTGTCTCTGAGCTGTTTTTTGCTCAAGGCTAGGGCTCTGCTACTTGAGCCAGAGCTCCACTTGTGAGGTATTTTTTTTTTTGTTGTTTGTTTTTGGTGGATATTTGGAGATAAAAGTCTCACAAACTTTCCTGTCTGGGTTGGCTTCAAACCATGATCCTTAGATCTCAGACTCTTAAGTAGCGAGGATTATAGGTGTCAGCCACCAGTAACTGGCTATTTATTTATGAGACAGTTTCACTATGTAGCTGAGGTTGGCCTGGATCCAGAGATCTTTCTCCTTCAGCCCCCAAGTGCTGGCATTACAAGCATGTGCCACAATATTGAGCTCTCATTAACCTCAATTACTTTCTAAACACCCTATTTCCAAATATAGGAAACCTCCACTTTGGAGGTTAGATCTTCCACACAGGCATTTTGAGGGGAGGGTCATGTAGGGTCTACCAGGCCTTCTTTTGTTTTGGTTTTTGTCCTTACTATGTAGCTCAGGCTGGTCTAGATTTCTCTGTAGCCCAGACTAGCTTCCAACCCTTTTATTTTCTGCCTCAGCCTCCCCAGTGATGATATTATTAGTATGCACCACCAAGCTAAGCTGCATACCAGGCCTTTCTTGACCCATCCACCTTACTAATTCTCCTACCCTGCTCTCTTCTCTGCCTCTATGCTTCTCTGTCTTGTATTTCTCTTGGTTTCTTCTTGTAGCTCTTATTGCTCCATCATCTTCCCTTCTTCCTCTACCTGACTCATCTCTGTCTAGTCTTTTTCTTTTTGCTGGTCCTGGGGTTTAAACTCAGGGCCTGCGTACTGTCTGAGCTTTTTTGCTTAAGGCTAGTGCTTTACCACTTGAGCCACAGATTTTTTGGTGCTGGGTTCCATTCCTCAGTACCACATACACAGAAAAAGCCGGAAGTGGCACTGTGGCTCAAGTGGTAAAATGGTAGCCTTGAGCAAAAACAAGCTCAGGGACAGTGCCAAGTCTCTGAGTTCAAGCCCCAGGACTGGCAACACAAACAAGCAAACAAAAAGAGTCTCATGGACTTTCCTGCCTGGGCTGGCTTTGAACTGTGAGACTCAGATCAGCCTTCTGAGTAGCTAGGATAATAGGCATAAGCCAACAGTGCCTGATCCTATTTAGTCTATATAGGCAACCACCACAGAGAAGAATTGACTACTTCCTGTGTGCTAGACAGATTTCTGCTTTATTGGCGAACTTCCTCCTTTTTGACCTATATCCAGCTCTTTCCTGTTTTGAGTTAATGTACTGATTTTTTTTTAAATGCTGGGTCTAGAAGACTCAAACCCAGGACCTTGCATCAAATAGGCAAGTTATTCTAGCAACACGTCTTCCCATACCTTGGCCTATGAATTTTTTCCTTTGAATATTTTGTAATCTCCTTTAACGTAAACTAGAAGATGCACAGAAGGATTTCCCTGAGTCCTGTGACCTGCTTTTGCAAATTAATTGAAAGTGAGGAGGAGGTTGTGGGAACTAAGATTTATAGCTAGCTGGTTGGAGAGCACAGATCAAACGTGTGTGTGTGTGTGTGTGTGTGTGTGTGTGTGTGTGTGTGTGTGTGTGTGTGTGTGTGTGTGTGTACTGAGACTTGAACTTAGGACTTGGTACTCTCACTTGCCTTTTTTTTTTTTTTTTTTTTTTTGCCAGTTTTGGGGCTTGAACTCCGGGCCTAGGCACTGTCCCAGAGCTTCTTTTGCTCAAAGCTAACATTCTACCCCTTGAGCTACAGTACTACTTCTGGCCTTTTCTGTGTAGATGGTACTGAGGAATCGAACCCAGGACTTCATGCATGCTAGGCAAGCACTCTACCACTAAGCCACGTTCCCAGCCTGCCTTTTTTGCTTAAGGCCTGATATTCTACCACTGGAACCACACTTTTGCTTCTGGATTTTTGCTGCTTAACTAGAGATAGGAGTCCCATTGACTTTTCTGCTAGAACTGACTTTGAACCTTGACCCTCAGCTCTCAACTTCCAGAGTAACTAGGATTACAGGTGTGAACCACCATGACCCTGTTCGTTTTTTTTTTCTTTTGTATCTAATCACTTAACATAATGTTACTTTATGAAGGGTAATACATTTTAAATTTAAGGTAACAACTTTCTTGGAATCACATACACACAAAAAACAAGAACCATGGTCTGGGAATGTGGATTAGTGGTAGAGTGCTTGCCTAGCATGCATGAAGCCCTGGGTTCGATTTCTCAATACCATATAAGCAGAAAAAGCTGCAAGTGGTGCTGTGGCTCAAGTGGTAAGTGCTAGCCTTGAGCAAAAGAAGATCAGGGTCAGTGCACAGGCCCTGAGCTCAAGCTCAAAACAACAACAACAAAAGTCAACAACCCACAAGAGTATCCTCACCCTCCTCTGGGTAGCCAGGACTCAGTTTCCTTGGAGTTGTGGGTTTTCTGACTCCTGAAGGGTCTGGCTTTTAGAAGGATCCCAGGAGAATCAGGCTGGGCAGAGAGGTTAAAGGAAAACTCCGTAAGTAGGATTAGTTTCTGAAGATGCTAGATAGACACCTGGGGGACCCGGAGAAGAGCTATCTGAGACAGAGGGCCTGGGGCCAGTAGGCTGCCCCTTGATGAACTGTTGGACCACAAGGACTCAGAAAAAAGACAGAGGATGCAGTTTCTTCAGGATGTGCAGAGACATTTTTTTTTTGGGTCCAGTCATGGGGCCTGAACTCTGGGCCTGGGCGCTGTCCCTCAGCTCTTCAGCTCAAGGCTAGCGCGCTATCACTTGAGCCACAGTGCCACTTCCGGCTTTTATCTTTTTGCTTATGTGGTGCTGAGGAATTGAACCCAGGGCCTCAGGCATGCAAGGCAAGTGCTCTACCACTGAGCCACCTTCCCAGCCCAGGATGTGCAGAGACTTTTGTCTGTACCAAAGCAGCTCTGCAGAAGGGACTGGCAGCTGCACCATTGTGAACCAGCCACCTTCAGAGCTGCAGTCAGGGCCCACCCTGTAGCTCCAGACAACACCAGACAACACCAGATCAGGTCTGTAGAGAAATTATGAGAACTGTAGAAAAAATGGTGTCTTCTCATTGTCCAAGGTAACTACACACACACACACACACACACACACACACACACACACACACACACACACACACACACACTGTAGAGAAATTATGAGAACTGTAGAAAAAATGGTGTCCTCTCATTGTCCAAGGTAACTACACACACACACACACACACACACACACACACACACACACACACACACACACACACACACACACACACCTCAAAACCATGTTAGAAAGCAGTTAGTCATGAGCAAGCAGGAAATTAAAAACTTAAAATGGAGAGTTGGGATGTAGCTCAGTGGCAAAGTACTTACATAGCAAATGCAATGTCCTCAGCTTGATCCCCAGTACCAAAAAAATAAAAGACAAAAAAAAAATAGAGTTAAGGGTCTGGAAAGGTGGCTTAGTGGTAGAGTGCTTGCCTTGCATCCATGAGTCCCTGAGTTCGATTCCTCAGCACCATATAAGCAGAAAAAGCCAGAAGTGGTGCTCTGGCTCAAGTGGTAGAGTGCTAGCCTTGAGCTGAAGAGCTGAGGGACAGTGCCCAGGCCCAGAGTTCAGGCCCCACAACCGACTAAATAAATAAATAAATAAATAAAATTAATATATAAAAATAAAAACATTAAAAATAAAGACATTAAAAAAATAAAACATGGGGCTGGGAAGGTGGCTCAGTGGTAGAGCGCTTGCCTTGCATGCCTAAGGCCCTGGGTTTGATTCCTCAGCACCACATAAGCAAAAAGAAAAAAGCCGGAAGTGGCGCTGTAGCTCAAGTGGTAGAGCGCTAGCCTTGAGCTGTAGAGCTGAGGGACAGTGCCCAGGCCCAGAGTTCAGGCCCCACAACTGGACCAAAAAAAAAAACAACATGAAAAATGAAAAAAATTAAAAATACAGTTAAAAAAAGAAAAAAGAAAACTTAAAATGGAGGATGGGATCAAAGAAAGAACATTATATTTAAGCCTTTGAACTAGTTTATTTGGCCTCCCAAGGTCATAATATGTCACAAGATAGTTTTTTTTTTTTTGGGTCCGGTCGTGGGGCCTGAACTCTGGGCCTGGGCGCTGTCCCTCAGCTCTTCAGCTCAAGGCTAGTGCTCTACCACTTGAGCCACAGCGCCACTTCTGGCTTTTTTCTTTTTGTTTATATAGTGCTGAGGAATTGAACCCAGGGCCTCATGCATACAAGGCAAGTGTTCTACCACTGAGCCACCTTTCCAGCTCACACAAGAGAGTTTTTTGTGTTGTTTTAAACCGGTCCTGGGGCTTAGGCCTGGGCACTGTCCCTGAGCCTCTCTGTGCTCAAGGCTACCACTTGAGCCACAGTGCCACTTCTATTTTTTTCTGTTTATGTGGTACTGGAGAATCAAATCCAAAGCTTCATGCTTGCTAGGCAAGCACTCTAGCACTAAGCCACATTCCCAGCCACAAGATAGAGGATTAATGATAGGTTTTAGTCTAACCTGAAGTGGGTTAACAAATAGCTCCAGAAAGAACAGATCTTTAATTTTCTCACCCAAGCCAACAAACCATGGCCTAGAGTCAAATGTAAACCTCCCACACCCTTGTGACAGCACTCTGCTGGTAGAGTTGGTCCTGGAGCACTTAAATTTAAAATTTGTGCTGGAGCTGGGAAGGTGGCTCAGTGGTAGAGCGCTTGCCTTGCATGCATGAGGCCCTGGGTTCGATTCCTCAGCACCACATAAGCAAAAAGAAAAAAGCCAGAAGTGGTGCTGTGGCTCAAGTGGTAGAGCACTAGCCTTGAGCTAAAGAGCTGAGGGACAGCGCCCAGGCCCAGAGTTCAGGCCCATGGCCGGATCCAAAAAAAAAAAAAAAAAAAAAAGCCGGAAGTGGCGCTGTGGCTCAAATGGTAGAGTACTAGCCTTGAGCTGAAGAGCTGAGGGACAGCACCCAGGCCCAGAGTTCAAGCCCCACGACTGGACCAAAAAAAAAAAACAAACCAAAAAAAAAAACTTACGCTGGTGTAAAGTCATTGTCATTTTCTCTCCCTAGAGATAACTCACTTTCAGACTATTAAATCTATATCCTGCCAGCCTGGAGGCTCATGCCTGTAATCCTAGTTGATCTGGAGACTGAGATCTGAGGATCACACACTGTTCAAAGTCAGCTGGGACAGAAAAGTTGGAGAGACTCATCTCCAAACAACTAGTAAAAAGCCAGAAATAAGGGTGTGGCTCAAGCGATAGAGTGCCAGTCTTGAGCAGGAAAAGCTAAGACAGAGTAAGAGGCCCTGAGTTCAAGTCAGATTACTAGCATGCATGCGTGCGCGCGCTCGCGCACACGCACACACACACCCACACCCACACACAGAGTATTATTTCCTAATAAACCTTTCTCTTTCCTGTTCTCCTGTCTTAGGAAAAACTCTTATCTACCCCACCCTGGATTCCAAATAGCCACAGCAATAAACTTGTGACTAGGTGGCTTCTTTGGCTCTTTCTCCTACTTTCTCCTCCAACTTCAAATTCTTTCCTAGGTTAGTTTTGATATGAAATTGTGCTGTGTCTGTAGCTTGGGTGAGGGGGGCTCAAGCTCTCTTTCTTCCTATCTACTGCCTCCTGAGTGCTGAGCTGCAAAGTGGTTTTTGGTTGTTTGTTAGCTGGCTGGGGCAGCACAGTGGCCTGAGTTCAGTGGACCTCACAGGCCTGAGCGGAGAGCAGGCTGACCATATGGCTCTTCTGTTTTCTCAGGATTGTGTAAGCCTGGATTAGTTGTATGATCCAAGGGACAGAGCCTGAAATCTGTTAGATACTGAAGTTATAGTCAGTGATAGATAGGATTGAGCCCACTTGGATCTGAGTGAAACAGGACATGATCTGAGCTGGACACCAGTGGCTCATGCCTATAATTCTAGCTACTCAGGAGTCAGGGATCTGAGGATCATGGTTCAAAGCCAGCCCAGGCAAAAAAGTTCGCATGAGACTCTTATCTTCAATTAACGATTCAAAAAGCAGAAGTGGCAGTGTGGCTCAACTGGTAGAGTGCTAGCCTTGAGCACAAAGAGGTTCAGGGACCAGGCCAGGCCCCAAGTTCAAGCCCAGCAACCAACAAAAAAAAAAAAAATCATAAAAAAAGGACATGATCTTATGATCTGTAGTCCAAGGGCTTGAAGCAATCCTACTTGTCCTGTAGCTCTAGGCATATGTACCTTCATTCACATAGATGTTTCTAGATAGAGAAGGAATTAGAAAAAATTATGGCTTCTGGAAAGTAGGGCTGTGCCTGCTTTTATTTTCTTTTGTGAACTCTTGTTTGTTTTGTTTGTTTTTAACCATCTAGATGTTATTTGGATGATAAAAATGTTCTTCTAAAATTAAAATGACAGCAACAATAAATTCATCCAATTGTTAAATTCTTTTTTAAATTTTTGCTTGTATCTAAGGCTGCATTTTCTTTCTTTTTTTTAAAATTTAATTTAATTTAATTTTTTATTGTGAAAATACTGTACAGCGGGGTTATAATTACATGGGCAAGATAATGAGTACATTTCTTTTCAAGCATTGTAGCCTCCTCCTTTGTTTCCCCTTCCCATCTCTTGCCATCCTCCTCCTACCTCTCCCCACACCACCCCCCCCAGTTGTTAAATTCTTCAAACTACAGGCCTGGGCCCTGAGGAGAAGAAGCAGGGACGCTTTCCAGCTGGGGCCTGTCCTCGTGTCCTGGAGGACAGCTGGAGAGACTGTAAAGTATGTAGAAATGGACCAAACCTGTTGCTAGAAAGTTCTTCTATCCTGTCAAGGAGCATCCACCTGGTACCAATGTGACAGGCGCTGGATGTTGGAGCAAGGAGAGCAGAGTAGATGCCTCAACTCTTCCCGAGAGGGACAATGCCCCTGGCTCAGCAGAACTTGGAAGCAGAGGCCAGGAAACAAAGGTCAGGAAGCAGAGGCCAAGTGCAGGCTCTGGGAAAGGGTGTGACACAGTTTTCCATAGCCCATTCTTTTGCATCTCCTTTCAAGAACTTTTCCAATATACTTTAAAAAACTGGCTCTAGAAGTTAACATAAAATAAAATGTTTTGTTTTTTTTTTAAAAAAAGATAAGGGACAGTGCCCTTAGTCTTGAGTTCAAGCCCCAGTACAGGTACAAAATTTTAAAAAATAAAAGAAAAATAAAAGGACTTAAAAAAAAAAAGAATATAGTGCCATGAATTGAACACGTGAAGATTCCTATTGTCACCCTCATAATCAAGATACAGAACCTTTCTCTCTCTCCCCAAATTTCCTTTGTAGTCATATACTTCCTTCTACTTCCTTTGACTCCCTGATCTGTTCTCTGAGGGCCTAGTTTTGTCTATTATGAAAATTTCATGTGAACAGAACTTACAGAGTAGCAACCTTTTGATGTTATTTATTTATTTCTTTTAACACAGTACTAGGGTCTGAACTCAGGACCTTGTGTTAGCTAGGCACTCTGCTGCTTGAGCCGTACCTCCAGTCCTGGAGCTAGCTTTTATCACTCTGAATTTCTCTTCTTCCTTTTTTTCTTCCTCTCCTATATGTATTTCTCCTTGTTCCCTTCCTACTTCTTTCCTTCCTTTTTTTTCTTCACCACATCCTCTTTCTCCTTTCTGTTCTTCCCTCCCCCCACCCTCCTTCTTCACCTATTCTTTCTCCTGCTGCTCCTCCTTCTCATCTTCCACATCCTCCTCTTCTTTGCCCTCCTTCTACTTTCTTCTTTCTTTACTTTTTACTTTATTTGTGCTAGTCCTGGGGCTTGAACTCAGGGCTTGGGCACTGTCCACTGTCCCTCAGCTTCTTTTGCTAGCACTCTACCACTTGAACTACAGCACCACTTCCAGCTTTTCCTGTTTATGTGGTACTGAGGAATTGAACCCATGAATTGAACTTCATGAATGCTAGAAAAGCACTTTACCACTAAGCCACATTCCCAGCCTACTTTCTTTTTTAAATCCTTTTTTCCCCTCTGTCTTCTCCTCCTCTGTCATGTAAAAGCTTATTCATTTGATGTAAGCCCATTGGTCAGTTCTTGTTGTTGTTCCCTGAGATCCTGCAGTCCTATTCAGAGAGTCCTTGCCAATACCAAGAACCTCTGTTTTCTAGTAGTTTCAAAGCTTCAGATTGTGGTGTGTGTGTGTGTGTGTGTGTGTGTGTGTGTGTGTGTGTGTGTGTGTGTGTGTGTGTGATCATGGGGCTTGATTGTGGTGTGTGTGTGTGTGTGTGTGTGTGTGTGTGTGTGTGTGTGATCATGGGGCTTGAACCCTGGGCTTGGGCGCTATCCCTCAGCTCTTCAGCTCAAGGCTAACATCCTATCACTTGAGCCACAGCGCCACTTCCAGTTTTCTGGTGGTTGATTGGAGATAAGAATCTCAGAGACTTTCTGGCCCTGGCTGGCTTTGAATCACAACCCTCAGATCTCAGCCTTCTGAGTAGCTAGGATTAGAGGCATGAGTTACCAGCTCTTGTCTTTTTATTCTCTTAATGGGATCTTTCACATAGTAAATATTTTTAATCTGATGGTTTCTTTTTAGTTACTTTTTCTTTTTTTTGTCGGTTGTGGGGCTTGAACTCTGGGCTTGGGCGCTGTCCCTCAGCTCTTCAGCTCAAGGCGAGCGCTCTACCACTTGAGCTACAGCGCCACTTCTAGTTTCCAAGTGGTTTATTGGAGATAAGAGTTTCTCGGACTTTCTTGCTTGGGCTGGCTTTGAACCGTGATCCTCAGATCTCAGCCTCTTGAGTAGCTAGGATTACAAACATGAGCCACCAGCACCCGGCAGTTACTTTTTATTAGGGTATAACTGATACCCAAATCTTAAGTGTACACGTGGGTGAATCTTTGCAGTTGCCTATATAAATATTATTCAAGAAGGGTAACATCAATACAGAAGGTTCCCTCTTCCTCTTTCTAATAAACATGCAGCATGTGACTTCTTTCCCTACCCCTTCCAAAATAACCACAATTTCAACTTATATCACCATAGGATGGTTTTGCCGGGAAGTTTTCTAATGAATGTGTTCCAAGTTTTATGACCGGATTTTCTTTTGTGATAGTATTGGGCTTGAAGTCAGAGCCTGACCCGGGTGCCTTTTCACTCAAGGCTGGGTCACTGGAGCCTACTTCTGGCTTTCTAGTGATTAATTGGAGATAAGAGTCACACAGAGGGCTGGGAATGTGGCTTAGTGGTAGAGTGCTTGCCTAGTATGCATGAAGCCCTGGGTTCAATTCCTCAGTACCAAATAAATAGGAAAGGCCACAAGTGTCACTATGGCGCAAGTGATAGAATGCTAGCCTTGAGCAAAAGAAGCTTAGGGAGAGTGCTTAGGCCCTGAGTTCAAGCCCCAGGACTGGCAAAACAAACAAAAAAAACCCCACATAGTGACAGCAAAAACAATAATAACCACCAAGGTTATTATCAAGTCTGTTCGTAATTATTTGAGACTTGCTCTTCTTTTAGATAAAGAGGGAACTATACGGTGACACTCCATTGAGTTTTACCAATGATCCCAGGCATGGCTGTGACTTACTTCAGTCAATTAAAACACATCTGTCCTAAGTGGAAATCAACAGCCAGTACGTGCTCCAATTCTATTCTTCTATTGTGGCAAGATTTCTGGATAGTGAATATTCTGTCCTTGAGTCAGGACAATGACAGCTCAGAGCAGGGCCTCAGCCAAACCAGCAGGAATTATGTGTCAAGGAGCAATAAATAGAACTTTGCTACATAATGACACTGAGATTTGATAGCTGCTGTTTACCAATCATAACCTAGCCCACTTGGTGACTTACTGCCAAGATTGTGTGAAATAATAGATTATGGGACTTCTTGGAACATAACTAGACGTGATGTCTTCCTTTCAAAATCTCCTTTCTTTCTGGGGAGCTAAGAGCCCAGCATAGAACTCAGCATAGGGTGGCTCATGCCTGTGGTTACTTAGGAGGCAGAGATCAGGAGGATTGTGGCCCAGACAAACAGTTTATGAGATCCCATTTCAATCCTGCCTCTACCCCCCACCAAAAAAAAAAAAAAAAAAAAAAAGCTGAGAGTGGTGACACACACAGGTTATTGCAACAAGTGAGACTTCATTCTAAAAAAAAAAAAGAGAGAGAGAGAGAGCAAGAACAGAACCAGTGGTGGTGGCTCACACCTGTAATCCCAGCTACTCAGGAAGCTGAGATCTGAAGATTGCGGTACAAAGCCAGCCCAAGCAGGGAAGTCAGTGAGACTCTTATTCCAATTAACCACCAGAAAACTGGAAATGGCGCTGTGGCTCAAGTGGTAGAATGCTTGACTTGAGCTGAAGAAGAGCTGAGTGACAGTACCAGGCCCAGAGTTCAAGCCGCACAACCGACCCCGCCCCTCCCCCCCTCCAAAAGTCCAGGAGTCTCTTATCTCCA
Organism: Dipodomys merriami; assembly: GCF_024711535.1. NCBI lineage: Eukaryota > Metazoa > Chordata > Mammalia > Rodentia > Heteromyidae > Dipodomys > Dipodomys merriami. The sequence goes on along the minus strand of NW_027202937.1, from coordinate 11,876,241 downwards.
CTTAATCAGCAAAAAATGGGAAGAAAGGGTGTAGCTCATGTGGCAGAGCACTAGACGCCAGCAAACGTCTCATAATGAAAGCAAACAGGAACTGACTGTACTAATGTACATTCCCACATTACTGTGTGCAAGAGTTTTTGCTTTTTTTTTTTTGGGTCCGGTCGTGGGGCCTGAACTCTGGGCCTGGGCACTGTCCCTCAGCTCTTCAGCTCAAGGCTAGCGCTCTACCACTTGAGCCACAGCACCACTCCGGCTTTTTTCTTTTTGCTTATGTGGTGCTGAGAAATAGAACCCAGGGCCTCGAGCATGCAAGGCAAGCGCTCTACCACTGAGCCACCTTCCCAGCCCCGAGTTTTTGCTTTTTATCTGCATCCTTTCTAGCAATTTAGTCTTTTGATATTAATCTATATCTTTTGATAACAGTGATTCTCACTGGGAGGAGATGATAATCTTATTATAGTTTTTAATATATTTCCTTGATGATTAGCAAATATTTAGTGGAGTTTCTTTTTCATATACCTTTTGGACTTGGCCATTTGTGTGTCTTCCTTTAAGAAATGTCTTATTTAAGCCAGGTGCTGGTGGCTCATGCCTGTAATCCTAGCTACTCAGGAGGCTGAGATCTGAGGATCGCGGTTCAAAGCCAGCCCAAGAAGGAAAGACCTTGAGACTCCTATCTCCAATAAACCACTAGAAAATCGAAAGTGGCACTGTAGCTCAAGTGGTAGAGCGCTCGCCTTGACCTGAAGAGCTGAGGGACAGTGCCCAGGCCCAGAGTTCAAGCCCCATGACCGACAAAAAAAAAAAAAAAGAAAAGAAATGTCTTATTTAGATCTATTGACCTTTTTCCTGTGGTTATTGAGCTCCTTTTTTTTTTGGTCTGGTCATGGGGCCTGAACTCTGGGCCTGGGCACTTTCCCTCAGCTCTTCAGCTCAATGCAAGCGCTCTACCACTTGAGCCACAGTGGCACTTCTGGTTTTCTGGTGGTTAATTGGAGACAAAAGTCTCATGGACTTTCCTGCTTGGCTTGGCTTTGAACCAAGATCCTCAGATTTCAGCCTCCTGAAGATAGGATTATAGGTGTGAGCCACTGGTACCCAGCTTGTCCTTGAGCTTTTTTTGCCGGAGACTAGCACTCTACCACTTGAGCCACAGCTCTATTCCTGTGTGTATGTATGTGTGATTAGTTGTAGAATCTCATAGTTTTTTCTTACCCCCATCGCTTCTTTGAACTGGAATCCTCATCTCAGCCTCCTGAGTAGCCTGGATTACAGGTATGAACCACTAGTGTCTGGCCTAAGCATCATTTATTGAAAAGAATTCCCTCTCACAGCAGAGGGTTTTGTTTTTGTTTTTTAGTGTGCCAATACTGGGTCTTTGGTGGTCCCTTAGCTTTTTTCACTCAAGGCTGTCACTCTACCATTGGAGCCAGAGTTCAAGTGATTAAAGATTTGTATATCTAGGCTTGCTTCGAACTGCAATCAGTATATCTCAGTCCTGAGTAGCTGGGATTATAGGTGTGAACCACTAGTACCTGGCCAGACAAGGTGTTTTTCATCATCCTCATTTTGATTATGAGGCAACTGGGTATGGTGCGGTTAAGTCAGGCTGCAGAGCACAAAGAAAGGCCTGCCTTCACCTACCCAGCAGGCTACCTGGTTCCTAGATCTGCCTATGATCACTTTCAGTCCTTCCTGCCTCCCAGAACCTGCTTTTCTCAGGAAGTCTGTCCCAGAGAATATTTACACTGGGAGGGGGGAAAAGGGAGTAGGGAAGGGCTAGGGAAAAAAATGAGGGAGAGATTAACAGTGTTTAAAAAGTACTGGGGCTGGGAATGTGGCTCAGTGGTAGAGTGCTTGCCTAGCATGCATGAAGCCCTGGGTTTGACTCCTCAGTACCACATAAATAGAAAAAGCCAGAAGTGGTGCTGTGGCTCAAGTGGTAGAGTGCTAGCCTTGAGCAAAAAGAAGCTCAGGGACAGTACCCAAGCCCTGTGTTACAATAAAGATATTAAAAAAGTTTGCATTGGCATCAGCTCCAAGTTTATGAAATTTTCCACATACAATGACTTCATTCAAGAGCTCAGTAATATCATCTGTGAGTTAGGTATTATTACTCATACCAAAAATGAAAAAAAAAATCAATAGAAGGGAATCCAGTGATTTATCAAGGGTCAGAAATTAGATGGTAGAAACTCTTATTCAGACTTGAGTCTTCTGATCTGAGCGCAGGACTCAGCCTTGTGTTATTAGTGAACAGGCATTGTGGCCAGCCTCATACTACACAAATCCCGTGGGTCGGAGGCCAAAAGTCTTTGTTTACCCTATTACCCAGCTGCCTCCTGTCTAGGAAAATGTTTTTCTGGGATCAGAAACAGAGAGAGAGTGAGAGAGGAAGGGAGGGAGTCATGGATAAAAGGGCTGCTGGCATCAATTTCCTATTATTGAGCAATGGTTTCCGCCATCTGGACCAGGTGACGTGAGCTGTCTGGATTTCAGCCAATGTTCTTCGACCCGGGAAACAGGCTTACGGCTGTCGGGGCACTGAGCCATTTCTGACCTCCTGGAGAAGGCCCCTCAAGTTATAAAGAGAGGAACTAAAAATCAGGTTTCACTGCTGGAAATCAAGTATAAAAAGGAGAAAAACTGTTGAGGGGATTTTGGGTAGGGGTGAATATGCTGCCCTCTATCTGGGCTGAGGTCTTTCTTGGGGCAAGAGGAAATGATCCAGTAATCTAGAATGGGAAGTTGAAGATTTCTGTGACTAAGAGACTCAAGTAATTTGAGGGTGCATGGGAGAAAAGGTAAGCAAATTTGGAAAAAAGATACACACACACAGAATGTTAAACACAGGCCGAGAATAGAATGTTGATCCTAACTCTCAGGCACTTTTCTGTGAACATTAAATCTTGCATAAAGTGGTGACAGAGGAATATAAGCAACCCCCATGTTTTTATTTTTTAATTATAATACCAGTCAAAAGAAAAGCCCTTCACAATAGATAAATGAAAGTAGAAAGTTAAGTTGTTCCCCCTCCCCCTCCCCTCCCCCCTGCCCCGCCCTTCCTTCTCTCTGCCATCCTCCCTCCCTCAACCTCAGCCCCCTCTGTCCACCTGGTTCATAAATATTTCCCACTTCAGCCATTCCTGTCACTATTCATCTCTTTTAGTTCTTGAAATGACCCTAGGGGGGTAAGAACTATGATGTCTTTATTATTTCTTATTTAATTAATTTATTGTTTATGTAGGAACTAGAGCTTGAATCAGGGCCTTGAATTCTCACGTGGATTTTTTGCTCAAGACTGGTGTCCTGCCATTTGAGCCACACCTCCACTTCAGGCTATTTTTGCTGGTTTGGAGATAAGAGTCTTACGGACTTTTCTGTTGGGACTGGTTTTGAACCATGAACCTCATGTCTCAGTCTCCTGAGTAGTTAGGGTTATAGGTGTGGGCCACGAGCACCATTTTTTTTTTTTTTTGAAAAACCTTATTTGTGGAAAACATTTGTAAGATTCACAATGCTCGGTTCAGTGGCATTGTTTCTCCACATCAGCCAAATCTCTCTTCTGACCTTTGCTCAAGGCTAGTGCTTTACCACTTGAGCCATAGCTCTACTTCTGGCTTTTGGTAGTTAAATGGAGAGGAGTCTCATGGACTTTTCTCCCTGTGCTGGCTTAGAACCCTGATCCTCAGATCTCAGCCCCCTGAGTAGCTAGAATTACAGATGTGAGCCACTAGCAGCTAGCTTACCATTCTACTTTCTATCTGCATGTACTTAACTACTTTAGATATTACATCAAAATGGAACCATATTATATTTTTCCTTTTGTAAATGCCTTTTATTTCACTAAAACAATGTCCTCAGGTTTTGTCTACATTATGTAGCATGTATAGAGTTTTCTTCCTTCTCAAGGCTGAATAATATTTTGTTTGAATGATATTTCATTCACATTTTGTTTAGCCATTCATCAATCAAGGGATGCAGATTGAGCCTACCTTTTGACAGTTATGAATAATGCTGCTATAAATGTGTCCAACTATCTGTCCAAGTTACATTTTGTTTTAAAGTTTATTTACTTCTTGCCTTTTTTAGTATTATTATTTATTATTATTATTAGTAGTAGTATTAGTATTTACTTATATTTGAAATTCTGGGAACTGAATCTAGTGTGTTGTACATGTTAGGCAAATGCTCTACCACTTGCTACACCCAATTCCAGTAAATATTTCTATTTACATATTTACTTACTCTGGTAGTGCTGAGGTTAGAATTCGGGACCTTGTGATTGCTAGGCAGGTAATCTTTTCATGGAGCCACACCTCCATTGATTATTTTAGGCATAGAGTCTCACTGCCTGCCAAGCATATGCCTCGGTACAGTCTGCCTATGTTAGGTTTCCCATCTTTACTAGGATAACTGATGTGTGCCACCACACATCTTGGTTGTGATGGTATCTCACGAACTTTTTTTTGCCTGGGCTGGCTTTGAACTGAAATCTTCCCAATCTCAGCTCCTCAAGTAACTAGGATTACAGGCATGAGTCACTGACACTAGCTTCTTGGTATCTTTTTTTGTGTGTGTGTGTGCGCATGCGCACACATACCTGTGCTGGTTCTGGGTCTTGAACTCAGGGCCCTGACTCTATCCCTGAGCTTTATTGCTCAAGGCTAGGGCTCTACCACTTGAGCCACAGCTCTTCTTCTGGTGTTTATTGATTGATTGATTGATTGTAGTTTAGTGGAAGTCTCCTAGACTTCTTGCTTCAGAATTGTGATCCCAGATCTCAGCCTCTTGAGTAGCTAGGATTATAGGCATGAGCCACCAGAGCCCAGCTTCTTGGTATCATTTGATGCACGAAAGTTTTTAAATTATGCTGTGCACTGGTGGCTCACACCTGTAATCCTAGCTACTCAGGAGGCTAAGATCTGAGGATCTGGGTTCAAAGTCAGTCTGGGCAGGAAAGTCTGTGAGACTCTTATCTTTAGTAAACCACCAGAAAACCAGAAGTGGCCCTGTGGCTCAAGTGGTAGAGCGCTGGCCTTGTGCTGAAGAGCTGAGGGACAGCGCCCAGGCCCAGAGAGTTCAAGCCTCACAATGACGACCACCACCACCAACAACAACAATAAAAAAGTTACAGTTACAAAAATCAGGTAAAAAGTATATTAGTTTTCTTTGGGGACAATGTGACCCTTTCCTTTGCTGTCTCTCAGTTTTCCCCTCCCATCCCTACCCACAAGTTATATAGTTCATTTTCAATATAGTGAAAAAGTTTTCAATTTTGATGAGGTCCAATTTATATATTTATTGTTGTTGTTCATTGCTGGTACATTTGGTATCATGGATGAGAAACTTGCATTATCTATGGTCTCAGATTCTAGCTGTCTTGGTATGAAGTGTTAGCTCATTGTGGTTTCGATATGAATTTCCTTGATGGTAAATGATGTTAATGATGAATACCTTTTCATAAGCTTATTAGACCTTTGTGTCCATGTTTTCTTCTAAAAAAGTCATTTGACCACTCACATTTAGTTTTTAAGTCGATTTTTGTCTATGGTGGTGTGAAGTAGGGGTCTAATGTTCTTTTGCATGTGCATACCTGACTATCTTGGCTTTGGTATGCATTTTACATTTTTTAAAAAATGGAATTTTTTAAAGGCCAATGCCTGGTTTTATTTACCATTAGCTCTCCACTTAGGATTCACATAAAAGATGCTCAGTAATTACAGGGCAATGAATGAATGAATATATAGTATATGAGTGAGTGAGGTTCATCAATCAATCAGTTGGAAAATGGCCAAACATAATGCAAGGCTAAATTTTTTTTCATTCATCTTGGAAACTCTCTTAGGTTACCATAAGACACCAGCTTTCCTCCAAATTCCATTTGCTGCCTATCACTTTGCTCTATCATAACAATTATTCCTCTGTTCAAGAACAGTGAAAACCAGCTTGGGCAGGAAACTCTGTGAGACTCTTATCTCCAATAAACCACTCAGAAAACTGGAAGTGGCACTGTGGCTCAAGTGGTAGAATGCTCACCTTGAGCTGAAGAGCTGAGGGACAGAGCCCAGGCCCAGAGTTCAAGCCCCACAACCAACAAAAAAACAAAAAACCCCACAAACTTCTCAAGTCTAGGGAGCCTTGTGTCCTTTCTGTATCTGGATCCTCCTTCCCCACCCCAATCACAGAGACAAAGATTCCTCTTCCTTCTATGGTAGTAGAAAGTAGTAGTTAGAAAGTTCTTCTAGATATCAGATAGCAGAACCTCCTGCTGTACCATTGTGCCAGAAATCCTTTGAGTGTTAGGTAACCATTTATTACAGGACTTAGTTTGCTATGGGAAGTGTTTGGGGCAAGTGGAAAGCTTTAGAGCTCTTCTCTGCTTGGGCACAGCTTTGATGAAGCCCCATAGATTTGTTCTGGCCTTTTGTTTGTTTATTTATTTTTATTACCTTAAGTAATTGCACAAAGGGATTTGGGCTGGCCCTGTGGGGACTGTGTGTTTTTGATTCTGGGTGTAGGGTTATCTTCTCAGAGAAGAATGAAGTCAAGTGACTATAAGTCCCAGCTGTAGAAAAATTTAATGAGGTCTTAGAATGAGGACAAAGGACGGTCCTGAGACCCAAAAAAGTTGTGCTTTGCAAAGGAGTCCAAAGTCAAGCTGAAACTGGGGTGAGTTGGATTGATTTACTTCTCCCCTCTACTTAACAGGGTTGAAGTTGGACTGTCTCTGTTGGACCTGTTGGTTTCATTGAATTCCAGGAAAATTAGGACAGGGACGAGAACAAAAGAAAGAATATTTCTTGAGAGCTTGCTCAGAGTATATATTTAGGATTTATTTAGGTACGTGATTTCATCCTCAAAGTAATCCTACAAGTAGGTTTCTATTGATCCTATTTTGCAGAGTTGAAACATGCTCAGAGGTATGCAAAGATTTGAGCCCTGGCTTTCCTCACTCCCTAAGACCTAGACTCTCTTCAGCACCCTGAGCCAAGGCAGCAGCATGCAGAAGCGGAGCCTGCGGTCTCTCCTTGCTTTCACTTCCAAGGGCTCTATAACTTATTTTGCAAGACATTTTTGGGGACTAGGATTACTCTGAGACAGTGAGTCTTCTTGGCAAGTTCAGACCAACACGTGAGAGTGACTGATGGATACTTGGGCGTTTTGCAACCTGCTTGTTCCACGGTTGATGATTGGAAAGTAGTCGAGAAGGCATAATTACACCACAGATATTGGCAGCCAGGCACAGGTGGCTCATGCCTGTAACCCGAGCTATTTAAGAGGCTGAGATGTGAGCATCATGGTTCATAGCTAGCCCAGGCCTTAAAAAGCTGTGAGACTTTTATCTCCAATTAACCATCAAAAAGCTGGAAGTGGAGCTGTTGCTAATAGTAGTAGCTAAAGGCAGTAGCCTTGAGCACAGAATCTCAGGGATGAGGCCCAGGCACTGAGTTCCAAGCCCCATGGACTACCCCTCTCCCAAAAGAAATTGTCAATCTTTGTAAACTGGGGATCCCCATTTCCTTTGCAAGCTGGCTTACCGGCAAATTGCTGTCCTAAATTCCTCTTTGAGGTTATAAACACCCCTAACAGAGCATTAAACTTGAAGCCCACAGGGAGAGCTGAAGAAGATAGGGCTTACACTCAAGGGTCACAAACTCAGCTGTGGAACAAAATAAAATAAAAGGATAGACTCATCTGTCAGGAAATGAGGAAGCCTGTGCACCTGGGAGGGAGAAGCGAGGCTATAGAACATTAGTGGTTCTCACGAGAACAAAGTACCAATGTTTTTAGTCACGGGGATTTTGGGAGGAGGAGTTGTGGCTTGTTATTAAAGGTCCTCTTCCTTCAGAACAGTGAAAGGGGAGATCTAATTCGTGAAGAAACTAGAACAGCCGGGCACTGGTGGCTCACGCCTGTAATCCTAGCTACTGAGGAGGCTGAGATCTGAGGATCGAGGTTCAAAGCCAGCCCGGGCAGGAGAGACCGTGAGACTCCTATCTCCAATAAACCACCAGAAAACCGGAAGTGGCGCTGTAGCTCAAGTGGTAGAGTGCTCACCTTGAGCTGAAGAGCTGAGGGACAGCGCCCAGGCCCAGAGTTCAAGCCCCACGACCGACAAAAAAGAAAAAAAAAAAAAGAAACTAGAACAATGTACTGGAATGGGAGTGGAGAAGGGCTGTATAACACAAGGAGAGGTTTGAGGAAGGACCGTGGACTAAGAGCCTGAAGTCTTGGGGTGGGAAGCATACTTGGCATCTTTTTGCCTGCAAGGTGGTGCTCTTTACCTGTCAGGCCCCTCTGATTTCCAGGGGCCACAGGAGTCTGAAGAGGGGGTCAATTCTGAGCACTCATGGGGAAAAAGTTCCAGCCCTCAATCTGACTCTCCTGTTTGGGTGGTCTCTATGGGGTCCAGAGTCAAGGGCCTTCCTCAGCTAAGTTTATATGCTGCAAGGAACCAACAACTTTCCCTAACAAAAGACAAGGCACTTCTTTCATGATGGACCATGGAAGGAGCGTGTGTGTGTGTGTGTGTGTGTGTGTGTGTGTGTGTGTGTGTGTGTGTGCGCGCGCGTGCCATTACTGGGGCTTGAACTCAGAGCCTGAGTGCTAAAGGCTGCTTAAGTCAGAGCTCCACTTATAGCTTTTTTTCTGGTTAATTGGAGATAAGAGTCTCCTGGACTTTCCTGCCCAGGCTGGTTTTGAATAGCAATTTTCAGATCTCAGCATCCTGAGTCACTAGGATTACAGCTGTTAACCACTAGCTCCTGTGGAAGAATTGAGTAGAGGAGAAGCTGGGCTTCCCAACTCTGCGGTGTTCTCAGAAATCACACCACGAGATGCCTAGGAGTGATTGCAGTCACCCTGCAGAAACCCAGAACCAAAACCAAAACCAAACCAAAACAAAACAGAAAACAACAATAAAAAATTAATTTAAATTGAAAAAAAAAGAAAAGACATGAGGAACAATTGAATAGGACTTCCCTAAAGGCTCAGGACTAGCTGGGTGTTGGTGGCGGACACCTGTAGTCCTAGCTACACAGGAGGTTGAGATGTGAGGATTGCAGTTTCAAACCAGCCTGGGTAAAATAAATCTGTGAGGCTCTTATCTCCAATTAACCACCACAACACTGGAAGTAGAGCTATGGCTCAAAGTGGTAGAGAACTAGATTTGAGCAAAAAGCTCAGGGACAGTGCCCAGGCCTTGAGTTCAAGCCCCTTGACCACCACCAGCACCACCAACAAAAGCCCAGGGCTAAGAAGAGTGAACATAAAGAATTGACCAGCAGCAACCAGGTAATCTGATTCATCAGACACCCCATTTATCTTCAGCTCCCAGGCAGTTGCTGGCATTGCAAGTCCCTTGCTCCTGGATGGCTGCTTCCCTCCCATTAGAGACTTCAAGTCTGACTAAAGTAGGTTAGAGACGCATAGAGCTCTGGGCCACATTGTGTTTCCCCAGGTGTGTGACCTGACCTAGCACTATAGGGTCCAGTGAATAGTCACCGCCGTCTCCCCGTCACAGCCACACAGTGAGAGGTGGAGGGGGGCAAGGTCATTTGTTCCAGATATTGTTGAGTCTCTTGAGATTGTGATCAAATGACCTCCTTGGGCTGTGTGGGTGTGCGCAGGGTATGAGCTGTGAGACTGATGTGACATTTAAGGGTAATTAGTCCAGTTTGCAGGACAGGCTTTGGCCTGCAGGTAGTGCCGCCAGGCTGAGGCGGGCTGGGGCAGACCTTGCTGGCAAGATGGTACAGAAAGATGCACCAGCTCTGGTTAATCAGTGCTCTGTGGCATAGAAACAAATAACCAGCCAAACACTGGCTGTGCACCAACTCTATATCATCTTTCCTGTTCCTTCACATCCATTCAGTCAAGCAAGGTTTCTGAAGTTTCTCTTGGGTGCCAGGTGCCATACAAGACTTCAGCAATGCCAAGGAAAAGCATCTCCATGGAGATGATAAGAAAAAGGAAAGAAAGACATCAAACAACTAATTGAAGGAGAATGAATGTTATGAAGGACTATAACAAGGTACCTAATTTAGTTCAGGGTGTTCTTGTTTGCTAGTGCCAGTGGATGGCATGGAGAAAGTGCCAGTATAGTTAGTTGAGAAGAGAATCTATCTGGCCTGGATCTAGTGGTTCATGCCTGTAATCCTAGCTACTCAGGAGGCTGAGATCTGAGGCTTGTAGTTTGAAGCCAGCCTGGGTAAGAAACTCCATGAGACTCTCATGGGGCTTGAACTCCGCCTGGGCACTGTCACTCAGCTCTTCAGCTCAAGGTGAGCACTCTATCACTTGAGCCACAGTGCCACTTCTGGCTTTCTGGTGGTTAATTGGAGATAAGAGTCTCACATACTTTCCTGCATGGGCTGGCTTTGAACCATGATCCTCAGCTCTCAGCCTCCTGAATAGCTAGGGGTATAGGCACGAGCCACCAGTACGGCCAATAGACTCCCATCACCAAGTAACCACCAGAAAACTGGAAGTTGAGCTAGCCTTGAGCAAAAAGCTCAAGGACATTGCCTAGGCCCTGAGTTCAAACTTCACAACTAACCAACCAACCAACCAACCAAGAAAGATAATCTATCTGAATACAGTGTGTGTGTATGTGTGTATTATAGGGGTGTGTGTATGTGTGTGTGTGTGTGTATGTGCACACATGCATATCATCCTGGTGCTTGAACTAAAGGCCTGGTGTTAGCCCTTGGCTTTTTTGCTCAAGGCTGACACTGTATGATGCATCACTTGAGTTACAGCTCCACTTCTGGCTTTTTGCTGATTAACTGAAAATAAGAGGCTCAGGGACTTTCCTGCCTGGGATGACTTCAAATTACGATCCTTAGATTTCAGCCTTCTTAGTAGCTAGATAACAAACATGAGCCACCAGTGCCTGGCTATGTGTTCTAGTTAATCCCTTCTCAGCTGGGTAAATTCAGCTTGGTAAAAGCAGCTTTTGTAAACCTGCTGATGTTCTAATAGAGTGATATTCATGAGATGCACACCATTAAAGGATATTATTGATGGTCAAGCCTTGGCATGCACTCCTGCTTAGAAGCTGTCAGACGTAGAAGCTATCAGAACTAAAAGTGCCTCCTTTTCTCTTACCTCTGTTCTCTGTCAATGCTATATCCCAGTACTGTCAAGTTAAGAGACAGTATAGAGACATTGTTTGGAATATTATGTATTCCAAACAATATTACTTACTTCCAACTTAGTAGCCACTATGATTAATGTACATCAAGTTTATATCCAAAAGGACTTTGAAAGCTATAAGAAAAGACATACATATGATATGTATGTGTATGTATGTATGTATATATCATATGTATGATAAATATGGATGTCATAACATAAAAATTTAAAAAAGCAGGAAGGGTGAAGGGTAGAGCAGTAGATAATATATATTAGAGAAGAGGAGCTAGAAGGGAACAGATGTGGGACCTTTGCTATTGGAGGGGCACTGTGTTGGTGTGCTGGTACTCATGCCCACCCCAACCTTGTTTTTTTTTCCTCCAGTCCTGGGGCTTGAACTCAGGGCCTTAACACTGTCCCTGAGCTTCTCTTGCTCAAGGCTAACACTCTACCACTTGAGCCACAGCACCATTTCTGGCTTTTTCTGTGTATGTGGTACTGAGGAATCAAACCCAGGGCTTCATGCATGCTAGGCAAGCACCCTACCACTGAGCCACCTTCCTAGGCCCCCAAGCTTGTTTTACTAACACAGTATCTTGTTCCAGGAAGTTGGAATTCTTTTAACCCCTGCCACCCACTTGGATTTTTGGAATGCTGGATCCTGAAATGGAGGTTGATGTGTTCTCATTTGCTGGAAGAAGAGCTGACCCTGGCTTGGCCTTTACCAAAAGCACCAGAGATTCCCTGTAAATCTTCAAGGAGATGAAACATAAAGCTTCAGGTTTTTTTGCCTTTTCCAGGTTATCTCCGGATGTTCCGGGCTTTTTCTTAATTATATTTATGTGGAGGGCCTGCTGTTTCCTGTTTGTGTTTTTACCACAAAGTTAACCATTATTCTTAACTTTCACATGAGTTTTGTATCTCTGTATCTGAAAGAAATGTTTGAGCTGCCTGAAAACATTTCCTGAAAGGAAGTCTCAAGTCTCTTTCCAAATAGTTGCTTTTCTTGTGGATTAATGAAGGCTCAAATGTCAATTTTAACTTATCCTAATTCATAATGCCTAAAAACTGTCACTTTCTCAGATCTCTTCATATTTTCATTATTTCTGTTACTAACAAAGCAATGCCTTTGTTGATGTGAAATATGACTCTTGCTCCCAGAGAGTAAGAGGTAGTTTATTATGAGTCAAAGCTGAGTGCCTAGAGCTGAGCACTCAGATCTGTTTACTCTGAATGACATGTTCCCCTGTGGGAGAAGTACACAAACATTTATAGACACAGAATAAAAGAAAGTCATAAATCAATGGATTTGTCCAGTGCAACAGTGGATTTATCAGGTGGGTAGGTTAGAGCAGAGCCAGTTAGGAAATCTCTTTGATAGGTTTCAGATGCTATAAGATTCTCAGTTTTAGGATTGGTGGAAGCTATTACAAAGCTTAACAATACTTTCCAGCCAGGTGCCAATGGTTCATACTTAGAATTCTAGCTCAGGAGCAATGCTAGCTCAGGAGGAAAGTCTATAAGATTCTTATCTCATGGACTGTCCTGTTAACCGGCAAAAAGCCAGAAGTGGAGGTGTTCTTCAAGTGATGAGTGTCAGCCTTAAGAGACAAAGCTAAGGGAGAGCACCCTGGCCCTGAATCAAGCCCCAGTACAGGAAGGAAGGAAAGAAGGACACAGAGTTTTACAGTTTGAAGTTTACAGTATAGTAGTCATAAGGCTGTTAGATCAGATGCACAGGATAGTAGTAAATGGCTACAAAGATAACTAAATGTGGCCAAGAGAATTTTGGCTCTTAATCTATAACCTTTTATCTTCACAGTCAGAAACTTCTGGTCATTTGGTCTGTAGAATCTTCAACATAGATGTTGCTTCCTCAGAGAACTGAAGATTTCTCAGTTTTCTTTTGGGGAAGTTTTCACAAAGAAACAGATTTTTGTTTTTGTTTTTGTTTTTTGTTGGTCCTGGGGCTTGAACTTGGGGCCTGGACACTGTTTCTAAGCTCTATGGCTCAAGGCTAGGGCTCTATCACTTAGAGCCACAGCACCACTTTCAGTTTTCTGGTGCTTAATTGGAGATGAGTCTCAGGGACTTTCCTGCCCAGGCTGGCTTTGAACTGCAATCCTCAGATCTCAGTATCCTGAGTAGCTAGGATTACAGGTGTGAGCCAACAGCACGTGTCCAATTTTTTTTTTTTTTTTTGGCCAGTCCTGGGACTTGAACTTAGGCCCTGAGCACAGTCCCTGAACTTCTTTTGCTCAAGGCTAGCACTCTACCACTTGAACCAGAGTGCCACTTCCAGCCTTTCTCTTTATGTGGTACTGAGCAATTGAACCCAGGGCCCTGCCACTAAGTCACATTCCCAGCCCTGGCCATATGTTTTTATTTTTGTTTTTAATCTCATATTCATTGATTTCTTTTGTCGCTATCATTATGTCATTATTCAATCTTTTGTTAAGGAATATGCAGAAAATACAATTCTGGACAATTACCAATTACATTGTAATTTCGCTCCAATGAATCCACCTTTTAGTTTCACTCATTATTGTAAGACTGTAAGAGGGACAACAAGCCTTTGCTTTAGAGATGTGGTTTGAGTGTGACTAGCTCTAGTTCCTGAAAAGAAAGACTCAAGGTAGTAGATAGCAGGATGAGACACTGGGGAGGGACCAATGGCTGGTCATGTTTCAGGCCAAGTACAAGACTGTGACTGGGAAAAGCTTGGCATTTTCTGGCATCTTTTGCAAAGATGTCAAATGCCTTTAGCGAGGCCTCTGCTTGAATGTTAGTTGGAAAAAATATTCTTTTTCTAATACTTTTTTATTGTAAAAATACAGAGGGGTTACAGTTACATGAGCAAGGTAATGAGTACATTTTTCTTCTTCTTTTTTTTATTGTGAAAAAACTGTACAGAGGGGTTACAATTACATGGGCAAGATAATGAGTACATTTCTTATCAAGCATTGTAGCCTCCTCCTTTATTTCCCCTTCCCATCCCTTCCAAGCCTCCCCCCCACCCAATCTTCCCCCCACCCATGAGTACATTTTTTTATTGAGCATTGTTACCTCCTCCTTTGTTTTTCCCTACCATTCCTTCCTTCCCCACCTCTCCAACTACTCCCCCAAAATATTCTTTTGTGAACGAGCTCTTTGACCTTCCTGTGACCTAAGACTTCTCATATTAGCTGTCTCTGGGCATCATAAGAACTCATTGAAACTTCAATTATTGCACAACTTCCAGGTATTTGAAAGGAAATAGGAAATCAGTAAGAGTCATGTTCCTGAAAAGGGGAAGTGAGGTTTCCTTTGAAAAAAGAGTAGAGTAATGCTATTAGGTTCCTTTTTTTCCCCCTCTAGTACTGAAGTTTGAACTCAGAGCCTTGTGCTTGCAAGGCAAGCTTTCTACCACTTGAACCACATCCCCATCCCTTCAAGTTTTAGTGATTATTTTACACTAGCATTTGTGCCCAGACTCACCTGAACTACACCCCATGCAGGTTTCCCGCATAGCTAAGATGACAACCACTATAAAATCTTGGGCTGGGAATGTGGCTTAGTGGTAGAGTGCTCCAGGACTGGCAAAAAAAAAAAAAAAAAAGACAGTAAAACCAAGATCCAACAACCATTTGGTGCCTGACAAAATCAAACTCAGGTTTAAGATGGAGAAAGACCTTTCCAAGAAAATGGATCCTGAAAACAGGAATAGCCATATTTACATTTCATAAAAATATACCTCAACCTAAAATTAGTCAGGAGAGACAAAGAAAGTCACTTCATATTAATAAAAGGAATGATCTATGAAGAGGAAATTACAGTTGTTAACATATATAGTTGTTCACATATATAACGAATAGTGGCACACTCAGATTCAGAATCTCTGGGTTCATCTGCCCAGTTTGGCCTTGAATGTCAATCCTCAGTAGCTAAGAGTACAGGCATAAGCCACCAGCACTCAGCTCAAATGCTGTGGTTTTTAAATGATGTGCAACCATTCTTTTTTTGTATGATTAAGTAACTCACGCTGAAGATTTTTTTTTAGTGCTATGAATTACAATCAGGCCCTCATGCATGCTAGAAAAGTATTTAATCACCAAGTTACATCCTCAGTCCCATATTCTTTTTGTTTTGCTTTAAAAAAATTTTTTTTGTCAGTTGTGGGGCTTGAAATCTGGACGTGGGCGCTGTCCCTTAGCTCTTCAGCTCAAGGCTAGCACTCTACCACTTGAGAGCCACAGTGCTATTTCTGGCTTTTTCTGTTTATGTGGTATAGAGGAATTGAACCCAGAGCCTCATGCATGTGAGACAAGCACTCTACCCCTGAGCCACCTTCCCAGCCCTTGCTTTTAATTTTTAGGGAATGCTTTTTCTGGATAATTTTGTATATAATTACCTAAAGATATACAGTGTTTTAAAATCAGATTTACAAAATAAGGTATGTTAGAGAAATCTAGTCTCTATCCTTTTCTGCACCATCCTATTTCTTCTACTCAAGAAGCAGATACTAAAAATGTTTTGCTTATCTTTCTTTTTAAATTTATTTTTATTTAGAGGAAGGGTCTTACTGGGTTGTCTAAGCTAGTATTGAACTCCTAAGTCAAACAGTCTTCCCAGTTCAGCCTCCCGAGTAGCTGGGACTTTAAAAGTGTACCACTATTTCTGGTATTTTCTATTGTTTTTCATAGCTATATCTATCTATATATCAAAACCATATTAAGACATATGCATGTACATATATGTGCTCACAGATATACAGTAGCATACAACATAATTTTCCCCACTCATTTCTATAGAATTTCACCTTACCTTTTTCCTTTTAGTTTTTGAGATAGTGTCTTACTATGGTAGCCTCGGCTGTCCTTGAGCTCATAATTCTGTCTCAGCTTCCCAAATGCTGGAATTACAGAAGTGTGCTACCATACCTGGTTCCTTCTTATTTTAACAATATATACTGACAATTATCACATGGCAATAAACAGCCACATGCAAATACTTTTCCCCAGAGTTTTTAGGATAGATTTCTAGGAACAATATGGCCAGTTTGAAGGGAAAATGCATATGTAACTTTGTTAACTACTAACAACCAAATTCCCCTCCCTGGAGGTTCTCTTGTTTTGCTTTCCCACCAGCAACGTACTATGACATCTGTTTTCTTGTAGCTTTGCCAACTAAATGTGTTGACAAGATTTGGATCTTTTTCAATCTGATAAGTAAAATATATGACCTTACTATGGTTTGAATTTGTGTTTTGCTTATTGGAAGCAAAGATGAACAACATGTGTGTGTGTGTGTGTGTGTGTGTGTGTGTGTGTGTGTGTGTGTGTGTGTGTGAGAGAGAGAGAGAGAGAGAGAGAGAGAGAGAGAGAGAGAGAGAGAGAGAGAGAGAGAGAGAGAGAGAGAGAGAGATGGGGTCTTTTACATATCTTTTTCTGTGAAGTGCTTGTTCATATCTTTTGCCAATTAAGTTGGTTATTTTGCCCTTTCTTTAGAAACTTTTTATATGTTAAGGATGTTACTTAACTGTTCATCTGGGATGTTTGCCAGTTGAGTCCTTATTGTGCTTGCAGTAATGCTTCCCTTATGTTTATTTCTCCCCTCCCCTCGCCTCCCCTCTCCTCTCCCTTCCTCCCCTCCCCTCTCCTTCCTTTTCCTTTCCTTCAGGGCCCTTTCAGGGCCTCTCACATGCTAGCTAAGTGCTTCACTACTAAACAATATCTCCAACACTGGGACTTGAATCAAGGGCTCACACTCTCACTTGGCTTTTCTTTATACTCTTACTTGGCTTTTTTGATGAGGGCTGGTGTTTTATCACTTGAGCCAGTCTTTGCTTCTAGATTTTTGCTGGATGGTTGGAGATAAATGTCTCTTGGATTTGTCTCCCTGGGGTGGCTTCAAAACTGGATTCTTAGATCTCAGCCTCCTGGGTAGGTAGGACTATGGGAGTAAGCCACCGATGCCTGACTTGTTTTTAATATTTTAATATAGTCCCATGTATCCATCTTTCCCTTCTATTGCAGCTGAACATTTAGCTAGATATGAGTCTTTTCTCCACTCCCAAGATGTAGAGGAATTCACGTGAACTCCCACCTCTGCCCCTACCAAGATAGAGGGTAACAAAGTTTCACATGGAATCTATCCTTTTGTATGCTATGGCAAAAATTAAATTTTATCTCTTTTAATAAAGTGTCTCAAATTGCTAGCTCCACTCCCCTACTCCCTTGCCTTTTTTACTTTTCTTGGACATGTTATTCTTTTCCTGGTTTGGCCAGAACTGGACATAGATCAGATTCATAGATCAAGATCTATCCAGCTCATTGCATTTGGATCCACTTTGCTGCCTGTTTTCTTTCCTGGATACAATGTTTTCCTAATAGTTCAAAGGAGTTGTGACCTTTTGAGCTTGCAGAAGAGCGCACTGAAGACCTGTCCAGAGGGTGAGTTGAGGTCGAGTGAGTTCTGCAAAATTCCAGGAACAAATTCCAGGGTCAGCTTTGCTTTGGAGCTGGGGGTGGGGGTGGAGAATCATAGATAGGAGGGGGACAGGTAGAGCATCCAGGAACTCAGTTTGTGTGTGTGTGCACGTGCACACACATGCGCGTGCGCCAGTACTGAACACAGGGCCAATAGCTCTCCCTTAGCTTTCTCACTAAGAGTTCACCTCTGGCTTTCTTTGCTGGGGGGGGGGGGGAGGGGGTTAATTGGAAACAAAAGTTTCACAGACTTTCCTGCCTGGGCTGGTTTCAAACTTTGCTCCTCAGATCTCAGCCTCCTGAGTAGTTCGGATTACAAGCGTGAGCCGCAGCACCTGGCTAAGTGCAGATTCTGTTGCTGATCCATGTTTGCTGTGTTCACCACACATTGTTCTTTGTTTCCAGTTAGAAGTGCCACCTTTGTGCTGGGTGCTGGTGGTTCACACCTGTAATCCTGGCTACTTAGGAAACAGATCTGAGGATTGGAGCCTGAAGCTAACCCAGGCAGGAAAATCCATGAGAGTCTTATCTCCAATAAGTTAACCCCCAAAAAGCCAGAAGTAGAGCTGTGGCTCAAGTGGTAAAGTGGTAGGGCGCTAGCCTTGATCAAAAAGCTCAGGGAGGGGCTGGGAAGGTGGCTCAGTGGTAGAGCCTTGCATGCCTGAGGCCCTGGGTTCGATTCCTCAGCACCACATAAGCAAAACGAAAAAAGCTGGAAGTGGCACTGAGGCTCAAGTGGTAGAGTGCTAGCCTTGAGCTGAAGAGCTGAGGGACAGCGCCCAGACCCAGAGTTCAGGCCCCACGACCGGACCCAACAAAAAAAAGCTCAGGGATAGCACCCAGGCCCCTGGGTAAAAGCCCTAGAACCATCACACAAGCATGCACCCGCAAGCACACACACACACACACACACACACACACACACACACACACACACACACACACACACACACACACACACACAGAGGAAGAGGAAGGTGTATTTGAAACAAAGGGGCAGTGGAAGAGACAGAGCTAAGAGAGCAGGTCTGGGGTAAATGCTGTGGCTGGGAGGGACCTGAGTTATTGCAGTTTGTTTTGGGATTTCATTCAGAAAAATAGCTTCAGTTGTTTGCTTTTTGATCATTGATGAAGTTACCTAAACCATGGCTACTTTTTGTTTTTTGTTTTTCTTTCTTTTTTTTTTTTTTTTTTTTTGGTTGTTCGTGGGGCTTGAACTCTGGGCCTGGGCGCTGTCCCTCAGCTTTTCAGCTCAAGGCTAGCACTCTACAACTTAAGCCACAGAGCCACTTCTGGTTTTCTGGTGGTTTATTGGAGATAAGAGTTTCAGGGACTTGCCTACCCAGACTGGCTTTGAACCGAGATCCTCAGATCTCAGCCTCTTGAGTAGCTAGAATTACAGGCATGAGCCACCGGCGCCCAGCTGTTTTTGTTTTTCTTCATTGTCTTTCTTTTTTTCAGCAGTACTGGGGTTTGAACTCAGAACCTTGAGCTTGTTCTACCATTGGAACTGCTTCACCTCCCAGCTCTCTTTCACTTTAGTCTTTTTTCAGGTACGTTTTTTGCATTTCTTGCCCAAGGCCAGACTACAGACTGTGATTTTTCTACCTATCCCCCCCACCAATAGTTGGGGTCACACACATACCACCAAGTTCTGGCTTTTTAGTTGAGATTGAGGTGTCACTACTTTTTTTTCCAAGTAAGACTGCTAGAACTGCAAACTTCCTGAATGGCTGAGATCCAAGGTATGAGCCATGGTACCTGGCTGTTACTTATCTCTTACTAGGAAAGTTTATATTTGCATTGCATCTGCCCATCAACCCAAATTCAGAAACTGCAGAAGTAGAAAGGACTAGGCTGGGAAGGTGGCTCAGTGGTAGAGCACTTGCCTTGCACGCATGAGGCCCTGGGTTTGATTCCTCAGCACCACATAAGCAAAAAGAAAAAACCCGGAAGTGGCGCTGTGGCTCAAGTGGCAGAGTTCTAGCTTTGAGCTGAAGAGCTGAGGGACAGTGCCAAGGCCCAGAGTTCAGGCCCCACGACCGGACCCCCCCCCCAAAAAAAAAAAAAAGAAGTAGAAAGAACTTTACTTTGCTATTTTAAAAAAACAACAGATTCACATAGTTCTCAGTCTGTATCATTCAAAGAAGACATTGTTGACTTATTACAAAGCTATGGAAATGCTTTTTGTGGGAACACTTCTGTTGGGACATACACCTAAAGCATGTTAGGAGCCATGTGTGGCAGAAAGAAACTAAAGAAAAGAATGTTCATACTTAGTAAAAATGTCCACAAAACCAAAAGTTCAATAACTTCTTGATATGCATCTTGAACCTCTGGGAATGATCTGCTCTAGAAATCTGCAGTCAGAAGGTAACCAACGTTCACATTCCTAAGCAGTAGTTGGAATCTTGTTTAAGATTCCTCCCTTGAAACTCCAGGCTTGATTCTGGAAAGTTCTTTTGTTGTTGTTGGTGGTGGTCATGGGGCTTGAACTCTGGGCCTGGGCACTGTCACTTAGCTCTTCAGCTCAAGGTTAGCGCTCTATCACTTGAGCCATAATGCCACTTCCAGCTTTCCGAGTGGTTTATTGGAGATAAGAGTCTCACAGGCTTTCTTGCTCAGGCTGGCTTTGAACTGTGCTCCTCAGATCTCAGCCTCTTGAGTAGCCAGGATTAGTGAGCCACTGGCACTCGGCTTTTTTTTTTTTTTTTTGTATCCCCACCTTTGGTCCCTTCTTTACCTCCTCCATAATTTCGGACTAGTCCTTGCTTTTTAAATTCTTTTCTTTGCAAGAGCTTTGTATCCCATTCATACTACAGGGCACCTGCTACCTCAGTATCAACTCTAGAGGAACATATAATTTGCTAAAAGAATGTTTATACAAGATGTTGTCTTCAGCCTTAGCATCTAACAATTTCACAAAACAGGTATAAAGGTCTGCATCTGTAATTTCAGCTACTAAGGAGGCAGGGATGGGAGGATCATAAAATTGAGACCAAGTTGTGGCAAAGTTAGTGAGATCCTATTAACATATAAAAACAAAAACTTTGGGGGCATGGCTCAAGGGGGAGAGCTTTGCCTAATCTGTAAGAAGCCCTGAGTTCAGGCTGGGAAAGTAGCTCAGCGGTAGAGTGCATGCCTTGCAAGCATGAGGCCCTGGGTTCAATTCCTCAGCACCACATAAACAGAAAAAGCCGGAAGTGGCGCTGTGGCTCCAGTGGTAGAGCACTAGCCTTGAGCTGAAGAGCTGAGGGACAGTGCCCAGGCCCAGAGTTCAAGCCCCATGACCCGCAAAAAAAAAAAAAAAAAAGAAGCCCTGAGTTCAGTCCCTAGTAACAAACAAACAAATGAGGATGAGGATGCTGATGATGATAGTGGTGGTGATGATTATGATAAAATGCTTAAAAAATGAAAAAAGAATTTCACATATTAACCCAGAATTCCAGCTTGAACCAAAATAACACCAGAACAACAACTAGACTATCTGGCACCTAATCATTATCATTCATGGCTGATAATGAATGGAGCTGGATGAGTTTGCCAGTTCACACTGGGTCTCTGAGGGAAGAGAAAGAGGAAGAAATGTCAACTGACTTTATCACTTAGCTCAAACACTTGCTTTTTTTTTCATTAGAAGACAAAATTTACTTCTTCTTTTTTTTTTTTTTTTGTCAGTTGTGGGGCTTGAACTCTGAGCCTGGCGCTATCCCTTAGCTCTTCAGCTCAAGGCTAGAGCTCTACCACTTGAGCCAGAGTGCCACTTCCAGTTTTCTGAGTAGTTTATTGAAGATAAGAGTCTCATGGCCTTTCCTGCCTATGCTGGCTTGGAACCAGGATCCTCAGATCTCAGCTGCCTGAGTAGCTAGGACTATAGGCGTGAGCCACCACGTCTGGCCTGGTGACATTTTATTTCTTACTCATCTCTTTACTCAAAAGTGGGGAAACAAAAGAGAGAAACAAGATCTTTGTTTTCGAAACCCCATCCCTCCTTGTTTTCATCCAAAAGTAGGGAAAGCTTCCAAATTTTGCTGTAGACTGAGCCTTGGGTCTCTCTTCCTCATTTCTCTCATCACCCCTTCTCTGTTTTTGTCTCCATATATCCTTACCCCTCTTTTGTTTCCATGAAGTTAGTATTTTTTTCTTTTTATTTATTTTATTTTATTTGTGAACATACTGTACAGAGGGGTTACAATTACATGGGCAGTATAATGCGTACATTTCTTACCAAGCATTGCAGCCTCCTCCTTTGTTTACCCTTCACATCCCTTCCCAGCCTCCCCCCATGAACTTAGTATTTAATATCACTGTAAGGATACATTATTTCTCAAAAGATTTCAGTCTCCAATATTCAGGGGGTGAAAATGTCTGAAAAATCATTGTATTCTTGCAGTAGTGGTGTTGGGCACAGATACAGTTAAATTTCTCAAGAACCAATTCCTTATCTTGCTGTTTGTTTCATAAAACTAAAATTATTTATATGAATGAGAACTGAGAAACAGTTACTAGACCAAACCAGAAAGCAATCTATTGAGGAGTGATGTTTACCTGCTAGTAACAGAAATCTGAAAAGCCATGGTATGGAAAATTAGGTGTTAGCTAGGTTGGTGGGTCACACCTGCAATCCTAGCTAGTCTAGTTGATTAAAATAAATCCTGGCTACCTTTACAGCACCCAGCACCTAGGTCCCTCTACCTTATGACTCTCTATCTTACGTCAAGAATATAATTTCTTTTGCACATGTTAACTAATTGATTAATTTTTAGAAAGAAGTCTCACTATGTTTCCTAGACTAATATCATACTACTAGGCTCAAGTGCTCCTCTTGCCTTGGCCTTCTGAGTAGTGGAACTATTGGCCATATATCCTTGTGCCGAGCTAAGAATCTCATTTCTTTTTTCTGTTTCTTCTTTTTTGTGTTGATACTGAGACTTGAACTCAGGGCCTAGATGCTGTTATTAGCTTTTTTGTTCAAGGCTAGAGTTCTACCACTGGAGCTACAGGTCCACTTCTTGATTTTTGCTGGTTAATTGGAGACATGCATCTCACATACTGTCCTGCCTGGACCCTCAGATCTATGCCTCTTAATTAGCTAGCATAACAGGCATGAGCCACTGGTGCCCAGTAAGGGGGAAGGGGAGAGAGAGACAGACACAGAGTCACAGAGAGACAGAGAGACACAGAGACAGAGACAGAGAGACAGAAAGCAAGTGAGAGGGTATGTGTACTGGTGCTTAACCTCAGGACCTCATATTCTTATACCTGGGGTATGAACTCAGGGCTTGGAGCACTCTCTTTAAGCTTTTATTGCTCAAGGCTAGCACTCTACCACTTGAGCCACAGATCTACTTCCAGCTTTTTGTGGTTAATTGGAGATAAGAGTCTCATGGACTTTCCTACTTGGACTGGATTTGAACCACAATCCTTAGATCTCAGCCTCCTGAGTAGTTAGGGCAGAGATTTTTCTGGTGGGGGGGGGGTCCGGTCATGGGGCCTGATCTCTGGGCTTGGGCACTGTCCCTCAGCTCTTCAGCTCAAGGCTAGCGCTCTACCACTTGAGCCATAGCACCACTTCCGGCTTTTTTCTTTTTGCTTATGTGGTGCTGAGGAATCGAACCCAGGGCCTCATGCTTTCAAGGCGAGTGCTCTACCATTGAGCCACCTTCCCAGTCCAGGGCAGAGATTTTTAAAAAATTTTTCTTCAGAACTGAAAACAATCCTGAGGACTGAAAACAGTGGCTAGCATGTATTTGGTAAACGAATGAATGGCCACCGTTAAGATGATAGTTATTCTGTTTTGTTTCAGACAGGAAGAAGTAGGCGCATAACTGACAAAAGGAGGCCCAGGTCAGCTGAGTCAATCTCAAGAAAGAACTTTCTGGAAGTCCCAGTTGAATGACTTAGGCTATCATGTCATTGCTAGTGCTGTGTCACATGACCACTCCTACCTGCATGGGAGGCTGAGGGGGAGTTTTTTCCTTTTTCTTTTTAAAGCACAGACCTTGGCTAACTTGAACAAGGACAGGGAGAATAGATGCTGGTTATTTCCAAGATTGCTGTGTGTTGTCCTCCGGGAGGGGGTTCACAGTTCTAGAGTCACACATGGAGGAGTTCTTTGTGGTGGCCCTAGCTTTTCCTCTCTACTGATTACTTAAGCCCATACTTAGTGTGTATTTGTTGGGTTTCTAAGACGTAATTGCATATAATTCTAGGATCTATGAGTAGTAAGAACCCCTTAACATTCCAGCTGGCCTACTTTTAGATATTACTATTTCTACAGAAATTTCAGTGGCTTGTAAGTTCTACCCAACAGGCTCCTCTGTGTGTGTGTGTGTGTGTGTGTGTGTGTGTGTGTGTGTGTGTGTGTGTGTGTGTGTGTGTGTGTTCTCATACACACATGTAAGCCTGTGCCCAACCATCACATGAAGGATGGAGAGAGAAGAAGACTTCTTCCACTTCTTTTTCAAGACAGATGCTGTTCTTAACTGAAAATGTTTTGTTGTCTTTTTTAAAAAAAAAAACATTTGGATGTATAGAATGCACTCCAACAAATAGTCCAGCCACTGGGAAAATTGGGGCATCTCATACCCTGCCTGCGAACCCCACAGATCAGTGAGTGGTTCTGAATTCAAGTCTTGACTCAGATCTCTTGGTCTCACATCCTGACCAAAGGGACCCTTTTTTCTCTTTATATTTCTTTTTTTTTTGGGGGGGGGGTCCAGTCGTGGGGCCTGAACTCTGGGCCTGGGTGCTGTCCCTCAGCTCTTCAGCTCAAGGCTAGCACTCTACCACTTGAGCCACAGAACCACTTCTGGCTTTTTTTTTCTTTTTTTGCTTATGTGGTGCTGAGGAATCGAACCCATGAATGCAAGGCAATCTCTCTACCACTGAGCCACCTTCCCAGCCCCCTCTCCTTATATTTCTTTTGCCAGTACTTTAGCTTAAACTAAGGGGTTGTTTGCTCAAGGCTGACATTCTACCACTTGAACTACACTCCCACTTTCTGGCTTTGGGTGTTTAATTGGAGAAAAGAGCCTCTCAGATTTGTCTGCCTGGGCTGGCTTTGAAACTTGATCCTGAGATCTCAGCCTCCTGAGTATCTAGGATTACAACACCTCTCTCTCTCTTTCTCTCTCTCTCTCTCTCTCTCTCTCTCTCTCTCTCTCTCTCTCTCTCTCTCTCTTCTCTCTGTATCTCTATCTCTCTGTGTATCTTTTTTTTCTTTTTTCCCCTCCCTCCCTCCCTCCCTTCTTTCTTTCCTTCCTCCCTTTCTCCTTCCTCCCTTCCTCCCTTCCTTCCTTCTTTCCTTCCTTTTTCCCAGTCCTGGGGCTTAAATTGAGGGCCTGGGCACTGACCCTAAGCTTTTTTTGCTCAAGGCTAGCACTGTACCTCTTGAGCTACAGCGCCACTTCCGGCTTTTTCTGTGTATGTGGTACTGAGGAATTGAACCCAGGGCTTCATGCATGCTAGGCAAGCACTCTATCACTAAGCCCCATTCCCAGCCCAAGCTTGTATACCAGAACTTTCTGTCATCCCAGGAAGATGGATGTGATGTCTATCTGTTGGTCTGTTTGTCTCTTCCTTTCTTGAGTGCTAGGGATGAAACCTGGAACCTCACAGATGCTAGGCAAATGCTTATCCATTCACCTACAGCCACAACCCAGCAGGAAGACCCTCTTAAAAACCACACAGATAGCCGGTGTCAGTGGCTCAGCTCTGTAATCCTAGCTACTCATAGGGCTGAGATCTGAGACTTGCAGTTCAAAGCCAGATCAGGCCCATGAGACTTTATCATCAATTAACTACCAAAAAAAGCCAGAAATGGAAGTGTGGTTCAAGTGGTAGAGTGCTAGCTTTGAGCAAAAAAAAAGTTCAGAGACAGCACCCAAGCTTTGAGTTCAAGCATTAGGACCACCACGCACACATACACATGCATGCAGACACACACACACACACACACACACATACACAGAGAGAGACAAGCCATTTGGCTAATTAAATCTCACAGAGGCACTTACTACATAACAAATCTGAAAGGGGCCGAGGAACTACACCCTGCTTACTAGGTACCTGTCTGGATATTTGTTAAGAGGTCTGGAGAATTCTACCAATGTCCAGGGTCTATTTATTTTATTTTTGGGGGGGGGTCCGGTCATGGGCGCTATCCCTCAGCTCTTCAGCTCAAGGCTAGCGTTCTACCACTGGAGCCACAGTGCCACTTCCGGCTTTTTTAATTTTGCTTATGTGGTGCTGAGGAATCGAACCCAGGGCCTCAGGCATGCAAGGCAAGCGCTCTACCACTGAGCCACCTTCCCAGCCCCCAGGGTCTATTTATTGAACACAGTTAGCCAGTGGGTAGGGAGGTGGGAAAAACCTAGGCTTGGATTTCGGGGATGATTTGAGGCCTTGCTTTGCTACTATCTAGTGACCTGAGGCAATGAAACAACCCACACTCTCCCAGCATCTCACCCCCGCATAGAAACAGGACAAGCTGCTGCAGGTGGCTGCTCCTCAGCTGGAGATTGCTCCAGTATCGCCTCCCCCTCATCTCCTCTGGGTTTCTCTTAGCATCCTCCTCCATCTTCTCATTAGGCTGTGAGGCTTTTCCTTTCCTTTCCTTTTCTTTTTCTTTTCCTTCCTTCCTTCTTTCCTTCCTTCCTTCCTTCCTTCCTTCCTTCCTTTCCTCCCTCCCTTCCTCTCTATTTATTGGTGCCAGCTCTGGGGCTTGAACTCAAGGCCTAAGCACTGTCCCTGAGCTAGTGTTCTACCCCACTTGAGCAACAGCACCACTTCCAGCTTGGTTAGTGTTTAATTGGAGATAAGAGTTCATGTACTTTCCTTCCTGGACTGGCTTTGAACTGCACTCCTCAGATCTCAGCCTCATGAGTAGCTAGGATTACAGGCATGAGCCATTGGTGCCCAGCGAGGCTATGAGTCTTGATAGCCTGACAGATAAAGCTGATTGCCTCCTTACATCCCATCATCCTCTTCTTCCTGGTCAATGGCACCTCAACTCTGTAACCTATGAGTCTATTTTGAAATATTCATTTCTCTAGACCACCTTGCATCTAGGGGTGGCTCCATGACAGTTTTGCTAATGAGTCACCAACACAGGTGAGCTTGGTAGGGCTCTTAAGGAGGCAATTGCTTTCCTATCTAAAAAAAAAAAAAAAGCCAGGCACCAATGGCCCACACCTGGAATCCTAGCTACTCAAGAGGCTTGAAACCAGGATTTCTGTCAAAGCCAGCCTGGCTAGGAAAATTTCTGAGACCCTTATCTCCAATTAAGTACCCAAAAGCTGGAAGTAGAGGTGTGGCTCAAGTGGTAGAGCACCAGCTTTGAGCAAGAACACCAAAGAACAGTACCCCGTTCCTGAGTTCAGGTCTCAGTACTGGCTCAAAAAAAATAAAAATCCTAACTCCTTATCAACTCTAATGTTACCAACATCTCTTATTCTTCTTCATTTTTCTTTCTTTTTTTAATTAAGTTTTTTATTGTGAAAATACTGTCCAGAGGGGTTACAGTTACATTGAGCAAGGTAATGAGCACATTTCTTATCAGGCATAGTTGCCTCATCTGTTTTTTCCCTCCCATCCCTTCCCTCCCATCTCCCCAAATACACTCCCCCACCCCCACATCAGTTTTCTTTTTTTTTTTTTTAAAGGCCTTTGCAAAGCAAAGTAGGAAACTTTTTCTGCCAACTCACCTGGGAGGACACCCCAACCAGAACATTCCTGGTATCCTGGGTCTTCATTTAAGAACAAAGGCTAGAGTGTTCTTAGATACACCTAGAACAGATGGGAGGTTGGATGCTCTTCCCAACCAGAAGAGTTGGATCAATACCCCTGCCATCTTTTTCTCACTGAGTATTGGCTTCCTTGGGGAGCTGGGTAACGGTGGGATCTCAGAGCCACCCACAGCCATGGTGGAAAAATAAAGTAAAAAAAAAGTTACATCTGATCTGGACCTGTGAACAATTAAGGAGTAGTAAATGCTCTTTCCTATCCACTTTTTATTTGATCTGTCATAGAGCTTGAACTCGGGGCCTGAGCACTGTCCCTGAGCTCTTTTTGCTCAAGGCTAGTGCTCTACCACTTTGACCCACAGCACCTCAAAGACATTTGAGTTGGTAACACTGAGAATGAAGTAAATACTATATAAGTATTTTTAAAATTAAAAGAAATGCTGAGAAAGTTCCTCAAAGAGCTCAATTTTATTCAGAACCTACTGTGAAACTATAGCCATCATTGGAGCTGTGGATCTGTGCCTTCTGCATAATTAGTTTCAGTATTTCCTAATGGCTTCTTTACTTGCAAACACATATACAAAATTTATGTGTTTTTGCTTACCTTTTGGACTTACCCCTCAATAAGTCCCAGGGACAGAATGCTGAATTTCCAGGAAAGCAATTTTGTAGCAAGCTAAGATAATACGTTTTGAACTTGCAAGATTCTGATGACCAGGCTTTAGCACTAGATTCTAAAGAAATGGATGATCTCATTTCATTCAAATAACCCTTCATAAATATCAGTTTTCTTATCAGGACATTTTCTAGGCTGTGCGAGATAGAAGCCTAGAGTTATGGTCTTGGCTAGAGCTTAACATGAAGGGACTGCATCCTGCAGATAAAGCTTGTGAGGCAATGAAGCGTTTGCTGGTCTGTGGTGGATGCAGCTGCTTTCATGTCCTGGTTCAACCACTAGCTAGCTAGGCAAGTGGCTAACGCTGAGGAAGTGATTCCAATTCTATGCTTTAGTTCTGCAGGGGAGCAATTCCAGTCTCACAACAGTGTTGTGAGAAAGTGGGAAATAACACACATGTAGGACTAATATGGTAAGTGATTGAAGCATCTGGAGCCATGGTTAGCCTTTGGCTAGTTTGGTGACTCTGTAGACAATTCTTCCTCACCGGCAATTGGGTATAGTGTTTTCCCTTTTCTAGTGAAGTTGTCACAAAACACGGGAACTGATGTGGTAAGGGTTTAATGGAGGTGACTTTACTATGTATGTTTGATGCCTGGTTTTGCTTACCAGAGTTTTAAATTGAATTCACACTCAGAAAAAAATAAATGGCAGCTGGGCTCTGGTGGTTCATGCTTTTAATCCTAGCTACTGAGGAGGCTGAGATCTGAGGATCAAGGTTCAAAACCAGCCCAGGCAGGAAAATTTGTGAGACTTATCCCCAATTAACCACCAGAAAATTGGAAGTGGAGCTGTGGCTGAAAGTGGTAGAGCACTAACCTTGAGCAAAAAAGTTCAGGGACAGCACCTAGGCTCTGAATTCAAGCCCCATGACCGACCAAAAGCATCGTTGGTGATATTTGGCTAAAAAAAAAAAAAAGAAAAAAGAAAAAAAATACCTGTAAATTCCAGGTATTTGTGTAAGCTTCTGTTATAGAAGCACTGTTGTGCGTTGTGTAAGATTAGAAGACAGGTGGGTAAATCACAAAAGAAAACCATGACATTCTCTTAGCACAGAGATTACCATAGCATACCAGATCATAATTCCCTTCCATTTTTCCTATGAATACATACATATAAATAATATTTTAAACTATACAAGGTCATTCTGTACAAAGCATTTTATAGTATATCTTGAAGCTGGATATCTTGGCCTTTACAGGTCAATACTTGAACACAATGAAAATTTCTCAAATGTCCTAATTATGTTTTTTTTTTAATATTTGGTTTGTCAAAATCAATATCTAGTAAAGAACCACAGAGGTGCTTGTACTTTAATTTTTAAATTTTTTTTTATGTTTTGTTGGTTGTGGGGCTTGAACTCTGGGCTTGGGCGCTGTCCCTGTGCTCTTCAGCTCAAGGCGAACGCTTTACCGCTTGAGCCACAGTGCCACTTCTGGTTTTCTGGTGTTTTTAAAATTGGAGATAAGAGTCTCACGGACATTTCTGCCCCTGCTGGCTTTGAGCCACGATCCTCAGATCCCAGCCTCCTGAGTAGCTAGGATTACAGGTGTGAGCCAATGACATCTGGCTTGGTTTGCCTTTTGATCGGTTCTATTTTGGTCTCATTTAGGTACAGAAAATGCAAAGATCATAAGTGTACTATTCATTGAGGTTTTTTTTTGTTTGTTTGTTTGTTTTTGTGTGTGTGTGTTTTTTGTCCGGTCGTAGGGCCTGAACTCTGGGCCTGGGTGCTGTCCCTCAGCTCTTCAGCTCAAGGCTAGCACTCTACAACTTGAGCCATGGCGCCACTTCCAGCTTTTTTCCCACTTCCGGCTTTTTTTTTTCTCCTTCTGTTTATGTGGTGCTGAGGAATCAAACCCAGGGCCTCATGCATGCAAGGCAAGCACTCTACCACTGAGTCACCTTCCCATCCCGTTTCATTGAGTTTTGACATGTGTATAAACCTAAGATGTCGGGGCTGGGAAGATGGCTCAGTGGTAGAGCGCTTGCCTTGCATGCCTGAGGCCCTGGGTTCGATTCCTCAGCACCACATAAGCAAAAAGAAAAAAGCCAGAAGTGGCGCTGTGGCTCAAGTGGTAGAGCGCTAGCCTTGAGCTGAAGAGCTGAGGGACAGTGCACAGGCCCAGAGTTCAGGCCCCACAACCGGACCCCCCCCCCAAAAAAAAAAAAAAGATTCCAAAGTAAACCTAAGATGTCAACACGCAAATGAAGAGAAAGAACATTTCATCTCATCTACAGTTTCTGGGTACCCATTTCCAACCATAACATCCAGGGCAACTACTCATCTTTTATTACTGTAAATTAGTTTTGACTGTTCTTGAACTTCATATGTAGGGATTTAGGATCTACTTCTATTAGTCTGACTTCTTTAACTAAACATGCCTTTTCTCCTTATACATATACTTAATACATATCAATTACCTTAATATATTATTATCTAAATTGTTAAATTAATTATATATAATTTATTTATACTTTATAAATATATAATTAATCTATCTCTCCCTATATATAATTTTATTTATTTTTTGCCAGACCTGGGGCTTGGTTATGTCCCTGAGCTCATTTCTTTTCTTTTCTTTATATTTTTTTGGGTCCGGTCATGGGGCCTGAACTCTGTGCCTGAGCGCTGTCCCTCAGCTCTTCAGCTCAAGGCTAGCACTCTACCACTTGAGCCACAGCGCCACTTCCACCTTTTTTTTCTTATGTGGTGCTGAGGAATCAAACCCAGGGCCTCGAGCATGCAAGGCAAGTGCTGTGCCACCTTCCCAGCCCCTGAGCTCATTTCTTGCTCAAGGCTAGTATTCTACCACTTGAGCCTCAACTCCACTTCCAGATTTTTTGTGAGTAATTGGAAATGAGTCTGATGGACTTTCCTGTTCCAGCTAGCTTTGAACCAAGATCCTCAGATCTCAGTTTCCTGAATAGCTACGATTATAGGTGTGAGCCACCAGCGCCTGGCCTGGCCTCTTGTACAAAGAGATTACCATTCAACATGCCAGTTTATAATTATGATGTGTCTCGGTCAATATCATCCCTTTTATTGTACTCTCCATCCCCTCAAATTTCCTAGTTCCATTTTGATAAATATACATTGAACACTATAATTGAATTCTCCTCCATCTTCCTCTTCCTCTCTTTCTCTCTTTCATGTGACCTGGTTTTATGAGGAAGGGAATAATAGCAGAGCACCCAAGCTCCTGGCCGGGTACTTCTAGTGGCAACATGACAGAGACCCAGTGAACACACCCAGCCCGCCTACCGTGAAGGTCCCTTTTTTAGGCCACAGAAAGAAATCTGGGTATACTGTTTATTCTTATCACATCACAAAAATAAAAAGCATGATCCTAGCAGAGCTGGTCAGACAGTGAAATGGTATTTGCACATACTTCTCTAACTCATATGACCTGAAGCTTCTGGCTGCTGCCAAGTCCCAGAATGTTTCTGAGGGGAGCATGTGCTATAATACAAGGAATAAGCACTTCCAATATAAGGAATACTGGCGGACAGACAAGAATAAATAAGAAGGGAGATCCTAGATCTACTAACCCCTACACTTATGGCTTATCAGAGAGTTAATATCTATGCAGGATATGTACATCTAGATAGGAATGGTGGGACAGCCCAGGGAAGACCCTCAGCAAGTGGAAGCCAGGGGAAGACAGGCCGAGGGACATAGGGGGTTCATGGTGCGTAGTAGGTAAAAGGGGAAGTCTGGACACCTCAAACCCTCAGGGCCACAGCTCATACAATTTGGGTCAAAGAGATAGCCAGGCCTTTATGGTCATCAAAGCGATCCATGGTCTTGAGGCTGAGTATCATGTGCAGGCCGTAGGTAAAGATGAGCACCATGATGAGAGAGGTGAGCAGCCCCATCCAGATGGCCGGGGAGAAGAAGCCGGCACAGTCGCTGGCATAGGAGAACCGTTGGCCTGTCACATTAAAAGCCTGGATCTGGAAGTCCTTTAGAGTCACCTGCCAGAGGGAGGGCTCCTTGGCCGCCACCAGGAGGCTGCCATACTTCCGGAGACTGCTGACATAGCCACAGTGGAAAGAGTAGAGGCTGGGCCCTGTGACCTGGGAAGCGTTGAAGTGGGTGACAGAGTCGTTGGTGTGGATTTCCAGGCGCTCCATGGCAAACCAGCGGCGGGCAGACACTGGGTAGAAGCGGTTGGTCAGGATGAACTTGAATGTCACCGTGGTACCAAAGAGCTGATGGTAGGTCAGGGAGAGACCAGCAATGGAGGCGTTCCAGAAGGAGCCCGTCAGGTTGAGCTTCTGCACCCCAAAGGTGAACGCGGTCAGGTCTTCCCAGTGGTCCTTGTAGGCCACAGAGAAGTTCTGGGCCCAGAACAGGATGCGCGGGACCGTGTCGTTGAAAGTCACCGGAGGATGGATCACCACCGGCTCCGCAGGCTGCGTCTGAAGCAGCTGGCGACCGAAGCCACCAGCCAGCACGGCTCCGTCGGGGGTCACCCCGGAGGGGCGGACTGCGGTGAGGATGGCGGTGTAAGGGACATCTTCAGATCGGAGCGCGGCCAGCACCCGCCCGATGGCCTCATCACTGCCCCTGAGGGCGTCCCTGGGCGCCAGGGGACGGGCGCCGGCCGGCCGGGGCAGGCGGAGGAGCAGCAGGGCAGGGCGGCTGGCATTGCGCTTCAGCCCCCGGAGGGCGTCCGGGCCCAGGGGCAGGGGCCTGACCCCCAGCTTCTCCCGCAGGTGGGCGGTGAGCGCGCTGACGGCGGAGCACTCAACCGCGGGGAGGACCAGGGAGGCCGGGGCGAGCGCCAAGGCCCGCTGCAGATGGGCGAACGCGTCCCCGTGAGCCGTGAAGTCCTCCAGGCTCAGCCGATCCCGCAGGAACAGCAGCACGGTGCGGGGCCCCCGCTCCAGGGCCGGGGCCAGGAAGGCGGGCAGCTGGGTGCGGCTGGCGACGTGGCCCTCGTGCGTGCGGGCTGCGGGGGCCCAGCGGGCGCCATCGCTGGACCACAGCACCAGCGGCACGTGGGGCGCCGCCCGCACCGACCCCGCCGCCGCCAGCAACAGCGGCAGCCACGGCATCCGCCAGATCACCGGGGCCCACCACGGCCTCGTCCGCGGGCGCACCCCCGCCGCCACCGCCGCCACTGCCATGACAGCTCAAGGCTTCGCACGGCCCCCCCAAATCACGCGACAACGCCTAGTCTCCCGACTGCTGTCACGTGATCCCCATCACATGACTCATGTCGCGTGACCCCGTGTCATTTGACTGCGCGCCACGTGACTCCTGTCACCTGATGCCCTTGTATCACGTGACCCCTCGTCACATGACCCTGGTCCCATGACTCCTATCATGTTACCCCTCCCCCCATCATGCGACAACCGTCTAATGGTTCCTTTCACGGGTGTTCTCTCATCATGTGACCTCCGCATCACAGTGATCCGTCACATGACTCCTGCCTGGTGATTCCCTCTGTGTCAGGAGCTATTGACATAGTGAAGAAATTCAATGAACAGGTGTTCTAAACTGTTACCGAGAAGCCGACAGGTACAGTGTACAGTCTGTCCGCAAGGAAGCACTTGTCAATGCCTATTAAAGATAAGCCATTATCATAGCAGAAAACCAGCACTGCAAGAAATTCCAAAAGAAGAAAAATGAAAAAGAAGAAGTGTAAGGGATGGTAGGAAATCTCCAGTGAGACCATGTTCACCTCATTAAAGAAGGAGTCTGCGGAAGGCCTTGACAGCTCTAGGTAGGCAACGACCTTGACTTAACCTTGCTAGGGAACAGGAAGCTGCTATGGGTATTTCAAGAGGTTCTAGGCAGTGGTGTTTAGACAGACCTTCTCTCCCTTATCAAAATTACTAGGATCCAACTGGTTTAGCACAGATGCAATTACCTCAGCCAGACTGTCATATCCCACCCCTGGGAGTTGTGCCTAAACAGTCTCACATGACAGGGTTATGTGACACCCCCCCCCACATGATTCCCTAGTCATGGGACCCCTGACCACGGACCCCAGGTCATGTGATCCCTATGTCATGTGACTCATTACCTGACCCCACATGTCATGTGACCCCCCAGTTGTGTGACTGCAGGTCACACGACCCCCGAGTGATGTGATCAATGATCACGTGACTTGGGGTTCACATGACTTGGGGGGTCATATGACATTGGGGGTCATGTGATGGGGTTGTGACTTGGGAGTCACATGTCCTGGGGTCCTGTGACGGGGGTTCACGTGGCATGGGTCATGTGACAGGGGTCACATGACATGGGGCCTGGGTCATGTGATCTTGGGTCACATGATCCCAGATCTCGTGACCCTCATTCACTCAAGACTATTATACCAATTTTATGTCACTGTTGTTAATTTGGTAATTTTTTTTTGCCTCCCATCATCAATATTTATTGAGCATTTACAGTGTACTAGGCACAATAGAACAGATAGAAAACATTGTCCCTGCTCTGGAGGAGCTTACATTCTAAAAGAAAAAAAATACACCTCTTTTAAAATGGCATTTTTGTTTGGTATTTTCTGTAAAGTACTGAGGGAATATTGTGTAGGGTGAGCTTTGGGTTTAACTTAGCCCCATCATTATTTAGAGAAGAAAGATTTAAAGGCAAACAATGACAGACCATTCGGGATAGAGTTTATAGGATATACACAATCTCATCAACTAAGGAGAGATGTGCTGCAGAAGAGGATGAGGGAAATAGTTTGTGGGATGCAAGCAAAGGAGGCAAGGCATCTTAGACATTGAGTGGAGCCAGAAAGATCATGCGGCCTTTTCCCAAGTACACAGCCACCAAGGAGGAATGGTTGGTGACAAGACAGAAAGCTAAAAAAAGGAAGGTAAGTAAGCCTGTGCACCTGACAAACAGAATGACCAAAATCAAAGGCAAGCTGTATCAAGAAATTCTCAAAAACCAAGTGATTTGGAAACACAGAATTTACAGTTAATGCTACCCCAATGTCATGATGGGCCAAGAACATTGTGGCTTCCTAAGTTGATCTTGGGTCACATGATCCCAGATCTCGTGACCCTCATTCACTCAAGAATATTACACCAATTTTATGTCACTGTTGTTAATTTAGTAATTTATACTAATCTAAATACATGCATGTCATGCAAGGAACTTGGTTACAATGTTTTTTTGTTAGGTAAATTCAATCGGCAGAGGGGAAAGGGAGAGCAGTACATGGTATTCAGACAAGGGAAAGGTTCATATTGGAGCTGCAGGCTGCCTTTGGTCAAGTTGGAAGCCCAAGCAGCAGGGGGTGGGTGGAGAGAAAAGGTCAAACCACAGCTGGGCAGAGACTTATCAAGACCAGGGACAGAAGAAGGTGTGGCCACTCTGGATTCGGATGTGACCTCAGTTGCAGGGAGGTAACTGCCTCCAGTTGTGCCAGTTACCTAGGTGACACAGGTGTGTGTGTGGGGGAGACTTAACCAAGAGGAGGAAGGAGGCTGCTCCACCTTCCCAGGGCGGACCTTACACTTACCAGCTAGCCCAACCGCTCTAAAGTTGTTACCCAGAGCACAGGCAACATTTCTGCCCAGACCATAAACCTCTGATCTCAGCCTCCTGAGTAGCTAGGATTACAGGCATGAGCCACCCGCACCTAGCACATCCTTCAAAATGATTGTAACCAGTTGTTTGGGCTGAGCAGAGGACTAGGGATCAAGAGATCCACCTTGCTTGCTCTGGGTAGCAGACTTACCTGTCAACCTGAAACCAGGTTTTTAGGCCCCAGGCTCCAAATCCAGGAGTCCCAAGTTAGATCTGGCCACTCGTCCCCATGTGCCAAATAAAGAGAAATGGTGAAGGATAAAAGAAAGATTTATTCCATGGCAGCCATGGGAAGACCGCAATTCAGTACCTCTTCAGCCAGCTTCCCAGGTCCAGACATTGGCTTGAGGTTAAATGGGGAGAACTGGGGTGGGGGGTGGGGGTGGCAAATAGGGAGGAAGAGATGCACAGTTAAGGCAGTCACAGTGCTGTAGGGGAACTCTGTCCTGAGAAACGGGAACCCAGTCGTGAGTTACAGAGAAGCCACATTTTGAGAGGTCGAATTGGGAGTCTTTATTAGAAAGCCGGCAACTGCAGGTGGAATCCTGTCCAAGAGACCTGCTGTCCCTCAAGTGATCTGGGGTCACCTGACAGGAGGGATCACGTGATAGTGGGTCACGTGATATGGGAGCATGTGACAGGGCGCGATAGGGAGTGGCCCACGGGAAGCCTTGAGCTGTCCAGGCGGCCTTGTTGGTGGCGGCGTGGATGTGGCCGCGGACGTGGCCCTGGTGGGCCCTGGTGATCTAGCGGATGCCAGGGCTGCCAGCTGGTGCTGGAGTGGCGGGGTTGGCACCCCAGGCGCCACCCACACTGAGGTTCAGCGATGTCGCCCCCTGGGCCCCGCAGCCCGCCCGCAGGAGGCCCACCTCCCCAGCTCGCTCCTGCGGGACCGGCTCACGGGGACGCGTTCGCCCATCTGCAGCGGGCCTTGGCGCTCGCCCCGGCCTCCCTGGTCCTCCCCGCGGTTGAGTGCTCCGCCGTCAGCGCGCTCACCGCCCACCTGCGGGAGAAGCTGGGGGTCAGGCCCCTGGCCCTGGGCCCGGACGCCCTCCGGGGGCTGAAGCGCAATGCCAGCCGCCCTGCCCTGCTGCTCCTCCGCCTGCCCCGGCCGGCCGGCGCCCGTCCCCTGGCGCCCAGGGACGCCCTCCGGGGCAGTGATGAGGCCATCGGGCGGGTGCTGGCCGCGCTCCGATCTGAAGATGTCCCTTACACCGCCGTCCTCACCGCAGTCCGCCCCTCCGGGGTGACCCCCGACGGAGCCGTGCTGGCTGGTGGCTTCGGTCGCCAGCTGCTTCAGACGCAGCCTGCGGAGCCGGTGGTGATCCATCCTCCGGTGACTTTCAACGACACGGTCCCGCGCATCCTGTTCTGGGCCCAGAACTTCTCTGTGGCCTACAAGGACCACTGGGAAGACCTGACCGCGTTCACCTTTGGGGTGCAGAAGCTCAACCTGACGGGCTCCTTCTGGAACGCCTCCATTGCTGGTCTCTCCCTGACCTACCATCAGCTCTTCGGTACCACGGTGACATTCAAGTTCATCCTGACCAACCGCTTCTACCCAGTGTCTGCCCGCCGCTGGTTTGCCATGGAGCGCCTGGAAATCCACACCAACGACTCTGTCACCCACTTCAACGCTTCCCAGGTCACAGGGCCCAGCCTCTACTCTTTCCACTGTGGCTATGTCAGCAGTCTCCGGAAGTATGGCAGCCTCCTGGTGGCGGCCAAGGAGCCCTCCCTCTGGCAGGTGACTCTAAAGGACTTCCAGATCCAGGCTTTTAATGTGACAGGCCAACGGTTCTCCTATGCCAGCGACTGTGCCGGCTTCTTCTCCGCGGCCATCTGGATGGGGCTGCTCACCTCTCTCATCATGGTGCTCATCTTTACCTACGGCCTGCACATGATACTCAGCCTCAAGACCATGGATCGCTTTGATGACCATAAAGGCCTGGCTATCTCTTTGACCCAAATTGTATGAGCTGTGGCACTGGGGGGTTGAGGTGTCCAGACTGTCATTGTCACACCTTGTGGCTTCCCCTTTTCCTACTACATACCATGAATCTCCTATGGCCCTTCGCCCGTCTTGCCCTGACCTCCACTTGCTGAGGACATTCTTCCAACAGCCTTTTGCTATTGGCCATTCTTCCCTACCCCAGGCATGTCTTGTGTGTGTGTGTGTGTGTGTGTGTGTGCTGGGGCTTGAACTCACGGCCAGAGCACTATTGCTTAGCTTTTTGTTGCTCCAGGCTAGTGCTCTATCACTTGATCCAGTTTTACTTCCAGGTTTTTTATATCTGGTGAATTGGAGATAACAGTATCTTGGACTTTGAACCAGGATCCTCAACTCTTAGCCTCCTGAGTAGCTAGGATTACAGGCATGAGCCACTAGAGTCTCTGTATGTGATTACTTCTGCCTTATTTCTGTGTTAGGCTCACTTCTTGAAAACCTGATCTCTTTTATCTCAGAAGCTTTTATGAAGTAGGCCTGGCTGGAGACATTTTTTCTTCCCTAGGACCCACAACACGTAGTTGCTAAGTGTCAACACACTGAAACAAGTTTGCATTAGACTTAGCTCTTATACCATTCTTTTGCCATCCTTAAGGCAGAAACTGTACTCAGCCCTGCCCTTGGCACAATGCACTTGGCTCAATATTATTCAAGCAAGGCAACTAGAAAAGAATCCCAATTTAGAAAGAGAGGGCATAGGTATCCCTAAAACAATACAGTTAAATAAAATGGAGATCATTTTCCTCGAGATCTGCCCTAGGTAGGCCTCTGCCAGGCAGGTGTAGGCCTGTTAGCAAAAGGTGTGGCTAAAATCCACCTACTCAAACAAAATAAATCCCTACCGCCTCTCATCACCTGCAATGAGGAAATTCTGAATGACTCTTTCCTGGGCACCCACTGAGTCAGAGGTTCCCACCTGGCCAGGCAAGTAGTGGGTGTGAGCAGGGATGACTGTTCAATGGGCCTCAGCATCCCAGTACCGGGCATTTATCCATCACTAATGCGAGTCTCCAGGCGTAGAGTCCTGGGACTGTTCACAAGGCTTTTGTACACAAGCTCCAACAGGAGCAGACCCGGTGAGTGGACTAGAAATGGCACTGTTCCATGGAGCAGCCTCAAAAGGGTCCCTCCATTCTGGCACTGTAAGAGTTGGCCTTCAAGCTGGGTGCTAGTGGCTCATACCTGTAATCCTACCTGTGAAGGAGGCTGAGATCTGAGGATTGCCGTTCAAAATCAACCCAGACAGGGAAGTCTGAGAGACTCTTATCTCCAATTAACCACCAGAAAACTGGAAGTGGTGCTGAGGCACAAAGTGGTAGATTGCTAGCCTTGAGTGAAAATGCTCAGGGACTGCACCCAATGCCCCAAGTTCAAGCCCCATGAATGACCCCATCACCCCCCCCCCAAAAAAAAGAGTTGGCCTTTAAGATGGGAAAGTGGTAAGAAAGGAAGTAGAACTTCAGTGTTCTGCCTGCATTAGCATTAGCATGGAGATGTCGATCACCAGTCAGGACAATCGGGAGTGGGCTAGAGTAGGTTTCAGAGCTATTCTAGAAATGGGAGAGCCAGGCTCATGTCTGTAATCCTAGCTACTCAGGAGACTGAGATCTGAGGCTTATGGTTTGAAGCAAGCAGAAAAGTCCTCATAAGACCCTTATCGCCTATAAACTACTCAAAAAAGCCAGAGGTGGTGCTGTGGTTTAAGTGGTAGAAGGCTAGCTTTGAGCACAAAGAGACTCACGGAGAATGCCTCAGGACAAGCAAAAAAAAAAAAAAAAAAAAGGAATTAACTGATGATGTCACCCTGGCAAGCATAGAGGAAGAGGAAATGGACTGAGGATGAAGTTTGAACAATTAAGTAATAACGTAGAAGAAATGATTCCTACAAGAGGCCAGGAAAGCAGAGTTAGAGAGGATAAGAAGGGTCAGAGAGGAGGGTTACTGTGGAAACTAAGAGAGTTGAGACTTCAGAAAGACAGAGAGACAGAGGTCAGCCCTGATCGGCGACAACAGTTTCTAATGTGCAATAAGAATAATGGATTTAGCTGGGCCTGGTGGCTCACACCTATAATCCTAGCTGCTCAGGATCCTAGCAACTTAGGAGGATAAGATCTGAAGATAGAGGTCCAATCAACCTGGACAGGAAAGCATGAGTCTCTTATTTCCAATTAACCACCAAGAAGCCAGAAGTAGAGGTATGGTTCAAGTGGTAGAGTTCCAGTGAAAAAGCTCAAGGATAGCATCCAGACCCTGAGTTCAACCCCTAGTACCAGCAAAAATCATTCCTGTTGCCCAACTATGAGAAGAGCAGTTAGCAGACAGCTTCCATCCATCTGCTTCTTCATTGTCCCCTGGCTGTAGTGCTGTCCAGACGGCCTTTCTCTGGGAATTCCCTTGTGAGGACTGACTGAGCAGGGCCCGTTCAACTGGATTTGCTCTGCTGCTTCGAGCTCCCTACAGAGGGATGGGAGGTGTGGCTGCCCCCCCCCCCCCCAAGCTCATCTTCTCCCTCTGCCTGGTCCTGCTTCTTCATTCTTACTTCTCAGGTCTTGATTTCCATCCAGCATTTTGCATTTCCAATTCTACCCCAGACTCTGCTTCAGAGCCTAGGCTTTTCAAAAATTTGATTGTGGGTTCTTATAGGCTGGGAATATGGCTTAGTGGTAGAGTGCTTGCCTTGCATGCATGAAGCCCTGGGTTCGATTCCTCAGTACCACATAAACAGAAAAGGCTGCAAGTGGCGCTGCGGCCTAAGTGGTAGAGTGCTAGCCTTGAGCAAATGAAGCTCAGGGACAGTGCCTAGGCCCAGAGTCCAAGCCCAGACTGCCAAAAAAAAAAAGTTTGATTTTACAGAGCCTTGATGACTCAACACTAATCCTTGCTACTCCTCAGGCTGAGATCTGAGGTTCATGATTGGCAACCAGCCCAGACATAAAGTCCATAAAACTTTTATCTCCAATTAACCACCAAAAAGCCAGAAGTGGAGCTATGATTCAAATGGGAGAGCCCTAGCTCTTAAAAATAAAAAAGGTAAACAACAGTAAAAAAAAAAAAAAAAAGTTAAGGCACAATGCCCAGGCCCTGAGTTCAAGCTGAGTTCATCCCCAATACCCATCCCCTAAAAAAACCCCAAAACCCAAAACAACAGTCCTTCCTTCCTTCTTTCCTTTCTTCCTTCTTTTCTTCCTCTCTCTTTCTGTCTCTCCCTCCCTCTCCCCACCCTTTCCTTCTTTCTTTTTCCTTTCTCTTTTCTCACTAGGAAGGAGCCAATAGAGAGGAATGTTGAAGTTACAGGAACAGTAATTAATGGAAGGAGGTCTTGGGGAGGAAGAGGAAGAGGACAAGGAAGATGGACTTTAAGGCCTAGGAAAATCGACAGGCCTAGAACATAAAAAGATACAGCATTAGTGGCTTATTCGAATAATCCTATTACTCAAGAGGCTGAGGTCTGAAAATCAAGATTTTAAACAAGCCCAGGCAGACAAATCCAAAAGGCTCTTACTTCCAATTAAACACCAAAGAGACAGAAGCAGAGCTGTGGGTCAAGTGGTAAATCACCAGCCTTGAGCAAAAAAGCCAAGCTAGATGTGAGGACCTGACTTCAAGCCTCAGTACTGGCACAGGAGGCGGAAGGAGAGCGTGGAGCCCGGAATAAATGAAAGACTTGCTCACTCCTGTTAGAATCTTTTTGGTAGTTGGGTGCCAGTGGCTCATGCCTGTAATCCTAGCTACTCAGGAGGCTGAGATCTGAGGATTGCGGTTCGATGCCAGCCTGGGCAGAAAAGTCCTCGTGAGACTCTTATCTCTAAAAAAGCTTAAAGTGGCACTGTGGCTCAAGTGGTAGAGCACTAGCCTTGAGCACAAAGAGGCTCAGGGAAAGTGCCCAGGTCCAGAGTTCAAGCCCCAGGACTGGCAAACAAAAAACAATAAAACAAAAAATAACTTTTTGGTTTGTTAAAATGTATTTTGTGTACTGATTCTGGAACCTAGTGGGTTTGCTATGTGCTTGCTATGTGGATGACTGTCATCCACATAGATGCTGTCCACGCCCTGTATAAAGTGAAAAAAGACATGATAAAAATACTGAACAGGAAAAGATTGAGGAAGGAACCTGTCAGAAGCTAGGGAATCTGTCATTTACCAGTTCCAATATTTCTAGCATAATGTATTTCATTTAATTCTCCATTTTCCCCAGGAAGATGTAAGCTGGGGTCATGGAAGGCTGTAGTAAAAGGCAGACCCTTGGGTCTAACCCACCACGTGTTCAACCTACCCAGTGATCCTGCCAAGAGCACATCAAGTGATGCGCCCTGTCCTTACTGAGCTTCCAGCGCCCTCTGGTGGTCATACTCTCAGTTTTTGTTTTTGTTTCTTTAGAGACAAGATTATGGCTAGGTAGCTCAGACTAGCAACAAGAAAACTTGCAATCCTCTTGTCTATGAGTCTGAGTGCAGAGATTACAGGTGTATACCACCATACCTGGCCACACTTAGTTCTTTCATAGGGTTCACAGAACACCTTTTTTTTTGTATTAAAGGTTTTTTGTTGTTATTTTTCCTTTTTTTTTTTTTTTTTGGCCAATAATCATTGTCCATGTCACTGATCTGTGATTTCCATCTGTTTTCCAGTCTTTCCACCCCTCTGCCTCTCAATGGCCCCATGAAGGTTGTTGGTGACTTAGTGATAATCTTCATTAATTTGGATTTGGGTACTCTAGCAATATGAGCACATTTAGGGCAGCTATGGTGTTATTTACATTCTTTCTTTGGGTGTTGAGGGAGTCCCATTATCACTTAGCAAAAGCCATCTGCCCTTCTCTTCTCTAGTCAAATGCGATGCTAGCTACCAGGGAAGCTGGAGGAGCTCTCAGGCCTGCCTGTCTGTCATCTGGAAACATGATGCCATTGGCCAGGAGGTGGGCTCTTCCTTGGTTGTCCTTTTCTCCCTTTTTCATCATAGTTTCATTCCTAAAAAACTATACTTCCTTCCTCCTCCAGGCACCAGAAAGTTCATGCCTTGGCACTCTGTTTATAGCCTGTGCTCTATGTTAATGAGAAATGGGGCAGGACATAAAGAAGAACGAGAATTACTCCGAAAAGGACACATTTACACTTTCTGCTATGGCCAAGGCCTTTGCTCAAGCCTAGTGACGGTGATTGTGATTTATTCCGGCCACTAGATGGCAGAAGTAAGTTTTTAAAGATAGCTAATGGGGGGGGGGGGGGCGTTGGGAAAGTGGGAAGAAGACAAAGCTAGACAAAGCATGCTGAAAATGTCCCCAAGAAAGCATGTTCCAAGAGTCTGTTCTAAATGCAGATAGATATTTCTGAGTGGTTTTCTGGCCATCACAGTAGGGAGAGGATGAAGGTTCAAAATGGTTTTCTGGATCTTAACATTTTAAAGACTTTTCGGCTTGTGTGTAAAAAGTCTTCTGGGAGTAAAGGAGAAGTGAGGTTATCTCTGATTTTGTTGTTGTTGTTGTTGTTTGGTGCTAGGGTATGAACCCAGGCTTTTGTGTTTCCTAAGCAGCTATCACTTAAGTTCTACCACTTGAATCACCTCACCCTAGTCTTTGAATATTAGTTTGTTTGTTATTTAAAATAGGATCTTATTTTTATACCCAGACTGGAATGGACTATGATCCTATTTGTGCTTACCATGAAGCTCGGACAACAGATGGGTACCGCCACAACCAGCTTTATTGAGGTCAGGATCGGGGGTCTCACTTACTTTTTGCCTAGACTGGCCTTTAACTGTGATCCTCTTGATATCAGATCCCAGAGTATCTAGGATTATAGGGTGAGCCATCATGCTTGACTTTTTTTTTTTCTTGCCAGTTCTGGGGCTTGAACTCAGGGCCTGGACACTGAGCTTCTTTTGCTCAAGGCTAGCGTTTTACCCCTTGAGCCACAGTGCCACTTCTGGCCTTTTCTGCTTATGTGGTGCTGAGGAATCGAACCCAGGGCTTCATGCATGAAAGGCAAGCACTCTACCACTAAGCCACATTCCCAGCCTGATGCTTGGTTTTTCAATTGTATGGGATCTTTTTGCTGAACTAGATAGGAATTGTGGGTAGGTGAGAAGCTTATCCTCCAGGAAAAACTGGATTCCTGAGTACTCAAGACTAAGAGGCTAATGCAGTAAATCCAGGAGCTTATAGCGTCAAACCCTAAGAACTGGTGACTTGTTACTCTGGGCTAAAAACATAAAACTTAAAAAAAAAATCAACCATTCATCAGGGCGCTGGCAGATCACACCTGCAATGGGGGGGAGCGGGGAATTCTGTTCCATTATTTTGTGATGCGATGTTTCAGCCTTTTTTGTTTGTTTGTCTTGGTGGTGGTGGGCCTTGTACTTGCTATGTAGTT
Organism: Dipodomys merriami; assembly: GCF_024711535.1. Taxonomy (NCBI): domain Eukaryota; kingdom Metazoa; phylum Chordata; class Mammalia; order Rodentia; family Heteromyidae; genus Dipodomys; species Dipodomys merriami. The sequence continues at coordinate 11,832,279 of NW_027202937.1, read as the reverse complement.
GCTCTACCACTTAAGCCATGCCTCCAGCCCTTCTGCCTGGTTTTTATTTCATAATCTCTTATTTTGAAACATTTTTATAGCTAGTTATTTCTTTAAGGTAACTGGAGTTCTCTCTCTCTCTTCTTCTCCTTCTCTTTCTCTCTCTTTCTTTCCCCCTTTCATTTCTCTCTCCTTTTTTCTCTCCTCCCCACCCCCTCTTCTGTGTGTCAGTCCTAAGGCTTGAACCCAGGTCCTAAATTCTGTCTCAACTTTTCCCCTCTTGGCAGGGACTCTACAACTCTACAACTCTTTCTTTTTACCTGGTGTGCATCTGTCTCTCTCCTGCTGCTCTTGGCTGCTCTTCTCCTGTGTTAGTTTTTGTATCTGCTGGAGTTTCTCTTTCCAGGTTCATATCCAATTTTTGTTTCTCCATCTGTGTTCTCGCCCCTTCCTGTCTACTACTGGGCAGTTGCTCTGCCCAGGGTCAATGAGGTCTTAGATAGCCAGGGCTCCTGCCCCTGGCTGATCTTAAGGATGAATTAGAGGCGCCCCCTCGTGGTGGGAGACAGAGTCAAGTCCAGATGCAATTCTTGTTAACTATGCATGGGCTTCCAAAGGCCACAGTCCCAAGCAGTAGGCCAAGTTATTTCCATCCTTCTCTTTTTACTTCTTCTTCCTCTCTCTCCTGCTTTTCTTCCTTTTCCTCTCCTCCTTCTAATCCTTCTGAAGGAGGCCTAGGAAGATCCTCCTATTTCATCCTACTGAATGTTGGAGTTTGAACCCAGGGCCTCATGATTGCTAGACAGTGCTTTGCCACTAAGCCATATCCCAGCCTTTTTTGCTTTAGTTATATTTCAAATAGCTTCTCAAGTTTTTGCCTAGGCTAGCCCAGGCTATGATCTTCCTATTTATACCTCCTGCATGGCTGGGATGAAAGGAGGGCATAAGCAATACACGCAATCTTGCTAACTTTTTGCCCGAGCTGGCCTCAAGCCTCAGTTCTCCCAATCTCTGCCTCCTAAAATAAAGTGACAGGCATGAGCCGCCACAAGTGGCCTTTCGTCTTCTTTCTTAAAAGAGGGGAAGAGTGGGAGAGAGGCAGATCCTAGTCCCTGCTTTTTTTGTTTTGTTCTGTTTGTTGAGATAGGGTTTCATTAGGAAGCCTAGCCTTGCATCATACTTGGGATCCTAGCCTCCTGAAGGCTGGTGTTACAGGCATACACCATCATACCCACTGTTTAGACCCCTGTTTGTTTCCACCAGTCCTGGGGCTTGAACTCAGGGCCTGGCACTGTCCTTGCGCTTCTTTTTTTTTTTTTTTTCTCAATGCTAGTACTCTGCCATGTGAGCCACAGCACCACTTTTGGCTTTTTCTATTTATGTAGTACCGAGGAATCTAACCTAGGGCTTCATGCATGCTAGGCAAGCACTCTCCCACTAAGCCACATTCCCAGCCCCTAGATCGCTGGTTTTTGAGCAGTGAACATGAGCTAATTAGTTCTTAACCTCTGTAGACAATTTAACTTTTTTTCTATCACTCAACAGGACTTGAACTCCCTTGATTATTTTCAGTCTAAACCCAACAGGCCTCAGGTTCAGCCTTGTTGTTGTTTTGCATTTTGATTCTTTTTTTTTTTTTTTAGTACTTATTTTTTTTGGGGGGGGTCGGTTGTGGGGCTTGAACTCTGGGCCTGGGCACTGTTCCTCAGCTCTTCAGCTCAAGGCTAGCACTCTACCACTTGAGCTACAGCGCCACTTCCGGTTTTCTGGTGGTTTATTGGAGATAAGAGTTTGACAAACTTTCCTGCCTGGGCCGGCTTTGAACCTCGATCCTCAGATCTCAGCCTCCTGAGTAGCTAGGATTACAGGCGTGAGACACTGGCACCCAGTTTGATTCTATTTTGTTGAGAATGGCTCTTTTATTTTCTGTAATATTGTGTCTCTCATTGCTCTATATTGGAAACCCATGAACTAGGTATTCTATTTCACTGGTGTAGTGTCTATTTTTAAAAATAATTTTGTGTCACTCTTAGTGTGTGACACAGAGCAGTATCTATTTTTGTGTGTGTGTGTGTGTCGGTCGTGGGGCTTGAACTCTGGGCCTGGGCACAGTCCCTCAGCTCTTCAGCTCAAGGCAAGCGCTCTACCACTTGAGCTACAGCGCCACTTCCGGTTTTCTGGTGGTATATTGGAGATAGGAGTCTCACGGTCTCTCCTGCCCGGGCTGGCTTTGAACCGCGATCCTCAGATCTCAGCCTCCTGAGTAGCTAGGATTACAGGTGTGAGCCACCAGCGCCCGGCCTAGCAGTATCTATTTTTTGAGACTACCTTAGTTATTAATTGCCAAAATTTGAATTCATATGTGGAGCTGATAGTTAACAAATTAATTATTGGCACTGTAAAGAGGTCTTATTATGGAATTATTATTGGCAATTAGACATTTTTAATATTACATCTATTTTTGCACACTTCTTTGGGAGCTAGGCAAATATCTATTTTTGTACAGGCATTTAACTACTGTAGTTGTTTTTTGTTTTTTGGCTTTTTTATTGTTGTTGTTGGTTGTGGGGCTTGAACTCAGGGCCTGGGTGCTGTCCCTCAGTTCTTCAGCTCAAGGTTAGTGCTCTACCACTTGAGCCACAGCACCACTTCCAGTTTTCTGAGTGGTTTATTGGAGATAAGAGTTTCATGGAGGGCTGGGAAGGTGGCTCAGGGGTAGAGTGCTTGCCTTGCATGCTCGAGGCCCTGGGTTCAATTCCTCAGCACCACATAAGCAAAAAGAAAAAAGCCGGAAGTGGCGCTGTGGCTCAAGTGGTAGGGCACTAGCCTTGAGCTGAAGAGCTGAGGGACAGCGCCCAGGCCCAGAGTTCAGGCCCCACGACCGGACCCAAAAAAAAGAGTTTCATGGACTTTCCTGCCCAGGCTGGCTTTGAATCAAGATCCTCAGATCTCAGCCTCCTGAGTAGCTAGGATTATAGGTGTGAGCCACTGGCGCCCAGCTCTGTTGTAGCTTTACACTGTGTATTTGGTGAGCATGGTAACAACGTTCCAATCATCTTCCTGAGAGGAACCCTGCTTGGGAGCTCCATGCTAGCACTTTATTGGAATCTTAAGCTACCGTAGATCCAGCATCAAGCCCTTGATGGTCATCTAGAAGCTTCCTGTGCGATGGGATCCCTTCCTCCTCTAGATAACCATGATGTACATGGAGTCCAGAATGTACCCAGGGCAGTGTGCAGCTGTGGACTCAGAGAGCCCAGGGAACACATTGTCCAGTGCTTCAAACCCACCTTCCCCATTGACCCGGGAGGCACAGCCCCATCTAGATGCCCTTCTTCTGCTGAACCCAGGTATTTCTCAGGGGCACAGGTGGTTTGTGTAGAAAATGGTGCCTCCTTTGCAAAATACAGTGGCTGCCTGAAGCTAGGAGAGGACCGGACCCTGCTGCGTATTATGTACTTTGGGGGGCTTGAACTCAGGAAATTATTCTCTTGTTTGGACTGGGGACTGGCTTTGAACCTTGATTCTCAGATCTCAGCCTCCTGAGTAGCTAGGGTTACAGGCATGAGTCTCCGGCACCCGACCTATGGCCCTATTTAAGGGATAATGTCAGGCTCTTGCTTCTTCTCTCCCATTTCTGGGATAATCTATCTGACCCTCCAGATATGTGTGTGTGTGTATGTGTGTGTGTGTGTGTGTGTGTGTGTGTGTGTGTGTGTGTGTGTGTGTATGCATATGTGTGCTGGTACTGGGGCTTGAACTCAGGGCCTGGACACTGTCCCTGAGCTACTTTTGCTCAAGGCTAGGGCTCTACCACTTGAGCCACAGCACCACTTCCTGTTTTTTCTGCTTATGTGGTGCCGAGGAATCCAACCCGGGGCCTCATGCATGCAAGGCAAGTACTGGATCACTGAGCCACCTTCCCAGCCCCACTGTGAGACTCTTATTTCCAATTAAGCACCAAAAAAGCCAGAGGTAGATCTGTTGCTCATGTGGTAGAGTGCTAGCCTTGAGCAAACAAAACAAACAAACAAAAGCAAACCAAAGCCCAGGCACTGTGTTCAAGCCCCAACACCAGCACACACACACCACTGTTGATTGTTGATTTCTGGGATTTTCCATTTAGTACTTTGGGGCAGCAGTTGACCATGAATATCTGAAAAATATGGAAATGAAAAGTGTCGATAGGGGGAATCACTGGGAGCAGAACTAGGTTATGAGTTCTTGGCTATGAATTCAGCAGCCGGAGCAGCCCTCAGTGGCCCTGGCTCCCTTGTACAGGGTGTGGCCTGTGGTTTAGGGCCAGTGGGGCTGAGCATGGGTGTGGACGGCTTGCCCTGGTGCCAGATGCACTGGGCAACCCTCATGGCCAGACTGTCTCCTGGAGTGCCTGTGTAAGTTTGTCCCAGAATCCAGTTCTTCCTGGAACTGGGTGTCATTTCAGGACAGTGAATGCCAGGAGCATAACTTGGCCCTGAAGCAGAGGAAAACCTTCCAATCCTGCATGAGATAGCAGATTGTTTGACTTGGGCGCTGTGGCTTGAGCTTGCACTTGCAGCAGCATCGGGAGTTTCTGGAGTCTCCACCAGGGGGCGCCCTTTCCACATTTTTAAGATAGTCTCTATTGCACTTCCCAGAGTGTGTGTGTGGTGCATTTCTGACTTTTCTATGATTACAGTACAGAATCATGACTCAACTTTCCTAATTGATGTATTCAGCTTAATCTGCTGCTGTGGCTCAGGTTCTGTCATGCTTCAAATGCTCTGCCAGCATTGGATGACTGTAGTTATGTAATGTTGCAGCAACCATGGGACTGTGGGGCTGAGGAGAATGGAGAGGGGTACTAGGGGCCTTTCATTCTCCAAATGCCACTCAGTCTGCTGCTTCCTCTGGCTACCAAGGTCATGAGATTGTCCTGAAGCTCTAGACACCCAGGCAGTGGGAGGAGAGGAGCGTGGGAGGGGAACAGCGCTGCCTGGGTTGTCTGGGTTCACTCCCAGCCCTCCAATAGGAACCAGCAGCAGCATGCACCACTCTGGCTATCAACAAATTCCCTTCCTGCCTGTGTCAGGTACCATGGAAACCAAGGGTGGGGCTGCAGGTTTCTCTTGGTTGACGGTCAGCCTCCCAAGGCGGGGCTGAGCACAAGGTAGCTCTATCTGAAGGGAGGACAGAGCTGACCCAGCCGCTGCTTTGCCTGAGAGGCAGGGACAGAGGAAAAGGGTTTGCTGAGGGCTGCATGGAGGCCGGGCAGGGTGAGGCAGGTGCCAGGGGGTACAGTCCGGCTTGAATACCACACACAGCACAGAGGCAGGCCAGATTTGGGAGGGGGGGGGGGAGTGAAGCATGGGAAATAGAAGCTGGGAATTCAGATAAAAATTGTACTCATGATTCGCTTGATTGAAAGCTGTACCTTTCACACTCTAAGTTTCAGCCTATAGTTTAAAAAAAAAAAGGTTGGGCACTGGAGCTCACACACACCTATCATCCTAACGACTCAGGAGGCTGAGATCTGAGAATTGTGGTTCAAAGCCAGCCCAGGCAGAAAAGTCCAGAGACTCTTATTTCTAATTACCCAGTAAAATGCCAGAAGGGAAACTGTGACTCTAGTGCTAAAGTACTACTACATCCTGGCCCAGAGTTCAAGCCCTACTACTGCCACCAAAAAAAAAAAAAAAAAAAGCTGCACGAATTCTCTCTGAACTTGCCCGCTTACCCAAGTGATTACTGTACTCTGGGAATGGATGTGTGTGTGTGTGTGTGTGTGTGTGTGTGTGTGTGTGTGTGTATGTGTGTGTGTGTGTGTGTGTGTGTATGTGTATGAGTTGTGGGGCTTGAACTGTGGGCCTGAGCTCTGTCCCTGTGCTCTTCAGCTCAAGGTGAAGGCTCTACCGCTTGAGCCACAGCGCCACTTCTGGTTTTCTAGTGGTTTATTAGAGATAAGCATTTCATGGGCTTTCCTGCCTGGGCTGGTTTTGAACTGTGGCCCTCAGGCTTCCAGTCTCCTGAGTAGCTAGGATTACAGGCATGAGCCTCTGGTGCCTGGTTAAATCTCTTTTTAAAAGGCTTATCTGGGAAAAAGAAATATTTGGTAAAATGACTCCTGTGATTGCACAAGTATTTGCAAAGAAGACAAAGTAATCATCTTAAGGAAAGATTCTTGGCTTTAAACGAAGCATCTGGTAAAACTCATCCTGTGTTTAAAGAGACACTCTAGGAAAACAGACATCTATACTCGATGACCTAAATTTAATAAACCATCTGGTTGGAGCTATGGGGTGATAATATTTGAAATATTGATTTTATTTCCATCACTATCTCTCCCTCCTCCTCTCCTTATCCCTACAACATTCAGCATAAAGCACACCAGAGCAACATTTCTCCATCTCTGGTTTCAAACAAGAAGTCTCACAGGAAATAAAAGGGTTCATGGCATGGGCCAAGTATTTAGGAACAGTGTCTCTCCAACTCCAGCAGAAAGGATTCCCTTGGGCTGGAGATACCATAACCACATGGACGTTTGTGGGTGATAGGAGAGCACTGAGCCTCAGGGAGATGGCCTGAGTTTGTGGGGTCAGATAGAGCTCTGTCTTGCTCCTTTGTCTTGCTCAGTGGGGGCCCTCAGTGCTGTCCTCAACTTCGATTCTCTGTTCTTATTTCTCCAAGGAGTGGTATGTGGAATTTCTTTTTTGTGCCTCTCCTGGGGCTTGAACTCAAGGCTTAGGCTCTGTTCCTGAGCTTTTTTCTATTCAAGGCTAACACTTTACCATCTGAGCCACAGCTCTACTTGCAGCTTTTCTGGTATATTTGTAGGGATAAGAGTCTCACAGTCTTTCCTGCCTGGGTTGGCTTTGAACTGAGATCCTCAGATCTCAGCCTTCTGAGTAGCTAGGATTACAGGTGTCAGTCACTGCTGCCAATGATAGTATGGAATTTGTTCTTCTTTTGTGCTGGTACTGCGGCTTGAACTCAGGGCCAAGTCTTCTCACTTAGCTTTTATGCTCAAGGTTGGTACTCTACCACTTGAGCCACAATTCTACTTCTGGCTTCTTGATGGCTAACTGAAGATATGAATCTTCTAGACTTTCCTGCCCATCTGTTGTTTTTTTTTGGGGGGGGGTGGGGGTCCAGTCGTGGGCCTGAACTCTGGGCCTGGGCACTGTCCCTCAGCTCTTCAGCTCAAGGCTAGTGCTCTACCACTTGAGCCACAGTGCTACTTTCGGCTTTTTTTTTTTCTGCTTATGTGGTGCTGAGGAATCGAACCCAGGACCTCATGCATGTAAGGCAAGAGCTCTAACACTGAGCCATCCCAGCCCCAGGGCTGGCTTTGAATCTCAATTCTCAGATCTCAGCTTTCTGAGTAGCTAGAATTTCAGGCATTTATCACTGATGCCCACCGACAAGTATTCTTTTGTGTTTACTTTAATTTAAAAATATTTTACAAACTTTGGATTTGAAGTTGAAGTATTAAAAGAAAGTTGAAGTATTAAAAGAAAATTAAGTTGAACATGAGTTCAGAGCCAGCCTGGAGACCTTGATGCCCTATCTCAAAACAAAATACAAGGACTGGAGGGCATGGCTTAAGAGGGAGTATAAGCTCTCAGGATAAATTTCCAGTATAGGAATTTATTTATTTATTTTTATCAGTCGTGGAGCTCGAACTCTGGGCCTGGGTGCTGTCCCTGAGCCCTGAGCTCTTCAGCTTAAGGCTAGTGCTCTACCACTTGAGCTACAACACCACTTCCAGTTTTCTGGTGGTTTATTGGAGATAAGAGTTTCACAGACATTCCTGCCCTGGCTGGCTTTGAACTGCAATCCTCTGATGTCAGCCTCCTGAGTAGCTAGTATTACAGGCGTGATCCACTGGCACCCAGCTGGAATTTTTTAAATGTATTTTAAAAAATTTTAAAACAAGGTGTGGTTGTGCGTGCCTGTAATCTTCATACATCCTCTGGACCCATCATCCTAGTACATGCTTTTCCACTCTCAGGGTTGCCACATAGACTAAGATGGCTTCAGGAACTCCATCCAGTCCAGGGACTGGAGACATGGCTGTTTGTAGAACGCTAGCCATTGAGCACAAGTGGCAGGTACTGAGTTTAAATCCCAGTCTTAGACCTTAAAAAAAAAAAAGGAAAAGGAACTCAAACCCATTCAGAGTCTATGGTGGTCTAGTTGTCAAGATCCTGGTGTCGGGCTGGGAAGGTGGCTCAGTGGTAGAGCGCTTGCCTTGCATGCATGAGGCCCTGGGTTCAATTCCTCAGCACCACATAAGCAAAAAAGAAAAAACCGGAAGTGGCGCTGTGGCTCAAGTGGTAGAGCGCTAGCCTTGAGCTGAAGAGCTGAGGAACAGCGCCCAGGCCCAGAGTTCAGGCACCACAACCGGACCCAAAAAAAAAAAAAAAAAAAGATCCTGGTGTCTTTTGAAGGCTCAGGCAACTCTACTTCTCCACATGTTGGCACAAGGATACTTGGAGTCCAGGCCCAGGGCACACCTTCCCAGAGTTCTTGAGGGAAATGTTCTCTGAAATCTTGCCTTCCTTTCAGGTTCCCCAGATTGTAAAGCTGGAGTGAGTCTCAGCCCTAGAGGGATCTACCCACCTCATCTGCTTTCTAGGCCTGGAACTCTTCCTCCTTGACTGTCCTCAAAGACTCCTGGCTCTGAAGACACTCCCTACCACCCCTGCCACTCCAGGAGCTCCTGATTCCAGCAGACAAATGACAGCTGGGAGATTCCAAGTTCAAGCAGGGGGAGTCCGAAGTCCTTTCTCTTGGCCTGGAGTGGGGTGGGGGTGGGAGCTGGGGGTGGGTGGAGTAAGGAACAGGTGCAGAGGAAGAGGAAGTGGCAAGACACAGATTAGTCTAACAATCAATTATCTTGCCATACTTTCTCATAATGAGTTTATATTCTCCCCCACAAAGAAAAGTACCTTTTGCAGGTGGAGTTGGCAAGGGGCGGTCACTGTGTCAGGAGGGCTGGGCAGAGGCCAGGAGCATCAGGAGACTGTGGGAGGTCTGATCTTATTCATACTTGTGGCACACAGGGAGTATAGGACTGAGGAACGATTCTGAAATTTGGGTTCTTTAAGCCGCCCCATCGGACAGCCAGGTATTAGTGGCTTATGCCTATGTCTAGAATCCTTGCTATTCAGGGGGCTGAGAGGATCAGGGTTCAAAAAGCCCAGCCTAGGGAGATAAATCCCTAAGGAGAAAAAGCCAAGAGACTCTTCAATTAACCAGCAAGAAACCTGAAACTGGAGGCTGGGAATGTGGCTGAGTGGTAGAGTGCTTGCCTAGCATGCATGAAGCCCTGGGTTCAATTCCTCAGTACCACATACACAGAAAAGGCCAGAAGTGGTGCTGTGACTCAAGTGGTAGAGCACTAGCCTTGAGCAAAAGAAGCTCAGAGATAGTGCTCACACTCTGAGTTCAAGCCCCAGGACTGCGCCCCCCCACCCCCCCAAAAAAAAGCTAAACAAGAGAGCTAGACCCTGAGGCTCCAGTACCAGACCACATGCATACGTGCGGAAGTACACAATAAGTTCTCTTGTGAGCATTGAACTGGAAATGTACTGGAGACAGGGCAGAGGCAGAAAGTAGAGCAACTGGGGTGTAAGAATATGGGAGCTGAGTGAGATCTATCCTAAGAAAAGACAACTTTGTGCTTGCCTAGCAAGAACAAGGCCCTGAGTTCAAATCCCAGCACCACAAGAGGTAATAAAGGCTGCCTTTGCAGCAGTTTATTTTCTAGTGCTGGGCTTGTAGCCAGAGCTGTTTGCGCTTTCCTAACATCTTGGAGACATCTGCCATGGAGAAAGCTCCTCCTGCAGGCATCGGAGACTGCCTGAGAACTCACTCACCCTGGCCTGGCACCACCCCTAGGAGGGCAGGCTCCACCTGGGAGGACCCACGCCTGGGACCACACTCTCCATTGAGATGATTCTGGGGCATACTGGTGGCTTTCCCCTGCTCCTGACATGCTTAGCTTGTACGGAATGCAGCGCACTCCTCCGGGCAGCTGGAGAGGAGACATTCCCTCCCCGGAATGCAGAGAATCTGGGGTGCTGAGGAGAGAGCGGAGAGGAGAAAGTCAGTATCAATGTCATTTGGAGCTGTGGGCCAGGACCTGGACAGGTTCCATCTGTGAAGAAATAGGCAAAGGGGCATTGGGGAGGGGTGGATGCTCCACTTCCTGAAGGTTCCATGAGACACTAACTAGCATGACATGGACACTGCATCCCAGAAGACAGCATGGGGCAAAATAGTGCTAAAGCCATGTTCCCTGGATGGGATGTGCGGCTGGGCCTGTTCAGGACATTGAGGGCTACCTGAGGGGCTCCAGGGTTGCTTTCCCTTCCTAAGCCCCTCCTGTAGGCAAGGATATCACTTTCTTTACTTTCTTTACCTTCTTCTCCCTCCTTCACCTTTCCCTCCTCTTCCTCTTTTTTTTTTTTTTTTTTTTTGCCAGTCCTGGGGCTTGAACTCAGGGCCTGAGCACTGTCCCTAATGCTTCTTTTTGCTCAAGACTAGCACTCTACCAATTGAGCCACAGTGCCACTTCTGGCTTTTTCTCTTTTGTGGTGCTGAGGACTCGAACCCAGGGCTTTGTGCATGCTAGGTAAGCTCTCTACCACTAAGCCACATTCCCAGCCCTCCCTCCTTCTTACCTTTCTGTTTTCATTAGCTTACATCAGTTACACAGAGGGAGATTTCACGGTTATATTTCTATACGTGTTTAAAATATATTTCAGTCAGCAGGGTCCCAGTGACTCACAGCTGTAATCCTAGCTTACTCAAGAGGCTGAGATCTGAGGGTCTTGGTTTGAAGACAGCTTGGGCAGAAAAGTCCATAAAACCCTTATCTTCCATGAACTTCCAAAAAGTCAGAAGCTGAACTGTGGCTTAAATGGTAGAGTGTGAGCCTTGAGCACAAAGACAGGGGCAGTGTGCAGGTCCCAAGTTCAAGCCCTAGCACAAAAATATCAAAATAAATAAAATACATTGGATTCAGTCTCACCTCCTCTATCACTTTCCTTCTTATCCTTCCAGGGAGATTGAGGGAGAGCATTCCTGAGCTCAAGGCATTCCAGCCTCACTTCCTCCCTCCACTGCCATCTCCTGTGCTTTCTACCTGCAGAGTCTGGGGTGTGGAATGGATGGGCAGTGTTCACCAGGCGCTAGCCTTGAGCTGAAGAGCTGAGGGACGGTGCCATGCGTGGCTTCTCCCACATCTACATCAAGAACATCTTCCAGGCACCTCTGATTTGTGATCTTTTGCAGCTGTTGTTCAAACTGTTGATTTGTAACTTGAGACTATAAATGTTGATTATAAGAAACATTTGTTGGTATTTTTGTTTTGGTCATTTATGAGGGTTGAACCCAAGTTCAAACTGGGGTGCTGTCCCTGAGCTCTTTTTCTCAAGGCTAGTGCTCTACCACTTTGAGCCACGTGTTCTGGCTTTCTGGCTTTTCTGGTGGTTAATTGGAGATTAGAGTCTCACCAGATTTTCCTGCCTGGGCTGGCTTTGAAACATGATCCTCAGATCTCAGCCTCCTGGCTTAGTTTTTTTTTTTTTTTTTTTTAATAAAATGATGTTTGAGCCAGGAACAGAAGGAATAAAAACTAGGAATAGAAGCCAGGTGTGGTGGTACAATTCTATTCCTCAATTTTTATTCCTGGCTATTCCTTGCTCTATCACTAAACTATATCCCCAGCCTAGTCCTGGGTCATGTGTGTGCACGCGCGCTGGTACCGGGACTTGAACTGAGGACCTGTGTTCTCAAGACTTTTTCCACTTAAGTCTGGCCCTCTACCACTTGAACCATACCTTCCAGCTTTTTGGTGGTTCCTTGGAGATGAGAGTCTCATATGCTTTTTTGGGGGTGCCTGGTCTGGCTTCAAACTGTGATCCTCAGATCCCCAGCCTCCTGAATAGGAGGTTACAAGTATGAATAATTGGTTCTTGCCTGGCCCTGAGTCATTTAAGACAGGATCTCACTATGTAGCGCAAACTGGCCTAGAATTTTCCATGCCTCTGCATCCTGGATTATGGTATTACATATATATGCCACCATGGATGTAATTTATTAGTGCTTATTCATTGTATAAATGAATGGATTTCATTGTGACATTTTCAAATATGCATATAATATAGTTTGAGCATATGTGCCCCATGGGTTGTTATGCTTTTAATATTTCATATTAAATTTTACCTTCTGGATTGAGGCTCTGGAAATCTTACAGTGCCTTTTAGAATCTTCCTAAAGCCAATATGTTTCCAGAAAACCGTCTACAACTAACCTCTCAGAAGAAAGGCATACTTTAAAAAAAAAAAATCTTTGTCCATTATCAAAGGAGATCTCTAAGTTCCAAGTAGACCTGAACACTAACACCCACAAATCAACTCCGATGAAATCATTATACCATAAACAATCATTGCTTATTAAGTGCTTTCTCTGCACTAAGCAGGACTAAGATAAGTATTATTTTATGTAAGCCTTAAAGTTACCCTTAACTTCTCATAGAAAGTACAGTGGCGTGAAAAATGATGAGTAAACAATGACTTAAATAAAAGCCCCGTAATAAAGACAACTTCTTACATCTGTTTAGAAAAATCTGCTTATGATGGTAACTTTCAAACATACACAAAAGCCATGGGAAGCGTATTAAGAACCTTTCTGAATCCATCACAAATTTTATCATGCCTAAGAGCTGGCTATATTCAATCTGCCCCTAGCACTTTTCTTTTTAGAGCTTTTTAAAGCAAATTCCAGGCATTTTATTCCATTTCATCCATAAATTCTTCAGCATTACATCTAGTACTTGCTGATGTTATAAGCTAACAACATAATATAAAGTTCACTTCACTGTAGGAGATACTATAAAATTTTAAAACCAAATATCATGCATCAGTGGCTAATGCTTGTAATCCTAGCTACATAGGAGGCTGAGAGCTGAGAAGCCAGCCCTAGCAAACAAATCTGAGGGAATCTTAACTAGCAAAGGGTCTGGGAATGTGGCGCAGTGGTAGAGTGCTTGCCTGATATGCATGAAGCCTGGGTTTAATTCTTCTATCCTTAGTACCACATAAACAGAAAAACCTGGAAGTGTCACTGTGGCTCAAGTGGTAGAGTGCTAGCCTTGAGCAAAAGAAGCTCAGGACAGTGCCCAGACCCTGAGTTCAAGCCTCCTAATGGGTGCAAAAACAATGCAAAACAACAACAAAAAACCACCACAATACAAACTAGCAATAAAAACAGAAGTGATGGGCTGGGAAGGTGGGTCAGTGGTAGAGTGCTTGCTTTGCATGCATGAGGCCCTAGGTTTGATTCCTCAGCACCATATAAGCAAATAAAACCAGAAGTGGTGTTGTGGCTCCAGTGATAGAGCGCTACCCTTGAGCTGAAGAGCTGAGGGACGGCGCCTGGGCCCTGAGTTCAGGCCCCATGACTGACAAAAAACAACAACAACAAAAAACAAACAGAAGTGGACCAGAAGTGGAGCTTAGGCTCAGTGGTAGATTGCCAGCTACTCAGGAGGTTGAGATCTGAGGATCCCAGTTCAAAGCCAGCCCGGGCAGAAAAGTCCGTGAGACTCTTTTTGGTTTTTTCTGGGTCTGGTCGTGGGGCCTGAACTCTGGGCCTGAGCGCTGTCCCTCAGCTCTTCAGCTCAAGGCTAGCGCTCTACCACTTGAGCCACAGCGCCACTTCCGGCTTTTTTCTTTTTGTTTATGTGGTGCTGAAGAATAGAACCCAGGGCAGCATGCATGCAAGGCAAGCACTCTACCACTGAGCCACCTTCCCAGCCCCGTGAGACTCTCATCTCCAACAAACCATAAAAAACCGGAAGTGGCACTGTGGCTCAAGTGGTAGAATGCTTGCCTTGAGCTGAAGAGCAAAGGGACATCACCCAAGCCCAGAGTTCAAGCCCCATGACCAACAACAAAAAAAAAAGGTTGCCAGTCTTGAGCAAATAAGCTAACTAAGCAAGAACTCAAGGTCCTCTGTTCAAGCCCCATAAGTAGCGTGTGCACGCGTGCGCACACACACACACACACACACACACACACACACACACAGAGTTTAAAATCACACAATCCGAATTCACAGTTTAGAATGACTCCAGCTGCATAATCCAAAGTTGTAGTAACTGAATGCACCTGTGTATTTTATTGTCTTTGAATTTGTTTATTTTATTTTGTCAGTCTTGGGGCTTGAACTCAGGGCCTGTGCACTATCCCTGAGCTCTTTTGCTCAAGGCTAGTGCTCTGCCATTTTGAGCCACAGTGCCACTTCTGTTTTTTTTTTTTTTTTTTTTTTTTTTTGTTTGTTTCTGTTGGCTAATTGGAGATAAGAGTCTCCATACTCTTTCTTGCCTGGTCTGGCTTTAAACTGTGATCCTTAGATCTCAGCTTCCTGAGTAACTAGGATTACAGATATGAGCCACCCCAGCTTGTGTGTGTGTGTGTGTGTGTGTGTGTGTGTGTGTGTGTGTGTGTGTGTGTGTGTGTGTGTGTGTGAAATAAAAACTGATGGAGGGAGATGTTGATATTCAAGGTTATATATTTTGACAAAAAATTAAAGAGTACAAATTATTCTTGTTTCTAATTAAGAGAGACTCATTAACTAGAAAGTACTCTTGGCTTCCTTGTAGAAAAATTAAATATCCTGACAAGAATTCAGAACAGCCAGATGCTGCACAGGCAAGAACATGAGCTCTTTGGCAGGGTTTTCTGAGCTGAACTGTCTTCCATTAGAGCAACATTTCTTAAAGCTTGTCAGCCAGAGTGAAAGAAAACAGGCCAAAACTAAAAGAGCATACACTGTATGATTTCATTTATATAAAACTCTAGAAGATGCAAACTAATCTATAGAGACAGAAAGCAGATCAGCAGTTGCTTGGGAAGATCTGGGGAGGGCAGGAGAGAAGGAATTACAAAGAGCAGGAGAAAACTGGGAGTTATAGATAAGTTCACTATCTTGATTGTGACAATGAGTTCATGGCCCTGGCACACAAGAAACAACTTACCAAAGTACACCTATCATACTTCAATAATTGTGTGTGTGTGGGGGGGTGGTACTGGGCTTGAACTCAGGGCCTTATACTCTCCCTGAGCCTTTTCACTCAAGGCCGGTAATCTATCACTGGAGCCATTCCTCTTCTTCTGGCTTCTTACTGGTTAATTGGAGAGAAGAGTCTCATGGACTTTCTTGCCCAGGCTGGCTTTGAACTACAATCTTCAGATTTCAGCTTCCTGAGTAGTAAGGATTATAGACGTGAGCCACCATGCCTTGGTTCTCCAATAGGAACATCTTCAAGTAAGAACGTAAATGTCAGTGTCTTTCCTCAATCCTTGCAAAGTCCTCTTCTCTGCCCAACTGTTTCTCGAGGTCTGAGGGTAACTTCGCATGTATTGATGAACCCAGTTGTCCAAGCATGCTCCAATCTGGTCTCCAGCCTGTGCTAAACGTTGCCTTAAGCAAGTGTGGGAACCTTTGTTCTGCCAAGGGCCATTCGGATATTTACAACATCACTATAACATACGGCCATGGGGCCAAACAAAATGATCAATACAGGCAGACAAGCCACAGGCCATCCTTGAGAGACACCTGTCCAGCAAGTGCGAGGCCCTATGTTCAAGCCCCACAACACAAAACAATCTCTCCCAACCCAAAGAAATGAGGCCCCACCAAAAGAACCACTTCTATCTAGCCATACGGTACAGAGATAAACATTGTCTACCACAAAAGCACTTTTAGTTTAATGTCCAAGACTTTGTTTCTGGGTCCAAGTTCATCACGCTTGGCTTCTGCTTCTGCTTCAGTGGGTTTTGTATGTAAAGCTGTCAATTCCTAAGCAAATAGAGCCTGACAGCCTGCCTGGCTGAGGAGAGCCTTCCCGGCCCCCTGCAAGCAGGCTACTGGGGTGCAGGAAATTAACTCTTGCTGTGCTGAAGACATCTGACTTAATTTCAACATTGAGCTCCCAGTATACAACACTGACTTTATCTCCAGGATAGCTCTTCCTTCCCCATCCTACATCCTGGTTTCCAAATCCCCAATGCTCGCAGCAGAGACTAGTGTGAGTTGGGTACAAATGTGAGGTGCACACCTGTAATCCCAGTACTTCAGAAGTGGAGGCAGGAGGATCATGAGTTCAAGACCAACCTGGGCTACAGAGGAGACCCCATCTTTAAAGCCAAACAACAACAACAAAATAAATGGAGCCCAGTGTAGGTGGGTTATGCCTTATAATCCTACAGGAGGCTGAGATCGGAGGATTGCAGTTCGAAGCCAGCCTGGAGAGGGACACCTGTGAGACCCTTATCTCCAATTGACTATCAAAAAAAGCCAGAGGTGGAGCTATGGCTCAAGTGGTAGAGCCATTTGAGCAAAAAACCTCAGGGACAATGCTCAAGCTGTGAGTTCAAGCCCCAGGACCGGCACCAAAAAATTAACTAGTTAGGTGGAGAAGAATCTGGCCAGACATTATAATAACTTCACAAATACAAAAAGGGTCAAGAATGTGTTCATCTTTGGGGCTGTGGTGGGGCAGGAGCTCTGCATAGTGGTGTTAGAGAAGGTAAGTGGAATAGGAGAAGGAAACTCACAAGGCTGAAGGAGGAAGTATGGTGAGAACTGGAAATATGGTGAGAATCTGAGGTCGGTCTTGGAGGATCATCCTGTGTTGGACTACAGACCATCATGAAGAATTCCAAGCCAGGTGCTGGTGGCTCACGCCTGTAATCCTAGCTACTCAGGAGGCTGAGATCTGAGGATCGTGGTTCAAAGTCAGCCCAGGCAGGAAAGTCTGTGAGACTCTTGTCTCCAATTAATCTCCAGAAAGCAAGAAGTAGAGCTATGGCTTAACATTAGTAGAATGCTAGGCTTGAACAGAAAACCAGGGACAGTAGCTAGGTACTGAGTTCAAGCCCCATGGCTGGAAAAAAAAATTCCAAAGGTCTGGCAAGCAGGGACACAGCAGAGGTGGCTAGCTTGTTCCCAGACGTGATACTCCTTGGATTTTGGCCTTGAACATCTTAAGTACTAACCTTCCTTGGTGATTCCTGTGAGTTAGGGAAGTGTCCTCAACTCCTGAAAGGCACCTAAAGGAGATCTGTGAAGCTTCAGATAAGGAAAGGACATCACGAAGATTGTCCCCTCCACAAACCGTTCATCCAAACCACCCTGCCTCAAAGCCCATCCTCAATCCTCCACCTCCTGCCCTCCACCCAATCCTAGGTTGCCCAGAGAGACCCAGCCAAGATGCCAGTTTAGCATGACAGCCATCCAGGTTGCAAAATAAACTAGGATTCTAGGATTCCTGTCCAGAAAAATCTAAGTATAGAGATTATTACTACTTTTTTTGGGTGGGGGGCGGGGGGAGTCTGGTCGTGGGGCCTGAACTCTGGGCCTGGGCGCTGTCCCTCAGCTCTTCAGCTCAAGGCTAGCGCCCTACCACTTGAGCCACAGCACCACTTCCGGCTTTTTTTTCTTTTTGCTTATGTGGTGCTGAGGAATCGAACCCAGGGCCTCAGGCATGCAAGGCAAGCGCTCTACCACTAAGCCACCTTCCCAGCCCCACTACTTTTTTTTTTAACCATTAGAATTTTAGATTTCCTTTTTTTTCCTCCCCTTTTGTTAAACTCTCACTATGTATTACAGGCTGACCTCAAATTCTCAATTTTCCAGCTCTTGCCTCCAGAGAGCTGAGATTACAGGCATGCACCTGTAGTCTAGCTCAGATTTTCTTTTCTTTTCTTTTCTTTTTGCAGGGTGGAGGGTGGAGGTGGGGAGGGGGGGGGCTCGTGGGCCTTGAACTCAGGGCCTGGGTGATGTCCCTGAGCTTTTTCCACTCAAACTTAGTTACCATTTGAGTCACAGATCTACTTCTGGTTTTCTGGAGATTAATTGAAGATAAGAGTCTCATAGACTTCCCTGCCTGGGCTGGCTTTGATCCTTGATCCTCAGCTCTCAGCCTCCTGAGTCGCTAGGATTATAGGTGTGAGCCACTGGCACCCAGCTCAGCTTTTCTCTTTTAATTGGCTTCTCTTTTGATCAGTTCTTTCACCAACACATGGCCTTTTCGTCCCTCCTCTGAAAATACACACCATGAAAACATTAGGAGAAGATGCTACTGAATACAACTGTGTGAGAGATAGCTTTAGGATTTGGACAAGAGATTTGCCTTGGTCATCCCATCCCTCAAGTCAGGTGAGTATTTCAGAGACAAAATCAGGCTAATGGGACTCTCAGGTTGTTATCTGTTGTTTTGTTTTGTTTTTGGTCGGTCGAGAGGCTTGAACTCTGGGCTTGGGCGCTGTCTCTGTGCTCATCAGCTCAAGGCGAGTGCTCTACCACTTGAGTCATAGCACCACTTCTGGTTTTTAGTAGTTTATTGGAGATAAGAGTCTCATGGACTTTCTGCCTGGGCAGCTTTGAACCATGATCCTCAGATCTCAGCCTCCTGAATAGCTACAATTACAGGCGTGAACTATCAGTGCTTGGCTTCAGGCTGTCATCTGGGTTTTGAGTGGGACACAGGGATCTTTGGGGGAGCATGGTGGCAGATTCTTGTATTTAGGGAACGTCCCTAAATGTATGTGCATGAGTGTGAGCCTTTGATTAGCACATACTCAGCCCCTCCCACCCCAACCTCTGACCTTCAGGACAGCTGCCCCTCCCCCAGGAGCAGGTAGCCCTGGACCCCTTCACTCATGAGGTCTGCTCTTGCACTTTGGTCGGCTCCACCCAGGGCTGAAGGGCTTTGAGATTCTCTGTGGAAATTCCAAGAAAGGCTGTTGTTTGCCACTCCTGCTGTCCAACAGGCACAAAGGTTGCCATCTACCTGTTGATTCTGGTTTCTACCTGCCAGTTCTGGTTTCCTTACCAGGTGCACCATTTAGAACTAGAAGCCCATAACAATAACGTGCTTCCTGGCATCCCTTCCTGTAATCTCACTTCCCCTTCTCAACATCCTTTATCTGATCATACTCAGACAGAAAGACTTTCCAGTGCCCACTGGATGAGATCCAATCTCCTTGGCACAGAAGACTAGTTCCTTTAGAAAGCCTGTCCAATGTTATGAAAGCTTTTCACAGAAGATGCTTTTAGAACCCACAAAACAGCCACCCTCTGCTTCCTTGCTGCAAAGTTCTCACTGGATTCATTTATTACTTATTGTTTCAGGGCTACCCTCCTGAAGATTCAGAAAAGAAGGTCCCTTTGCAGCCCAAAGAGGTATACTGCTAAGACTGGACTAAACCAGCCTTGCCACTTCCCTCGCTCCTCCATGATGGGTTGAGGAGAGGGCTCTGGGCCACAGGGATTTGGGGGACCAAGGGGTGCTTCTGGGATAGGCTCTGGGCCTCTGGATAGGGGTGTGAAGAATGTGATGTGTGAGCTCTGACAGCCAGCCAAGGTCTATGGGTGAACCCCCAAATCCTGGAGAACACAAAGGGAGAATGAAGCTGGGCAGCTACTCAGGAGGCTGATAGCTGAGGATCCTAGTTCAAGGTCAACCTGGGTGTTAAAGTCTGCCCAGTAAAGACTCTTAACTCCAATAAACTGCCCCCCCCCAAAAAAAAAGCCAGAAGTGGAGCTGTGGCTCAAGTGTTAGAGGCACAAAAAAGAATCTCAGGAGCCAGGCGCTGGTGGCTCACGCCTGTAATCTTAGCTTCTCAGGAGGCTGAGATCTGAGGATCGCAGTTCAAAGCCAGCCCGGGCAAGAAAGTCTGTGAGACTCTTATCTCCAATAAACCACTAGAAACCGGAAGTGGCACTGTGGCTCAAGCAGTAGAGCACTCGCCTTGAGCTGAAGAGCTGAAGGACAGCGCCCAGGCCCAGAGTTCAAGCCCCACAACTAAAAAAAAAAAAAAAAAAGAATCTCAGGGACAGCACCCTGGTGGCCTTTAGTTCAAGCCCCAGGATCAGAGGAAGAAGAAGGAGGAAGAAGAGGAGGAGGAGGAGATGGAGGAGGAGGAGGAGGAGGAAGAGGACGAAGGAAGAAGAAAGAAGCAGTAGCTGTGTCTCTGACATCAAGCCACCAAATTAACACAGACTCTACCAGACATTTTGTTTAAGCATCTGATAATTTGGCTACATGCATTATTAGAAACCTTCCCTATATTCTTTTTCTTTCCTCCTACTTAGTCATGCCCTTCCAAAATGGGTATGACATAAGCCCACCTTGTTTGCAGATTTACTACACATGGTTTTGACCAAGTGTAGTAAAGTAAAACAAAACAGTCTGCATGTGTGTTTGGCAGCTCAGTCGATTTGGGGGATGTCCTGTCAGTCCTGCATGATTGACGATTATGTTTAAATTCTATGCATCCTAAATATTTGCAGTTTTTCCTTAATGATGGGCTGCTTAGAACCAAATGTCTGGCATAGTTAATTGGGGAAAACTTGAAGTTTCACCTCAATTCTTTTTATTTTTATTTTTACTGGTACTGGGGGCTTGAACTCAAGGTGTTACACTCTTGCTTGGCTTTTTTTTTTTCTTCTTCTTTTTGGGTCCGGTTGTGGGGCCTGAACTCTGGGCCTGGGCGCTGTCCCTCAGCTCTTCAGCTTAAAGCTAGCGCTCTACCACTTGAGCCACAGTGCCACTTCCGGCTTTTTTCTTTTTGCTTATGTGGTGCCGAAGAATCAAACCCAGGGCCTCAGGCATGCAAGGCAAGCGCTCTACCACTGAGCCACCTTCCCAGCCCTTGCTTGGCTTTTTGATCATGGCTAGGGCTCTACCACTTAAGCCACACCTCCACTTCAAGCTTTGGCTGGTTAATTGGAGATAAAGAGTCTCAGAGACTTGACTGCCAGGGCTAGCTTCAAACCATGATCCTCAGATCTCAGCCTTCTGAGTTACTAAGATTATAGATGTGAACCACCAGCACCTAGCTCAATCATTGATTTTGTCCTGTAATGTTTCACTGGCTTTTTCCCCAGGTGCCTGATCAAGACCTTCTGGCTTACAAATTGCCCCTCCTTTTCTTCTCTCTCAGCAGCCCAGGACCTACAGCTCCTAATTTCTTTGCTCTTACTCTTGCTCTTGGCTGGCAGACTTTTTAACCTTCACCAAGGGTTCCATCACTGCAGATTTTTCTTTGAGACTCCGGAAGGCACACATTAGGTTTGTTTCACTGTGAGAATTGACCACTTTTGGGAAGAAAACATTTTTTTTTCCTGGCCTTGACTTGTTATCTTTAAAATAGAGTTAGGGGGCTGGGAAGGTGGCTCAGTGGTAGAGCGCTTGCCTTGCATGCATGAGGCCCTGGGTTCAATTCCTTAGCACCACTTAAGAAAAAAAAATGGAAGTAGCTCTGTGGCTCAAGTGGTAGAGCGCTAGCCTTGAGCTGAAGAGCTGAGGGACAGCGCCCAGGCCCAGAGTTCAGGCCCCACAACCAGACCCTAAATAAATAAATAAATAAAATAAAATAGAAGCTGGCACCTGTGGCTCACACCTGTAATCCCAGCTACTCAGGAAGGCTGAGTTCTGAGGACTGCAATTTGAAGTCAGCCCAGCAAGGAAGTCCATGAGACTCTCCAATTAACCACCAAAAAGCCAGAAATGGAGCTGTGACTCAAGTGGTAGAGCACTAGCCTTGAGCAGAAAGGGTCTGGGACAGTGCCCAGGTCCTGAGTTCAAGCCCCAAGACCAAATAAATAAATAGTTAGAGTTAGCTGTACAAACATAGCTATGAGTTTCTTATTTCTTATGTTTTAGTAAGATGAAAACAAAGTAGCAATCAATACAAGCAAAAGTAAGAAGGCAGTTTAAAAAAGTTGCCATTGATTTAACATGATGAATAGTGTTGTTTTCTGAAATGAAGTTGATGTTGGCAATCCCAACATGCACAGCATTTCAGGGAACAGCACATTCGGGTTCTTTTGAACCTGGGATAACATTTCACTGTGTGCCAGGGATGACTCAATTCTTCCTTTCTCAGGTCTATTCAGATTACTAAGAAATAAGTTAGTACTTGTCTTGTGGCCTTCTTTGTACAGATTCAATCAAGACAAGGCAAGCTATAAATGGGCAAACACTGGCATGAATCAGGCACTCACATGCAGGCTCAGGCTTAGTTCCTTAAGATCCAAACTGCTTATAATTAACAAAGAAAATGTAAACATGGAATTTAATACTTTTCACATAGATCATCAGGAGTCCAGAGACCTTAATTTGAGAACTACTCTCTTGGCATTGATCTTGACTTTATAGTATGGCATTGAGCAAATCATTTGCTCTGTGTGTGTGTGTGTGTGTGTGTGTGTGTGTGTGTGTGTGTGTGTGTTATGTGTGTGTGCATGACAATGCTGGGGCTTGAACTTGGGGCCTGGGCATTGTCCCAGCTAGCTTTTTTGCCCAAGGATGGAGCTTTACCACTTGAGCCACAGGTCTTTGTCTGGCACTTTGCTGGAGAGAAGAACTTTGAATTTGTCTGCCCAGGCTGCCTTTGAACCTTGATCCTCAGAACTCAGCCTCCTGAGTAGCTAGGATTATAGTCCTTTGCATATATATGTATAAATAGAGAGAGAAAGAGAGTCATTTATCTATTCTTTGCATACAAACAAGAAAGAGTTGGGTGCTTATATTCTTGAGCTATGGAATTAGAACAGTTAAAGACAATATCTTGAATCAGGTACTGGTGGCTCACATGTGTACTCCCATCTACTCAGGAGGCTGAAATCTGAGAGTCTTGGTTCAAAGCCAGCCTGGACAAAAAAAAAAAAAAAAGAAAAACAAAACAAAGCAAGCCGGGCGCTGGTGGCTCACGCCTGTAATCCTAGCTACTCAGGAGGCTGAGATCTGAGGATCGCGGTTCAAAGCCAGCCCGGGCAGGAGAGACCGTGAGACTCCTATCTCCAATAAACCACCAGAAAACTGGAAGTGGCGCTGTAGCTCAAGTGGTAGAGCGCTCGCCTTGAGCTGAAGAGCTGAGGGACAGCGCTCAGGCCCAGAGTTCAAGCCCCACGACCGACAAAAAAAAAAAAAAAAAAGAAAAAAAGAAAAAGCCAGCCTGGACAAGAAAGATTCTGTGGCTCTTATCTCCAATTTACCACCAAAAAGATTGAAGTGGGCTGTGGCTCAAGTGGTAGAGCTCTAACCTTGAGGGGAAAAAAAGCAAAAAGCTTAGAATAATGCTTAGGCCATGAGTTCAAGCTCCAGAACTAGTATACTCTCTCTCTCTTTCACACACACACACACACACACACACACACACACACACACACACACACACACACACGACGATAGTTTCTTATGATCCTCAAAGACTAGGAAGGAAGAGATAAGGGTTTTTTCCTAGGCAAAGTATTTGTGGTTTTGGTGGCTAAGACCCTCAGTCTGGCTTTGCTTTGGATACAAAAAGCCTCAAGCTTCAATTACAGCACTATCAAATTACTCTGAATGTACTCACCTTCTGTAACCTTAGTTTCTGGCCCTATGGAGTGGGCACATTTCAAGATGCCCCCTCACAGTGCTTCTGTGAGAGCCAAATGGGCTGAGTGTGAAAAACCCTGAGTGCAGAGCGTGCAGAGCCTGCACAAGCTAGGCTCCAATCCTAATGGGCTTCTGGGAGTGCTACAGGCTCTTTAGCCAAGGACGGCAGAAGGAGAGTAAAGCTTCTGATGCTGTCTATAAATGACATTATCCCTGATATGTGAGTAGACCCTGGCTGGCTGCAGCTGCAGTTCAGCCTCTCTCCTATCCCTCACTAGTCGCCTGCTTAATGCGCGCCCCCTAGCTGTAGTTCTGTTCATTGCAGGGACTGTGAAGCCCACAAAAAGAGTCAAGATGAAACCCATCAAGAATGAGTCTGGGGGTAGGGGAGACTCTAGAAGCTTAGGGGTGTAGATAGTAGAGCCACCAAGGGAGCCCATTCTAGATCTCTCTTTGAAGGATCCAGGCAAAAGTCCTGGGCAAGAAGCAGAAACTTGCCACAGATCTAGGTCAAGTTCCAACCTCTGTTAGTCTGGGGTTTTTTGTTGTTGTTGTGGTTGTTGGTCATGGGACTTGAACTCTGGGCCTGGGCACTGTTCCTGAACTCTTCTGCTCAAAGTGAGTGCTCTACCACTTGAGCCACAGTGCCACTTCCTGTTTTCTGGCAGTTAACTGGAGATAAGAGTCTCATGGACTTTCCTGGCTTTAAACCGTGATCCTCAGATCTCAGCCTCCTTAGTAGCTAGGATTACAGGTGTGAGCCACCAGCGCCGGCCACTGTTGTATTTTTAGTAAACAAAACAAAACAAAACCTCTATATAGTTGTACAAAAGGATTTCAGTTCCATATAACAAATTATGAGCTACAATACATCTTGATCCCTTGCATCTTCTGGTTTCGTTTTTATAAAGAGCCCTGACTCACCTAACTCTGAGGAGACAACCATAAGATAACAAAGACTTGGGGAACCTGCCTAACATGTGCATTACTTTCTTAGAATTTCACCATTTCCTTCTGGCATTCCTGGTTGGGGGGTGGGAGTGAACCACAGGGGGATGGACAAGATAAAGCTGGTATTACTCCTTTCTCCTTTGTCATGGCTCTGAACTTTGCATTCCACATGCTGCTGCAAGAAACAAATTTAATAATAATAATAATAATAATCCCACAAATTTAATCATGTCATTTTCTGGCTCAAAGGCTCTTCCTCCTTACCTTCAGAATAGGCCAAAATATTAAGAGAGTCCAAGTCTGCCTTTCTGGCATTACTCACTGAGGACAGAGCCTGCTTGCCGCCACAGCTGTATTTTCACACCCTCCTGTGGGTACCTCCCAGCCCTGTTTCATTCAGCTGCCTCAGCCACACGCACTGCTCTGCAAATCTTTTTTTTTTTTTTTTTTTTTTTTGGTCAGCCATGGGGCTTGAACTCAGGGCTTAGATGCTGTTCCTGAGCTCTTCCTCTCAAGACTAGTCCTCTACCAGTTTGAGCCACAGCACAACTTCCGATTTCCTGGTGATTAATTGAAGATAAGCGTCTCAAGGATCTCAGCCTCCTGAGTAGCTAGGATTATAGGCGTGAGTACCAGTGCCCAGCTTGCTTTGCAAATTGTAACCACTTAGCACCTAGGCCAAGCTTTACTCTTCCACTAGGCTTTTCTCAGTCTTCTCCTGTCCTGCTGGAGGACTGGCTGGCCTGACTCTCCCCTAGTTTTCACAAGCCCTTTCCAGTTTATCTACAGCAGACCAGGATTATAGACACGTGTTCATAATCCTGGTCTGATGTGATTACAGATGTCTCTCTCTCTCTCTCTCTCTCTGGACTTTCAGTATGCAGAGGGTGAGGTGGACTCTGTTCTTAGCAACTCTTTGTACTCTTCTCATCTGAGCCCTGCCTGGTGCAGGGGACGTGGGGCTCAGAGATCCCTAGCAATATGGAGCTGATGTTAGGGGAAATTATCACCCAGACAGACTCCTGGGTCTCCCCCCCACCCTACCAGTGAAGGTCCAGGATGGTGGTGGATGCAGCCAAGGCAAGCAAATGGCAGTCATAATTTTCATCCCTCCTCTGCTTTTCTCGCCTTTTGGTGCTGGTGAGAGGCCTCATTCCTCCCTCCAAGTCCAATGAGACACCTTCCTCCTTCAGCTTTGGGGATGGTTGTTTCCAGACCAAGAATTGGAGTGTACTGTTTGACAAAGCTGCTTATACTTAACAGGTAGATAGGTCAGCCTTTTTAGTTTGAAATGGAGGTGGTTCCTGAAAAGCAATGGTGCCTTTTGGCTTTAGTTCTTCCTGTGGCCACTGGTGCAATGGGGGAAAATGGGGGAAGAATTCATCATGTAATACTTTGGGGGCAGCTGACTAGGAAACAAATTCTACTTCTCCCCAGGGCCACGAAATCAAAATTCTGGGAGAAGGAAGTACATTTAGGGATCCAGAGGATGCCTCCAAAGGACCACCCTGCTCAGTTCTGATCTCTCTACTCCTTTCTTTAGCCCCCATCCCCCACATTCTCCCTTCTCTAAGCCCGTGGTCACAGCTAGCCAAGGCTTGCTTTCTGGCCTCCTTCATCTCCCTTTGTCCAAGGTCTCTTTGTCTGGGGGTCTCTTTGTCTGGGGGTCTCCTTTAATAAGTTTCACAGTTCTTAGCCTCCCCTCCTTTTCTCTCAGGCCAGGCTGTCCCCTCCCTCTCTGCGGGGGCTGAGAGGCTCCAGCAAGGGGAGCGAGGCTGGGTTGCCATGGTCACGTTGAAGCCAGCCGCAGCTGGCCCCGGGCAGCTGCTCTTGGGCCTGGGGTGCTTGGACAAAGCCTGGCAGCTTCAGCAGCCTCAGACCTAGAACCCCAAAGGCCCAACACTCGAGAGACTGGAACCGAGGAGAAGCTCTAGCTGGAGGTGAGAGGGAGGGGGGGTCAGAACTGAGCTGGAAGGGCAGGAGGGGCACTGGAGTCCCCCTTTCTCTTTGTGGGAAAGGACCAGGTGGGCCAGGTGGTCGGGACCAGGGAGGATGGAGAACAGAATTGGGTGCTGTGTGTGTGTGTGTGTGTGTGTGTGTGAAAAATAACCTGAGGGACAAGGATGGCCTAAAGGTAGGACAGGAGCCTCTGTGTCCTACAGCCCCAAGACAGGTTTGGTTCCATTTCTAGGCATCTGCTTTCCACTTTCCCTCCTCTGTCCTGCAGTTGCCCTTCCTTTCAAGGCCTCTTAGACCCCATATCCTTATGTCTCCTTTTTGCAAACTCTGGGCCTCAGTCTTTCCCTTCTTTTTTCCCCTAAGGCTTATTTCACTCTTCTTTTCTTTGTCATATATATATATATTGCTGGTTGTGGGGCCTGAACTCTGGGCCTGGGCGCTGTCCCTCAGCTCTTCAACTCAAGGCTAGCGCTCTACCACTTGAGCCACAGTGCCACTTCCAGGTTTTTCTGCTTATGTGGTGCTGAGGAATCGAACCCAGGGCCTCGTGCATGCAAGGCAAGCACATTACCACTGAGCCACCTTCCCAGCCCTGTCCTTTATTCTTATTCCCTCTGTCTGTCTGCTCACCTCCTGCAGGCTCCTCACTGTGGGTGCTTTTTTTTTTTTTTTGTCTCTTCCCCACTCTTTCTTCTGTGCCCCTCAGTTATCTCCTGGGTCTTGTGGTCTTACTATCTTGTGATGTGTTTGCTCTGTCCTAAACATTCTGTCCCCCAGCCCCTGCCTCCATCTCTCTCCAGCCTTTCTCTGAGTTCCATCACAATGTCACCAGCCCCGTTCCCTTCTTGCTAGTCCTCTGTCCTTTCTTTCTCCTCCCCCCAGGCCATGCACAGCTGAGCGATCTCATCTTTCTGCTACAGTGACATCCTTTTTTCCTCCTCCTTCAACTTGGGGCCTCAGTTTCCCACTTGTGGCATTAAGGTATGACTCATTCCCAGAGCCTTTTCCACTCCCACACCCTGCCCCCCCCCACCAGCCGCTTCCCACTTTTCCCAGCTGCTGACCCAACCTGCTTCCCCCCAAAGGCAGCTGCATCTCTGAGAAGGGGTCTGAAGCTGAGGGGGGCTGGGGGCATCTGGTCCATCCTCCTTCTCACTGATTCTGGTTGGTCTCCCCACAATAGCCAGGTCCCTGTAGGCCTAGAGCTGTTCATTACTCTCTTCCACATTTTTTTTTTTTTTTTTTTTTTTGGAAAGCTCTTTCCCCTCCTCTCCTTCCTGGGCAGCAGGAAGCCATTGAAGGGGAAGGCAGGGTTTGGAGGTTGCAGAGCATGTGGTACCTCCTAGCTGGAAGTAGTGAGGGAAATGAGGAGGGGTGGCACCCTTGAGATGTGTGGCCTGGCTGTGGAATCCTGAGTGGCTGGGATTTCCCTCTCTGGCCCCTGGAAATCTCGGTTCCAGTCCCCACATTCCAGCTGGCTCCAGCCCCCCTGGGCGGTTGTCACTTGATTCCGCTGGGCCCCAGGGCTGCATCCCTCTCAGGGCTGGGGTGAAGTGGGCATCACTGACCAGGAATTTCTCCTGGGAGCATGAGAAGAGCAGACCAACGTTTTAGGACTCTTTGGCTTCCTCTATTGCTCCCAGCAAATCCTTGGGTCCTAGTCAGCATGAGTGCAGGGTGTGGAATGTCCCTCTGGGGTATGAGGAGCCTAAATTCAGCTCGGCTGCTGCTGGGGGGGGGGGCGTCCCCAATGCACAGCTTCAGGGAGGAAGGGCTGAGGCTGGCCCAGGTGAGGTGACTGAGAAGCCTTGGCCCCACCCCCAGCCTGGCTCTAGGCTGGGCCCAGCCTCTCCGGGACTCAGATTTCCCAGCGCTGTCTGCTGTCTGCGGTGGGGTAGGTGCTCTGGGGAAATCCCTGGGGGCTTGATGGGAGGGCCAGAGGCCCGTTCTGCCAGTGACCCGGGACTGTCTGTGAGCAAGTTCCTCTACGGCTACAGTGTCCTTGGGTTTGTGAACTTGGACTCATTGTGTGCCTTGGCCTCTCCCAAGGGCCAGCCTCTTCCTGGTAGTGCTTTTGTGTTCTTGTCTGGTTTGGGCTTGGTGTTTCTTTCTTGAGACTATTTGGAACGACACCGGGGGTTGTGTCAGAGTTTATGTCAGCTGTGAGGTGCCATGGCGTGGCGATCTGTGATGTTGCCCAGAGAGACCTTCCTGGTGATCTAACATGGTCCAGGGGTTGGCAGGTGTGGGGGTGTGGAGAGGAGGGCTGACAGGTGGTGCTTCCTGAGGGCGGACTGTGGGCACCACACGGTCCACTGCTCAGCAGCTCTCTTCTTTATTTACCCAAGTCTCCCCGCAGCTCTGTCTCGGGCTCCCATCCGGTCAGGCAATGTCTGATTTACAGTGTGCCCCGATCTTCTTCCTCCTCCTCCGTCTCTCCACTCACCTGTCCTGGCTCTGTTTCTAGGCCCCCCATACCAGTGATCAGATTCCCCCCCCCACACACACACACTTGCGCACCAGGCCTAAGGACTACGAGCCCGGTAGCAGGGGAGTCCAGGGGAAACAGGGCCTGGAAGTGTGGCCCCGAGTTCCCGAGAGCGGTCTGGAGAGAGAGGAACGGGAATGCGGGAATGCGAGAGAAATCGGGGCTAGGACAGAATGGCTCCTCGCCAGGCTCTGGGGGCGACCTCGGGTGGGCTGTGGAGAGCCCGGAGGGTCCCAGCGAGAAGCCAAGCGCGGTGGTAGGAGACGCGGGTCGGGTGGACAGGTGATCCGGGCTCCCTGCCCCCACTCGGGCTACCGCGCTTCGCTGGGCGCCGGGCCTGTTGAAACCCGCTCGGTCCTCGGCGCCGGGGGCTGCTCCAGGAACCGAGCCCAGAACAGGGGCGGGGGGGGGTAGGGAGGGGCGCAAAGTGGGGCCTGCTGTGTGTGTGGACCCCCTCATCGCCCCCCGGGGATGGGACAGCGGGGGGTGGGGTGCGTGGCGGGGGACGCGGGAGGGGTTGGGGCGGGTGCGCGCCATGGGTGGGGGGCGCGGGCGGGTTACCTGGGGGAGGCCGGGTGCGCGGGAGATGCGGGGTGGGCGGCGCCGGGGCGTGGGAGTCCGGGGGCCCGGGAGGGGGAGGGGAGGCTGCGCCCCGAGCGCGCGGCGGCGGCCGGCGGAGGGGAGGGGAGCGCGGGCGCGGGGAGGAGGGGG
Organism: Dipodomys merriami; assembly: GCF_024711535.1. Taxonomy (NCBI): domain Eukaryota; kingdom Metazoa; phylum Chordata; class Mammalia; order Rodentia; family Heteromyidae; genus Dipodomys; species Dipodomys merriami. Next base: position 11,802,751 of record NW_027202937.1, on the reverse strand, counting down.
ACCCGGCGCGGGGAGGCGGCGCCTGGGCCCGAGCCGCCCCTGCCCTGGTTCCTCTCCCCGGAACAGGCCCCCGACAGCTGCTCGCGGGTGCCGCCTCCCGACACCCGAGCCCCGCCGGCGCCTCCCGCTCCCGGCTCCTGGCTCCCCGCCCCGCCCCGCGCCCCGCCGCCGCCGCCGCGGAGGCCCCACTGCGGGGTCGGACGCCTGGAAGGGTCTACCGGGAAGAGCGATGAGAGGTAGGAAGGGAGATCGGCGGGGCAGGGGGGGCCCTGCGGGGCGGCCGCGGGGTGAGCGCGGGCGGGGGGAGGGATCGGGCCCTGCGCGCCACCCCTGTGCCCCCGGCTCCCTGTCTGAAATCGGAGAAAGTGGCTTCCGAGAAAGTGTTCCCTCCGTGGGATAGGGGCCTCCCCGGACCCAGGGTGGGGGACAGGTGCGCAAATGTGGCCCACTGAGTCACGGCACCCGCCCCTGGAGAAGCTGCCCGACCGGTCCCTGCGGGCATCGACTGCCAAGCCTCCGCTCAACCCGCGGCCGGACCGACAGCCAGGCCCCGCCGGGCGCTGGCCGGACACCTCACCTACCAGGGACAATCCATGCCGGACGGTTGGTTGGTTCTGCCATGAGATGAGGTCACTCCCCATCCAGTGAGCGCCATTCTCAAGGTCCCACCCCTACGCCCCCAAGCCTCCACTTTCTGGCTCCCCGCTGGCCGGGCAACCCAGCACCTCGGCTCCCAGACAGCGTGTGGCCGGCGCTGGAGTCACTGTTGCTGAGGATGTAGGTGTGTCTAGCACCGAGTGCGCTGCAGAGACAGGTGAAAGAGTGTCTGGAGAAACGGTTTTTGTTCTTTCCCCTCCCCCCACCCATAAAGGTGGGAAGTTTATTAAACAAATACAAACCAAGCTGAGCACTGGGAGGCAGGCCTATTGTACCAGCTACTTGGGAAGGTGAGGCAACATAGTCAGACCCCGTCTTAAAACAAAATGCACAAAAAAATGCCAATTGAGATACACCCATACAATGGAATACCTTATAGAATAATAGAATACCTTCTAGAAATCCTCAAAGGTAGCATGAGATTACATGTGGTTTTTATTCTCAATGCTGCTCTTCCCACCCCGTTTCCATGTGTACCACCCCCTTGGCCCTGCCTCTGGCTTGGGTACCCATGTGTGTTGGGAAGTGGATCTAGTTCTTTGAGGATCCAGAGGCCCCTGGTGGCTACAGGAGCATGTGGTATCTGCCATCTCATGTTCACAGGTGTCTGAACCGGGTATTCCCCAAGGATTGGACTTTAAAGAATGCCAAGGTGTAGATGGAGTGGCTGTGTTGTGTCTGTTTTTGGGCCTCCGTGTTTGCCATGTCTCCCTAAAAGGCTGGGAGGGGTTGTCTGAGACACTCAGAGGCATGCATGCTGTGTGTTAGCCCCAGTATTTACAGTAAGTTTGTGTGTGCATGCGCTTTTATGAGTGTGTGTGTGTATATGTATGTGTGTGCGCATGCGTGCGTGCATGCTGTTTGGGTATAGATTTTTGGGTGGTGAATGGGAGTTGGGAGAGGAGAGTGAAGGGCCTGAGGCAAGGTGTTCTAGTCCCGGGTTTATAATTGGTTGTAAAGGAGTCAAGCTAGGTGTGATTGGGTGAATCTTCTTAGCCTGTCCTCCCTGTTTCTGACTGTGAGCTTAAGATTTGGTGGAAAGAGATGGGGTGATTGGGGGATGTTAGAGAATGGGATATCCCAGACTTTGCTATACTCTTCCGTGTTTCCCTGCTTGGCCCTGCGCCCTGCATTTTGAGCCAGTTCTGTTTACCTCTTCTTTGTGTTTCGGCTGTCTTCTCTGCCTCCTGTCCTAGGTCTGCCTTTGTATCTCTGCCCCAGGCTCCTCTCTTCTCTTTCTGGCTCCGGTGACTCATCTGGGATAGGCATGAAGGTTACTCAGGGAAACAAGGGCCCTGCTGTTCCCAGAGAGGTGGGGGTGGAGAGCAGCACCCAGGAATTCCTAGCCAATCTCCTGGGACTGTGGCACTGGAACCCCCCCACACCCCCCAGGGACTAGTCATGGTTCTAGCTAGTACTCCCCACAACTCCGTCATCTCCTTCAGCTGCTGCTTATGACTATGGGGTCTCAGCTGCCTCTTACATTCCTGCCCTAGAGCATTGTGGGAGCAGCTGGAGGAGGACAAAGAGATGGGGGAGTCTCCCCCTACCACTCCTCCTTACCTCCTGGGGTGACCTGGCTTCCCTCTAGACCCGCCTTCATCTCCAAGGCAACTGTCTTTTCCTCAGCCCTGAGCTCTTGTCAGAGGCCACCACCTTCAAGAAAGTAGGAACTGGGAGGATAGGATGTCAGGGGCAGAGCAAGGAGTGCAGGCCAAAGGATGCTTTGGACCTGATGGCAGGGGTGGTTCCTCAGGACTTCAGAGCCTTAAGAACTCAGGCACTGGCATGGGTTAGAACGGTTTTTCTTGTAGCAGGGGTGTGGGGACAGCTAGATTCCTGGGTTTATAAGGTGACAGTTGGGCTGATCTGGGATGGGGTAGGCTTCTGGGACACCAGAAGAAACAGTGTAGGGATTTTCAAACTTAAGTGGACACAGATCACCTGGATGGTGTTAAAATGCAGATTCGGATTCAGCAGGTCTGGATGGGCCCAGGGTTCTGCGTTTGTCAAAGCTACTGGTTTAGGGACCGTATTGGGCCTATGGGACTTAGAGGGTGGTGGGATTAGAAGGGACTGAAACCCATGCTTCTCTGAATTTCCAGGCTTGGAAGTTGGAGGGCCAATCAATCCAGGTTTAGCTGATACTTAAGATACTTTTACTTTTTAAAAACTAAAAATGGGGGCTGGGAAGGTGGCTCAGTGGTAGAGTGCTTGCCTTGCATGCATGAGGCCCTGGGTTCGATTCCTCAGAACCATATAAGCAGAAAAAGCTGGAAGTGGTGCTGTGGCTCAAGTGGTAGAGCACTAGCCTTGAGCTGAAGAGCTGAGGGACAGCGCCCAGGCCCAGAGATCAGGCCCCACGACTGACAAAATAAATAAATAAATAATAAAAAACTAAAAATGAGGGTTGGAGGTGTGGATTAGGTGGGTAGAGTGCTAGCCAATGAGCAAAAGTAACCACCAGATAGTGAGGTTAAGTCCTAGTCTTGGACAAAAAGAAAAAAACTAAAATGATTTTTGTATTTATTTATAGATGACATTTTACATGACATTAGTATTACATGTTTTACCAAAACAGTGCGGTCAGCCTGTCTTTTCCTTTTGTTAACTCATGTTCTAATGCAAGTATTCTAGACATGCTTACAAGTATGTGTACAAACGAGTTTGTTTATTCTTTGCTTTCAGAAGGTGGAATGCATGTTTTTAATCCTTCTGAGTCTTGCTTTTCATATTCAACAGAGACATCCGGAAATCACACTAAGTTGGAGATAGTTATATTGGTACTTTCCATAGCCACATAGAAATCTATGAACATTTTTTAAAAAAGAATTATTATACTGCTAGGTTGCTTTTCAAATACAGAATACAGAATACTACATTTCTATCAAAAAGAGGCGTGGCTCCTTTTTCATCTGTCTCTACCATTCATAGAAGTCGTAACCTTAAAAAATATTTGTCAGGGGCTGGGAAGGTGGCTCAGTGGTAGAGTGTTTGCCTTGCATGCATGAAGCCCTGGGTTCGATTCCTCAGTACCACATAAGCAAAAAAAGAAAAAAGAAAAAGCTGGAAGTGGCGCCGTGGCTCAAGTGGTAGAGTGCTAGCCTTGAGCTGAAGATTTGAGGGACAGCGCCCAGGCCCAGAGTTCAGGCCCCATGACTGGACCCCCCCCCCAAAAAAAAAATTGTCAATCTGATTTGCATTTTTTGTATGCTAGTCCTGGGACTTGAACTCAAGGCCTGGCATTTGTTCCTGAGCTTTTTTTGCTCAAGGCTAGACAATTTAGCCACAGCTCCAATTCATGTTTTTTTGGTGATTAATTGGAGATAAGAGTGTTGAGGATAGCTAGGTGTTGGTGGCTCACACCTGTAATCCTAGCTACTCAGGAGGCTGAGAACTGAGGATCTTGGTTCAAAGCCAGCCTGGGCAGGAGAAACTCTGTGAGACTTATCTCCAACTAAATCACAGAAAAAGCCTGAAGTGGTGATGTAGCTCTAGTGGTAAAGTGCTAGGCTTGAGCAAAAGGAGCCCAGGGACAGTACCCCAGGGCAGAGTTCAAGCCTCAGGACCTCCTGAAAAGAGAGGGAGAGGGAGGGGGAGGGGGGGTGAGGAGCAAGAAGAGAGAGGACAGAGCGAGAAGAGAGAAGAGCGAGAGAACAGAGAGAAGAGTGGAGAGAGAGAGAGAGAGAGAGAGAGAGAGAGAGAGAGAGAGAGAGAGAGAGAGAGAGAGAGAGAGAGAGAGAGAGAGAGAGAGAGAGAGAGAGTGTCAGTCTCCAGGAAAGCCTGGGCTAGCTTTGAACCATCATCCTCAAATCTCAGCCTGCTAAGTAGCTAGGAGTACAAGCATGAGCCACCAGTGCCTGAATGAATATCTATTTCTTTGACACTCTATTTCTCTCTCTGTCTCTGTCTCTGTCTCTGTCTCTGTCTCTCTTTCTTTTTTGGTGCTGATCCTAGGGCTTGAATTCAGGGCCTGGGCTCTGTCCCTATGCTTAAGACTAGTGCTCTACCACTTGAGTCACAGTTTTACTTTTGGCTTTTTTGGTACTTAATTGGAGATAAGAGTCTCGAGGAGCCAGGTGCCGGTGGCTCACGCCTATAATCTTAGCTACTCAGGAGGGCCTGTAATCTTAGCTACTTAAGAGGCTTAGACTGAGGATCGAGGTTCAAAGCCAGCCAGGGCAAGAAAGTCCATGAGACTCCTATCTCCAATAAACCACTAGAAACTGGAAGTGGCGCTGTGGCTCAAGCAGTAGAATGCTCACCTTGAACTGAAGAGCACAGGGACAGCACCCAGGCCCAGAGTTCAAGCCCCACGACCGACAAAAAAAAAAAAAAAAAAGTCTTGAGGACTTGGGTTCAAATAGTGATCCTCAGATCTGAGCCTCCTGAGTAGTTTAGGATTATAGGTGCGACCCACTGGCCCCTAGTTTTGACAGTTAAAAAGAAAAAAGTTTGTTGGCAGTTAAACTGCTTTTCCATGAAATGACTACATTCTTTGGCTGTTTCTCTGTTAGATTGTTTTTATATATGTTTTCTTGTTTCAATTTGTAAACATACTTATTTTATTTTATTTTTTATTTTTTTGGGGTCCAGTCTTGGGGCCTGAACTCTGGGCCTGGGCGCTGTCCCTCAGCTCTTTAGCTCAAGGCTAGCACTCTACCACTTGAGCCACAGCGCCGTTTCTGGCTTTTTTCTTTTTTCTTATGTGGTGCTGAGGAATCGAACCCAGGGCCTCATGCATGCAAGGCAAGTGCTGTACCACTGAGCCACCTTCCCAGCCCCCATACTTAGTTTATTTGTAACTATTATCCTTTTCCCCTTTTATATGTGTTGTCCACTTTCATTTGCATGTTCTTTGTTTGAAGCCATTGTTTGTGGGGGTATTTTGTCATCTTTTCCTGAGTAGGGGAACAGATCTTTTGGCATATTTAAGTGGATCTCTACCTCAGTTTCTTCACCTATGCAATGTGGACAGTAACAGAATCTACCCTATAATGTGGCCTGTGAAGATAAAATTATAGATTCTGTTTACGGGTTTAGCCTGGTGTCTGGCACATGAAAAAGTCTAAACATAGAGCTGATGATGTTAAACAATGGCCATCTTTGACAATTTACTGTTGTTATCCCCAAAGTAGCCATCCTATCTTTTGCTGTCACTGTGACTCAGTGTCCAATTCATTTACCCTCCTACTCATTTTGTCCCCTGCAGAGATGCGACCCTTACCTCCTTAGGCCTGAGGGATCAGGAGCTATGGGGCCAAGGGCCCTCTCATTTCTACTGTTGCTGCTGCTCTTGGTGGCAACTGGAGATGCTGACATGAAGGGACATTTTGACCCTGGTGAGGACACTGAATCTTCTATCCCTAAGGGATAGAGCTTGAGGGGCGGGGATGTCAAAGAGTTGGCGACATTGACCCATTATGCCTATGTTCATCCAGCCAAGTGCCGCTATGCCCTGGGCATGCAGGACCGGACCATTCCTGACAGTGACATCTCTGTCTCCAGCTCCTGGTCAGATTCCACGGCTGCCCGACACAGCAGGTACCTGGCATACATACCTGTGACTACCCTGGAGGGTGCCCTCAGGTCTCTGCTTGCCTTTCCAGCCCCTTTGCCCAAGCCCAGAGGCTTCTGAGAATACCCATGCAGATGAAACTCCAGCAGTCTGGTGGTGGAGGTAGGGGTGGAAGGTTTTAAATAGGAGATGCAGAGGAAGATCTGGGACCAAAGGTCCTGTAACCTCCTTTCTCCTACCAGGCTGGAGAGCAGTGATGGAGATGGGGCATGGTGCCCTGCAGGGCCTGTATTTCCCAAGGAGGAGGAGTACCTGCAGGTGGATCTACGGCGACTACACTTGGTTGCCTTGGTGGGCACCCAGGGCCGCCATGCTGGAGGTCTGGGCAAGGAGTTCTCCCGTAGCTACCGGCTGCGTTACTCCCGGGATGGCTACCGCTGGATGGACTGGAAGGACCGCTGGGGTCAGGAGGTGAGGATAGTAGTGGCAATGCCCAATCATACTTTTATTTGTATTTTTTAATGTTTTTGGTCTGTTGTGGGGCTTGAACTCTGGGCCTGCGTGCTGTCCCTGAGCTCTTCAGCTCAAGGCAAGTGCTCTACCACTTGAGCTACAACACCGCTTCCTGTTTTCTGGTGGTTAATTGGAGATAAGAGTCTCATGGGCTTTCCTGCCCCGGCTGGCTTTGAACTGCAATCCTCAGATCTCAGCTTCCTGAGTAGCTAGCCATACTTTAAACAGCACTTATATTCTGGTTGACCCTCCAGTTATAGCAGCTCCAGCTCCAGGATAGATCTAGAGTAGGTCTGCTCCTCCTAATGCCACCCAGTGTTGCAAACCTGAACCCCCTCCTGGACCTTGGTGTTTAGTGAGTATCTCATACTCACCATTGACCTTAGCTCCCAACCTTCCCTCTTCCCAGCATCCTCAGCTCATGAAGTGTTATGCTTCCGTTGCCTAGTAGCTCAGCTTCTGAGCTAAGGTGATATCCTGACTTTTTTCCCTTTCTTTTCCTTCCTCTTCCAAAGCATCAGCAGTGCCAGTCTTTCTCCATAGCATTTCCTGAATCTCACTTCTTCCCACCCCATTCTACAGCCTTAGGCCAAGTGTCCATCCCTTCCCAGCTTAGATGAAAGGAGTAGTCTCCAAACCTTTTTGCCTGATGTTAGATCTTGACCTTAGGCTATATGTAGTGGTCCTTAGAAAATGCCAGTCCGAGCTAGGTTCTGGTAGTTTAAGATTATGATCTTAGCTACTCAGAAGGTTGAATGGTTCCAAGTCAGCCTGGCAGGAAAGTCTGTGAGATTCTGGGCTGGGAAGGTGGCTCAGTGGTAGAGTACTTGCCTCGCAAGCATGAGGCCCTGGGTTTGATTCCTCAGCACCACATAAGCAGAAAAAGCTGCAAGTGGTGCTGTGGCTCAAGTGTTAGAGTATTAGCCTTGAGCTGAAGAGCTAAGGGACAGCCCAGGCCCAGAGTTCAGGCCCCATGACTACCACCACCAACAACAAAAAAGTCTGTGAGCCTCATCTCCAATAAACTATTCTGAAAAAGCCGAAAGTGGTGCTATGGCTCTGGTGGTAGAATTCTGGCCTTGAGAGAAAGAAACTAAAAAAGAAGAAGCTCAGAAACAGTGCCCAGGCCGAGTTTAAGCTCCAGGACAGGCAAAAAAAAGAAAAAAGAAAAAAAAAAAGAAAAGAAAAAGAAAAAGAAGAAAATGCTAGTCAGAGGTGTCACATCCAGCTTCTAGTTCTCCATTGGCACTTGACTCTACCAAAACAAAGCTAGAGCTCCTTGGCTGGGTGAGAACACTTAGCCCAGCCTGGCTTCTGGCTCTCCTTTGGCCACACTGCCTTTCTTGCTGTGCCTGGAACAAACCAGGGCTGCTTTCTACAGTCAGAACATTCTCCAATGCTGTTCTGTGTGGTTGGTAAGCTCCTCCTCTAGGAACCCACAGGCACTCCCTGGCTCCAATTCAGTTCTCCCCCGAGATGTCACCTCTCACAGAGCCTTTTCTGACCATCTACCTCATTGTCCTCACAACTCAGCCTCTTGTTCCTCTCAGCTGTTTCTCCTACTGGAGTCCTAGGCTGCTGAGGGGAGAGACTGATGTTCACCATTGAGAATGTGCCAGGCACGGAGTAGGCAGTCAGCCAACTTTAGCTGAATGGACAGAGGGAATGGGGTAGAGCAAGAGGTGGGAGATGAAGTGGGGTCAGGGCTTTAAGGGTCTAGACTGGATCCAGCCATAATGGCAGAAGTGACTTGGATAGAGGCAGGTAGAGAGAGAGGGGGACCTGAAACTACAGTTTGAGGACAGACCAAAGGCTCTAAGAAACATGAGGTTGCTGCTGTAGATCCTTATTTTATAAACGCCTGGCTATATAAATTCCCACAGTGCTGTGTGCTCAGTGTTCCCTTCTGGGGGGTCTTTTAGTAGGCTGAACAAACTTTGTGGACCAGTTTGAAGTTAACTGTGACTTAACTAGGGTCTGGGGCCCTCCCCACTCATCTGCCCTGTTTCTTGGCCCCCAGGTGATCTCAGGGAATGAGGACCCCGGGGGAGTGGTGCTGAAGGACCTCGGGCCCCCCATGGTGGCCCGACTGGTTCGCTTCTATCCCCGGGCTGACCGAGTCATGAGTGTCTGTCTGCGGGTGGAGCTCTATGGCTGCCTCTGGAGGGGTGAGTAGTGAAGTTCCCTTAAGAATCCATTTTGGTTCTAGGGCTTGGGGAATATGAAGAGGGTCATTCAGTACCCTTTCCTGAGGAAGGGACTGACAGTGTCGTTTCTTCTCCCATGCCTATGGGCCAGTGAAGGGACACAAGAACAGGGCTGAGGGGCTGGAAAGGTGGCTCAGTGGTAGAGTGCTCACTTCGCATGCATGAGGCCCTGGGTTCGATTCCTCAGCACCACATAAGCAGAAAAAGCTGGAAGTGGCGCTATGGCTCAAGTGGTAGAGCACTAGCCTTGAGCTGAAGAGCGGAGGGACAGCGCCCAGGCCCAGAGCTCAGGCCCCATGACCGACAAAAAAAAAAAAAAAAAAAAAAAGAACAGGGCTGAAATCTACCCAGGCCCAGGGCGAGAGTAGGGAGTAAAAGCTCCTGTCTCTTTTTTTTTTTTTGGTCGGTTGTGGGGCTTGAACTCTGGGCCTGGGCGCTGTCCCTCAGCTCTTCAGCTCAAGGCGAGCGCTCTACCGCTTGAGCTACAGCGCCACTTCTGGTTTTCTGGTGGTTTATTGGAGATAGGAGTCTCACGGTGTCTCCTGCCCGGGCTGGCTTTGAACTGTGATCCTCAGATCTCAGCCTCCTGAGTAGCTAGGATTACAGGCGTGAGCCACCAGAGCCCGGCAAGCTCCTATCTCTAACTCTCCTCTTCCTTCCCTGACAGATGGACTCCTGTCTTACACAGCCCCTGTGGGGCAGACTATGTACTTATCTGAGGCTGTGTACCTCAATGACTCCACCTACGATGGATACACCGTGGGCGGGTGAGAGGAAAGACGCTGGGGAGGACATGGAGCCTGGGAGGGAGGCCAGAGTGTGTGCGGGAGGTTGGAGGGTGGTGTCTAGATGAGTAGTCTTGGCCGTGAAATGGAGGAACTAGGGTGAGGGATCAGGAGGTGGAGCTTTAGGGGGCATGGTCAAGAATAAAGTGGCAGTAATCCACAGGACCGCTATCTCCAGAGAACGCTTTGAGTGAATTAGAGGCACCCCCTGGCTGTTGGAAATTGGCACAGCATAGATTAAATAGCATGCCTTAAAGGTGTGCAGCATGTGGCCTACAAAGTACCTGTGATGGTCCTAGAGGTAGTATAGAGAACAGAAAGAAAAGGAGCTGGGAATGTGGATGAGTGGTAAAGTGCTTGCCCTGCATACATGAAGCCCTGGGTTTATTTCCTCAGTATCACATAAGTGGCACTGTGGCTTAAGTGGTAGAGTGCTAGCCTTACACAAAAGAAGCTCAGGGACAGTGCCCAAGCCCTGGGTTCAAGCCCCAGGACTGGGGGGAAAAAAAAGAAAAAGAGAAAAGGGAACTAATGGGGTTGGGATGGGTTGAGGAACAAGTAGACAGGAAATAGGCCAGCCAGATTATTGAAGGGAGATGTCCAGTGCATCTGGACAGTTGATACCTTCTCTTTCAACCTCCATTTCCTCTTCTTTGGTCCCCTCCTCTCCAGGCTGCAGTATGGTGGTCTGGGCCAGCTAGCAGATGGTGTGGTGGGGCTGGATGACTTTCGGCAGAGCCAGGAGCTGAGAGTCTGGCCAGGCTATGACTATGTGGGATGGAGCAACCACAGTTTCCCCAGTGGCTATGTGGAGATGGAGTTTGAGTTTGACCAACTGAGGGTCTTCCAGGCCATGCAGGTGAGCGCAGCCCTCAGGGATGGCCCTAGTGACAGGGTAAGGTGCTACCAGGGTTCTTTGGGGCTCTCCTGGCCTTGACCCTCTGTCTTCCCCCTGTCTCCCTAGGTCCACTGTAACAATATGCACACACTGGGAGCTCGCCTGCCAGGCGGGGTGGAATGTCGATTCAAGCGAAGTCCTGCTATGGCCTGGGAGGGGGAACCCATGCGCCATGCCCTGGGGGGCAGCCTAGGGGACCCCCGAGCCCGGGCTATCTCAGTACCTCTGGGCGGCCGTGTGGGTCGCTTCCTGCAATGCCGCTTCCTCTTTGCGGGGCCTTGGCTGCTCTTCAGTGAAATCTCCTTCATCTCTGGTAAGTCTCTGGAGTCAGCCCCCAGAGTTGCCAACCAGTTTAAGCATTGACCCTGATGTGCTGTAGAATACTATTCCTGGCATCATTCTTACCTATCAGCTATAAGACTTCTCAGCCAGGAGCAGAATAATCAGAGCCCTTTTTCTCCTTGTTTCCTCTCTCCCCCCCCCCCCCTTTTGTTTTTGTCGTGGGTCTTGAACGCAGGGCCTAGTTGCTGTGTCCCTGAGCTCTTTTGCACAAGGCTAGCACTCTACCACTTTGAGCCACAGTGCCACTTCTTGTGGTTAATTAGAGAGTAAGAATCTCACAGATTTTCCTGCCCAGGCTGACTTTGAACTGTGATCCTCAGATCTCAGCCTCCTGACTAGTTAGGATTATCAGCATGAGCCACCAGTGCCCAGCTTGTTCTGTCTTTAGGAGCTCTTTGTTCGTGACTGACCCTTACCCAGAGGACAGTACTGATTGTTAATAGTGGAAGGCTCAGTGGAGAAGTCAGCTTTTCTCTAAGCCTTCTGATAGCCAGCACTCCTACCCTGGGCTCTGTCCTGAAGCCCTCCAATTGCCCACAGCCAGGGACTTCCCACCGCTTGCTCTGACTAGTTGGTGCCTGACTGGTCAGTGGTTGCCAATATTGAGTGTCACCCCTCCTCCTCCACTCCCTAGATCTCAAGCACACACATGCTTCTTTGAGTCTCTTCCTCTGACTCCTTCCTCTCTTCCTTTTCCTTCTCCCCAGATGTGGTGAATGATTCCTCTCCAGTTCTGGGGGGCACCTTCCCGCCAGCTCCCTGGTGGCCACCTGGCCCACCTCCCACTAACTTCAGCAGCATTGGTGAGCAGCCTCTCCCACCATCCTCCCTGGCCTCCCCTTGGGTGGGATTGGAATCCTCCTGTGGTACTGACTCCTCTCTTCTGCCAGAGCTAGAGCCCCGGGGCCAGCAGCCTGTGGCCAAGGCAGAGGGGAGTCCGACTGCCATCCTCATTGGCTGCCTGGTGGCCATTATCCTGCTGTTGCTCCTCATCATTGCCCTCATGCTGTGGCGGCTGCACTGGCGCAGGCTCCTTAGCAAGGTGCGTGGAGCGGCAGGAGGGGTGTGGAGAGGGGGCTGCATAAGTCAGCGTGTTGGCAGAGTTGGAAGCATGATCTGACATAGAGACCACTGTGAAGAATGTGAACAGGAAGTTTGGGACTCACAGGAATGGGTCAATCCCCTACTCTTGGCCCTGTTGGGATAAGGGGAGGCTGCAGTTACCAGGGCTGGAAGGAGTCTAGAGTGAGCCGCTTGAGAGGGACAGTGAACTCTGGTATAGGCTGCAAACTGCTTCTGACCTCACTAACTGCCCCTGGGGTTCTCTGGCCAACCCCAATCAGCTTATTCAGGCAGAAGTGGGTAGAAAGTAAGAGTGAGAGGGGCAAATGGATGTGTGAACTCCCCAAGCCTTTGTTTACTTGTAACTTAGTGCATTAGGGGTGACAATTAGAGGCTGCTCAGATTTGGGTTGGAATCCCATCAGGGAAGTTACTTAAAATGCTCTTCAGCGTGTGTGTGTGTGTGTGTGTGTGTGTGTGTGTGTGTGTGTGTGTGTGTGTGTGTGTGTGTGTGTGTGTGTGCGCGTGTGCTGGTTGTGTGTGTGTGTGTGTGTGCTGGTTGTGTGTGTGTGTGTGTGTGTGTGTGTGTGCTGGTTGTGCATGTGTGTGTGTGTGTGTGTGTGTGTGTGTGTGTGTGTGTATGCCTGCTGGTTCTGGGACTTGAATTCAGGGCCTAAGTCCTTGAGCCTTTTCATTTAAGGCTAGTTCTCTAGTCCTAGAGCCAAAGCTTCACTTCTGTCTTTTTTGCTGGTTAATTGGAGATAATCTCACAGACTTTTACTTGACTGGACTGGCTTTGAACTGCAGTCCTCAGATCTCAGCCTCCTGAGTAGCTAGGATTTACAAACATGAGCCACTGGTCCTCAGTTTAAGTTTGAGCCTATGCCTGAAAGTAAAATGGAGCCTGCAGGAGCCCAACCAGAGGTTTTTGCTGGGAACTAAAGGAGATAACTCAGGTGCTATGCTTACAAAGCACCAAGAAGTGTGTGCTATGCAGTGGCCTCACTTAACATGGCCTATTTCCAATATCAAGGCCGAACGTCGGGTATTGGAAGAAGAGTTGACAGTTCACCTGTCTGTTCCTGGGGATACCATCCTCATCAACAATCGCCCAGGTCCTCGAGAGCCACCGCCTTACCAGGAACCCCGGCCTCGTGGAAATCCACCCCACTCTGCTCCCTGTGTTCCCAATAGCTCTGGTAAGGACTGCCTTCATTCAGTGCCACCTCTGTTCTATTTTTCTTCTTTCCTTTCCTCCTTTCCTCTTCTCTTCTTTTCCTGTCTATGCCATTTTCTTACTTCTATAACCCTAGTCACCTTTCTTTGCATAAAAGCTATCTCAAAATCCCTACCTATTGTCTATAATTCCCTCCGGTCTCATCCGTCTCTGTGTCACATACAAGTTTTTCCATCTTCTTCGTTGTGTCTTTTCATTGTATGTGCCTAGCCTCTCTTATTTTTTCCTACACTCATATTTGTTCCTTGTATCAATTCATCTACCATCCATTTATCTATATTTATACATCCACTCATGTATATTCATCCATTTAGCTGCCTCCATCCATGCATCCAACCACCTATCCATCTATTTATAGTCATATACCCATTTGTCCCTCCATCATCCATTCACTCAATCATCTGTTTATCATCCATCATCATCTCCTTGTCCAGCTGCCATCCATCCATGCATCCATCTCCCCAAGCATGCATCCATCCACTGTCCATTCAGCTATTCATCACTCTCCAGGTCCTTGTTTTATTCTGTTCTGTCTCTTAGGATATTCATCCCAGTGAACCCTAGTCTTGCTCTATTCCAGGTCTCCCTGTCTGTCTAGCCTTGAGTCTCACCCCTTCCCCGTGTCTCCCCCTCCTTCTCCCGACAGCGTTGCTGCTCTCCAATCCGGCCTACCGCCTCCTTCTGGCCACTTACGCCCGTCCCCCTCGAGGCCCGGGCCCCCCCACACCCGCCTGGGCCAAACCCACCAACACCCAGGGTAAGCCCCTCTGCCCCTGGGCTCCACCAGGCTCCCCATACCTTTACTGGGGCAGGGAAAAGCCCTCACACCTTGCACTCCTCTTCCCCACTGTGGCCTCTCCTGCTCTCCTGAGCGCTCCAGCTGGCAGCTTTCATCCCTGTAGCTCAGCTTTGCTGCTCCTCGCTCCTTTTGATGGCCTCCCCTTTGAACCTAGAAGTAGAAGGCTATTGGTCTCAGCGCTGTCCCCTCCTCCTCTCCTATCTGCCTCCCCAGCTCTCCAGGGCTGTGGTGTCCTAGGCTATCTCATAAACCCCCTTTATTCTCCCCTCTCTCTAGAGCTGCGAGGAGGAGGGCCTCACCCTGGGCGCTTGCCCTCTCCCCCCATGTGTCCTCTCTCTGCAGTCCCAGAGGTGAAGGCTCATGCCCTGCCCCTCCTGTCTTCTCCTCCTCCCCTCCATGTTGCCTTCTCATTGTGGCCTCTTCCCCAGGGCCAAGAGGGAACCGCTCTGATTCCCTCCTGTCTATGGATGCCTTATTGTGGGGCTGTGGAGAACTGTTGCCCTCTCCCTTCTCTGTGTGCCCTTGTCTTTGTCTTTGAGCTTGGTGTGCTGGGTTGGGAGCGTTGGGGAACCATGGCAGGGAGGGGCCGGGGCTCCTCTTTCATCCAGAGAGCAGATAAAGGGAGTAGAAGGAGCTGGTGGTGAGAGGGGCAAGGGGTTAGGAAATGGAGGAGATTGGCTAGGTAGACCATGCTTCCGGTGGTGGGTAGAGGAATTCCTCTGCCAACCCAGACTTCCTTATGATCTCTTGGTCTGTGTTGGGCGAGCCTCACACAGTAAAAACTGATGACAGTAAGAATTGATGACAGCTTTTGCTTAACCATTTGCACTGCTTAAAAACTTTCTCTGGAGTAGTTAACTTGCATCTGGTTCAAGGCTAGTGGCTAGAGCACCAAAGAAGATTCAGGATGGACCTGATATCTCCCCTAACTGGGAGACACAGGTCCTCAGAGAGGCTGGGCTATGGTGAATTGTGGCTGTCAGGTGCCGTACTTGATCCCTTGTCCTATCTTTTTCCTCCTCACCTCTCCAGCCTGCAACGGGGACTACATGGAGCCTGAGAAGCCAGGTGCCCCGCTTCTGCCCCCACCTCCCCAGAACAGTGTCCCCCATTATGCCGAGGCTGACATTGTCACCCTGCAGGGCGTCACTGGGGGCAACACCTATGCTGTGCCTGCACTACCCCCAGGGGCAGTGGGGGATGGGCCCCCTAGAGTGGATTTCCCTCGATCGAGGCTCCGGTTCAAGGAGAAGCTTGGCGAGGGCCAATTTGGAGAGGTAAGAAAGACATCTGACCACCAATAACACCTGACCCAGCTGCCACCACGCCTGCATGTCCCCTGGTCTCTCGGCCATCGGTCATGTTAGTCTATTGGACCCAGTGATCTGGATGAACCTTGTGGCTTTCATCCTTCAGGTGCACCTCTGTGAGGTAGAGAATCCTCAAGACCTGGTCAGTCTTGACTTTCCCATCAGTGTGCGCAAGGGGCAGCCCTTGCTGGTAGCTGTCAAGATCTTACGGCCAGATGCCACCAAGAATGCCAGGTGAGGACATCTGGAAGGGAGGCCTTGAAGCCTGGGCATCAAGGCAGAGAGAACTATGACAGTGCCCAGCAGAGGGCTGGTATTTGGGGCATGTGCTGGGGTTATGTGAGCAGGAGGAAAGGCATGGCTGCTCCCTCAGCATTTCCCTCACCTTCTCCCTGCTTCTCCAGGAATGATTTCTTGAAGGAAGTGAAGATCATGTCAAGGCTGAAGGACCCCAACATCATTCGGCTCCTGGGTGTGTGTGTGCAGGACGACCCTCTCTGCATGATCACGGATTACATGGAGAATGGAGACCTGAACCAGTTCCTCAGCGCCCACCAGTTGGAGGACAAGATAGCCGAGGAGGCCCCTGGGGATGGGGAGGCTACCCAAGGACCCACCATCAGGTACCGACTTGTGCAGGGAGGTTTTCCTGGAGAGCTACCCTCTCTCCCTTTACTCCAGACTGGAGGAAAAAGAGAGCATGAGGTCAGGAGGCAGATAGAAGTCCCAGGAGGGATCTGGGATAGGGACCAGGGAATATGGCAATTCTAGAACTTGGCCACACAGACTGAGATGGCTCAGTGGAGGGGAGGGAGGGACTCGAACACTGCTGTGAATCACAATCGCCCTCCCGCACCCTCACCACTTGAGCCTAGATGTGGCAGCCTAACCTCAGAGCCTTATGGCTGGATGGCCCAGATGGGGGTTGAGTGGGATCTTGCCCCTGGCCTCATGTGGGCATTAACACTTCTTCACACCAGAAGCCTGGGGTCTGCTTCCTTTCCTGCACAGGAATGTGTGGAGTTGGGAGTTCTCTGGGTCTGAATCCTGGTAACCATCTGTCCTTGGCTCCCTCACCAGCTACCCGATGTTACTGCATGTGGCAGCCCAGATTGCCTCAGGCATGCGCTATCTGGCCACACTCAACTTTGTCCATCGAGACCTTGCCACTCGGAACTGCTTGGTTGGGGAAAATTTCACTATCAAAATTGCCGACTTTGGCATGAGCCGGAACCTCTATGCTGGAGATTATTACCGAGTGCAGGGCCGGGCGGTGCTACCCATCCGGTGGATGGCGTGGGAGTGCATTCTCATGGTGAGTAGTTGGAGGAGAGGCAGGCAGAGGCAGAACTGTAGAGGACAACAGCAGCAGCCACTCAGCGCTGTGGCTTTGCTAGTCACCTGCCTTCTCTGGCTGCTGTCTCCTTGTCTGTAAAATGGGGATCCCTCTGGCACAAGGGACCCAAGGAAGAGAGATCTTGTGATGGGGAAAGGGCCCAGGAGCGAAGAATGGGGACAGGGTGTCAGGGAAGAGGAGAGAGGAAGCTGGAGATAGGGCTGGGGGAAAACAGAGAATCAGGACCAGAAAATGGAGGGCAAATGGAAAGGAAAGATGGGGAGGAGGAGAAGAGCACCAGAGCATAAGGAAAGGGGGCAGGGAGGACGGAGGTAGGCCATCTAAGGAGAGTGGAAGTTAAGGGGGAGAAGGAGTCAGGCTGGGTGGGTGTGGGGCTTCCCTACAGCTTCATTGCCTGAGGTCCTTTTCTGCCTTCTCTATGTCCCAGGGCAAGTTCACCACGGCGAGTGATGTGTGGGCCTTTGGGGTAACTCTGTGGGAGGTGCTGATGCTCTGCAGGGCCCAGCCCTTTGGGCAACTCACCGACGAACAAGTCATCGAGAATGCAGGGGAGTTCTTCCGGGACCAGGGCCGGCAGGTCAGAGCAGAGGCTGGGGGGAGGTGGGGTGGGGGTGTGAGGGGTGGAGCATGGGAGTGTGGAGACTAAAGAACACCTGTTGCTCTCTCTATGCCATGCTACTTGCTGCAGGTGTACCTGTCCCGGCCACCTGCCTGCCCGCAGGGCCTGTATGAGCTGATGCTTCAGTGCTGGAGCCGGGAACCTGAGCAGCGGCCGCCCTTTTCCCAGCTACATCGGTTTCTGGCAGAAGATGCACTCAACACAGTGTGAATCATGCCATCCTGCTGACCCACCCTTGGGAAACCATGACACGAAAACAAGAGAAGCCTATGCCCACCCCACCCACCCCCTTTCCTGACTGCCCATCTCCCCGAGAGGCAGCATGACTGTGGGTGGGCTGGGCCTACCCAGGGAGCTTTCACCGGACCTGGCACTCACTTCCCTTTCCCGTCCCTCTTCTCTGCCCCTGCCGCCCACCCAGCTGGCCCTGTGGATGGGACCGTCTCTGACTTCTACCAGCCATCCTTTGGGAAAAGGTGGGGCAATGCAGGGCAGACACTGGACCTGGCTCACTGGAGCACCTGGGCCTCACTGGATAACACTGGTTCCTAGGGGGAGGTGGCTGTACCCCCAGCTTCTCTCTTCCTGTCACACACTGGACTCTGCTGGCTGAGAACTTGAGGGGTGAGGAAGACAAAAAAGGGCCTACCCCTGGAATTGTTCTCAGCGTTGGCCTCCTTCTCCTCCTCCAATGTCCCCTCAGACACTGGACCTGGAAGAGGGGCGGGTGGCCCCTGCCCTGATCCTCGTCCCTTCTTCCCACCTGCCATGCTGTAGCTAGGCCTTCTCTAAGCCTGTACGTTTCTGTGGAGTAAATACTGGGGATTAGGGGAGATGAGAGAGCAAGGGGCTGTGGCCTGGGGGTTGGACTTCTCTATTGTAGCTACCACATTGGTTTTTTTCTATAATCACCTGGGGTTTGTACATTTTTGGGGGGGAAGAGACAGATTTTTACACTAATATATGGACCTAGCTTGAGGCAATTTTAATCCCCTGCACTAGGCAGGTAATAATAAAGGTTGAGTTTTCCACAGTTGTGAGTTTCTTGGGGTTTGGTAAAATCTGCCTTCTCCACTTCTCTCTCAACCCATTTCCTTTCTTCCTTCTCTTTTTCCTCCCTGTCTTCAGTCCTACACTTTAACTGTCCAGCACAGTGGTCTATTTGCCTATGATCCAGGCCCTTTGTGATAATGAGTCATCAGGAACTCAGGGAACTTACGTGTACCCAGGGGCTCTGCAGGAGCTCTGAAGGGAACTCCTCCGCTCGGGGATTCCAAGGGTGTGTCTGACCCTTAGGGGTCTGTGAAATCTGTTTACTATTCAGAATTATGTTTTAAAACACAGAAAATATGAAGGATTAACAACTGGAGATAGCAATCTCATTGGCTTTTCTTCCTGGGCTGGCTTTGAACCATGATCCTCATATCTTAGCCTTCTACTTAGCTTGGATTACAGGCATGAACCACTGGCTCCTAGCCCTGTAATTCCTTTATATTGCTTAAATTCTAGAAGTCCCTTTGGGCCTGGGAGGCCCAGGTGGAGACCCTTGGATTAGTCCCAGCAAGCATGCAAGGATGAGTCACTGTTAAGAAAGCATTTAACAAGTTTGAACTAGATTGGGAAGAAGAAAAAAAAAAATCAGTTGCAGGTATTGGGCCAGGCAGACCTGTCTTAATGGCAGTTTAGGTGGAAAACAGTCCCTTGGGAGGTTTTGGCTGGTGATATTTTACAAAATGAGCCAAATGGATAATGAGAATAACAATAAGGATAATTTCATCTGAAGTTGACTTAATAGACTCTTGAGGTCAGGTCACGGATCTAATAGGTTACTGATTACAGTGAGCCATCATAAAGACACACACTGATGAGTTAAGAGTTCATAGGCCAGAGCCAGAATAATAAGCAAATGAAAGCCACTGCAATGAGCTGTTAATGCCAAAATCTCTGAGAACAGACTTTTAAAACAGGCCTAATGCAAACCCAAGGATTCAGCAAACTTCAGCATGCTCAAACCTGCCCCTCTTTATTGTGTCCTATCTTTGAGTGACAGCATCGTGCTCCTAGCAACACAAGTGATCACCTGACCCTCACCTGCCAGGTCAAATCCAGCACAACAGTTGGTAGTTTTTTGCATCCCAAATCTCCCAAAGACTCATTATTTCTCTCTGTTGCTATTGCCCCCACTGGCACACATTGCCATACCCTGTGGCCTACTGTAGTCTCTTTAATCACCTATTCCTGTTCCTGTCTCATTTTTTTTTCAGCCCTGTAAGCACGATGACCTTCAATGCACATAAATCTGACTTCCCTCCCTTATTTCAATCCCTCTAATAACATCTCACTGATTATCATCATCATCATCATCATCATCATCATTAGATACAAGGTCTCACTGTCTTACAATGTAGATTTGCTTAGACTTGCTGTATAACCCAGGCTGACTTTGAACTCATGAGCTTCTTGTGCCTCTATTTCCTGAGTACTGGGATTATAGGCTTGTGTCATGCTGATGTTTTTGTTTGTTTGGCAGATATGAGGATCAAATCTAGGCCCTTGCACATGCTAGGCAAGTGTTCTACCACTGAATTACATCCCCAAACCAACAGTGATTGTTTGTTTAGTGAGACAGGCTCTTCCTATGTGGCACAGGCTAACTTCAAACTCACTATGTAGACCATATTGACCGCCAGCTCTTGATCTTCTTGCTTGAGCCTATTCAATGCAGGGATTACAGACATGCCACCACGACTGGCTCCCCATAAATGTTTAAAGGACAAAATTTTGGGGCTGGAGGCATAGCTGAAGTGAAAGTGCCTGCAAGTGAGAGTATGGGCCTTTAGTTCATGCCTTGGTTCTGGCAAAGAAAGAAATAAAGTATCTTGAGCACTGGTATCTCAGCACAAGAGGCTGAGATCCGATGATCGAGGTTCAAAACCAGCTGGGACAGGAAAGTCTGTGAGATTATCTCCAATTAACTATCAAAAAATAGGAATTGGAACTGTGGCAAACACACATACACAGAAGAAAAGAAAGAAATCTTGTTTAATGTTGGTCTCCACAACTTTCTCTAGCACTCTCTCCTGTATGCACCACTGACCTTGTTTCAGTTTTTCCCATGGCTAAAGGCTTTTCTGCCACTGGGCCTTTGTAGCAAGTTGTTCTCTATTCGAAACAATTTTCCCTGTGTTCTCCTTGTTAATTGCTGCTTACCCTTCAGTAGTCGTCCCTCATAAGGACAAGTCCCTTTTTGATGTTCTCTGAACACACAAATCTATTTGTATTATTGTATTATATATCTTATTTGTATCATTTACAGGTGATATTTTACATGTATTCATGCATTTGTTTTTTCCATCTTCTTCTCTCACTAGACTATAGGCTGAACAATGGTAAATTCCCTGAATATGGAGCTTAATTAATTGAAAAAAAAAAAAAAAGCTGGGCATTGTAATCCTAGCCTGTAATCCTAGCTGCTCAAAGAGGTTGAGGTCTGAGGATTGCAGTTCACATCCAGCTCAGGAAGGAAAGTCTGTGAGACTCTTAATCGACAATGAACTACTCAGAAAGAGCCAGAAGTATCCCTGTGGATCAAGAGGTAGAGCGTTAGCCTTGAGCACAGAGGGGCTCAGGGACACAGTCCAGTTCCTTGAATTCAAGCTCCAGGACCAGCAAAAAACCAAAACAACAACAAAAAAATCTGATATCTGAAAGGTTAACATAAAGAGATTCTGTGTAGCTCCCAAACTAAGATTGACAAGTGAAAGTTATAGAAATAGAAATGAAGATAATTTTACTGCGCACATACTATACACTAGGTATTATGTTTCGTACATATATCACCTTTAATACTCAAAACAATATATGAAGTAGTTAAAACGGTTGTCATTTCACGGAAAAGAAAACTTCTGTTAGGTTACAGGCCTGGCTCCTGGCTGTTCTGCTTTCTGGTTTCCTGGGCTTCCCAATTAAAAGTTGATCCTTAACTAAGTGTGAAAGTGCTGTGTAACGTGAATCATTCCACTTTTGTGGGCGACATGTGAGCCCAAGAAACCCAGTTGTGCCGTCTCCACCCAAAGACTCACTATTAAGGGGCCTCTACCAGCCCTCAGGTCCCCTCCACTCTTCATCTCGCCTCTGGACCAGGCAGGTTAGACACGCCATCACATGGTGTCTTCCCAAGACAGTTGCGGAACGAAATGGTCTGTCTTTTGGTTTCCCCGGGCTTCTCAATTAAAATCCAGCGGCTTCTCGGCCGTGCCTCCCCGCGGTGCCTTTCGGGAGTTGAAGTCAGACATTCTCCAACTTGCCCTGGAGTAGGCATGAAAAGGACTACAATTCCCAGTATGCCTCGCGACAGACGAGTGCAGTGCTTATTCTTATCCTTCCCATTCGTTCACTCCTGCCCTTCCGATTTCTTCACTTTGGGCTCTTGTTTGAAGTCTTTCGTCATTCTTTTGTCTTTCTCTCGTGTGTTTCACCATTTTTCTCCTTATCTCTGGAAGCGAATGCGAGATCTTGGCTGTGATTAAGCGACGGCTGAAGATCGGGTGTGCGCGAGGGGGATCGACGCTGAGTGGTGAAGGATCCCACCGTGGGTAGGAGACTGGCAAGCCGGGGGAAGTTAGATCAGAAATTGGGTCTCTGGGAGAGGGGCGAGGGGAAAGATAGAGATAGACTTAGATTTGGGAAGCATGGAAGAGAGAGCCGGCTTATTACGGCATCATTCAGAAGTGGGCTAAGAATTAGGATATGCGAAGAACTGACAGTTTTGGAGTGCAGGGAGAGAGAGGACTAGGCGCAAACAACTGTCTTCGACGCTGCTTAGCTAAAGATGAGAAGTCATTGAAATATAAAACGATTTTGCAAAAATGTAGGACCAGTAATAATCTCATCACTTGGAAGATGATCTCATCACCAGAAGATGAGTTTAGGGCAGAAATGGGATGAAGAGGCAGGAAAAGAGGGGAAGTTTGGAAGAAATAAGTGCTGAATGGCACGGGGGAGGAGACCACAGGAAATATGGGGTTATTGTTCAACTAGAATGGATCTTAGGGGTAGGGTTGTGCTTCTAACACTTACCTCTCTCAGGTGATGGAGAACACCCCTGCAAGGGGTGGACTGAACCGGGTGCACCTACAATGCAAGAATCTACAGGAATTCTTAGGAGGCCTGAGTCCTGGAGTATTGGATCGATTGTATGGGCACCCTGCCACTTGTCTGGCTGTGTTTAGGTAAGGAGCCTCCTTCATAGCAGGGATTATAATGGGGGGCATGCATGCTGCAATCAGTTACCATAGATAGGAGTGTAGCAATCTACTTAGGATGGGGGCGGCAAGGCCCAAAACAGATGGAGGTTGTGGGGGCAGCAAGACTGGTAAAGATATACTGGGGAGTGGGAGGAGAGGTAAGATTTTTGAGAGATAGATGAAGGTAGAGATGCAGGTATAACACAGCTGCTGATATTTACATTTGGCCTCTAACCCCTACAGGGAGCTCCCGTCTCTGGCTAAGAACTGGGTGATGCGGATGCTCTTTCTGGAGCAGCCTTTGCCGCAAGCTGCCGTAGCCCTGTGGGTGAAGAAGGAATTCAGCAAGTGAGTCTCCATTCTCAGCCAGATACAAATTCCTCAACATTTACCTTTCCCAAACTTGTTTTTTAGAATACTAGGAAACACATTTACATTATAATTATATGTTTTTAGTTAGTGGGGATTAGACTAGATTTAGCACATGCTAAGCATAATATAAACTACCACTGACTTATACTCTCATTCCTTCCAGGAAATATATGTATTTTTTCCTTTTGGAGAGTTGTGATCATCTTTAACAAGGCTTGCTAGGCACTGCAGTAAAGATACTTAAAGAGACACAATATTAGTTTATAATGGTGTTCCGGGATCACCAGTTCAGAAAAGGCAGAAATGGAGGCATCTATAGTCTCCTTCTTTTTGTTCTCTAGATACCCACTCACCTCTCTTCTTCTGTTCCAGGGCTCAGGAGGAAAGTACAGGGCTGCTGAGTGGCCTCCGTATCTGGCACACCCAGCTGCTCCCTGGTGGCCTCCAGGGCCTCATCCTGAACCCAATCTTCCGCCAGAACCTCCGAATTGCCCTTCTGGGTGGGTATGTTGTTCCCATCTTTTTCTAAGCTAGGCCAAAGGAACTGCTTAATATCACTAATGGAAGGGGAACTCCTTCAGGGATGAGTTGGACCAGATGTGGCTTTAGGATATAGGCAATGTCCCTTTCTTGGGCCCTTGGGATAAGGGAGGGAAGGGCCAGGGGCCAGCAGGGGAGAGACAGAGCTCCTTACTGCTGGCCCATCCTGGCCATAGGGGGAAGGCCTGGTCTGATGACACAAGTCAGCTGGGACCAGACAAGCATGCTCGGGACGTTCCCTCACTTGACAAGTACGCCGAGGAGCGATGGGAGGTGAGGACTTAGGCGTCTGTGCATGTCTCTGCTGTGCTCCTACTTCCTGCAGCTAGCAGAGGCCTCAGTCTTCCTGTTCTGATCCGTTCCTAGGTGGTCTTGCACTTCATGGTGGGCTCCCCCAGCGCAGCTGTCAGCCAGGACCTGGCTCAACTCCTCAGCCAGGCTGGGCTCATGAAGAGGTAAGGAAACCTGAAGTATAACAGTCACTTCCTTGGCCATTTCCTTGGGTCTTGGATTAACTGGGTATCTGGGATTAGACACCCAGGATTAGAAGCAGATGATGAGTAGGGTACAGTGAGAGATAGCCAGAAAAAGCCTGAGAGGACACTTGGGGAGAGTAGCCTTTTTCTGCAGATCATCATCCTACCTCTTCATTTCTAGTAGTGAACCTGGAGAGCCACCCTGTATTACTTCTGCTGGCTTCCAGTTCCTGTTGCTGGACACCCCTGCCCAGCTCTGGTACTTTATGCTTCAGTATCTGCAGACAGCCCAGGTAAGAAGGTCAGATCCCCTTGCCAATATCCCTGCTCTTCTCAAATCCCATTGACAGCCACCCTCAAACTGTTCCCTGTTCCCGCTCCTCTTCTCCCCTACCCCTCCCATTTCTCCTCTTCTCTAGAGCCGGGGCATGGATCTGGTGGAGATTCTGTCTTTCCTCTTCCAGCTCAGCTTCTCTACTCTAGGCAAGGTAAGTACTGTCAGGACAGGGAGATGGGAAGGGGAAGTCAGGTTGTGAGATAGCAGAGTGAGAAGATAAGTGTGAACACAAAATGACCAGAGAAGTGGATGGAGGGAATGCATGTGAGGGATGGGTTGGGGGAAGAAGGAAGATGGGATGTGTTTTGGACCTCAGCTAACCACCTCTTCTCCAGGATTACTCTGTGGAAGGTATGAGTGATTCTTTGTTGAACTTCCTGCAACATCTGCGTGAGTTTGGGCTTGTTTTCCAGAGGAAGGTAAGAGCACCCAGATACATAGCTTCTAGGGAAGAGGGGCCTGAGCAGTAGGGGGAAGTATTTGGTCAGGATTGAGTACTTGGAGAGGAAGTTGAGAGTTGAGATTCTATGCACTGGGAAGGATCTGATGTCCCAGCAAGGAAGATGTAGGGTAATGATTCCTGAGAGAGGACCTCTGTTTTTCCCTTCCCAGAGGAAATCTCGGCGTTACTACCCCACACGCCTGGCCATCAACCTTTCATCTGGTGTCTCTGGGGCTGCTGGGGGTACTGTGCATCAGCCAGGCTTCATTGTCGTGGAAACCAATTACCGGTTGTATGCCTACACAGGTGAGGCTGGGATATAGGGCTCCCTTGGGGTGGGTATAGGGAGGGAAAGGAAGCTGGAGGGAATGCCGGTTTATGTTTACTTGGTCTACAGAGCTCCCTGACCTTCTCACACTTGAAGGAAGGGCTTGAGGAAGTCTAGGTGGGGGGTAACCTTGTCATCCTCTCTTCTATGCATGGGTCAGAATCAGAGCTGCAGATCGCCCTCATTGCCCTCTTCTCTGAGATGCTCTATCGCTTCCCCAACATGGTGGTGGCACAGGTGACCCGGGAGAGTGTGCAGCAGGCCATTGCCAGTGGCATCACAGCCCAGCAGGTATCCCTACTTGCACGGATAGAGGTGGGAAGATATTAGGCTGCACTTGGGTTGAGGGGCACAGGATAGACCCATTATGGAAGGCTACCCTTCAGTCTGCCACAATAGTAGCTGTGAGTGGTCTGTGAACACCAGGCACATGAAAAGAAATCAAGACTTTAGGGGTGGGAACTGCTAGACCCTAGTGGGAAAACATGAGGGGAGGAGGTATAACTCTTAATTTGTGTCTCAGTATCATAGTTTCTGGCTGAGTAAACTGGACCTCATTGCTTTACCTCTGTGAATCTGGTAAATGACAATCCTCGTCACGCAGGGTTGTTGGGAGAATTCAGTGAAAGACTAGATGTAAAGCATTTAGTTCAGAGCCTGCTGAAGATTAAGTGTTCAGAATACAGTAGCTTCTGCTATTTTAAAGAAAGTAAAACAAAACAAGACTGGGAAGGGCAGACCTGACAAGCTGGAGGACCAATTTGAGATAAAAGCAGAACAGGGATGTGTTGAGAACAGGAGTACAGAATGGCTATGATAAGAGAAAATTCCTTTTCAGTGATATTAAGTGACAGCTTAGATGGCTTTCCTGCCTTCTTGAACCCTCATGGCACTCTTATCTTTTCCTAGATAATCCATTTCCTAAGGACAAGGGCCCACCCAGTGATGCTCAAACAGGTATCAGGATGCTGGTAGCCCATGGCACCTTGCAATGAAATGGTGGAAGAGGAAAAGGGGTGTCCAAACCCTGGGAAAGAGTGGAGGGCTGTGGGAGTCTGGGGCAGCATTCCTGAATCCCTATAGCCCAACCTTGCTCCTGCAGACCCCGGTGCTGCCCCCCACCATCACAGACCAGATTAGGCTATGGGAGTTGGAAAGGGACAGACTCCGATTCACTGAAGGTAAGTGGCTTCTAGTGGCCCAGTCCAAGTTCCTGGCCAGAGGAAGAGCAGGTAGTTCAGTCTTGATGGACTGAAAAAATTCCTGTGCATTTCATTTTTTGTTTATTTAGGGAATGGAGGAGAAAAACTAGCAAGACACTTTTGTTTTAGGGTGAATTTGTAACAGTAAATGAATTGTGTCAAATCAGTAGTTTGGATTTGGCTAGAAGGCAAGTGGGAGAAGTGATTCATTATTTTTCTGGGTTTGGTGAGTGAGCAAGTCACAGGTTTTCTTTTTTTTTTTTCCTGTCGGTTTTGGGGCCTGAACTCTGGGCCTGGGCACAGTCCCTGAGCTCTTCAGCTCAAGGCTAGCGCTCTACCACTTGAGCCACAGTGCCACTTCCAGCTTTTTCTGCTTATGTGGTGCTGAGGAATCAAACCCAGGGCCTCATGCATGCAAGGCAAGCACTCTACCACTGAGCCACCTTCCCAACCCTAAGTCACAGGTTTTCTTCCTCCCTCCCTCTTCCTTTCCTACATGCTTTCTGCCTTTGTGTGTGTGCGCACGCATGCATGTGCGTGCCACAGCTTCACTTCTGGCTTTTTGGTGGTTCATCGGAGATAAGAGTTTCATGGACTTTCCTGCCAAGGCTGGCTTTGAACTGTGATCCTCAGATCTCAGCCTCCTGAATAGCTAGGGGCTTCTTGAACATGTCTAGATCACACTAGTGACCCCCACACAGAGCTTTTTAATTCTGAGGCACAGGCCGCTCCGGCCCACCGCCTCGTCCCGCCCCGTCCAGGCGTCCTGTACAACCAGTTCCTGTCGCAAGTGGACTTCGAGCTGCTGCTGGCGCACGCGAAGGAGCTGGGCGTGCTGGTGTTCGAGAACTCGGCCAAGCGGCTCATGGTGGTGACCCCGGCCGGGCACAGCGACGTCAAGCGCTTCTGGAAGCGGCAGAAGCACAGCTCCTGAGCCCGCAGAACCGGAGCACCCCGGGCCGGGACCGGACCCTGGCGGGCGCGCGGGCGGGACCGGGCGGGATGGGCGAGCCGGCCGCGCAATGGCGGCCGCGGCCTCATAACTCAGGTGCTTTTTATTATTATTATTATTCACCCGCGGAAACCTTTCTTGTTTACAATAAAGTTTTGGAAGTGAGCCGCACAGCCCCACACACCTCCCCGCAGACCACACCTCCCCGCAGACGACACGTCCCGCACACCTGCTCGCGTCCGCGTCCGCGGTCCTCTGACGGCGGGGCGGGGCGGGGCGGAGCCGGGAGGCGAGGCCGGCCTTCGCGCATGCGCCGCACGTGGCCACGCCCCCACGTGCGCTCGGGTCGCCGGCCGGGTTCCGGTGTCCCGGACGCTGGAACCCCCTACCCCTACCGCCGCGGGGCGCCCTGGGATAGCCGCGGGGTCGCGGGGTGAGCGCGAACGTGGCCGACTCCGGGAGCTGGGGGGCGCGGGGGAGTCGCTGAGGGCCCGGGCCCACGTGGTGGCGCCGCGGGGAAGCCATGCCGGCCGGCCAGACGCGCAGCAAGCGGCACCAGGCCTGCTCGTAGGGGCCCTTGAATGTTCGTCATCCCGTCCCTGAGCTGCGGTCTCCAGGGTGCTGCCCGCACGGTACCCCAGCCCTCGCGGAGCAGGGGGTGCATGCTAGTGTAGAAGGCAGGAAATGAAGGGGGTGTGACCCCCTGCGCCCGCTTGTCCTCTGGTGTGCTCTGGACCTGATCCTGGCCGCTTCCGCGCACACTCCCGATGCCTCATTTGCCCCTGGCCTCGTTTCGGCCACCACTCTGGGGGCTGAGGCCCTCACGGGGCCTCCCCAAGCCCCGTCCCCTTTCCACACAATCCGAGCCCCATAGCTCCTCTGTCTCTCGGAGGAACCGTGAAGCCAAGCAGAAGCGCCTGCGCGAGAAGCAGGAGGCGCTGGAAGCTGCCATAACCCGGAAAAGCAAGGTTAGGGGTCAGTTTGTCTTTGGGTCTCAAAAAGACTTGGGTGGGAGGCCGAAGGAGACAGCCTGGGGGCCAGATGGTGTATACTGGGAGTTTCAAGTTCCCCTTCTGTTCCCGCCTTCCAGTCACCTGCAGAGACCAGTAAGGCATGGAGTCCTAAGGAGATAGTATTGTATGAAATCCCAACAGAACCCGGTGAAAAGAAAGGTAACTGGGGAGCCTGAAGACCTTTCACTTGTTGTTTTTTCTTTTTTAAGTAAGGGTCTAGCTCAGATTGGCCCTGGAACTTACTATGTAGCTTAAGCTATTCTCAATCCATGAGCCTCCTTGCATCTGCCTCCTCATAAGGATTACAGGCATGTTCCACCACACTTCTTTCCTATTTTAGTTGTCCATTTGGTCTGCAGAATAAGCATTGCACAGCTTGGAACAAAGTTCAACAGTTAATGGAGTTCCCTTCTGCTTCACAGATGTGGCAGTACCCTTGCCTCCTGCTTACAGCCCCCGATATGTTGAGGCTTCTTGGTACCCATGGTGGGTTCGAGAGGGCTTCTTCAAACCAGAATATCAGGTTAGTGCCTAGCTGAGAGGGTATTAAATGGTTCTCAGGATCCCAGGAGAGAGTGGTCCTTCAAGTAGGTGGGCACAGATGAGTCTCAGAGTCCAGTTGACACTGAGGTTTCTTTTCATTTGGTTCCTGGCTTCTGCAAAGGTTTCTGTTGCTTTCTTCTCACCTTTGCTGATTCTTCCTGAAGTTCTTTTTGCTTTGGTGGCACCAGAGGGTGCTATTCCCCCAGGTAATTTTCAGTCCTCTCTTTCCTTTGACTTTTCTCCTTCTAGAGGAGGCTGCCCCAGGCTACAGGAGAGACCTTCTCCATGTGTATCCCACCTCCGAATGTCACTGGCTCTCTACACATTGGCCATGCACTGACAGTGGCTATCCAGGATGCCCTTGTGCGCTGGTGAGAGGGGGATGGGGTCTTTGGCAGTGCAGAGGGAAGATACTAAGTACAGGAATGGGTGAGGATAAGCATGTGAGCCCCAGAACTCCCCTGAGAGCATTTCTGTTTCAGGCATCGGATGCGTGGGGATCGGGTACTGTGGGTCCCTGGCTCAGATCATGCAGGAATTGCTACACAAGTAGGTCTTTGGTCACATTTTCCTCTTCTTGGCTGAAAGCTGTATCTTCTCCCAAAGCCTGCTGACTCACTGATCATCTGCCCCTAATCCTACTGCAGGCTGTGGTGGAGAAACAACTGTGGAAGGAGCAGGGAGTGAGGAGGCATGAGCTGGGCCGGGAGGACTTCCTTAAGGAGGTGTGGCAGTGGAAGGAGGAGTGAGTATGATGGACAGGGCCACAGGATACCCAGAGATGGCAAGCTTTGCCTCTGTTTCCCATGATGCCTCTAAATTCCTGAGACAGAAGCTTTGGAACAGAACCCCTTAGCATTTGGTGGAGTGCATGTACACTATATATACATATTAGTGTGTACCTGCATGTATCCTAGTTTCTCTTGTACACATCCCCATTTCTCTTGTGTGTATTTCATCACCTCTTCTACCTGTCCATTCCTACCTCCCAGTTTCCATAAATTGCCTTCATTTGGAAAGATAGTCTGTTAGGGCATGTCATTATTTCTGTGCAGTTCTCTTGGGTTTTCCACAAAGTGACTGTCCCTCCTCTGTAGATTCGTTGAGGTGTGTATGTGTATGTGTATGTGTATGTGTATGTGTATGTGTATGTGTATGTATGTGCTGGCCCTGGGGCTTGAACTCCGCCTGGGCCTGATCCTGGTACCTGAGTTGTTTTTTTTTTTTTTTTTTTTTTTGTCGGTCGTGGGGCTTGAACTCTGGGCCTGGGCGTTGTCCCTTAGCTCTTCAGCTCAAGGCCAGCGCTCTACCACTTGAGCTACAGCGCCACTTCCGGTTTTCTGGTGGTTTTATTGGAGATAGGAGTCTCACGGTCTCTCCTGCCCAGGCTGGCTTTGAACCGCGATCCTCAGATCTCAGCCTCCTGAGTAGCTAGGATTACAGGCGTGAGCCACCAGCGCCCGGCCTGGTACCTGAGTTTTTTATGCTCAAGGATAGTGCTCTTCCACTTGAGCCACAGCTTCACTTCTGGCTTTTTTGGTGGTTAGTTGGAGATAAGAGTTTCACACTTTCTTGTGCAGGCAGGGTTCAAACTGCAATCCTCAGATCTCAGCCTCCTGGATATCTAGGATAACAAGGTGTGAGCTATTGGTGCGTGGCCTTCTACCTCTTTTTTTTTGGGTCCGGTCGTGGGCCTGAACTCTGGGCCTGGGCGCTGTCCCTCAGCTCTTCAGCTCAAGGCTAGCGCTCTACCACTTGAGCCACAGCGCCACTTCCAGCTTTTTTCTTTTTGCTTATGTGGTGCTGAGGAATCGAACCCAGGGCCTCAGGCATGCAAGGCAAGCGCTCTACCACTGAGCCACCTTCTCAGCCCCCTTCTACCTCTTTTAATGCTGTGGAAAGCCTCACATTGTGTTTAGGTTTCATGTCTATCAGCTTGGCAGGCTAGATGAGGGCCATCTGTATTTTATTTTCCTGTAGCATCTGGCTTTGTGGTAGCATCATTGGGCTAGTTACTCGGGAAGTTCTGAGTGTGTTGATTGCTGACATGTATCTCTGGTGCAGGAAAGGAGGAGAGATCTGTGAGCAGTTACGTGCTCTGGGGGCCTCCCTGGACTGGGATCGGGAGTGTTTTACCATGGATGCTGTGAGTGTTCCATGCTAGAGTCCTTTTGGGTGTTAGGGTAGGGTTTTATAGACCCATGTGTGGAGCAGGCTTCTTAAGGAAGGGAGGCTCAAGACAGGGGTCCCTCAAGAGGGAGCAGGTTCAACTGGGAGGGGCTGATTTGGTCACTGTTGTCATTCTAGGGTTCTTCAGTGGCTGTGACTGAAGCTTTCGTGCGACTCTACAATGCAGGGTTGTTGTACAGGAACTGTCAGCTTGTCAACTGGTCATGTGCTTTAAGATCAGCCATCTCAGATATTGAGGTGAGGCAAGGGTTTCTGAGGACTGTAAGGCAAGTAATCGAGTGATTAAGAGCTTAGACTCTGGAGCTGCACTGCCTGGATTCAGTCTGAGTGCTTCCCTAAAAATGGTATGATTTTCAGCAGGCTTTTGCCCCTTTAAGTTCCACTTCTTACACTGTCAATTCAGAGATGCTGGGATGCTTGTTTCTCAGGATTGTAAAATGAAGCAAAATTTGGTGTGACATGCTCAGCACAATACTTCGGCATGACCTAATGCTCAGTGAATGTGTACTGTGACCAATGGCACAAAAGTTGGGTGAGGGGAAAGGGGGTGGTTCCCAGCTCCTCCAGGATTTAGATGGATTGCAGGGAAGCTGGGGTGGGAAGCAGGCATCCTGCCTGTGAGCTCTGTAGAGAGGTGACTCTTACCTGGCCTCCTCGACTTCTCCAGGTGGAGAACCGGCCTCTGCCTGGACGCACAGAACTCCGGCTGCCTGGCTGTCCCACCCCTGTGTCTTTTGGCCTCCTTGTTTCTGTTGCCTTCCCTGTGGATGGAGAGCCTGGTGAGTTGCTCCACTTTACATTTTCTTCCTCCTTGGTTTTATTTTTTCCTTCAGTTTTGAATAGAGCCTTACACTTATGCCCAGGCCAAGATTGACTGTGATCTTCCGATTTATGCTTCTCCCATAGCTGAGATGACATGTGTACACCATGGCACCTGCTTTTTGTTGGTTGAGACAGGGTCACTTAAATTTTTGCCTGGGCTGGCCTTGAACTGTAATCTTCCTGCTCTGCCTCCAAATTAGCTAGGATTACAGGCATGATCCTCCATGCCCAGTTTGTTTCCTATTTTCTCATGTCCATGTTGGGAGTGTTTGCATCGTGAGCACTTACCTTGGCTATTATGGAGGATGTAAGCATGCATTTGTTGTTATTCAGTAGCCATCTGCTTCACAGGAAAGAGACAAATGATCACTTCTAAAGTATGGTTTGTACAGTAAGTTGTCTGAAGAGATCAGAGAAGGAAAGAGACAGATCAAGAATGGTCCAAAGCACCATGTAATTGTAACCCCTCTGTACAGTATTTTCACAATTAAAAAAAAAAGAGAGAGAGAGAGAATGGTCCAAAGCAGTGTTTTCAGTGGCCTGAAAAAGGCACAACATTTGTGATTAGGACTGAGATTTCCAGTTGTCCTCAGGCTTTAGTTGCTTTTGTCACTATTATCTTGGATTCTTCCATACAAAGTCTTGGGAAATTCCTTTACACTCACACCCTCTCCTGGTCATGCAGTTACAGGAAACCTGGGCTCCTATAAACATGGCTCCTGATTTTCACTGTGGTTCCTAGGCCCACCTTGATACTCTCTGCCCTTCCCTCTTGTAGCTCTGCTGGCTTTACTGTGTCAGAGCAAGCAGAGGGTGTGATGACCAGCTGCCATGTTTATCTTTAGATGCAGAGGTAGTGGTGGGAACCACAAGGCCAGAAACATTGCCTGGAGATGTGGCTGTAGCTGTTCACCCTGATGACTCCCGTTACACAGTAAGAAATATTGCCTGCACCCAACCCATTCTCCACGTAGTCCACTTATTTGCTTCATCTTCTGTCCTCCCCTCCCTTTCTCTTTCATCTCCTCCCTTTCTTTCCTTTCCTTCCTTCCTTCCTTTCCTTCTCCTCCTCCTCCTCCTCATTTTCCTCCTCCTCTTTTTTTTTTTTGGTCAGTCACGGGGCTTGCACTCTGGGCTTGGGCACTATCCCTCAGCTTTTCAGCTCAAGGCAAGTGCTCTACTGCTTGAGCCACAGCACCACTTCTGGTTTTCTAGTGGTTTATTGGAGATAAGAGTCTCACGGACTTTTCTGCCCGGGCTGGCTTTGAACTGTGATCCTCAGATCTCAGCCTCCTCAGTAGCTAGGATTACAGGCATGAGCCACCGGCACCAGGCTCCTTCTCTTTTTCTTCCTTCCTTTTTTCTTCTATCCTGGAGCTTGAACTCAGAGCCTCACACATGCTAGGCAGGACCTCTACTACTTGAGTAATGTCTCTGCCCTTCCTACTCATCTCCACAGTGTAATTTGCTCTGCTCCCTTTTCTTTTTCTCTAGTTCACGGGTTAACCCACTGTGGCACCTGTACCAAATTTCAGCTGCTGTCTCCTTTTATATAAGTGATACTCACTTGTGTGTATGGTGTCTATGGCTGCTCTTCTAGATATGTTCTCTAGCTCTGCCACAGTATTTACTTTCTTGTCCCTGAGGAAGTATGTTGACCTTGCTTTAGCTTTTTACCTCTGGTCTCCATCCTCTTGTTCCTGGGGTTCTCACACCCTAGACCTTTCCTCCCTGTAGGTCTACCCACCCCTGATCTTTCTCCTTTCCCTTAGCATCTACATGGGCGACAGCTCCGTCACCCCCTGACAGGGCAGCTTCTCCCCCTCATCACAGACCCTGCTGTTCAGCCGCAGGTGGGCACAGGTGAGTGGAGGACAGGGACAGAAAGTGGAGGAGAGAAATGAGGGAGGGCAGTGGGAATGAAAGGGAGGCACAGACAGAAGGTGGGGAGGGATAGGGCAATGTAGGTGACAGTGTGACTAGAAAAGCCCATAGCCCAGGTCAGGGTCAGTACCTGCTGCAGTTGTGCTTCCGCAGGAGCAGTGAAAATCACTCCAGCTCACAGTCCTGCTGACGCTGAGATGGGGGCCCGGCATGGCTTGAGCCCCCTGACTGTCATTGCGGAGGATGGGACCATGACCTCACTCTGTGGGGACTGGCTACAGGTGGGGTCAGCCTCGGTTTTACCTCATCCTCTGGGGGGTTCCCTCTGCCCACTTCCCCTTCTCCCTCCCCCTTTCCTTCTCAAAAGGCCTTTGATCTTTCCTGTCACCACTGTTTTCCCAGGGTCTTCACCGATTTGTGGCCCGGGAGAAGATTATGTGTGCACTGAGGGAGCGGGGCCAGTTCCGGGGCCTCCAGGACCACCCCATGGTACTGCCCATATGCAGGTAGCCCACTTTAACACCTTTGCTGGGGCTGGGAAGGTGGCTCAGTGGTAGAGCGCTTGCCTTGTATGCATGAGGCCCTGGGTTCGATTCCCCAGCACCACATAAGCAAAAAGAATAAAAGCCGGAAGTGGTGCTGTGTCTCAAGTGGTAGAGTACTAGCCTTGAGCTGAAGAGCTGAGGGACAGTGCCCAGGCCCAGAGTTCAGGTCCTATGACCATACCCCCCAAAAACAAACAAACAAACAAACAAAAAAACCACCTTTGCTGAGGGCCACCCAAAAGGGAACGGGTGAAGCTTAAGAGTGCTGGCAGATGGGCTCTGAACCCTCTGCATTAGAAAATAGGTGTTGTGTTAGTCCTGTTCCTAGGCCCAGCCTATGGAGTAGGCTCCTGTGCACAGGGCCAGAGAGCACTGACCTCCTTCTCTCTCTTTTTCAGCCGTTCTGGGGATGTGGTGGAATACCTACTGAAGAGCCAGTGGTTTGTTCGCTGCCAGGAAATGGGGGACCGAGCTGCCCAGGTGAGGCTTCAGTACAAGGAAGGCTGGGCCTAGGGGCTAGAGGAACCCCTGAGAACTGAGATGAAGCAGCAAG
The DNA here is from genome assembly GCF_024711535.1 of Dipodomys merriami. Lineage (NCBI taxonomy): Eukaryota > Metazoa > Chordata > Mammalia > Rodentia > Heteromyidae > Dipodomys > Dipodomys merriami. Next base: position 11,768,003 of record NW_027202937.1, on the reverse strand, counting down.
GGATGTCCTGACCTGAATGCTCTCTAGTCATGGTAATTGAAGAGGCAAAGTGACTCCCAGAGGGTTGTCTCCTTCAGGATCCTTGGGGGAGGCTTGGGAGGCCCTTCCAGAGTTACAAAATTACCTCAGAGGCCATTTGTTCTATCCCAGAAGTCAGGTCTGGTGGGTAGGAAGAAAAGGATTGTTTCTTTTTTTTTTTTTTTTCTTTCTCCTTTGGTGCTGCTGGTCCTGGGGCTTGAACTCAAAGCCTGAGTGCTGTCCCTGAGATTCTTTGGCTCAAGACTAGTACTCTACCACTTGAGCTACAATGCCACTCTTCCAGCTTTTTCGTACTAGTTTATTGGAGATAAAAGTCTTGTGGACTTTGCTGCCTGGGCTGGTTTTGAACCAATATCCTCAGATCTCTGTCTCCCGAGATCAGAGTTGGAACTCAGTGCTATATGACTGCTTAGCTTGCTTGCTTTGCTGACACTCTACCCCTTGAGCAGCCATGACTTGAGCCCAGGTTTGTTTGTTTGTTTGTTCTTCTGGTTATTTTTTTTTTTTTTGGGTCCGGTCGTGGGCCTGCACTCTGGGCCTGGGCACTGTCCCTCAGCTCTTCAGCTCAAGGCTAGCACTCTACCACTTGAGCCACAGCACCACTTCCGGCTTTTTTCTTTTTGCTTACGTGGTGCTGAGGAATCGAACCCAGGGCCTCAGGCATGCAAGGCAAGCGCTCTACCACTGAGCCACCTTCCCAGCCCTCTTCTGGTTATTTTAGAGATGGAATCTCACAGACTATTCTGCCCAGATTGGCTTTGAAGCACAATTCAGATCTCAGCCTCCTGAATAGCTGGTGTCTGGCAGGAAAGCATTCTTTTGTTTGTTTTGTTTTTGCCAGCCCTAGGACTTGAACTCAGGGCCTGGGCACTGTCCTTGGGCCTCTTTGTGCTCAAGGCTAGTGCTCTTACCACGTGAGCCACAGAGTCTGGCATTTTCTGAGTAGTTTATTGGAAATAAGACCCTTATGGCCTTTCCTGCCTAAGCTGGCTTCAAACCATGATCCTCAGATCTCAGCCTCCTAAGTAGAATTATAGGTGTGAGCCAACAGTGCCCAGCAGGAAAGCATTTTTTAAATGCCTCTTTCGCTCCAGGCTGTGGAATCAGGGGCTTTGGAGCTCTGTCCATCTTTCCACCAGAAGAGCTGGCAGCACTGGTTCGCTCACATTGGGTAAGGGTGAGAAGAGCATTTGTGGTGGGGGGTGGGGGGGAGAGGGTGCGTTACTGGTCATGTTGAGGGGTCACTGACTCTTCTCTCCACAGGGACTGGTGTGTCTCCCGGCAGCTGTGGTGGGGCCATCGGATTCCAGCCTACCTTGTCACGGAGGGGCATGAGAAGGTTGGTAGAGGAGGCTGGGTAGGGTGGGGAGAGCCTTACCCAGGAGTCAGTGGACTGCTATTTCCAGAGCCAGCTCCTGCCTGCTAATGCACTTTGTGGTCTTGGTCATGAGACCGACTGTGTGACAGGGGCTCAGCACAGAGAGGCATCAGGAGAAAACAGGAAGATTTAAGTTTTATACCTGACCCTTGTCATTTTCCTCCCTTGTCCCACCTCTTTAGCAGGATGACAAGGAATGCTGGGTGGTGGGGCGGTCTGAGGCAGAGGCCAGACAGGCAGCAGCAGAACTGACTGGGAGACCAGGAACGGAGCTGACCCTGGAGAGGGGTGAGTACAGAGCTAAGGAGGGGCTGAGAAGAGAAAAGGAGTGAACAGGGGTGGGTAATGGGCCCTTGAAGGGAGTAGGTGGGGTCAGGCAAGCTGGGAGTGGGGCAGGAGGTGAGCCACCTGGGCTCTGGGGGTGAGGATTGTCCTGAAGGACGGGCAGCAGGAATCTAAGGTGCTAGACACCAAGGTTTCAACTGTCCCCAATCCCTATTCTGTTCCCAGACCCCGATGTCCTGGACACTTGGTTCTCTTCTGCTCTCTTTCCCTTTTCTGCCCTGGGCTGGCCCCAAAAGGTGAGTTGATAGTGGGAGGGTGAAGATGGGTCTGGTGAAGAAGTTGGAGAGCTGGGCATCCATGGAGTCCAGCCTAATAGACATGGGGCGGGCAGCTTGGACTTGGTTAGTTAGCACTTACCTCTTCCTCTTAGACTCCAGACCTTGCGCATTTCTACCCCCTGTCACTTTTGGAAACGGGCAGTGACCTTCTGCTGTTCTGGGTGGGCCGAATGGTCATGCTGGGGACCCAGCTCACGGGGCAGCTCCCCTTCAGCAAGGTAACAGCAGTTAGTGCCCTGCCTCTCTGGCTCCCGTTTTCCCCTAACTTGCCTTCCCTTCCCTGACTCCTCATATGTTTTCTGTGTTCCTAATTTCAGGATTCACTTTTCTGATCCCTAGAGTCCAGAAACTATAGGTCTTAACCCCATTCCCACCCCATTGACCCCCTCTGCGCCCTCAGGTGCTTCTTCATTCCATGGTTCGGGACAGGCAGGGCCGGAAGATGAGCAAGTCTTTGGGGAATGTGCTGGATCCACGGGACATCATCAGTGGTGTGGAGCTGCAGGTGAGGAGAGCCTGGCTGGAGAGATAGGAGTCTAAGGAGAGGACAGGTAAAGGACAGCAGGTATAGTGGCAGGCTTGAGACCTAGGCCAACGATTTCCTCACCCATCCCCAGGTGCTGCAGGCCAAGCTAAGAGATGGGAACCTGGACCCCGCAGAGCTGGCCTTTGCAGCTGCAGCACAGGTAAGATGCTTTCTCTGCCCGGTGCAGGCCTCTAGCCTGGCCACTGGCTTCTACCACACTTCTAGCTCTGCCCTGCATCTTGGCTGGTATCTGCCAAGCTCTTCTTCCTCTGGTTGCAGAAAAAGGACTTTCCTCATGGGATACCTGAATGTGGGACAGATGCCCTGAGATTCGCACTGTGCTCTCATGGAGTCCTGGGTAAGCTGGGAGGTGAAGTGATAGCGAGCTGAGGCAGCAGCCTAGACAACTTCCTGGGATGCTGCATCCATCCCACATGCGCACTCCATCCAGGTTGTCTGCCCTCCAGGGGGCGACCTGCACCTGTCTGTCTCTGAGGTCCTGAGCTGCCGCCATTTCTGCAACAAGATCTGGAATGCCCTGCGTTTTATTCTCAATGCCCTAGGGGAGAATTTTGTACCCCAGCCGTCAGAGGAGGTGAGAGAGGAAGTAGTTATGTTTGATGTGGGGGTCTAGGGGCTGAAGGAAAAGAGGCAAGAAGTTGGGGATCCACCACTCTAGGTCCTGATACCAGTCCCCTCCCCCAGCTGTCTCCCACCTCCCCCATGGACGCCTGGATCCTGAGCCGCCTGGCCCTTGCTGCCCGCGAGTGTGAGCGTGGCTTCCTCACCCAGGAGCTCTCCCTGGTCACCCATACCCTGCATCACTTCTGGCTCCACAACCTCTGTGATGTCTACCTGGTAAGCAGCAGCCCTTCCTCCTGTGGCCTGCTGCTAGTTCCTCCTGAACTCTGGTGATAGCTGAAAGCAATGGATTTCATGATGCCTAATTGGCTTCTCAGTGAGAAAGGAAAGGAAAGGCAGTCCCAGTTTCCCTCCCCTGGACTGGTCTCTGCAGCACAGCCTGCCTCTCACCTGGGAGAGACTAGGAAGTCTTCTAGAAAATACTTGCCAGGCAGGGTTGCAAAGAAGAAAGAACATTTGCAGTCCCCATAAGTACTCTGTCAAGATCACGTCCATCCAGGTACTACAAGGTGCCTGGGAGGAGAGCATGGTGGCTTTCAGACGAGGGTCTACCCGAAGGGCTTCATGTCAGAGTCATTTGTGGCCTGTTGACCACAGATTGCCTGGCCACCCCAGAGCAGGTCGGGCTGGGTGTTGAGAATGTGTGTTCTCTTCCCAAGTGGTACTGATGGCTCTAGCCATCAACCACACCCTTGTCCGTCCATTGTTTATTAAATGCCTTGTTCCCTTCTAACAAGCAAATATCTGGCTTTCCCACAAATTTCACATCTTCCTAGGAAATCTTATTTTCACCTCCCTCTGAGAATCTCTGCCTGGATTTCCTCTCTTCATGTGCACTGGCATGTGGGTGGTGTCAGGCATGCCTAGGCCTCTCTTAAGAACTCCCCAGCTTGCCTGCAGCAGTCCCCACAGGTGCAGCAGCCACTGTGGAGGAAGGACGTTGCTGTGGACTCCCCTCTGACACCTGGGCTTCCTTTCTAGGAAGCTGTGAAGCCAGTGCTGTTGCGCAAGCCCCGCCCCCCTGAGCCACTTCAGGTCCTATTCTCCTGCGCAGATGTTGGTCTCCGCCTCCTGGCCCCACTGATGCCCTTCCTGGCTGAAGAGCTCTGGCAGAGGCTGCCCCAAAGGCCAGGTGGCTTCTCTGCTCCCAGCATCTGTGTTGCACCCTACCCTAGTGCCCACAGCTTGGTGAGTCACAATCTAGTTCATTGGCATGTAACTCCAGCAAAAGTGGGGACAGCCTCTGGCAGGGTTTGCTGCTATGGACATTACCATAGCGGTTCACACTTTGCCGTGGAGCCTTGGAGAGGATGGATTGCCCTGCAGTGTGTCTGGGGGCAGTGTTAGCCTAGTGTTCGAAATCAGGACTCTGACCAGATTGGTATTTTCTGTGTGACTACCTTAGTTCCTCCCACCTTTGTACTGTCCGGGCATACTTGTGAGGTCAGTTAAACAAGAGAGTATCAGAGTGTCCTTTAAATTTCAGGGAAAGTTTAATAACTTAAGAAAGATAAATGTCAAAAACTTTCTTGGTTTTGTGACATTTGGATGTTGTTTAAGATTCTAATCTGATCGTGTATTGTCCTTTCCTTAGAGAGTGGAACATTTTGTGTGCTTTTGAAGATAGATCTGTTACCCTAGGGAGATGAAGGTGGATGAGTGGAGGGCAGAGCCAAGGGAGTTGATGCTGAGGCTTTGCAAACTCTGGGTTCCCTTTGCCAGGAGCACTGGCGCCATCCTGAGTTGGAGCAGCGCTTCTCCCAGGTCCAGGAAGCCGTGCAGATGCTTCGAGCTCTTCGAGCCACCTACCAACTCACCAAAGCCCGGCCCCAGGGTGAGATCCTAGGCATTTGGCTGCAGGAAGAAGGGGGTGCTGGAGAAGGGAGCAACATAGAGAGCAGAGCGAGGGTCTGGAGGTTCAGGATGGGAAAGGAGGCAGGAGCTGATACCTGGGGCTTGACCTTCCCTCTCTCACTCCCTCCCCAGTACTGCTGCAGACCTTGGAGCCAGGGGAGCAGGGCCTCTTCCAGGCCTTCCTGGAGCCCCTGGGCACCCTGAGCCACTGTGGAGCTGTGAGCTTCCTGCCCCCAGGCGCAGCAGCTCCCTCAGGCTGGGCCCAGGCCACCCTCAGTGACACTGTTGAGGTCTACATGGAGTTGCAGGTGATCAAAGGGGACTGGAGGGATGGGGAAGAATGCTGGGTACAGTGGAAGGGCTGGGAAAGGGGCATCATAGTGGAGAAGGTAGAGGCCTGAGCAGGCTGCAGGCGAGTCAACCTTCTCTTCCCAGGGCCTGGTAGACCCCCAGACTCAGCTACCTCGGCTAGCCACTCGAAGACTCAAGTTGCAGAAGCAGCTTGATGGCCTCATGGCTTGGACCCCATCAGAAGGGGAGGCAGAGACACAGAAGCAGCAAAGGGTAAGGCTTGGAGGCCTCTTAGGAAACCTGCACCCCTGAGGAAGCATGTGCTGGTAGGGTGAGCTCAGACCCGGGTCCTCACTGCTCTCTCTCCTTACCCAGCTTTCCGCTCTCCAGCTGGAATTGTCAAAACTGGACCAGGCAGCCTCTCACCTCCAGCAGCTGATGGATGAGGCTCCCAGCCCGAGAGAGCTTTGAACTCTAACTCTTATCCCTGTTGATTGGCCTCCCTTGCAGACCCATCTGAGGTCAGCACATCTGTCAGGTGTCAGGTGTGGTGGGGTGTCAGAGATTCCACAGTCCACCTTCATTTTATAAATGAGGAAGCCACCTGCCTGACCAGAGACAGTGCGGTTACTGTCTGGCTCTCCTGTACAGCCCAGCCGCCAGTTTAGGAACGAGGAGATTCAGATAAACTCATAAAATCTCACCTGTGTCTGCTAATGGGCTTTTTGTTTTTTTCCCTTTTGGTAACATTCTTACCTCTCCATCGTTCCTTACAGGCCTGGTGTGGGAAGAGAGGAAGACTTCCTCTTAGGCCCTGACCCTGGGCTGCATGGAAGTGTGGGTGCTGGGTAGAGGTGACCTCTCTGGAGGAGGAGGAACCTTCTAGTATTAGGGCGAGGCATGGACACGATGACCTCAGTTCCAGTGCCCTGGCTGGTATAGGCCCTTCATGTTCCACTTCTCAGCAGATGGAAGCTTCCTTGCACCTTACTTATCCCCAGAGGTGCTGAGAAAAGCTGGCCTTCCTCCAGGCCTGAGGGGCTGCAGGGTGTGCTGGGGCCTGTGTGCCTCCTGTCCTCTGAGCACCACCAGAGACACACTCAGACACACTTACATGTGCACGGATGCACCAGTAGCCACCCTGCCCACCTAAACACCTTGACTTGTCTCAGTAGAATTCAGAGGCTTTGTCCTTCCATGCCCACATTGCAGTCTGTCCAGCACCTCTGAGTAGCTATTTATGGCAAGCCTGCCTTGGATCCTTAGTCCTCTGTAGTACTGGATATCCAATGTCATTTAATCGTGCGAAGAGCCTTCTAAGGTGAGAGGAAATGTGCTCAGACTAGAAGTAACCTGTCCAAGGTATCACAAGGATTTAACCCAATTCTTGAGCCTAATAACTTAGTTGCATGTCCTTTGTTCGAGTGTAATGATGACTTAGATAAGATGAATGTTTTTCATGCTAGGCATAAGCAGTGCAAAGCTCTGCAATGATGGGGCCCCACACCACTTCTCACTGCTGAACCACTCTCCCTGGCCTGCCCCTGCTTCCACCCTGCCAGCCTGTGTGGCCTCTGGGCCTGGGGACCATGTTCTATGGGTATTCTGTCCACATCCCTGCCTTAGCTTAAGCTAAAGGGGCTGAAATTAAAATCTTGCTTAAACATACACCTAGCTGGTGTCTAATCTCTCCACTGCCATTGAAAGTCGAGTGAGTCATGTTAAGTTTCAATTTCCTTACTTGTGAAATAATGATACCTAACATGGGACATTTAAGGTTGCCACATCAAATGTTCTAAGTAGTAGGCTTAAAACAAAGTAGGGATTCATAACTTAATTTTCCTTTATTCCTGAGTGTCCTGAAGCCCAAAAGTTGTGTGTATGTGTGCAGTTACTTAATTTCCCAGATTCCTTTTAGGCCTTTGTGGTGTTGAGAGAGACCATAAACCCCACACTCAGCAGCTGGGAGTCAGACTTGAGTATCCTGCTCCCATTGCCCACCCAGTGCATGGACCCACTGTATTCAGTGTATTTATTGGCATGCAACAGAGGGACTACTGGAAGACAAGCAGGTTCAAGGCATGGTCCCAGCACCTGAGGCTAAATGCCCAGGTAACACAGGCTTCAGTTGTTCTCAGTCTTTGCAGGTAAAGTGGTGCGGGGGTCCTTTATGATGGAGGGTGACATTGGTCCCTGATGGGAGGTGGAGGAGGAGGCAGAGCTGAGGAACAGAAAGGACCAGAGTGAGGGGTAAGATGGCTCTTCAACCCCCTGCTTGTGACAGCCAGCTCCCAGCAGAGCCCAAATTGATTCCCAGAAACAAACAGCGCCCCCACCCCCGTCCCCAGTCTCTCCCAAACAGCCCCTTACTACCTTTCCAGGCAATTCCAGGAAGCTGGAGTCATGGGAGACATTGGCCAGAAAAGTCTTCAGCTTCACTTGCAAAGTCGCCGTTGGCCCTGAGAACCCAAAATTGCAGCTTAGGACCCTGCAGTCAGGGCTCTGTTCCTTCAGGGCGCAGGTACCTCCTGGCCCACACCTTGCATGATTCCTCCTTCAGGATGCCCCCCGACCGTCGCTCTGATGCAGGGATTTGCCTGGATCCTAGGAAGCTCCGCCATCTTTCAGTGGCCAAGGAGTCCCTCCCCTTTCTCCATGTTCAAGACACTCAGATGGCCACCTTCCAGCCCCTACCTGTTGCATGTGAGCTGGTGAGGAGGGATAAGAGAAGGAATAGGGGCAGTATGAGCCTCATTGTGGCCACCTCACTTCTCATCTGATGTCCCTGTGGTCTCTCAGTCCTTAACGGCAATGTGGGGGGAATAGGAGGAGGATCTGGGAACTGGATTTTCCAGTTCACCTTGTATGGCTTTCAGGACCCTGGAGTGGGCTCTTCATGGGGCTCTTGAGGAAAGGAGAGGGTAAGTCCCTTCTCTGGGTTTGTCCCTTGTTTTCATCCCTGTTAGCAAGTCTGTGGGGGAGGAAGGGAGCTGCTGGTCCTTTGAAGAGGAAAGCAGGGATCAGGGAGGTGGCTCACCAGCAGGTGTCTGAGCCCCACCCAAGCCTGGGCTTCTTGGTGCTCTTTAGTGATTAATTATTAACTTCTATTAATAGTCATCATTACTGCCACTCAGGGACTCAGGAATGTAGGCCCAACAGGGAGGGGTAATTAAGTCAAGTTCCTTTGCCAGCTAAGGTATCCTCTGTTTTAGCCTCTGGCTTTCCAAATGAGAAACCTAGAAAATGGGGACTTCCATCTTTGAGCAGTTTAAATCTCCAACACATCTTAGATACTCAGGTGGAGATTGGAGTTTCTACCAATTATCCACCCTACCTTTGCCCACCCAGGCAAAGGAAATATATGTAGCTATTCCAAACCAAGGGCAAGCACTAGGACCCATGTGTAGAGGGAGTTTGGGTCCCAACTAGTTTACAACCCTTCTTCAAAATACAGGAAACTGGGCTGGGACAGTGGCTCAGTGATAGAGTGCTTGCCTTGCATGCATGAGGCCCTGGGTTCGATTCCTCAGCACCACATAAGCAAAAATTAAAAAGCCGGAAGTGGCGCTGTGGCTCAAGTGATAGAGCACTAGCCTTGAGCTGAAGAGCTGAGGGACAGCGCCCAGGCCCAGAGTACAGGCCCCATGACCGGACCCCCCCCCCCAAAAAAAATACAGGAAACTAGCCAAGTACCAGTGGTGCACACCTGTAACCCTAGCTACTCAGGAGGCTGAGAGCTGAGGAGACCCCTATCTCCAATTAAGCACCAAAAAATAAAGGAGGGGGTAGGGGCTGGAAGCTTAGCTATGGCGCAAGTGTTAGAGGTAGAGTGCTAGCCTTGAGGGGAAAAAAAAGTCTCAGGGACAGTGCCCAGGCTCTGAGTTCAAGCACTGGTACAAACACACACAAATCTAGGAAACTAAGGCCCATAGAGAATGACTTGTTAAGGTCACCCAGCAGCTAATGGCAGAGAGATTAGAACACAGGAGGTCATGCTCAACAGACTGACACCTGAGTCACATGAACTATGTGATCCTCAAGGGCACAGGCCCTGCATCTTCCCCCCAGGCAAAATGAGTGGGAGCAAGTGCAGAAGGATGTAGGCAGAGAGGACTAGGCACCTGGAGAGAAGCCAAAAGCAAGACCAAGAAAATGGAGGAAGAGACAATCCACAGGGAGACATTCAGGTACTCCCAGGTTTACTAAGGAGGGCAGCAGGATCCCAGTGGGAAGAAAACTGAACAAAAAGCAGCATACACAAGACGTATAAGTAGGAAGAGAAAAGGGGACACAGAGGTTTTGGCGTACCTGGATCTTCCTAAGAAGAAAGATAAGAACCCTACTTTTTTCCAGGCTGATATTCCCCACTTTTTCTTTTTTTTTTCTTTTTTTTTTTGTTGGTCATGGGACTTGAACTCTGGGCTTGGGCGCTGACCCTCAGCTCTTCAGCTCAAGGCGAGCGCTCTGCCACTTGAGCCACAGCACCACTTTCAGTTTTTTAGTGGTTTATTGGAGATAAGAGTCTCACAGACTTTCCTGCCCGGGCTGGCTTTGAACCGTGATCCTCAGATCTCAGCCTCCTGAGTAACTAGGATTACAATGGTGAGACACCAGTGTCCGGCTCCCCCACTTTTTTGGGTTTTTTTGGGTCCGTTCGTGGGGCCTGAACTCTGGGCCTGGGTGCTGTCCCTCAGCTATGCAGCTCAAGACTAGTGCTCTACCACTTGAGCCACAGCACCACTTCCGGCTTTTTTCTTTTTGCTTATGTGGTGCTGAGGAATCGAACCCAGGGCCTCATGCATGCAAGGCAAGCGCTCTACCACTGAGCCACCTTCCCAGCCCTCCCCCACTTTTTCTATATAACAACAGCTGACACTGCTGTGCACCAGGCTCATATAAACCCTAGTGTTCCTAGATCACTTATGTGTACGGGTAAAGAATCTAAGATGCTGCATCTCTTGGAACTTGTACTGAGATGCCCACCTGGGTGGTGGAGTCCACTCAGCAGATTCAGCCCCAGTACTGGGCTTCAGGAATTTGAGGATGTCTGCACTGTCCCTTCGCATGCCATCTTCTCTTTCTCTGCCAAAGGAACAAAGAACCAAAACCATTTGGGGAAGAGGTGGTTCAGTTGTCCAGCCCATCCTTCCCCAAGGTCTTACACAGTCCTGACCATTTCCCCCTAGTCCTCACACTTGCTCCCAAATCCTACTTCCTTGAGATTATCCCTGTGTCCTGATCCTGAACAGTTGCACTTGTAAGAATAAGAGGAGGACTTTGGGATAGGATATTTCCATTATTAGGAGGAACAGAGCTGAGAACCAACTCAGGCCTGGGAAGGGGATGGTCGTTGTCAAGAGCTCAAGGTCTCACCCTCACTCTGCCCCTGCCCAGGGCTTCCTGGGCAAAGAGTTGGTTGGATTAACCTCTTGAGATACCTTAGTGACACCCATCCCCCAGAGATCACCTGGTGTTAGTTTAGGCCCAGACACAATGCTCTCTGAGGACTTGTGATAGGTCCCCAGTCTTTAAAGAACAAGGGGCTGGACCTATGATTAGGGTCCCAGAAGGGACCAAATCAGGGTGGGGCTGTGAGGAGGTTGGAGGGCTCAGAAGAAAGGAAGGCTCACCTGGTGACCATCACAGTGCTGAGTCACCACAGATCAAAAGGAATAGGCAAGATGGGATGTGATTGGTATGCATCTATAATCCCAGCTAGTTGGGAGTCAGAGATTTGAAGGATTGTGGTTTGAGGCCAGCCTGGGGCGGGAGGGGGAGCAGATAGTGAAACTACATCTCAATCAATAAGCCATAGATGCTGGAATATGCCTTTGATCCTAGCTATAAGTGTAAAGTACTTCCTATTCTGTCTCAGGGTTTCTGAAGCTCTTGCAGAGTCTGAGCCAGCACAGTTAGAGACTTTGACCATCCCTCTTTCTTTCCATTCTCACCCCTTCTCAACTATCAGACAGTTTTTTTTTTTCCTTAGGTAGTCCCCACACCTGCAGGTTGCCCCCTGACTCCCTAACACTTCCTAATTCTCTCCTTTGGGACAGGTGAAGAACTCAGCTCTGGGATGCACCTTGGACCACTTTGGGAGGATGGTAGCTAGAATCCTTCCTAAATAAAATGCCTCACACACCCCCTCCACTGGTCTTGCAGCCTCTGTGGGACTTGGCCGGGTGCCTGGGCAAGCACGCACTAGATTAGCACTCTCTGGTCCCAAGCTTGTTTGTCCTCATCTGGAAACTGAAGATGACATCCCACTGCCAGTCTCTCTGGTTATAACTTGTAAGGTGAGCATTAATACATGCTTCAGCACACAGAGATGCTCAACCATCTATTTTATGGTTGGCTCCTCTGCCTTTTAGCTCAATGAGCCAACACCACTGACTGTGAAAAGATCACCTTGGGCCCCTACCCACCAAGTTCCTCCTCTCTAGAGTCCTTTGAGTAGAGTTGTGACTAAAAGAAGTAGGAGGGAGTGTTCATCCACAAATTCTGACTACAGCTTGTCCTAACGTAGAAATTCTTACCTTTGGAATTATTGACATAAGGGGCTGGAGCATTCTTTCTGTGGAAGCTGTTCAAGTATTACAGGATGTTTAGCAGCACCCATCTTTGGCCTTCACCCACTAGATGCAGTAGCACCCATCTCTAAAGTGTGATAAGGTTGCATGATGGCTCACACCTATAATCCTAGCTACTCAGGAGGCTGACATCTGAGGATCACAGTTCAAAGCCAGCCCAGGCAGGAAAGGCCATGAGACTCTTTTCTCCAATAAACCACTCAGAAAACTGGAAGTAGTGCTGTGGTTCAAGTGATAGAATACTAACCTTGAGCTGAAGAGCTGAGGGACAGCACCCAGGTCCAGAGTTCAAGCCCCACGACTGACAAAAAAACAAAAAACAAAAAACCCGTGACAAGGTTGTCACCTAAAATTGTCTAATATTCCTTGGGGATGGAGGGATTGCTCCTCCCTACGGAAAATCTCTGCCTTAGAGTTTGGGGTTCCTAGAGAAAGGAAAAGGAGCAGTCAATCCCAAGTCCAGATGGAGTTATGGAAAAAGGTCTGCCTCTGCCTCAGTTTCCTGATCTTGTGGGATGCATTAAATCTGCCCAGTTCTGAGCATGTCAGTCTTTGGCCAGATTCCATGGAGCCTCATTAATCTCCCATTAATTCAATGAATGAGCTGTTGACCTCCTCTCCACTTCTTACCCATTCTAGCCCTACCTATGGTTGAGAAATCAGTCATACTGGATGATAAGAGAGATCCATGTGTTGCATCCTGCATGAGCCCCAGCTCTCCTGAGATCTGGCCTTCTCTCCCTGGGTCCCCAGGTTTATCCCCTCTCCCTGTTGCTCTTTTCCCTTAAGGCATTCACAGCCAACTCTGCTTCCACTCTATCCAGGGAACAAGCATTGATCCACTTGCCTCCAGAGTACCAGGCCCTGTCCTAGGTGCTGAGAACATGGCAGTGATGAAAGCAAGGACTTTGCCCAGGGCACTTACTTTCCATTGCCACAGGCCCCCATGGAGCCAACAGACCAGCCACAGAGGTGGTAGCAATCCAGGTAGCCCATCTTCTCCTATTCCAGCCCCAGGCACTTGTTCCTGAGCTAAAACTTTGTCACAGAATGGGAAGGAACGGAAGGGGAAACATCTGGGTTTCTAGAAATCAGGTTTGTCTTTCTGGGGTAGATGGGAGCTTGGAGGCTGGGGTGGTGATAGGGAGGGATAGAGTGAAGGCAGAAGCTCCCAGAGGCTGAACATCTCTGCCAGGGAGCTTGGCCTCAGGCCTTAGATGGCTGGAGCTGTCTGCATCCATGGTGTGACGTTTCTAGGCTCTGCATCTGACTTGTCTCAGTCTGCTTCCACCACTCCCCACTGCTTTATGTCTGAATGTGGGTATCTCGAAGCACCCGTCTTTGCATGGTGGGTCACACAAGGGTTTCCTCTCCCTTGCTCTTTCACCTGATCCTTGAGGACAGCCCCACCCAGGGTGGGAAGAATGACCCTGTGTGAGTCAAGGGTGTGGAGCCGGCTGAGAGAGAGGCAGGAGGCGAGTGTGAAACTGGAGAAAGATCCACAAGCCAATTTCTTCCCAGAGTCCCTCCTCATCCTGCCCCCAGCCAGAGCTCAGACTTCCTAGAACACAGACTCCAGTTTCTCAGCTCCCTGTAGCCTGGAGGCCACCCCTTCCCCAGGCCTCCTCTCTCTTGGGGCTGAGTCAAGATCCTGCCTGTGCCTGGCTCTATTTCCCTGCCTGCAGATCCCACCCTTTTGGTGGTGCCCGGGTATCTGACTTCGTGACGCAGTGGCTGCCGTCTCCCATTATCAGGGCACCCCGTGAGGTGGGGCAGCTCCATTTGTTTAAGGTTTAACTGTGAGGGGCCCCAGCCCCATGACATCAGACCTGGCCCCACATAAGATAAAGGATCCCCAGCTCATGGTCCCCAAACCACTGTGCAGCTCCGACATGGCCCAGCCAGCTGGTGGCCTCTGGTCCATTTTTGGCTTCCAGTGCTGCCTTTTCTTCCTGCTAGCTTCTTGGGAGTTCGGTAAGATGCTCACAAGGGTGAAGGGTTCATTATCACATAGGGGGATGGAAAATGAGAGAGAGCTCAGCTCTTGGTATTTACAGGGTTGGATGACCAATGGGAAACAAATGAAGGTGAGTGCGCCTGGGTGACTGTGTAGAGTTGTCTAGTGTGTCCATGGAATGAGTCTGCTTGCTAAGGGACATATTGGAGATGGAATATAGCTCTGTTCTTGAAGACATGGTCGACAGAACTGTACCATCCCCAGGTTGGGTTCTTCAAGCTTGCATAAATGGGCTGAATGGGCTGACGGCATTAGGTTGGTAGGGATGGGGAGCAGACATTCTTGGAGCATTTGCATGGAAAGAACTGACCAATCAATGATCATTTCATCCCCTCAGTATCCCTTGGGGTGGGTAATAACATCATTGTGGCTCATTGTTGAGGGTCTGGGACTTCTGAACCATTTAAAGGACCTGAGCAAGAAGGCAAAGTGATGGAGGACAAGGTCTATACCAGCTTCATCCTTGCATGTTTCAAGGCTGGTGGGATTTTCCTTTCTATGCTGCTAGCTGCTCATTTATTACTCAGTGAATTCATCCTTTATGTTTAAAAACAACTGGATGGAACGGAAAGCCTGATTTAAGCAATTACTTAAGATCTTTGAATCTCCTTCCCCTCATCTGTAAAACTGTAAGATCATAAATCTCTTTGTAAGATTGTGAACAAATTAAATAAATATGTGACCAGCATACTCCAGGAGTTCCACAAATGCCAACAGGTTTCCTGATGAGACTAGACTGGCCTATAAGCTGTGTTCTGTGGTCTTAACCAGGAAGAGTCTGGGCCAGAATGTGTATTTAAATCCTGTCTCCATTTCTTCCTGAGTCTCTCTGAGGTTATTATTAGACCACTCTAAACCTTCTTTCCTTATGTAAACCTTCTTTCTCCTTATGGGAGAAGCCAGGAGCCAGTGGCTCATGCCTGTAATTCTTGCCACTCAGAAGGATGAGATCTTCAGATCACAGAAGTGAAGTCAGCTGGAGCAGGAAAGACTGTGATGCTATTATCTCCTTAGACACCAAAAAATGAGTTATGGCTCAAGTGGTTGAGTGCTAACCTTGAACAAAAACACAAAAAACAGCTGGACACTGGTGGCTCACACCTGTAATCCTAGCTACTCAGCAGGCTGAGATTGGAGGATTATGGTTCAAAGCCAACCCAGGCAGAAAAGTCCATGAGACTCATCTCCAATTAACCACCAGAAAACCAGAAATGGCGCTATGGCTCAAGTGGTAGAGCACTAGCCTTGAGCTGAAGAGCTGAGGAACAGTGCCCAGGCCTAGAGTTCAAGGCCCACAACCTACCAAAAAAAAAAAAAGACAACAAAAACTATGGCCAGTGTTCAGGCCCTGAGTACAAGCCCAATGACTGGGACAAAAATATGGGAGAGCCGGGCGCTGGTGGCTCATGTCTGTAATCCTAGCTACTCAGGAGGCTGAGATCTGAGGATCATGGTTCAAAGCCAGCTCGGGCAGTAAAGATCATGAGACTCCTATCTCCAATAAACCACTAGAAAACTGGAAGTGGCGCTGTAGCTCAAGTGGTAGAGTGCTCGCCTTGAGCTGAAGAGCCGAGGGACAGTTCCCAGGCCCAGAGTTTAAGCCCCATGACCGACCAAAAAAAAAAAAAAAATATATATATATATATATATATGTGTGTGTGTGTGTGTGTGTGTATATATATATATATATATATATATATATGGGAGAATAGGATATAGTTCTCAATCTGAAGGAATTAATATTGGTCCTCACTCAAACCTGTTTTATAGTAAGTACTCAAAAAGTTTGGCTGAGGCTGTTGCTGTAGGATGATGTACAACTCACTTTTCTTCTATGAGTTAATTCCAGTTTCTCAATGTAAAACAGGTTGACAGTTTCTAGGAAACTTTCTGGGCATTAAGAGATCAGTCAGCATAGAAAAGAATCCAGAAAGATAATTGTCTGGCATTCTGTTACTGTGACAAAATATCTGATAATCAACATATAGAGGTGAAAAGTTTGTTTTTTGCTTATAGTTTTGGAGGGTTGAATCTATGAACAATTTTCTTTGTTTCTCTGGCATACGGTGGTCCATCATAGTGGTAACATATGGCAGAGCAAAGCCAGGAATGAAAAAGAAGAGTGAGCTAGTATGCCCTTGAAGGTATTCCCTTCAAGGGCCTACCTCTAATAACCTAAAGTTGTCCCCCTGGACTCTACCTCCTGAATGTTCTACCACCTCCCAGTGGTGTTTCACTGGGGACCAAGCCTTTAACCTATGGGCCTTTGATCAGCATTTAGTTTCCAGATCCAAACTATAGTACCTAGAGAAGATCCTAATCAGTGACAAATACTGTTTAGAATTGCTGTCAAAAGGATCAGAGAAGCCAGGTGCTGGTGGTCATGCTTGCAGTCCTAGCTACTCAGGAGGCTAAGATCTGGGGATCTCAGTTCAAAGACAGCCTGGGGAAGGAAAGTCTGTGGGATTCTTATCTCCATTAAAACTACCAAAAATCTGGATTTGGAACTGTAGCTCAATTGGTAGAGTACTAGCCATGAGCACAAACACTCAGGGATAGTACCCATGCCCAGAATTCAAGTCCAAAGACTGGCACGTGTATACACACACACAAATCAGAGTAGAGTGGGGGCTAGAGAACTCAGCCTTTCTTTCTCTCCCAATCTTGATTCCCTTCAAGGTTTGCCTTTTTCTATTCCCTTTACCCTCTTTTTGTCCCACCCACATTTGCCACTTGGAGCCTGAGTTCCCCAGCCCCCTTCTCCTTGTCAGCATATGGGTGGGTAGATCATGGATTCCTGTGGCTGGGAACAGTTCCAGGCTCTGGCTGCCACCTTAAGCTAATAGAGATCAGCAATCTCAGTTTTGAAATCACAATCTCTCTTTATTCTCTGGTGATCTCCTGCTTCTCCTTCTTGTCTCAAAATCTGTGACAAGTTCTCTGTCCCTTCCCGTTTTCCCCATGAAATTGGGGCCTATATCTGTCCACTGATAGAGATATTTTCCTCCACACCCTGTCCTTAAACATAGGTAGTCCCTCCCACCACTTAGCATTAAGTGAAGAGAGGGACCCATTGGGGAGATTTCTTTGCCAAAATGGCAACTTCCCATTTCCTTTCTCTGATTCAACCTCTACTTCTTTTACTATACTTCCCTTACAACCTGTCTATCTGCTAATCTCTATGGGAAGTTTTTTTATTTAATTTTATTTTATTGTAAAGATGCTGCACAGAGGGGTTAGAGTTACATGAGTACATTTCTTTTTTTATTGTGAAAATACTGTACAGAGGGGTTACAATTACATGGGCAAGATAATGAATACATTTCTTATCAAGTATTATAGCCTCCTCCTTTGTTTCCCCTTCCCATCCTCCCCCCACCCCTCCACCCAATCCTCCCTGCTCCCCCCCCATCTATGGGAAGTTTTTATTTTTTATTGTTATTATAAAAGGTGATGTACAGAGGGGTTACTGTTACATAAGTCAGGTAAAAGACAATGTCACCCCTTTCCCTTGTTCTCTCTCTATGGGAAGTTTTACCAGAGGTCTTATCTTAGTTTCCCACTTGGTTACATATAGAAGAAGCCTGGAATAATATGAAAAGGAGATTCTTTCCCTCCCTGCTCTGCTGTGGTAAGGGAATTCCATTCCACAGATACTAAAAGAGCAACCTGAATAGCAAAATGACATTCAAACCCTGCTCTCAAAATTGTCCAATTCAGCCCAGGAACGACTCATCTCCAATAAACTACCAGAAAACTGGAAGTGACTCTATGTCTCAAGGGTGTAGAGCAGTTGCCTTGAGCTGAATAGCTGAGGGAGAGCACGCAGGCTCAGAGTTCAAATCCCACAACTGACCAAAAAAATTGTCCAGTTTGGCAGACATGATAGGAAGTAGATATTGACAGGCACATGGGCACAGTAATGTCAAGCAAAAGTTATCAGGAAAGAGAATAGGACTTATTTTGTATGTGACTGTACTAGTGCTTGTATTGGGACCCTAAGCACTGACTGCCCCTTAGCTTTTTTGCTTAAGGTTGGTGCTCTGCTACTTGAGTCACAGCTCCATTTTCCAGCTTTTGGGTGATTAATTGGAGATAAGAGTCTCATGGAGTTTCCTGCCTGGGCTGGCTTTGCACCATGATTCAAAACTTTTTTTTGTTTGTTTACTTTTTTTTCTGGTTTTTTTGTTTTGTTTTGTTTTTTTGGGTCCAGTCGTGGGGCCTGAACTCTGGGTCTGGGCACTGTCCCTCAGCTCTTCAGCTCAGGGCTAGCGCTCTACCACTTGAGCCACAGCGCCACTTCCAGCTTTTTTCTTTTTGCTTATGTGGTACTGAGAAATCGAACCCAGGGCCTCATGCATGCAGGCAAGTGCTCTACCACTGAGCTACCTTCCCAGCCCAACTTTTTTTTTTTTTTTGCCACTCCTGGGGCTTGAACTCAGGGCCTGAGCACTGTCCCTGAGCTTCTTTGTGCTCAAGGCTAGAACTCTACCACTTCAGCCATAGTACCACTTCTGGCTTTTTCTGTTTATGTGGTACTGAGGGATTAAACCCAGGGCTTCTTGCATGCAAGGCAAGCACTATACCACTAAGCCACATTCCCAGCCCCTCAAAACTTTTGAATACTGAGATGATACTAGATCTTATGCACTTAGAGGAACTTGGAGAGATCCCAGAAGGCCCTCGGATCAGCTGAGATGAGGCAAAGGAGGCAAGTGATGTTTTGTTGAAGGCATAATTTTAAAGAAGGTCCAAAGGCTAGAGATGGGAATGGGGATCAGACATCATGGCATTCTAAGGAAATGTGGCTGGGGAGACATATCTATAGAGGAGATGCATGGGAGCCCTAGAAGTGGAAGGAATGAGGGAAGAACGTACAGAAAATTTCTAATTTGCCTTTTTTCACCCACAGGTGCTACAAGATCTCAAGAAGTTCAGAAAGTTGGTGAATCCCTACCATCTGTTCCTCTATTACCCGCTACTCCAGACCCTTCTGCTCTGCACTCAGCACAGAAATCTCCAGACCTCCCCAGATCTACAGAAAGCCAGAAGTCCAAACGCCACTGCAGCACCACCCGCAGCTCCAAGCCAGTTCACAATCCTGAAACCACAGGCCACAAAAATGCAATAATTCATCATAACACTTCTGAACAAAACATCAGTAGCCAAGGACAAGACACAATGAGCCGCAGTGGACGCTCTGTCAATCATGCTACCTCCCCTACTACCCGGAAGTCACCACCTGGTGAAAAACATCCAACCTCAGCACCCAGGGGCAAAACAACTTGTAAAACCACAAGAAGTACATCAAGAGCAACGAGAAGCTCAGGTACAACTGTAAGACCTGTGGAAAAGACCATTACGAATTCACATAATAACAGAATCACCTCACACATGACTACAACTTCTTCTCACAATTCAGTCAATTCAGAGATTAACATGAAGATATCACATAGGACTCCAAGAACCCCAGGAAAATCAGAAGTTGCTAAAGATGACAGGACTACAAGTGCCTCAGACAGGCCTCTCATAAGGACTACAGCACCCATCAAAGAGACCACATCAGCCAATGAGATCACAGGAAGCCATGCAATAACTACAAGGCATGTCGAAAGGGTCACATTGGCTGATAAGACCACAAGAGTGCCTACAGTGCCTACAGTGGAGCATGAAGGAGAGACTACATTGGCTGGTGAGACCACAAAAGCCCACCCAATGCCTACGGTGAAGCATGAAAGAGAGACCACATTGGCTGATGAGACCTCAAGAGCCCACCCAATGCCTACAGTGGAGCATGAAGGAGAGACCACATTGGCTGATGATTCCACAAGAACCCATGCAATGCCTGTAGAGCATGGAGGAAAGACCACATTGACCCATGAGAAGATCACACATGTCTCAGAAAATTCTACAGCATATCCAGAAGAGACGACAACCCCAGAGAAAGCTACAAGAATCATAGAAAATCCTACCATATACCCAAAGAACACCACACTAACCACAAAGATGGTAAAAACCTCATTAAAATCCACAGAAAACCCAGGAAAAATAGAAGTCACAGAAACTACAAGGCCTCCAGTCAAGATTACAGGAGACAAATCCAGCCCTACTACCTGTCTTTACGTCAACAAAACTGAGATTACCCATCAAGGACTCATTGGTTCTTCAGAACTTACCACAAGCTCCATCCTTTCAAAAACCCCAGGCAACCAGAGCCTTCCATACCCCGATATCGATGGCTCACAGGGAGGTCTCCACGCTGGAGTGACAAGGGAGAATGATTCATTCCCTGCATGGGCAATAGTTATCGTGGTCCTAGTGGCTGTGATTCTCTTGTTGGTATTCCTTGGCCTGGTCTTCATGGTAAGGAACAAGGGTGACTCAGAGACATGAGACCATGAGATAGGTAGTTATGGAGAGGTTAGGGGGTCTGAGCTAGAATAATAACGTTAGGAAAAGGGACATCATGGAGGTGGAATGTGATAAAAGTGAAATAATTAAAACTAAGCAGGAAGTGATGAAATGAAAAAAGTTGGAATTGATCTGTGACTGAGATTTTAAAAAGCGGAGGAAAACAGGTGGGGGGGGGTCAACAGGAGTCTGTGAGGATAAAGGGTATAAAGACAAGGAAAATACAACAGAGTAGAGGGCTAAGATAGAATTTGGCACTCAGAGTATTGGATCTGGGGCTGGAATGATTATACAAGCTGGTTGGAATCTTTGGAAAGGAGCAAACCAAGGGCACAGAGTTAAAAATTAAGAGCCTGAATTGTGGACATTAAGCAAAGCAAATGGCATGACAGGTGCCATTCTCATTTGTTTCTCATCTCAATCTCAGGTCTCCTGTATGACTCGGGCACGCCATACACTGACCCGGAATGCTGAGGACAATGACCCAGAGGACAATGAGGGGCCCAATTCCTACCCTGTCTACCTGATGGAGCAGCAGAACTTGCAAATGAGCCAAATCCCTTCCCCACAGTGATCTTTTAGAAGGCATATATCCCCAGCTCTTCCAGGCTCTACTCCTTCCCTGAATGATGAAGTAGACTCACAATGTTTATTTCTTGGACTCCAAAAGGCTAATGAATACTAGTAGTATAGTTGACAGCATTAAGCCTCCTCCAGAGAATGTGGTGGTAACAAGAAGGTGCAAGTTTCCAAGTAAAAGAAGGAAGAACAGTACAAGCAAGTGTTTTCTGTAGAAGGTGATGATCTGAGAATGAGAAGGTGTTTCATGGATATGTGGGGTAGGGACCAATACAGTACACTGAGTCCTGGAAGGGGTATGGAGGGAGTCATAGGAGTCTCAGAAGGCAATGCTCCAAAGTGACTTGTGAGTCAGAGGTCTTGGGAATCAGAGAGAATGACAGAGCCCTGGCATTTCAAATCATAGACACCCCTCACCAGGATACTTACCTTTTTTTTTTTGTCAGTCATGGGCTTGAACTCTGGAACCTGGGCACTGTCTCTGAGCTCTTCAGCTCAAGTCAAATAGTGCCACTTACAGTTTTCTGGTAGTTAACTGGAGATAAGAGTCTCATGGACTTTCCTGCCCAGTCTGGCTTTGAACTGTGATCCTCAGATCTCAGCCTCCTGAGTAGCTAGGATTACAGGTGTGAGCCACCAATGCCTGGTGCCCTTCTTTTTTTAATGAAGGAAAAAATAAATTCTAAGAAGCAAAGAAGATTTACAGTATTTTCTTCTCTACTCTCTTCCCTCTCCCTCCTGAACTCCTGAATCCCTTAGTTTTTCCTCCATGTCTATAGTGGGCTTCCTGTAGGTTTGGATGGCACACAGGGAGTGGATTTTTGATTGGCCTACAGTCTCATGCACGCAGCCCCATCCCAGACCTTTCCTGATGGTGCCCCCACTCAGATCCTATTCTCTTGTCTCTTCTACTAGAAGCCAGTTCTGACTTGATCTTGCAAGTCCCCCAGTTTCTCTACTCCCTGGTCCTCTCTCCTCACATCTTCCCCAATGTTCTGGTTTTCTCCTTGTAGGCATTTCATCTGTGAGTGCCTTCTGGATTTTCTCTCCCAACACATTACAGCCTTTTTACCTACTACTGATTGGGGAAGCAGGCCGGAGTTGGGGGACAGGGTGGAGGGAGGACAGTGCACAAATACAGTTCCTTTTTATCATCAGTGTTTTTATAATAAACTATAACATTTATAAAGAAAAGACTCAGAGGACTATCAGGAGAATTGACTGGTGTTCTTGGCTCTGGCTGTGACCTTCTTGATGATCCCTGGGCAGGAGGGGCTGACGCCCAGGACAGGGATTCTTTGGGGCAACAAGAGAGGGGAATTTCAATTTCTGTTGTTTCTAAAATGGCTGTTTCTGGATCTAGATTTTTTTTTTAAATTTAGTTCAACTTTTTTTTTTTGGCTGGTCCTAAGGCTTGAACTCTGAACCTGAGTGCTGTCCCTAAGATTCTTTTTCTCAAGGCTAGCACTCTATAGCACTTAAGCCTCAGCACCACTTCCAGCTTTTTCTGAATAGTTTATTGGAGATAAGAATCTCACCAAGGGCTGGGAAGGTGGCTTAGTGGTAGAGCGCTTGCCTTGCATGCCTGAAGCTCTGGGTTCAATTCCTCAGCACCACATAAGCAAAAAGAAAAATCTGGCAGTGGTGCTGTGGCTCAAGTGGTAGAGCGCTGGCCTTGAGCTGAAGAGCTGAGGGACAGCGCCCAGACCCAGAGTTCAGGCCCCACAACTGGACCCCCCCCCTCCACACACACACAAAAAGAAGAATCTCACCAAGCCAGGTGCCAGTTGGTAGCTAGCTACTCAGGAGGCTGAGATCTGAGGATCAAGGTTCAAATCCAGCCTGGGCAGGAAAGTCTATGAGACTCTTATCTCCAATAAACCACCAGAAAACCAGAAGTGGTGTAGTGGCTCAAGTGGTAGAGTGCTAGCCTTGAGCTGAAGAGCTGAGGGGCAGCACCCAGGCCCAGAGTTCAAGCCCATGACGGAGGGCCTCCCGTCACCAACTCTCCTGCCTGGCATGGCTTTGTTTTTTTTTGTTTTTGTTTTTTGTCGGTCGTGGGGCTTGAACTCTGGGCCTGGGCGCTGTCCCTCAGCTCTTCAGCTCAAGGCGAGTGCTCTACCACTTGAGCTACAGGGCCACTTCCGGTTTTCTGGTGGTTTATTGGAGATAGGAGTCTCACGGTCTCTCCTGCCCGGGCTGGCTTTGAACCGCGATTTTCAGATCTCAGCCTCCTGAGTAGCTAGGATTACAGGCGTGAGCCTGGGATGGCTTTGAACCACAGTCCTCAGATCTCAGCTTCCTGAGTAGCTAGGATTACAGGCGTGAGCCACTAGCACGTGGCTTTCTGCGTCTAGATTAAAACAAAAACAGCCTGAGCTCAAGACAAATTTATATGCAAGGTACAAAATGAGGGGAAGTGTTTTGTTTAATAATTTTAAGCATCCATAAAATGATCTGTTGTGGATATAAGGAAATATAAAATATAGTTCTAACCTGAGACATAAGCGCAAATTAAATTTATACAAAAGGAAATGAAAAAGTTCTTCAGGAGTTGTCACAAGGAAGTATCATGCAGAATAAAACAACACTGCAACTAATTAAACTCAATACTTATCAGCCTCAACCAGGCCTTTTTTTTTTCGCCAGTCATGGTCTTGAACTCAGGGCCTGGGCACTGTCCTTGAGGCTCTTTTGCTCAAGGCTAGCACTCTACCACTTTAGCCACAGTGCCATTTCTGGCCTTTTCTGTTTATGTGGTACTGAGGAATCAAACCCAGGGCTTCATGCATTCTAGGCAAGCACTCTAACCAGTAAGCCACATTCCCAGCCCACAGGCCAATTTTTATGTTAAGACTCCAATCCTTCCCCCAAACCATTCTGGGTCCATGTGTCAGTTCCAACAGAGCCCTGCCCTTCACTCTGGACATCGTGGTCACTATTTGCTGTATTTGGCATTTCCATCTCTCTGAGACCACAACCCCCACAGTAAACCCAATCTTTTACTCATATCTCCCTGACTTATCTGGCTCTGCCTGCCAACAGAGGCCAGCTCTGGGCTGGATGCCCTGGGGCCTGAAGTCTCTCTGGATATCTCACCTGAGACTGCTTCTGCTTAGGGCAGTATGGACTCTAGTCTCAGAAAGGAGGCATCCCAGCTGCCACAGGTGGCTGGTGAAAACCTGTGGTATGTGGATTTCTAGGTTCTGGGAGCTAGCTACGGATCCTGCCAGAAAAAGAGGGTTATGATGTGTGGTTTTATGTGGTCTGGACAAACAGGCACTCAGCTGCCAGAACTGGCCTAGGAAAGATGCCGGAACCTTCTAGATCCAACCCCTGACAATTGAGTCCCCTCCCTTAGTCCCAACTCTAACTAAAAGGATACAGTGAAATATAAACACCTTTGCCTCTAGAGTCAAACAGCCAACCAGACCCACCCCTCCCCAGCCTGAGGCACATAAAAGGAGTGGCAGGATCTGGCTGCTCCCAGCTCCCTTTTCTGGATTCCAACCTCCCTTCCTCACTGATTACCACCCTGAAATCTATGGAATGTGTTCTTTAAGCACCTCCAGGCTGGGCCCTAAGGGTCATTATCCCTAATTACTTAATTAGTAGGCCTATAAGGAATCCACTCCCACTGCTAGGTCACCCGCCTGGAGTAGGTCAGAGCAGGAAGTGAGAGTCCAGGCCCAGGAGGGCAGGCTGGGTGGTAGTAGCAGAACTCCAGATTCTGCACCTCCCATCCTTCCCTGGGGGCTGCTTCTGGCCTCAAGGATCTTGGATTTCTTTCTGTGAACAAAGCTGATTCCTTCTGGCCTTACTGGGCACTCACATGGCAACCCAAATCTAGCTCCCGGTTCAGTGCCTGCCCTAATTGCCAGATCAACAGGCCTGGGTTTTGCTCCCATGATACATTGATGACAAACTTGCCAAACCATCTGTGCTTTGCTTTCTCCAACATTGCAGCCACCGATCTTCCCATTAGCCTGTCAGCTGGTTCTTTTATAGATGAGAAAATGAGGTGCAGCAAGGCCTTGTTTGATGTCCCAGGCTCCTGTGGACCAAGGAGGTTTATGTTCTCCAACCTCACTTCACTGTGCTTTTGTAGCAGGACCAGGATGTGTGGGAGATGGTACCTGAGGTTTGTGACACAGTCCAGTGTCTTCTTTCACAGTCCAGATCTCCTCTTACAGTCCCATCAACTTGGTCTTCTGTCCCCACCATCAGCAGGTTCGTCATGAGGCTTGAACTCTGGGCCTGGGCACTGTCCCCAATCTCTCCAGCTCAAGGCAAGCACTCTATCACTTGAGCCACAGAACCACTTCTGATGGTTAATTGGAGATAAGAGTCTCCTGGACTTTCCTTCTCAGGCTGGCTTTGAACTGTGATCCTCAGATCTCAGCCTCCTGAGGATTACAGGCATGAGCCACTGGCTCCCGGCCTGAGTCAAGCTCTTTACCAACAGCCTCATTGAACCTCTGAGACCCATGAAGTGACATCCTAGTAGCCAGTCCCCTAAAGGTTTTCTAGACCCCCAAGGTCTAGCAATCCTCTCCTTTTCTTGCAATTTTTTTTTTTTTTTTTTTTTTTTTTTTGGTCATGGGGCTTGAACTCGGCCTGGGCGCTGTCCCCGAGCTCTTCAACTCAAGGCTAGCGCTCTACCACTTGAGCCATAGCACCACGTCCGGCTTTGTTCTCCTTATGTGGTGCTGAGGAATGGAACCCAGGGCCTCATGCATGCAAGGCAAGTGCTCTACCACTGAGCCACCTTCCCAGCCCCCTGCCTTCCTTCTTCTTATCCCCTCCCCCTGCCACTCCATTCATCACAGCAACAGGAGAGCAAGATGGAGTAAAACTGCTCACTTTGTGACCAAGAAGGGAAAAAGAAAAAGAGGAAGGAATTCTACAGTCTCATTGAAAGACATACCTCCAAAAACCCTAGAACCCACTAAGGTCCCACGTCCTAAAGACTCTACCACCTCCTGTAGCTCCACCTTGGGGATCAAGCCTTTGATATAGATCTTTTGGATAGGTGAGGGCCTACTTACCCAAAGCATAGTATGGTAAGTAGACAAATCATTAAATTTCCCATTGAAGCTGAATGCCAGTGGCTCACACCTGAATTCCTAGCTATTCAGGAGTCTGAGATCTGAGGATTGCAGTTAGAAGCCAGCCTGGGCAAGAAAGTCCCTGAGACTCTTAGCTTCAAGGAATCACCAGAAAACCATTAGTGGTGTAGTAGCTTAAAGTGGTAGAGAGCTAGCCTTGACCAGAAAAAGCTCAGGGGCAGTGTCCAAGCCTGGAGTTCAAGCTCACAACCAACAAAAACAAATAAACAGATAACTTTTGTGTGTGTTTGCTCAAGGCTGGCTCTCTACCACTTAAACCACACCTACATTTCTGGTGCTTTTTTTTTTTTCTCCAGTCCTGGGACTTGAACTCAGGGTCTGGGCACTGTCCCTGAGCTTCTTTTTGTTCAAGGCTAGTGCTCTACCACTTGAGCAACAGCGCCACTTCTAGTTTTTCTGTTTATGTGGTACTGAGGAATTGAACCCAGGGCTTCATGCATGCCAGGCAAGTATGCTACCACCGAGCCACATTCCCAGTCCATCTTTTTTTAAAAAAAAAAACAACATGTTTTTATGTTCATCTTTCAAACACAGAGCATCTGGCTTTCTTTTTTCCTGGTTAATTGGGGATAAGTCTCTAAGATTTGTCTGCTTGGGCTGGTTTCAAACTATGATCCTCACATCTCAGCCTCCTGAGTAGCTAGGATTACAGGAGTGAGCCATTGGCACTCAGCTTCAATGGGAAATTTAATGATTTGTGAGCCACTAGCACCTGGACATTTTAAATGTGTTTAAATGTTCAGTTCAGTGTCGAGTACATTACTATGGCAGGGCAACCATCCTGAGTGATGAGTAGAAGTAAGATTGATAGAAACAGGAATCTGAAATAGGGATTCAGAAACTCCTTCTCCTCCCTGAGTTAGACATTGAAGCTACTTCTGTGTGTCAGAGCAACTTAGTTTCTCCAGACAAGAATGGGTTAAGCCAGGCGCCAGTGGCTCACCCCAGTAATCCTATCTACTCCGGAGGCTGAGGTCTGAGGATCACTGTTCAAAGTCAGCCTGGGGCAGGAAAGTCCACGAGATTCTTTTCTCCAATAAACCATTCAGAAAACCGGAAGTGACGTTATGGTGCAAGTGGTAGAGCGCTTGCCTTGATTCCGGGAAGATGGCGGAGGAGAAGGTGGAGGCTAAACAAGCTCTCGCATAGAAAGCAGTTTTAGTGCTCCAGTGAACAGTCCTAAGCCAGAGAATCACACCAAGTGTGCCATCACAGGACAGAGAGTCAAGCCAGAGAGGGAAAATCCAGGCAAGGAGACAGATCTGAGCTCTTGCCAGCAGCCTCGGCAGCCGCTGCCATACCTGCAATACAGAGAGTCCGGGACAAAAACGCCAGATGCAGCGGGAGACCAGATTCTACTCAACACCAGCAAGAACTGACAAGGAGCAGACATCTTCATCCTGCATATCGCAGACCAGAGACGACCCAGGAACCAAGACTCGGTGTGAGTAGCAGCCTGACGTCCTCCTTCTCAGGGAGCAAAGGAGGGAAGGCCATCCCTCCCCCCCACTACCGGAGATCTCCATCTTTGATACTGACAAAGGCCCGGCTGAGCTGCTAGCTCCAACTCAGGCCTTGGAAGAAACCTAGAGTCATTTAGAACCTAACCTGACCTGCCAGACTCAGCTCCACCCAGGGAAAAGTCACCCAGCTCGGGCTGCCAACCCCAGGAGTGGCTTTCTTCACTGGGCAAACTGAGCCAGAGAATCAATCCAGGTTGGGCTCTGTGAGTGTCTCTGGAGCTAGCCCCCAGGGAAAAGCTACTGTTTGCTGAAAAGGCCTCAACTCTACCCAGAACCTAGCCTCATCACAGCATCTCCAAACTGGAGGAAACAGCCATCTCCCTCTTTTGTGATACTCAAAGCAGATCTCCCTCCCAATGAACTAGCTTTGGGAGGAGGATCACAAAATCCTGGGTAAAGCAGAGCATTTTTCTGCCTGCTCAAACAAACTGACTTAAGAAACCAACCAAGCCACAAGAAAATCAAACACCACAAGCAGACCAGAGACTCGAACAAGAGACTGGTTACAGACACAAGGGAGATACAGGATCTTCCCATCCCCCCAAAGAAAATCAAAGAACTCTTTTTTTTTTTTTGTACCTTTTATTTTAAAATTTTTTCTAAAACTTCTTTTAATTTTTAACGTTAAAAAAATTGTTTTCTGGGGCTGGGAAGGTGGCCTAGTGGTAGAGTGCTTGCCTTGCATGCCTGAGGCCCTGGGTTCGATTCCTCAGTACCACATAAGCAAAAAGAAAAAAGCTGGAAGTGGCGCTGTGGCTCAAGTGGTAGAGCGCTAGGCTTAAGCTGAAGAGTTGAGGGACAGCGCCCAGGCCCAGAGTTCAGGCCCCACTACCGGACTCAAAACGAAACAAAATTTGTTTTGTATTAACTTTTTTTTTCTTCCTCTTATTTTTATTTTAAAGGTATTTGTGTGTGTGCTTTTTTTAAATTTTGTTTAGCTCTACTGACCTTTTGACCCTTTTTTTTCTTCTCACTCTTTTCACTTTTTCTTCTCTTTTGCTCTTCTTTGTGTGACTTAATTGCTGTTCTGCTCATCCTCAGATATACCAGTAGTCGATTATTAGACCTTATCCCCTATTGTGTACACACTTAATCCAGAAATTTATTACTCAACTCAAAACCTCTTAGACTTAAATTCCTTAATAGCAGTACTACCTCTTTATACCTATAAAATATTTTAAGCATTTTTATTCTTAAGTTTTTCACGTCTTTTTTTAATTTTTGTTTTTCTATTTTTTCTTGTCTCTTTTTTTTCTTCTTTTTTTCTCTCTCTCTACTATCATTCTATCCAACCTATTTCCCACTTTGAGATTAGGATTTAGTTAACTCTCCCTCTGCCTTTCCACATCCCTCTATTCCTATTTTTACCCACATCTCTCCCTAAGCCTAATAATTTCTGGATTGGCAAATTCTTCTTTGCAGTTCGTAGCCCATTAATACATAGTTGTTTGATGTTGAATAGATATATCTGTTGAACTAGATTGTATCTACAGACTTTTGACTGTGCAACTACAGACTTTGTTTGATGCTTGCCTTAAGATAGTGTTCTAGCACAAAACTGGTGTTACTTTGATTCCAAATGGGCAGAGCTAGCCGGAAAAACACAAGAAAAATGGCAAGTCCAGGTATCTCTACTCCCAATCATGATAATCAGGAGACAGAACAGATAATGAATAATCCAGAGGAGAGTTCCCAAAAAGCTCTACAAACACTACTGGTAAACATGGTAAATGAAAAGATTGAAAACCTACAAAGGACTCTGTATGAGCGTGATAGGGAGAGAGAGGAGGCATTCCAAAGGTTTATACAGGAATATCATGAGCGTGCGGAAGCTACTCAAAGATTGATACAGGAAGTGCGTGAGCAGCTTGAGAACATCAGAACTACAGGAATCCCACGAACGGGAGGAAGCTAGTCAAAGAGTAATACAGGAATTGAGAGAGCAGAATGAGAATAGACAAAGATCACTAAAGGCATTCATGGAATCCATAAACAGAGCAGTATAACCCCTGCTTTCACTGTATTTGATGTTGGTATAATTTGTGGAGGGGAAGGGAAAAAACAAATCGTTTAAATAGGGATACAGGTAGACCCATTGCAACAATGAGATGTACAAGTTGTTATGTTGAAAATGAACTTTACAACTTTGGTGGGTGGGGGGGGGATGGGAAGGGATGGGAAGGGTAAACAAAGGAGGAGGCTACAATGCTTGATAAGAAATGTACTCATTATCTTGCCCATGTAATTGTAACCCCTCTGTACAGTATTTTCACAATAAAAATCAAAACAAAACAGAAGAATGGGTTTTTCCCTCTTGATGATGTCACCTGTATTGCAAATTGATGCCAGACTACAATCTTGGAGTCCATTTGTCATTGACTAAGCCACTGAGAGCTGCTCTGGGACCTGCAGCTGCAGCATGGCCTTGGGAAAATCTTCCCTGCAGGAGATATCACAGTTGGCCTTATCTCTGTGGATATCCCAGCCTGATTCATGGCAGGCAGATGGGTATTTTCTGTCTGGTTTTTACTTTCTCACATAGCATAATATTAAGACCAAGCAGGGGATGGGAAGGTGGCTCAGTGGTAGAGCGCTTGCCTTGCATGCATGAGGCCCTGGATTCGATTCCTCAGCACCACATAAGCAAAAAGAAAAAACCTGGAAGTGGCACTGTGGCTCAAGTGGTAGAGCATTAGCCTTGAGCTGAAGAGCTGAGGGACAGTGCCCAGGCCCAGAGTTCAGGCCCCACAACCAGACTCCCACCCCCCCCCCCAAAAAAAAAGACCAAGCAGAAGTAGAAAGCAGAATTCATAAAAATAGATGTACTAGAAGGCAGAGAAAAACAGATAAGATGGGTCCCAAGTGAGAGGGAAGTGGAATCAACTCGTGTGGATGTGTAAGGGCTCAGGTGTACTGTGGAGAGTGCACCTGGATGTCGCTGGGAGCTGCAGTACTAGAACAGCAATCTTAGTCAGGAGCCTGTGGCTCACACCTGTAATCCTACCTTCTCAGGAGGCTGAAATCTGAGGATTTGGGTTCAAAGCTAGCCCAGAATGTGGCTTAGTGGTAGAGTGCTTGCCTTGCATGCATGAGGCCCTGGGTTTGATTCCTTAGCACCACATAAATAGAAAAGGCAGGAAGTGGCACTGTGGCTTAAGTGGTAGAGCGCTAGCCTTGAGCTGAAGAGCTGAGGGACAGTGTCCAGGCCTAGAGTTCAAGCCCCATGACCGACAAAAAAAAAATAAAGGGGGGGCTGGGAAGGTAGCTCAGTGGTAGAGCACTTGCCTTGCATGCATGAGGCCCTGGGTTCGATTCCTCAGCACCACATAAGCAAAAAGAAAAAAGCTGGAAGTGGCGCTGTGGCTCAAGTGGTAGAGTGCTAGCCTTGAGCTGAAGAGCTGAGGGACAGTGCCCAGGCCCAGAGTTCAGGCCCCATGACCGGACCAAAAAAAAAAAAAAAAAAAAGCTAGCCGAGGCAGGAAAGCGCATAAGACTTATCTCCAATGAGTGAACAGAAAGCCAAAGTGGAGCTGTGGGTTGAGTGTACAATGCCAGCCTTAAGTGGGAAAGCATAAGGACAGCACCCAGGTCCTGAGTTCAAGCCACAGTACTGGCTCAAAGAAGAAAGGAAGGAAGGGAAACAGAAAGAAATGCAGTCTTTACAGAGTGATGACTATTCCGGACCTTAACATGTTTTATAACTTCGTGATTCATACAACCTAATGCTACTTCCGGGGTGAGCTATTCTGATGTTTTTCCTCTAATCTTAAAAATACATTTGCATTTTTCTGCTTTGGTTTTGGGCACAGAGAGGGCCTCAGCTTTGGAGGAGGCAGTGGAATGAACCACATCAGGAATCATGGGGACAGGGGCCCCAGCAATAACCAGACACTGGGTCACAGAGGAAGCTGCCCAGGAAAAGAAGAATGTGGACATGGAGTGGATAGTAAAAGGAACTACAGAAAAATCTTGGTTCCCAGTGCAGCAAGGCTCAGAGGTGGGGGAAACCCTTTATGAGTTGTAGATGTTGGGGCTGGGAAGGTGGCTCAGTGGTAGAGTGCTTGCCTAGCATGCATGAAGCCCTAGGTTTGATTCCTCAACACCATAATACAGAAAAAGCCGGAAGTGGCGCTGTGGCTCAAGTGGTAGAGTGCTAGCCTTGAGCAAAAGAAGCTCAGGGACAGTGCCCAGGCCCTGAGGTCAAGCCAAAGGACTGGCAAAAAAAAAAAAAAAAAAAAAAAGAGTTGTAGATGTTAACTGAGTCTTTAAGAGGGATCACAGTTTTCTCTTGGGAGAGCTTTCTCTGTGTGGAGAACGCAGGTTGTTAGAGGAGGAGACCGTGGCCTCTCTCATCATCTTGCTTTGCATCTCTCTCTGAGATCTTTGTCTCGTGCACATATCCCACTGCTGTCTGCACCTTATGATGTAACCAGGCTTTCTGAATTCAGAACCACACACCTAGGGCTGCCCAGTCTTGGACTTTCAGCCTCCTAAACTGAGCTAAATCAACCTCTTTTCTGTATAAAGTAGCCAAGCCCAGGTGTTTTGTTATAGCAACACAAAATGAACTAAGAACTGAAAGATCGCTCCATTAACCATGGATCTCTCTTTCTGCTGATTCAGCATGCAGTGCTGAGTGCCATATGTTTATCTGCTTTACAGGGATGAGGTTCTGCCCTTCAATCATGTTCATTAGGGCTTCGTCCAGGCTAAAGACAGCTCACAGGACTTCTCGACTGGGAAACAATGTTTTTGACCCCGATCCCTGACTCCAAAGGTGAATTCTTTTTACCCTGACAACCTCAATCTCCTTACTTCCTTCTGCTTCCTGTTCTAACCCAGTCCAGTGGCCTGCCTAGTGCGATCATGTCATTCTCATTCTCACCTTCCTCTTGATGCCCTGGCATATTCCTTCTCAAGCTCAGTATTGCTGTTATTTGCTCATAGTTGGCAGACTGTCAGGACAACTGCCCAACCCTTCCTCAGCCTACCTGAGGTTATAAAGGCCCCTGCAGCACTCACAAAACAGAGAAAGAGACAACAGCACTGCATGGTGGACATCCAGACTCTCCCCAACACACACAAGTTCTTTTCCAGAGTAGGTACTTAGGACACTCAAGCTCCTGCAAGCTCCAGACTTTAGCTTTTCATCTGGAGTGCCCCTTTATTGAGATTCCTATCTTGTTTGCCCTCTAGGGCTGGACTACCTCTGGGATCTAGGCATCTTGCATTCCAGTCACGAGGAGGAAGAGGAAGATGCAGAAGGGAAACAGTGTCCTTCAGTGTTGGGTGCTATTGTATCTCCTACTTTTAGAAAATGGTGAGTATTGTTATCTAAAAGTAGATGGTCTAGCCTGGTGCCAGTGACTCATGCCTGTAATCCTAGCTACTCAGGAGGCTGAGATCTGAGGATTGCAGTTTGAAACCAGCCAGGGCAGAAAAGCCATGAGAGACACTTATCTCTAATTAATCACTTAACCATTCAAAAACCAGAAGTGGTGCTGTGGCTCAAAGTGGTTGAGTGCTAGCCTTGAGCAAAAAGATCTCAGGGACAGCACTCAGGATCCAAGTTCAAGCCCTACAACCACCACCACCAACAACAAAAAGACGTATGCTGGGGGAGGTGATGGGCACTTGTATTCCAGTTAATAGCAAAGTGATACATAAATGAGATGAGAATATAAAGGGTGAGGAAGTTGAGTATCTTTGTCCTCCAGGGTAGTGAGGGGTGAAAAGTAAACATGATCTAAACTTCAGCTGAACTTCTAAGGAGCTGGAAACCTTTCTTAGAGCCACGGGTCTTAGTTTACCATCCTTAATCCCAGGAATTTTTTGCATTTGAGCTTCACAAAGCTTGTTTTCCAACCCGTGCCACAGTGACCAGGAGCCCCTGAAACTTCAACGCACACACTGTCCCTGGTTCTCACTGCAGATGGAAATGACCCGCACATCATCTGATTCATTTAGTCTAGATCCTAAGAATATTTATATTTAACAAGTTCTCCCATGTGAATCTGGTGTGGCTGCTTTCTGAACAATATCCAGAGAAAGATTTTCTTTTCTTTCTCTTTCGTGTGTGTGTGTGTGTGTGTGTGTGTGTGTGTGTGTGTGTGTGTGTGTGTGTTGGTCATGGGGCCTAAACTCTGGGTTTACGCGTTGTCCCTCAGCTCTTCAGCTCAAGGTTAGCACTCTACCACTTGAGCCACAGTACCACTTCTGGATTTTTCTACTTATGTGGTGCTGAGGAATTGAACCCAGGGCCTCATGCATGCAAGGCAAGCACTCTACCACTGAGCCACCTTCCCAGCCCCTTATTTTCTTTTCTTATACTGGTACTAGGGCTTGAACTCAGGGCTTGTGCACTTTCCCTTAGCTTTTTCACTCAAGACTGGTGCTCTACCACTTGAGCCATACCTCCACTTCTGGCATTTTGGTGGTTAGTTGAAGATAAGAGTCTGATGATGGGGGCTGGGAAGGTGGCTCAGTGGTAGAGTGCTTGCCTTGCATGCATGAGGCCCTGGGTTCGATTCCTCAGTACCACATAAGCAAAAAGAAAAATCCGGTAGCGGTGCTGTGGCTCAAGTGGTAGAGCGCTAGCCTTGAGCTGAAGAGCTGAGGGACAGCGCCCAGGCCCAGATTTCAGGCCTACGACTGGACCCCCCCCCCCAAAAAAAAAAAAAAAAAGAATCTGAGGACTTTATTGTCTGGGCTGTTTTCAAACCATGATCCTCAGATCTTAGACTCCTGAGTAACTAAGATTATGACCCAGAAAAATACTTTCTAAGAAGGGGGTGATACTATTTTTAAAATGAGTCAAGTTGGGCCTGCAATCCTAGCTACTCAGGAGACTGAGATCTGAGGATCACAGTTTGAAGTGAGTCTGGTCAGGAAAGTCACAGGGAGACTCATCTCCAATTAACGACTCAAAAATAAGAAGTGGCACTGTGGCTCAAGTGGTAGAGCGCTAGCCTTGAGCAAAAAGGAGCTCAGGGACAGCAACCAAGTCCATAGTTTGAGGCCTAGGACCAGCAAAAAAAAAAAAAAAAAAAGTTAATATATATAATTTCACCTGGTTCTGTAATTCCCAACATCATTAGCACCATTTTTGGTACTGGAAATGGAACCCAGGGCCTAACATTGGACTCCACCCCTAGCTTTACAATTCCTTTGTAATACCTTTTTATCTGTTTTGAATCTTCTGAGGAGAATAAGCAA
Organism: Dipodomys merriami; assembly: GCF_024711535.1. Classification (NCBI taxonomy): domain Eukaryota; kingdom Metazoa; phylum Chordata; class Mammalia; order Rodentia; family Heteromyidae; genus Dipodomys; species Dipodomys merriami. Next base: position 11,733,186 of record NW_027202937.1, on the reverse strand, counting down.
TAGCATATAAATCATCAAAAGTAGGCCATGTAACTCACACCGGCAAATGGTGAGGATGACTTAGCTTTGGATCTTAAAGTTCAGATTCAATAGGGAGGGTTCAACTTTCCATTCCACTAACTACTAGCTGTATAAACTTGGTTGACCATCAATAATTCTTTTTTTCTTTTTCTTTTTTCTTTTTGGTTGGTTGTGGGGCTTGAACTCAGGGCATGGACACTGTTGCTAAGCTTTTTCACCCAAGTCTAGCGCTCTACTACTTCCAGCCATAGTGCTACTTCCAGTTTTCTGGTGCTTAATTGAAGATAAGAGTCTCCTGAACTTTCCTGCCCTGGCTGGCTTCTGTGATCCTCAGATCTCAGCCTCCTGAGTAGCTAGGATTACAGGCATGAGCCACCAGTGCCCAGCTAATCCTCAATTTCTGTATCTTAGCTGATGATAATAATAATGGGTCTGGGAAGTGGCTTAGTGGTAGAGTGCTTGCCTTGCATGCATGAAGCCCTGGGTTCAATTCCTCAGCACCATATAAGCAGAAAAAGCTGGAAGTGGTGCTGTGGCTCAAGTGGTAAAGTGCTAGCCTTGAGCTGAACAGCTGAGGTACAATGCCCAGGCCCAGAGTTCAGGCCCCATGACTAACCAAAAAAAAAGGGGGGGGGGCTGGGAAAGTGGCTCAGTAGTAGAGTACTTGCCTCATATGCATGAGGCCCTGGGTTCGATTCCTCAGCACTACATAAGCAGAAAAAAACAGAAGTGGTGCTGTGGCTCAAGTGATAGAGTGCTAGCCTTGAGCTGAAGAGCTGGGAGACAGCATCCAGGCCCAGAGTTCAGGCCCCATGACCAGCAAAAACAAACCAAACCAAAAAAGGTCTGTTAAAGGGCTGAGGTAGGTATTAAAAATATAAATTGAGCCAGATGATAATGGCTTATGTTTGTAATCTTAGCTACTCAGGAGGCTCAGATCTGAGGATCACAGTTCAAAGCCAGCCCAGTCAGAAAAGTCCCTGTGAGTCTCTTATCTCCAATTAGCCACTCAAAAACCAGAAGTGGTGGTGTGACTCAAAGTGGGAGCACACTAGCCTTGAGCAAAAGAGCTCAGGGACAGCCTCTAGGCCCAAATTTCAAGCCCCATGGCTGACAAACATACATAAATAAATACAAATTAGCCAAGCAATAAGCTTAACCAATCACTGAGCAGGAGGTATGCATGCTTGATATCTACTTGCTATTCTTTATGATCATCTTCAGGAATAACCTCCAGTGATAATAACATCAGTATTGCCAACTCTGAGCACACCACAGTTAGCTCTGGGAAATGGACTGGAACCTCCTCTAATTCCCATGCTAGGTCTAATGCCACCTCTGAGAGAACTGGTATCCCCAATACTACATCTACCACAAGCTCGGAGGCGACTGGTACCCACAATACTCTGTCTACCATAAACTCCAGGGGACATCTCCTATGAGCTCTGGGGAAAATGGCATCCCTAACACTGCATCCATCGTGAACTCTGAGGGAAATGGCACCCCCAGTACCGTGAGCTCTTGGGCACCTGCCAACAGGCTTTCCAGTAAAAGTTCTAGAGGGACCGACATGACCTCCAACCCTGCATCCATCCTAGCCTCTAGTGAGCCTATCACAACCTCCAACCCTGCCTCCAGATTGCCTTCCAGCAGGGAAGACACTACCTCTGCCACAGCTGCAATCTCTAGTAGCGCCAGCACAACTGGATCCAATGAGACGTCCCTTATGGATAGCAGAGTCTCCAGGCCTGTATCCACCTTGACCCACGTGACGTCCAGTGGTGCTGACAGCACCTCCAACACTGTGCCCAGCATAACATCTGTTGAGCACAGTGCAGCCTCCAACACTGGACTGAGTGTCACCTCCAACAGCTTGAGCGCACGTGGAACACATACCACTTCCGGTGGATTTAGTGCAAGTGTTGGAACTGCAGAGAATGGGGTGAAGCCCAGTGAGTCCGTAAAGCCATAGGAAATCTTCCTCGTCACCCTGGTCTCTGTTGCAGTGGTCATGGGGATCTTTGCTGGGTTCTTCTTTGTTGCGGTGAGTACTTCATGTCCCGGAAGGTTCCTGTGGGAAGGAACAGCAGGAACCAAAGGAAATGAGAAGTGGGAGGGGGCCAAGTCAGAGGCAGCTCAGGGCAAAAACGGAGATCAGGAGAGAGGGAAAAATAGAAATAGTGAGATGTAACTGCAGGAGCTAATCAAAGTGGAGAGGAAACCAATCACCTGTGTGAGAACGGTGCTGGAAATAAGTGGAGGCTGGAGGGAGGAGGACTAGGTGACAGAGGTCATTGGAAAAGGATGATTCCAGAGGCGTTCCTGGTGAAGGCTTGGGAGAGGGGGATACAACTCTAAAGTGGTGGACTCTTGTTTTTCTAGAGAAACTGCCTGTTCTTGAGAAACATCTCTGGCACTGCTGTCTACTGCTCCCATGGCCCCGGCCTCAGCCTAGGAGGAAATCACAGAGCCGCCCCCAGGCCTGCGTGGAGCCCTAACTGGTTCTGGATGAGACCAGTCACCTCAGTGGCCACAGAGCTGAGCAAGAGATAGAACTGTCTCCTGCATAGCCCCAGAAGCTATGTCACATTCTTCAGAAGGAGCCAGAGCTTGGGAGGGGGATGGGCATCATGCGGTGAGAGACCTGAGTTTCCTTTTAGTCCTCCCTGACGTCCCTTCTCAGCTTTGTGTGAGTCCCTGAAAATCCTTAAGGAAGTTGCTTCTTCCGCTCTCTTGCCTTTACAAGGGTAAAGGGTAAAAGGGTAATCAATCATTTAGTCAAGAAATAAATGCATTCAACATGTCTGAAGAAAGAGCCTGTGTGAGTATCCATAGTTCTGAATGGAATACCTTAGTTGGATGGGTGAATTTCTATGTTAGGATCTCAGAACTCTCCACTGTAACACCCAGAGACCTCAGTCATATTGGTGTGTTCCCATTTTGTAATCCTTCTTATCCCAAACAGGACTCCTGAATCCCTGAGAGAATTGATGGCAGAGCAGGTGCCAGGGCTGCTCCCAAACTTGAGTTGTGATCCACAGAAAACACAGAGGTGGTGTCATTCCACGCATGATCTCAGGGTACATATGCACTTGAAGGTGGTCTACACCCATGCCCCTAATCAGGATGAAGACAGCCATTGACCCTTCTCTCTCTCAGAATGCTCCCTTGAGAGGCAGAGAGAAAATGCTCCCTGCTTTTCCAAGGGAAAGACTTTCCAGACTAGAGGTTAGCCTTTCAGGAGATTCTTAGCAGAGACACCTAAGGGGAAAGGAGGGCCTCGTGTGTCTCACGAGTGTGTCCATGGGTGAGGCTACCCGACCCTCCATGTTTTAGAGGACAGATGGGGAGGGGGACTGCTTTGGAGAACTCCTCCTGAGGCACAACTATTAGAACTAGTGGTGAATTGATGGGTTCACCCCAACTCACTGCAGGGGAGACTGCTTTGCCTTTTATTGCTCACGGAGTTCTAGAGGCTCAGCAAGCCAAACAGTTGGACCTTGTCTGTGAGGCCATACTGAGCTATATGCAAGCAGTTGCTGTCATCCTCATTGGTCATCCATGGTCATCATCATCATCATTATCATCATCATCATCATCATCATCATCTTCATCATCATCACCATCATCATCTCACATTAAGGCATCCAGTATCCAGAAGAGAAAGCCAAGTTGACTCTGAGGAGGGAATTGTGCAAGTCATTACATGGAAAATCTGAAAGCAAGCTCAGACAAAAGAATCCCATTCGATTGTTAACAATACAAAACATACATTTTAAGGTTTACAAGTTTAATAGAAAATTTTATAAAAGCTGGCCATTGTTCAGAATAACATTAGAAAGCTGGGCACTGGTGGCTCATGCCTAAATCCTAGCTACTCAGGAGGCTGAGATCTGAGAATCATGGTTCAAAGCCAACCAAGGCAAAAACATCCCTGTAAGACTTTTATCTCCGATGAACCATTCAAAAACTGGAATTGGCATTGTGGCTCAAAGTGGTAGAGTTCTAGCCTTGAGCAAAAATGCTTAGAGAGAGTACCCAGGCCCTGAGATGAAGCCCCATGACCGAAAAAAATAAAAAACAAAAACAAAAAAACACATTAGAACATACTCTGGAAGAGTAAGTGGGAGAAATAGCTCTGTTAGACACAATAATACCAGGATGAAAACCACCCAGAAAACACAAGACAGAGGGTAGATCCAGGAGGACTGACATGCAGGTAATAAGGTTCAAAAAAGGCCAGATACCAGTGGCTCATGCCTGTGATCCAAGCTACTCAGGAGGCTGAGATCTAAGGACCGCAGTTCACAGCCAGCCCAGGCAGGAAAGTCAATGAGACTCTTATCTCCAAGTAAACACCAAAAAGCCAGAAGTGGAGCTGTGGCTCAAGTGGTAGCTTCTTAGCCTTGAACAAAAAAGCTCAGAAAAGCCAGGCACTGGTGGCTCTCGCCTATAATTCTAGTTGCTCAGAAGGGTGAGATCTAAGGATCAAGGTTCAAAACCTGCCTGGGCAGGAAGCATCTGTGAGACTCTTATCTCCAATAAACCACTAGAAAACCAGAAGTGGCACTGTGGCTCAAGAGGTAGAGTGCTAGCCTTGAGCTGAAGTGCTGAGGGAATGTGCCCAGGCCCAGAGTTCAAGCCTATGACCCACAAGAAAGAAAGAAAGAAAGAAAAAGAAAAAGAAAGAAAGAAAGAAAGAAAGAAAGAAAGAAAGAAAGAAAGAAAGAAAGAAAGAAAAGGAAAGAAAGAAAGAAAAGGAAGGAAGGAAGGAAGGAAGGAAGGAAGGAAGGAAGGGAAGGAAGGAAGGAAGGGAAGGAAGGAAGGAAGGAAGGGAAGAAAGGAAAGAAGGGAAGGAAGGGAAGGAAGGAAGGGAAGGAAGGAAGGAAAGGAAGGAAGGAAGGAAGGGAAGGAAGGAAGGAAGGAAGGAAGGAAGGAAGGAAGAGAATGAGAAATTTTTAAAAAGAGAATTGAATTTTTAAATTAAAATTTTAATTGTTATTATAAAGGTGATGTACCGAGGGATTGTAGTTACATGAGTCAGGTAAAGAGTACATTTCTTTTTGGACAATGTCACTCCTTCCCTCACTTTCTCCCAGTTTTTCCCTCCTGTCCTCACCTACAAATTGTATAGTTCATTTACAGGAGTCTAGAATTTAAGTCCAAGTAGCCAGGAAATAAAGTAGAAGTTGGGGGGTGGAAGGGAAGCCATTAGTTTATATACATTAAATAGATGAACTAGATAGTATATAACTTATATCTCAATGAAACTACTAAAATATTAGTAGGCACGCCAGGTAAATAAAAAATTGGTTTCCAAAGATAAACAAAGGACCAGAAGGTAGCTAGAGAAAGGTAAAAAGGGAGGACTCCCTGGTGAGTAATTTAGCTTATGTAATATAGTCACATAATTATGCTCTGAATATCTCATTACTCTCCACTGCCCACATCTCATCATGGATTACACCTGACATCCCCACCCACTGAGCACATCTGACCTAAGTAAACATCTGTGCAGCAGACAGGGTTAAAGGGATTCCATATCTAGACCTCTATAGCAGCATCTCCACAGTGATCCTCACATGGTATCTGTGACCCATATTCTTGGAATTACATGGAGGTGTGTGTGTGTGTGTGTGTGTGTGTATGTGTGTGTGTGTGTGTGTGTGTGTGTGTGTGTGTGTGTGTGTGTACATGCCAGTCCTGAGGCTTGAACTCAGGGCCTTATGCCCTTAGTTGGCTTTTTCATACAATGCTGATGCTCTACCACTTGAATCACAGCTCCACTTTGGCTTTTGCTGGTTAATTGGAGATAAGAGTCATAGATTTTTCTGCCTAGACTGGCTTTGAGCCTTGATCCTCAGAGCTCAACCTCCTGAGTAGCTAAGATTACAGGCATGAGCCAGGGACACCCAGCTTTACTTGTACCTTTTATTCTAGAATGCCATTTTGTACTAGTAGGATTTTACCCCTGCCCTTAAACATGAATTGGTCAGATAGTCACTGACTCCCATGTTTGAAGATCATTTTCTAAAATCTCATTAATACCAAATGTTGTAACAGCCAGGCTTCCTCTAATGGAAACGGAAACCACTTTGGATATCTCAAGCATAAAATAATTTACTCTGAGAAACAGATGCGTAAAAGATGATTTAGAAAGCTATAATTATGAAAGAGAGACAGCTAATAGCTTTCAGGTTCACTGCTGTCATTCAGAGACAGAAATGCAAGCAACTGCTGCCTGGCCCACTATCCTCCACATCCTACTTAGTGTGTAGAGTCAGAGAAATGCAGACTCTACTCCAGAATCTTCACCCAGAAGCCCAGGAGTGGTCCCAGCCATTGCTGCTACAGAACTAATTCTCATGAGAGTTCATCTCAACAAAGGAAAGTATAATGTGCCTGGAACTTATTGGCAAGGAAGCCTGGGAAATGTAGTTCATGGAAAGATGTTAAAAGTTACCAAGTATTAAAAAAACTCCTGGCACAAATCCAGTGTGGGAGGATTGGGTTGGAACTGGAGATGGTAGGGCAAAATTAGAAAGAGAAAGCAGACTCCTTGTCTAGACGTCTGAAGGCAATCTGAATTAGGACATACTAAAATTAAAGGGCTGGGCAGAGGGGGAATCTGGGCAGTTCCTAAAACAACTTTTTGTTCTTTATAATTTACACAACAAAATTCTAAAGTTGTACTGTGTCTTTAATTTATAAGCAAGTGTTTGGATCTTAACATTTCTCATACATGGGGGCATTAATCTCAGCCCCTCATCCTGGTCTCTTCATGGTTCTTAGGACAGAATCCAGTTGAGTTCTGGTTCCTCTGAGCTGTGCTCAGATAACAGGCTTCTAATTCCTTTGTTCTAATGGGATGCCCTTTTTGTAAATATTGCATCATTTTATTTCCTAGATAACCTCACCGAACCTTTTGTAGCTTCTACAGAAGCTTCAGGATTCCTCTGGAAGAGGAGCTTAGGTTCCTGTGACTTGCTTTGAAGGTGGCACCTGGATCATTCTGGAAGTGATGTTTGTAATTGGTGCCTCTTTTTAGAGTGATTAAGAATGTGGTGGAAGTGGCACTGTGGATCAAGTGGTGGAGCGCTAGACTTGAGCTGAAGAGCTGAGGGACAGCGCCCAGGCCCAGAGTTCAATCCCCATGACCAACAACAACAACAAAAAAAGAAGGTGGTGCTAGTGGCTCACACCTGTAATCTTAGCTGCTCAAGAGGCTGAGATGTGAGGAGCACAGTTCAAAGCCAGCTTTGGCAGGAAAACCTTCAAGTCTCTTATTTCCAATTAAGCACTTTCACTTCACTACCCCCCCCCAAAATCCAGAAGTGGCGTTGTGGTTCAAGCACTAGCATTGAACAAAAATATACAGGGACAGTGCCCAGGCCCCAGGACCAGTACTGAGGTGGGGGAGGGAAGGAGACAGACACACAGACACACAGACAGAGACAGAGAGACCAAGAGAGAAATGTGAAATAGAAGCCAGAATTAGAACAATCCTATAAAGGCCAGATATAATCCTTACTAAGTACATGGGAAACCTGCAACTCAGAAAAAAATAGCTAATAGATGAGTAAGCCAGAACAAGTTCTTTAACTCCAGTGGGGTCTAGAGAGGGAAAACAAATGTGTCTCTCTATTTAGAAATGTTGTAAGGATTTTTACCCTTCCTGGAGCATGCTAGAGACTCAGCACCAACCACATGGCTGCTATCCCTATAGGAAACATGCTAGCGTGAACGCTGGGCCAGTCGGTTTCCACGCCTGTTCCTAGGTAGTCTTGACTCCTGGCCCCTCTCCACTCATTGCCTGTCCTAGCCCTCTGTCCTGGCTCTTCTGGAATCATCTGATGAGTGGCTGCACCTGATATGTGGAATGCTCGGAGTTGATCCTATGGCCTAAAACTGAAATCACACAGATAGTTGTGGATGCCAGTCTGCCCCTGGTTCTGTCTCTTCCAGAACCACCCACCCTGTTGTCATATCCCAAGGGCCTTAGAGTCTATTTTCCTAACTCTGGGTCTCTTTTTACTCATCCCAGTTGTACTTTGTGAATCTACTACATACTCAGCAAAGGCTGGAAGTCCTATCTCCAGTTCTATGCGTCAATTTACAGTTGGTGGACACTTAAACCTCAGTTTAGGGGTTGGGGATTCAGCACTTGCCTGACAAATACAAGGCCCTGAGTTCAATCCTCAGCAAAGAAAGAAAGAAAGAAAGAAAGAAAGAAAGAAAGAAAGAAAGAAAGAAAGAAAGAAAGAAAGAAAGAAAGAGAAGAAAGAAAGAGAAGAAAGAAAGAACAAAGAAAGAAAGAAAGAAAGAAAAAGAAAGAAAAGCACCAAGCATCCTGCCTTCTAAGTTCCATTTGCTGGGACCTCCACCTCACATCCCTGTTCCCCTGGGCACTTGTAACTTCTTGTCCAGGAAACAAGGTTGAACTAGAACAGGTTCTGCCTCAGAGGGTGGGTGCCCTCCACTTTGACAGCCTTGATTCCCTTGAACCATTCTATTTCCTACACCTCCCCAGGACCTGCCTACTGAAACCAAGCCATTCTCCATCCCTGCGTTCCTCCTGGCCTCTGTCCCTCCTCCTTAACCTCAGGTGTCCTATCACTGGCCACAACTACAAGAACAACAGGCTCCTTGCTCAGCCTCTGCCCGGCCCAGGTAATGCTATAAAGGCCCTCTAAGAAACAGAAAGAGGAAGACAGCATATTGGAATGCTAAGGGAGCAGACATCCCTAACCTCACGATCCTGCAGCCCCAGGTCGCCCAACACTGGTTCTTTTCTGTGGGCTGAAGCCCCATTCTGTGGAGATATAAACTACAAGTGTTCTAACCCCATGTCCTCACCTTGAGACTGTCACCATCCATCTTACCTCTCTTTCCCTTCTAGGCCTTCACTGATCCAGGCTCAGGACCCTCCCTCCCAGCCCCACTACACACACAGACTGCCTCAAGATGAAGAGAAAAGCATTTGTCCTTGCAAACTGCTTGTTTCATCTTCTACTTTTTGGAAATGGTGAGTGATGTTGTTTAGAATCTTGGGATGTGAGTAGAGTTTGGGGAATTGGGGAAAATGTTGATAAGTCCTATGATGCATATCTGTTTTCTTAGTTCTTTTTTTTTTTAATGTTTTGTTTTTGTTTTTTGTTGGTCATGGGGCTTGAACTCTGGGCTTGGGCGCTGTCCCTCAGCTCTTCAGCTCAAGTCCAGAGCTCTACCACTTGAGCCACAGCATCACTTCCAGTTTTCTAGTGGTTTATTGGAGATAAGAGTCTCACGGAGTTTCCTGCCCCAGCTGGCTTTGAACAGTGATCCTCAGATCTCAGCCTCCTGAGTAGCTAGGATTATAGGCGTGAGACACTGGTGCCCAGCTTTAAAAAATGTTTTTTATTGTTCTTGTGAAGGTGATGCACCCCAGGGTTACTGTTATATAAGTGAGGTCATGAGTACATTTCTTTGGGACAATGTCACCCCTTCTCTTGCTTTCTTCCAGTTTTTCCCTCCCATCTCTACCCACATGTTATGCAGTTCATTTTCAACATAGTATCTAATGTGTAGCACTGCTGCATTTTGTTCTAATGCAAGGGTTAAGGATGGTCGTGTGTGCTCCACTCTTTCCAATTCAACCCTGTTTCCATTCTGCTCCCAGTAGCAATTCAGGCCATAAATCTGACCAGCTCCTTTTATAATAAATCTCTCCCAAATATAAATGCATTTGAGTTGGAAGAGCAAGTCTTGCTATGCAGACAAGGCTAGCCTCCAACTTGTGATCCTCCTGCCTCAGACTTCTTCATTCCACTAAAGGGATTTTTTTTGGAGGGTGGGGGATGGGGGCTGGTCCTAGGGCTTGAACTCAGGGCCTAGCCCTGGCCCTAAGCCTCTTTGTGCTCAAGGCTAGCTTTCTACCAGTTGATCCACAATGCCACTTCCAGCTTTTTTGAGTAATTTATTGGAGATAAGAGTCTCATGGACTTTCCTGCCTGGGCTGCCTACAAACTGCGATCCTTAGATCTCAGCCTCTTGAATAGCTAGGATTACAGACATGAGCCACCAGTGCCCTACTACTAAAGGGATTTTAAAGTTCATGTCTAACTTCCCATAGTAGGCTGGGATCCATTTCCCACATCTATGAAAGCAGTCTCTAATTACACATTTCATAAGACATACAGTTCTACACTTGTAGGTTTTAGTTCTTTCTAGAAATCCCCAGTCTTGTCTTTGACTTGTTTTCTACTTCAACACAACATAAAAAAACTTGTCCCTTGTTCCTGAGTCAGCTTTTCTTCTCAACTTTTTTTTATTGTTGTTAATCATGGGGCTTAAACTCTGGACTTGGGTGTTGTCCATCAGCTCTTCAGCTCAAGGCTAGCGTTCTACCACTTGAACCACAGCATCACTTCTGGTTTTCTGGTTTATTAAAGAGTCTCACAGACTTTCCCACCCCAGCTGGCTTTGAACCATGATCCTCAGATCTCAGTCTCTTTAGTAGCTAGGATTATAGGCGTGAGCCACCAGCCCCTGGCTCCTTCTCAACTTCTATTTAACTTTTCTCTTAATTCACAAGGTTGTGGGATTCCCCTCGCCCCTGCCCATAAATGTAAATTCACATTCCTAGACAATATTAAAGAAAGGACACCTTGGCTGTGGGTGACACCTGTATCCCAAGAGGGCTGTTGGAGACACAAGGTAGACACTTGGGAGGTCAGGTGCTTGGTGGTCCAAGAATGAGAAGAGTCAGAAGAGGGTTGAAGACAGCCAGGAGACAAAGGGCAAGAAGCCTGGTCTCCCCTTAACTCTGACTAATCAAGGATACTGGAAGATTTTATTTCTTCAAACTACACCTGTCTGGTTTTTGTTCAATCATGTGCCAAGACCGATGGATCTCCAATTTATTTTTTATTTTTTATTTTTTTAGTTTTTTTGCTTGAGGATTTGCCTGGTAGCAGTAAAACACACTGTTCTCCCAACCTGATTCCTTTGGCTCATCTTCCCCTAAAAGAAGAACCTAATGGCATTTGGGTGTGGCTCAAATTTGCATAATGGTCCAACTCTTTTTTTCTCTCTCTCTTCCTCTCTTCCTCTCTCTCAGTCTTACATGCCAATATGATACTGGGAATAGTCTAGTCTCTGTCCTTCAGCTTTTTCCCTCAAGATTGGCACTCTACCAGTTGAGCCACACCTCCACTTCCTGATTTTTGCTCATTAATTGGACATAAGAGTCTCATGAACTTTTCTGCTTGGGCTGGCTTTGAACTGTGATCCTCAGCTCTTAGCCACCTGAATAGCTAGGATTATAGGTGTGAGCCACCAGTGCCTGCTCAGCTTTCTCTCTTCCATTCTTCATCTGGATAGTATCACAAATAGTGGAGAGGGAATGACAGTCTTCTTGTGCCCAAAGCACTAAATCCCCCCACATCTGGAATAATATAGCAGGGTGTTACAGGCTTGCTCTGAGGTCAAGCTACTTCAGATTATTTTTCTTCCTTTTTAATTTTTTAAAGACTTATCTCAAAGTAACTTGCACAGAAGGGTTTCGATTCAACCCCTCGGTTTATGGGTACAGTGCATCTTGATCCATGTCACCCCTTTCATCATCCTCCCCCATCTCTCCCAACCCCACCCATCCCCTCAGGTTACCTGCTGCTGCCTTGGTTTAATCCTCTATTCCACCACCCACTGACTGTCTGTCTGGGACCAGTTGCTGTATTTTTCTAACCTTCAACTTTTCTACCCATAGAATGTGGAAAATAGTGGTTCCTTTTCATGGAGGTGCTGTGAGGATTTGAGGTACTAACTCGTATGTGGGTGATTATCAAGTGCAATGCCTGGAACTTCATGAGTCTTAATAAGTGACAGCTATTACTTTTTTTTTGTTGGTTGTGGGCTTGAACTCTGGGCTGGGGCGCTGTCCGTGTGCTCTTCAGCTCAAGGCAAATGCTCTACCACTTGAGCCACAAGGCCACTTGCAGTTTTCTAGTGGTTTTTATTGGAGATAAGAGTCTCTCGGACTTTCCTGCCAGGGATGGCTTTGAATTGTGATCCTCAGATCTCAGCCTCCTGAGTAGCTAGGATTACAGGCATGAGCCACGGGCACCCGGTGCTATTATTACTATTGTCATGACAATAATACAACAGCTGCAGAGACAAACTCCATTTCCAATGGAGCTAACCAGCCACCCTTCCCAAGCAGCCATAGCCTCTAATGGCAACACCACAACCCCTCAGCCTACGTCAAGCACCATAAACACCATCCTGGGATCAACCACAGCCACCTCCTTGACAGTAACCACACCTGGGGCAAACCCAACAGCGTCAGATCCCACCTCCAGTGGGACCAACACGAGCGCCGCCCCTCAGGGACACCTGAGGCCGTGGGAAGTCGCCCTCATCGCGCTGGCCTCGGTAGCCATGGCTGTGATTCTCTCTGTGGGGTTTGTCTTATCTCTGGTGAGTGCCTTGGAGTGTGGGAACCTCCTTTTCCTGAAGAAAAGAGAGAACAAAAAGGAGCAGGGAGAGCAGAGTTGCAACGGGGTGATGGGGAATGGTAAATTGTGAGTTAGTCAGGAATGGAAGACTGAAGCCAGGAAGACAGAAGGCCACCCAAGAAAAGGCAGGAAGGTCTTTGTTGAGGTGAGGGATGGGGGAGGGACAAAGGGGACCAAAGAAGTGGCAGGAAAGCTGGGTATGGGTGGCTCACACCTGTAATCCTAGCTACTCAGGAGGCTGAGATCTGAGGATTGCAGTTCAAAGCCAGCTTAGGTGGGAAAGTTTGTGAGATTCTTGTTTTTGTTTTTGTTTTGCCAGTCCTGGGGCTTGAACTCAGGGCCTGAGTGCTGTCCTTGAACTTCTTTTGCTCAAGGCTAGCACTCTACCACTTGAGCCACAGCACCACTTCTGGCTTTTTCTGTGTATGTGGTACTGAGGAATCGAACCCAGGGCTTCATGCATGTTAGGCAAGCACTCTACCACTGAGCCACCTTCCCAACCTGTGAGATTCTTATCTCCAATAAGCCACTGGGAAAACCAGAAGGGGCGCTGTGGCTCAAGTGGCAGAGCGCTTGCCTTGAGCTGGAGAGCTCAGGGACAGCGCCCAGGCTCAGAGTTCAAGCTCCACGACTGACAAAAAGGAAAGGAAAGAAAGAAAGTGACAGGAGGTAGCTATGGCAGGAGCAAGGGATGCGTGGGGCTGGAAGAGAAAAAGTGGATAACTAATAAGAAACCATTTGCTTCGTGTTTTCTAGAGAACTTCTCCGTGCCTGAAAAATCTCAACACAGATCTCTACCATCCCTATGACTCCAAGCTGGGCTCAGGCCTACGAGGCCATCAAGAGATGCGACGCAGACCTGGTGCCACCAGGCCTGGTTCCCGAGCCTACAGTCCTCCAGTGGCCATGCAGCTGATAGAGAGCCACAACATCCCAGAAGAAGCATCTTCATCCTGAGGAGGAGGAAGGCAGAGGCTGCCTTAAGGATCAGAGCCTCCTCCCAGCTCTGTTTCTGCTCCAGCAGCCTTTCTCCTATTGGGCTTTCCCAGCCTAGAAAAAAGAGGCTCAAGCTCTGATTGCCCAATTAAATAAATGTGTCTAATATATGTGGGAGACAGACTCTGAGCATTGATGCACTGCTATGAAGAGAGATCCCCCTATCAGAGAGAACCCTTTTTTCCCCTATGTACCCCTAGTTCCTAAATCGCTTTTGTAAAATCATGTGGGTCTCATTTTCTTTCCTTTTTTTTGGGGGGGGGGGTCTGGTCGTGGGGCCTGAACTCTGGGCTCAAGGCTAGCGCTCTACCACTTGGGCCACAGTGCCACTTCCGGCTTTTTTTTTCTTTTTGGCTTATGTGGTGCTGAGGAATCGAACCCAGGGCCTCATGCATGCAAGGCAAGCGCTCTACCACTGAGCCACCTTCCCAGCCCTTTCTTTCTTTTTTTTAAACTGGGGCTTGAACAAAGTGCTTGACACTCTTACTTGGCCTTTTCCACTCAAGGCTGGCATTCTACCCCTTGAGGCATACCTCCACTTCTGGCTTTTTAGTAGTTAACTGGAGAACGAGCTTCAAATTATGATCCTCAGATCTCAGCCTCCAGAGTAGCTAAGATTACAGGCAGGAGCCACCAATATCTGGCCTGGTCCCAATTCCTTGGCTACCCCTCCACCCACTCCCTTGAGGCTTCTGGGCTGACAGAAGAAGTGAACCAGAACCATGGAGGTTGTCTGGGCATGTGAGGACATTGCAGATTCATGTTGCACAATGAGAAACGGTCTCTAGGTGAGCTTAGACCTTGCAGCCTTTGGGGGAAGAAAGCAAGTGTGCTCTGCCACCTTTCTCTCCCCAGCTTCTATCCTGAGCACAGATAACTGCAAACCCTACGCCAGTTTGCCCTGCTTAGATCTGGGCTCTCGGCAGCCCCTGAAAAGCTAAGCCCTAGACTTAACTTAGAAATTCACTGTCCATTCATCCATGAGCCACACAGTGCCCTTGTTGAAGGCTCCACCCTGTCAGGTCTTCTGGTGCAACTGGCTCATCTCCCCCAGCAGCTCTGACATTCTCACTGAGAATATGAATCACTTGGCCTGGCTTTAACTGCTTTAACGGCTTAACCCTGCCAACACTCTTCTGCTTCTGCAGTTCTCAACCTGGATCTTTGCCAGAACCTTAACAGCTCCATTTCTCTAGATTCAGTTTACAACAGCACCAGCAAAACTGTAACAACTATAGAAGGATTATATGAATGATATATGATTATATGAAGTTCTATCAGTGTGAAATTCAAGAACAGACAAAACTAGTCTATGGCCACAGAAATCGAACCACTGGCCTCCTGTGAGGGGGAGGACTTTTAGGAAGGGATATTTTCTGAATGATCGGAATGTGTTATATGTTGTCTGGGCCTTCTGTTACACAGGGCTATACCGAATCCTTAAGATCTGTACATTTCACTCTGTAAACTTTACCTCTATGAAAACCCAAGCCTTGCTCTTCTGTTCTGATGCTTACGAGGCTGGTGACTTCCGCCATCTTGACCTAAGAATGAAATGCGCACTGGAATGTTAACAGGTGGCAGCTTGCAAACTTAACCCACTCCCCCAGGTTTTGTTAATTCTTGTGGAACATTGGTGCCACTGGGCGCTGACCTTTGCCCAGAGAAGCAAAGCCACAGCTTTGAATCCATTTGTAAATGTGAGTAAAGCTGACAGCCATGCATTGTATACTTGAGGTGTTCACATTTAATTCCACCAAAATGACACCTGGAAACCACAGCATTCTGAGAGAGGTTGACAGGGTTAGGGGGGAGGGAAAGCCACCACATGGCATTTGATTCACACACATGAATCATATTATTCAATACTTGCCAGTAGAGTCCGTAGCTTAGGGTGGCAGCTTGCAGGCTTAGTATGCATGAGGCCAAGAGATCAAATCTCAGAACCAAAACCAAAACAAAACCCCACATATCGGTAGAGGATGGCCCTTTTGGTATTTCCTGTGGTCATAAGCAAATGATTTCTGCAAATCATTGAAAAACAGACATTTTTGTTCTAGGTTAAAAGCTGCTCTCCTACGTGGTACATGCCTGGAGGCTGAGACAGGAGGATCATGAAGTCAAGATCAACCTGTGCTACATAGTGAGACTGTCTGAAAAAGAAAAAGAGAGGTT